>NC_137594.1:9359189-11759189 GCF_963210335.1 Falco punctatus | reverse complement strand
GACTTATGGTATCTATAGAAGCCTTTGTATTCTGTGTTTTAGTTTTGGACAGCTTCTTTTAGACATACATATTTGCTAACAATAAAATGCTAAATAAATCAGTAATTATGTCAGATTCTGTGCAAACAGTAAGAGAAGATTGGGTGTCCCAGCATGAACCAAGTCACATGATTAATATTTCCTACATCTACAGATTAGTTTATTCTTGCTTTCATCTAAATAGCAGAATTTATGCAGATAGCATCAGAAATACCTCTCCTACATTGTCACTTATAGTGGCTCTTGCACTCATCTGATCCAATAGCCTCATTCAACAGATGCTATCAAAAATATGCAGCTAAATAAGAGCACTTCAAGAATTACCAGAACTAGTTTCTAAAGGCCCTGTTACCTTTAATTAATTGTAGGAGCAGAAACATGATCACTGTCAAATATAGGCAAAACCATAAAATCTAGCTTTTTAAATCCTTGGTGGTACCCATAATCGGAGCAGTTTCCTATCCTACATGTTTGATCTGGTTTCCAAGAACTGTTGCAATGTGTAAAAATAGAGGTTCTTGAATGCTGTCCTTAAAACCATGATGAGAATTAGTCTGAACACCAGGCAGATGGAAAATGAAGTTCAAGGTTGTACTAGAATACCCCAGTCTTTGAGCTGCTGGAATAAAATAGAACAGATACCTCTCAGTATGAGGCTCTCTTTGATAGCAGCTGTACTCACTGCAATCTCACTGCTTAATCCAAAGAGAGGGAAAACAGTCAGACCAATTTATCAGAAGCATAAAACTGTACATTCATCCTGCTGCTCTTCACTCACACAGAAAAACCACGAGTTGTTTAGAGGAACCACAGATACAATACACTCAGGATTTCCAGGGACAGGCACAAAACTGGACTGTGCCCTCCACACCTCCACCAGCACCTGCGGCCCATCATACCAGCACTCCCATCGCTCAGGTCCTTCCCTCAGGCTCCCTGCAGTGCCAGTCCTCCCTGCCAGCTCCTGCCTGCCTTCCCTCTGATGGCTCCCTTCGCACGCTCCAGAGCTTGCAAGCTCTGCACAGAAATATAAGCACGGTAAATGTTAACACACTTAAACCCATAATGATTTATGAAGCAAATGAAGAGGTAAAGATAGGCTTCCTAAAAGTTTTCAGTGAAGATAAACCAGTTACAAGGTTTTATATCATACATCAATGTTAAGGTTTTGGCCAAGTTTTCTTCTAATCTCTGTGACCACAGGAGTTAGTAGGTCAGCTTCTGCTTTCACTTCTGAGAGACAAACACTGGAAAAAACACTTGTTTTGTTCCACCCCAAATGACAAATCTAGGAGAAAACAAGGCTGAGAAGACTATGGCTTGACAGGTGTGCCATTCGCTTTAGATACAGGTGACCTAAAATCCTGTCCTCACACCAAATTAAACACAACAGGAGGTTCAGACTGAATTTTGCACATCCCTGTCAGCCACATGCTTTCTGACTCACAGGTATTTAATTCTTTCCTCAAAAGGGGGACTGTTGCAGCAGATGAGTTTGAGAGCAGAAGCCTGCAGTCGATGGACCTTGGAAGTCAAATTAGGCCTGAATATTCACATACGTTAAAAACCAGACAGCAGTAAACTTGAGAAGCTGTGCTTTTGAGCGACCAATCTCTTACCAAGGTATCATCCATTACCACAGACATTAAAACAGGTTTTGTCAACTAAGGGCAGAGCATACGGCGCACTTCCACAGAAAAAGCCACAAACACTATACACAAATAATATTGCGCTCTTTTCCAAATCTGCCTGTCCTGCAGCTGGTTGCTCCCTTACATGTGCAGCTCAAGTTGACCATTTTGGCTGCTGCCCACACCTACCCATTCCGGCACCTACCCACTCTCCCTTCCTTCTCCCAGTTGCATTACCTGCAGAGTGGCTCCGCAGTCGCCCCAGCAGACAGCCCGGCTTGCAGGCAGCAGGGCTGGCTGCCGTTGCCCTCACTGAACACCCTCCCCTCTGTCTCAGCTAACTGCGGAGAAAGATTTCTTCTCTCATCTGCCTTTGGTATGGCTAACAGTGTCTGCTTGCTTTGCAAGGCATGGGTTTGGAGGCAGGATGAAGGGCACGCTTCAGTTTTATGGAAATGTTAATAAAAGCCTTTTCAAAAGTTGCTTCTGTGGTAAAAAAAAAAAAAAAAAAAAAAGAAAGAGGAGCTGAGCTTTGCTAACAAAACAAAAACCCTTGAGACATATTTTATTTGCTAAGCAATGTACACAAAAACCTGATTAATTTAAAGTTACATTCATATATTTTAAACAGTCTTAAATTATTCATTTCCATTTTAAAAATATATCCAAGCACAGTCGCTTCAGTAATAAATTTTTAAGATGGTGGGACATTTTACATCACACTGCTCTCCAGAGACTATTTTTTTTTTGCATCTTGGTTTGTTCATTAAGCCAGGAATAGCGGAATAGGAAGGACTAGACAATACTGAGCAAATCATTTCTGGATCTGGACTTACTGGGCACAGACATTGGAAGAGGTTGAAGAGGAAAGAGGGAATCGAAGGCCCCATGCGTTGTTGAGCTGGCACACACTTCAAGAACGAGGGCCAGTGTTGTTAAGTGCTATACCACAGGGATGCCTGCAGCATGTTTACTACTACAGGCAGCTGCTGCAGTGACTCTCCATGTAGAGTGCAGTAGCTCAACACAAAGTTTATTGCCAAAAGCAGAGAATTTAAATTCTCCTGCTGCTGCTCTTCTGCTGTGACCCTTGAGTGAGCCTTCCAACACTAGGGCTCGAGCGTGCTCTCCTCCCTGCCAGCCTGCCAACTGAGATGATGTCCCCACTCCAGCTTCCCTAAGAAACTGTTTATACTATACTGACACTGAAAACAACTCCCCCACTTAAGATAAGAGGCACCTCATATATAAAGTTTTCCTACCATTTTTGTGGACAAATCAAGCCACCCTGTCACAGGACAGCATCTCTTGCATTTTAAAATTGTGCAAAGCAAGTATTATAATAGACCAGCAACCATTATAATAGACCAGCAAGTTACAAATCTGCAGGATTTTTAATATAACGATGGAAGACTGCTTTACTTTTCTAGTTGCAAATGCAGTGAAGTTTTACACACAGATGATACACAGAAAATCTTCATAGGCTGCGATTTAGGTAACAAGTTCCTGCAATTTGTTTTCAAAGACAGGGGACAATGAAAAGCATCTAACCAGCCTCTCCCCAACTCCACAGAGCACGCAGAATGCACAATGAAGCACTATCTGAATTGGTATTTGACATGGAGTACGGCTACCAAAGCTGAAGCTTTTGAGCTTTTGACAATTAAAGCTCTACCCTGCCATCCTTATTCAGTGAAGCTGATGGGAGTGTTGCCTGAAATTGGTTCTGTGAAGCCAGCAATGTGAGACTGCCATGAATATTTTAAAGTAAAGAAGCTGGAATACTCTAATGATCTTATGTAAATCTAGTCTAAGAATTTCATTGGAAAAATTTTTTGAATGGGTCATTAAGCAGGGGAGAAAAGGTTGGAAAGCAGCCTGAAAAGGAGAACATTTTCAAAAGCCAAAACACTCCCTGCATTCTTCAGAGCCATCCAATTAGCCTAGCTCGGGAAAGCCAAAGAAGAACAAAGTGACAGAGCATCAAGCATATGAGTAACTACAGACAGACCCTCCAGTTTGTCAGGAAATGGCAGAAAGTCAGTAATACGTCATTAGCATGCTTAAAGACTAAATCTGAACCTTAAGATGCATTTAAAAATACCTAAGAATTAACACTTTTCTCATTATCGTTACTGCTAAAAACAGAAGCCCTGCAAAAATTCAAGATTAAGAAACACTAAGTAGAGTGGTGGTGATCCCCCTGGTCAGAGTGCAAGCGCCTCATGGTTCCCTTCAGGCCATGGTCCCTGGCTCACCTGAAGCATTCACTGACACACAGGCTGGGGCAGGAGACCTGTTTGATTACGCCTTCAACTAACTCTTCTTTTGTTGTGAAGCAGCACAAGTATTTCTTAAGGAATTGCTTTAAAAAGATTTAAAAAACTGTCCTTGGCAGCTGAAGGGCTCTTCATGCCTGATTTCCTTAGTCTTTATGTGAATACATACTATTTATTTGTAATGTGGGAAAAGAATATTTATGAATATTTTTGGTGAAGAGGTCATTAGGATAAAACTATATATGCATAGTAGGCAAACAGTTTTACAGTATGCATCTGGCACAGCTCACTCATTAAATCTCATCTTTTTTCTGTTGACTTTTCTCTTGAAGATTTATTCCAGAAGCAGCACTATGTCAGCAGCATCTATGCTGCATAAGCAATTACTTATATGTATTTGGATTGTTGCAATAAGTAAATACTTATTCAGTACATGCCTGGGTAAAGAACCTTTCTTCAATGTAAGGTCTTATTTAGCTGTACTCGGAACCTTAAATGCTGTCCAGCCCCGTCCCTCTCCCCCACAGATGCTATGGCACATTTACTCTCAGATTCATGAGTTTCAAGCTAAGGACTGATGGCACCTTGTGCCCAGTTTTTATTTTGATCCCCACCATTGCTTGTTCAGGGAGGCAGAAGGCATTACTAAGTGGAATACATTTAGGACATCTTCCCACATATGGATATAAAAGAATATTTTTCCCTAATTCCTGCTGGAAAGTTCGCTTCCTATCTGATCCTCATCACTGCAGCACAATGACCAAGTTCCTCACAAGCCCCCAGATACCACCTTTACCTCTATAAGGTAAAAAAGAGCCATTATTCTCATTTGGTAGCGGGCAACTGAGGTTCTGCAAGGTTACCTGCCCCCACCAAATCCGCAGTGACAGCGGTGTGCTACTGCACATCCAGCCCACGTTTGGCTGGTCAAGCAGCAGTCACAGAACCATAGTAAAAGAGGCTGCAGAACAGTAGCCGTGCACAGATTCAGGAGGCCTCCCTTTGTATTTCTAGGGATCAGCAATTCTTTCTACAAAACAGTCATTTCAAAGACTTGGATCGTTAGAACAGATCAGCTATTACACATGCTGAATACCTGAACTAGCTTCAAAGTGGTATGTCTTTGAAACAACAATGGTAGTATATATACACCAAATGATTTTTTTTTACAAGGAAAAAATAACGTTTTTGTGGGTTTACCTAGAGGTACCGCTGATGCCAGCAATTCTGGGAAAAGGCAAGTTTGAGTTTATGTGACAAGCAAATCTTCACAAATTACACAGGCTGCTTTGTCAGAAAATGATGACCCGCTGAAATTATTCATGCAATATACAGATAAGATCTGGGACCATTCCAGTTATTTAATAAGACAAGGACAATGCCAAGTACAAACAGAAGTAAAGTTTGGAAAAAACATAGCAGTTGAGCCTCCTGCAAATAGCTAATCCAGATGATTAAACCAGAAATCCATTTAGATAGATATCTTCCCTGGTAACATACTTAAGAGACTTCACAAAGAACTCAAAATACACGGAAGGTGGCATTTATGCGTGCTAGAGAGAATTAATATTCGAAGATGTGCTCATGTTAGACAAAAGCATTTAGACTGTTTTCAGTGAGAATTAGGGCATCTGGACAACCAAGTGACACTCAGAAGCGTGAGCAGAAAAGCAGTTTCAGTGACATGTGGGGAAGAGTAACAAAATGGGTCGGAGGAAGTTTACCTAAACCACCAGTTACAGACCAGATACTTGGGAACATCATTCACTGTGCTTCTGATCAAGGAACCCAAATTCCCCTCTGCTTCTTTTCCTGATAGCAAGTGTCTGCTTTGGCCTCTAACAAAATATTCTCCTAAATGAGGCCCATAAAGCAAAATAACACTTCCCAGCCACACATATAAAAGTAAATGTGTAATGGGAGATGGCAGCTGAATACAAAATGACTTACTGTAAAGACATCTAATACATTTCCCACATAAATACTATGCTTGAAAAGACCACACTGATTAGGAAGTTCATAGTTTTACATGCCGTTAAGCATCAGAAGCTTTTCTTTCATTTTTGTTAGGAATTAGGGAGTAGAAAATAATTCCCTATGCTATTGATAGGGATGGAAACCGTTGCCTGTATTTAGACATTACAAAAACCTCCCTTTCGCAATCCTTTAAATAGGTCAAGCACATGTACTGGATATTTATAAACTGGTTCATTAGCTGATTGCTTCTCCTTCCTTCCCATATCAAGTTACGCAAAGAATGAAGAGCTGAAACACTCACCTAAGGCCAAGATATTATTGACCGTAATCATAACATAATAATGCTAGCTCCTTATGTTTACTACTGTACTAAATATTAATGTGAGTTACCGCTAAGTTATTGGCATTATTACAGAAAAAACTGGTTATTATATTTCTGTGCAAATTCCACCTTTTCATCCTGCAAATATCAGTGCATGTTAAATATTTGAATTTTCACTGCATTAAAGGTTCTAAAGTTCAACAGTAATTAGTGCAATCAGGTGCCAAATGATTCAGTTCCCAGGACAGCAGTATTATAGAAGGAACTATGGCAAAATTCCAGGGACTGAATCTATAGTATAATTAGTATAAAACTCACATTTTTAGCATAATGTAATAATTACATAATTTGTTCCATGGACTTTGCAAAGCACTACCTATAAAATAATTTTTAAAGGACCTTAATTTGACAAAAATAAGAGTTAAATTATCTTATAATGCTAATGTTAACATTTGAGGAAGAATGCAAAGTACCTTAGGAAAAAGCCTGGTTAGTTGGGGTAGTTGTTACTGCAGCACAATTCAGAAATCAAAATTACGTGAATGTAAATGCTGTATAATTTTCCTTAATATTTACTCTAACTCTCATTTTCCTCCCACCAGACTCATTTATGTATCACGTCTGAAACGAACAGGCTATCAGCCTATAAACCAAAGGAAAATAACTAAACTGTATGCAATAATTAGCAGCCACCAATTAAAAATATAATTTTAGATCCTTGATTCTGGAAAGCCTGATAAATAGTTGTGACCTTACTCACGTGACAGCACTAAGGCATCATTAAGACAACAGAGTTAAGACCTTGCATATTCGTAATGATATCTTTCTGGACAGCATTTGATTCCAAAGGTAAATTCAAAGATCCCTAGTGCTTATCTCTTATTTAAAAAAAAAAAAAAATCTCTGAAGAGAATATTTTCATTAAAGCAATATAATTTCCTTGAATACACAATAGGTGCTTCTATCAGTCTCTCAGTAGTGGTCCATTTAGATTGGCCTTTGACAACAGAGATCATATAAAAAGCAGTTTTGTAAGCACCAGGATTAGAGAAACCCTCATTTCCTAGATTTGTGTGTCAACCTAAGAACCGAGCTGCTCAGCTGGGGCATTTATTAAGCCATTTTGCTTTGCATATTTTTGCACATTATCTGGCATGAGAGCTCACACAACCACCTTCCCTTAGTGGGGGCATTTACAGAGCTTTTTTACTCACTTGCCCACCACTTCCATGAAGCTGGTGGGACTGAGACTGCTAAAATCCCTTCTGCTCCTTTCACTTGATGCTGGCTAGTGAGTTCAACAGGTATTAGAGGCAGGAAAACACACAGAGACATATAGTATGCTTATGTAAGTCTTTTCTCCACATAAAACTAAGTTTTTAAAACAATGGACCTGCACGAGGTATGGACCATGCTTACAGCCACAGGAGCAGGGAAAGCCTGCATAGGGTACTCTGTCTGATTCGGTGGGTGTAAATATTGTACAGCTGCTTGCTGTCAGCGTTGTCACTGGAAACACACAGCTAACAGCTTCCTTCTACCCTACTCCTATCTTTCTCATTAGATAGATCATCAATAGAAGGATACTATTACTCCGTATCCTTCAACCTGGTTAGGGCTGTTCCCTGTGGGAATCGATGTGGCACCTTTGAATCCTACTCACTCCAAAATATGCTACATTTCAGCCATTCCCCCCAAGTAGTCTCAAATGGGAAAATCATTCCAAGTTTGATAAATGAAGCACTGATAAAGCTTGCCTTCATTCTATATTGCTGGGACCCATTCTTCTAATGTTTCTCAGAAGAAATTTTCATCGCGGTAAGTTAAATAATCACCTAATCTAAATGAAACTGCAACATGCACATACTGAGTGTACCACTGAAGAGGTCTTCCCCAGTTAAGAAAGTCGATAGGGTATGCACTGTGCAAGGCTGATTAATACTTAAAACAAACTAACCTGAACATATTAGGTCTGTCAAGAGCTGGGTTTTTTTTATGAGCAAGTTTCACAAAACATTCATAAAATATGGTACCTAAACTGCAATTTGTTTAATTGATAATTTCATATCTTTTAGGATCATTTTTTTCCTCCCCTCCTGTAAAAAAAAAAAAAAAAAAAAAAACAAAAAAAAAACCCTCCCACCAGTCCAAATGAAGTATGCTGTGGTTTTAATCAAATGTCAGGTTTGAACATCTCAGCTCAAGTCCTTTGGTGGAATGCATTTGGCAATTCAGGGCATGTCAAATTGAATAGAGCCATAACAATCTAGTAGAAAAAGAGAGCTCCCAAATATGTTCTCCTGCTTCAAGGTTATCTTTTAGATTGCAGATTAGATGTTCATTTGCCTTGGCTTATGCCAGGGAATGCTGTCGTAGACTTTGAGAATGACTTCTGCTCCCTCAAAGCGCAGACTATGCTATATTTAAGGCTGAAAGCTTAAACAAAACTAGGCAACTTGGGGGAGAAAGGTATGAACTAGCCAGTGTTTTCTCCTCACATTCAGATACTTTCCTACCACTGCACACTGTCAGATGAGTCTCAGTAGAAATCTCTCATCCTCCTCCCAGAGAAGGTTTATGTAAATCTTAACTACTGCATCAGTTTCAATATTTACTGACACGCTGTAAATCCACTGTATACAAAGCAGACTAGGATCCAATAATACAGAGGCACTGTTTAATTATATGTTTATTAGAGCAGTAAAACTAATAATCCCCAGTAAAATCTTTGAAAATTATCCAGTCATGATAGAGTAATCACTCTCATTTCAGCGCAGGATAAAAGCACAGCAAACAGACATTGCTGTATCACAAAGCTGTATCGGGCACAGTTACACGGCCTCCAAGCCCAATTCATACCACCAGCCTCCCATAATCAACATATTTCAAAACATGCATTAGAAAAACAACTGAATAATTCAAGTTTTGGTGCCTATATCAATTATTTCATTTCAACGGTCCTCACTCACAGGATTCTAGAAGCTCATTTCATATACACAGCTCTGATTCAAAGCCAGCAACAGTTAGGGGTGTCTTCCCTTTGTATCAGCTTCTATGGCTGAGGCCAATCCTGATAAGCCCTCTCTGTGGCAATTCATCAGGTTTCTGGGAAGATTTTTTTCATATGTACAGAACACGTTCCTGTTCAGACAGATAACATTAGGGCATTTTGCTTTTTGCAGGTATACTGTGTGCATGTCCTCTTGGTTACAGTGTCCCATAGCACATGGAAGAATGCAAGCCGGTCACGTAAAAGAGAAAATGTCTATTTATCACAGGCTTTCCCTATAAATTATTTCTAATGGGGAGGAGAACACTTAATACAATGTGCATGTATTTTTCCATGTGGAGACAAAGCATCAATGTCTCTTTATCCGCTTGTGAGTTAAGAAGCTGTTCTTTAGCTTGTGGGATGTGGCTGTTGCTAAGACAACTGCAGTGCAGCCACTTACAATGTCCGTGATCATGCACCACAAGCTGTAATTTACCCACAGGTTCCTCGTTTATTAGAGCAAAGAAACAGCAGGATGGTTGCTGCACCGTGTCCCACATGATGCAGCATGGTATGAATGGCTGTCACTACCTGCTCTAGGTCTAAACTTATGCTGCATTTGAAAGGAAACCAAATACCGCAGTAGATGCTTTGTCAATGCAAAGTGTAACCTCTGAGTCTGGGAAGGGAAATGAAAGTGTCTTACTGCTTTGCAATTGCTTCTGATAAAATACAACTTTCCACATTACAGACTTTTGAAGAACTTACTAGATTTTGGTGCACACCTGTAATGAGATCTAAATGTAAGAGTCCTTTGGACCCTGGGGAAAGAAGCAAAAATCAGCATAGTCTGGGGCGTTACATTTGGTCACCCCACTGCATAGCAAGGATTAGGGTAGCGATTAGGATTCTCATGCAGAGCAAACAGTACCTCATGTAATGTGTTTTACCCACTTAGGAGAATGAGCTAACATCATAGAACGGGTTGGGTTGGCAGGGACCTTAAAGATCATCTAGTTCCAAGCCCCTGCCATGAGCAGGGACATCTTCCACTAGAGCAGGTTGCTCAGAACTTCTTTGCTCTGTGGATGGTCTGGACTGCGCTGTTCACTTTCTGAGAACACCTTCAGGATCAGTCACCAATGTTATAACATCCAAACTTGTCATGGAGAACACTCCTACAGTAAATCCTTACCTACTGATAGAAGGTTTCTACAAAGCACACAGTTAATTTGGCCAATGTAGTCTTACATTCCTGTTCTGGCTAGGATATAAAAATCATTTTTGGGAAATTTCTGAGGCTTGTGTGTTATAATCCTATGTCCACACAAAAGTGAACAGTAAGTCACTATTACTGAATGTTCTTAAGATCAGAGGATGAGGAGAGACTTATACACTACATACAGGTTGGACTGAGCCATCACCTACTTTCACAAAGACACGACTGGAAGAAATACTGGGCCTGAGGCTGGAAAGAAAGGCAACGCAAGAGGCTAACCAAGTAAGAGAAAGAAGAGTACATGAACACAGAGATTACTGTCCACTGAAGGAGCTATTAGGGAGTAGCACCTGCCATCTGAATTCAGTAAAGCACCTTGACATAGCTGAATTTCAGCTTTAAAAACTTCACAGTACTTGCAGTGCACAATGGTGTCATATTGTCACTGCAATGACACCGAGACATGCAGAAAAAGCTTCTTGTCTTGTTTTGTATATCCCGTCTTAATAGACATGCACCTTGTGTTCAGTAGCATGTCAGTGCTGAGCAGTCATGTCTGCATTACTACTGATAACAAGCATCAGTAAGGAAAGAATGGAAAGACAACTACAGAAGATAAATTTGAAATGCATATCAAATATTCATTTTCTTGTAACCCAGTCCTTCCATTTCTTCTCTTAAAAGTCCCACATCATCAAGATATTTGTAAGTACAGGTTCCTACTCAGATTCTCATGTGGACAACAACTAAGCAGTCATACTGTTCGAACAACAGTTCACGCTCTACGATATGTAGGTCTTTATGATTCTTCTTCTACCTCCTTGTTTTGTCATGTATTTATTCAGTGCATAACTATTTTAGTTTACTGCAATAAAATCCATTCTCCTTAAGGCACATTCTCTAATGAACAAATAAAAAATGTTATTTTGTTCGCCATGTGTTATGAACAGCTTAGTATCAATTTTAAAGTGTGACTAGCTTCTTAATGGCTTCTTATTTCAGTTATTTCTAGTTGCAACTAAGCCAGAAAAATGCTTTAAAATCAGTCTTATTAAAGCATTTTGAGAGGTTTTTAGCAATGTTTAGATGTGCCATCAGTATCACATTTTAAATAACACACCTAAAAATAGAACTGTTTCTAGAGATCATACAGGAAACATGCCGTAAGGGAAATATGCTTATGATTAAAAAAAAATAAAAAAAGAATTCCTATACATATTCTGAGCTTCATAAAGCCACTCAAGAATCCCAGCTTAGAGACAGGAAAGTCATGTACCTTAATCCTTATTTATGTTGCTTTAAAATCAAACTGATCTTCCAAGATGCTCATGTTTGAATGCTCCACTTAAGTCCACGGTTGTTGCTAAAGGTTCAATGCTTTGGTAAAATTCCTGTCCTGAATTTCAGATTTAGCTTTTGAGTATTATTTTCCATGCTTGGAGCCACAGTGGAATCCAGTATATCTGAACTCAAATAACTAGCCCAAATTTCCTGCAGCAATTCACATCTCCTAGGCTTCAACATATACTTTGATCAATGTCCTTATTCCCCGATTTCAGCTTCATAATGGAGTTCCCCAAACTCCACTGAACTCTGTGGGGTTGCTAAGCATGAAAGCAACGACAGGGCAGCAGGTGAGGTACACATGTATGTCCCACTGAAAGCTTTCCTCTTGATGCTCCTTCCTTCATTACTTGCCTTTTTCCCAAGAAACAAAGAACATCCAGTAGCTTGAACAGGTATGTGTTAAGAGCAATATATTACTGAGAACTAAATTAATCATATTTTGACTCCATTTGTTTCAAACGTACTTCGGTTACAAATCAGCTCTTAAAATGATACAAATGTGCAAATGCAAGGAGTGTTTCCTATTGTTCTCTATTTTCTCTTCAAATAGAGTTAGTACACAACCATTCATTTACCCACTCTTACGTTTCCCTACCACCACTGTAGCTGAGCAACTTCTATGGAAAACAGACAGGCAAGCCTCTCGAGCTCCACAGATTACCTGGTTCTGATTTTTCATATTATGACAGAACCCAGTTCAAGAGAGAGAAAAACTTTAATTTTAGGTAGAGGAGAGTGGATGTTTGACACTCTTCAAAGTCTTGTGGTCTACCCAACTGGAAATACCTCCTTCAGTGATGCCTATCAGTCAATAAAGACTCAAGCATATCCCCACAATTTGTTCCTTACATTCCCCCAAGAGCTTGTAAGATGATACATCATGATGTCTGAGTATACCAAACATTGTCCAGAAGACTTCAAAACACAATCATTACAACAGAATTTGCAACTGTTCAAGGGCACAGACAAGCTCCCCTTGAAATACAATGGAAAAGTGAAGATTATATCAAGCACAAGCAGTAGGTCCTTCATTTTCATCATAGCAGTACCTATAAATAAGTGATAGTCAGCTCAAGGTCTGTCATAATTAAAAAAAAAAAAAATTACTTGTAACCAGTACAAAGGAACTATAGAATGTCCTATGTGTCCCTTAACTGTAGGAACCATTCTTAGAAAGACTGACTGCTTCTTCTTCCACATGGTTGGACAGCTGTTGATGACAAATTTTGGCGTGGACGGTATTAATGATACTCTATTTCTGTAAAAAGACAAAAGCTGAGTATTGCCTGCACTTATCGTTTGAGATTACACTATAGATTGCTGTCTTTTTCCTGAAGGAAGTAAAAAAACACTACCCTAAATTCACTTAATGTGTGTATTCAGCTTTCTCTACATCACTATTTTTATTTTTTTAATTTTAAGCACAGTATGTCGTTTTTATTTACCAACAATTTGACGTCCCTTCTAAGGTATTAAATTCTAAAATCCATTCAAGAGTATGATATGTAATTCAGTTTGACAAAATATGATGCATTAAGGTATTCCATTAAATCCTTACAAGTACCTTGCCTGTCAGTAAAAAGTACTGAGCATTTTGCTGGTGCACCCTGACTTCTGATCATCTTCTACTCAGTCAGGAAGGAAAGTTAATTCCAGTGCAGAAGAGCAAGGTCCACTAATTTCATTCTTTTCTTATTGACCCATTCTTTGGTTTAAATCAGTTTAAAAAGCAGGTGCTTAATTTCAGGAATTGAATCATAGTTTCTCTTTGGAAAGGCAACCCTGTCAATCTTATACATATGAAAGGAGTCATGAAAATTCATATCTGCTTAGATCCCTATAGGGTGATATTTATCTGTGTTGGGTCAACTGAAAAAGTATTCAATACAAATAAAAGGCTATTATAAATGTCAGTGAAGGCTGGACCAGGAGTGGTTAGAAATAAAATGAGATTAAATGGAGTAGACAGCCCCAAAATGTCCAAGATTTCTTTTTTAAATTATACAGCTAAGTTATATATGTACAAATTTGTATTTGAAGGGATGTATGCATAAGTATTAAGTCAATACCTCAAGGAGCAGAGAGGTAGAAGCAAATAGTAACTCAGAAAATCAGAGACAGCAGAGACTGAAAGATCTGTTGGGCTGCAATTTTTGACTGATGGACATCTTTCAGGGAGGAAAAAAGGCAGAGGTCATAAAAAGAATTGAGTTTGTAAACTCATCTAAAACAACAAAGGCTTTTCACTTCTCTAGAGTGTGGCTTAATGGTACAAAACCCATTATTATTATTAGGTGGGAATGAGAGCCTCCATTCTCCTCGCCCTCACATCTTGCTTCCCATTGCCTACTCCCAGCAGGCTTCATTCCTTCCTCATGGCACCTTAGCGTGGAGCCCCTCTGACAAAGAAGAACCCTGACAACAGCAAGAGAAGGGAAAAAGAAATAAAAGAATTTAGAGAAAAAGAGAAATTTGACATGCGTATTACCCAAGAAAGAAGTTTTGTGGTGGTTTGGCTTTGGGGTTTTTTTTGTAATATTAGACAAAATCATGTTTAGTTATCATAGTGATATGACATGGCAACCAGCAAAAGCAGGCCAAAAGAAAAGGATAGACAGGAGCTGCTAAAAGGGAGTTCAGGCAAGGAAAACTCATCTCCCAAGACTACAGCTCCAACTTCCAAAGGCATGCAAATTTCCAAAATTAGGTACCTATATTTGTTTCAGTCTCCTGTGAAAATACAAAACCTATTTACTGACAGAAAGGACTCTTTAAACGTAGCTGTCATGATAAGTTAATTATTCACATTATTTAAAAAAAAGACAACATTAGGGTTTTCCCCATTGGCAACACTAGTGCACCTTGGTGGAAGAAAGGAAAGAATAAATGACTAAGAGTTTTAACGTAGACACTTAGATGGAAAAAGATCTTCAATCACTGACAAAATCCAAATGATCAAAGAGCTTGCTACGAGTCTGAAATGTCCCAAATAAAAACAGAGTTGTTAAATTGCAAATACCTGAATGGAGTTGAGGGTCTTCATAGTTCAGTAAATTACTCCACTAATGAAGGAAATATAACAAAACTGGCCTAAATAACTTTTCAGTAACTGTCACCAGTAAACTTTCACAAGGAACTAATTTTAAAAATGTCTTAATTAAAAAAACAAATATAAAATATTCCTACAGAGCAACAGTAGGCTTTTTCATATCTGACATGCCTTCACTAATAAGGAAAGATAATGGAGTTAATTTTTATGAAAGTTCTTGTCATCTAATGTTATTAAATTGGACTGGCTTTCAAGGGGCTCATAAGCAATTTATTGAAACGGAATTAAAAGGTTCATGTACTGAATTATAAGTAGTATAACATTTTGGAACACAGGCACACAGAACATTTCTGGCTCCTGTCATTATTTACTACACAAAATATGTACCTTGTGTTATTCATTTTTATATTAGCAAGTTATACTTGGAAGAATATTGATTCCCACATAATAAATGAAATGGCAGCAAAAATGCAAGAATTGAAGAAATCTGTTTTATGTGTTCTTAAGAAGGACATATAGGTTAGAGTCTGGTACTTGAGGAACATTTACAAGTCTGTGCTTCTAACATTCAAAAAAAGGTTACTTCTTCCATTTAGCAAGCCACAAAATACTAGGTATTTGTTCAAATAAAGGACAATATTTTTAGTAGTTATATATATATATATATTTTTTTTTTTTACATTTATCATCACTAGTACGGGAACTTGCTAGTATGCTGAAATAAAAGCAGCATTCCTGGATTTAGTTACAAAATACTGATAAGTTAAATGCAAATAGATATTCTTGGCACAGACTGCACAGTAAAGATTTAGACATATAAAGAAGTGGTCATATGGTATGAGAACCATTTCTGAAATTGTTATTCTCTCCTGTTCCTGGAGTTTATGAGTAATCGATGAAAAGGTTTAACTTGCTTAACCTTACCAAAGGTGAGGTGTCCTTTTGTTGTCTCAACAGCTGGGTAAGCATTTTAACAATAGCATATTGCCGTTTCTTTCAGGGGGAATCACATTAGAAAATAACAGCAGCTGACATATTGCATATGAGCATCATTCATTAGCATACAGAAAAGGAAAATCCAGCAGTTGAGCTTCAATTTTGATTATTACAGACTCAACAGATTTCTGTTTTATTCACAAGGATTCAGTGAGTGGTTTTGGTATTAGTCAAATTCTCTCCTCTCCTGCCCCCAAAAGTAGCTGATGCAAACAGGCTTGCCTTGTTACATTCTTCTCCAAAACTGTCTAGCTTCTCTACCATGATCTGGCCCGCACAGAATTTACATTTCAACCAATCAAGTTTGGGAATACTACAAAAAGCTATAATCTGTTTTGTACAAAATTTGTTTTTGCTATTAAAGCTTTGTGCAGTTGTAAGAGCATAAAGACATCATAACGTACATACAGCTTTGTAATTTTTTTAACTGTTTTAAAAACCACTATTTTTCCTTAGTTGTGCATTGCCGTGTTATCCTGCTCTTATTTTGCATATAATTTGGTGACCTTTTTGTAACTTTGATGTAACTTGTGCCCTTGATGAGTATTTTCCTGTGTTCCCCCTATCCTACTCTTCCCCCCAATAAAGTGGGCAGTTTAATTTATTGAAAGCATAAAAACCAAAGCAAAACAAAACACAACAACAGCAACAACAAAAAAAACCCAAACAAAAACCCAAAATAGAATTCTGAGGTTTGGGGTTTTTTTATTTTTTTCAGGAGGGTCAGATATTAAGCCTTACCAGCCTTGACATTATCACTTTAACTTAAGACCTATAAGCAAAGTTGTTGCCTTGCAAGCAGCACATATGGACCATTTTAAACAAAAATTGACACGGTCAGCAAACACATCCAGCTGGAATGAAAACAGTCTGTGAAAAGCACTAGTTATGGAAAGAGCAATTTCAGACAGCAGGAGCCAGAAGAAAGAGTGCTGTGAAGGTACCTGTAAAAAAAGGGGATCTACTTAGTAAAGCCCAGTACCCCACTGCTCCTGAACTAAAAAAATTAGACACTAAAGTAGAGGCCTGGCACGCCAGCCACTTCCAGAAATGAAAACAGCAATTTTCAAAAAAAAATTATTAAAAAGCAAAGCTAGTTTTTCACATTAAATAGCTTGATTTGATGTTAAGCGTCTTACACTTTACTGCAAAGTGTATGAACAGCAACACTGCGCAGTATACAAACTACAACACCATATACACAAATATCTGAGGGTACCAGTTTGGTAAAGACCTTGGAGAGGAGAGCTATGATCAGACGGTGATTAAACCATTTCTAATGACTTGATAGGCCATAAAAATGGTGCAGGAGAGACAGAGAACTGATTAAATAAAAAGGGGTCAGATCCAGCACTGAGGGTATGAGAGAACAAGGAATTTAAGCGTTTGGCTAAGCATTTAACTCTCTCCTCTCACACACTTCTCTATCAAAACAGTCTGCAGCATGACTCCCCACAATTTAGCCTACAGGTCAACCTCAGAGCAAATTGGCTCACTGTGCTCTAAAAAGAAATGGAAATTACTTTCTTCCCTACATTGGAAGCGATAAAATTTACCTGTAATATGAATCATTTGACTGATTTCAATCTCCTAGCCAGACATTTTTACCATTAGGATAAGGATAAAGATAAATGTTTCTACTGAAGGAATTATTTTATGACCTGTTATCAAATTTTTATATATATATATTTTTTAAAGCAAGCAAACAGCACTCTGAAAGAGAGAAATATTTTTTACCAGTCAATCAAACACGATGCTTTGTTAAGGTAGGAGAAAAGAAGCAGTGAGAGTGCTGGGAGGGCGAACTGAAGAGCGTTAGCTACTAGCAGTGACAGCCCGGCACAGGTGAGTGATGAGCCTTGGGAGAAGCTCCTGTGCTTCCACAGCTCCCTCTCCCCCGGCGTTACAGCCCTGCTAACACACACCTGAACGGGCGCAACTGCAGAACTACAGAAAGGCAGGGGGAAAAGCCTCTTTGATACCACAGAAAATGAAAGGAACTACACTCCAGACAGAAAACTCTGGGCAGTCACCAGCCCTGCTTTGCTCTGATTTTACTGCAAGACAACCCTCAGCTGGAATCAATATGCTAAAATAAGCATAAACCCAAGAGTGACACACCATACAGTCGCTGGGTTCACCTGGAAAACTCCGTTTGTACAATCTGTTTACCAACTCAAATGTGATTTAGAACCCAAGTATATGTGGTTTTCCAATATAATACTTTCAGGATGTCTCATTCTTTCTCTTACAAAAGGAAGAAGAGAGTAAAGAGAGCAGGGTCCCTGGGGCTGCAGGGTGGTGTCTGTTTGTGCTGGCTGTTGCACAGACACAGAGCACATGAGAATTCACAAACTAAACCAGCAAGGCAGCCAAACAGTGTGTCCAAGGAGCTGAATTTGCCCTCATTTTACATAGGGGAACCAGGCCACAGGAAAATGAAACAACTTTTTGTTCTTCAACCAAGCAGTGTGCTCAGAGCCATGAAATCCAATCTACTGAATCCTACCACTTCAGACTTTACCTGCAGAAGTTTCTTTCCAAATCCCCTGGATGGTACAGGTATTTTTCCCTACATAACTTCATTTCCTTCACACTAGAGTATTTCCAATCAACTAAACCTAGCGTCTGCGTATTTTGTTAATGAGCCAGTGAAGTATTTTCTAGGGCATTATGCAAAAGCCTGGCACCAGCATTGCCGATGGCTCTCGCCCAGGGCACTCCCAACAACCCTCTCCAGCCACCGACACTTCACAGTGCGGGGAAAACTCTGAAGAGCCACAAGAAAGATGAAAACAAGCAGCCTTTAGGAAGGATTTTGGAAGCTAGAAAAACAGGGCAAAAGTTGTTACTGTTCTGAACACAAGACCCCTCTGAACCGTGCCCAAATGCCTGGCCCTACAGAACCAGGCACAAACACTGACGCCTGCTCTCCTTACAGCTGCACAGCTCAAAGCAGTGGAAGAATTAGACGACAAGTATAGCTCCTGACCCTTGACACAAAATAAAAGGTAGATGTGAAAACAAACAAAAATGCATTTTCCATACTGACAATGCCAATCGGTGTGCGTTTAATCTAAATGCAGACAACATACTGCTAAAGAGGAATTGGGGGAATGGGGTTAAAGGGCCATAGATGTGAGGCTTTTCCACTACACTCCCAAAAAGCTGAGCCGATTTTGAAAGCACACCACGTAGACTTTCTGTAGTATTTCCAAAATCTTTTTCCTTCTTTCCCAAGATGCTACATGGTCATACACAGGCCAAGTTTTGAAAATTACTCTGAAAAAATGCCTTGAATCTGCACTGGCTATGTTTACAAAGCAGAATCTTAAACCTGCCAAGATCTGTAACACTGCAAGACGAGAAACTCCTGGGTATTTTAAAAAATAAAACACAAGTTAAGTGGCTGTATACTCGACACCCCAAAAACGTTCAGCTTCTACTGCAAAGCAAATTGAAGCCACAAAGACTTCTGTTAGCTTTCGTGGGGTTTATTGCCAGCTTTTCTAGTCTGCAGCATTTGGTGCCAAATAATAGATGGGCTAGAAATCATTACCCAGTGTTACATAATTTTATTGGTTATATTTCGTGTTTTACTTTAATTTTAACATGGTCTCTGGCGTTTTATTTCCAATTTAAGGGTAATGTATTTCTACCTTTCCTCCACAGTTCATTCCAATGAGCATTCAACAATTTGTTATATTACTGCCACTGATTTTACCAATTCAGACTGCTTTTATGAAAGGCTTGCTTTTAATTTCAAGTAGAATGCAAATTAGGATAGCTATTAGGCTACAGCAAACTCAAAAGCTTTCATGACAACAGTCACAAAAGGTGCCAGGCTGCCAAAACTGGAACCAATATTCAGTATTTATCTGCATAAAAGATGCAGCTGAGAAAATAAACTTCAACATCTTCCATGACTCACCTGCCATTCAAACCAGCCACTCCAGAGGTTAGGGAAGGTGAGCAGCTCAAGTCTCTTCTGCTCTATCAGAACTGCACCCCAGCTGCAATGACTATGCTTTGTTAGCAAAACTTGCTAACACTCAAATATGTAAGTAAAAATCAGAATATTAAATTTAGACTTCCATCTTCTAGCATTATTTTAAGTTGGTGCCCATCCAGAAATACTTTGAGAAACAATGAAAAAGCAGCTGGGATACACATCTTCCAGACCTATCTGCATAATGAAAAGATCTTTATTTGGGCACACACAGTCAATTTTTGATGCCATATGATCCGTTTTTACTATAGTATCGACACAAATTACATCAGAGGCTTTACAAATTTGATTTGGGGAGCAATTAATTTACACCTTTTGAAGCAATTTATGTTGCTCAGTTTTTATGTAAGCGAAAACTACACAAACACATTCTCCAAATGAGGAAACCTGATCTCTCTCATACAACCAAACCTGCATATCGCTAAGAGGGCATTTCAGACTACAGCAGGTACCCTTAGCAGATGGTAAGCTGCTGACAGCTTTAGATGTTCTAAATTAAATGAATCAAGATACCACTTGTTCCAAGTGAGTGGGTGGTTAATCACATTCACCCTTTGTATTGTTGACATATAATGTTGATTTTGGTAATAAGAAAACTGTGAATTTTGCAGAAGATGGAAATGTGTTTTAAATTCAGAACAAAAGGTCAGTTTTCCACTCATAATCAACACTCCCATTCTCCTATCAAAACACATTAGAAATAATAAGAAAGTGGGTTAGAAAGTAATAAAAACCTGGGGGTTTCCACAGTGAAGGTGAGGAAAGTTGTTAAAAGGTTGTGTGCAACTGATTCTTTCTGTTACTCAGATCTACAGCAGAGATTATAATCTTTGATTTCAAACTTTTAGGCATGCCAATTCATGTGTCAAAATTCACATGAAAAAGTAAATATTTTCCACATTCAATTACCGTATAGCACTCATTCGTACACATCTATTTAATTACTCTCATATTAGTTACAGGTATTTGAATATCAATCCTTCGTATTTTAGCTTGCACTATAGGTCTTCGTATGTGGAACATGAACACAAAGTCTGAACGAACAGCTATGATGTTTCAATAAAAATAAATTTAAAAAACATTTTGTTTTTCATGTGTGTTCACATACATGAAAAATGAAGCTATTTTCATAGAAATCTTTGGCCTGATTTAGGGCCTTGAACAGTCATCAAAGGGACATGTTGCATGATCAATAGCATTAGGAGTGCAGCAGACTACTCACTGCTATTTGGAATTCTCTTAATTGGGTTTTCCTCAAGGAAAGCAATTCTGTTTCATTATACTAACTGACAATAGCTGCTGCTTGAGCATGACAGCGTTATCAAATATTCTGCTTAATGGCGACATTTGGTCAGTACTGAGAAGTGAAGTGGTGTTTTACCAGGTGTTGATTAGGCATGAAATGTTGTTCATTTCTAATCTTTTATCAAATAAGCTGCCCTAAAAAGGCTAAAAAATAAAAACAAAAAATGAAATGCAGTGAATATTTTATGAATTTACTTTAATTGATATTGTATTTTGCCTATCAACTGCCCATGAATTCTTCCTACCACATGCGAACACGCTATATTCAGAGCTCTACAGAACAAATTACTTTCCCTTTAAGGGAGATAATGGGGTCCACTGTGGTGTCTCAATTAAAGAGAATTCTCGCATACTAATTTTATGCTTTATAATTAAGGCTCAATTATGGCTCTAGGAGGCTGGCCTGGACTTGGATTAAATAGCAAAGAATCTGAACCGCCAAGGCTGGAGACATTCAGCCTTCTAGGTCATAAGCAGCCTTAACATCTCCCCGATGCGCAGTTGCCAGCAGCAGTTATGCTGCAGGTAGGGCAGATGTAGTACAGATGTACAGCACACTCTCCTGAGACAGTCCTGAGCCGCCTGCCAAACTTACTCACACCGTCTTCACTCACTATGAAGACTGAACCCAGCTCCAGCAACACTGTGACAACCAGTCCTTTCTGACAGATAGAAACCCTGGGCACCTGGTGTAAAAGCAGGACTCTCAGCCCTTTGAGATGGGGTCTAGAGGGAGGGGTGATAACCCCCTACACGGACCCAGCACTTGGGGCACAGCAAAGCTCACACTTTCCCAGCCATATCAGTCTAGCAACGAATCATTCTGCGGCAAAAGACTACAAAGAAATGCAGCATACTCAGGAAAAAGAGAAAAACCAAGTAATCCATTTGCTGTCGCTTCAGTATAACGGTCTTAACACTTCATACGTTGCTGAAGGACTGCCCAAAATAATACATCTGCTTTGTGTTAAGAATAGTAACAGGTATTTATTATATGACTATATAGGAGACAAGGACACACACTGAAGCAAACCTTCCAAGGGCTTCACTGATTTGGAAATGTGTCCCAGGGCCCCAGATAACCGAAGCTGACAATGACCTTGGCAGCAACAGAAGGCTAATGTTTTCACAAGGGTGAACTAACCGTCCCTGAACAAACTCTCCAATGTATTAAGGCACAAATAGGCACCGATTCAAAATCGGTCATGTATGTCTTCAGCTCCCAACTATTCTCCCCAAGTTGGGCAGATTTATGGGGGCCTATACAGAATGTCACTGACCGCTTACATTTGGGTGCTCCTTGTTCTTTGAGCAGCGCAGAATATTATTGCTGGAGAACATGTGCACGCATATATTGAGCCTATATAGATATATACACACCCATATGCATTTGCCACATCTGGTATTAGTGAGCCACAGAACAAAGCATCCACATTCACAGGTCTGTTAATCTTTCCAGTGCCACTGAATGCAGTTACTCATCTATGTGATGCTAAGGAGAGCCCTCAGAGATGGCAGCACGTATTTCTGCAGTGCTCTCCACGTGCCTCTGCAACTGCCACAAGTGTCATCATTCCTGAATGTCTGACTGGCCTGTTCCCACAAAACTCATTACCTCCTCTGGATAATCATTTCAGCAAAGAGCAGAAAACACTACAGGACTAGAAAAAGAAAAATGAAAGCTGGTAGGATTATGAAGATTAGATGGGTTCGTTAGACTGGGAACAAAATCAGGTTTCCTGTTAGGAAAGAGAATGAAGAGGCATGTTTCCAATCTTAACTTTAGCCCCTTCTGGAAAGGCTATAATGGGTTTGGAGGAAAATGCCTTCCCTCAATGAGTTTTCTACTGATTCCACCAGGTAATCCGGAAGTATGCTAGAGAAACCTGACACATTAATTTTTATTTTATGTTATAAATAAATAATATTATGAAAGAGAGAAAAATGCAAACCAAAATGTCTGTGTTTACAATGCATGTATAAGAATTCGTGGGCAGAAATGGAGAAGCTGTCAAAGCATTGCAACGCAGGTGCACTTTCTTGCTGTGACACCTTTCTTCATTTTTCAAGTGTGATAGCAGGGAAGGAAAAGCAGCACAGGGAGAGAAAACACACTAGTTACTCCAGCTACAGTTCCAATAAAAATTAAATACAATAAAAAGTTAAGCATCCAGGAAAAGTAAATGTCTTTTGTCTCCATGTCAGTATAACATGAAATGAGTACAAATTCTATCGTCATCATGTAATCATAAACCTTGTATCCGCTGCAACAGATTCAAAGGATAGCTTGCCTTCTAACACTCTCATTGCCCAGGAATATGTTTTTGTTAGCCCTGACTAAGCCTCTACTCAGGAGAAAAAAACCCCACAGAGCTATGTAATTCCACTACTAAAGATGGCCCATGACTATCGTTTTTCGCTCCGGTGTTTTGCTGTGAATACAAAGGAAGGTATTCATACCTTCTAATATGCCTGCTCTTTTTTCCTTGAACGCACAGAAGGCCTAGTTTCCTAATGAGAATACCTAAATTGGCTGCCTGAAGACAGATAAAATAAGCCCTCACAAAAAAAAAAAAAATTAAAAAATCATAACTCAAGGGTTCTATTGGTAACTTACATCTTTGGGAGTAGTACAGCAAGCACATAAATAACCAAAGGCAAACAAGCAACATGACTCCTGTCTATAAATAAACAATATAGATTTTCCCCAAAATCTCCATGCCTGTGCCGAAACTTTTGTGGTCTAGATATTAAGTTTTTCTTTTCAGATTTTAAACCTGCTGGAATGGACCTTTCCTTGGTGCCCCAAGGGACTGCTAAAGGCATGACCTCCAGTGATTCTAATGCAAGAAGATCCAGCTGAAGGTTAGGATGTAATCTGGTGCGGGCAGTCAGTTACTGCAGTTTTGGCTTGCCTTTGCTGCAGAAGATTTACATGTTAAAAAATAACTGACTATGGACTGGATTCTCAAAAACCTCTTATTGACTTTCAAGTCAATGGTACTTGTGGTCTTAAACTACTTAAGTGCTTTCAGAAATCCAACAAAAGTCTATAAATCAGATTTGTTCTGTCCAGTCTGCCCAAGAGGCAGCACTTTCAAGTTTTCTCCCAAGTCCCAGAATCAGCATGCACCACAACTAGTTTCTTTATTCTTAAATACTCCTGGGTCACATAAAGAAAATGAAAACTGTCAGAGTCAACAAACCTGTAATACTCAAAACTTCTGGAACTTACGCTTCAAGTATAACATATGACTACTTTATACGTTCTTACTAAAAACAAAAATTAAAAACAATTCTTCATGAAATAAAGAAGATTAAATTGGTACATTTCAGTTCAAAATATTAGCCTTCCCTTGTTAGGAGGAAAACCATCACTAACTGGGAAAGACAGTAATATTCCCATCCTTGCTATGAATTGGAATTTCATGTATTATCTGCTGCTTTAGCAGACTGCATCTGTTTGCTTGAGCAAATAGTTCAGAAAATACATTGTTGGAGCATGGTGGGTCTGGGTTTTTTGAAACTTTACCATGTATTTCCATGTAATTTTTAAACATCTGATCTGGCCTTTCTTTTCTGCTGTTCCAATGAGCTACCTGTGCCAAACTCCAGCAAAAGTAGAGCCACGCAGAGAAACCGTTCTGTTCATATGTGACTGCATTGCTGGAGGTAGCAACGCCTGCACTGCCAGAGCAGAGGTGATGTACGACGAGAGCTGCCAGAACTGCTGTGGGAGCATGGCAATGCTCCCTTCTTGTCCCTTACTGGTGGCATGCCACCCCAGCAACTAGTGCTCCCCCAGCATCCAGCATGGCTTTAGCAATACACGACATGATTCCAATGATGAAAAAATATTCGTTCAGCTTTAGTTGGTATCACCCTTTTCACCTCAGAAGGATTCTGAGCAATGCATGGGCAGCTGGTTGCATTACTCCAAAGACCCTAGTTGCACATTGCCCTGTAGACAAATAACTGAATATTTTTATCTGCTGTTACACTTGTTTCATCCAGTGCACCTGCACTTCCACCATCATATTTTTCTTGATCTGGGCGAAAATACTTAGTTTTGTGCACTTCTAAAATGGCAATATCATCAGACAGTGGGTGAGCCAGCTTTTAGAGCTCTTTCATTCATTTGCACCTCTCTATTTGGCTTTGCAACTAACACATTTACAGCTATTTTTTTCCTACTGGAAACATATTTTTTCTGACTTCAGGTTGCCTTTGCCTCAAGACTTAACTTTCCCAGGAGCTTCAATATTTACTTTCTCTAGAGAATTTCTCACAGCGTATAATGACCACTGTGCCAAGAATAGCGTGATGCAGGCAACCTACACACAGGCAGTCCCCATCTGCTGAAAAAGCCCTGTTGGTCTCCAGACACTAGAAGCAAAACTGCTCTTCCTCATCTCAGAGGTCAGGAATCTACACAAGCTGTGCAAGAAGCACATCAAATTTCAATCTCTGTGTTAAAACAATGCAATATTTTCCATGAACTTCTGAGGAATAAAAAAGTATAGTCAGAACTCATTCAATGCTTTGAACTTTTATAGTGTTTTATAGTGTCAAAAGTAATGGAGAAGTAAAGCAAAGATTTGCAATTCTTACCAGCTTCAGTCAGTCAGAAGTACTGGACATTAAATGCAATTGGCAGGATGAGAGAATTTCAGACAAGTTCAGAGATTGCCAAGAAAAACAACTAAGTAAGTGCCAAATAAATGCCTACTGCATTGCTGCCTTACCCTCTATTCCTGGAGTGTTTCCTGAGAGTTCCTCTTGCACACAACTCTTACCCAAGTATGCCTGGTTAAATCACATGCAGCTATTTGGAAAAATAGGTGCAAAATCCATTACAAGAATCAGGCTTCAAAATGCCCCTTTAAAACTGAGCCAAAGCATGTAAGATTAAATCTTCCATCAGAATTCCAACTGCTCCTTTCAAACAAAACAGGTATTACATTCACTAAGTGAATTACTGGATTATAAATGGAAACTGGTAACTGCAATTATATATGGCAGAAAACGAGCTTGAAAATGCATAGGTGTGTTATATGAGGCTTTCTTTTTATTTCCTTCCCTCCTTTTCCTTGTAATGAAGAAGCTGTTACTGGCAGATGGAATTAAGCACGAGCTGCTCTGAATGCTTTTAGTCTGTCACTTGGCTTTACGCTCAAGAGCTGACACTGAACATAACTCCCTTCTAATAACTCTGCAACATATTTCCTGAGTACTCTGTGCTCTAATCAAAAACCACGGGCACTTTCCAAATGAAGTCTGACAGACCTTAGCATTGCACTGACAGTTTAAACACCAGCTGAACAAAGTCTGTCTACTGGCATGTGAACTTTAGGTAGGCACAAACTTCTGTTTTCTTCAGTAATAATTGGTGAACGTCTAAAATCAAGTCCACAGTGTTAGGGTAGCTGCTAGCACTATTACTACTAGCTTCTTGCATTTGTGCATTGAAGTAGTTTCTATTGATACAGTTCAAAGCCCTTGGAAAACATTGATGGGGTAGGAGCCCAGCTGCCTCTCTGGCTGCATTGGTCCCCAAGAGAAAACAAGCAGAACAACCTCTGAATGCCTTTGAAAGCATCTACTGGTTTCTGTTAACCACATACAGAGCCTTGGCATGGACTTTGGAAAACTGCTGCACTGGCTACCTAAAATTCACAAAAATATTAGGTGATACCTATGCTAAGGCAGGCAACACTTCTGCAGTATTGCACCTCGTCTTTTCAAGGAGGTTAACAGAAGTGAACACTTAACTGCATCACACAGGAAATTCCTGGAAAAGGTAGGAAGAGATCCTGGGAGTTGAGACTCTTGAAACCAACCAAGCTGTCCTCCTTTTATGTTATTTGCATTCAATTCCCATTCAATCATTTAAGATAGTATAACTAATTAAGCCGCATGGTGTTGGGAGTTACGCAAATATTAAGGAGAGCATGAGATATTCTTGTGGTAGACCTAGACCCCCTGCATGACAACTTCCACATACAACCTGAATCCGCAATGGGAGAGTCTCTGTTACTGTAATGAACTCACTTCCAAGTAAACTGATAAACCAGGCAAGATCCTGGAGCCACCCAGCCCTAAGGCTGACACCGCAATATTCAGCAGCTGTCATTGGTACGAAACTTTGTTCACTTTGTTATGAGACTGTTGCTTTAAAACGTGTTACAATTTCTATTTGAAATAAGCCAACAGTGTAATTGTGCATTGTTTCACTAGAGGGACAGACTTGCCATGTATGCCTGCCTGTGGATATCATCAAAATACCATGGCTCACATGATGGCATTCCCTCCTACATTGACCGCTCTACACCAAAAGCTTCATGTTCTCATAGAAAACACACAAAACTTCCGTTCATCGTAAATCCTCAAACACTAGCTTGTAAGTATTATGCTAGGGAAACGTTCTCACATCTGAAGTTATTCAAGGATGGATACTGCGTAGACTCTTTCTGACAGCAACCAATAAAATGTTCATGGCTATGGCTGCAGAAATAAATATCCACAACAGGTACAGCAGCTGCTAAATGAAGAGCATCCTGTGTTGGCCACAAACTGCTTGAGGAAAGGGAGGCTGGCTGGGGTAAGCCAGTTAAGGATATAGCAGTGATACAACCATAACCATATACAAACCAGCTCCAACCCATAACTTTGCCACAACCCTACTGGGCTCCCTTCCTTTGCATATCTGACAAGGTCCCTTTCCGAGCACATACAAGGAAATATCAATTGTATTTAACCTTAAAAAAATATTAGAAAATATCATGTGCCAAGCCTGCAGCAAAGAGATGAGATCACCTGAAAATTCCTCAGTAGAAAATGACATTTCTGGAGGTAACAAAGTGCAGCATCCACATATTTCAAGCACCATGGTACAGAATATAAAAGTCAGTTATTATGGTAAACAAGTAAGATTGTAAAGGGGTTTAGCCCTTTACAGATCTATGAATCTATAAACTGTTATCCTATGTTTTTTAGGCAGAAAGTATTCAGCAAATACATTCAAATTATATTCTGTCCTTTAAAACAAACAAAAAATAATCAACAAGTAGTTCCCTATGCAGGAAAACTAATGTAAGGTGTGGAGTCTCTGGTGGCTGACTGGGTGCAAATGCTAATTGAAGGTTTTCTTGTGGCATTCATAACATCTTGTCAGAGTACTCGTGGATTCAAAACAGCTGAAAAAAATGTTGCTCCAAAGTTGGCTCCCAAAATCCAAAATATAATGAAATCTCCCATTTTATATATCTTTAGGAATAGTCTATTTCTTTTGGGGCTTTACCAAAGCAAACCTCTTGAGAGTTGTCTCCAGGCAGATGCCACGGCTACACTAGTCTTTGAAGACTTTCACTTTCTTAGGAGACAAGCAAGCAATGCTGGGTGCAAACAGAATTTTCCCAGAAATAATCTTGCAAAAAACAGAATCTCACATTTCTCCTTTCCTTATTTGCATCCTCCTAGTCACATTATAGATGGTAATGCCCTTAATGCACCAGCTACCATGCTATGGGGAAGCCCATTAAATCTAGCTGGAGTGTTCAGCAAGTCAAATGTTGTTCTGAAGTGAGGGCATGGGATCTTTGTTACTTGTGAAGAAGCTAAACTGAGCTCAGAAGACATTAACTGCAATTTTTTAGTTTCTTCCAGTTTTGAGACTAAAGAATGCCATGCTCCCCCACCACCCAATTTTAGCAAAGAGCCATTAGATTTGTTGGAATGCATATACCATATGTGGGTACAAAAGCCTTATTTGAGAAAGGCATCTACAATGCATCTCATTTCATCAGACCTATTTTTCAGTCTATGTATTTGAACACATTAATAAAATATGTGCGGCAGACATTGTCAAATTCATCAGCTTCAGGAAAATAAATAAGATTTGCTGTTGTATTTAATTTCATTTTGACTATTTTGCGCACTTTTCACCTTGTATATTCATCAACCGTTTAGCAGCTGCAGGGATCTACAGGGTCTAGAAGTGGTTCAGATGGTACCAAAGCTGCAGTTTACAGAACAGTCTTTTAACACTCTGACCTCTGCCTGTAGAAACTTACGTGCATCCACAGTTACGGAAATATTGGACGTGTCAACGTGAACATGAAGCTGAAAGAGGTTTATTTGTTTTCACTTATGCCTTTTTTTCCTCTGAAATTTCACATTCACAATCCAGAGACCTTCCTGTTAATCATTCATTTTTTGATAAATTTTATTGCCAGAGAACAAGTCCCGAGATTTTCAGACTTGTTAGAAGCCTGCACCTAAGCAGGTGAAGCCTGGCATGCAGCATAAACCTGAACTACTGGCTCTAAAAGTGGGTTTTCTTTTGCTGCCCAGAAGCTGATTCGGTGACCAGTAATATAAAAGCATAGTCTATCACATCAGTTAATGAAATTTCGCAACATCAAAGACGTCCTGAAATTCAAGAAAGATAAGACCTGTAAGGTTATCTAAGCTATCATCCTCAAAACACCGGGCTGTTCTTGGCAGCATTTTTTGGAAAAGCAAGTTTTAAAAAAGCCAAGTGATTATTTTTTTCAGCGCTTCCCTTGCAGCAGAGACCAGAAGTCTGTATCATCCTTGACAAAGGGCACAGAAATAGCCAGAGTCCTTCTCACTGCTTAGATCCAGAGAGCAGAGACAGGCCTGTCGGCAGCACTCACACCAGGGACGCCCCTGCAATACAGTGGCAGCGGATGGCTCAAGCTGCCACCACAGGAACCTAATTAATACTTTTCATGGCATCAGTGAAATTTTAACCAATGGAAATCCAAATATGCTGTGTTAATTGCCATTCCATTAGGGTTTTTAATAGCTTCTGAGTGGAAGAAAAGGACAGAAGAGAAAAATATTCATATAATGGGAAATTAACTCCAGAAAATCTTATAACATGGTAATGGTTAACCAAGTCACCATGTACTACCTACTTTCTGAGATTTTTTTTTCAACCACACACAAAGCTAACAAGAATACCACACTTCTTAGAGACTTTCTGTTATACCATAGGTACCCTAAGGTAACAGTATAAAATTAATTGATTAGAATTTTCAGCCACTTGAGGCTGAAAGGAAAAAGAAGGAATTACAGATGCAGGTGCATTTCCGACTACAGTGCCCAATTCCATCATTTTAACTTTAGCACCTTTCAAATCAAGCCTTTACTATTTTCTTAAAGGTGGGGTAGGTGGCCACTTTGATCACTAACTCGCTTGTGACATTCCTTTGTGCATTCACACTATTGTTCTCTAATACAAATACAGAGGAAATTGTAGCTTAAAAATAAATGAATATTGTGCAGCATGGAGAGCTGATGTCAAAGTAGACTGAATAGGTTTTTATCTAATACTGAAGTCTGTGCTTCCTAAAGCTCCTAGCTGAAGGCATAGTAATTCAATGGCAAATTAACATAAAGTAGACTCAGAACAGACTTTGAAAATGAGCATTATACGCCTTCTACCACACAGACAAAAGAAATATCTTGCTGTAATATGTGAGATTTTCCAGCTCTGATACCCTGGTGAGAAATAAAAAAATCCTCACTTTCACACCCACCGAGGAGTATCATAGCTTAGCCGCAGCACACATGAGCATAGAAGAAACAAATACCTTTGGCAGGGGGTGAGCTTTAGAAGAAAAAGGAACAGGATTGACTCAGAGCTGAAAAATGTGGAGCACTGTTTCAACAAGTAGGAAATGTATTGGTAATTCAGCAATGTAAACCCACAAAGAGGAGTGTTGCACGGGTACAGCCACCTGATGAAGGCATCCAAGCTCAGGAAAGTGTTTAATGGATGCCCTGGTTGAAAGACACAGAGAGCCGTGGAGCTCAAAACACTTAAACAACTAATTTAGCAGGAGAAAAATCAGAATTACCAGTCAAGGGAAATCTTCCAGCTCTGTAGATGATCAACAGGAGTTCTGCAGTATGGTACTAATATAGTTTACACTACTGCAAACAAACTGCAATTCGGTCTCCTTTCAAATCCCGTTTATATCTATCTATCTATCTATATATATATGTGCTCACAGAAACCAAGGACTCCTACCAAGCCCTTGGGTTTTGATCTCAAAGAAAACTCCTCATTTGGAATATAGTCTTTTCCATAGCTCCCTCTTCAAAACAATTTTTCCCCTTCCACCATGACTGTCCCATTTGGAAGTCAGGCCAGTTCATCTTACGCTGGTGTTACACAGCACCCAGCTGGACATTGCCAGAGCCACACCTGCCCATCTCACACTGCAGCCCGCTGCCACTTCCAGCCGTCCTGCAGCCCACCAGACCTCTTCCTCCTCCAACACTTCCAAAAGTTTTATGCTCATAGCGCACAATTATGTTTGACCCCTAAAAGGGCAGAAATAAGAAAATTTGTGCTATTAATTTTGTACATGATTTTGCAGTCTCCAGTGTTTGCAGCACCTCACTCCACTCATGCCATCCACAAGTTTCAGTACACGTCTGCTTCTTCCACACACATCATTAATCAATACAATGAGCAGGTTTAAGCCAGGACTGATCTCTGAAGAACATCATTAGTAATTGCCATGTGATAATATCCCTTTTAATAGGATCTGTTGCAATCTTCTCTTTAGTTAGTTCCCCACATCCATTACAATCCTTGCATTGATTGTTTTGTGTCTTCAAAAAGGAGAAAACACATGCGTAGGTATCACACTATCACCAAATAGCTGCTTATCTCTCATTCTAGTTTTATTTATAAACTGGCAGGCAGGCTTTTTAGCTACCCATAAAATTACAGGAAATTTAAAAAAAAAAAATTCTACTCCTTATTTGTTTTGCAAACTCTACAAAATAATCTTTTTGCCCGTAATTTTGAAGGTGGCTGCTGTTGACAGTGCTTCCACCAACTTTGCCAACTTTATTTCTAATTTAAAGTTATTCTGGAATCTCTAATCCCATATTTGAAATTCCTATTACTGGGGGCTTTAATCACAATTGGCTTGGCAAGAGACATGTTTACACAGCTCCACTCTGTTAGTGCCAACCTAGTCAACATATCCCATTAAAAACAACTGCCTTCAGGTCAGGAGCTACCTTTACACATGCATGGATGTGCACTCACCCACAGTCAAACAATTATTAGTTACAGTGTCCCTTGAACCAGTAGCTTTTTTCTGCCAACATTATAAAAAAATGAGATTTCTTGGAAGTTATAAGACATTCATGGGAAAGTCAAAAATGTTAAACCATTACTTTCTTGTTCTTCTTTTTACCCTGGACAGAATCTCTTTACAGATTCTTTTTGATGAGTAAAAGCTAAAATAAATAGGAGATCTCTAATATGCCATATGAATCAAACAGTTTTAACTTCATCCTTTCAAAAGCTGAACCACCACCATATAACTGCATATGATGTGATTTAGCCACTCCTTAAAGTATCTCCTGTAGGTATATATCTCACTTTTTTCCCTTTCTTCACACATCCAGAGCTTCCACTCAGACTGTTCATGCATTCATTACCTCTCTCCCTCCAGTATCACAGCCTCAGCTGAATACAAAAGATATTACCTCTTTTCCAAACTGCTCCTTGCATTTCATTTTTAAAACTGTTGATTAATCTCAACTCTTAAGCTGGAATAAAATTGAAAACATCCTTCCTGAACAAGATGACAAATACCTAAGTTACAACAAACTAATTCGTCACTAATTTCATGCTTGCCCTTTCCATGAAGCTCATTAAGCTACCATACAGCACCTCAGCTTTTCTTGAATTTACTGATCACATCCACACTGCTCTGGGTAAAGGTCATTTTACAGGTTTGTGTCTGTCTTTGTTTAAAGGAGCTTTTGCTCACAGCTGCTCCACTTTACTCTTAAAATCCAAAATGCACAGCTTTGATGTTGTTCCTTTGTGCTGATTCTCTTTCCCTCTTTGGCATAATTTTCAAAGCATTTCACTGCAGAACTTCATGTCAGAACCACTTTTAGCATCTGTAGGGGTTCTCCAGGAGGCAGCAGTAGGGTCAAGTCTTTTAATCCTGACATCAATACCCTCACCACCAGACATCTGAAATATAAAATATTCATGCGTATAGGTAACAACGTTAAAGTGTTTATTGCAAATGTTACATCTATCTCAAACATGCCTTCTTCTACAATGACACAGGCGATCAATAGTTGGCTTAATGATCAGATACAAATTCTATACCAGCCTATCGGTATGATGAAGATTTCTTTCTGCCAGGACATTCAGCCCCGCAGGTACCTGTACAGTATACACCGAAAATTCTCCTTCAGCCTGTGTCATATTTAACAAATGCCTTAAAGCAAAATCTTGGGAATATCCTGTCCTTTAACACATGGCTTGCATGACAAATGCCATCCTGATTTAAAAAGGCTCTCTATGAAGAGCTAAATATTTACTCTTGGGGCTACATACTGATCCATCTAAGGTAATGGAGTAATTTTTGCCCTGAAGAATGAGTATTTATACATTTAGTATGTCATTTTATTCAGCAGATAGAGTTAACAGAAAACGTCATAACACAATCAGAGTGGACTTAAATTTTTAGTCCATGCACATGGTCATTACAATGCACAGGCTTCTGCACCTACATGAAAAACTTTTATTGGATTACTGAAAGTTGGGGGGGGGGGGCGGGGAAGCATGAGGAGGAACACAAACTAAAACCAAACACATCTTAGTTCAACCAAGCATCCTCTTTCACAGTGACCAGAGAAGGATATATTTGAACAGACTGCAAACTGAGTCCCACATCAGATGAGGTTTTTTAGTTAAGTATGCTTTCACATAATAGATCTACTATATTGTGTACTTAGAGTCTTCATAATACAGCATACTAGCTATATATTATTGTAACAACCATGCTGAACTGCCTAACTCTGTACATAAAAAAAGGAAAAGAAAGATGCTAGGGAATCTGTTTTCCTGTTTAAACAAAACATTCGTTCATACCAAAAGAGAGCTATATCATATGGCAAACATACATAAGCAATTCATTTTCTAAGATTTATACTTAACATCTATATATATTACTAGATAGGGAACAGAGAAGAAAGGTCATCATTTATTAAGTAAAATGCAGGAAGGAGAATTCATCTGATTAAAACATTAGCATATAAATATGATACAAATCCTGAACCTCAATGCTTTCCAAAAAACCAACTACAAGTTCTTAGGGGTACAAGTCATCCCTGGCAGACATAATATAGCAGCAATCAAAATGGCACAGATTCACTAGTGGTAAGGAGGTAACACCGACTTCAGGATAAAGGATAGCTTTAACCTATGTCTTTTCCAAAATTCTGTGATACACCACTGTGATGCATCGTAAATTCCAGAGGCTGTTAAATATATTACTTGGGAAGAGAAGTGTACAAATACACGACTAAAGTGCAATCGAAATAGAAAAGCTTTATAAGTTACTGCTTTTCATCTTGGTCACTGCAACTGACTGTGCAGACTTTTCGCCTGCTCTAGTGCACTGTAAACCTCAATAAGGATTCTTTCAGCAAATAAATTTCAATTCACCATTGCCATGACATGGAGTGTGTCCAAAGGCAGTGACAGCAGCTCAGCTGAAAATGGGAACATAGGAAAACACCACAACCTTGCAAGTGCAAGCCCACTTCCTGAAGGGGACTTTGCTATGAAGCAGAGGGAAATATATTTCAAAATCCTCCCGATACTAGATGGAACTTTAAAGGAAAATATCTTCCCTTACCCAACCCATCTTCTGCTTTATATCTAGTTGGTGACAACAGACTTAGCTGAAAACAGAATATATAATTGGTATATACAAATCTCTGATAAGAAAATCTTGGTATATTATCTCAATAATACTTTGTTTCACAATGGTAAATTTACTATTGCTAAAGGAGGCTGGATGTAAACCATAATGTTTTCACAAAGTTCAGAAAAAATTCAGTCTCAACCTTTATTATCTTACATTTCTGCAACGAGCAAACTCATCCATAGACTTCCAAATCCTGCTTCCTAGAAGAGATCAGGCATCCTAATGATCCTCACACGCAGCAATAAAGTGTTTTAATTTCTTTATCCACAGTTCTCCAGCTTTCAGAATCATCCAACAAAACAAAGAAGAATTCCATCTGATATAACTAAACCTCTCCATAAATCCACCCCCACAATTATCTTAATTTAGAGATAAAGGAATAACTGCATTGCACTTTATGATCACAGATCCAGAGATTAAAATGAACTCAATAAATAAACAAACTGTGGTTTGCTACACACTGCAAGCCAGATTCCTCTGCTGCTTAAGGTATTCCCAGAGATATCATCTATCATAAACTAAAGATACATTAACAGGAAAGGGGAAGTAGTAACTCTTACAATTTACAGAAAGAGAAACCAGTAACAGAAACATGCTGCCTTGGCTGTCACTGGTTAAGGACACTGCCAATATAATAAAGCAAATTAGAGAAACTGGGCTGATGCTACTGCAAACAAAGCAGCAGTGCTAGGAGAGCAATGAGCAAGAACACAGAATCACAAATCTAACGTAACTACTCAGACAGCAACCCTAAAACTCAAAATTAAACCAGGTAGCTGAAAAATTTAAATGTACTATTCACTTAATTTTGTTATCGTTAAAATAAAGCTCTATTCACTTGGTTCCTGGTCCCAATTCAGTGCTCATTCTGTTTCTGCAAAAAGAATTCTCAGATGAGCAAAGCCAAGGGAAATACTACTGCACAGCTTTGCACAAGAACAGAAAGGCCATGCAGGAATCCTCCATATGCACTGTAAAAATCAAGGTTTGTTTTAAGACTATATGACAGAAGAGGCTGATCAATAGAAACCCAACTCATAATTTCCTGGATTCACTGGGAACAAAAAAAATGAGAGTAATCCAATGACAGCTGTACATCCAGCCTAAAAATTCAACAACAAGGTTTTGCCACTGAGTGGGACTTCACTCTTATTCAGGCACAGCCTTACACAAGACATTGTCTTCTCTGTTTATCATTTCAACGTGGATAGGAAGCTTGAGAAAATAGAAAGATCACCACTGCAGAAAACTGGCTCTACTTCAGAGTGCGCTCAGAGGGACAGAAACCTTTACTGCTGACTCAGCACATCGTCCACATCAGAGGTCTGTGCCTGGAACTAGACGCAGCTTTATCCCCACTCATTTGTGCACTACTTCAAAGCAGATCTTACAGATTGAATTATTGCACAATATCGTGGTAAATTTCCTTCCTGCATAAAAGATAGGGTATATTTCAATTTCCTCTCCTTTACATAATTGGTAACATTTTTCTTTAGCAATTAAATTTATATTTGAAATAATTTCTTCAGAAATTAGAAGCTGGATAGCCTCTGCAAGCTAGAGATTTTTATTTAAAATATTTACTAGAACTGGGACAACGCCAGAAAAAAATGTTTCCTCTAACTTTCGGGGCTTCAAGTCAAAGGTCTTCAAAAGCTTCTCTATTTTTTTCACATTTATCATTTATGAGACATCTTTCAAAACCACAGTCATGCTGACACTTCAGGATTCTGAAAACTACACTTCCAGCATAACATTACAACTATGGCCAAGCGTAAAGACGAAGCCAAATCTTGTCTTTGGTTTGGGAATGACATTGGTTCTAGAAAACAGTAATCCCAAGTGACCTTATTACCATACTGACTTTCCACCTTATCTGGTGGGATTTTACAGCTGTAACAGTCTGCCCCATTACATAATGTGATTCTCTTCAAGTAAATCATTATATCCATAATTTAAAAATTATGTCAGAGTACAAAGAATAGTTCAGTCGCTTGGGAATTACAGCAAACCATCATCACTAAAGATGATTAACATCCTAAATGCAAAAAATTGAATGCTCTTTATACAGCCTCAGTGTTAATAAAAAGATTGTCAGTCAAAATGTGAGCCATAACAATTACAAAAAATGTTTTAAAATATTTATTTCAGCATTTGTTGATATATAACTATTCAGAGGAATAATAACTACAAGAGCAGAGAAGGAACCTGCTATCACTGTTGAAAATTTAATCATTTAAGAATCACCAACTTCATAAATTACTGATCACTTCGAACATCTACATACCATATGGGACGTAGAGCCTACCACTGGCACTTGAACGTTGTGGAGAGCAGAAAAAAGCTGTGAGAGAAAACGCGAATGTTTTCTAACTGATCCTGCACATAAACATACTTTTGGGGAATTTCCTTTGTTCCTCAACACTATTCTTGTACTCATCTTATTTCATTTGCTCCCTCTGAACATTTTATAAAACAGAGAGAATGAACTTGGAAAAAAACATAAGGGGGGCTGTGTTCACGGTAAGGTATTGTTTTAAAGATCAGTTATAAAAGTGAAGATCATCCTAATTCAGGTTTTTTTATGTTTAGCTAAGGAAGTGTTCAACAGTGGCTATAAGGAGATCATATGTTCACAGATCTGACCAAACACACAACACTCATAAGACTCTTGTTTTAGTCACTAATTGCCAGGAACAGGCATCATAAAGATCTGGAGTCTGAAGAGAAATTAATCTGTTTGACTTCTAGGTACACCCTGTCAGAGCAAATGGATCAGAACAGGGGGTTTCAAGCAAATTAGTAAGAATGCTAAAAAATGCTTTGGAAAAAATAGAGGAAAATTCAAAGATCCAATGCTTTTTCTTCCCCCACCATGTGTAAAAGAGAGGATCAGAAGAGGACATGAGATGAATTGTCTTAATGTAAAAGGCTCTTAGTGAGAGGGAGTTTGATGAATTATTCTCTGTATCTGCTGGGGAGAGGACAAGCCATAATTGGCTTAATTCTCAGTGAAAAGGACTTCTATTGAGAAAATCTCTATACATCAAAAGGTAATCATAATGAAATAGGCGGCTAAGAGAGGTTATGGAAACCCTATCATTCTTTATAGGCACAGGTTAGGCAGACATCTGTCAGGCGTTGTGGAGGTATACCTCATCCTCTCAAGAACTGCTGTTCCTAAACTTTTTAAGCCTAGGAAAACTTTTTATACATACTAGGTTTCATCTTGCCCCTGTGCCTGCCATGTGACCCTTTATAAAACATTTTGAAATTAAGGCAGCATCAAAGAGACCTCATGGATCTCCTCACTGAGCACTGCAGGCCCCTTTTTGCAATGTGTATGTAGGGGGGGGGGGGGGGGGGGGGAGGAGAACAAAAAGTAAGATCCTGCAGCTTTAAAAATAGTGTCCGATTAATTCTGCTGATGTCTTTGGCTTCCTCATCCTTTATCCATAGTCTGGGGGGTTGTGCCTGTGTCTGGTGGGTGGATCACAGCTTCCTCCAGTTCTGCCCAGCTCTCTGCAAGTGAGGGCTGTGGAAGGGCTCCAGGGTCTCTAGCTTCAAACTGCACACTTCCAGCAGAGGAAACCTAACGTGTAAGATAGTCAATTTCAACTGGCCGGCTGTTCTTCAAAACCTTAACTCCTAACATTCCCTCTTCACCAAATACCACAGAAATAATGATGAAGTTGTAACTCCATCGCATCACCAGGTGTCCCAATATCAGACTACATAGGGCCAATGATGAGTCACAGCACAGCAAAAATTTGTATTGCTAGCATATAACTAGTGGAATTTAAAAAATAGCTTGAGACTGGATGAAGTACATGAGATATGTGGTACTGAACAACCTGGCAATGTACAGAAGCAGCCTTGCCAGGTACACCAGTCAGTCCAAACTGGTAGAAAAGGAGAGGTTTAATTTCCTTGGCATTCATAGATTTAAAAAAACAAAACAAAATAAAAACAAAACAAAACAAAAAAACCCCAAAAAACATACAACACCACACCCTGAAGCTCCCATCCAACTAGGAATTAAAAATCAAAGCAACAATTTAATTTGATATTCAAGGGTAGGTATGAAAAAAAGCATTTAATTAACAGCCCAGGGAGTAATGATATACATGGGACTGTAATGTGATGAGACACAGTGATGATAAAATGAAAAAATAAAGTCATATTTTTTGATTTAGTTGTGACAATCCACATATACTGGTAAAACTCTATAAAAAAAGGATTGTAGTTTTTCATCCTTAGATAAAAATGACTAAAATCTACTTTACTGATTATCCATTGTCTGAAGGAGGCCATGCTTATGATGCACAGATAAGAAAGCTCATTTAGAGCTATTTGTAAGAACTGGGATTTGCACTTGTGTCTTTGGTAATAATTATGGCCACACACTTACCCAGCCACACATAATCTATCATCTGATTATTACTGTCCACCCACTGAATTTTAGCGATGCATCTCATAACCAAGGATGCTGGAACAAGAAGGCACTGTAAAAGCATAAGACAGCACTATCATAAACAGTATCAACAACAGCAGGTTATTTGATCCCAACCCCAGCACCTCTTGTGAATTGCTTTAAGTAACTCGGAAACTTGAAGTTACTTAGAAAATTTTAACTGTCAAATTGGACTTTCTGACAGAGCAGCTTTGGTACATGAGCACCACAGCACCTAGAGAGTAAGCCAGAGGAGGAAGGAGCGCGATGCTCTCCAGATGCCCGTCAGTCACCCGCTGCACTGAAGATTAGTGGAACATGAAAACTTTTACTCTCCTCTTCTCCACAAGGAGCCTTGCAAATCAGCCCTCACCGCAAGCGGTGTTCACGTTCTCCCGTCTTGTTTTCATTGACTTGTCAAGCATGCAGGAAGTGGGAAAACTTTACCAAAATTGCCTGCACTGCACTCATTAAGGAAAAAGCAGTTTTCAACCAGTGAGAGAATAAATGTTTTGCCTGTACTTTGCTGAAGGAACTACTTAGGAACAGCAATATAGGAACTATGTTTTCACTAATCTGAGCAAGCCCCACAGAATCAACTTGCTCTGTGTCAGTAACCACTGTTTTTTGTCTCTTCTCACTATGCTGTGGGTCTGGTCACCAGTGTCTGAAAAAAAAGCTGAGGTCTTTAGCTCGAATGCAGTCTCTAAGCCCAGCTCTTCTGACAGTGGACAACTGAGGTCCACACAAGACCTTCTGGAGATTTAACTGACTGCCAGGGAGCTGTCACAAATATGCCATGTAGCATGCCAGTCAGTGGGGAACAAGGTTTCTGAGCTCCACCACCATTACCAGGCTTCTAAATGCTCTTCAGCTCTAAGATAAAGCATAAGTAGAAATTTATTAGAAATCAATTAGAAAACACAAGCTAAGGCCATACTGAATTCTGGTGGTCAGGGCTTCTTTTCCCTTATTTTATCAGACTTCTCCCTCATCTTGCACCGGTATTTTGCTTCCCTGCCTCCATCCCTCCTTATTATGAATTCTCCTGATCTGATCCAACAGGCAATCACAGATCCCTAATTCTTTCCCTGATGCTCAGCACTCTTCCCTTGTTAAACCAAGGTACAACCTTACATACTGAGGTACTCTTAAGTAAACCAGTCTTTAATGCTGCTGGATCTTTGAGATACCAGTCCAGAACTGGAGTGAAAAAAGAACAGAATAAGAGAAAGCAAGGATACTGCATATTCAAAATAAGAGTGCACAGACGGAGAGATCCACAAAAGTTACCTCAGTATCAAATAGTATCCGTGAGCTGTGCATTTCCTAAAGCACTACTACCATCCTCTCTCTGATCTCTGAAAGGGAAAAATTAACAAATATACTCAGAACAGTTCTTGTAAAACAAGTCTATTTTAAGTATATTTAGCATAGCTATAACAAATAGAACATACAGGTGCATAAGAAATTATGCTGTCCTTATTCACAAAAAGTATTTTTACGCATCTAATCACTTACAGCTGAACACAACACACAACAGGAATAGGAACCCAACACTCATAGAAAATGGCCTTTGTGGGGGTTCTCGTACCTCAGCAACATGAGAGAAACCCCCTAGGTCCTCCTCCAGTTCAGAGGTTCTTGAAAAAACAAGGCATAGCCCAGACACCCTTTCTGAATACAGACACTGAAGGAAGATGACGACAGTTCTTTCTTACCCCATTTTACCAAATGATTATTAGCATTAACTGTGCTCCTTAAGCTATTTTTTAGTTCAGCCAGAGTCAGCCCACACCTACTCAGTATAGCAGTAAGGGTCAAACGTATGGAACAGAACTGCTGCTGAGGAAATTGTAGTAGGAGCTATCCGCACATTTTGATATAATTTATTAAAACCCCTTTTTTGTTACTTTTTGTTACTATATTAAACATACCACAAGCGCCAATCTAGGGAAATAAGTGATGATCTAGGAACGTTTCATTGCATTTGCTTCTAAATATCTATAAAAACGTGGGGTATAGGAAAACAAATCTGCCAGTGTGCTCCTGCAGGTGACTCAGCCTTCGCCTCTTGGACACCTGAGTCTGTATTCTCCTGAATTAGAAATCTGTTGCTGAATTAATCTTTCTTAGCTTTATCTGGGTTGCTTCTTAGTAAAATCACTATTTCTCCTACTATCTACTAAATCCAATGGAATAATTTATTTCTTGTCTGTACCAGTGGTGTTGTGTTGCTTGTGTCAAACCTTTAGGTTACGGTTCAGCATTTACTGCACTCCTAGAGAATTCTTTACTGTCATCTTCAGTGACAAGTGGGTACAGTTTTCATAATCACAAGCAAAAACTGCAGCTGAGAAAATAGATGTGTGACTTCAAACCTACAGAAGGAACATCTTGACATTTAAATCCAATTACCCTTTCTCCTTCCTGATGAAAATATGATACCAGCTTGTGGGAAATTCTACTAGACAAATATATCATATTCTCCAGCTCCTATGAAATTTTCAGCACCTCTTTTGGTATTACACACTGCATTCTTTATCAGTCATTTTTTAAAAATAAAGGGTTACACCTGTGTAGTAAATGACAGGTGATAACCAAGAAGTTCGTAAAATTTTTGTTTGGAAAGTCTTCCTGGAATTACGATCTTCTCCCCAGTTGAAATCATTAATTGCAAAACTGGAATGAACTCCAAGGTAAGACAGACTACTGCTCTTTATGATAAATTGCACTGTCAATCACTCCAAGCACCCTTAATATCATACTATTTCCCCAAGCTCTTAAATTATGGGCTGAACTTCATTTATCAGACTGCTGTATGTGAAAAAGGATTAATTAAACTCATTTCAGTATTACAATAAGGCTCTATTTCTCTTAGTACTAAAGAATAATTGACTCCAAATGAATTGGAAAGTGGGTAAGTAATTGTAGTTATTATTCTGATGTAAATATTAGTTCTTTCTTTTGACATTTCAAAAGATTTAGTAGAGGCACTTTAGTGATAAGACAGATCATTACCCTGGCTAGAAAGAAGAGATATCATAGGGAAAGTGAAATTACAGTAATGAGTTTATATACCTAAAAATACTCCTTTTTTTTTTTTTATATTGTTATGTACCTTACAGTACAATTTCATTAACTGTTGCTCCTGATTTATTGTATTATGCATACTGCAGTAAAGTCAATGCAATTCGGAGGTAATAGGAGTTCTCATGCTGGAAGAGGAATTAGTGGGAAGTTTGTCTCAGAGAGACAGCCACGACACTGCCGGTGCTATAAAACTCAAATCAACTGATTGCCATTGTGAATGACTGATTGTGATGAAAAAAATTATACCAACAGACACATTGAACAGCAAGAAATCACCTTTTAATTGGACAATCAGACTAGCTCAGACAAGAAACTGCAACACCTTCAGAATAAACAAAAGGTTTAGGCGTTAAGAACTATGGGTAACATGAGATCACCAAAGCCATTTTCTAAATATAGCATCTCCTAACATGACTCTAGAGATCAGGAACACACATTCAGAATCAGCAGCCCAAAATTTAGCTTCTAAGTCTGTGTTTTCATTTTGGGATAGTTAGACTGGTTTCAGCAATTCTTTGACCACTGAAGACTATTTTTTAAAACATTCTTGTAAAGCAAAACCTGAAAAAAAACCACCTGAACGCAAAGCCTATGAACTTATTTTTTTCAGGTATTGCTTCTTTTCCTTAACTTCTCTGCAGTTTTGATTCTCAACCTCTCAACAGAACATCAAGAGAGAACTTCAAAGCAGTTTTAGCAATCCAGCCTCTTGAACAGTGATTGAAATCTAGCATTTTGTTCCCCCAAATGACCTAGGACCTAGCTGTTTTGACTGAATTGTCAGTATAAGTTCTGCACTTTTCTGGTTATTAGCATGAAGCAGAGGTTTAGACAGACTTTGCTCATTATTGTTTATTTTCTGCTATTCTTTTTCCAGGCTAAAATAGGCTGCTTACCTCACAGAACTCTGAATACATGTTTCTTCCCCAAGTGCACAACATGCAAACCTGCCAAGGAATGTAAAGTGCTCCTGATAGTATTTAATTTCTCTAAGAACATATCTGTTCTTTAAAGACACCCTCTTTTCTTTCTTTTTTTTTTTTTCCCCTCCATTAATTGAAGAGAACTCTTCAGCAGTTTGGACTAACAATTCTACATGAACATCATAAAACAGACACAGTTTAACATTTGGTACTGACAGGCTTTCCTGTAGATAGTGTATAATATGAAAAGGTAGATAAATTCAAGGTAGCTTTGATTTATCATAAGGATACCTGAGGGTACGTGGAACCAGAAATCCATTTAAATCAATTAATTCAGAAAAGTCAACTAGCAGAGAAAACTGCAAAAGGAGGATTTTGTGCAATCAGTAGTAAAGGAACTTCATCAACAATCACATCCTTCTTCACCAAAATCTAAATATGAATGAAATCTTTATCAATAGCTCAAAATAGTCAAGACATTACTAAGAATAAATATATGAACAATTAGTATATTGAGGTAAATACTTTATTTCAGGCTATACTCTAAAGACCATTAACATCAGGGAGTTAAGTGCCTCCTCCTCACAGGTTTGTTAAGTACTGCATTTTCTAGGTACTGAAACATTTTGCAACTAGATAATTAAGTTTGTTCATATTTTGTTGCACATTAAGGTAGCAGATGAATGTGACCATTGAAGCAAAGTGATTCTTTAAATTAAAAACAAACATGTCTGCAATTTGGGTTTTGCCACCACCCTCCCTGCCTGACTTGTCACTAATTAATTGTTTCAAACAGGCACTCAGATACAGTGGTCATGAGACAATTTGAAAATCTGACTGGAGACAATTAAAATAACTCTGTCTTCATTATTTAGTTAATTCCCCACAATACAGTAGGCTAAAGGAAAAATAAAAATAGATGACAAAGAAAAAGTGATCAGGTTATTGATAAAACTGCTGTAAGACAAATAAGCCACAATGTTAAGGAATGATCATTTACCCTCCATGAAAGTTCAATCCCTTAATTAAGCCTTTCAAAGGGTCATTTAAAATGCTACAAAACTCCTGTTACTTAGCAAAGGATAAGTATCTATTTGAAAGTACAAACCAGAGGATCAGATTAATTTCACAAACTTGCACATACTATCATGAGTTTTATATAAATCTGTAGCACTCTGTTAGAAGTTAGGCATAATTCTTACAAGGAAGAATAAGGGGAGAAAAAAATGCATAGCAATCCCTGAGAAAAATATACCAAAGATAGCCTGAAAAATAACATTAGCCAAATAAAGCTGCACTCATCATGCTGACATGCAAAGATTACTGTGAAGGGCAACACTTCAGATAAACCAGTCATCACTTAATCAAAATCTCAGTGAAAGATGATGAAGGATATTTTAAAATAAGTAGTTCAATTTCTAGGTGTCAAAATTTGAAAGATAAAATAAAAATAAGGAGCTTCAGTATTTTGCCTGAATAATATTTACTGGCAGATGGGATAGTAGGAAATATGGGGCAAACTGTGTGATCAGTTTGTCTCAGAACAATCACCTACTTTGCAGGCAGAAAGCCTCTGCATCACAAGATCTGCATAACTTTCACAGCCTCATGGTTTTTTTCTAACACACTAGTTGGTAGCATCATGCAGCTCCATGAAGTCGTAACACCCTACTGCAGAAACCATGCAAAATAAAAATCACAGCTTTTAACCAGATTTTGAGATACATTTCTAGTGAAATAATTCAATCCAGTAAGAATCGGCATGTTTTATAGAGTATGTAAGACTTAAGACCCAAGTTTCTCAAACATCTGAGGTATATTGGCTAACAAATGGAATTATGGCAATAAAATGGTAAAATAAGACTGGAATAGGACTACCTAAGGAGGTATATTGCAGAAGTGGGGGACAGGACTGTCAGGTTCTCCCACTGGCTAAGCATAGTTACAAATTGGTGATTTCAGGTAAAGCCCACATATTTACACCTCAGTTTTCCAACCATACCATTTGGGGAAGATCCCTCCGCTAAGACACTGAGATTTCTCAAATGGTGATGTGTAACACAAGAGTGTGTTAGCATCTTTCCAGAGCTTATTGTATTATAATACAGTAAATAAAATATAATGCAATAAATTTACCCTGGTATTTACCAGGGTAAACACATGAAAGTAGACACAAAAATAAGTGGTTTTCATTCGAAGCAACAGTTAAGAATTGTTGAAAATAGCCATCGAGGAAATGCTTTGAGGAATTCCATGTGTAGTAACTTCAGGCAAATATCCAGAATTAAATAAAGTATGTAAGATTCTTACTGACCCAGAATGGCTCAGGCATTTATTGAACGGAAGCAGGTACAAAAGCATTCTGGTTTTTTAAATAAGTTATCATAAAATTAAAGCAGTATTTGTATCCAATGCTGATTCAAATTGAATCAGTAGAAAAGCACTCATTAACTTCAGTAGAATTAATAATGGCCCATTTGGTTAAATTCTATGGATAGTTACAGTCTTGATTATGTATAACATAGTAGTACTATTGATGCTTAAATTGTACATAAAGTTTGAATTGTGAACTATTCAAAGCTTCTCAATTTTAATAATCTCAATTTTTAGCATAACAGGTAACAACTAGAATCTGTATCTATTCACTCCTATTCCTTTGTGTCGTTTAAGTTATGAATGCTTCTCTAGCAGGAGTCTCTTGTGCTCTTGTGTGTACAGGTGGTACCCAGTTGATTGAAGTGCATCTTTTTGCCTACTATTATGCACCCTAATCAATTACAAATACCAGATTAACAGAGAGGGTGCAACCGAGACTGCACAGCATGTTTCAAATCCAGTGTTATATTAATGACATAGTTAAGGTTAATCACATTGTTTAAAATTTTCATTGCATAAAGGATTCAGGAGAATCTTCAGACTGCAGTCAAAAGCAAAGGTTTAACAATGCCTGGCAGGCTTGCTTCTTTTGTAGTTACATTTTGTGATCTTCACTCTACTGACACCTCATTACCCAAACAGGCAGTGCTGCCAACTTTAAATTTCATCAAGCTCATGCTTATCGTGGTCTTTGATCTAATTGTTGCATACGTGCGCAGGAGAGAGGAGCGCTCTTTTGTATTCAGCTTTCAGTTTTTCCTCTTATCTCCCACCTTGTGCCACAGTCGACTGACACACTCTTGCCTCTGCCTCCAAAGTAGCCCATCACACCTTTCTCATTTAATATTATACTCTCCTCCTACCATCTTTAATAACATAGCAATATTATAAATTGTGTTTAGTCCCAACCAAAAAAAGCACTCTTCTTGCTTTTGCCTTCAAAAAGATGCAAGTCAAACCAATTACTAGGACAACGACTCATTTAGATACTGACTTCGAAGTACCGTTTTGTACGTGCCTTTTAAAAACTGGATGCCACGATCCTGCCAGGAACTGAAGGGCATCATTCCCTAGGGTTCTGGAAGGCCGATCTGCCTTTACAAAAATAATTTCATCATTCCTCAGCACATATCTGAACTGGTCAAGTCAGGATTTCAAATGAGTTTCTAGCTCAGCATGCATTGCTCACTTCAGAAGACCTGCTTTCAGGAAATGTATAGGCAAAGGCATCTAATCACAGTTTAGCTGTTCATAGGGTCACAGGCACTACAAAAAACATTCCCAGTACAAAACAGTCTGCCTAGTTGTATGCTAAAATATATTGCTCTGTATACTAAGAAAGCCCATATTGAGTTCATTCGAATCACATTCCCTTCTCTTTTTCCTTTTTATAAGCTTCCTAACACTTTGATGTTGCATCATATTCAAAGGAAGCCTGATACTGTCTGAAGCAGGAGGAAAACACATGAACACAGCATGTGAACTGGTTTTGCTATTCCACCAATAAATGAGGAATATTTTACTGAGTGTCTTTTCACCTGTGGTCCTATATATATCCTATAATATTTCTTCCTATGTTTCCAATTGTGCACCAGTCCAAACATTGAACTAATACCCTAACTATGGTTCTGTTGCTGGATACTATGTTAAATTATGATCACAATAAAATCCTACTATATTGCCTATTCTGACACACAAAACCAAATTTTCTCAGAACTTCAAGCACCACAATGCATGCAAGTCATTTACACACAAAAGATGCCTTGATTGAAGTGCTTTCTAGTTATTCTTAGAAAGAACTGTAAATTAAAGTGGTGCATGCCTAATTGCTATGAAAAAAATTCTTTCAAGGACTGCCAGAAGGCAACATATAAAGTTCTTGTATGTGACCAGGAATTGACTTGGAAACAGGAAGTAAATAAAAATCAAATTCATCTTAAAATTGTGTTTTGCAGACTCACACTTAAAAGATCTGGAATTCTACTACTGATGAAACCAGGTTCCAAAACTTCTTATCTGAAAAAAAATCCTACATTAGTTAGAATTAACAGTTCTAATGAGAATGGAACATAACGTAGTCAAGTACTTGCAACCTCCAAGTGCTCCCTAGGAAGTACACATTTTAAGCCTCGGTGTGTTCTTGTGCATGTACCTGGTGCATAGGCCCTCTGGAGCCACAGCATTGAACCCCAGCAAGATTAACATATAGTTCAGATTTCACATCATCTTTTCAGCTATATATGGACATCATGGAACTGACTTTTTAAACTTAGCCTACATTTGCTGAGAAGAAATTTGCAAGAAGAGGCACCAAATGCAAGTACAAAACCCAGCTATATACCTAATGATTTAGAGGTTGGAGCAAATCCGTTACCAAGACATCTAACTCCTTTTCCCCCCCTCTCACAATATATGGTACACAAGAACCAGATATTCAGCAACTGTTCATACAAAATCAGACCCTACAAAACCACCAGTATTTTTGGAAAGTGCAAAGCTAAATTCTGCTCCTTGGAAGCCAACAGGAGTCTTGTCATTAAGTTTATTTTGTTGCACTACTATTGGCCAAGTATTGCCTCCCCCCAGCACAGCTGAGACATACCTAGTGAGCTCTTTGGGCTCTGCAGACTGAGGAGATGAAGTTTGCAGTTACTTTTCAGATTTGGGGAGATAAAGGCATGTTTCACAGTGTCGTTTCAGCACTTTTAAAAATTTAATTCAACATTTTGACTGCTAATATACATACATGAAATCCGATAATCTAGATAGCAAAAATTCTTCTTAATATACAGGATCAAAATGAGTGGGGCTTTTTTGTGGGGTTTTGGTTTTTTAACTCCACTTGAAAACACCACCTTCTTTCATAGGTTTAACATGAATTAAAAATATGTAGATCTCCGTACTGACTGCAGTATGCTACATGGTCATTTTTTCCTCAGTATGTAACTCCCTGATGTCCTTTGAGTCCATTTAGAGTCTACTACTCTAAGGGAAGGAAATGTATCACTTTGGTAATTATTCTGTTTACACTCAACCACAAAGCCTTAACCACAAGAAGGATAAAGATTATTTCCCAGGTGAAAAAGGTTTACAATTATTGCAAAAAACCCCCGCATGACAAAGTTACAAAATGCCTTTAGATGAATTGTGTGCAGGCCTGCTGCTGTAAATCAGGAATTACACTACTGAACATACACCAGAAAAACACTGATAAATGTTACTAGTAACATCCACATACGATGTCTCCCTTACTGAAATTAGTGTCATTCATTACTGGTTTTCATGAGGCCCAAGAGAAAAATTGGCTCCTGTGACTTATTTTGATTGTGAATGAACCTTCTTAAAAATCACAATCGGAAACAGGGCTTTTGTGCTTGCCTACACTGTTTGTATTTTAAACTGTGAGTTAAAGCAATGTAAACAGTGAAGATATTAATCTGTTTTAACTAGCCATCTTTTTGTTAAGGGACAAATTCAGTTAAGGTTCAAAAAGAGGATTTAGCTGTACAGGACATTAAAAGACCACTGGGGATCTTTCTTCAGGACTTCTCTGTTTTATGATCTCTTTGTAGTAAATTATAGCAGAACTTGCCCATCCTCTCCAGACCGATGATAAAAATTGCAGAAAGTGTTGGAAGGCTATCAGCACTAAAGCATTATCCTGCCAGCACTAACCTGAAGGCTCATTTGTTAAAATTCTGCCAACTTGCATGTAAACTTGAGGTTACTTCTTTTTTCTTTCACGGAGCCAAATACTTCAGACACATTAAGTCTTCCACAAGTAAAGCAAAGGCTTTTTAAAGGAAAATTCTTATCAAAATATTGTTAGTTGCGTGGTTCAGTTTCTTAATATTGTTACTGCTTTGAAGATTTCCCCTGTGAGGCTGTCTGTGGTGTTTAAGGAAATGCTAGCGGGTACGCCGTTCATTTCTCATCTCTAACCATGCTGGCAATAGATGACACAGCTCGTTATTACCCCAAAGAGCTTGTTTGAAAGTGGCACAAAAGCAGCACCACTGTACCTTATCTAGGGCTAATGTCTGCAGCACTGCTGCCAGTTAAGTTATGCCAGTGACTTCTGTGGGTGATCGGGCCTATATACTGCTACAGACTGAGCGCATGGAAAGGGAATTCTATTATGTGAACTATTTCACCAGTGAAGCTTCTTCAAATGGCAGAGGAAATAGAACAAAATTAATTGGGTAGAAGAGAAGCTACACTGAAATATGCATGGCACAGAGAGATGAAAGAGGACAGAGTGATACAAAAATTAAATAGTGAACAAAATAGGGGAGGCGCGCTGATAACAGTGTCAGAAACTGTGTGAAGAAGGGCACGAAGACCAGAGGGTAAAAAGCTGATTAGCTGTTAATATACAAGTAGATCTGAAATGATGAGGTAATTGTTTTAGGAAGCAAGAGAGACATAAAACAGACACACAATAATGATACCGAGTACAGAAAATCCTTTGAAAAAAAATTTTTTTTCTCTCTTTTAAAAGAGACTTTATACAATAAGAAGAACTAAAAGGGGAATGAGGCTGTGATGGGAAAAAGAATTCAGAAATTGCAAAAGGCATCTGAGCAAAGGGAAAGCCACAGGAAAAGATTCAAACGTGCAATGCATTTAACATCAGCTGCCCAGCATATCTGCAATGTCACAGTATTGATGTTTGGTGTCCTGGAGCTTTCCCTTTAAACTGAAGGGGAAATCAATTGAACCTCAAATAGCAAAATTTTGGCTCTGCAGAACATGGCTTTAGGCACCACTTACAGGCAAAATTCTTGCAGAAAAGAAACAGCAGACAGGTAATTTAAATCATGATCACACTGAAATGAGTAAGGAAGCACAGCTTCAGAGCAATCACCTCTTAAGTACTAGGATTCAACTTACATTTTTCTTCAGAACACTCTCCTGTATTCACCTGCTCCTACCAAGACCCACCAACTCCCTAAGCCCAGCCGTGTCTCATAGCTCTGTTCAAAAATACTCATAAATAGAATTCATACAATCTGTTTCTAATTCTTACGGGAATCACTGAAAGTGCAACAGAGACCTTAATGTTTCCAAAGGAAAGGAAAGTTTCTTACATGTGGAGCTGCGAAAGGTAGCATTAACCAGTACAAAATATGAACACAGTAGAAATGCGATGACCTGCTAAAATGCAAGAGTGTCACAGAATCACAGAAAAATTCAGGTTGTAGGGCACCTCTGGAGGTCTCCAGTGCAACCTCTTGCTCAAAGTAGAGCAGGCTGCAAGTTAAATGAGGTTGCCCTGGCCTATAGTACCTTCATTAGAGATTACCACAAAAATTAAGGATAAGCAGAAATTTCTAGAAATCCGTTTTCTTCATTGTCTCTGTCAAATCAGAAACAATGGTCTCTGAATTCTGCAAAGCAGGCTCACACATCAGAGAAAAATCAGACTTCACTGTTAGCGGGGCAAATGCATTCATTCTGAGTAGATACTTCATACGGATGAAGCAAGAGCCTTGATCTGGTCAATGGCATATGTCTCTTGGATGAAAAACAGTGTGGGCTGCAACAACAGTGAATGGAGGCTATTATAGCACTTCCTGCTATGAACTCATTCAGAGCTATGCACCAGTTCAAGAGAACTGAAAATTGCATTGTATTGACATTTCTGTTTGGAAGAAGAAAGTGAAGTGCTTCTGACCTCAACAGTTATATTTTGTAGAAACTGATTCTCTGCCAGATAATGGATTCATTTCTGTTGCATAAAGCAATATCCTCATAACTAACATGATTTCAGGGGAGGAACAGAGGGGAAGGAAAGGAAGCTTCAGCCCCAGTACCATCAAAATCCCAGCAATGTTAATGGGCTACACAAACCACAACTAAGACTGCCCTTGGTACCTGAATGTACTAGCGAGCCGTACCAACACACTGCGAAGCAACATTTCAGCCCAGCACCAGACTCACAGAAACAGCACAGACAGCTGTTACCATACCTGAAGGAGGGAAGGAAGGAAGGAGCACGGTGGCTTTGCTAAACACCCTAGCTCCCCATACTAAATAGTCACTGTGCTCCACTGAAGAAAAACAAACAATAAAGTATAACATTTGCAAAACAGTCCCTAGTTCCTTGAGAAAGATGTTAAAAATAAGTCTTATTGAACACAGTAAAAGCTGTAAGAGCTCTTTTGCCTCCAGTTTTACAAAGACTTCCATTAAACGATGCTGTCATGCAATTATTGTACTGTTAAATACCAGGCTACCGCTGTGCTTTGTCTAAAGGCCACTAATGCATATACTGGAAAATAGGCACTAGATCATTGTCAATGTTGAGGAAGGCAAAGAGAAAACTACAGTCTTAGTCAAAACTGTATTAAACTTCTATTTATCATTGTCTTCATAAGCAATAAAAGTCAGAAATGGAAGTACAGTCTTCTACCTCATAGTCAGAATATATGACGGTCCGAAGTGGTATTTTATGAGTAAGTCTGAAGAATTAGGTTTTAAGGGTTGCTAAGAGGAACCCAAAAATTTCTCTGAATTTGTTTCACATCAAGGGATTAGCACTGTTTAATAGAGAAGTACAAATTACAAACCCATCTCAGACTTGCAACGACGTTTTTACACAGATTGGTCCCTCTGCCATTAGAGTTCGTTGTTCTAGTCCCAGTCCTCTGACCTGTGTCTTTGTGCCTTAACCCAGGAGTTAGCACAGCCTCTCTGCAATATCTATCAAGGCCAGTACAACTGAGCCACCCAATTGCCTTAGCCTGTGATAAGAAGTAATTTCTCACTTCCACCAGCTCAGATCAGCTCAGTCTGGCTTCCACAGTAAACTCTGGCTTAGGGAAGAAGCTGACAGCTCTGTGCTCAGATACACAGTAGTCGAACATGCAGGTTGGGACAACCTCACAAGGGGTTCCTCTCATCAGTGAAAGACACTAATGCAAAATTGTGAAGGAGAAGTACACTAGGAGCCTGAGGAAAGAGAACAGCTAAAGAAAGGAGGTTTAGAGATGCACATTCCTTGCAACCAAAGAGGGCAGAGTGGGTCTGTCAGAGGCCCTGCTAAAAGATCCACATAATTCCTAATTGCAGTTGTTCATCAGGAAGTACATATCCCAGTGTCTGCCATGCATAGCTTATCCTGCAGGTACCATCATCCATCTTGCTGTCTGCGACAAGGCAGACACCAACAAACAGCCACTAGAGAAGACTTCTGCACTGACAGGGAAGAGACTAAACAAGCAGTACTCTTCCCAGGCCACTGTACTGTATTAGTTCTCTCAAATTTAAAATGTTTTTGATCAGATAAAGCAGTACTACGAGGAACTGTTGCTCACTCATCAATGCCTCTGAAAGAAGACATCACAAATGAGTACAATTCTGGATGTCAGAACTGTCACTTTCCTACATGTTTTATTTAATGTAGATTTATTAATCCACATTAACAGTGAAGTGAGAACCTTTTGTTATCATGAGAAAAAGGAAAGAGATACTGGAAATCTATCAAGCTCTAAAGAGGCTACTAAACATAGGACACTATTATGAAACCACTTATTTCACAATCCCTAAAAAGAATTAAGCTGCTTCTAATGTGAAACACATTAAACCCATTATTTAAAATTAAATGTGAAAGAAATATCTGCCTAAGGCAAAATTTTATAAACAAAGACACTTAAAAATATTTGAACATGAATCCATGGCTCTCTTTACAGAAAGATTTGCATAATGGACCCATTCTTGTTTCCTGCACAGAGCCTGAGGAAGCTGGCTGTGGGCTGGGGTGTTTCCCCAGGCTGTGGAGCTGGACGGCAGAGTCCTCTGCTGATGTTCAGCATCTGCCACCTCCCCTCCTTGGCTCCTGTATTTCCATTCTACAGCTCTGCAAGAGGCTGACCAGCACTGGAGTACAAAACGGCTGCCTGTATCTCACCTTTCCTTCAGAAACATCACAAACATACAGAAACCCTTTAGAGCAGCAAAGGTGTGACACTGGGATTTTTTAGCACCTGTGATTTGCAGACCTCCTAGGTGCACACTACTGAGTCCTGCTCCCACAATGACTGCGTCAAAACTGCACCAATCTGACTGTCTGCAGGGTGCAATTTGTCCTTATCAAGCTTCATTGTCAAAGCATCATTCTCGACTTAGATTTAAGGCTTGGACTACTTTAACTTGAGCAAAACTACTCTGATAAGTTACAGTGTAACAGAAAAGCAAGAATTGCTTTGTTAGGCTCACAAACACGGACAAACACTAAATTTCACTCAACTCTATCATGATCCCTAAGAGTCATTGAAATCTTCACAAACACATCACCATCTTCAATCACACCCATGCAATGAGACACTCCAGCTTTTTTATAATTCTCCCATTGACTGACAGAGGCTTCTCTTAGGCTGAATTAATTCCTTGTGGTTTTGGAGCTACAGAATAAGCTTCTCATGGCAGCCAAATGTTGTGAGAACCTGACCCTCCTCATCTTCCTCACAAACACACACATTCAATTTGCTGAACTGTAGCAAATAATAATCTGGAAAATCATAGTGCTGCATGCACACAGGTAACCCTCACCGTTCCATATTTTAACTGAAAAGCAAATCCACTGGAAGTGAGGGTGTCTACTGTCCTGCACTTTAGGATTCCTTTCTAGTAGATCTAAAAACACCACCACCTTGCTCTGAGAGCATCACATGTGTCTCTGCACAGGCATCATTATCATGCAAAGCAGAAATAAAGGGGAATCAAGCCCAGAAAACTGCTGCTCAAATTGTCATTTGACATAAGACTTAGCAAACGCCAAGTGCTCTTTTTGGAGCAAACCAAGACCTTTAACTGTTCAAAAGACATGGAAGATGGAAAGCCTACTATGTGAGTTGTTGAAGCTTTAGTTTCACTTTGCCCTTCTTTTCCTGATCTCAGTGCAGTCTATGAACCTGTATTACTGAACAAACAAGCAAAGGGAACTGTCATAAGGTTGTCCAAAGTTAAGTCAAGAATCCTTTAGCAAAGACAGGAATAAAAACCCAATGGTGGATAAGCCTTCTGTCTTAACCTCACACTTGGAAGTCAAAGGCATGATGTTCTTCTGAACCTCAGTCCTATGAACTCCCATCCCTTGTACTTTTTGTGAACAGCCTTTGCAGCTTGAAAATAATTGAAGTTTTGAGTCCTTTTTTCCAATAAAGTACAGAACATAAAACATATTACAAGTCTACATTTATTAACCTTCTTGAAATGACACACAAATCAAAATAATTCAGTTACAAGAACTGGGTTTACTTCTGTCTTCAGCAGTTGCAAGATGTAGCTATATTGCAGAATACATTCCTTAATTTATTTTTGGAGTTTAATTGTGATCTATCATTCCTCATTTGGATACTACTTTGTTTTTTGTAATATTAATAACATCATAATCTTCATTAGTATGCAAATCTATACCATCTGACAAGCTCCTATTCTCTTCTATGAGCTCCTTTGTTGTTGCAGCCTCATGAATTTCATTATGAGACTAGATTACTATCAAACAGTAAGGGGTGGGTAATAGAGAGAATGACGTGGAAATTATAATCTCTTACTTTAATAATGAATCCAGTTTCATATTCCAGTTCATTTTTGCACCAGATGCTTCTGAGAGAAAAGTGAGCAGAAGGGAGGAAATTCTTACAAAACTGCTTCTGTACAGTAACCTTTCCAGCAGATGCCACTGGAGGGGTGGACTGGAGGGAGACGTTCCCCAGCCCTGTATCTCATATATGTTTCAGATAACAGCCATAATTCTACCCATATGTTTCTGCGATTCATAGTTTTACGGACAGCAAAAGAAACTACATGCATTCCTGCCATTCAAAAGCTGGTGGCCATTTCCTCTCCAATTAAACTGGTATCAAACAATTATCAGTCTTAGTACACAATCAAAAACTATAATTGTTCTTGGAGCAGCCTGTGGCTGTAAAATAAGTACAATTTGACAGAATAGCAAAAAGCTTATAGAGGTGCAAACATTCCCTCCTGCCTGAAAACACCAGTGCCCCACCTCCTCAGCAGGGCAACAATTTCTGAATTCATTGCTGCAGAGCAGCCAAGCTTTGCCCTCCAGTTCCTCTTGCTGCCCCGTCATTGCCAGCTCCACCTTGGTGCCCTTTCTTGTCTCATCCAACATCTGTGTACTTTTAGGCTAAATTTAAGAAATTCAGGGGAAAGACACAACAGGAATAGTGATATTAAGCTGGGAAAGACCGCTGCACCTCCCAGGGTTACCCTGTTACCCTTCCTGGCTATCTGCAGGCACAGGCAGATGTTCTGGCAATGGCTCAAGCCCAAGACACCCACCAGCACACAGCAGCCACCTCTGGCAGAGGTGCAACTCCCCACGAAGGTATGGGAGACACTGCAGCAGGGTAACTATGCTGCTATTATCACACCAGAAAGGCATCCGCAATTTTCTTCGTAGCAGAAGGATTCACTCCTCCTAAGTTTTACAGAACCCAGCAATTTCTGAAAACTAATACGATTCCTTAGAAAATAAATGGGACTCACTAAGTTGCTTTAAGATCCAATATTAAAAACAGATTTCTACCCCTCCTGTACATTTTCATATTTTACCTGACTTATTGCTTAGATGTTAAAACCAAATTAATCTCTTCTATTAAAACCAACAATGCTCTCTGCAAAGAACCACATGTAGAACATTCTTTTGAGGTTTAGTCAACTGCAGAAAATCTGATCACCATTAAGTATAGGATTATCTTCTCCTTTGCTATTAGGTATTATCACACATCAGTTAACTTGACCACATGAATTTAAGTAGCACTAACTGCTGTTATTTACTAATCGGTATGTTAGAGGTCTCCCCTTCTAGTTTTAGTATTAGAACAAGTTCTCTCCAAAAACTCCTTGACTTGTATAATTATTCTAAGCTATTTATCACTCACAAAATTCACAGAAGATTACTAAACAAGAATAACCAATTTTAAAAGATACTTGGTATTATTTATCAAAAAAAAAGTGTGAATTAAGACACTATGCGACCTGCAGTGTAAGATATCTTTGGCTTTTTTTCTACTTAAAACATATTTTCAAATGCTAATATAAAGAAGTTTATGTTTTAAAATGCAAACTAGCTATTCATAGTTACGCATTAACTAAACCACTTGCAGTTTTCCTATTTTCCTAGTGCAGGCTGTCAAAAGTCAGAACTTTTGTCATACCGAAGTCACACCAACATGCACAGAGTTGTTCCTTTGTTCTCCTCCTCATTAAGGAAAAACCTGTCATTAAGAGGACCTATTTAAAGCAAGCAAGGAAATGTTTTTTCTTTGATTATGACAATTAAAAAAACCCTTCTATTCAAAGATGGTGCTTTTTTCTTATTTTAATAACATTTCGCATTCTTCTAAGACATTTTACTAAGAAGATTGTTAAATTAGGTGATAAAAGGTTACTTTTGTCTTTGAAGCTGAAATATGTAACTTCTATTTCTTATCTGCCTGGAATTAGAAAAGCTTCAATATCATATATGTAAAAGGATTCATTATCAGAATTCACCAGACTTCATAAAACGAACAAACGCTTCACTTCCTGCCTTTGTTTAATGCTAGCTAGACAATTTCTTCTTCTTTTTCAAAAGGAGAATTTCTCTCAACATTTGACAGAGCAGTATCTTTCATTTCCAAATTGACAGAGTATGGTTGGAAAGTCATGACCACCTTCTTTCCAATCAATGAGAAATGGGACAGTTGTCAAGTATATATTTTAAGAGGAAGGCCTGGAATAGGGTAGGTAAATAAAAAAAAAAAAAAAAAATCACATTGTTTTTCAAGACAGAACAGGACTAACATGCAACTGAAACTGGCCAGGTAGGTCAGATCACAATGGAAGGAAGTACCATGACACAAAATCTTGATTCTCTTTACCTCCTATACATTTGAATGGTGGCAAATTATTCATACCACACACACTCACAAAATTCTACTGGCAATATACAGAGCTGAAAAACCCGATGATGAATTACATTTTTGCATACTTTCAAAGCTTTGACAACTAATCCATCCTGCTGAAATTACATCACTTCTGATCTCTAAGCAGACTTGCAAAGTACTGTCAGTTTTTAGATAACCCAACATTAATTTTTCTATCACTGACCTTCAAATCTGTATTTCCCACTAAAATCCAAATGATGTTGGTCTAATGATGTCAGAATGCTGCTTATTCACTCCTGGACAGATTAAGTAGGTGGAGTTATTTATAATGCAGTTTTGATTAGAAGTAAAAGCACAAAATCCTTGCCCAACATAGAATGAAAGATGACAAAGTAACAGCGTGAAGGATAAAAAAATATACATGTACCTCAAATATACATACATCTTATTTTTCCAAACAAATGTGGAAACAGTTACACAAAATAAATTTACATGAGCTATCTCATCACTGCTGAACTTCAGCTCCTGAATTTGCCACCCACTGTTTATGTAAAAGGCGGTGGCTGTCTACTGCGGAATAATAAAAATGTTATAAAAGCACATATTGGATTTCCTTCACAGCCCTACAGCCATCGTTGAGATGCTTGCTGGTCTCCTGTCAGTGCCAAGGAAGTGATAGTTTCAAGAAAGAACACATCTGTATTTGATGCTGCCCAAGTCCATGCGAATCTAGAGAGCTGGCAGCAATATCCTTAATAGAAAATACTTACAGAGATCAAAGGTTCTGCTTCTGCCCTGCATCCAACAGCACCCTCCTTGCATACTCTGACCTGGTCCCTTGCCCTCCTCCCTGGCAGGGCCATGGATGGGAAGGGCAGGCAGCACTGCCGGTGGACACTGCCACCTGCTTGACACCACAGGCTCCAGCTACCTCAGGTCAGCACTACAAAAGAAATGCCCCAGTACAGACTGGGCTCACTGCTGCATCCCCCAGGGACAATTACAATAACAAGGCCCTAGCAAGGGGAAAGCTGCCACAGTGATATGCTGCCTTTAATTTACAGGCGTTTAGAACCCTCAGTAATACCAGCGTACGCAACTACCAATGCCAATAGCATCACACCAGTCAAAACTACTCAGCAGTATCTAGCTGACAATTATGCCTTTATCTAGCAGGCTTAATTTCAAAAATAACTTTATTAATTCTCCTCCCTTTGCCTTTTATCTTCCCAAGATATTCCATTGTCTTCTTCCAGAACTAATTATTCCCAGTCAAATCCACTGATAAGCTAGTCCAGCACTAACACTTTGCCTATGCTGTTTTAGCATCTAACAAGTCTGAAGATTCAGTCATGAAACCATACAAATCAAGAGATATAAATGTAAAATAGAAGTCTCCAAATCCAACTGCTGGCCTGTATTCTAACTGCATTAATGGACTTTGAATCTTACGTGACCCATAACACGTTAAAATTCCCAACATTTCTGCAAGATTAACTACAGGGACAGGGGCCTAAGTGTCAGAAAAGCAAGAACTAGCACACAGTCTCAGAAGATACACTCAAAAGTTTAAATTTGTATGATTTTCTGACATTCGTTTCAGAAGTGGTATTTTCAGCCTCCCAAGGATCACCCAGTTATAGCTTTACTAATAAAAAAAGAGAATAAGCTAAACTATTTTTTCAATGATAATGCATATTAATGAGGAACTGCAAAACACATCAGCCCATTCTACCTTTCAAACTTCACACATTTAAAAAGTATAAACGGTTTGGCATTGCACTTCAGAGGCACAGTGATTTTTAACAAGCTCTTTTCTGCAACCTTGAATAAATAGGACTCTTTTCATTTCTTGTTGACTCCAAAACCAGAACATGTCAACTATAATGAGTATTTTTCTAAATACTAGCAAAATACTTTTTCCTCTGTGCTTTACATAAGGACGTCTACCCTTGTAATAGATATTTAATAGCAGGCTTTTTTTTTTTTTTTTGAGACCTAATATGCTAGGGTTGTCTTGCAGTGACTATATGTTAATAGACAGTAAAGATTACAGTGCTCTGGTGAACAGGAAAATTATAAATGACTTAATGTCAAAGAACTATGGAAAATTCCTTGAAAGGAATAACTTGGGAAGAGAGAACAGAAATACTGCTTTACAGTTATCAAAACTAAAGTTTTTAAATTCAAAAAAAACAAAGCCTATCTTCAAGAGTTGTCTCAACATAGGAAACCCGAGACTCAGCCGTCACAACAAGCACTGTGCATGGCAACTGCACAGAAAGTCCCACTATTTTTGACTTTTGACTACTTGAACTTTTATGCAGCTCAGCATGCTTGTTGGTAGATGGTACTGACACAGCCCTACAAATTCAAAAACTTGCAAAAGGTAAGAAAATAGTAGAAAACTAGAGCCAATTAGAAGTTAACAGCTTAAATGAATTGCTGAATCTGCACTTTGTTTTTATACACTGAATTTGTCTGGGCATAGCCTTATCCGATAGGGGGTTAAATATAACCTCTGAACTAAAGTTCTTAGCAGCTTCAATGGAAGGCATCAATTGAAGTTCATGTCTAAGTTGCTCCACCTAAAAATCTAACAAAACTTAGAGCAGGTATGCAGCAGCCAGCCCATTAACATGATCCCATGCAGTTATACAGTCTGCTATACTATGGGCAAAGAAAGGTAGTAAAAGATAAATCTTATGCAAAGCTATTTTGCACTGTGAATAGTTATTAGAAGCACTTGCACATCTGCTACAAGGTTAAGAAAACCTTTCATCTGCTCTGGAATCTCTACAACAGGCTACACATTTATAGGTAAAACATAGTGTTTTAGCTATGAAAAGTAATTTGCAATTTAGTAATCGTTAATATTACCCATAACTCTGAACGCTGCAAGTCAGCAGTGACTGAACAGTAAATACTGATGGCTTGTGAGACGCTTAACAGAGCTGAGGTCGTAAGCTGTGTAACGAACAGCTAATGCTGACGTTTTAGTTTATTTTAATGTTAAGACACTGAGGTGTATAGTTTGTATTTTAATTCTTTTTTTTTAAAAAAAAGAAAAGATAAAGGCAAAGTGATTTTTGTTTTTAACCAGTTTAATTAAGTGTGAATGTGGTGCCTACAGCACAATGTATTTACAACCAGCAGAAGCAGGGGAATGAAACTTAAATGCTATTTCATCAATTATTCAGCCACAATTACTGTCACTACTACAGAGACTGGCCATACAAACTTTTTCTAGCTCATCCCCCCTATTTCAATATGAATTATTCACTAAAGCATTGGAAAAATAATACCTAGTGAAAAATCACATGCTTTGCAAAATTGCTACTGTTTTGCCAGAAAAATTCCAGATAAAATCAGTACACCTCAAAATGTTTTTCTCTGCCTTAAACAAAACATTCTGATTCTCCCCAATAAAAATAATTATTCTTTTCAAAAGCCTGTAATGATGAATTGTACAAAAGTTTAAGGAAGGAAACAGTCTGAATTTATAACAATATCTTGCTTATACCAAAACAATATTTACATAATTTTGTAAAAATCACAGACTCGCTGAGAATGAAGGCCTCTCTTCAGCTCTAATTATTTCAAACATCCAGAAGCATCCAAATTTTGCACTTGAATTTTGTGACTTTGTAATCCTTGTTCTTGTAATTTTTCCTAAACCAGGGAAATAGAGCATTTGTTTAAAGAAAGATAAGGCATACCAATAATCATACTTTATTTAGTAAAACCAATTGTTATTACTCAAATTATTAAAAAAACACTATCTAATCCCTAAGAAAATCTTATGTTAAATTGGTTAGTTAATTAAATAAAACTAGTTAATTAAAACTAGTATTGTTACTTTTACAAAAGGCATTTTATCCCATTTTTACATCCAGCACATTTTAATTCATAATTAGAAAAGATGCAACGAACTCCTCAAATGAAAATAATCTAATACTTGAACCTGAAAAAAATGTTTACTTTTTCCTACTAATAAATGAACCCAACAAGAGTATAGGTAGTCAGTAATATGTGACCTGTGACCAGACATCCACAGTTTTTTAATTCTCAAAAACAGAAGCATTTCAGTCTTATCATCTCTGCTTTCTGAAAACGTATTGTGTAATTTTGACAGCTGCAGGATGTGTTACACTTCAAAGGAAACAGGAAACCAGCTTGGGACGTCTTTTTTGATTCCACCCCATTGTGACCTCTCGCTATACAGATAGCTATCCATGAAACTGGACTGACAACGTATTTGCAAGCTGACTGTTCCTATTTCACAGAATATTTCTGGAGATGTTATGGTAGAAGACAACGAAAAATATAAGCCTTAAACAAAATAATGTAAGCTTTGGAAACACTGTCAAGCTTTATCATGTATTAATTTCTCTTTTAGTTTGGGAACAAAAAGTAATACAGTGAATGTTTTCCAGACTTTTGTTGTTTCCATTGTCTCCAAGTTTCCTCTTGGAGAGTAAGATCTGAAAGAATGGCTCCTCCCATTCTGATTGGGTCTTGAAGTCCTAGTACTCTAGAAATATCAATAACTGACAGTGTTTAAAGGAATTGCTTACGTCAAAACAAGTATAACAAAGTTCTGTACAACAGCTCACCTCTTCAAATGCCAGAAATAACAAAGCACATCTGCAGCTATATCCAATAGGTCTTTAAAACAGCCACCTGAAGAACTACTACTAAGAACTATGGGAACGAAAGGACTCAGTATCAGACTTGAGACAAATTGCTAGGAAATCCTTATGTCTGCTCAAAGATGAGCATCAACATGTCTGAAAGACAGAACCAGCTGGTTTTGGAGGCTATATTCTTTCCAGTCAAACCAGGAAGAGTTTACTTTGGAATTTAAATCTGAAACATAGCTTGGGATTTTTGACTAAACATTCACACATTTCTAATAAAAAGAATAAGTATCTTTCAGCAGTATTTAAATGTATTTCAATAAATCAACTCTTAAAATATTGTTTCAAGCATTTCTCCCCTTGAAAAGGGCACTCTGTTTAACAAGCAAGATATCAGTGAAAAATAAAACAAATTAAATTTCAAATCCAAGGTGATACATACTTTAAAGAGAAAAATTACTTCCTTAGACGTGCTTATAATAAGCTCAACACCATTATCCAACAGCTCTCCTTTAAACATTAATCATACTACAGTGCTTGTTTGCTTTCAGATTTTTTGTCTCATCTTGGCTTTGTTCCCTTTTCTCTGTTACTTCCAGAAAATACAACACAGAGACTCATAACTACATATCAATAAAGTAATTCTCCATTAAGAATAACTGCCTAATTACACTTATACAAAATCTTCAGGTACCTTTTCCTTCTGTTTAAGGATGATGTAAATTATCCGTTTTTTTAAACAATGACCCATTTTATCAAGAGAATGTGAAATTTGGAGGAAAAACTTAGTTAACAGAAATCACCTTGAGATGCACAAAACTTAATCAACAATTCAAAGATATTGCTGCTTCTTACTTCATCACATGTAACAACAGCAAATGAAAATGTTTTTCATTGTATAATACTGACTCTTCCTCTAAATAGACTTTAGAAAGCTTTTATGTCCATTTATTTTCCTACGTTTCTCAGGAAGGCAGAATTTTCTCAGGTACAGCCAACAAGACCACCTGTAAAGCTAATAAATATGATACATCTGAAAAAAATATATATCAGATGTCCAATTTCCAAAGTGTGTTACACTATTCCACTCTCTCAGGTGGCACTTAAGCAGCTTCCTCTTAATCTGTTGCAACTCTGTGGATTTCTTATGATACTCATGTGCCTCAGGAAAAATAATCTGGCAATTAGGGTTAGCTAATGAATACTTCAAAACTTTTCTTCCTATTGCAAAGCTTCATACACATCCTCCAGGTTACCGTCCCACTGATGTATTTTGTAAAATGATGTACCTTTACAATTTCATTATTATTGATTGCTATCCACTTTCTGCAATGCACAGGGCTTCCTGCTGCCTCACAATCCTTCCTATTCCGATTCAGAAAAACTAGTTTTTAATATCTTTCTTCGTCCTCATCTCAATTTAATAGGCAATAAAAAAAAAAAAAAAGGCAGGAAAAAAAGAGGAGGGAGAAGAAGAAAATACTTTTTTTTTTTTTTTGTCAAGCTGAACTCCCAAGACTACCTTTACACAATATAAAAAATCTGAAAGGCATGTTACTCTTGCTGGTTTTTATATCTATAATTCATTTCATCAGACTTTCTTTCATGTATCCATAAAAGTGATTCAAACAACAGAAATGGCCTGAGTAAATACAAAGTTGGTTTTCATTTTATGCCTGGAACAACTAGGCTTGCAGATATGAAATTTCAGTTATTACATTTAACATAGGGAACTATAGCCTTTCAAAGATATGAAGTTATATTAATCTCCAACAAATGTGACTTTGGCTTTCACTCCGGGTAAATCATTATGCAGCGCTACTTCCATAATAGCTTTAATTAAATCTGTTCTCTTTTTGGTCCGGTTGGAGTCCACAGAAGGGTACATTTGGCTGTCTGAGCCTTTTGGCTACCACAATACTAATGGTCAAAGCCTTGCACAAGCCAGTGTCAGTTTTTAATATGCCTTGCTAAGGTCATTTCTACCCACAGTACAGTAGCAAGAGGCAAAAAGAAACATAATTAATGGTAACACATAATCATAGCTGGCCAGTGAAAAGTGCATTTTGTTGATGCACCTCTGGAGAAATAGCAGCTATGGATTGCTCTGCCAAGTGTGAAAAACATCTTTTGTCTTAAAACACAGCTAACAGAGCTACCACCAGTGGGTAGACAGTGAGTCTTCCACTGAGGGCTTATCTCTGTAGACTTTTCTATATACTCAAATACTCAAAATGGATCATTCTCTACTCATAAATGAGTCATATTCCATGGGCTCGGATGCAGTTGTGGCTTGAATAGAAACAAAAATGGTGACAACAAACTGGATTTGGTCCAGCTCCATGATAGTCCTCCCAACTAGAATCCAGTTCAAGACTCAGTGTGGTAGGTACGGGTCAAACAGCTCAAAAAACCATCTCTGGCCCAAAGATTTTCCACCTAAGGCAGAAAAAGAGCCAAACGGGAGAAGAATCATTATTCCCATTTGCAGGGAGGAATGACTTACACAACATCCCACAGGAGATCTGGAATAGAACTAAAACAAAGCTGATAAGCCCAACTTATACATCGTCTGCCTGCAAAAGGTGGTGCAGACATGATGTTACTGTTTAAGATTCTCTGAAATTATAAGGATTTTGACCCCACATGGAGTCATAGGCATTCAGTATCCATGAAAAATAAGAACTACATAATAAGAACTAAGCAAGATAGAAAGAAAATGCATATGCTTTTTATGGGAGGTTGCTGAAATAGATTTTCCTTTTTTAACTGTGCCGTGGATCCCAGTAGGAAAGCTGATTTATCCTGTGAGTGCACAGCAGTTGCTCCCTGCTACAACTGCTGTTTAAGTTTAATTGGAATACACGCTACTTTTGTTACATTTATATTACAGAGAACATTTAAGAAAAGCCGAAAGACCCTTTCAGTTCGACACACTTAATTCTGTTGTGATCCTGATCACTGAACCCAAGTGGAAATATGAGCCACCGAATGATTCCTTTGCTGCCTGTTTCAGTCAGTAACTCCAGAGGCAGAAGTGGCTGCTTGCAGAAGGGAAGAAAAACGGGCCAAGACTGGTTAACTCAGGGGACTGGAAATGGGAAACAGAGCCTTTCATCTACAGGTCACTGCTCCAAATCCAGCACAGGGCTGTAGCAACCAAGAAGTTATTACCGCCAAATGGAGGTTCAGTGGCCTAAAAGAAATCATTTAAATGGCTTCAGATTCATACAGGCACTCACAGCAGAAAAAGTATTGTTGCAATTAGCAGAGCTGCATAGTCATCCGTGATGTGGTAGCTTTTGGCATTTTTCTACATTCCTAGAAACAAAATGGAGTCACTGAAATAAGTACTGTAATGCTTATTTTGACCAAGAAAATTTATCATAAACTTGAAGACTTGGGGTTTTTTCCATTTTTATCATTATTTTAGTTTTATTTAGCCTCTTATAATAGTTTTCTTTGCCTTTCCCCATGCTGCAGATCAGAACATCGAAGTCTTCTAAAACTGACTTTTCTTGAAAAGTAATTTACACTAATACTGTGAGGTGCAACATTGCAGCATCTTCAAAGGCCAGGGAAGGAGAAAATTCTTCTGAGGAAATCTGCAACAATTTTCAGGGAAACAAAACCATAAAACAAGCGTATCTAAATAAAGCTACAAATCCCAGTCACAAGTGCAGCTGTGATACCTAACCAGAGCCAAACCTCAGACATCTCACACTCTTCCCCCCACAATTCCATAGCAGCTCAGACTGTATCTGCCATCCTGGTGTCTCCAGCCATCGCAGTGTGTCCAGGTAGAAAAATTAACAGTGTGACACGTCCAAACCACAGCCTTCTACTGTTCATGTACATTGCATTTGGCTCAAACATTAAACACAAAGTATTTTTAACTAAAACCTTCACATTTTCCAGAGAACTGGGGTGGGTGGGTGGAATCTATAAAATTTCAAGAGAAATTTTAGCAAACGCTACTACAGAGCGACTTTAACATCAGAACATAGAGACCACCACTAGTGATTAGATTTGTGTCTACAATATACCTGAAAGAGACTTTCTATATACCTGCCTGCTCGTACTGAACAGTCAGGAACTGTGATAACTGGATGGCTCTTCAGGACCTATGTGACTTGCTGCAACGTTCACATTGCCTGTCTCAGGCTTAGATGTTTTTGTTTTTCACAGACTGGCTTGGGTTGGAAGGGCCCTTTAAAGGCCATCTAGTCTAACACCCCTGCAATGAGCAGGGGCATCTTCAGCTAGGTCAGGTTGCTCAGAGCCCCATACGAACTGACCTTGAATGTTTCCAGGGATGGGGCATCTACCACTTCTCTGGGCAACCTGTTCCAGTGTTTCACCACCCTCACCATAAAAAAAAAAAAAAAAAATCTTCCTTCTATCTGAAGAAAGTCTATCTAGGCTGAATCTACCCCCTTTAAAACTATTACCCCTTGTCCTATTGCTACAGGCCCTACTAAAAAGTCTGTCCCCATTTCCTTATAAGCCACTTCCCTTTAAGTATTGAAAGGCTGCTATAAGGTCTTCCTGCAGCCTTCTCTTCTCCAGGTTGAACCACCCCAACTCCCTCTGCCTTTCCTCATAGGAGAGGTGTTTCATCCCTCCAGTCACTTTTGTGGCCCTCTCTGGACCCAATCCAACAGGTCCACATCTTTCCTGCACTGGGTACTCCAGGTGGGGTCTCTTCAGAGCAGGCAGGCAGAATCACCTCCCATTTATTGGAACTGTAACCATCTTTGCTTATAGATACACAAATTGCTTCATGCTTATAACCCAGAGAAGTCTCTTGGAAGCTTCCTCTTGGAAGCTGAGGCCAATTTTGCATCCTCTGCTGCCCGGTTATTTTATTCCTAATGAATACTCCCCCCCTGCCAAGCCTTCCTCCTTTCAAGAAGCCACATGCCATAAGGATCTGGCTGAGCTCAGGGACCCACAGACCTAAAGCGACTCCTCAGTCTTAAAAGGCAGCAGCCAAATCCCAGGGCACTGCCCCAATTTACTTTATTTATTCCATATCTAAAGATTATTTGAACCATACAAAGAAGAGACGTTCATCCCGCCTGAGCATCTGACTGCTGCTGGATTGTCATCTTGTTTGGGGTGCTGCAGCTATCATCTGCATCTCCATGCAGGCATCAACCGCAGGCAGCTGGAAAATCCCATGTCCCCCTTCCCCACGGGCAAAACAAACCCAGCCACCACCAGAAATACCACCTGGAAAATATATTTGTCTGCTAGGACACATGCCTGCCCCATCTGTGGAGCAGGCAAAGGCTTCACTTCTCCATCCTCTAAGCAGCACAACACTGCTTGACCCTCTGCCTTCATTCAGGGCACCATATGCCAAAAAACAATTAAAAGTCTCCCTGACAATATAACAGGAAGTTCCAAAAATAGGGGTGCTTTTTCTTCCCCTTGCCATTCTGAACAAAACATCACAGAAAGGATTACTCCGCTGTAGCCGTTTCGTAAGAACTTTATCAACCCTTTCTACAACTAACAGTAAGCCCGAAGTGACTCAACTGTGGCTTACACCCAAGACAGCCGCCTTCTCCAGGATCCCTGTACAGCATTAACATACCCTTCTTAACTGAGAAGCAACTAACTGCATTCTGCCACCAAAGCATTCATGAAAGCTGAAGCCAAGACCGGATTCAGGCAGAGACATTACTCTTGTATTTTGCATTCGGGTTAATATTCCTGAGTTTATCAATCACATTATGTAGGTGCAAATGTTACAGAGGCCACACGTTTATTCAGAGTTTAATAGTTAAAGAGATACTTGTGCCAGATAAATTTGTGCAGTTCCATTGTGAAAATTCTGCATTCAATAGGTCTCATCAAATCTTGTTGCCTGGTATGCCTGGATTGGTTTAATAACATGTTCAGCTGTAGAATAAAACACACAAGGGCAACAGTTCAAAAGTCTTGATCAGTCCTTTTCTACTCTGCAGGTACATGTAATGTTTCTGCAGTTAGAAAACTCACATCTATACATGCCCACTGGATTTCTTTACTGACAAAAAAATGTTTCTGCGTATTTATGATAACAGCTCTACAAAGTACTCTTGAGCTTTATGCAATTTAAAGCCTTATGAGCATCCAAATGTAAATACTTATTCACAGTAATTTTTGTTTAAAAAATAATCTTACAAGATGCAAAGAGACTGTTGAACAACTAGTAGTATATGACAACAAAAATAAAATATTCACTGTGAAACTTCACATGCTTCACACTACATGGTGTTACACAACAACATGAAAGATATGTAACATAGGTAGCTAGAATTTAGTTTAGGGGTATGATAGATAACAGAGTCCTTAACAGTCAATCCAGGAAGCACTCATTCAAGTACATCCAGGATTTATTTGCTAATAATGCCTTTCCTGTTTCACATATAAGAGCAGCCAACCTCTAGTGAAGTGTATGAATGGAAATCCCAAGGTTTCTTTCTAGAAGATGTAGAATTACTAAAGCAAGCTGGGATTTTGTAAACGTTAGGCTTCACGATTCTGCATTTTGATCATCTTGCGATAAATGGCCCATTTATTTGAACTTTTTGTTTCTTTTCCACTTATTAGTTAGGTGCACGATGTAGTTTGACCTGTAATTCTCAGCTCAGCAACAAGGCGTACCTCATATAGTCAGTCTTCTTCACGTTTAGGTATGTCAGTAGAACAATAGCCAGTTCTATTACATCAGCCAGTTTTAAACATTATATATAAAAATCTGGTCCCAATGAAGTAAGCATCATGGCTTCAGTAAAACAAATATTATACCCTATATTTTGGAACTGTATTCCTGTAGTAAGAAAGAAACTAAAAGTATCTCAATGAAGAATAAAAGCAATTAATTGCTATCCTATCAAATTTTAAGGGAATGCTATCCTTTCCCAAACCCGCTTGTAGGTTTCTACAGCAAAGGTTATTTTTCTCTATCAGCTTCATAGGATGACTGTAAAAACCTACAGGAAATCACTGACTTGGATACAGAAGAGAGACTGAGGACCACGACTGAAATAGTAACTTTTCTTTATTAAATTAACATCTGCACTCATTTACACAACTATCCAACATATCGCATAAGTTGTGCTTTTACCTTCCAGTAGTGAGGGGCTACCACAGCGAAAGGATGGGGAAAGATCAACCTCAATAATGACAAAGGAAAAAAGCCACAGCAACCCACCATGAGTCCCTTGAGTCCTAACGGTAGAGCTGAAAAGCAACTCAGCTTGATAACCCCTTGCCCTACAAGACAAAAGCACTGCGTTAGATGGTGTTTGACCATCCAGTCAAGGAAGCAGAGCCTAAACTCCCTCTGCCAACTTGGAAGTCTCCTACAGACACCTGCTACACTATGCAAAAGAACAGCCTGCCTCCAAAAAGACGTTGCAGAGCAGTAACTAAGAAGCCCCACCATTGCCAGTGTCACCCCAGGGTAGGATTCAAATCTGCAGTGCAGATCAATTGAGCCTGGAGAATGCTCTTGCAGAAGTATATAGGCAGGAATGACAGGAGAGTGACAAACAGTGGTAGGTGGTGGTTTGTTTGCCTTTTTTTTTTTTTTTCTCATAATGGAATTTAAATAACCTAGGAGACAAAGGAGATCTTTAGTAAGGCAAAACATAGTTGAAGGGGAGCAACTGCTTTGTCATGTTTCTAGCAGTAACAACAAGGAAGCAGTATAGGAAAAGCAGGGGAAAGTAATCTCTTGGGATGGTTATGGATGGCCAATCCCATGCATGCATTTCTGCCCCCAAAATTGGATCTAGCTGAAAATTCTCCACAGTCACCACGACTGTAACATGCCCTTAAGTTCCTCAGGCCTCAGCAAACCTCCTCAGAGAATTTCCACTTCTGCCACATTCTCCACATCTGTATACCTATACACCCATATTCCTCATTCTTGTGCCAGAAGACACATCTCAGCCTTTCCTACTGCAAGGTCCCCCAGGCATCTACAGGCAGCCAACACTCGTTGCCACTCCATCATCTATCAGGGAAACCATCTGAGTTTCTTGCTTGGAAAATTACTCCTCACTGACTCAAGAAGAATCTTGCCTCCTGCCACTGCAGGGCTTTCAGAAATATGTACAGACACTGCAGTAATTCAGAATTCAGTTGATAGACTTGGCAGGTAAAGAAAGGAGTGAAGTGATCCAGTCTCCAACATACATCTTGCATTTGTCTATAACAATGGTACACCATAAGCTTTTGAAAAGAGATGACATTAAAGCCTTTCTCCTATGATAAGTTATGTTAAAATGATGTTAAACACTTTCTCTAACTCATTCTGCTGAGCTTGGTACCTCCCAATTCCTTTAATCACAAAAAATCCAACTGCCTCATACACGGCCTCTTCTATTTCTCTCCCATTCCATCCAGTCTGTAGTGTTTGCACTCAGAACCCTTTGATTCTTGTTTCTCCGTGTGCATCATCCACTAAATATTCTTCTTCCAGATATCTGTCATATCTACTGAATCAAGTAGCTTATATTAAGAGGAATACCCAGTATGTTTAATGTAATAAACATTCTCTAGACCAATACATGGTGGATAACTGGCACTTTCAGTATATTGGAAGGTAATGATTTTGCAGGCATTGCCTCTAGAGTAGGTTGCCCATTAGCTCACACATATATATATGTTTGTCTATTAATTGTTAGCATAATGAAATGATAATATGATCGTTATATTCCTCCCTAAAGCTGCCAGAAGCCATGCAGCTGATGTATGATGTTAGCCACGTGGCTAGAAAATTATTTAACACCCATAAGTTTTGGAGGCTTAAGAGAAATGTGACTTGAAATCCTTAATCTTTTGTTAATCAAACACTGAAAGGAACAGTAACAAGGGATGAGATGTTTATAAGGAATTAATGATACATAAAATGGCATCTTTTTGCTCTCTGAGTGATCCTGCAGATGAGGGATATCAAACAAAGGTCAGAAAAGTAACACTTCAAAAACTACAAAAATAGAGCAGTTAGGGAAAACAAAACAATCATAAAAATGTCACTATCATATCTTTAGTAAAACCCCACACCTAAATATCTAATCACAAGTGTAACACCTGAGCACCTGTCTCCCTAGATGTAGTTTGCTATCTGGAGCTGAGCAAGCCATTAACATTACTCAAGTTCTTTTCATGCCAACCTTAAAAGCAAGAGAGCTCTGTATATTGATTACAAATTCCTCAGGTGTTGTAGTATTTCCCACTTCATACCCACCAGGCACGCATTTCACACACAGCAAATGCATCAGAACAGTGTATCTACATCCAAAAATTTTTCATACATTTCATCCTCTGGGCAAAAACCAACATTTTCTGAAGTACGGAAACCTAATTTTATAGGGCAAAAGGCAGTCCATGTATGTGGTCTAACCTTGGCACTCCATGTCTGCATGCAACAAGCACGGTCCTGAATCACAGGGCTTCCCTGTCTGTCATGAGGGAACACTTGCCAGCCTGCTAGTCTGCCAAATTCCTGAAACAGTGAAGAATTTACCACGTATAACCTCCCTCATCATGTCAGCATAATCTTAAAATTTTCCCTCAGGTTGCTTCAGAGTACTTGTGAGAGAGAAAAATATTTGACACCATAGTTGCCTCAGCACTGTTGATCAGCTCTGTGGACTGCAAGGCAAAGTGTGAGCTGGGAGCACAACGTATGGCTACACAGCATGTAGGGCTCTACCAGATATTAAGGAGAGTTAGGACAGTATTGGTAGCCTTACTACCTCGTTCTCTGTGGAATTCTACTGGGTAAAGCTGAGAAAGATGGGGGGTGGGGTGGGTGTGTGGAGGTGGGAGGATGACACCAAAAAAAAAAAAAAAAAAAAAAAAAAAAAAAAAAAAGGAAAGGGAGCAAGACCCTGCTTCGAGTGAATTCATTATTTCCATTTTCAAGCAAGCATCTCGCTGCATTCTCCAGGGCACCAGAGAGCAAACAAACAATAGCTAATGCTGAATTTCTCATAAAAGCACAATCAATAATTGAGCTATAACTGCGGTATGGTTTGTACGCTGTTTGAGTTTCAAACTTGGTAATCATTTTAGATCACCCATCAACCATTGCTCACCATTTACAAGTTCTCTTCTACTGTCAACACAGAAGGATCCCTTCCTCTTAAAAAAATAAGCTTTTCTAAAAAACATTTGGTCAGCCTTACATTATGCCTTAATTTTATCGTATAGTAATAGAAAGAAAAAGAATTGGCTATAGATCAGATGCAGTACAGTCAGCCACCCTGAACTTTCCCCTGCTATATATGCTTAACATAAGAAACTATATACAGCAGCTGTACCTAGAGTCACTTGCTAATAAGAAGATGAAATCATAAATACTTAATTGCCAGTTTTATACTGCATACTGAAGGAGGCAAAGATGTATTGTTTGGAAAAATAAAATGTCTCTTTACAAGATCTGCATAGCCATCTGAAATACTGTTTATTTACCTCTTCAGTTCTGTGTAATATGTATTTGGGACTATAACATATCATTTAAATGCTGTCTCTCAAGTGTAATACTCTTCTCCCTTTTAATTGTGGAAAACGTAGATTTTTGCGCAGTATCAGAAAATGAAAGAAGGTCATGACATTCTAGTGGGCTTTTTTTATGGTTTATGAAACCTTCATTAAACTTTTAGAAGACACGGCCTTCAGTGGCATGGGAAAAAGCAAAAACCTCAGAGTGCTTCTGGGGAACATCACCTGTAATTTATTCACTTTGAATGCTTTTTATGGCACAGCTCGAGACAGATGCATGACATGATTCCAACATCCACAAACCCGAGGCATAAAGTAATTGAATCCATAACCAGAAGTTGGTAAATGGGTAGTCTTATGAGTTATTCTATAAGTGTTACATGGAGAACAGCTTGCTTCACGATCATTATTTTGCTGTAGTGCAGAAATCACGTAATGAGGACTTCATGCTGTTAGGATCCTAACCCTTGATTGTTAGAACATTTCAGTCATATTAAAAAAATGACATATTGCAAGCAGATAGGGAGAAAAATAGTAATTGGAAGCTCAGCAGTGGGTTGAAGCCACAATTTATTTACCATTTCCCTCACATTAGATGAAACATTAACAGGATTATTAATAAGGATTCTGTATTGGATTTGTCACGTAGCAATAACATATCAAACTATTCTGCTGCCAAAAGCACATTTAGTATACTTTTCTTAAGGCTACAGAGAAATCTTATCTATTCTAAGATTACTGAAAAAATGTTAATTTTTATATTTGCTTGAATCAGGTTGTGACCTTTAAAGTAGAGAGACAAAAAACAATACATCCATCCAATAATATTGATTTCTCAGTTACACAAGGTGAATGCATTAAGGAAATTGAATTACAAATTAAAATTCAGCACTGTTTTATTAAAAATAAGGTGCTGATGAAAAGTGATTCTCTTTACAAGACGCTTTTCTAATTTCCATTGCAATTGCTATCACCACTGCAGTCATTAGATCCCAGAAAAGCTGGTTCTATTTTTGGTCACACAGTTATAATTCAGAATTGTTTCAGGCTTCTTTAATGGTACTTTCCCATTTAATTTAGCTGATCCTTTGGTCTATGACACTAAAAAAAACCCATCCTCCTTTACCAGTTGCTCAGATGCCCAGAGCAATTTCAGAAATGGGAAGGGGGGAAAGGGGATAGAAGGATAGCCTTTGACCTCTCTGCAAATGTGAGCCTATTTTTTGTGGTAACATAACACCTCTTAACTCACTTTCACATTATTTGCCACTTGGACTTCAAAGAACATTCACTGTTTCAGGACAAAAAAAAAACCCAACGGAAATATCCCTCTTAAAAATATCTCAAGTGAAATCAGTCAAATTGGTTCAAGCCTGTGCTGTGGCAACTTCTCAAGATAGACACTGCACGGCCTTTATTTTAAAATTCCTGAGATGAAGTCACTATAGAAAGTATTCATTTTAGTATTTCATAGATTACTGAAAGACAATTTCATAAAATAATTTGTGCATATGACATAATTAAGTATACAAAAAACCTCCCACAGTTTTTAGGTATTCCCAGTTCATTTACTCAAAGGAGAAATGTACTTTGGGACAGATTTTGATTTGCTAGTTTTATTTATATATATATATACACACACATATAAGTACACACACACACTTTTTATTTTAAATAATACCCTTTAGGTCAGTCTTAGAACACTAACTTTTAAACACGAACCCAGCTGCTGCAGATAATGGTTAGATGAGAAGTCACAAAACAATAAACAGGAAGACTTCTGATCTCAGGTTAGGGATGAGAAGGAAGCAGATTGCTTTGAAATAATTATTTTACTGCAGAGCAGAAATGGCATAATGAGAACATCACACTGCCAGAAGCTGTAACCCTTGATTGCTGGAATACAGCTGTCACATTAAAAATGACACATTGCCAGTAGATTGGCATAGCTACAGTAATCATAGGCCTCACATCTGTGCTACACTTGCCCAATTAAGGAGATTCTTAGTGCAAGTCTAAAGCCAAGGTTAATGAAATTATCTAATATGCGTTATTGCAGCAGTGTTGTTCAAAGAAATAAATGGAAAAGTACATTAAAACTTATTATTCTGATTAACAATAGGAAAAATCCAAAAAGCCAGAACACATTGCTCTAACAAACAGTCTTTAAGAAACCATTGCACAGAGCCAGTAGTTCAACCAAATTGTTCAGTTATAGCTATAAATTTTAAAGATAGATGCTTAAACCAAACCAAACTGTTTTCATCATGACACTGATTCGGGAAAACAATCTTCAATGCAGATCACATTTCTACAAGAAATTTTACATTTCTATAGGAAATCCTATTCCTGTGAGCATGAGCCTGGCACCCTTCATTGTATCTCAGCTCTTTATTATACACCTCCAAATACAGCGAACATAAGTGATACTTGTAAGCCTAGAACTGCAAACAGGATTGTAGATGCCAAGAGGAAGGACAATTCACCTAAGACTGAATTATACTGGTTCAAAACAAAACACCTTCATTGCTGGTATCATCTACTCGACAAATTACCACCTTACATAGAAACTTGCTTGTAAACTTCCACATTTCAGGAAGAGGGGAATAACTACTGAAGTTTCACCAACCGGTATTTCCTTACTGTGAATATCTTCATTATCGTGACTGTAAATTTTAAATATTTCACATGCTTCTCTATACTGAGGGTGCAACATTTAGCTATGGAAATAAATACCTTAGAGCCCAGTCAGAATCTATTTGAAAAGTCCTTTCTCATCACTCTGAAGATCAGGAAGTCAGTAAACGGAAACTTCACTGAAGTGGTTTAACCCCAGCCAGCGATATTAAGCACCATGCAGCCGCTCACTTGCTCACTTCCCCCCGTCAGGATGGGAGAAAGAATCAGAAGAGTAAAAGGCAGAAATCTCACAGGTTGAGATAAAGACAGTTTAACAGGTAAAGCAAAAGCCGCACACTCAAGCAAAGCCAAACAAGGAATTCATTCACTACCTCCCCATCATCGGCAGGCAGGCAGATGCTCGGCCATCTCCAGCAAAGCAGGGCTCCATCACACCTTAACAGTTACTTGGTGAGACAAGGTTCCATCACTCCAAATGTTCCCCCCTGCCGCCTCCTTCCCCCAGCTTCATATGCTGAGCAGCACAATGTCATACGGTGTGGGACACCCCTTGGGTCAGTTGGGGCCAGCCGTCCCAGCTGCGTCCCCTCCCAGCTTCTCGTGCACCCCCAGCCCACTCGCTGGTAGTGGTGGGGGTGAGGAGCAGAAAAGGCCTTGGCTCTGCGTAAGCACTGCTCAGCAATCACGACGACGTCTCTATATTACCAGTGCAAATCCAAAACACAGCCCCTTACCAGCCACTGCGGAGAAAATTACCTCTATCCCAGCCAAAACCAGCACATTCACTAATTAACGTCTGGTGACAAGAGAAAGGGAAGAGTTATTAGCTACCTTCTGGCTGAGCTCAGCAGAGATGAGGTCACAAGTAAACAGCAATAAGAACAGGGAAAATAAGGAATGTCACAGGTCAAAGAGCAATCCACAACATTGTGGGCCCGTGGTTTTATAACTGGACAAGAACACAAGGAAAAGAAATCTAACTGGGTACTCCAGTAGGCCGTACGTTACTGGAGCTATGAGTTGCCTGTTTCTTTTTGTTTGTGGTTTGGCTTTTGGTTTGAAGGTTTTTTGTTTTGTTTTTCTAACTTTGTATAAAATATTTGAAATGGGTAAGGAAGACATGGTAGCCTCCCCCGAGCCAGCATTTTGGTTCTGTCATGACCCCTGACTAGAGGCAATGCATGACTGTAGCGCACTGGCACAGACCTGAGCCTGCTAGACTTGATGTTGAGGCAGGGGGAAGAAAAAGAGGAAAAAAAATATATATATATATATATAAAAAAAGAGGAATGCTGTGTGTCCTATATTGACAAGCTTGAGCAATTAAACATCATGAATCAGGCCCAAAAGTACCATTAGTTTTAGCTTAATAAATTAAAGGCCTGAAGTATCAAACCCAAAAATCTGATTAATTTTACTTTGCTATGTTTTCAGAGGGTATTTAGGTCCTGCTTTCCTGGCAACTCACCTCATTACTGACAGTGACAGTAACATAAGAACAGAGGAAAATCACCTCATAAAAGCATGACTAGAAGTACCACCCCTCCCAACAACCTGCAATATTTTGCGTTCCCCTGTTCTGGAACACATCAGATTATGACTTGGCCCTACACCATTATTAGCATGAAATCTTATTATAAGGAATTTACAAGAGCAGCAGCATCCAAGCCAGACTGCACTTAGCTCCAGTACCAATTTCCACCCCCGACACCTGCAAAAAGAAAGTACTAGGTTTCACAGAAGTAAGAAATGAAATGTAATTGACCTTGCAGTTAGATAGGTGTCTTGCAAAAAGAGCTAATATTTCAAATACCAAATATCTTTTTGAGGCAAAAGATCATTTACTGAATGTCCTGCTGCAAGATGCAACTGGAGAATTTGAATAGGTCCGTGATTTCAAACCTTGCAGTCCACAGGAGTTCACTGGATTCACGAGCACTAGGCTGGACCTGTGCACCTGAGGGAACATAGTTCAGGAACAGATGCCCTAAAATTGCCTGATGAAACGCAGATTCTTTTTGCCCTATGGCATTTGTTTGTCCAGATTGAACAGTTAATTGAGCAAACAGGCAATAGATACAATTTTGGTAGGTATGACTAGATCTAGAAGATAGCTTTTTCACTCAAAAATTATCTTTTGAATGACAGCAGGCACCAGAAAGTTTATTAGTCTACTGTTTGGAAAAAACTCACATTTACAATGAAGTCTTCAAATTATCGAGCCAAATATTTTTCTTTCTGTGTATATACTTATGTAGAGTGAGTTGGTACTATGTGCAAATCATTTCATGTCCCCTCATCGTTATTTCATTGCTCTGTCTCACTACAATTTGGCAGTAATTGAGGTAACCACTAAATAAACAACACCTATCAAGATGAATGAAGAATTTCTCTAGTACTCGTACTGTTACAAAGTGAGCATCCTACCATACAGTGAATAATGATAATAATAAAAAACAGCTGCAGCATAACTGGGTTTAACTACATTAATTTTCAAATAATTTGGGCTTGAACCATTAGCTGGTACTCAAAATAAAAAAAAAATAAGGAAATTCATCACAACTGTGAATCTAGTCATTATTATTTTAATGGGTATGAAGCCATTCCTACCAGTACAGACTTAGCTCATCGAGCAGTTTCATATTTGCATGCTCCATTAAATACACACACTTACAATTTCCAATTGCAGGGTAAACTGAGCTATTTAGAAAAGGAAACAGTAAAAATATCTCAACTTAGAGCATCAAGTTGTGTCATGCATTGCCAAGTAAAAAATAGTGTTATCAGTCTTTATTTGAGATTCCTGCAGCTATTTATGGGGCAGGCTGTCAACCATAAGAACTAGTTCTAAAAAAATGCTTTAAAATGTGACAAGGAGGATCAATGTTAAAATCCATGTAGGAAACATTGTTTTCTACAACTTCTGTTCCTATTACTTTATTTTTCCTATATTAAGAGTAGAGAAGGCTGTCTGGGCAACAAGGATTAACAAAGATAGAGAAAAAAATAAAGATGCATTTCCAATGTTTTGTTATTAGGCCTTAGCAAAGAATTTAGTAAGTTGAATTTTCCTATTAATGCAATTGAAAATTTAACGAGCTTCTTAATTTATGACTTCACTAGGCTTGAATTATAAAACAATAACACAAGCTGCACCCTAATTGCCTGAGTGCGTCTGAAGATGACAGCATGTTTAGGCTTTCACTTTAGCATCTAATCTAAATATATTAACAAGTAGCACAAAAATCCTCGCAGTTGTTCAAAAAGACAGGACAGAATTAATTATTTCTTGTGACAAACAAAACCATGCAATTAAAGCATTATCCTTATTGTTACATTCCACATAGTGATGGAGAATCCAAGCTCTTTGCTTAATATTAATAAAGTTTTGGGGCACCCTTGAGAGCTTGTTAAGAAAGATTATTCCCACTAAACCAATAACAGGAAACGAGATTGAGCTGGCAGTATCATGAAAATATAGGGTCTGAGCCAGGTCTTAGAAGGTACTGAATGTACTTAGCTTTTTTCAATGTGCCAGGAGCTGTAGACATGGATCTCTTCAGAAGACTGAGCCTGTTCTTTGCCCTGTTCTGGGATACCGCAGCCGTTTTCTTGAGCAACTTTCCCATTCATTTCAAAACTTACGGGGTTAACATAACCCCCAGGTTAACTTGGGGTTATACAGCTACCAAAAAGGTCACTGTGCTGGTCTACTACAGGTCAGCAGAAGCGTTAACAGCTGGGAGTCCCCGTAGCCTGCACAGGACAGTTTGATGCAATGTCTTAAGCTCCACCGGTTGTACTACACAGCAAGCAAGTGCGCAACCCAACAGCTGTGTTCAGCTTGCTCAGTCCAGAAAACCTTACCAGTACAGATCCTCACTAGCCACAAAGCATATTTTCCATATGAAACTCGGGGTTTGAAATGTATCTCCCATTATCCCAAACAAAAGTTTTCCTATCAGATAAATATTTTTTAAAACAGTTTTACACTGTTTCATGACCGTTTAATAGTAGCGTTAACTACAAAGTCGTTATATTACATACAAGCTGACGTGTACAGTTAACTTCATTTCTTAAAATTTTCTGTACTGTTTTCTTCAAAACAGAAAATACACAAAGAAAATTAAAGCACCTCATATCGCATCAGTAGATTGGGGTGGGTGGGACCTGGTTGGTTTGGGATTTTTTTAACATATTACACATTAATACTTCTGATAGTCATAAAATTTGTATTTCAGGAAATCCCATTATAAGAGAAACTGAATGTTCCCCAAAATGAAAGCTTCCTAAATTAATCTGGTGTCTTCATTTCACTAGAAGTTATATTCTAACCTTGAGTCAAAATCCTGTTTTCACCTTGATCTTAACTGGAAAAAGCAGTACAGAAAGTTTTTTTTAATTTGTCCTTGGGAAGACAGGGTTATTGCTTAATTACATCTATCTTCACACTTTGACACCTGGAATAACACTATTCATAAATCTGAGCTGTTACTGTACCTGTCTGCCAGTCTTCCCATCAGGTGGTGCTAAAGTTGGGGCAGATCCAAAGGTTTCAGAGTTCAAGTTCATTCTAGTCCAACACAAATCAGCTATTTATGTGACATCTCACTTGTGGTAGGACAATAGTTCTCTCTTCAGTAGGACAATTAGTAGCTTTTTTTGCCACAGAGGTCTAGAAACTTTAAAAAGGAGCATATTTTTGGACTTTCTGGTTACTGTAACAAAGTGTGCGTCACTTTTTCAATCACACTGGCTACCAGACAATTTATTGCAGAAATACTATAAACTTGTTGCAAGTGATCTCAATGACATAAGGTAGTTCCTACCCGAGGAAACAACCTACTTCTCATGTTTATATGCATAATTGTTGGAACTAAATGATCTGGAAGGCTGTGGATCTCTAAGTGATCATCTAACATTACTTAATTTACTACCAAGACAACCAAATAATTTATATCAGTCCAGTTAAAAATAAAAACAGTAAAAAATAGTAAGAGGGCAGCTTCTAGTTTTTGCAGACAGGCTCAGAGTTTGAGGAACAGGAGGAAAAGAAAGAAAAGTCGGATGCCATTTATGGGCATTAGTATTCCAACAGTCTTTCCCAGCCTGTCCCTTTACCCTCTTCCTCCCTCTAAAGAAAACACACAGGGGAAGAACATGAACAGAAGTAGTTGCAGGGTCTAACAATGCCATTTGTCACTGCCAAGATTCATCAGTGATACAGGATTACAAGAGGGAACAAATGAAAGGTTAAGGATTTATCTAGAACATCTGAAATGGATATTAAACTGAGATTTATAGCAAAGTGCTTAATGAAAATTAATGTTTACTGTCTTAGCTATTCTAAGACTGGAAATGGAAAGAAACTTGTTCCTTTCCCAGGAGCTACCAGTGACCTCTTCTACTAGCTAGCAACACCTAACAAGTAAATAAGTTTAACACTTTGTATTTTGACTTCACTGGGCAGAAACTTCAAGTAGTAGTATGTTCACAATGGTGGAGCACTGTAAGTGCAGGGGTGAAGGCTTCTGGAGATGCCTGTGAGAAATAGATTTTAAACATCTAAATGTGGTTCACTGCCTGCCAAGACTAAGACCCTATGAGCAATAACTACTTTCATAAAAGCTAATAAAGGTAGCTTTATTGGCTTTGTAGAGCCATCATCAGCATTCTCTTTTCAATATCTATCTAATGACATGCTTTTTTAGAAGAGTTATAGGCTTGAAAAAGTATAGAAAGTATATAAAAGACATGTAGATGTGGCATTTATGCAGACTGTTTAGTGGTGGACTTGACATTGCTGGGTTAACAGGTCTTAAAGGTCTTTTCCAACCTAAAAGATTCTGCAATTCTTGTAAAGATCAATGGAAAAATAACGGACCATGAGCAGAAATAATACAAGCCTGACATCTTCATGCCCATGCTGTTATGCAGTTTCACCTTAATCTGATGAGAGATGGTGGTAGTACTGTACAACCTTACTTTTAGGAAGTGAGCCACATAAAACAAATGTTTTTAGCTTTCACTACATAGCAAAAACAAAGGCTTTCATGTACACTACAAATAGCAGCTTTGGCTATTAAAAAAAAGAAGAAAATCATTACAGATTTCCTACATCGTGCTTTTTGCAGTAGGTATACCTTATCTATTTTTTTTTCACCAAATTTGGACAATGAAAATCAACTAGAAATATTTTCTGATCTTATTAAATTGTGTTTAACAAGATTTGCATTCCTAGTGCTGTAACTTACTGTCTAAAACACCACAATTATTTTTATTTAAAATAACTTTTACTTCAAATGAAAACAGCAATATTCTTATAAAAATATAAGATTTGATGTGTTCATTACTATCTGTCTCAATTTCAATAGGAGTGATGCATAGAAGAAGGGAATTGGTACTCAATAGTTTTGAGCTAGTAGCAGTATTTTACATGTCACAAATAGCTGGACATTCATTTGTGTTGAAGGAAACATTAAATACAGATAAATATAATCAAATCCCATTGAAACAAATGAGATTCTTCACTTGACTCTGGGTTTCTGTATTACTTTAGTATTCAGTAATTCTCTAATTCAATAGCAAGTGAATTAGGGTTCCTCAGTCTCTATGTAGTTTTAAGGCAAGAGAAATCCCTGTATGGATTTCTAATTATTTGCAAGTTTATTGCTTAAACAAAGCCACATGCAGATAAGGGAAGGCAGAAAAACGTTCAAAACATCAGAAATCCTAATAGACACTTCTTCTCTCAAGATGTTTGCGTATACTCATTTTGGTTATTGTGATGCCTTTAGGGTGTTGAAAGAGAAAAAAGAGAACAAGGAGGCGGCGCAGTTCTATGGGGAAAATTGGTGTACAGCAATAAAACAGACTAATTCCTTTTGGAGGACTCACAGAGGAGTATGGTTTAAGCAAAGATAACATAGCTAGTTTTAGATCTCTGTAGCCTTAACAGGGAAGACTTTATTTGCATTACTTTATTGACAAAGGTGAAATCTTCCCTAAAAATTAACAGAACAGGCTTATTTTAAACAGTATTAGTTAAACAGATTTTCAGAATGTGACCAGAAAGTAGTATTTAAAAAAACCTAAACATTAAAACCTTTTGATTTAATAGCTACGTATCTTACCTACATCTGAATTGGTTTGAAACATTCTATAGAACAAAATAAAGTTTACAAGCTCCCACAATAAAAATCACACAAGTGGTTCATTTATACACAAATAGCTTTTGTAAGGGATATTTCTATTCTCTATACCAGTTAGTCCACTGTCACAATTTATGTGAGACAGGATGTGAGGCCAAGCAACTGGATAATGAACGGTATTTGAAAATCTATCCCAAAGGAGCACACATGGTAAGAGCATTAGGAAAATGTCTGCATCAACAGTGATTATGTCCATCAACATTAACATATAAACACAGATCAAACTTGGAAGAAATTCGAAGACAAAGAAGGTAGCATAGAATAGGACAAGGAAACCTTTTGGGCAGAAGTTTAAAAACAAAGTGTCAGTCTTTGTTGAAAAGCACTGCTTGTGATCAGCAATATAATCCTTAATTAGAGGAGATCACCACTATAAAGTTTGCAGAGCACCAACTGCTTGTATTTGGTCAGTTAATATGCAATGCACTCCTCTTGAAGAAGGCAAATTCTTCCTATCTTACAGCTGTGGAGACCGAGGCAGAGAAGTTTAGTGATGAATCCAAGCCTACAGACCAAGTCAAACATGCTAAACTCATAATTTTATGTAACCTCAGCTTTGAAACCTACCACCTTGCAAACTGTTGAAAATTGAGCCCGTTTAAAACGTCATCAGCAAAACACAAAATTAGTATTGTGTATATTAAGTAACTGTAGTGGTTTAACCCCAGCCAGCGATATTAAGCACCATGCAGCCGCTCACTTGCTCACTCCCCCCCCCGTCAGGATGGGAGAAAGAATCAGAAGAGTAAAAGGCAGAAATCTCACAGGTTGAGATAAAGACAGTTTAACAGGTAAAGCAAAAGCCACACACTCAAGCAAAGCCAAACAAGGAATTCATTCACTACCTCCCCATAATAGGCAGGCAGGCAGATGCTCGGCCATCTCCAGCAAAGCAGGGCTCCATCACACCTTAACAGTTACTTGGTGAGACAAGGTTCCATCACTCCAAATGTTCCCCCCTGCCGCCTCCTTCCCCCAGCTTCATATGCTGAGCAGCACAATGTCATACGGTGTGGGACACCCCTTGGGTCAGTTGGGGCCAGCCGTCCCAGCTGTGTCCCCTCCCAGCTTCTCGTTCACCCCCAGCCCACTCGCTGGTGGTGGTTGGGGGTGAGGAGCAGAAAAGGCCTTGGCTCTGCATAAGCACTGCTCAGCAATCACGACGACGTCTCTATATTACCAGCGCAAATCCAAAACACAGCCCCTTACCAGCCACTGCGGAGAAAATTACCTCTATCCCAGCCAAAACTAGCACAGCAACAAACTCTGAAAATGCCTGACCTGTACTTAGCTTATTTACTCATAGCAGATTACTTAATTTTTGTTCTATTAATTCTCTTCAAGACAGTATCTGTTTTCTTTTTAAGAAACACAGCATTATGAAATACAAAAATCAGTCACCGCAGAAAAGATCTCTTGAGGACACAGTGTTGCAAAAATATGTTCAGACTTTATACTGGAGGTTCTGCATCTAAACTTTAAGGATATTGTTGCTTCTCTGTAAAAATAAAGATTGCAATGAATCACTTAGTCTTTCAGCGAGTTCCCCAAGCTAATATGCCAGTATGGAGCTGGAATGGCTGGTAGCTTGTTTCAGTATATCGGCAAGAAACAAGCTTGCTAAAGACCACATTGCCTATCTTTCCCACAGTGTACTTCTGTTATTACGAATGTAGTTTGAAAGCCTTGTCTGAAAGAGTTTGACAGTCACCAAGGAAATAACTCGCATTACCGAGCTGTTGACAGCAAGTCCTAGAAGAAGCAATTACCACCTTCCTTAATAGGGGGGAAGGACAGTTATGTCAGCTGATAGTCTGGAGTCTTATTTGTTTACAAGCAAAATAGAACTATGGATTCAAATTTAAGAGGTATTAAACTGCAATCAGATCAAGCCTCCTATAATTTTAATGATTTTTTATTAGTGTAAAATATTCTCTTCTTTTATAAGATTATCAGGCCTGCACCACATACAAATGAAAAAGCAGGTTTGTCAAGTTCCTCTGCATAATGGGCATGGCAGATTCTCCAAGGAATATACGCTGAAGAACTGCACTTTTGTGCAAACAAACCAGATGCACAAGCAGTTATGGGAAGGGACTCAAGGCCATGCTACTATGCATTTTCTCAAAATAAACAGAATCTTTATGTCCTGTATAAGCAGAAGGTCTAGAAAAGCTATCTGAAATTGCATGTGCTGTGCCTTTGCAAGTCTCGGTTCATTTCAGCTCCACCAAAGAAAGTTTAGAGCATCTGTGAAAACAGAATCTGAGATTGCGTGAAAAGCATAAAACCGATTCCTGCCAGAAGGACTTAGATACTTTAAGATGAAAAATATAAAAGCAGTAAAAAACCGAACAACCCACAAACAAACAAAAAAAAAAACTATACCACAAAAGGCAAAGCTAGATTTGCATCAGGAAACATAGATAAGACATTTAAATCCATTCTAAATGATGCTGCAAAATTTTATTTCTGACTTAGTCCTTATGTGTTACCATTTCTAACATCTTCACTTTTTGGATAATTAAAGCTTCTCCTACAAGACATTATGACAGTTTTAAAAATTCTGTCCCTTCTTATGCAAGGAGAAAAGGTTGGAAAACAGTGAGTGTGTGAAATACTGATGTTCTTTTCTATACATCTTCCTGGTGGTTTTCATTTTTTTTGAGGCACACTAACAATGAGATGAAAAATGTGACCAAAACTTTGTGAGTATATTTAAACACTTATTTATTCTCCTACATTAAAGTTCTTGTGGAATCCAAAAATGTCACTGGCAATTTTATCCAATATTTTTTTCTTTAACAAAATTTAACAGGAAGAAACTTGGGTTTTTGCAAGCTCACTGTAGTTTTCCAAAATACATGGTTTCAGTGGAAAAGCACTAACTTCCCAGTTCTTCTTAGGAACCAAGAACAGCAAGAAGACACAGTATGAGTACAAAGATTAGGAGAGTGGTTTACAGTCACATGCAAAAAAAAAAAAAATCAATAATGCATTACTACTCACTCACTGAGAAACTCATCCTGTACCTACTGAAGTAAATGCCAGATTTTTCATAGTTGAAAAGACAGTGCTATACAGTCATAAGTAACTATTGCTTAAACAGGAGCTGTTATAACAAAGTTGGGTTTGTGGGGGTTTTTTTTAAACCCACGCTTCCAATTCAGATTCTCTGATTAGCAAATCTTCAGACAGTGGAGTTCAGAGGTTTTAGGTGTTTCATTTCTGAACAATGAGCAATAAAGATGTAGAGAACTAAGCCACTGGATTTAAAATAGAAATTTTTTTATTTTTCCCCTCCAATAGATTGACTGTAAGACATTGAGAAGACCACCAAATCAGATTTATAAATAGTGAAAGGCTGTTTCTGATGGTGATTGTTACATTTAAAATGAACAGTGTCCAGCAGTTACAATGAAATCACAACTCTGAATGTGTTTAACATAACATGAAAAGTGGAAATAAGGACTGAAAGGAAATGACTTGTCAAAGGTAAAAATACTTATTAATAAAAAACTGAGGTAACACACAAAAGATTGAGACTTAGAGGCTACCTAGCAGAGTTGCATATACTACTACAAGATTCAAAAGTAGGTCTTACCTAAGTGTTCCCACACAAGAGTACAATCCACATGCATACTCAACAACAACAAAATATTCAGTAGCTCCGTAAAATGTCTCCATCTGAAGTGAAAGAGTTGCATTTCAGATGAAACAAATAGCCAGATAAAGTCCTGTACGTGTATAATTTCCTGCTATAATCCTGGGGTTTAATCAGCACTAGAGCAGATCATCAAAAAAGTGTTACGGTAAGCCACACACCCAGTCAGTCATGTGTTTCATTGTCAGAAAATAGTTCCATATGCAAGATAATTGTCTCAGAAGACTGAATTCAGAGTGGCAGATTACTTCAGAGATCCTTTAGCCAATGCATAATGGAAAGAATGAATTGTATATAATTGTATGCAATGCACTGAGTGAACCACGAATATGTATTGAAATGCTCTGAACAATGATCATCGTAGAAAAGCTTTCAATGAAAGTCAGACACATTCACACACTTTCATCAGCTAAGAGTCACAGTCTTGGCTAACCATATTCAGCAACCAATTTCCTATTCACTGTATGCACTGACTTACAAAATCAGATTATTCAATTGTCATAGCAACGGTATCCCAAATTTGGGTTGTCAAGGTAGATGCAAACAATTCAGTCTCTCAGTTCATATGGCCCCTTCTTGGGCTGATGCACCATTCTACATTAGGATACTAGAAAGTATTATGCATGAATGAAAAATGCAGATGTGGCCATAAAATAGCAGTGGCAGAGGGGTTCTTCAGGTACCACCGATGGATCAGAGTGTCAGAGGCAGGCAAATATGTTAAGAGTACTTTCTGTTCTTGCAGCCCAGGCAGTGGGTATGCACAGCAAGTAGTAGCACCTATAGGAAACAGGGAAGAGTGACCAGAGAATGCCTGCCTTTTCCCCCTGCCATAGCAGAAATGGCTCCTTTAGAAGACCAGTGTAGCTTATCCAGGTGTGCAGATGAAGAGAACATTCACCAGTTCCTACAGAAAGCTATTTTTCTCTCGCTCACATACCTGAGGAATACCACCACACCACTGCTGCAGCTTCTCTTTTACTTCTGTGTCAGCTCCCATGTTTCTAAGTTGTGCAGGGGAGAGGAAAGAAAATGCAGGGACCTGGCAGAGGCAGTGACTACTAAAGTTAACACAAGAGCCACGTGGATAGGGGAAAGCCATTTACCCCAGCAGCAGCTCTCTGTGCATCCCATCTGAATCATTTGCAGTCAACTTTGGGTAGACAAAAAATGCTAGAATGGAAATGTAGAGTACTTCTGGGAAATGTGTAGGGAGAGAGGCACCAAAGGCCTCCCTCCAATGCCAATACCAGGCTGTAAATGGATCAGATCCTGAGATACCCACTTCCTAATGTTAAGAGTTGTGAGCAGTAGTTAACAGAGCAAATGTCCTCTAAATCTCACTCCTGCTAAATTGCCATATAATGCCCACATGATACAATGCTTCACCAAAGCTTAACCATGTTCTATGAGCACCTGAACCTGCAAGACACTCACACATCATGTGAAGCATTAGTTCCCTCAGCAATGCATGTCCATTTCAGCACAGTCTTGCACAAAACAGTTTAGACCTACTGCAACTTAAAAGAACCACCAGTCCTTATCTGATACACAAGCACGTTTATGTGGAGTTCTTCCCATTTCCATCCTGAATAGGTTTCTCTGTTCATTTCAAATCTCCCTGGGAGAAGTCTAACACCTTTCAGTCTCTTTTCCTGTTTAGTACTCTTTTGTCAAGTTACTATGAATTTCTTCTCCTGTTGCCTAGGGTTAATGAGTCAGATTTCTCAGGCAGCAAGAAACATCACTCTACCTTAACAAAGTTTCTTCATCCCTTCTACTGGAACAAAAGAACTTCTCTCCCATTTTAAAAAACCCTGCTGTCCTCAAGCAGTGTGCCTTCCACTGAGGTAAGGAGGTATTTGACAACTTGTACAGACATTAAGTCCAGCTTTCCAGGTGTCTTACTACCACTTTTCATGGCCATTTACATAGCCAAGGAGAAAACACAAGCACCAAACTGCCACTTTATTGATGGAGAAGTGGTTGCCTATTGACCTGGTGGCCTCCATGGACAATCTGACTGCCTCTTTGACCTGCTGGCATTGTCTTGTCAGGCATAGGCACCTCTCTCCCCATGTCTGATTGTTGATGTAGTTTCATATCATCTGCCACCATAGCCTTGAAGTGCCTTGACATGTCAGTATGTTGTTTTTTTACAAATTGGAGTTGAGAACAATTCACTTAATTTGTGACTTGGCTTGGTTACCTTTTATTTCTTAAGTTTCCTGAGACAACATTATAACATCTGGAGACCCCACAGTATTAAAACTAGAGACCTCTGGATGGGGTAAGTCTGCTTCACTCCCCTCTGTTTTAAGTACATTTTAGAGCCATCTTGGAGCATGTCTCCAATTTCTTGGAGAAAGCACTTGCCGTGGGTTGACCTTGGCTGGATGCCAAGTGCCCAACCATGCCACTCTATTACTCCCTCCCTCAGCAGAACAGGGGAAGAGAAAATAAGATGGGGGGAAAAAAACCACTTCTGGGTCAAGGTAAAATCAGCTTAATGAAGCAATAGCAAATCAGGCACATGGAAGTGAAGGAAAACAAAAGACGTTATTACCTACTTCCCATCAGCAGGTAATGTTCAGCCACTTCCTGGGAAGCAGGGCTTCAGTACACATAGCGGTTACTCCTGAAGACAATCATCATAGACAATAAATGCCCCCCTCTTCCTTTCTTAGAGTTTTTATATCTAAGCAGATGTTGCATGGTATGGAATACGCCTTTGGTCACTCTGGGTCAGCTGTCCTGGCTGTGTCCCCTCCCAAGATCTTGCCCACCCCCAGCCTGCAGGTGGTGGTGGGGGGGGGTTGGCGAGACCGCCTTGGTGCCGTGCAGGCAGTGCTCAGCAGTAGCCACAACACTGGTGTGTTATCACCCCCTGCCTAGCTACCAATGCGAGCACAGTGCTGCGAGTGCTGCTGGGGAGCTTGGCCAGACCCAATAACAGCACCGTTACTATTTTCAAGGATGTAAAGGTGAGCAGCTGCCATACAACACACTTGCTGCAACACACTGCTAAAGACAAAACCCTCAATATGGGGTCCAAAGTAGAAAAAAACAGTAGTAGCTTGGTGGAGGGAAATTAAAACCTTTCTGCCTGGAAAAGGAGAAGTGCACTATTTTGGAACACTCGTTACATGCAAGCCATGCAAAGTATGACGTGAGTACAGCAGAACTCCCAAACCAAATACCACTGAAGACTGTCTTCCCCTTACTTTTGATTGCAAGTCCACCCCTAAAAATATCTGTATTCCCACTGACTATACAGCAACTGGGAAGAACCAAGATAAAGACTGTTACCAAGTTCAGCGTTCACTTGGAAAGACAGACAAAGGTCTGGATCACTAAATAAGGTAACACAGCATGATCTCTTGAGAGTGCAGATATCTGTACTACTCCCAAGCCATTTCAGGATATATAACTTTCTTGCCACTTTCAACTTCATGGCTATTTCTTGAATTAACAGTGATTATTCCATCATTTATCTTCCTGGCTAGCATCTTAGGTTCACTGTATTTAGTCAAGTCAGTTCTCCAAAAAACGTCATAAATTTAAAAAACATAATGGCCATTTTTTTTAGCTTTACATGGATTTTTCCTAGCTTTACACAAAAGTTAACTCGTGACTTCCAAAAGTTTCAGAATATCTTAAAATAGCCTGCACTAACCCTTAAAAAGTTTCAGTCTTGCTAGAACTCAAGACTAGCACCTTGAATCTTCCCACCTGGGTTTCCAGCTCAGGCCAAATCCTGGGTACCACACTGTGTTACATGGCTAGCAGAAACAGTTATCACTAGGTTTCCTGAGAAGAATAATTTCCCCCTCATTCTTACTGATACGAAAGTCAATAATCCAAGACGCTATTCTTATGCAAGCAAATTGTTCTACCAAATAGTCGCTAAAATCTGGCTGGCGGAAGAGTGTAAGTGAGCTCCTTAACAAGAAATAGGAAGTCCTCCACGAAGGACAAGAACAAGACCAGTGAGAAACAACTAACAGAAAATCACCACTGTCCTTCAGTTGCTCATTAGTCAGGAATAAAAGGCCTGGCAAAGAGCTCAACTCCTCACACCTTTCCCAGAACTGCTATCTCCTGCTTGTTTCTTACAGGTCATGAATCAAAGTTTGTCCAATTATCACCCTTTTTGCACTATGTTTTTGTAGCTAAGTTGCAGGTGTTAACCTTTTTTTCTAATGCTACATATTTCTCTTATACTAGGAAGACCTGTCAGTAATTAACTATGAGAACTATCAGTTCCAGGCAATTGTAACATTATAATGTACAGCACTTGGATGCACATCTGTGGCATTTGATACATGGCCAATCTATCACATAATTGAACTTTATCACTCAGAGGCATGTCTCCATAGATCTGCCTTTCAAGTTTTGCCTGCAGCCTTCTCTCTTTCCATTTGTGCTTCCTCTCCCAAAGAAATGCTGCTACAGAGTGATACAAAAGCAGTCCAGAATTCCACCTGTATTACTTTGTCCTCGCTTCAACAGAAAGACCATTGAAGCTTTAGTGTCCCACTTCCACAATTTCTTGAAACATTCTGGAGTTCTAGGTGAGCTATTCTGCCTAGCTATCCCATGCTCCACTACAGCCACAAGTTACATGAAGTGCTTGCCCAAGATTCATTCAAACTCTTCTGGTTACCTGAACGGTTCTCCAGGCTACTAAATATAAATGCAGTGCTATATTTTATTAAAAAGTAAAAGTTAAGGTTTAATCTTGAATAAAGTGTAATGTCTTTGTCAAAGTCATGCTATGAAGGCAATATGCAAATATTAAATATAAGAATGGAGAATAACTGAGGGTAATAGGTAGAAATTGCAAGTAACTGCTGACAGTGCCTGAAAGCTGATGAAGTCAATTAACAATATTCCTAGGGATACATCCACAAAAAGAATAGTGAATGCAATAGCACAAGCTTGACTTTTCTGCTTTCCTCATAGAATTCTTATTGAATACAAATTAAGACAGAAAATGGCACTCTCTAATTAACATGGCTAAATACCAAAGAGAAGACAAAACAAACAAGTAGTGATACCTTCCTCAAATTCACAAACAGCTTCTTGTATTCATTTAATTCAGCTTGCAAGATAAAGGTACCATGCATTTCACTTTCCTTTATTAGCTATCAAGGAAACAGACCAAGTGTAAGTTACATGATTATGTATGTAGTCAAGGAGATTGATTTGGTATATTTTGGAACATAAGAACATATGAAAAAACACTGTAGTATGTGATCTTTCTTTAAAGGTTCATATACCTGTTCTATTAGCATGTTGCAATTCAGGGAAGTATCAGCGTTTCCAGATTCCAAATAATACAAGAATCTTCTCTTCAAACAACTTATGATCTCAACAATGGAGTAGAGGACAGATGAAAGAAAGCCTCATTACAAAGTCTGAATGTAAATTAATAACTTTCTGGACAAGACTAGCACCACAGTTTTGAACAATACTTAGCAAACAAAGTCACTGCAGATACGCAGGTGGTGGGACTTACCAGGAAGTCACAGCAACACTTTAATTGGGTTTTGAATCAAAAGAAAATTATTCCCCTAAAATGCTACTATTTCTGTTTCTGCTTCTCTCTTGCTTTGACCCCAATGAATCAAAGAATTTGCAAAGCAAACCATATAAAACCAATTATTTCTCACATGAAGTTGCATTTCAGATAATGGAAAATAAATGAAATTTTCAAGAGCTAGTATTTCTTACTAGCACACAACACACAAATACATACACGAAAACAGATGTAAGGCAAGTTGTCCAAGAGGCATAAAGCTTTTGTGGGGGGGAAACAACAGCAGGAGAATAGCCTGGGTATTCTGTCTGAGAAACACTGTGTAGACATGAACACTGTACTCAGGTGGCACCCACATTTAGAAACGGTGGGTACCGGCTCCATACTGTGATCTTTTATTCCAAGAATCCCTTACCCAAAAAAGCAGAGAAAGCTGTGCATGAAGGATGGCCTAAGTTAAAATGTTAGGAGGGACATTATGTCAAGAGTATTGGATACAAGGCAGTTAATCAGGAAATCAAGAAGGAAGCAATGACAACACAGCAGCAGCCACAATTTAGCAAGTGCTGTGATTCTGAATGATGACTTTTTGCAGTTTTGCTCGATTTAGATGTACAGTATTGGCTACCAGTACCACAAACAGACCAGGAACACCAAGTTCTTTGACAGTATTAAAGTCCTCAAGGGGCAAAAATTACAAGTCACTTAACGTGTGTACTGATCTCTACTTCGGTTCCCCATTTTAATTTTATTTTTTGTTCTTGTTCAAACTGATGGACGAACCTAATGGTTTTAATTATTTCCAGGGTATGCCCTTCAGAACTGCATTGCTTTCCCCATATACAATACTTCTGTCCAGAGACTCCCTTGCTTCATTAAGATGGAAAGTCATTTCAGGCACAAAAAGCCAGAGTAAGTGTTTTAATCATCTGAAGAGCACACAGGCAGCTACCATTTTAAGTACCCCATGACACAAATCCAGCACAGTACTGCATTGCCTACAGGATGGGGAAACTGTAGATTTGCCTGGTTTAGAAATATGAAGCTAATGGTTGCACTAAGACTCAATGTCTACCTCTCTGAAACTGACTCGGATTGAAAAGCTCAAGAGCAATACGAAGTAATTCACTTTGTGCACAATACTAGCACAGGAGAGGAGAAAAGGAGAGTGAATGGCTGTCTTTTGGCAAGTGTTCTACTTCACCACAACTCCTTAAGAATAATCCACAAGTCAGAGTTCAAAGTTCTCGAATAGATTACATTTAAACTATTAAGAACTGCATGCTTGGCAATGGTAGGATTGAAACAAAAAAGCTAAACACTCAAGAATAAAAAAAAAATTAAAAAAAATCAGAGTTATCTGATTTACAAAAGAACTCACACATGAAAGGCGGCTCAAAGAGATTTTAAAAACCCTAACCCTTGGTAGCTGGCAAACTTCTTATGCCTTCCCAAAATAGGGAAAAAAGAAGCTCTTTGCTCAGAGCCATGCTTAACTACTTGGAGCTCCAAAGGGCTGCTCTGAAGACTGTGAAACAGTCACAGAAACATTCCATCCATCCCCCTCTGTTCAAAGAAAACAACCATCAAAACTGTCTGTTAAGTTTCCATCTCCTTTAAATCAGCAAGATGGACTTCAGAATCATTTTCTTTGTGACAAAGAGTAATAGGAGATCGATGCTGGATACCAGAACCATGGAGGCATGAGAACATAAGAAGGTTTAATGTTCACACAGCAAATAAACATCTTTTTATTTAACTGCACTCAAAAGAGGAAATACATAATTTTTTTTCTATAAATCTTGCTTTAAATGCAGTATATTTTTATTAGAATAAAAATGCAATCCTGTCAGATGATGTTGTTAATGAACATCCCTCTGAAGGGTATGAAATATCCCGGCTAGATTTTCCCTATGAGAGTTTTGTGGTTTGTTTTTTTCAGCATCAACATTGCTGGCAAGACAACAGTAAAGCAATAGAATACAAGTAAGTTTCAAATTGAGAAGGATCAATTAAAATGGAGTTAATCAAATGCAGAAATTCTTGTTTCTGGAAATATTACAAGCTTAACTTTTGTTACACCCTCAGAAGTGCTGGATCACAGTGTCAGAGCAGAGCCTGAGAATTCTTCATACAGGGAAAGAAAAGTCAAGGGAAAGAAGTTATTGGAAAGAACAAAGCATGAATATTAAGAGCAGGAAAAGCACAAAAGAAAAAGGCTGGAAGTGTTAGCCAAAAATAGAGATTGTAGAAAGCACTGAAGAGGAGCCAATAATTGCATCTGGAGAAATACTAACGTAGCACCATAGAAGAACTACTCTCAAGTTAACAGTCCTTATTCTCCATCATAGCTATAAAAATCAAGATTCCCCTGGAACACACACCACCTACCAGGGGCAAAATTATGTCACCCTCACAGTGAGGTTCTTCAAGGGTTGCAGCTTTATTGCATGCAGCCCATGTGCCCTACAATGAAGCCTGCTGGAGGATCCTTCTCTTAGCAGCTCAGCCCCCAGGCTCTGCTGGGACAGCTTCACACCAGCTGGAAGTGTTTCTACAGCCCACAGTCCACTGACACATGGTGTGTTAAGGGTACACACATACAACTACCTAGATAGCATGTAAGTGAGAATCCAATACACCCAGAGATGTACGCAGAATCTGGGCCATAGAACCTTAGTCTTCAGCGGATAAACCACATCTCACTACTTGAGCAATCTGGTGAGCTGAACATCACGATTAGAAATTGGATACATACATTCTAATCTAGACATTAAAGACTCACTGTATGAGTCTGGATTTAATTTTTTCACACTATAAGGGGTAACATTGGCATTTCAGACAATCAATATTTGAGTTTGTAATTCAACACGTGACAACCTAAAAAACAGGTCAGTTTGGCAAATGCAGTTATCAGCCTCTGCTTCTGACATGCAAAAAGCTGGAATAGTAACAAATAACATGCTACACTTTGCCATGTAAAGTGGAAAAATGTACCCACTACATGGTACATACTGTAGCAATAGAGATGAGAATAAAATATTTGCAGTAACAGCTATTTTTTTTTTTTTCCAGAAAAGCTGCATTACAAATGAGTTCCCCAATAATTCACTCTTAAAATTCATACATAAATAAATTTATTCTTGTCATTATATATATAATTATTCTGCCACAAAAGTGGTAAGTGCTATGGAAGCTGCGTTTGACTGCTTTCATTTCAAGAGTGACAGACAAGTTCTTTGGTCAAATTGCAGGAGGCTATAGTTTGCTTGCATGCAACCCCTCATTCACAGAGAACAGAGTAAAAACTGTTTGTGCTGTCTTTACCACTGCAACAATTAGCGTGAAACAGATGTGAAAATAGACATTCTGTGTCTCAGAAATATATGACTTCACAAGTCTGTAAAACACTATGATGCGTGTCCTGTCACTGAGCATTTAGCTTTGACAAGGGCTCAGCAGTGTATCATTTAACCAAAAAATTCACTGTAAAAGTTTACTCATCTGTGAGATATGACACTGCATACTTGCAGCTTCACTGGGGACTCAAAGAGGTTAGGTTATGTAGTCACTGTATAGGTTTGCTTCTTTCCTGAAGCACAATTTAAGATGTGCTACAGTCTTGCTAAGGCTTCTTTATTCTGCCTCATTAATTTCATACGTACTAAAATGAGGTAGGTGGGGACTTCTGAGGAGGGGGGTCCATAATAAAATAAGCTATATATTTTAGATACAAGCAGCATATACACATAGCATACAATAAGCATACAGACATAAAAAGCTTAATCCATTAATTAGGCTGCAATTTCAAAATAAAAGCACATTCTAAGAAAAGGTTTATACACTACATTTTTCATATGTGTAAAAAAAATTATTTACAATGGTATGGTAGCAATCTTAAAAACAATTAAATTTCTTTAATGAGTAATATAATTCAAATACATAAACAATTAGACACCAGAGTAAGTTGATCAGAAATGGGCAGTTCTTCATTTTAAATGATAAAAAAAAACCCACCAGAAAAAGACCATTAACCCCAGTACAGTGGGGAAAATCCTTTTCAAACTAAAAATGTTTAATGCTAACCAGAATTCTGATTACTAGTCTATTATTCATTCTCTATTAAGTACATGTTGTTGTCATCGAGTAAAGACCTAAGACTGGAGTGCATACAAATAGGACACTTGACACAGATGTTCACGCAATGAAAGCAACAGCCCTTCCAGAGTATATTTCACAAATCAGTTAGGGTGATGCAAACAAGTATACACCATTCAGAAAAACCCATTAAAGGGTGGAGTCACAGATGCAGACTTGAAGTTACCATTTCTATTTTAAAATATTCAGCTGTAGTGTAGTCTCAGAACAGAGGAAAACACCAGAGGCAAACCAAATAGGTCTTGAAGCAGAGACAGAGGAGATGGCAGGGGCAAAGCTAGATAGCATTACACAGAGAAGATTAAGGTCATTTTATAGTGTTGCTAGTAGCACTTAAAAAAAAAAGCTCACAATGGGTTTAAGTATATGGTGGGACTAGATGAAGCATAAGGCTAGTATTTCATGAAAGACAACAAAAGCAGACCTAAAACACAGGCCAAGCTCAGGTCTGGAAAAATCATGGTTGTACAAGGGGAAGAGAAAAGAACATGAATACTGACATAACGTACAATTGATAGAATGATTCTGTCGTGCAGCTATTCTCTCTGTTTGAACTGCAGTGAGATGTTGGTCATCATTGTGTCTGGCACCAAATGTTTAATGATCACTAAGTTCACCGCGGTGCAGCAGACACTAGTGGTTTATTTATGGGGGAAAAAAATTACTTTTTGGCAATAACATCTGAGAACTGGTAAGTAACACTGATAGTAAAGATGTAGCATGACATTACAATTAGATTTTGATTAGTATAGTAGATCTGTGCAATACAACTTTGCTGAGTTAATTGCACTTAAGAGGGTTTTTTTTTTTATGTAGCTTTAAATCTCAAGTGACAGACTGTATCATGAGAAAGACAGCTAAAAAGCCAACTTTAGAAATCACAAATTCAGAAAACATTGAAGAGATTGGCAAGCGCTTCACCAAACATTTACATTAAACATGATTTGTTGTTCTGATTACATCTTAAAGCCAGTAAATTAAGAATAATTTTTAAACAGTTACTCATCTCCTACTAGCATTTATTTAAAATCTTTTTTAAAGCACAGCATATCAGTGCAAAGTATTAATCTCTAAAGTAAGTTACCTTTATGAAACACTACTGCGAAAACATGATTAGTCATGATTAACCACAAGACGGGTTTCATAGCTGCTTTTTGCAATTTTGTGGGTTTTTTTAATAATTATTGCTCCTGGCAGACACATAGCAACTTAAACAGGTAATTACACAAAGAGTGTGTTTTTGCTACAAGCTATCACTGCTCCCATTGAAGTCAGGACAAGAGACCACAGCTAAAAAAAGAAAATTAACCCTAACTTTTACATTCTAATTTGGACACAGCAAATGCCTATTTGCATCTGATTCTGTCCAAAATACTTGCTCAGTTTTCCAATAGGTGACCAAGTCTTTTCTCACCTATTTATGTTTTCAATTGTGGAAAGCTCAAAATGCTTTCACAGAAAGGCAGCGGATTTGTCAACATTACATGATATCTTTTGGGGAGGACTGCACAACCATTCTCCTATCTTACACTGGTAGGCATAACTAGCTCACAGTAGGAGCAATACTCAAATACATAAATTCTCACCTATGCATGTTGATAGTATCGACAGCCAAAGTAAGCCTGCAAGATCTGTGACAGAGGATGAAGTATGACTTGAACTGCTCAATTTAAAGTTTAAAGACAATTTAAAGACTGACCAAAAATAAAATACTCTAGAATAATAAATTGGTACTGAACAGAATAGTGGCTATGTCTGTAATAACATTATTACAAGAATTAAGTGCATTGCATTACATATACACAAGAACCAAAACTTATCCATATAAAATGAGCAGAATTGACCAACCCACAATACCAGACTAAATTTCTTAACAGTGTTAACTTCTCAAAGCTGTACCTGACACACATGATTTCTGCCTGTAAGAAAGAAGAGTATAACAATATTCTGAATTTATAAGGAAAATAACATTCAATTTCAAGCTTTGCTACAAGAAAGCCTAAAGTGAAAGTTAAGCAACTACTCCAACTCGCTGTATTAACGATGCCTTAGAGCGAAGGCCAAGCAGCCAATACAAATCTAGCTCAAGTGGCTTAGAGTTATGCCTTTAGGGTTAGCAAAAAAGAAGGTTACGTCTGCTGACAAACAGAACATTTTCATGGTTTAAACAGATCACCCATGCTCTAGTACCAATTCTTTCAAAGCGCTGGTGCTCAGTTTTTGCTGTTCTTTATGGACAGCAGTTTCCATACATTCATTGGTCTGTAACATATTACATAGCCGTAGAATAAACGTGGTTCTTTTTAACTGATCCCACCAAGAACTGCACAACAGCTCAATTAACATCTCCTAAAGCCTGGTGCAACAGTATCACTTTTAATCCTCCAGAACTCACAGAAGGATGCTATAGATTAGCTCTGTTTCTCTTTAGAATACACCTTCAGAGTTTATTTTACAGCTAAGCATTTTTGAGAAGCTGCTAGGAAAAGGCTGAAGAGTCCTTCCGTGAGATGTCTGGAACTTACTTCTGATGAAGTAAAAATAATATGCCCTTTGCTTTTAATAGGCACAGAATCACAATATCCCCATCCAACTTAACTCAAGTTTTTTTATTGCTTACAAATTGCTGCAGTGGAATTAAAGCTCAAACATGAGCCAAAAGAGTAATGAGCACTGCTAGATGAGCTCTAACAGCATAGAAATAACCATAGCAATTTTACCTAGATTCGAGTATAAACACCAGTTTGTAGATCCGATTTAAAAAAACCATAACAAAACATGATTGATCTTCTAAGTCTACTTTAACTGCAATAAATTACAATGTGAACTATGTGCACACAGTACTTCTGAGAGCTTTCAGAGCACCATGAAAATTAGTCTGATGGGACTGAGCTATCCCAGCGACGCTTTCACTTATAATGCTTTGCAATACCTTTATCTGTAATTGTCCTTGTCAAAAAGGCTGTGGATTTGTAATGCAATGCAGACTTATTAAACTGAAGTCTTAGGCAACTGAAGTTCTCAAGCAACAGTGACAGTGATGACAGATAGCAGTTTTATAAGTTGAAAAGCCCCAAACTAATTTCATCATTAGGAAGTGTTTTCCATTATACATTCCTCTATTATTAACTTATACTCAGCGGAGGTTAGAAACAGTAATGAGATCCTACACACGTGCTAAAGCTGCCTTCTAGGATTGTCACATCTTTATTATTATGTTTTCAAGCAGAAATCACTGTAGAAGCCAGAAGATCTGACATAACACAATTCTGTGCTGTCTCTCTATAACTCTGCAAACTGTACCTCACTTACATGCAACTCCACTGTGTGTTGCTGTGATTTTACAGCAGTACTTAATGCAAGCTATTACTATGATTAAGTACCATACTATCCACAGTTGCAGGGGGGAGAAACGACACAGCTTTTGGTAAGTACACAAAGAACAGCCTTTTTTGAGAGCTCTAACCTAGGATCACTAATTCCAGCCGCTTCTTATTCTGCTACTGGCCTTTTGGCCGGAGGTTAAGCAATCACTTTTCTCCATCACAGTTTCCCCATCTGTAAAAGGAATGTAGAGACATTCACACCATTCTACAACTGCTATGACATCTATAAATTAAACAAAGCCTTTCAAGGATATTGTTAACTATGAAATATACATGAATTATGTATGATTCATCATTGGTCTACTTATTGCATTAACTTGTTCCTCTTTTCTTTTTAGTTACCGAGAGGACATACTGTTACCAGTCCAGCAAAAATTAATGTTTTTATTTTTTCTAAATAATTACTTTAATTTCTTTCTTTGTTTAGGGATAAAATATAACATGGGATTCCAGCAATCAAAAAAAGTAAGTTTCAGCAGTACATAAAGAAAACGTACCAAATCCTGAGTATGCAGTATGGATAGAGATGGCTCAGATAAGGCCACTAGACTGGAAACGAAGCACTGAAAAGGAAAGATGCATCAAAGCTTTGCCATGAAGTACAAATTTTCCTTTTAAGATATGAATTTGATAAGCTATGCAACTTTAGTTTTATGAGTTTTTTCCTAGACTGGATATTGCTAAAAGATACTGTAAACTTTGCATATATTAATATTCTGTATGCAATCATACCGATCAAACAAATGTCTTCGGTGGTACTTAAAAATGGGCTAAAAGAAAAATACTGGTGAAATTCCTCCATCTAGTGGCTGTTAGCACACTCAAAATAGCAGTGCTTTCATAGTTAAAGGACAAGTGCAAGATACACAAAGGAACAACTGTGCAGCTGACAGCTGTTACCCAAATGCCATTGCCTGGTGAAATCAGTGCGATGTAGTTGACATCACTCCATCTCTACAGCTCCAGCTTGACCTTCTGGATGAAGAGTTAGACTGACAGAAGACATTGAAATCATGGCATTTGAGTTTCCCAAAAACTATAGGTTCATTATCATCGTTATCACTAAATGTGTGCATATCTAGGAAGTTTTGAGTTTGATAACCTTGAAATGTCAGCCACATCATGAGTCTAGTTACTCTTATTCGATTGAATTTCAGCCACTCTGTAAAGGGTAATATAGGTAAGTATTTCTAGTATTTTACATAGACAAAAACTTTAATACACCTTTGACTACTGTAAACAACCTCTTTGGGTAAGGGCAGAGTACAACAATCACTCCCAGCAACTTAATACACACTGTCTTGTATGACAAATTATCAGTTGTTTTCGCAGTCTGCACATCACATACCACCTCCACTACCACTATAGCGAACAAAACATTTTAGAAGCGTAAGTTCTGCAACAACTTGCATAGTACTCTAAAAATCCTACTTAATACTGATCTGTTCAGACTTTTGTGTAGAAGTTAACAATTTAAGCAAGTCAACTACAAAATAATACAATTTGGTTTTTTTCTTCTTTTATCACCAATGCTTTTCATAATGACTACTGAGTCTCTTTAAGGCTTTTTAAGTCTCTCACCCTTAAAAGGATGTAGCAAGATATAACCTCCATAACAGAACAAGTTACTTAGAGCATCACTTTTTTCAGCCAACAGAGGCTTTTAAAATCACCATTACAATTAAGATTTGATTTGCCACCTTGAAAGAGCATGACCCTACTAATCCTCATACTGTACACCTTAAAATTCATCCACTATCTTATTTTTAAATAAGTTTTAAATACTAGTAGGGAGCAAATTAAGACTGAAAAATCAGAAACTCACAATTTGTAAAGCCTCTAAACAAACATTAAATATTTTGGGTAAGCAATAAACACTCTGCATCTACATCTGCCTCCTCTGTTGAAATACTCCCTTGTGGTTCATATGGCACTTGGCTCCCAGGTGAGTTCCCAAAACAGGGATGACCTGTAGTTAAACAGTGTTCAAAACCTGATTGTAGTCCAAGAGGCACAGACATGTGGACTGGGATTTAATTCAGCAGGAAGTAATGGAGCACATCAGGGCTGTGTGCCAGAAGTATTAACCAGTGAGATCTGCCTAATGAAAAAGAGCAGGTCCCAGACACCCCTTACCCATAGACCCACCTTGCTTACTCTGTTTTCACTTGCCTAACCCCTGCCACTGCTTCACTCCCACCCCTTACTGCTTCCCATCAAGTCCCAGTTACTTTGGTCCCAGGCTCACCTCACTCAAGCCTCCCTTTGGAGTCTCCATTCACACAGCCCTCACCAAACCCACTTCTCTGCAAAGCCTCCATTTTCTCACTGCAGTCCTTTCTGCTTCCCTCTTTCCACTCTTGCTCCCTCTACACCCTCACTCCAATTTGCAAACATTATAACCTTCCCTTCCCTGCCAGCCTTCACTCTCCACACAACTACCCTCACTGCAAAGATAAAGTTACTGGCGGGTGGGGGTGGGGGAGGCAAACTGATTCATGTGACAACAAGCAGCCTGGAATAATTGAAGTCCTCAAAATACTCAGATACATTTTAGGGAAATTTCAAAGACAACATATCTCAGACGAAGTTATTCTATCAAAGTCTGGGTACAGTCACCACCTAAAATACAGTTAAAACCAAATCTGAACAGGAATTTACCAGTTCAGGCTCATCTCAGCCTTTGAATTTCATGTAAGCACAGAACCAGATGACAAGAGAAAAGTCCGTACCCCAACATAGGCACAGTGCTGAGGACCTGGAGCAATGCATTTTGCTGTACAAATCTGCTGAACTCAGAGCGTATGAAAGATCCCCACTAAATTGTACAAGCTGTTAAGATTGACACTCTCTCATTTACTAACACCTTTAATCTATTTTTTCCCCCATCAGGACTGTGTTTCCAGCAATAACCAGGATAGAAGATTAAGAAAAAATACTGCAGACAGAGTAGCAACAGTAAAGCAGAGCGATTCATTACACCTATCTGAAAGTGTGCCCACTAAGCTTCAAAGCACAGACAAAAAGCAAAGCAGCATAACATTCGCAATGAAAGATCAACAGAAAGGTGAAGAAATTAATTCTATTGGGCTCCATAAACGGAGGAGGAGATTTATAATTAAAAAGAGCCCAATCCTGATTTCCATAAACAGCTCCATTCTCAACCTGCCCACGCTTAAATCTGAGGACAGAAGCAACAAGTGGAAGAGTCTCTATCAGATCCAAAGAGAAAGAAAGAGGATTATGAGGGAAACATGTTCTAAATACAAGAGTAATAATAGAAGAATAATCACTCCTTATCATGTTTCTAGAATATTTGTAGAAGATAAATACAGAGTTTTATACTGTGAAGTACCAAAAGCTGGCTGCTCTAACTGGAAACGGGTGCTTATGGTTCTTAATGGGCTGGCTTCTTCCACAAAAGATATACAGCACAACACAGTGCACTACGGAAACTATTTAAAAAGACTGGATGGGTTTGATCACAAAGGAATTTACCATAGGCTCAACACTTACACAAAGATGCTTTTTATTCGTGAACCCTTTGAAAAGCTGGTATCTGCATTTCGGGACAAGTTTGAACATCCAAATAACTACTACCACCCGGTTTTTGGAAAAGCCATCATTTCCAGATACCGTGTCAATGCCACCAAAGAAGCATTAAGGACAGGCTCTGGAGTCAAATTTAAAGAGTTCATTCAGTATCTCCTGGATGTACATAGGCCAGTGGGTATGGATATCCACTGGGATCATGTCAATAGGCTTTGCAGCCCATGTTTAATAGACTATGACTTCGTTGGGAAATTTGAAAGTATGGAAGAAGATGCAAACTTTTTCTTGCACTTAATTGGTGCACCACAAAATTTAACTTTCCCCAAGTTTAAAGATAGACACTCCAATGAAGAAAGAACTACCACTAAAATTACACAACAGTATTTTGCACAGCTTTCTCCTTCTCAACGGCAACGAAGCTATGACTTTTACTATATGGATTACTTGATGTTTAACTACTCAAAACCTTTTGAAGATTTATATTGATTTGAGAGCTGTGACATTTCCACGATCATATCAGTTGACTTGCCTAAGAAATCCAGGTGGCTTCTGTTTATAAATACTCATCTGTTAGTAAACAATTGGTCGAAGAACAGGAAAAAACCCAAAACAGAACATAAATGGCTAGTGATGTTTACACCTTCACCTTAATTGCCTCCTTTTTCAAAGCATATTTTTTTCTATAGTTTCTCCATATGAAATGTATGTACATATATGTATAATATGTCAGGGCTCCCAAATAAATCACATAATTTTCCATGCTGGTGTGGCCTGTGTTTGCACTGAGAGAACAGTTTGAAACTGGGGACATTCTACAGTGGAGCCAGTATTTCAAGCTCAGTCCTGCTTAGAAAATAAATCTGAAAGTGACAAAGTAGCAAGAAAAAAAAGAATACACTGAGTAATATTTACAGTTCATTGAAATCTGCAATGCATGAAGCCATACACTAAACAGGCACTATATATTTGAAGTTGGTCATAGATGGCTATACCCCGAGAGTCTTAAAATAGTTAGGGAGAAAAAGTCTATCATACACTGTTCAAAACCACACTGATGAAAACAACTAATAGTGACCATGTGAGTGCAGTATTAAACCAGATGTTGCAATTCAGAGTGAGGATGTGTTCTCCCCCCTCAATATTTCCCTTATGGCACATTCATCTGAAAAAAGATAAAATGCAGGCGAACATTTGCATCTTTATAAATGTTGTTAAGATTCTTTTAATCCTTTGCATTAACATAAATCTCTGGTTTAATCTTCATAGTCACCAGGAATATAAAAAAAAAATCTTTCCTTCATAATAACAAGGAATAATAAATGCAACTTCCTGCCCAACAGGATAGTTCTTTTCCTTGCTGCAGACAATTTGCACTTGTTTATTTCAGTAGCAATTACATCTGACCTAACACACAAATAACATTCCAGGTGTTTTACTTCAGTTGTTCATTTTCTGTACTTAAAGAGAAGGCTTTCTTTCATCTCTAGCAGAAATCTCTTGTGAGAATCCAATACTCAACCTTCCACTGGTTTTGTAAATCTTCGCACTAATTCTATATACAGTATCCTTGTTCACATGCCATTTAACCACTTGAAACAATGACATTTAAATTGGCCATATTGGAACAAGTCTGAAACTCTACCACACTACCAAACTTTAACTCCCCAGTATTTCCAGAGTTTGTATTTCGCAACCAAGAATTCCACCACAACTGGCACTGTACAAACACCTAAGAAGAAACACTTGTTTCAAACAGTTTCACATTTACAGGTTCAGATCCTCATACAGATAGTTTTATGCATCACAAGTATTGGCAGCACTGTTTCCCCAGAAACATCCAATATCTTTCTTGGTATTTTTTTTTACATTTTAATAGGGAAAAAAAAATGTTTTACAGTACCTTGCATTGAAAGCTTTACTGAAATACTTCACACATGTCTGACATCAGACTTTCATATTCTGTTCAGAGAAAAATTGTTTGCATTAGGAAGTTGGACACAATTTGGTTTACAGCTTAACTTCATGGTGATTGAAGTAGTTTTTAGAAATTTTAAAACACAGGTACTGAATTATAGCGGTCCCATTCTACTTGCCCTCCCAGCTCCATTTGAGCTACTTACTGAGAAAGTCCAGTCTTTGGGAGATCAAACAGGTTTGGGATTTTTTTGAGAGAGATGGATATCCACAGAGTAGCAGCAATACATATACAAGAATCGTATGTACTATACAGCACATTAATCCTCAGTTTCTTTGTGCTCTTTCTCCCATTTGGGTAACACCATTGCTGACAGTAAAGAGCACACCTATCACAAAGCCATGTGTAATTACCGACTTAAGTAAATGCATACGAAATACATAGAAAAAATCTGTGCAAATAGCATTAGACATACTAAGGTATCCATTAACAGAAATATTTTAATATAACAACTCACAAATGAATGGTGGGGAAATATAAGCCCACAAAGATTAACTGTAGAATGATTACAAGGAATATCAAACATATGCATCGTTTTTTTAACTAACGCTTGGTTTCTTTGTACAATAATGCAAATTAATTAGGCCAACTCAAATGCAAATACCACATTATCTGGAATTACCATATCAAAACTGAAAATAAGTTTCTTATTTTTTGTTGTTTTGCTTAATTATGATTGCTTTATTATTAACACAAGTTGCTTTAAATCACCAAGTTGACAGACATTATTCTTCTACACCAAGAAAAAAAAAAAAAAAAAGGGGGGGGGGGGTGGAAATCACACAGGTAGCTGGGCACAGTCCAGCCAACCATTTGTACAGTTATGTTTCTCTTACAAATCTCAGTCTAATCTGTTAATTTCAGTGATACCAGAACAGCATCTGCATACAGCAGTAGTTTGTTTGCAGAGCACAACATGAGGGACAATGTAGAGCACAGCCTGTTTGAGCTGATACTACTTCAAGGAATCACTTTCAGGTTGGCACTGCTATTTGTGGTGATTTCAAAACCTCTGCACACTCTTGAACCATGACTTGGTAAGTGTCCCAGGCTTCATGTGGCAAGACACACCTAACTAGTTTTCATCCAAAAAAACCCAGCTATTGTTTAAGAAGGACCAGCAATTTTCTTGGCTTTCCTCAATGGAACCTAGCAGACAAGCACATAAACAAACATCTCTAACATTTGCTTGCAATGGCTCCAGCATGATACTGCTGTAAAAATGCACTGGAGTCAAGTACAAGAGAGAGTGAGGGTTTTATGTTAGCTATACCAGCAACAACTGATACTTAACACTGGTAAGTCAGTTTTGCCAAAATTTCTCAGAACTATCCATTCAAATAGTTATCTAGAATCAAATAATGCAATTAGACTCACAATGGATTCAAGTTTTAAGAATGGCAGGCACTCACCTGTTCCACGCCTCAATTTAATCCTGAAATACGTGAAATCATTATATATAACATATCACTTGAGCAGTAAGGGCAAGACAGTATAGCACACACTGACACAGAACGGGAAGACGGATATGATTAAGCCTTGCTCACTGCCACCAAGCTATTTGGTTAATGTATTATGAAGCAATTGATACAGTTGTGACTCATGCTAGAGAACAAGAATAATGTTTGCTTTATGACTGCTCGAATAGAAACATTCATCCTTGTAAAAGTATTTCCTAGTCTGGTTTAATAAAGAACTCCAATATTTAGTTTAAAAAATATACTTTGAGAAGTCCTATGACTAAACATATCTCAGTGGACAATTAACTAACTTGCATGTAGCAAGGAGCATATGTACATAACACCTCCTATGTAGGCCAACCTTTTAAGCATCATTTTCCAGGCAGTTCATGCCACAGATTTTTACGCAGTTGCGTAAGCGCTTTCAACTTCTGCCATCCATTGCCATTTTTGCCACCAAGTTTTTTTGTTTGTTTTTTTTTAACTGAAGACACACATTTAACAGAACTGCAGCAAAGGTCAAGTCTTTCATTATGTACCTACCTTGTATGAGACTTGAATTCTTCTCTTCCAGCTGTGACACTAGTGCTGGCCTTGTGTTTCACATCCAGCTTTAGAGGACTCTCCATGAGTGATCTTTTCCAGCGGTATCATAATTTTTTCCTGGAGCTTAAATTATGCTGTCAAGTTATGAAAAATTGAAGAGGCTTTCACAATCCAACTTTTCCACAGTTATTTTCCCAATCTGGGATTCCTGTCCAGATTTATTTTCACTTAATACAAGAAATTTCCTCTCAACCTATCCAAACATAAGTAATGTCACCAGCCACAGAAGATGTTAAGATTATACTCAAGCGGAGGGAGCAGCAGCATGGGAAGCAATGGCCTAAGGCAACTGCATCAAGAGCTTGCCCCAATCCATTAAATACTAGTAGAGGTGGCTTCTTTACTAAGAAATGAAAGCTCCAGGCTACAGTTCACCTTCAAATTCATAGATACAGACTAATGTACATTATGATCACAATAGTTATGTTATCTTTAAGTGTGCTTCTTGTCAGTATATCCCTTTCTGGGTACCACGATGTAACCACAGAGAAGTCACATGAAGGTGATGCCAGCCTACATATATATATACACACACTGAAGACCACAAGGCACGTTTTTAGCTGTCTGTTTCTACAAAATGTCAAATAGTTAACCTTTTTCTACAGTATTCATTCACAACATTCCTACACCTAGTAGCAGTCAGGTATGCTAATGCTTAGTGCAGGTAACTGGGAGCTTGGCCTACTATATATCCACTATCTGACTGGTTTGGGTTTGATTCCCCTAGAATTGCTCTACTTAACCTTTCCCCATCTCTGGTGTGGAAAAAAAAAATAAATCAAGAATTATATAATCTTTAGTGCTTTTCATTTACCAATCTCAAATTCACATATTGCTAGAAGTGAATTATATAACAGAAAGGGGGTTAGCCCGATTTCCGCCCCCCCAGGATCTCCCTTTTTATCAGATTTTTTTTTTTTTTAAGTATCACCAAAAAAAGCCATAGTCCCCACAGCACAGGTAATCCGACCAATAAAACAGACAATGTGATAGAGCAAAAGGCTACAAATATTTATATAGACTCACATTATGTTTCTCCACTGAAATCCATACAGACATGAATCCTGCTCAAGTGACACACTGTGTACTCATCAGGGTAATACTGTCTTTATAAATCAGGCATACGGTGACCATTTCAAGCAGTGTGGAAGATATGGCAGACATTGTATGAGATAGGTTACAAATCTGACAATTTATCCATGTTTGTCTGTGGAAAAAAAAAAAAAAAGAAAAGTTTGTTATCTAAAATAAATCCGAGAACTTCATTAGATCATCCCACCAAAATTGACCATCAGATTTATATTACAGTCTACAAAGCATACAGCAACTGGTAACAATCAAAAACATTTTATCTCGGAGTTCTTTCATAGGGAGTGTCAAAATTAACTATTCAGAATAAAAAGCTAAGCCTGCCGTATCTGACCAAAATATACAGCTTATAGACGCTCAAGAATGAACATGTGCAGAAGTAAGATCGATTTTAGAAAAATGCAGAAGATCAAGGGATGATATCTATATCCTGAAATATCTGTTTCTGATTAAAGAAAGAAAAAAAAGAGAGGCAAATAAATACGAGAACAATTAAATTCCAGTAAATTGTATTAGAAGACAACCACTACATGTTTTCATTTCATCTCTGCACCACTGGTTCTAAAATAGCATCATGACACCCACCTCAACATTTTGCCTAATCCTAAGTGGAACACCACGACCTAGCTGCTCTGGAGCAACTACAACATGAGCACAAAAGCAGCTTGCTAAAGCTGTACCTGAGCAAGACAATGATGGAGACTATAAGAAACAAAATATTGTGATCAATGCCAGAACCAGAGCAAACTGAGTCCACTAGTCACAGTCAAGCTAAAGAGGCAGCAGACAGCCCTGACCGCATAGGACAGAACAGCCCAGCGAAGTCTATGTAAAAATAAAAATAACAGTAAAAAAACCCAATCAAATCACATTCTCATCTTTGATTAGCAAGACACCAAAGACAAATTTCACTCAGGCCAGAGCTGCTACATACTTGAAAGTGGTAACTTTGATGAAACAGATTTCCAAATAAATGGGTTTTCATTGTATCTGGGCATTCAGATTAAAGAGCTTTGTCTTGATGTAATTAAATTCAGTGACAAATGAGTTTAAATGAATCCTTGCCCTCTCCCAAAGAAGATGCATTTTCAGTTACTTTCTGTATGGTTGTATTGCCTAGTGAGGTCCCAGATAGTATAGGCCATTTATCCGTTTTTTCTTCTTTCACAAGGAGCTACTTCTCCCCCACTATTCATCATTCTAAACCACAAGAAATAAGTAATACCCAGAATTACAACACGGACTAGTTTCAAACACATTTTCCCATTCCCTAGCTTCAACTCAGAAATCGGTTTCCTTGCAGATATACCTACAAGCAAAGCTCTCCGGAGTAACACCTTCCAAAGTCTTGAGCTCCCAATCCCACTGACTTTGCAGGCATTGACTGTTCTGTTTCTGCAGTAAAAAGGAAGTACTGACGTGGCTTGCTATTTAAGGAGCGTTGCCCACTCACTGTTCAAATCCCAAAACTATTTTACTCCTCTTGTCTTTGACTCAGATTTTATGTTGTAGCCTTGCTAATTACCTGCAACCAGAATGGCTTCAAACCAGATGTGTTTGTTTCTCCTGTATCAAAATCTCCCATCCCTCCTGAAACATCGATAAAGAAGTAGGACTGGGGCAAAACTACAACAGCCTTGCCCAACTACAGGCCTGGTTTTAAATGGTCTGAATCTTCTCAGCACTTTTTTAAAATGCATCTGCGTTTAGACTAACACCTACCCTCCAGGCCTAGCATGTGGCATAAATGTCATGATGCGAAACAAACAGGTCTGTTAGCTTTGAAAGTCTAAGCTCACAACATGGATTGACATTCTTCTTGAGCATTATTAAAATCCGCAGATACCTGGATTAGTGAGGCCGAGTGTCTGTAGAAGAAACGCTAATGCAAATTCAAGCATATACATCTGCACTTCAGTTCTGCCTTCATTGAATGTTAGACTGGTAATTAAGGCATATATTTGGTTCCAGAGATACAGAAAAGAACCCTCAAATCCCAAAGGAAGCCATCGAATCGGAGCCCAAGGTTATTAATCATACTGCCTCTAATTGTATATAAAGTATCTTTACTCCCTCAAAAATGGTTTTTTTAAATATTATGGGATTTAAATGTGTCACAATATTCTGGATATCTTGATTAGATCTCCTTTAATATACTGCCTCCGAATAATTCGTAATTTATTTAACACTGCTATAAATCTCACAGAAATGAAGAACTCTTACTAATCATTAAGATTAAGCAGAGTTTTTAGCCTGACTAGACTAGCAACAAAATTTGATAAGGGAAATTTTTTTTCTTAAACAGTGCTTTTTACTGTCTTCTTGTAATTAAAGTTTCAACCAAGGTCCCATTAGGCTGATAGTGATCCCCTCTGTGAATCAGACAGACCCTCAAGTCTTCATGTTTTCAGACTCAAGTCTCACTGGTAACTAGCATCTGGGAAGGTTTTGACTAAATCAAGCGAGAACTCACCAAGATTAAAAGCCTAAAGAATTTTGCTCCTCATTGACATTTAAAAGACTTTTCACATCATTCCCCTGAGCCAGCAAGACCCCATGCCCTCATGAAACACCACACAGGTTACTTCACAGACTTGACTGAAAGAGAAGGTAGACTACAGTGGTTATAGGTGCCAATTTCAAGTCAAGTAGCCAAAGTACATTGACGCTCACTGTAGACACCCTCCCTCATTCAGTGGTTCCTCAAGATTAGGGCATAAAGTTCAGTACAGTGAAAGTCAGGGAGGGCACAGAACCCATGCAGAGCAGAAAGCCAGCTACAGGGCAAAAGGAAAGGAAGGACTACGCAAAACCCCTGGACAGAGGAAGAACTGGCCTGGGAGAAGTACTACGGCATCTGCCCAGGAGAGAACACAGTACCTACACACTTGCGCAGCTGGGCCAGGACTGGTTCTGTAGTGGAACTGCTTTATATGCATTTCTTTCACTTACAGAAGCTGTAACAAGGGCATTCTTGCTGCTTTTATGGCTTCTGTGCCCCTTACACCTTTGTAGTCCTTCCACAAGTGTCCCTACTTTGATAAAAGCCACCACATCCCTCCTGCCTCTGGCAAAAGTACTTCCAAATTTTCTTTTCCAAACTATGACCGTACGTGTTCTCAGTGGGGCTTCATCTATTTGTCACCTTCTGATCCTGGCATTCAGTTTCTCCTCTGTGTTACCCTTACAGTTCCTGTAAGAATCTCTCCCTTAGTCTTTCTCCCTCCCCTCGATCAACATGCCAGACTGTGAGACCCAATTCAAGCTTTCAGAGTCTCTCCTTCATGGCAGTGATATTTTATTACTGACTGGACTGCTCATCTATTAGATCACCCAGGTCACATACCTCCATTTCCTATTTCATTCAGTTTCTCCCCCTTACAACTTACTTGTAGTTACTAAGCATAGGTATTTGTGTATCTATAAATAAGCACACATTTGCCATCTTCCAAGTTATGCTTATACATCCTGAGAAAGCTCAACTTAAACACCTTCTTCCAATACTTGTTTTTCTCCACAAATCCAGAAGACTAGCTCACAAACGAAAGCATAGACAAGAAAGGAAGATCTACTGAAAAGCTAAATGGATAGTCAAAGCCTTAAATGCACAACATACATGAGGTCAGTCTTGTCTAATACAGTTAAAGACCTTAATGGGTAAAGACGGTTGTACAGTCCATCCAGAGGTATAGGTAGTCAGTGCCAGCCAGAGGCTGTTTTGTTGAACAAGAAAGGGATCCCCAGATGCAGGCAATGAAAGTCCTGCTGTTGCCTTACATATGCACAACAACTCAGTGCATGGCTACCTTTTTTTTTTTTAAAGCTTGTACCAAACATTTAAATACAAGTATTAACTTTGATCAAAGACATCTCTCAAGCAAGCATCAGAATAAAAAGGACACTAGCTTTTACCATACCGTAACAGTGTGTGATCTTATGATATCTACCATAAAACAGAAACAACAGTGTATATATAGCATTTGATCAGCTGCAGAGTTCACCAATATCAGGTTTGCATGTTAGGGTTTTTTTCCTGCTCAAAAAGAACTGAAAAAACTAACAGCATTTTAGCATAGCCAGTCAAGACAAAGTAAATCAAAGCACCAAATGGAGAAGAGATAGAAATCCATGCATTCTGCATTCAAAGTTACCTTCCTGCTTAGAGAATAGTTTAGTAGTAGAAGGTTTGGGTTGGAAGGGACCTTAAAGATCATCTAGTTTCAATCTCCTGCCATGGGCAGAGACACCTTCCACTAGGCTAGGATGCTCAAAGCCCCATCTAGCCTGGCCTTGGACACTGCCAGGGATGGGGCATCCACAGCTCCTCTGGGCAACCTCTTCCAGTGTCTCACCACACACACAGTAAAGAATTTCTTCCTAATATCTAATCCACATCAACCCTCTTTCAGTTTAAAGCCATTCCCTTCTAAAGCATTTATTATAGCTTGGTGCCAAAGGCAAGATTTCCTACTCAAGAAGAGAACAATCTTGATGTTCGATGGGAAGTCTTATGTAGCTTGTGCCAGTGTACTCCCCCCTTGTATCCTACTGCCTGCCTGTATCCTTAAAGAACATTTTATTACATAGGTGATCTGGTGTCAGAAAGGTATAAACTATTCATATAAAACCTTGCTGCAGTTTTAGTATCTGAAGACTCTCATGTTCTGGTTTTGGGGAAAATAAGGTATGTGGGTGGAAAAAGAAAGACTTTAAGATCTAATTAAATCCCTTAACCAAAAGTATTTAAGCTATGACACTTCATGCTGCAGGTACTTAATAGACCCATTATCTAAGAAAAGCATTTTTTTAAAAAAAATACAGTCTGTACTTTCAGAAAGAAGATGTCACTTTCAATTAAAAGTACAACGCTAAGCACAAGAAGCTTAAGCAACTCTCAATCACAGAATGCTGAACTGCTTCAAAGATCACATTACTACAGCCAGGATCATCTGAAGAACAACTGAGAATGTAATAAAAAGGTAAACAGTTCCATTAATTCTTCGAAGATAGAAATTGTCACAATGAAGCCTGTCTGAGATCAAGTCTCAAACCTACCTAGGGGCACCAAGGCAAAAAGCCATCCCAGCAAAAAACTATTTGTTTCTCTGTGGCCAAAATATCACTCTAAAGAAGTGTCACTGTCCTCTGCCATGCTTCCCCCTCCCCCAAGTTTCTGTACATCACACAGCATTTCACACAGAATGTCAGTGACAATGTCAGAAGTTTTGCAAGTGGCCACAGATGGTGCAAGGCCAATTTAACAATGAATTTATTGTAAATAAGAAAATGGTCACACAAATCAGGTATCTGAGCTACTGCTCAAAATTGAACTGTCATTAATCCTTTGCAAGACACTACAATGTAATGCATGGGAAGTCTGTTGGAGCTTTTCATAACTTGAGAATGAACACTTCATATGAGATAGATAAGAAGTACTTGCAATTAACTACAACAGCAACACAGTACAGTGTGGTAAAGAGTCACCTAGTAGTCTGCTCTCTGTTTGACCACTGATGTTTTCAAGTACCACATAAATCCAGTTCAGAACAGTGAGAATGAACAAACTAAATCTTCATATTTCTCCAGAGGAGGTACCTACTCAGTCCTCCAGGATGCATCTATCAAAATGGATTACCATCTTTCTACTGCAACCTTTTACTCTTCTGTCATTCAACCTTATGAAACACAAGGCCCATCCAAAATATGAACAGCAAAGCGCACCTGACAAATGAAAGTATTTATTCATACAGAACTTACCACACTAACACAGCTACTACCTTAGCATGCTGTCCTGACATTTCCACTTATTTCTTGCTATACTCTCCAGTGTCTACCTTTACCTAGTTATGATACTACCAACTATTTGTTTCCCCTCAGCAATGAATTGTTTAAATGTCTGGCTTGGAGTACATGGCCCTCTCCTTTGAAAACTGGAAACATTAGTTTTGTATTTCAAGAACAGTAGTATCAAGTTTAAAAAGAAAGAGGAAAACACACCCTTACTCTTCATGAGCTTTCCCAGCGGTTTTGAAAGATCTGGTGCCTGCCCAAGAGGGAAAAATTGTCCCAATAATAGAGGCTGTGCTGCTAGAATATGTCATTTCTAAAACTGTTGATCATTAGCGATACACCATAGATCAGGATCTTTTTAACCAGCAGCACTAGAATAACTTGAGAGGGTGACTAAAGCCAGTGAACAGTTTTCCCCATAATTACTGAAAAATGAAACTAATTTCTTTTCACCCTGGATGGCTTTCACCTCTTGCCAGCAGCATTAATGTAGAATATAGATGTTAATAATGAGGACATTAGGAACAGGAAGTGTTTTAAGATTTAAAGGCTGACTTTTTAATGCTGTTCACGTGTAGTGTGGCATGACATTAATACAACTCCTTTTTACCAATTCAAAATGTGTACTTCTCTACACAGAACTGCTGTTCTGATTCTATTTAGGGCAACACTTGGCCTGTTTCCATTCTCTCAGATTAAGTATTTTGGAGGAAATTATGCAGCTTACTTTATTTTTGGCAAGTAAAAGACCTGACAAAATGAACATAGCTAGACCCATAGGATGTTTCATGCACTCAACATCCTACCTAATAAATAAGACTGATCGACACAATATTCAGTAGAAATGGACATAGTAAATCTTTCCTACTTTTCTCTAAGCACTACTTACAGTTCTTGTGCTACTCTCACTTAAAATTGCAATAGCTCCCACTCCAACTGTAAGAAAACTAGCTGGGGTACAGCCAACAAAACTGAGGAGAACAAGGCACTAGCACAGAATTAGTGACAAACTTCAGAGCATTCCTAGGCTTCTTCCGCTGAAACCCAGACACTTCCATGTTCAGAGATACTTGTAACCTGCAGTAGCTACATGGAAGTTACAGGGCTACCTGTCCCTGCTCACAAATCTTCTCTGCAGTACACGTGCTTTCAGACCTGCATAAAGACTGGCAGTTTCACTGTCTTTACTATTTTGAAAATGAACTAGCTTGAATCACAGCAAGCCTTTCCCCCTCCCAAGTTTTCTTGTAAAAACAAACAAAAAACCCGGAAAAAACCAGCTGAAATACCCTATTTTTAACATTCCTTATTTCTCCTCAATTACTCAAGTCAGATTTGAGCAAAACCTACAATTTCATAGTTCTCAGGGCGGGGGTAGAGGGGGGGGATGTGTGGCATACAAATAACTTCTTCACAGCTATATTCCACAGACAAACTAAAATTAATGACCAGCCAGGCAGTCTTCTCCATTTGACCCCCAGTTATTACCTTTGCTCCAGCTTCATGAATGTTCAGGAAAACCTACGCACTTACTGAATGAAGAATTTAATCTTTTGTGTCTTTTAATCAAACTAATGTTGTTGGAGAGCTTTAAAATGTATACTTCCATTTTAAAAGATAAAAAAATATTCTTTCTTAACGATGACAGTCTTGCCACTATCTGCTGCCCTTATCTCACACACTGATCGGTAGACTTTAGTCTCAAAATATTTTATAATCTAGGAATATTTTCATGCACTGTTTAAATATCATCCTATCTAGAATTAAAAAAAAAAAAAAAAGCATGAGCTTCACTTCATGACATTGGAGGACAGCAAAGAAAAAAAGAAAAAAGCACCAAACACATCCTTGGGGAATATAAACATGTTGTAAAATTTCAGCACCAAATCCCTAAATATCTAGTACTTAGCTATGAGCCTCACGTTTCCCATGGACTTTTACTCACCCACTTAAAAAAAAAAAAAAAAAACAACAAATCCCACCCACCCCACACAAACCTACAAACACCCATTCTGTATCTTCTTCCATGAACAGCACAAATCGATGGCAAAAACACCTTCTCTACTTACTCACTACAAAACCAACGATTCCAAACCAGAATTCACAATCAGCTTAAATAATAGGTCTAATGACCAGGTTGGCAACATGGAGACAGAAGCTTGAAGGAACAAAATGAGTGGCTGCAAGGTTATCATGAGGAAAGATGTTGTTTATGAGCTAGGAGCTGTTGAAAAATCTCCCGAGAGTTTGAAGAGACTTGCAGTGAAGAACCACAGAGATCCAGCACCAACTGAAAGAGTTATAAATAATTTTGTACCAATGCACTTTCCATATACCAGCAGCCAGAGATTGCAACATCCCTTAAGAGACCAGATAAATTTACAAAGATCACTCCCATAGAAGACAAGGCTACAAACAATTACATTCATATTTTTAACATACTGCAGCAGGACAAAAGACAAGGACTGTAGAGTGAAGACCTACACTGTGAAGTTGTCACCTTGAAGATTTATATAAACATTAAATTGTGAAGGTTACAAATAAAGCAAAAAGAACGACTTGCTGCTTTCAAACAGATAAGCAAGCAGAGGCTTACTTGGGTAAAAACAATTGGTTTCTGCTTCATAATGATTCATGGCTGTAAACACACATACAGAGCCATGTGCACAACCCTGACAATGCCTGTGGCGCTCTGCTCCAAAACACATTTGCTTTTTGTCTATCACTTCTTGTAAAAAGATACAGAGCCTTTCTTTGCCGTTTCCAGCAGTGGGGTCTACTGTATACATGTATTAAGGTTTTCAGTTAACAAAAGATATCACAGCTACAAGAGAGTAATTTTTATCTTCAGGAGGCTCCTGATGCAGCAGGGACTGAATTCTGTACACTTAAACACTTAAAAAGAGCTCAAGATTGTGGAATCATTCCTGATCTTTGCATATATGCCAGTAAAGTAGAAGCCTGGGGACACTGTGCAGCAGTTGTCTTCTGCATCCACTGATTCTAAAATGAACAAGGGATGAAATAAGCATAAACTCAGGAGGGGGGGGTGTGAAAAAAGGCAGCAGCAGCTTAAGTATTTCACTTGTATGCCATGCTTTTTTAATCCCTCTCTGGCTTTGCCCTCTACATGAGGTAGCTAGCTAACCTCACCATAACCTCTCAAGAGCACAGGCTTGAATCCTGCTCTGTTCCATCTTGCTCGCTTTTCACCTGTTTACTGTATTGAGAAGTCCAGACTTGCATGTGCAGGAGTCAAACTTCATTTAGCTGTTTTTCTCCAACAGCTGCAAACCACTACAGGTAGTAATATTCTGTTTACATAAATATATTTATATTCTATAAATATATATTAATATTCTATTTAGGTTGTTGTCCGCAGATACCAACAAGATGTCTGCTGCTTTCATTTTGCTGTACCTCACATTTCATTGTTTGAGCAAGCCCACAACATCAAGACACAGCACAGCCACTTGGTATTCTCCAGCTATGAACCAGTCCTACCGCAAGCCAGTAAGAACAGGGAGAACCTTCTCTTTGCATGGCATAATACAAATAATAACTTGTGACTTCAACCTCAGGACAGAGATGACATGAAAACATAGACAACTGCAGAGCTACAGGAGGGATAATTTAAACACTAGCCTTCTCCCAGGTCTGGGCCAGAAGTACAAATAGAGCAGAGGGTGGTAGGTAAGGGGAGACAGCACAAAAGTGCTCTCCAGAGAGCTGTCACACTTAGATGACTGCCAGGAATTCTCAACAGACATATCAGAGCCCAAGTAACCATTCTGAAGAACTCCTTTAATAAGTACACTAAATTACCATAACTTCCAAATAATTGCAAGCACTGTGTATTTTCTGAACCTCCACATACAACTAGCTCATAACTGAGCAAAGCCCAGTAAGTCCCACAGCCCATCAGCAGTGGGTCAGTTCCTTGGATAGATGGGGCTTAAGGGCAGGTACCATGGCACAGCTGGAGCTCCGCAAGGGGCTGCAGGAGACATTTATTTCTCCTGACACTGTAACTTACTGTGTCAGTCACAATGTTATCTGGGTCACCACTACAAGTTTATGCGGCATCAACAGCAATAGCAGCTCTGCTGGCAGGCTTCCCTCTGGTACCTACAACAGCATAGTATTACCATTCATTCCCGATCACTGAAAAACTTAGATCTGAACATCTAATCCAGGCAAAACTTCAGTCCAGGTTCCAGAAGAGAGAGCAGAGTTATCAGTGAACAGTAGCCTAACTAAACTGCATTCCGGCTGTCAGACATCCAGCACAGGGATTGTGCTGCAGCTGCCAGTCCATCTTCAACAATAAACTTCTTACATTTACCTGTTTCTTCTCCTCTCCCTTAATTTGCCTTATAAACCAGTTGTGAAGCAGCAGAACAGGCAGGCATTTTAACCTTCCCCCTCCTGCAGTCCCACACAGGTTGCGTGGGTGCTGCTGCCTATAAATCCGCAGTAGAGCCACAAGGCCTGGAGAGCCAGAGGGATGTGGTGCTCCTGTGCCGTTTCCATGGCACTGCCGAGGCCTCCGGGCTGAAGCCCTGCTGTCTGCCTTCTCCCGCCCAGCTTGCAGAAAGAGAATAAACGTGCTTTCTCAGGGCTACATGGTTATTGCTTCTTTTTCCTTCAGCACCCTCTCAACAGATCATTTCCATTGTGTTTGCCTTTGCTGCACATTTCTACTGTCATTAATTAGACTAGCGCTTTATGGAACCAACAATATTTAGGGCTTACCCAATTAAGCAGGCGCACAGCAGAAGGTGGTCCCCGTCTCTTAAGAAGCCAGGCTAGCTGGCTGCATACACCACCATGACGCCAGAAAAAGCTTGCCTGTCAGGTTTTTTCCAATATTTTCTCCCCAGAGGAAAACACAGGAATTAGATGTACACAGAATACAAAAACTAAAACACCTGAAAATTAGGCTTCAGATTTCCGGATTTTCGTTTCTTTCAATTAATTACATTTTGGGTATTGCTTCAGTCAAAAAAGCCAAAACACAGGGGAAAAAAAAAACTCAAACTGTATGACTTAGAGAAAGTCCCTGAGTTGCTAACCAGGTGATTACAAACGAGCCTGTGAAAACCAGCAACAGACATCAAAAATTCACCTGCTGACCTAAACTCTCACCACTTCCCCCAAGGAGGAAAGAATTGTAACAAGCAAAAAACATTCTTTCAAGTACAAAATACCCAACACTTGGGAAAGGAAATAAACAAGCATTTGCAAAAGTGACCTCCTGCCCTGCTCTCTAGGATGACATTAAAACAGGAATAAAGGCTCAGTATCCAAATCAGAGCCAGAGAGAAGGAATTTAGTTACAAGGAAAATTTTAGTTACAAGGAACCTTTCTTCTTTTCAAAATTTTCAAATCCCTCGGGGTGGGGGGAGGGTAGACAACCCTGGACAGGACAAAACTTTGTGTCATTCCCTTTACTTTCCTATAAGCTATCATTTCTAGATATGGGAACCATGTCACCATGTTGCTGGAGAGAATAAGTGGGGCATGAGTCCTCCTTTCCTTTGATATGAATAAAGATTAAAGTAATAAGGAACTAAGAAGATGAGAGTGAAAGAAAAGCAGAGCCAATGTTATTTTAGTATGACATTCCATGAAGCAACAGTGGCATCCAGTGGTATATTTCCATAAGCAAGTTTCATATCCTACTTTCACTAACTTTTGGCTTCCATCAGAATTTTTTTTTTTTTTTTTTTTGCAACTGGTTTTCAAGGAACCCTTCCCCCTCCCCTCTTCCCCCAGTGTACACTACCAGAACAGCTACCATACACCCACAGTCATCAATACCAGTCATGGAGACCAAAATGCACAAATGCAAGCGATCTGCTTTCTCAAAGGCTGTATATCATATCTGCACAGTCAAATATTTAAAATGTTTAGCAAGGAGCTGCAATGTTCACACAAACGCATTTTTAAATGATTCTCAGAAAAGCAAAGGACATTTTTTCTCCTGGTGTCCACAAGAGTGCAGCAAATATTATCTGTTCTGTTCCCCTCCAAGACAATATGTTCATTTTTTTCTCCGTTAGTGACATTAAGATTATTTTCACTTTATGATATCTAAGTAGACACTCTGAGCAAAAATGAAGAGCTTATAATTGCAAGAGTATACTACAGAAAAAAGTAAATTCAGTTAATTTATTAAGATTTTTCAGATTGAGATCACACTTACAGTTAAGAAAGCACCTTGTACTAGCACAAGTACCACCACTAGTTGTAATTTACTAAGTAGCAAAACTGTCTCCTCACCAACACAGAGCTGAGATCCAGAACTTGTCAGTTCTGCTTTCAGGTCAATCAAAACTTACGGTTTGAGGTTGTTGGGTTTTTTAGATTAAGTCTAGAGAACTTCTAAAAATTATGTTTCTCACTTAGATTTCCAAAACAATTAAACTAGAGTATCTGCCCTCTTAATAGGGCCCTTTCTCTATTTCCACACTTCACAATAATCTTCAGAAAGCTACTGACTGATATAACTAGGTTCTCTGAAGGAAAGCACAGGCCTGTTTCCCTCCAGCCTGATAAAATGTAAAACCAAGCATCTCCTGAAGAAACTGCATTGTGGCCTACATCTAGTTTTTGTATGGTAACACAGTAACGGGGAGTTAACTGATTTTAATTGATGCGGTTCCACAAGCATAAGAGTGCCTAATCTATCTCAGCAAACACTGACAAAAAGACGACAGAAAAGGGCAATCACTGCCACGCTGATGAAGGGGGTAGACTGGTAAGTGTTCAACACTGAACTAAACTGCACTACAGCATGCCAGCAAACTCTTTACCGTAAGCCTCTGTCTACTCAAACCCACTTAGATTACCAAAAATCCGACTAATGGAAGCTGCATTTCAGTTCTGCTAGCACAGCAGAACAGTTCACTCTTTGGAGTAAACAACGTATTTTATTCATCGTGGTACTGAAACATCAGTTATTCCCTATCACCTATTTGTGACTCTTAACAATCAGGTAAAATGAGGTACAGGTTACTCATGCTGATGTTAAATGCTTGGTGTGGCTGACCAAGAAGCCAGCCACCTCAGAGGGGTCTATGCCATTTCAATGTTGCTCCATTCTAGCCGGGGCTAAATGACTGAAATGCTAGCTTTGTGGGTTTAGGTATTTACTAACTAGTTTCCCTGCTTGAACTGGCCAATTCCCAAAAAGCATTCTTTCTGAGCAAGCAGGCAAGAACTTGCAGATGGAGTTTGCCCCAAAGCAAGAAAAAGTCACTGCCAATAGTGATACAGAACTATTTTATAATATATTGTTCTAGCAAGTGATATGCTAACGTTAAAAATAAAAGCAAAAACACAAAGAACAAGAGAAGCTTCTGCCTTTTGATGAAGTGGAAAATCCCACAATTGGGATGGGCAGTTATGCACAGGAGATGAGCCTGAACTACAAAGCAGAATTGTTAATGAACTTGTAAAATGGTTAGGATAGAGCAATCTTTCAGTAGCGAAGTCGTAACCAGAAAGATCTCAGAGTGACATGGGATAATCAATATCATATGGAATGAAACCTCAGAAGAATCAGACATTAAGTCATAGCTGAAAGATTAAGATGAATTTTCTTATTTTATTTCCCCTGTGCTTCTCAGCTAAGCTAGAAGCTTCCTGAACATCCTTAATACAAAGATTTTTCCAAAAAGTTGCAGACTGTTTTCCCACAAAATACTGTAACACTTTGGAAATAAATATAATGAAGCAAGATCTCAGCAGCACTTGTTCTAGTGGCTGAAGGACAAGAAGTTCTAAGTCTAGCAATTTGACATCAAAGAAAAAGGTACCTCCACGCCCCCTGCCCCCCCCACACACACACCCCTTATTTTACAGAGTTCTTCCCCTTTTTCTCCTCCCTCATGCATGCAATATTCTGCAGAAGAGCATGCTCACAGTATCCAACCTGTTCTAAGGGAAAAGAAACCAAACAGGCTCTAATGCTGAGCTCCTGCAATCACTTCTCCAAGTCAGTATCAGACCAGCAAGCAGGGCTATGCAGCAGCAGATGGTGCTGGTAATTTGCAACTTGTACCTGGAAGTAGTACTACAGAAGGCTCAATAAAGCACTCAAGCTCCAAAAAAGTGCTAGGATATGTCACCCAAGATGAATTTTTCTGAAAGATTACTTGGATCTTCAAAGGTAGTTAAGCCTGTACCTTATTAATTTCTTTTTAGTGTAGAATAAGGGTTTGGGGAAGCTACTTAGCAACATAAGCTTTCTTTGGTATCTTTGAGAGATCACTATTTCTTAAGAGTATAATCAGTTTGCCATGTTTACTGGTTTGGACAGTTATGAACTATGAAATCACAAGATGTCACTCATCCTGGCTTAATCTCCAGCAGTGGCATACATGTTTTCAAAAATCACATAACGTATTTTCATGTCAAATAAAACCGTTTATCACTAACGGATCTCTTACTCCTGATACCATCTTTCCACCAGATGTCATACTTCCCCTTCATTTCTTGCCTACCCCTTTACCTGCTAACTTCAAACTCTCTTAATATAAACCTGTACACACAGATGTATTTGTTTCTTTACTGACAACTTCCACAGTCTATCCTTAATTAAATATTAGTTCCTCTATTTGGTTTGCATTAACAACACTGCAGTTAAACACACAAACATGCATTACTTGCATAGCTAAGTTTCAGGCCTTACTTATACAGTAGCATTTATACTGTCATCACCAGAAAAAAAAAATGCATTGCTCTGTTACAGTCTAACACACACACATTTGTATGCATCAACAGGTTATTTAGGATGATTAAAGTCTCTTTCTTGATGCCTTGTTTTAAACAGAGCCATTTCTTAGTGGTTTTATTTTTCAGGCCTGCCAATACTTATTCTAAAGGAAAAAAAAAATCCAATCACATTGGCCAAATGCACAAAGCAGGAATATTATTTTCAAAACCAAATACCTAAATCCCAGCATTAAATGCTTTATGAATTTACACATGAAAAATATCACTGATTTCAGATAACTAATTTAAGCATGAGAGCAAAGCATGGTCCAATCCTGCTATCTTCTGACGTGACCTCTGGTTTGGTTTACTTTACTATGGTCAAGCTGCTATGTCAGGAGTAACCCACTAGCATTACCTATCTTTAGAGTCTGCAGCCAGCCTTCCTCTGTTTTGATAAACACTATGCTAATACATTATTCTACAAAAATAATTCACGGAAAGCTATAATTTTGAACACAGCTTCAGTGTACCATGATACTAGATTGCAATGGTTTAGTTTATAGATTTATACAATTCCTTTCCTGTCCTTTGACAATGACCTATTTTTAGACACACATCACACTGAGTGGGTATGTCACTTGATAGAATACCATCCTGAAGATTCAAGTCTGTCATAAATAAATATGTAAGACAAACTGGTACATACAAGTTGCCTCTGAGACCTGCTTTCAAGTCCATTCCAGAATACAGTGAATGAAAATCATTTCAAATGAATGTCTGCTGGTCTCTGCCATGTTTCTTCTCTAAGAATTGCACATCACAATACAGCTGAGCATTTCCAAACAGACAGCTTAAGAAGGTACAGAGGGAGGAAGACAGAAAGGAAACCTCTCGCTAACCAGGTGACAACCCTTTCCTGCCTCTTCCTCTCCCTGCCTCTCAGAAGGGAAAGTATCTATTGGGATTAAGCTGATGCTTCTATTAATTCTGCAGAAAGAAGAAATTACCACCTAATTTAAAAAAATCCACACCCAAACAACAGAATGAGAATCAATATCAATAGCAAGACAACCTGCAAGAAGTATTATTCTGAGGAGACAGAAGTTGGGTTTTAGGGTTTTTGTTGTTTGGGGGTTTTTGTTGTGTTTTTTTTTTTTTTTTTTTTTTTTTAACGCCACCTAGCAAATATTGCCTAGCAACAATGGGAGAACCCTCCTAACGAAATGAATCATGCAGGTATTGGCTGTTTATTCCCATGAAGGGCTGTGTTTCCACCCTGTCAAATGACATCAAGGCCATGTTGCCAGAGGCATTGGGAGTTTTGACCTCTAAAAGGCAATTTTCTCACTGTCTGCTCAGAAATGTAACATTTTTCATATTGAAGGCTTTTATATCATATCTTGTAGGTTTCAGATCTATAAATAACATACTAAAAATCTTCGACACAATAAAGCCCCAGATATTGCCTTTTGCTATTAATGCTGTAAGCATTAAATATCACAAAGTTAGCGCTCTATTAGCATAATCATTGGGCACCACAAAAAAAAACCACATTAAATTGCATGACCAAGTTTATCATAGATTAATAGAAGCCAGAACTTGGTTCACACCAGTTCTGAATTAGAGAAAAAAAAAATCCACTGGATCACCAGATACCTATGTAAGATTGGCTTTGATCTTCCTTGTCTAAGTAATTCCTCTCTTGATTTCATAATGGAGCTATTACAGAGAAGAGCTTTAACTTACAGGATGGACATAGGTTCATAACAGCATGTGAACAAAAAAGCTACAAACTGCTCTTTGCATAGGATGTAGTGAGTGTGCTATAATTGTCACCAATAGACGAGCATGTGCAATTGTTGTTTCCTGCCCCCCCTTAATTCTTATTAAAAGCTTCCCATACTTTAATTGCAGTAGCTCTGCACTGCGCAGGGCTGCCAGCAAGCTTTGGTCTCAAAATTATTGCTTCCCCAGTTGCCCCACAAAGGATTAAATACTCCTATATGCAGCTTGTGAGAACTCAGTTTATCCAATAAACATAGTTGGTTACAGCTCTGTACACACTCTTGAACCAATACTATGTTTCACAAGTAACAAGATAATAAGTCCGACAATGCTACAAGCACTGTTCTGCTAACTGCACTGTTAAATACCATCAGAGTTCTTTTTGTTTACTCCTTTTGCCCATGTTAAAAAGTGTTACCAATCTGTAAGAGAATCATCATGTAAGCCATGCAGAGGCAAGCTCTTGTCTCTGAAAACATCAGCATTTTCACAAGATTATTCTATCCTGATACTGTCGGCCTTTCTCACAGAACTATTCTACGCAGCATACAGAGACTGAGGATCTAGGTATCAAGACAAGTACTTCTGATGTTTTCCTCAGACTGAGATTTTTTTTAAGTTACACAAGTAGATGGCCAAGAAATTCAGTTCTTAAGACTACAAATCAACTTCTACAATCAGAGAAAAATCTTCATAAGAACCATTTGTGAAATGAGATAGAAGCACTCTTAGTGGTCGGTTGTTTTTTTAAAGACAATCAGTAACTGTTCTCAAAATTATGGAAAGTAACCTTGCATGATTAAGTAACTGTTTTTCTCAAAAATGCTCAATAAAGATCATGCTTTACTTTGAAACATGAACCGTATATTGGCAAGCTTCCCCAGATATCTGTACTTTAGAACAGATACTTTTTGCCATGTTCTTCAGCAAAGATAATATTTTTTTAATTTATAGAAGAAAAGTACAAAACCTCAAGATTGCTTTTTTAAAAAAAAAATTAAATACTAAAGCGTTTGTCCTATTTCAGGAGTTTACTCCAGTATTTTCTCAGAACTGGCTCTATTTCCTACACTGTCTATTTTCTATCCTAGGAATGCAGTACTTCAAACAGAATTTTAGTTACTACCCTGTTAATTTGTATAGACCACAAAGAAACAGTAACATAATTTCACCATTCAAACACTTGAATTAAACACCTATTTCTGGGAAGCCAAGTGCCAGCAGCATTGGCACAGTATTCCTTGAAGGGAATAAAGGAAAAAACAAAAAACAACAGCTGAGAAAAGCTTGCGATGCAGTGTGAAACTCTAGAGTTTACAGGTATCTAGATGATTAGATTTATTCAGTCACTATACATACTGAATCCAACTCCTAAATTATTTCCTTTCAATTTAGCTTATTTAGAGAGACCTTCTCCCTTATTATCACTCTCAAAAAGGAATTAACTCCAAAATAAACATACACACATGCTTGTATATAAAAATCAGGCCTTTTAAAGCAAGTTATTTGCTTGAACCACACTACTGCAAACAAGTCAGGCACATCCTCGCTACAAATATCTAAGTGCCCTACTGATACCCTTTTTATATAAAGTATATATCCATATAGCTAAAAAAACACCACATATTAGACACTTCTGTATGTACTTGAAATTAGCACACACACCCCAAAAAAAAGAAGTTTATTATAAAATGAAAACAGAATTTAGTTCCTATCATTTCTCCTGAAGACTCCAGACAGAACTTTATCCCAGTATGTAGGCATATGCAAAACCTTAAGCCTGCTACAAACTTTTGCCCTACAACCGAGTGCGGTTACAAGACCGGCATAACCCACACCCTGAGAGCAAAACTTGCAGCACAGATCAGACCTGTTAATCCTTGCACACATCTAGGGATGTGCTCTTCTACCGAGATGGCTAAAAGCAGGTATCAGTTCCACCATCCCCACTACAACTACTTCAACTGACAGAAGGAGAAGAACAAGCATTCAGTATCCAATGAGGAATGACTGAAATTAGCAGAGAAAGAGCTCTACAGGAGGTCAGTCAAACTACAGCTGTAACCGCATCACCATGGTGTATTTCTTCCGTGGTACTGCCACAACAGCAGCGTTAAGTGCAACACAGCACCTAGGCAGATTTATAAGTAATTTTTAATTAACCAAACCCTAAAATATACCTTTGTTGCTACAATACTCCTGAGAGCCCCGTAACACAGATTAGGCTACCACACAGGCATTAATTAGAAACAACAACACTTCCTACCTCTCAGAGGACCACCCTCTGCCAGCAGCTCCCCAGACACCTCACGCCGCTCCCACCTGCAGGTCGCTGGGAGTTGGGGCTAACGCCAGTGCCCCCACCTGCACCCTCCACCTGCTCACACAAAGAGTTTTTACCTCAAACTGGGCGGCACACCCAGCGCACCCATCACACCTGCCCTGCACAGCTGATCCCGCCCCGCCGGCCAGCCCTGGGGAGCGCCCCCGCACGGCCCGCCTGCCTCCCGCCAGGCCCTCAGCCCCACGGCCCCCGCAGCACCAGGCCCTGCCCCGCTGGGCCATCGGCGGCGCTAGGCCCCCGCCCCACAGCGGCCCCCACACCAGCCCCCAGCCCCAGGGGCTGCCCCGCAGTTCCAGGCCCCCTTCGCCCCACAGGCGCAGCTCCACGGGGACCCCCCTCAAAGCGCCAGGCCCCATCCCCCAGGCCCGTCCCCTCAGGCCCCCGGGGTGCCGCTTGCCTGCCAGCCCCCACTGCCCCCCCGGGAGCAGCCGCCGGTTTCCACGGCAACGGCGGGTGGCGGGAAGGCCGTGTGGCGGGCTGAGGCGGGAGCGAGGCGCCACGGCGGGACGCGGGAGGCCGCGGGCGCCTTCCCCCGGACCCCAGCGCGGCCTCCCCGCCGCCGCCCCGGCCCGGCCCTGCCCGCCGCCCGGGGCTCTCCGGGCACCCACGGGAGAAGGGGCCCGCGGCTGCCCCGGGGCCGGCGCGCCTGCACAGGCCACCGGCACTGGGCTCCCGGCCCTCCGGCTGCCTCCCGCCTGTCCTGCACAACGTCCCGTCCCGACTCGCGCCACACGAATGGGGAGCCACAGCATTTGTCCTGCATTATTCATGCGCTCAGCAATGGCAACGGAAAGGGGGGAAAAAAAAAAACCAACCACCACCACCAGAACCCGAAATATAGAGAGATATATTCATTTAAAACTATTTTTCAGATCACTTCGAGATTCAACTTAATTAAGATTAATTAAAAATTAAATAAAAAATAAAAAGCTCAGAAAGTGATTTTTATTTCACTTACATCTTTAATGCAGAAGTAACTCCGGTGGGGTTGATATTTTTAGTTTCATGCAGCATAACAAGAGAGACGGGGACTTGCTATTCTACCGTGGCAGAGCTGCTGAGTGGCAGAACAATACGGATGGGGGCCTTCGCTTGGGAATTGAAGGGCTACACACGTGTGGTGGGCCGAAGGAGGAACGCTGAGGCTGAGGTGGCCTCTGAGAGTGGCCTCTAGTCCTCCTCCTTCCCGAAGCCAGACCAATTTCCTACCAGTTCCACCAAACGGAGAGAGAAAAGGGGAGCAGAAAGGAGCGCGGCTTCCCTGCCTCTCCTGCCACTCAGGGAAGCCCCCACAGCAGCCACCCACCCTGCCGCATCATTCCCCAGGCACCCGAAAGAAGAACCTTTAATCCTTTTGGAAGAACTGCCCTTTTCACAGTCAAAATGTGTCCCATCTGTCAGTTCTCGTGTCCCCGCCATTCTGGGAATATGAATGTAGATGCTTGTGAAAAGCAAGTATCTGGCCCACAGGGGGAACGTCTGCATTTGAATTCCAGGCCTGTGACTGAAGAGTGAAACTCCAGAAAGCAGCAAATGCAGAAGCAATATGGGATCCTTGCACAGACCCAAGCGTAATTCTCACTCATCCCTTATCACTTAATCATCTCAGCAGAGCTGATGACGCGACTCTTGTAACCAGGTGAGAAACGGGTTCCCAGTGTGTTGGGCATTGCTGCTCCAAAAATCTCCAGCGTCACCTGAAATAAGAGGCAAGAACTGAACATAGAAGTAGCAAAAGGAAGGGGCTGGAGGGTCACAGTGATGTAGATGGGGTTATGTGGCCTTGGACACCTTTATGGTCTTGTTGACTGAAGATAATTTCTACCCATACAGTTAATTTAGCCTTGTACTATTCAGTCACCAATTCCTCAAAGGAACGGCAGTCATTAGCCAGCAGGGCCCTTGGTTACACTGTAACTCAGGGATACCTTGCGAGGAACAGGAGGTGGTCTAGAAAACTAACTCCAATTAGTGAGGCTCTGTAAGAAGAGCCACTTCTGAGCAAGCCGATGAGCAGCCAAGGCCAGTCTCCAGTCACAGGTAATGCAGGGCGTTCAGAAATAAGGGATTAATGTGAAACTGTTTGATTCTAGGCCTTTTTGAATACCTTTACTCACCAAAGAATATCATGTCTCAACATTTACCTGCACTTTTTTTCCAAGAGGGTATCTTGACAACAGAAAGCTTGACTGAGTAACATTCACAAAAATAAAAACATGTGCAATGGTCCTTTGCCTAAAGCAGAATAAGTATAATGTTCCAGAGATGGACAAAAACATAACCATGTAATTGCTGCTAAAACTATTTCAAGGCGGCCACTATTCCAGGTCCAGAAGCATCAAATAATTTTTATTTCAATTTGTATTTACTTAATCTGTTTACAGATGCCTTTTACAAGTCCTACATCTCATTGCATCTCTACATCTATTGCAAACTAAAAGTTGGATATAAAAATACAAATTTGAGTGCCTTCAATAACCTTTCAAACTGAAGACTGACTACAGGTGGCAAAACCCTTGGCATTGTAATGACACTCCTGAACTAAAAGTTAAACAAGGGTTTGACAAAGACTTTGGGTTTTCTCTCCTCTGTGCACCGTTCAATACATACTTCATCATGAGAAATATGCCTCTTATTTAAGGAGTTTATTCCAACAAGAGAAAAGGCATCCTCTTCTCTTTCTGAGAAGAAATCCATGACAAAAATGTGGAATAATCTGATGCTTAAGAAGTTAAGAGCACAAATCCATGAAAAATGATGCTGCAACACACATGTGCTCAAAAATACAGGTTAGAACAGGTAAATAGAATTTCTGCTACTTGACAATGCTGTTTCTATATCAGACTTTTGAGGATGCTTGTTTTATTAACTTCACATACTTGCACGACATCTGAGGTGATACCATGGATATTAAAAATTTTACAGAGGCAGGATTCTCAGATTTTACTCTCACAGAATATTGGCCTCTGCTTTTTCAACCAAACACACTGTTTAAGTAAAGAAGTGTATCCCCCTGTGTCTGCCTGAAAGGATGCCAGGCAGGGGAAATGAAAAGCTCTGCATAGCTGCGTATCTGAAATCAGTGAAGCAAAGGAGAAGAGACCATCAGGGAGACTGCTAAGGTCCCTGATTCTCAGGCCCAGCGTAAATTAGAGCCCAGCTGGCAGTGGTACTCGGGAGACCATACGCTAGCCGAGGATGGCTGGAGCACAGCATGTTTCAACCATATGTCTGACATACTGCCTCCTTTCCAAGGGTCTCTGGCATAGCAGGATTTGGATAGGCTCTCACTCAGCTGGCCAGGTTCAGAGCCCTCATCTTCTTTGTGCTAAAACAATGGCGCCGCGGCTGCAGCTCAGCTCCGCTCCGGCAGGCCAGGAAGAGCAGCACTGCTGTGCATCACCCATTTGGTAGGAGCACGTTCCCACCACAGCATGTGGTGGAAACGCTCCAGCTGAGCCTGCCTGCATCACAGGTGGGCAGGGATAACTATCAAGGGGTTAGGATGCAGAAATCCTAGACCACAACACTGTTACTGTTCCCTTTTCATACTGTTAGCAGCATTGAGTTTTGTTCTGTGGTATGTCTTGATCTGCAAGTTAGTCGCAGTTCCACAAACTCCAATTCGCTATTCATTTCATCCAACAGATGAACATGACAACCTCAAATTAATTTTTTAGTTTCCAACTTCCAGTTGTGGGGTTTTTTTCTATTATTTAGATATTTTGCAACATAGAAGTGTGCTTAATTCCATCTTCACGTACTGTTAAATTCAGGTTCTGTTTTATCAGCCAAGAAGTCATTCCCTTGCCTCCTAGAACTTATCTATCTACTCAGCCTGTTGTCTGAGGGTCACAACAGCTTGTACCACCTTTTGTTTAGAGCAGATTTGAAAAGCTGAGTGATTGACAATATTCCCTTTCCTACCACTGACATTAGACTTTCCCTGGTCTTTTTCTGACTACCCTGTCCCTTTCTGGAATCAGAGAGGGCCTCCATACCTGGAAGAATTTGCTCTGTTTTCTTTTTCTTCCATTTTCATGATGCTTCATCAGGCTGCTGCTCTCTCAGGTTCTGTCCCAGCCATGCATGATCCAAACCCCTCAGTCTGTTATTTGCCAAAGAAAAAGCATGCTGAAACGCTGCTACCTAAATAAGAAGCAGTTTACCTATGATTCTAGATGTGCCTGTGCCCAAAGATCCTAAAACCAGTAAATTATTTGATACAAAAGGGCCATTATGGCTCTTCTCTTCGTTCTCTGTATTCTGTTAAGTGATATTTTTGCAGTTTAACATATTCCAGACCTTTGCTGGCAGAAGCAATGCATATAACCCCTCTTAGAAGTGTATTCAGTTGGGAGCTGCCTGGCTACACAGGATTTTATACATCGTTCAGCCAAGTCAGCGATCCATATGCAAAAATCAAGCTCTCAGGGACACCATGTGGATTTGTGACATTCTTCAGAGTACTTTGTGTCTCTAAGATACCAATGAATGGATTACATTCAGCTATGTTTTTTCCTCTCTGTGACATATATAATATGGATAAGCTTTATTTTATTTAATAAGTAGCTAAAAACTAATGCCATGCATGTTACTTAGGTTAAAAATACTCCTCAGTATTGTAACTGCCTAAGGAGTGAGAACACACAACAAAATGGCAATGTATAAAACAAGGAACACTGTGCTGAACGCTAACATGGGACATCTCAATTAAGTACATTTCTTTTGGTAACTACTTTTGGCTTATAACAGTTGGAAGCAGAAGAGACAGGCAAACCTCTCCTATACTGTATCGCCTGACAAGCTATTTCATCTTGGCATTCCAGTGTAGATTATTTCTTTGTATCATGCTGTTGTCATGAGTTAGGCGCTGGATAATGGATAGTTTTAAAAACAGTCAATCTGTATTTAGTCAATAAAGTAATGGTTTGTAAACTCACTCAGCAGCAAGCTGTTTCTTGAAAAGAATAGAAGAGCATTCAAGGGAAAAGAGTGACAAGACTCGGTGATTTCCTAATGATCAGATTTTGTTCTTTGTACGGTCATACTTACTGCTCCCAGGAAACTCCTTATCTGCCTACAAATGACAAAAAATTATTTGACTTAATTAGCAAACCCTGGGTCAAGTTCCTGTTCCAGAATGATTGGCACTACAACTGGCTTGAAAACTTGCTTCAACTGAGAGATGTCCTTAATTCTTCCTTTTTATTATTCCTTATATGTCAACTGACTGTAGCGAGTGTTGGAATTTCAACGTGCTTAATATTTCAGGTTTCTCACAAGAACAAACCTTTCCGGCAGCTCTCAACGCATTTGTAACATCAGCCTTCCACACCTTCTGCTTCTATCTCATTTTCAGTGACGGAAGCGACGGTGCTAGTCACAGGATCCAGGGCTGCCTACTCTCCACATTCAGATGTGTTTCTCCCTGGTCTGCAGTCTAGGAGACAGGGCTAAATGCAGTCACATCCATGAAACCTCACTGGAGGCAACAAAGTGCCTACTGAAGATGCACCAGAGTCCAACAACTACTTAGGAAGCACCAATTTCTTACTCTGATCCTCTCTCCCCAAATAAAAGTCCATCTAGATTACAGTGGTGTCTTAACTATGACTAGGAAGAGTATTAATCTATGTATAGGCATCAATTCCTTTGTTTTAAAGGAATAAACTCCTAATTCTCATTTATCTGCTTTAAACACTTCATTAAATGATCCATTTTCTCTTTTTATCTTTTTTTAACTTTTCTTTTTTTATCTTAAAACGCCCTGTAGAGCATGGTGTGTTTTAGACGGGAGGGACAGGCAGTCTGTGGATTTCTTCCTGCGCTTCTTGTAGTTAGTGGGAATATCAATATCATTGCCAGGACGCCAGCAAGCCAGCATCAAGCCTCAGGTTAAGATATATAACCTAAGAAGTCCTGAAGTCAGACTCAAATTTCCAGATAAGACACATAATAAGGAAAAGAGTAAGGACTAAGACAGGATGAGGCCTGCTACCATAGATTCATACGAGGCCTTCAAGAACAATACCGACTGGAAGTTGTTATTCTAATTCATATAGCATGATGCAGAAGAAGTTGATGTTATTTTTCAATTAGTGATACTTTCTTTCACACAGTCAGTAAATTTCAAATCTGGTCATTTCAAAATATGTTTTGAACATCTTTTTTGATAGGACATTTATATTCCTTCAAATCTGCATCTTTTCCCATTCTAGTCATTTTCCGTCCTCTGAAATATACACTATTTGTTATTTTGGGAAAACACAAAAAAAAGTGGAGAAAAATGAGCTGGGGTTCTTGGTGGGCTTCTCTTTCACATTGCCTTAAGAATGTCAGTAATTTTTTTAACAGTTTATTGAAAAAAATGGAAGTGAACTATGGAATAATTAAATAAAAAATCCAGGTTACAGAAAGGTTCTGTCCAACCCCATTTTTAGGCATCTGCACAGAATACAAAGAACTGCTGGTACAAAAAAAATCCAAGGTATTTAATTTGAAATATTTAGTATCTTAATAAACAGATGCTGGGCATTTGGCCAAGAAATTTTAAAACACCTATGATAAGTTATAACTTACCACTTTTAATCATAATATCCTGCAACTGAGCTCAGGAATCTTCTGTTATACATTTCAGATTGCTTTATAGGGAGGATAATAGAGTTGTTGAGAAAATAAGTTATGTTCAGTTCTAACAGCATTTCTTCTTTTTTGTTCACTACATACTATTTAGTATTTTCCTTTGTACACTTCTTAATAGTTGAGCTTTAAGTGAAACTCTGAACAACAACATTAGGATTCAAAATACAGTGGAAGATTTTATTTTCAGGGTCACAAGTAGCATAGCGAGATTTCTCTCTTAAACAATGACACTTAGTATCTCTGTAGTTCTATGAATACTTTTGAAGTGTCATATTAAAACCAATCTCTTGGCCTTCAGGCAAAGAGAAGCAATTAGTCTTGGAGTTGTGAATAAATAAAAATCCATTTATATACCCGTCCTTGACACGTACCTTGCAAATCTTAGAAACTTCATCTAGTGGGAAAAGAAATGTTAAATCATGAACACCAATACTAATCATATTGCAATGTTGCTTCCTAAAACTGTTTAGTTTATATCAGTCTTTTAAGTATTAATTCATATGTATATATTCATACATATTGAAACACAACAACAGAAAGGCTTTCACACACTTGAGTGAGAAGAAAGAAATGAGTGAGTGCATACAGAGCTATAACGCGTACCTTTATTACCCTCAACATTAATACAGGCAAGAAAAAACTCAAAGCTCTCAAGTACATTGTCCTTTTCTTAGATACTGTGAAAACAATCCTGCACAAGTTACATACCATGCGCATGCCTTTTCATCCCAAGTGCTACCGTGTCTTTGCTTTGATCTGCAAACAAACAAACAAAACAAATCTTTATTAGCCATGCATCCCATTTCCACGCAGCACAATTAAATGGTACCTCTCACAGATGTGTTGGGATGAGTCAGAAAACAATTTCTGCTTTTTGTTCAGTGCAGCATGTTTAGATCTTCTCTTTCCTCTTTACTGTGCCTCCATGCAGAAGCATCCCATTTTTACAATGCTTTGATTGCTGTTTGAGATTCTCCTATTTATTTTTCATTTAGCAGTTAGTAATTCACAGGGGAAGTAAAAATTATGATGCCAAGCCATCCCAAATAGTCCGCTTGCACCCCTACAGAAAAGCTGAGTGAAACTGGGGCTGCATGACAGGTCACCGAGTCTCAGTGCATCTCGTCCGCCCTGTATCCACTTGTTGACCAGAGTACTGGGGAGATGAGGCTACTTAGGCTACAGCCTTGCCCAGTGCTCAGGTGAAGCAGCCGTCTGGGGACACGCTCGCCTTCAGAATTTGTTTTAGAATAAAATCCACCCTTTTGTGCGGTGCTCTCAGAGGCAGAGTCCCACCCTGGAGGTCAGGTGTGGGACGGTGACCCTGCCAAAGGATCACACCTGGGCTGATGGGATGGTCAAGGAAAACAAATTTTAGTCTGTTCTGGATGCAAATCTCTCTGCTGACCTAGTTCTCATTCTCCTTTTCATTTCAGAAGCTCAGCTAAAAATCCATAAATTAAGGAAATTAACTGATGGAGCCTCCGGCATCTTTGTAAGCTATTTAAATCTTTAAATTTACAACATCTTCTGCATATATCAAGTAATTGAACTAACTGCAGGGATGTAACTTTAATGAGAAAATTTCCCTCTTCTCCTGTAGTTTGTACTCTAAAAAAAAAAAAAAAGCTACCCTTAGGAGAAAAGTTTCTGTTTATTCCTGCCACGGAAGAGAACTTTTAAAAAAACCAAACACCTTAGTTTTAGGGGTCCTGCCTGCCTTCCTGCCCTGCTCCCCGGCGGGGCGGCCCCGCGGCGCGTTGGGGAGCGCGGGTGCGGCGGGGAGCGCGGCCCCTCCTGCGCGACGGCGGCCTGACCTTCCCGGGGCCGCGCAGCGTTGCATAACTCCCCTGCGCGGCCGCGCTCGGCGCTAGTAGGCGCTGCAGCCCGACGAGTCGCAGCGGCCACCGGCCGCCGGGAAGCGCGGCGCCCCTCCGCGGGCGCGGTAGGCGGCGGGTGTCCCCCGAGCGCCGCGGCCACGCCAGGGGGCCGCCCGCCGGCTGCGGCGCGATCGGGGCGCGGAGCGGCCCCCCCGCACCCGCCGCCAAACTTCCGCGGGGACCAGCGCGGAGCCGGGCGCGGGGGTTGCACCCCCCGCGGCGGCTGGCAAACGCGCGCAGGCATCGGCAGACCCGCGTCTTTGGCTGAAAGTTGAGGGAGGGCTTTGCTTTTTCTTTTTTTGTTCCCCCCCCCCTTTTTTTTTTTGAGGGGGGGAAGGGGGTTGTTCCTTGCTGCACCACCTCCCCCGCGCCTGGTGCGCGCCCGCAGAGCCGCCCGCGGAGCCCCGCGCCATCGCGCCGCGCGCTCTAATTGAAATGGCGCTTTTGGCCGGGGGCGGGCTGCCAGGGCGCTCCGCAATAGCACAATGCATGTCGATAGACGTCATTTGGTTTTAATGGCCTACAGGAAATTTGGCGTTTACAATGCGAGACATTAGCAAAGGGTGAAAGGGAGGGGGAGGCGGGATGGATGGATGGATGGGAATAATTGCAGGCCCCCCCCACCCCCGCCTCCGAGACCCCCCGTCCGCACCCCGGCGGCGCTGGGTGCTGGGGGGTGTGTGTGTGCGGGGGGGTGTCAGGGCTATTTTTTTATTATTTATTTTTGAACTTGATCTAGTTTATCAACAAGTGCAGAGTGGGTGCTACCCTAATTGTAACAGAGGAGTCAAGAGATGTGAGAAACGTGCCCTGTGTTACTTATTTGGGAGCTGAAAATTTATGCCTAGTTGAAAATGCCTGGGGAAATATTACATCAGACCAAATGACAATGATTAAAATCAGCTTTTTCCCCCCCATTCCCCCCCTCTCTTTTCCTCCTTCTTCTTTTCAGTAAGTCTGTTGAAGGACGTGACAGTGGCCTGATCCTCCCCAACACCGAACCGTTATCCCCCGGCAGGGCCGGGCCGGGCCGGGCTGCGCGGGGCTCCCGCCCCAGCCGCGCGGCGCGGAGGGGCTCGGCGGGCAGCGGCGCCGGGGGCGCGGGCTGGGGAGCCGGCCGCCTTCCCAGCCTTATTTAATTTTCAGGGGTTGTATTTTATTTTATTCGGGGGGGGGGGGGAATAAATCTGGAGACCTTCACCAAAAGGAGGGAAAAATATCCAATTTTCATCGCAAAATTAGCTAGGGCGAGAGCAAAGGGCTGAGCTAATTGTAGCCTAATCCTCTGCCCTGCAGGCGTTTGCAAAGCCCTGAGCAAGAATTCGCTTTTTTTCCTCCTCTTCTCCCTTCCCTCTGTTATTTAGAGACGGGATTATTGCCTTTCTTCTCATAACAGCCTCGGCAGTTTCATTTAAAGGCTTTTTTTTTTTCCCCTCACACACACACACACACACACACACACACAAAATAAATACAAAAAGAAGCAGCAAAAACGGGGAGAGAGAGAGGAGAGAGAGAGCAGCTTTAAAAATAATAATAATCACAGCAGGATCTGCGGAGCAAAGATAGTAATAAAAGCAAAAAAGCTGAGCCCATCCACACACAAACCCAACAGAGCCCAAAGCCAAAGGGGGGCTCGCAGATCTCTTCTGCGCTCAAGGTAAGGAACGCGGCGGCTCCCGCGGCTGCCCGTGCCGGGGCCGGAGCGCGCAGTGCGCGCCGTGCCGTGCATTGCATCGCATCGCATTGCATCGCGCCGCGCCGCGCCGCGCCGCGCGGCACGCTCGCGCCTTCGCTCGCTCTCTTTTTTTTTTTTTTTTTTTTTTTTTTTTTTTGGAAAGTGCCTCTTCTTCAAACTAACTCGGCGCTTGGCTCCGGAGGAGAAGCGGCGGAGGGGTGTTTTTTTAAAGCTACAGGACCCGTTTGCAGCCGCCCCGCTTTGATAGCGCTGCGTGTGTGTGTGTGGCTCTGTGTGTGTGTGTGTGTGTGTGTGCGCGCCCGTGTGTATGTTTTGTTTTGCTCCGCTCCAGCATGGGCAGCGCCGGCGGAGCCCCGCGGCCCGGGGTGCCCGCGCTCCCGCTGCCGCCCCGGCCTCGGCTCTGAAGACGGCCCAGCCCCAGCGCGGCGGAGGCAGCGCGGCTCGCTCCGCGCTCCCGCATGGTACACGCGGAGCCGCGGGGGTCGGGCGGGCGGCGGGCGGGGTGCCGCGGCGCGGGGGTGCGCGGGCCGGGGCGCGGGGGCTGGCGGCGGGGCGGCTCGGCACAAAGGGAAGGCGGGCGACAATGGGGAGCGCCGCGTATGGAAAACACGGGCGGGCTGTGAATGAAACTCTGGCGCCAGTGAGAGTGGAAGGCTTGGTTTGGGGTAGACTTCAAACCACTCTAGGCTATAGTTTGCATTTCTGTTCCTGCATGCGATGTGGCACACTTCTGCAAAATTAATACATTAGCCTGGCTAATGCTCACCACCATTGGCTGCACGGAAAATGTACAGGATCGGGGATTCGGGGTTGGCTTTTTTTTTTTTTTTTTCTTGCATTCATCTAAGACATCTCCTTTCTTGTTATGTGGGAATAAGTAAAGGACGCCATGTTGTGCTTTTTTTTTTTTTTTTTTTGGTTGAATTTTATCTTCGGGCATACAGGGTGTTTAGAAGAAAAAGGCAGAAGTTGAGTGACCGGGTGCGTTGCCTGCTGGTGATTTCCCTGACCATCAGTAGGGAAAGGCATTCGGGTGACGTGAAACTTGCACTAAATAGACTGGAGACTGCCAGAGATAGGCGGGGTGCGGGGTGTGTGTGTGTGCGGGGGGGGGGGGGGGGGGGGACCCAACCTTTTTTTTCCCCCTTGTTCTTTTTTCCTCCCCGCCCCCCCCGTCGGTAATCAGAGCTCCAGAGGGAGCTCCCCCCTCCCCTGTAAAAGTTTTGGGCACCATCTCATCTGTCACTCGGTCCGGTGCTCAGTGAAGCCGCGCGGAGGTGTGTGCAAATGTTTACGGACTTTTAATTTTGGAGCCGTCGAGCCCGAGGTTTGCAGTGCCCCCCTCCTTGCTTTGTCTTTAGGCTGGGTTCACGGCGTAAGCAGTTGTCTCGGAGTGGCTCTGGAGGCAGACCCGAGCGGTCGCCGTCCCTGTTTATAGAGACAAAGGTAATTGCCAAGTCTGTAGCTGTGCCCCTCTGGCTGCGCTAAACGCCGGCTGGGGAAATGCAGGCGCTGCCGTCAAGTCACGGGAGGGCCGGGTAACTCCTGCAGCCGGGTCCTGCCCCACAGAGCACTCTGGGGCTGGGGCGCCCGGGGGCTGCGGCGGGCGATCTACCCCTGATGCTCTCCTGGGTCCGCCGGTAAAGAAATCAAGGTCTCCGGGGAGGGAGAGGAGCTTTCCCGGGAACCCAGTCAGGGGATCGGCGTGGGAGCAGCTGCGGGCGCTGCGCCGGGTGCAGCCGGGCCGGGGTCCTGCGGCCGGGCCGGGGGTCTGCAGCCGCCGGGACCCCGCTGGCCCTGGCTGCGGCCGCGACCTGCCCTCGCTCCGGCTCCCCGGGGGAGCGGGCTGCTTCATGGCAGGTCCTTAAACCTGCCGTTTTCATTTCACGTCTTCAATGTGCATGAAGGAATTAAACTGCACGAGTGAATAACAGCATTAGTTTCAATTAATTTTTATCCTGGCAACAATAAACTTGAGAAACAAAGCGCTTTTACATCCTTAATTAGTCTTGCTTCCCATCTGTAGTCTTTTAAGTGCCTGCTCCTTGATTTAACTTTGTCCCTCCTTCAGAGCCGCCTCCTTTTTCATTCTTTTCCCTTTTTTCTCGTTACCCCTGCCAGACCGCTGCCTGTTTCTTTCCTGCAACCTTTCACCTCCCTTGTCCCTATCTGTCTGCTCTGTTCTGTGCAGTTTATTTCTACTGTATTTTCCCAACATCAACAGCCAGTATTGGTTACCATGGCCCCAAGCTATGTGCAGAGGTGGGAAAGCTTCATCCGCCCAAAAGTTCTTACACTTTTGAAGTCTTTCTTTTAGTAGGATCTGAAATGTATCATCTAGAGTGTGTATTAAATGAACAGTATTCCTGAAGGCTTTAGAGCAAGAAAGGCAACACCCTGGAAAATTCTGCAGTCTTTCAGCATTCTCTGCCCTAGGGTTATAGCCCTGGGCACGGAGCTGAATGGAGCTCTTACAACTGCCTTCTGTTTACCTTTTATGGTTAAAATAACAGCTTAGCAAAGAAGCAACTTCATGGAGAAACGATTCAGTGAAATCATCTCAAGCTGTAGCAGCATAGCTAGTTTAATCACCCCTAGAGAGCTGAACAACTGTGAGCACAATGGGACACAAAATCATTTTGTGTGTAAATGAGCATGGCATTGTGATTATTTCACTTTGCATGGGCAAATAGTTTTTACAAGCAGTACTTATGCAGTTAGCTTAGAAAGGCAGAAAAAGATAAGCTGGCTCTGAAAGATCTTGGTGTGTAATGTTTGAAAAACTAAATATTCACATAATTTGGGAATCAGGCTCTATTGATTTTGCCTTCAGCAGGTTCCTGTGTTACTTATTAGAGCAGGGTTATTGCCTGTGCCACTAGTTGGGATGCTGTATCCTGTTGTAGGCAACTAAAGAGCAAGGATTATTTTAACATGGTTTAATAAATGAAGTTTGTTAGTGTTTCTGCGATATTTACCCTTAAGGTTTTAATTTTCACATCAGTATTAGAAAATATGTGCATAAAGACTTTCACCGGATAAATAAATTTAGGATTTTTGCTTTGTGCATAAAATAACTACATTACTCAGTGTGATGAATTTTAGCTGCGTTTTACATTAACAAGAAGAAGGAGTCATTAGAAATAGGGTTACGGTACCTTAAGAAATAGGGGCTATTTATTTTTTTGGAGCAATAGGAATGTTTTCAGTGCCCTTTATGTAGTGCTTAGCAATTACGCCCCTTGACAGTTTGCTCATATGAAGATGATTGAATTCCACAACTTCAATAAAAATGTAGGATTCATTTTTTTAATAGGAATCCTCTCCGACCAGGGGAAAAGCCTGTGTTCTAATTCCCCTTCTCCTCCCCTCCCCCAAAAAGCCAGTGGCACCCTCAATAAGTATGAAAAGCCATAAAAGTTTGAGAACTATTTTAGCTTTCCAGTGATTTTCTATAATTAAGTGTTTTTTCAACACATGCTCTAGCTGAGAGATGCCAAAAGCAGAGGATTGTTCAAAAGGTCCCTCCAGTGAATAGTATAAATTAAATATCTACTGTGTGAGTATGGCCTCACTGAGAATCTCAGACTCTTTACAGATCAAGGAATTTACTGGTATACCAACATTAAACAAAATCCTAAGATAGCAGCCGTGTTTAAATATGCACAAATAGATTCAGATCACTTGATCTTTAGCTATCTGTGCATATTTTAAAATTGAAGCCTGTATTTCAAGACAAATGGTTAAATGTAAGACGCATTTACAGAGGACTGGAAGTCCTTTGATTTCATTTGGAAATTGTAACAAGGGGTGCAGATGAGCCCTAATTAGGCACTTGTTTTGTGAAACTGCATGAGATTTATTTCTAAGGCAGCTCTGTAGCATGTGAGGTCTGTACCTTTATCATTAGTGATAATAGTTGGGGTCTGAACAAAGACAGGGTTGACATTCAGCCTGGATCTTCTGACCCTTTCATTTAAGTGAAGGAGTAGAGAGTGAACATGAGTTTACAGTGCTCTTTGGTAAGAAAAAAAACCCCTTTGTCTGTGTTGGCAGACAGATGAGGCACCCACAGAGTAGTAAACATGTCGATGAAATACTGTAGGTACTTAGTATGTAAGTTGTTTTTAAAAGTTAGTTCTTTTATTTATGCTATATGACATATTTAGTGAAGATTGCCCACAACAGGCTCTTGTGGGAAACAAGAAAGCAGCGTCTTCAGTCATGAAAGGATTCAATCACTTTCCTTGAAGGTGGTGCTGTAGTAAAAATGTTAATGCCCAATTTCGCATCGGCTGACACAGGAGTCCTAGGACAGAGTTGGTATTTGCTTCGTGTTCAGTGCAGATGTCCGTCCAGCCTCCGAAGAGAAAAGGATGTGGATTCATAATGGGGTGATGTATTTCTGTGCTGTAGATGCAGGAAATTCTTAGGAGCTAACCAAGATGAAATACAGTAAATGGAGATGTGATGACTTTGTGAAGCTGTCCAGATGTATTAAGATTTTTCAGTCCCTTTCTATATAGCTCAGAATTTGTTTTTACAAAGAATGTTGCTAATTGTATGTTCATCGAGTGGGGTAGCCAGGCATCTTGTGCAAAATACTGCTGAGAGAAAGGCGAGACCAGCTTTAGATTTCTAAGAAACATTGTCAAAGTAATGTGAGAGAAATGGGAATTCACTTTGCAAAGCTGCATGTAAAGTGCTTGTCAGATGTAAGGAAGAGCCTGGGTGCTTGGTAGCATGCTTGCAGAACAGAATACCAAGAAAATTAGATTATATTCAGAAATGTCTTCAACTGTAATGTTTTGCATATGTTGCTTTACCCATAAGGGGGAGAATGGATGGACATTTTTTTAAACTTTATAAAAGGGTTTTTTTCCATTTGACATGTATGCCGTCTATACCGATTTAACTGAAATCAGCTTTGAGACACGTTTCATGCAGAATAAGCTGTGCTTTTCTTACAGAAGAGAATGAGGAATTTTCTTTTGCTGTGGTTGTCGTGTTCATTTTTAAAGACATTTCAGTATTTTTTGCTTTGTATGTCAGCTGAGGATTTTTGGACTCAATTCAGAAATTTCACTAATTTTCAAATATTTTATTAGGTGGATTGTTGAATTTGCAATTTTGTATGCCAGACTGTATGGTACTTTCTAAGGTGTCTTGTCATGGGCCAGTTTATATATCACACTGGTTTCACTGCTTCCAGGTATTAATTGCTTTCCATTTGAAAGTTTATTAGTTCTTTATGTCTAATACTAAGACTTAACTGAAAATTATGCATTTATTTCACAATTATTGAAAATAAACCTGAAAATTGATCTTAGTTTGATGTGAAATTTACTAGATGTATAAACTAAATGCCTTAGGTACTGAGGAAGTCACTAATTTAGAGGTGTCTCGTTACTGAGACAAACTTGCAAAAACCCCTGAATCCCAATTCACAAATTGGTTATTCGTTTGTCAGGGGATATTTCACATCTAACACATAAGCCTGCGACCTTTAATTAGAATTTTGCAGTTTGTTTTATGCCCCTTGAGGCTGACACCTTGAAAAATTTTTTTCTTGATTTCTTATTGCTAATAAGCATCTTTCTCTTCCCCTCTGGTACTTTGAAGAAAATGATGCAAATACACTTAATTACAGTGGTGGCAATAATTTGTTAGCTGAATATGTGATCAGGCAGATGCAAAAATGATCTGATTAGATCTGTGATCACACTGGAAAGAAAGGTAACACACTGCTACATTTAAGAGAAACTGTTCTTTTTTGCCTTCCCTTTGCAGGAGGGAAGAAGCATGTCCCGTCTGTCTCTAACACGGTCCCCAGTTTCTCCTCTGGCTGCTCAAGGAATTCCTCTCCCAGCTCAACTCACCAAGTCAAACGCTCCCGTACACATCGATGTAGGAGGACACATGTACACCAGCAGCCTGGCTACCTTGACAAAGTACCCAGACTCCAGGTAAGACCTTGGCATTTTCAGGCTCTCTGCCCAAATTTCTGTTTGTTGCATGGAAAGAGGCATGTACCTGTGAGGAATATTTCAATGCAAAATACAATTTATTATATATTCACCACTTATGAATAATTCAGTTCCCGATTTATACAGAAACTTCACTGGGGTTCTACAGAAAAAAAAGCCTTTAAAATTTATATTTTTTAGAGTCTATTCATTTTCTCTCCCAACATCTTCTGCACTCTGCTGATACATTTGAAGCACCTGTTGGTGTACTTTCCTAGATAATTTCTAACTGTACCAAGCAACTACTTTCAGATTTAGGGGAGGAAAAGTTCCTTTTTTTTTTTTTTCTCTTCCTTGGAAAACAGAATGGCTCTCTTACACTGGGACTAATGGATGCTTCTGTTGGCCAGCCAAAAAAACTAACCTCAGTGGCAGCTGTGTGCCTCTGTGTCAGTGGTCATTCCCTTTGGGCAGTGGCCAGCTGACTGCTCTGTCCACTTGCAGCTGCAGGCTGGATTGAACCTTTGCATGCTTAAAGGTGGCTGATTTGTGCTAGACAGGTTGGTGACATGTCTGGCAAAATTTATTCAGATCTGGCCAGTATTGTCTGAGACTAGACTCTAGATATGCCACATTATGAACAGATGTGATATGAGAGTATATTTGTGTATGTGGCAGTCTTTATTATTTTCCCAGTGGGACTGGGTGCTGAGCACTGTGAGAGATGGGGGATCCTGGGCAGCATCAGGCCTGTGACAGTAGTGTGGACAGGACCACTGTGTTAAGGGTTAAAGCACATTCATTGGAGCACAACATTAAGACATACCTGATTTTGATTTACAGTTACAATCACTAAACCAATTCAAGGTTTTGTCATTCAGAGTGCTTATTTTTCAGACAGGTAAGTGCCTCATATGTAACCAGGAGAAGGTATAGATGTGCAGCGTCAGGGTGCCCAGCAGACAGGTTAAAGGAGGCACTATGGACTCAAAAGCAAACCAGAGCCCAGGTCAGCAAGTTTTGTTGCCAGAAGTTTTGCTGCCTACAAGGCTAGTATTTCCCTTAGGGCTTAGATGATTATTTTTTTTTTGTATGACAATCAGTATAAAGCTCTAGTTTCATTTGAAGATTTTTCCTTTACAAGAACTAAGGATTTTTGCACAGATTTGGCAGGTTCCCAAGCAATAAATGACATTTATGGAGACACCTTGAAATGCCTCTGATGTCATGAAGCATATGGCTGTGATTTCATTCGAAGGAAAGGGAGCTGCTGAAATTCTCTATGGAAAAGAAACAGTTCTTAAAATACCTGTATTTTATGGTCAGACCAAAACAATATGATTTTTCTGGACAGTGTGTTTAATGTCTGTGTGGTACTGCTTCAGTCATAGAGAAGAAATCTGTTCAGTGGGGAGAGATTTATAACAGAAGCAGACAAATGCTTTACAGTATAAAAAATACAGAGAAGATTCAGCAGTTGTAACAGAGTGGCACATCTGTTTCCACATTTTAAAATACCACTGCTGACTATTTTTAAAATGTGCCCCATATCAGACTTACTTAATAAAAGCTTCAGTTATAGAAGCTTTGGGAGAATATACATAAATTCACAGATTTTATTTAAAGATAATAGATTACTGATCTAAAGCTTTTTTTTCCCCTGTTTGATAAACAACAACGTATTTCTTCAGATTTTTTACTTTGTCTAAACTGTAAGTACAAAACTGACCAAGAGCTCACGTGCTGCCTGATGTTTTAGTATGTACTGTCTTCTGTTTGTAGCACTGTGTTATCTCATAAGGCTTCAGTGCTTTTTCACATGCTCAAACTTCAGTTCTCACTGGAGTAAGAGCTTACAGGATGAGACGTTTTTATAGCAAAAGATCACCCTTCACCAGCATCCCAACTAGGACATATTGCTGTGTACATTATGAAGCTGGATGAAGGGTACACCTTAATTTATGATTGTTTTTCAAAGTTTTTTTAAATTTGTTTTTTCTGCAGTGCTGCATACTAGACTTGATTGGTCACCCCCCCCATTGAGTCTGGCCTGCTCTCATTCCTGAGTCTGGCCTGCTCTCATTCCTGGTTAAGGGAAAGTACTTGCAGTTATTTCAGCAGGGATGGTTGGAGCTCCTGACGGTGCTTCGCTGCCCTGGTGTGTATATTCCGTAAGGCACAGGCTGTCTTCACAGTGGTCTGTGTCTGTCAGGTGCAGGAAGGAGATAGCTTTTCTGAGCAAGACATCTGGAAATAATGGCAGAGCACTGTTAGCTTACACTCAGAAAAAAAAAAATGTATTGGCCACATATAGAGGCATGGCCATACTTACCTATACACAGAGCTTTCTTTTTTGGGCACTGTATTAAACTCTTGGTTTGAGCACGAGTTCGAAGGCTTGTAGATTGTTTTTCAGCAAAAGATGTAAGCATACCCTGAAATATTTTGCTGAGTCTTAGCTTCAGTACATAAAATAGTTTGCGCTCACTAAAATTGAAAGCTGTGGGAACAAACTTCCTCTTTTTTTCCTGTTACAATCTCTTTGTTTCTTCCTCTGCATTCCAAAATCCTAACTAGGCTTTTAGTTTGTCATATATACTGTACATGTGTGTTTAAGGACACATACAGACTGTGAATGTGTAGAAATACAATCAAGGTGCGCTTACACAGAGACATCACATGCTAATGGAAAACAGGAAAAAAATAAAATCAGCAAATCATGTTTATACTTCCATAGTATTTTGAGGAGGCCCAATCCTATTAGGTCCTGAACAAACACAATTCACATTGACTTCAATGGGAGGGAAGAGCTCCCAGCAGCTTGCTAGATCAGGCCCAGCAGGAGAAAGTATAGGTATGACCAGTTCCTGCCTATACCTGCTCTCCCGTCACCCCTCTGGTATGATATAAATTACACCTGACAGCAGGCAGCATGATATTGTAATTTGTTAGGATTGACTGTGCTTAGCCCACTTAGCTGGCTCTGCTTGGCTCTTCCCAAGTCACTTGGTGGGCTCCAGTTAGGGGAGGTAAAGTACCCGATTCTCGAAGTCTGTGTCATAGGAGCAGCTAGCTGGTGATGTGAAGTTGGAGGGCAGATCTTGCATTTCAGTGATCCCAGAGTTGTTTCAGAGCAACTTTGACAAAAGTCTTTAACATTGTTTATGTTAGTGCTGCTGTGGGAAGAGCATTTGTCCATTGATTAAATTAGCATAAGTAAAGGATGCCAGATTAGCCATTAAAAGGGCTAGATAGATGCTCCCTTTCCAGTAAATTTTTATGGGCTGCTTAAATTCTCTCAGCTAAAAAGGAGAAAACTTGAGCAGCACACAACTGGTGTGACAAAGGAGAAGAGCCACTGTCAAATATTGTTTCTAAACCACTTACACTCACCTTACATACTGCTCTTACACACCTTTCCAATTGGCTTTTTGAATGAAACACCGTACTAAAGAAACATCAAACTCTGAGAAATTGTGGCCACCGACAGCATAATGATGGTGGTCACTGAAATTATCTCAGAAGTAATATTATTAATCCCTCTTCCTATAGCCACTTAGGGCTGCTTTCTGTGCATACCCAAAATTGCCGTTAAAGGTAACAAGCTTTGGAGGTACAAGGAGGCTGATGTTGTCTTACCTGGATCTGAGGCTGGATTTCAGGAGTGTATTTTCAGCAAGTTCTCCCACCAAAACTCCCAACTCTGGTAATTGTGAGTTACAGGAAGAAAGAAGAAAAACCTGTTGAATTCAGTCTCATGACCCTTACCACCAACATCTTCTTTCTAAACTAACTGGCTAAGTAGACAAATTATTTACCTTTGAGAGCATTTCCTCTAGAAATTCCATTCATGTTTTCTCCCAGAGGACCTCTGAAGCAGCTCCTTCACACATTGACACTTGAATATAGATTCATATGACAGACTGTAAAGGCTGCAAAGCCTTTAGCAGATCTGTACAAGGAGTTGCAAATTGTATTTATCCAAGGGAGTGAGACGGTTCTTCATTTAAAAAACAAACCCACACCAGAAGTCCAAGCTCCTGACCTGCAGTCAGGAATACCCAAAGACACTGCCAGATCCTCCAGTCTTACTCCCACTGAACTCAGTGGCAGACAGCTCATTGACTTCAGGTGGAAAAGAACTGGAAGTTCCAAATCCCCAAGTACCACCGCAAGCCCCGGCTTCTCAATTTCAGTGGAAACTTTGATACCACTTTGAATTCCTGTTAGAAAGCAGAACAAAAGTTTTCATCAGAAACCTGTCCTTGTTGCAGCCCTAAATAATGTTTTTAACTCAAGGAATCGCTGTGAGCCCTTTGTGAATTGTTCTGCTATAAAAGGTAAATATATGTACCTTACGTTCCTGGTTAATTAGTATTTGTTGAAAAACCCTCTATTAAAGATAAGCATGTTCTTTTGTTCAAATTTTATTTATAGAAGTTCATGCTTTCCATGGTGTTAATCATGTGACAGAAGCAAGCAAGAATATTTTAATTGACATAGCACTGTCTAGGTGGGAGTAGCATGGGCGCACAGACCACATGTAGTGCACCATGTTTGGGACCTCTCTGCTCCCAGCCTTTCCTTTTCAGGAAAATTTTGGCCCCATGGCCCAAGGCATGTCAAGCCAGTGCTAACATAGTGCACATCCTGATCTCAGCTTTTGGGGAACCTGGGCCCACTCTGGACGCTATGTCCTCCAAAGAAAACCAGCCCAGGCTTTATTAAGTGTTTCAGAAACTAACGACCTTAGCTGTTACAAGACATAGTAGAGCGCTCCAGGCATATCCCCCTGCCTCTCCTTTGAACTTGTGGACTTTTTTTTTGTCATTTACAAAGGATTTCCCTAAAGCACGTGTCTTCTCTTGACTTTTTTGTTAAAACAGTCACCCTTTTATAGATGCACCCTCAGACAATTTCTCCTACCAGGTGTGACCTCTTGATTCTAGCTACTCTGTAGGTATCTGTGGGTTTTAATTCCCTTAACCTTTTCCTCTACACCTCCATCTCTCTGGTTGCTGGAGCTCAGCACTGACACCTGAGGTCTTCTGCTTCTCCCCCCTTTTCTGCAGCCGCAGTGGGCTGGGCTGAGTTCAGGGGAAAGCGCTTCTCCAAGTTTTAGGTCCCCTGTGTTGACCCTGACAACATGATTTCTGACCCCGTACAGCCAGGTACAGTGGCTTTGTAAACTCAAATACACCTGCTACGGAGACCTACAAGATGGATTTTCCACATCATCCGTTACACAAAGGGCTCTGTACTGGATCTGCACTTCTTGGGAGGGAGCAGGAAAATTCTTAATTTAGATATGTTTAGGACATATAATTCTCCAGACTCAGCATACCTGAGAACATCTCACATTTTTTGCTCATATAGCATCAGTCCAGTGTCACTCTTAACTTACTTGCTAATTTCCAATCAGATCTGTGTATTACTAATATTACAGCCTGAAAAAAATACCCTGTTAGCAAGTTTTGTCACTTACCCCATGCTGGTAGTTAGGGTGTAAATCAGTCCTTCAACAAGGCCTGTACTCAGGCCAGGTTAAGTGGAGTGAAGACCAGATTTGTTCATAACCAGAGATTGTTGGTGGCTACAGAAGCAGAGCACATTTGAGAGCAGGATCCCGGTCTGCAGCAGCAGCAGCGTCAGCTCTCTTGGGCCAGCACAGCCTCCTGCCAGCCCTGTGCCACAGAAGTCCTGTGCCATGTGGCACTGGTAGCATCCATCCTGACATAGGTGTCTCCCAAACCTCTCTGTGCCACTGTTACTCTGTGCTGCTTACCCACCCAGCAACTGTATAGTTTCTTGTCCCTCTTCAGTCCCTCTCTCATCCCTGCACACCCACTAAACTACTCTGGTTCAGGCACAGTGAAGGACATAGGCAAGCATGCTGCCACGGTGCATTTCACCCTTTGTAAGGTACCACTCTTCCCACCAAGGCCAGTTGTGAAGCACCCTGTTTGCAGGGTGATACCCGACTTAGACACTCACGGGCTACGAACTGTTGTCTGTTACCCAAAAGGCAGAGCTGCTGAGTAGGTGCCAGCAGCCCACATTCAGGCGAAGTGCTACAAAATGCACCTGCATGCGAGCTGCAGCAGAAAGCTCATTATTTTTAATCGGTATTGTGAACTTGAACCATACACAGACTTTAAAGCAAAACACCTGAAGAGGCAGGAGCAAGCTCAGAGATGCAGGTTATGGGCATGGTGCATGAGCACCGTGCACATGTAACGACACGGCACACCAGTGTGGCAGCTCTGCAGAGAGGGGTGAGCCTGCTAGGGCTCCCCTGGGCTCTGCCATTGTTTAAGGCAATCAGGTGTATGCTGCAGATGGGAACAAGTAAAGGAGCTGAAAATCAGAGGTTTGGTTATATGCAGTGCCTTTTCTGAGCTAACATCAGAATTTTCATGGAGGTTAAAATAATTTCTGTTTTTTATTTCATGCACCTGTAATTTAGAGATAAATCTTTTGAATTTTTCTTACTTGGTTGTTGACTGGGTAAACCTCTCTTTGGTTTCTAATAGAATTTTGACCAGAAGAACACTTAGGGAAAAAACAACTTAAAAAGGGCTTTCTCCTTTGCAGCCCTTGTCCCCTCCACCATCTGCCTGCAGATGTTGCACTTACCAGAGTGAGAGCTGGAGAAAGTGAAGGAAATCTTACTGCCAGGCTGCTGAATCAGATAGTGTAAAACGAACCAGTCTTTCCTCATCTGCGAAGCCAAGTATTGCTGCTTTGTATGGGCTGCCGCGTGACGGAGGTCACACAAGTCCATGCAGCACTTTGATAAGCTCTGGAAAAGGTGTGAAATGTTTGTTCCTATGGGCAGACGTGTGTTGCTGCTCTGAGGGATCCAGCACAGCTCCCAGGCAGTGCACAGGCAAGGAACTTGCGGGCTGGCCAGAGCTGCTCCAGTGGTCCACCAGTCCCTGCTCCGTGAGCACCAGAGCATGACCTGTGCCAGAGGAGGGGCACATGGCTTGGCCTCTGTGGAAAATAAAAATAATCTGTAGCAGGGATGCAATTACAACTGGGAATGATGATGTTGTATACCCTGTCTCAGGCTTTTGCTAGTCTGGCAGAGCCCACAGAAGCACACTGTGATAGCAGTTTCCCCATGTTGTCCAGGGCTGTTGTTGCCCAGCTGGAGATCTGCTGATAAAGGAGAATAGTCCCTGTAACCTTAACCCATCATCCCAGTGACTTGGGGAAATGGGAGGGAAGGAATTTATATGGAATCTGATTCTTCAGACCTGTCTGTCTCCACCTCTCCAGGTTCTCCTACTAACTGGTGTGTAGGGAGCCACAACAGAGCCGAGCTGTCTGCTGTGATAAAGGTGTTTACTCCTTAGTGGGCTTCATAGCTGCTGCCTTGCCCAGCACAGCCGCTGCCCGGGGACTGCCTGCAGGCTCTGGAGAGGAAAATAGAGTTTACCCTTTGGGAGTACAAATCTTACTGTAATTGGGTGCTGAGTTTAAGCCCTGTCGATAAATGACTTATTTGTGTGGTTACTTGGAATACTTGGTGAAACACACTAGGCAGAAAATACTGCCTAGCCTAGTCTCTGATGAACTCTTTTTCAGAAGTTATTGTTTCTCTGTATACATTTACAGCCTGGGTTGTGCTGAGTTCTAGACATAAATGGGTATCATGACATCTATGAAGGGGCAGACCAAGCTAGTCATGGAGAGGAGAAGATAACAAATCAACACTCACCTGACTTAAAGAAATAAAATTACAGTGTGGTGCTGTGCCTGGCACAGGCTGTTGAAAAAAACCCTGACTTTGAGAAAATTGTACATTCCTATGCAGATACTAGCTTACTCAACTCAGCTAGTTGAAAGGAAGAACAGACATCTCCATACAGCTTGCACAGCCTGCCCGTGGTCAGGAGGGGTGTCATTTAGGGCCTCTCAGAGGAGCCTAGAAGATGAACCTTGAACAGTGTTTCCAGTACTTCCAACACATAACACAGCTGGCCTCATCTCATTTTCTGCTGTTCACTTTCTTCTTCTGCAATGATAACACAATTGTAGTTGGGTCACACTTAGCACATTAGCAATTCCCACCCTTTCTGCTTACAACAGACTGAAGACTGGTTTATTAAAACTCACAAAGAGAAGCCAGCAGACAAGGAGGCAAAAGTTCAACTTTTCAAGGGTTTTTTTGGTTTAGCATCCTATAGCAGTTTCTGAGGTTAGTTACTCAAGTACTTCTGACATTTCTTTCATTACTACTTTTGCTTACCACTCACCTGGCAGGGCCAGCAGTACACTTCAGCTTTTCTTTCAGCAGTCATTTTCAGGGCAGTAACACAAAAAGCACAAGCAGCATACCTTGCAAAACCACTCTCACAACACACCACAGAAGCAGCCTGTCTTCTTCTTTTATGTGCTGCTGGTGGAGGCTGTTAACCTGCCGAAGAGCGTGGTGTAAAGTACTGCACCTGTGCTTGGGTCCACAGGTGTAGCAGCTTCACACTGGAAGCAAAGGGGAATCTCCTACACTGATTGCTTCTTCCCGTGCTGCATGGCTAGCTCCCTCATCCCATGGACAGGGGTTAGGTAAAGATGTGGATTCAGTAGCTTTGTACTGGAAATCATGTCCTGAGGTCACAGCTCACCATACTAGTGGAGCAGATGAGGTCTTACCTCTTCATATTTGGTCTTTGAATACACATGACTGGTCTTTTGATTTGTAAAGACCCTGCAATGGCAGCTGGTCTGCTTAGGGGGATATTTCATGAACTACTTAGGAAGTTTATAAAACAGACTCCCTAGATCATGAAGCAAGGGGGTGTCTGTTTTGTAAGGAACATGTTATGAAATTAATTTGTCTCTAGGCCTAACTTACTTATTTTAATGATCCCACTGGTGGTTGTCGTAGGTGTCTTTCTGTGTATATATTGTGACCTACATGCTTGTGATCATTTATGAAATCCAAGATTTAAAAATACTTTGGACCTTACTAAGTCCTTGCCTACTTTCACTGAAATAAATGGAAGTGGTTTGGGTATTGGTATGTTGGGCCAAATCTCTCTTCCAATGAAGTCAATGAGAGTTTTACCGTAAGCTTAGATGGAAACAAAGTAAGCCTTATTCTTTTAGAAAACTGGCCTAATAATAAACCTGGCCAGAATAATCCCAGTGTAACCCTGTTGGCCTCTGTGGAGTTACATCAGGGATGTATACTGATGTGATGTGTGGAGAGAAAGTAAGAGAACCTGAATGTTGTAGTAAGATGCTTCTGCTAGGTATCCACGGTACTCTTGTCCCAAAAACATCTGAAGGTGTAAAACCAATAGGCAAATGAAGACAAAGCATCGTGCACTGACAGGTGTGTGCACATACCTTTCCTGGTCAGATGGCCTTCCCAAAGAGACAACTCCGCTGGTTTTGAAGGAGTTACCCGAAATTTGTACCTATATAACTGAAATCAGAATTAATCTATTAATAGGTTAAGAAAATCTTTAAGAACAAAGTGCATATTTAAATAGAAGAGATACACCGGCATGTAAACTCAGGATTCATATGTGAAAGTATAAAAGGAGGCTAGATCTCTTAAGCACAGAGTAACAAGATGGTGTGGAGGGTGCCAGGCCGTAGCTGACACGGGTTGTGCCCCATGCTGCTGCTAGCTGCACTGACATCGCCAGGCTTCTGTGTTAGAAGAAGTGTAATACATCGATGGGTATATCCAGCATATATATAGTGTAGCACATCAGCTTGTTCCCTCGTGCTGTACTGACATTAAATGCATGATCCGGTGACTGAAACAGGTAAGTATTGTCAGTCACTCTCATCCCTGGTATAACTCCCATTGATACAGAGTTACAGCAGGCTGGTGGCTCTCCTAACCGAATTTGATAGCTGGGAGAAGCTGCAGAGCTGGAATTAAACACGAGTTATAAACTCTTATTTCCATGCTCTGTCCACCAAAAGGCCTACTCCTTCACCTCATCTGCTGTGATTAGCATGTACTTCAATCTTTTGATGCTTAAAAAAGAAATGACACCTGTAAACATTTTACAAGGGTTTGTTTTTTTGTTTTTACCTGATCTGCTCTCACTTGAAACTCTGCCAGGCAGGATGGCTATTAGCTTCACATGTGTGCATGATTGCATTCCTTATGGATGCAGTCATCCTGATGACTGCTTGCCTGTCAGAGCTGGGCACCAGGACAGATAGGCTGAGCGGAGGTATTCCGGTGTTCACCTGTACTGTGTTGATTTCACTACTGCAGTATGGTATCCTATGGTCAAAGGCTAAAATTACTTTTTTATCTGCTGAGGACCACATAAAGCAAAACCTGAAAGGAGTCCTGCACGTGGATGCTGGGAAGCTATTATACAGCATTTGCACCGTTGCTCTTGGTCAGACTCAGAAGGGATCAGTTGGCAAGCATTGGAAACTGAGATTTGCACCGTAAAGCTGAAACGCTGAAGGAATCCCAGTCCAAAAGGCAGGCTCCCGTTACGCCTCTCTCCTAATGGAGTGCAGATGCTACCAGTGCTGCAGGTAATCCGTTTAGATCTGGTAGATGCTTTTGCAGCAGCAAGCCTCTCTCTCTCTCGAGAAAGTGAACAACGAAAGTCAGGGACTCTTTTTAACCTCTTTGGTGTCATACTGTGTTACGCCAACAAGTTGTACCAGTGTGATTTACACCAAAGGCTGCAGCTTTGGCATTTGGGGAATGTGGTGTGCCTTCTGGGAGACTGCTGCCTAAATCCTGCTGTTGCAAAATTTGCATACTATTTCGTGGACAAATTTGGCTAGTGGAACTTCACGGGGACCGGTAGATGACAACAGAGAAACCTGGTCCTCTGCTTCTGCTGGGGTTATCTGGGAGGGAACGAGGGCTGAATTTGGGCCAGTAGTACTTAACACTGCTGCTGAATGAAGAAAGACATTCAATGACTGGTTTTTAATGTTACAGAGGGGGGAGAAAAAAAATCACACATGGATTTGTAACCGGTTCCAAACATATTTCCTCCTCTGTTCACATCCAGTTGTATTCTATTTGCGTATGTGAGGGTTAAAGCGGGGGCCTGCTTCTGCTTTCAATTAAATCAAAGGATGTTTTGGCCTTGACTTCACTGGGACCAGAATCAAACCCATGACCGTAGTATTGTATTTAAGAATGAATCTCTCGCAGTCACATAAAAAAGCCAGGTTCAGCTTTCAGTATCTCATCGGAATCCAACAGTTTAACAGTTTTCTTATTTTAAAGCTTTTGCCAAGCTTCATTCAGGAGGGCAAGTGTCCTCTGTGCAGCAGGTATATTGCTGCCTCCTTCCAGGGTGCAGGTTCTCTCTCCATAGCCCCTAGGCAGGGGCTCCCCTTTTTTGTGGGAACGTGGCTGTGGAGCTAGGCTCTTCCCAGTGGACATGTCAGTGGGTCACTTCCTCTCTGTCCCTGCTCTCTGGCTCTAGTAACACAAAACCTGCTGGGAATTCCTCTTCGCTTCTGCCTTTCACCTGCCAATGGCTCGGGCTCACCAGCAAAAACTGTTACACAAGTCTTCCTACTTGGTCTGGATATACAGGCTTTGGTAGTTGTTTTCTCTTCAAAATAGCTTTTTAACAAATCATTCTTGATGTGTTCAGTTTAAGTGAACAGCCAGGAAAAATATGGTGGGTGCAGCTTAATCAAATGTAAGAACAGGAGCATCATCATTCATTCATCATTTTGAGTGCCATAACAAAAATGCAGATAGAGAGAACTGGATGCAACTTCCCAATCACATACGTGCTTGTAGGGAATTTTAACCCATTGCAGTCTGCCCGTAACTCCCTGCAGTGTCTTCATGCCAGAGTGAGTGGTGATGTGAGCGGTAGTGGAGGTGTACAGTAGTGTAATTGCAGCACTGTTACATTCTGGGACTGGGCAAAATTGGTGTCATTTACTCACTGGAGGACAGAAGGATGGGTTGCAGGAAAAGCAAACAGAGGAAGAATGCAAGATAAGCTGTTTTTTTCCCATATTGTCATGCTCAGCAACAGAGTGCTTTACCAGTTTAATGGATAGGCATACCAACCAAATGCCCAAGCAGTGTGGGCAGTTTCTTTTAAGCAGAAAGCTAATTTATCGCTGCTGAGAGAGGCTGGTATCATTCCTCTTCACAGCGGTGGAGAGCATCCCAGTCCAGTGGAGGCTGGTGTGGGCACCGAGGGTCACCTGGTGTTCCTGCTCATCCCAGACAGTGCAGTGCTGCACAGTCCCCGGCAGCCCATCTCTGGGAACTTTTTCCTGTGGATCTGGAAATGAAAGAATTGTAGGAAAAAGCTGCTCAGCTTTTGTATGTCTGGAATCAAGGAGAGGGCTGTGGCTCCAGCAGATAAAATATTCTAGCTATTTACATGAGCAGCAGGTACCAAAGTGACTGTGTTAGCTGTCTCCGTTTACCCTTTATAAAAGGTTGTGCAGTGCTGGAGTATCCATCCCTCTTTCTCCTGCTGTGTACTGAAACGTGCTGGTTTCACAGCACCCACACATGCAAAGGATGTGGAGGGCCAGGATTGCACCCTGAAAGGTGAATGAGTTACATTTGAAATTTTCCCTGCCTTCACTGAGTCCCAGTGGGAGTTTCGCTCTTGACTTCAATGAGCGAGGATTTAGCCCAGTTATATTAAAATATAACTAGTATCTGCATGTTTTACAGCCTCCCAGCATGCCTAGCTGTACAAGGGTGATGGCAATGGAGGTAATGTCCAGATCTAGTCAGATTTGAAAATCTTAATAAAAATTTTGAGCTAGCTTCCACTTGGAAGTTAGAGCAAGTAGGTGAGCAGCAAGAGAGCTGGCATTCAGTGCAACCCTGTTCTCATCAGGGCCTTCATAGCACCATGATTTAGGGGGAAGGGATGCTTAAAGGAATAGCAAGAAAAGGCTTGTATAGGCAGGAATGTTTTGTTTGAATTGTGCATCTTCTCATGTATTAACAACTTAATTCTGTTGAATGCCCGCAACTCCCACAGAGTTTGAACTGAAATGCAGTTCTTGCAGGATTGGGACCTTTGGGAAACTAGGGAACACTTTGGGAAACTAAGATGCTAGTTTAGGAGTTTGTTTTATATTAAAGAATTTTTGTTCCTGCATTGATTTTTCACGGCCAAAATTTAGTGTAAATTCTCTGTTGAGAAAACTTGAAAGGCCAGGATCCCTCGCAGCACTCACATCAGAGCAGCAGCAACAACAATAACGTAACAAAACCAAGCTAGTTTTGCAATATAAATTTGTATTAATATTTTTAATCTTCACCAGCTACTTAGACAAAAGTTCAGCTAGAATGAAATAAAAGACACAAGAAGAGCAAAAGTAACCTGAACTTTATACTGGAAAAAATGATAGTACTGCGTCTTCAGCTAACATATGCTTTAACTTCAAATGTAGGTTCACAATTTAAAATAGAGGAATTCCCAAATCGATAGGTATTCCCTACAATGTATGAACTTTTGTGTAGTTACTTGGACTTGGGCATATTTCACTGAAAGAAAATATGTGTTTGGCTCCTACTGTTACCAAGTTCTGTGTTTTGAGGGTTTGTATTATATTGTAATATGATTTGGTTACTTTTATTAAAAATATGCAAGTCAGCCAGACTCTGCCCTTCTCACTCTCCCCAGGTAGTTGCTGCTTGTTAGGAGCAGGGGTGGCAGAACTGGCCTATCTTGATCTGCAGTAACTGCAGCCTCTCCGCCTGCACGGGGCTGCCATGCATCTGCACACCCGCTGTGGTCAAGGCCTCTCTTCTGCTCCTGGTTGCTCCAGAGCAGCTCAGCCAGACTAAATGAATGCACACGGTATGGTTAAGCATCAAAAAATAATGGGAGGCCGTTTGTCACTGTCTCTGTTACAAAGAATGAACCAGCCATGTCAGTGGCGTGTAGGGAACTTTTAATGGAGAAATGCAAATTGTACCTATATTTGAAAGTTACATTTTTTTTGTTGTTAAGCACAGCAAATGCATTTCGTGACTGCCAACTTAAATAAACGTGGTGGGATGCTGATGTGTGTAGCGAATGAGTGCTGCTCTGCCTGTATGTGTCTACTTACCCTGCCTATAAATGTGGTTATACGCCAAATGCAGTGAAAGAATTCGTAATACAGCAGTTAACATACTAGAAACTGTTTGTTTAGTGAAGTCTTTTTATAGCTGTTAAAATAACACACTCAAATATACAAACGCTACTTTAATAAGGGAAAACAAAATCATTATCCTGGCGAAGGGCTGGATCCTGCCACTGTTACTTATGGCTGGGCAGCGCTTTGCTCCTGAGCTGTTGGCTCCCCGCGAGATGGGTGGCAGAAGCAGTTCCCCGGCGAACAAACATGCTGCTGATAAATTTGGGATGAGCGGCCAGTGCTGATGGGCCTAATCCCAGTATCCCGATGAAGTGAAGGGCTTAGGGTTAATACCCTTGTAAAGCTGGTGTGAATGAAAAGCCTGGAAAGGAAAGCTCATGGGAGCCTCAGTTCCCTTAAGTCACTGCTCTGCTCATTGCAATTGTTTGATCACTCCTCCTCTCCTCCCTCAAGACCTGATGGGATGCTTGGCCACATGGATGCAGGACCAGGGTGGCTCTTGGCTACCAAGAGAATTTTTTAATGCAGGAAAAGACACTGGCTTCGCTACCTGGGATTAGTGTTTCCAATTTCTTGTCTTAACTGCTAGCTTATGTATAGGCAATGCTGTCTCTACAAATTAAAAATAAGTGTCATGTGTAAAAATCTAAAAATACATATATATTTCCATGAAATTATATATCAGAGTCACGCACCACTTTGTCTTAAGTGCGGAGATAGGCTGTTAACAACAGGTGGAAGAGAAAGAGCTGTAAGATCTCTTATCTTTACTGTGAATGCTTTGTGGCATTTTGAAAGTAATAGGCAATTTCCACTTCAGTGGTTTATTACCTGTTGCTTCAGTGGACTTTAATTGATAGTAACAGAGAACTGAAAACATAATTGTCCATGCCTTTGTTGTAACTACAACATCCATGACATACCTAATTTTCCTTTTTAGTGATGAGTAAAAAGAAAAAAAATCCTTCCAAAACTTTGAAAGAATGATTCTGCGTGGTAGCTGATAATGTTCTTTACGGATTATTGACTTTTAAAAATACATGTTGGTACTATATAGACTAGCTCTGATCTACTGAAAAAAGAGATATTCTGGCCTGAACACCAAAATATGAAGTATTAAATCTAGGTAATCGATCCTGCCGTTCATTCAGGTACTTAATAGTTAATGACCGTAATATCCTTCGAAAGCACTGAAAAGTGAGCATATGGCTCAAAAACCTCTGATGGCATTCCAGGATCAGCATTGGAAGGCAGGAACAAGAGGTTACAGGAACTGGAGATGGATAAACCTGTTACCTTGTGTTACCTCCTCCATCCCTCTGCTGAGATCAGACTGTACTACTTGATGCTCTTTTCTTGTTAAAAATCGAGAGATGGGCTTTGGGGTCACAGGCTTTATTATCTCCATTTGGTTCTCACAGGTCAGTTTTGTACTTGAGTGTCGGGTCACTCACTTGTGCCATCAGGATTGAAGGGTGTGAAGCTGGCAATGCCTGTATGGGGACAGGCAGTGCCTGTAGGATGCTAGTGGCTGAGGCTGCCCTGCTGAAATGTAGGATGCTCACCCTGGTCTTGCAGGAGTGGTGGGGGAAGGAGCCAGTGGTTGGAGTGGCTCGAGCGTGCACGGAGCGGTGACCTGCCTGCCACCGCGGGCTCGATGCCTGCACTCCATTTGGGACTGGAAGCCGGGACCTGATCTGGGCTTACTTGTGCCAGAACCCCCCTCTGGGGCGCCTTTCTGCTTATGCAGGCACATGAACCAGTCCAAAGCACCCATGACTGCTTGGATTTCAGTTTGCAGAGCAACGATTTATACCCTCAGTTTAAGACTCAGACTCTCCCCCCTACCCTCACTTCTTCCCATCACCGTACAAATGAAAGATTTAAAAGATGCTTAAAACAAAATTCTCCCCAGCTGAAACACCCTCCAAGCCAAGCGTACGCCCGAAGCAGTCTGAGGTGGTCAAGACGTTACCTTTGATTAAAATGGAAACTGTGGCAGAGCCGTGAGGGCGAAGCCTGCGCTGAGTTCCTGCAGCGTAGCACAGCCAGGTCGCAGACCTGCGCTCAGACGGTGCCTCTCCTTAGCACTGCTTTCCCATAATTGGAGAAAGGCCTAAAATCACCGGTCAGGTAGCAGGGTGTGAAGGTACAGTATAACCATACAATACAGCTTTGTTTATGGACTTTCACACTAATTATAGCTGAAGTTTTAAATTGAGGCAGATCAGAAAACTTACTGCAGCCAGATGCAACCTTTAGCCACGTTCCTTGCTGTATGGGGCATGAGGGAGCATGTGTCCTGGCAGAGAGAGTATTTTAACATCCCTCCTTCCTACCAACCATCGGGCCAGAAGGCAGAAGACACCTGTTTGCTGCTCAGCTGGGCTACCCCTGTCCTCTTCTGGCCAGCCCTGCCTGCGTTTCGGGTGGGTTGGGTGTTTTTAACATACGTCCCTGGGGAAAGCAGCTGCAGGTGCTTTCTCCATTACAGTTTGCTTTGCTAGGAACTTGTGCACAAACCCTCTCAGTTTTACAGTAAAAATAAGGGAAATACAAAAACGACTACTGTAAAGACCTGGCAGCACTGTCCACTGCCCACCCAGGCTGTGCTGCTGTGGCTGGGGTGCAGCAGTGCCAGCAGAGCGCTGGCTCCGGGCACGCCAGGGCTGGGTAGGGCACAGCCACTCCGACGCTTCCCACCGTTCTTTCCCAGCGTTACTATCTTGTGATGGGACAAGTGACAGACTCCTAAGGGACACAGCCACGCGGGCAGCAGTGCCAGACACAGTATAAGGTGCTCTGGTCTGTCAAGCACCTCTGCTCCAGTTTGCAGCATTTTTTCTCTTCAGGCAGATAACAGTATCTATCCTTCCCACACTGAGCAAATATTTAAGAGATAAGCAGCACTGTTTGTGCTCAGCGGCAACGAGTGGACTCTGCTCATACACCTGGGACGCTTTGCTAGCATGTCCTACGGGGCAGTTTCAGGTCATGCTCGGTGTCCTGGCTCTAAACAACCTTCTTCCTCCTCTCTGTGGCATTTCCCACAACCGCTGCCTCCTCCAGCTCCGCAGCGAGGCCCAACAGCCAAGCACAACCGACGGCTGCCGTGTAAATGGCAGGGAGAGCTGCAGAGCTCCTGTCGGCTCCCCTGTGCATTTGTGCCCAGCGGAGCAGGGGGATGCTTGGAGGAGCAGCAGCCGCAGCGGAGGGCACCGAGCAGAGCACAGGCCCGTGCGCTTGCAGGATGCACAGACAGCAGCGTCTCTCTTCTTCTCCTCTCCTCCCATAAAATTAGGAAAGAGACGCATTTTCATGACAGTTTGCTGAAATGTGCACTCCCTGCTGATTTGACATTGGGCAGAAAAAGTGTCTACAGAATCAATTTTTAATAAATGTAAACAACTGAATTATGAATGACAAAAATATCACTGAATGGTTAAATATTAATCTCGTAATTACTTAAATTAATACTTTTAGTGCAATGTTGTGATAGAGAGTTTTACTTACGCGGTGTCGCTGCACTGGCTGGGCGGGTGGCCGGGGGGGGATGGGATCCAGTGGTCCCCCCAGTGTTGGGGCTCGGGGGTGGTGGGCTCCGCTGCTGCTTGCTACAGCCCCGGTTGCTGCTGGTCCCACTGATCCCACAATACTGGGTGCTGCTCTTAAAGCCTCTGGAACTAGATTTATTAACAACTTCTGTTTTCTGTTCAAAAAAAGATCTGTCAAGAAAATGGCTAAACTGGCCCCAAACCAGAAAGCAGCACCCCCCCTCCCCACATAAAACCACTCTCCTGTCCCAAGGCGCTGTTAAACCCCCCAACAGCGGTATGTGATGTGCAGAGCCGTGGCTGCGCTCAGTGACGATCTTGGGAAGACTGAGGGTGCTCCCGAGGGAGCTGGGGGTGCAAAAAGCCCTGGCTCCTTGTAAGATGGAGTTGGGTGAGTTTATGAAAGCGATGGTGTGCCATGAGCTCTGCTGTGGGGGCTGGAGTCCTGCCCTGCGGGCCCTCTCTGTGCTCCCATCTCGACAAACGCTGCAGGGAGCTTGCCTGGAAAGAAAATCGGTGGCCAGCGTTACGGGGGGTGCAGGTAGCAGCAGCTGGCTGTAGGTACTTGCACACGGCTTCCTCCCCTGCCCAAGGAACTAAGAAAAGAATTTACTGGCGCTCTTGTCCTTGTGGGTTGGCTGGCTGCGTTGTTTGTTTTTAATCTAATAAAAGGAGATCTTAATATCATAGTAAAATCGGTACAAAGCTAGAAACTCGCCCCTTGGCGTTTTGGCAAAACATTATTGAAAATGTAAAAGCCTTTAGCAGAAACAACAGAAGCACAAAGAAATTGTAGAAATAGGATCAACAGGTTGTGTTCTGGATGTTGGGAGGAGCAGGGAAGAGCATCCAGCCGGGGCTCAAGGTGCCAGCTAGACCCACTAAGCCGGGGGCTGGACACCAGCCCCGCTGTGGCTCTGCTCCGCAGGGACGTGATGCGGCAGTGGCCGGGAGCAGGGGCCCTGAGAGGCTCAGGGTGGGCAGCGCTGCAGAGCCGTGGCCAGGCAGCAGGGAAGAGCATATTGCCGCGAGGGCAGGAGGAACAGACAGCTGGGAAGAGCCGTGCACTGGGAAGGTGGTGTGAGCACAGGGGGACCTGGCCAGGGAGGTGGAAGCAATGGAAAGGCAAGCTTGCCATCCTTAGGCTTGCACCTACTTGGGTTGATGCTGGCTTGCTGTGCTCCCTGTCTGGAAATTAAATCTTGGACAGAAGTTTTAAGAGTGTTCTTGAATTAGAAAGTGATGAATCTCTTCCAAAAGGTGGGAATGCTGAAGAGGGGTTGATTGCACAGACTCACCCATGGCTGTAAGATCCAAGTGCGGTTCTCTTTGCCTCACCCCTGTTTTCCTGTGCCTCCCACCTCTTCACAAGCATCACTGGAAGTGCCATTCCCACATGCCATAAACAAGTGAAAACACCCGTACCCAATTTGTCCACCAGTACAGTACTGGGCACCATGACCACTTACAAACCCAGCCATTTTCAGGGTGACTGCTGCCCAGTCTGAGAGCTGCAGCCATTCCCCATGACTTTAACTCGCATCACGTGGCAGGGTGCTGGAGGGAGCAGCTTACTGAGGCCGCCAGCCAGACTAGGACATAATTTCTGATTGAAAATCAACAAGTTTGCACAGTGCAAAACCATTCCTATCCCCTGGCACTTGCTAACTTGCCGGCTCTCTGACAGCCTGTGCGCATTTTGCTTCCGTGCTTCTGTGTGCGGCATTTCATTCTGGCCACCCGAGACCCATCCGCTGAACACGCTGGGTCCCGGTGAGGCTTGTGGAGCTGCCCCTGGTCACCGTGCTCTTTTCCATGGCTTCACATGTGATGAGTAACCCTGTCAGGCAAACTTTCCTTTTGAAGCTGCCATTTGAGTTCACTTGGTGCTCTCACAGTGTTGCATTTTCTGATGGACTTTGTGCAGGTACAGTTTATACTGGCAAGAAGGGAGGAGCAGGAGCGCTTTCTGCATGCAGCGTTACAACATGCTGCAGTGAAGTTGGTTCTTGGAAAATAGCAGCCCCCTAAAATGTCAAATAAATCCTTGGAACTATTCATCACTCTGTTTTTGGGGTGGCAGTTAAGTCTTTCAACACTCTGCAAGTTTCTTTCCCCAGCAGTAATTTTGCTGGTGAAGAAATACAGCTCAGGGCACTCCACAAAGGCCTAAAAATTCATGTTTTGTTTTCATTACCAAAAAAATGCTTCACTACATTAAAGAGCGGCCCATTAAAATTTTGTACCCTGTCTTCCCTGCACCCTGTCGTTGTTGGCAAACCTTCCCCCATACGCGTGGCAGAGCCGAACAGCAGCCGTCGCCTTGCTTTTGCAGACTTCACAGGGAAAGGGCAGCGAAGGGGAGGAGGTTTAAGATACAGCCCGGTGTGCTTAGGGTGTAAGATCTCAAAACCTTCAATAGCCACGCAAATTTACTCAATAAATGCACCATACTGAGCCTTAAGTTGCTCTCTCAGTGTTTCCTCAGCTTTCAGTCTAACCTGGCACAGCACACTGGCTCATGTGCATGTCTGAGGAAATAAATTATTCCTGGAATAAAATTTAACACTATACAAAGCAACATATATAACTGTCTCGGGCAAATGGCCCTAAAATAACAATGAAAAAGAAAATAGTAAATTACTGGAGGCTTACCGAACCTTGGGATTATATAAATTAAATGTTGCAGCATGAACCGGATGGTGTTCTCTGATACCATTGGAAAAGCTAGAGGATGAAGAAAAATAGTAAACACATTACACTTAGGGTTTAGGGGAGCATTTGATTATTCTCCTAAGTATCTTGGACTAGCTGAATGCTGACACAGACACGAGAGCAGGCAGTAAAACCTGGAGCTTGCTTAAGAGGGCAGAAAGATTTTTAGCTGAATTCAGTGGGGACTTGCTAAGTCCAGTTTTATTTAATATCTCCACAGTTAATTTAGAAATAAACGGCATGTTAATTAAATTTGCAACTAAATTAGCAAGTTAGAAGATCAGACCGAGGTGCAGCTGTGGAGAGCAAATCTCACCGTGTTGCATGAACCCACAAGGCAAAGCCAGCGGCGTGGGGTGCAGCCGGTGGCACCAGCACCGCGGGCGGCCGTGGGGCAGCGAACCTGCCCCTTCCCATCGCCGGGGTGGGCGCCTGCCTTCCCCGGATGGGCTCGGGTCTCTCGCATCCGCTCCCCTCGCTGCCGGGCCAGAAGGCTTGGGGTGCGGTGGTGATGCTGGAAGGAAGGAGGCGGCGAGGCCGTGGCGTTCGCCAGCAGCACCACGTTGCCTTTGGCAGGGTTTGGTGAGCTTGTTATCCACGGCGGGGGAAAGCCCTGTCCTGGTCTCAGCAAGGGACACACAGGGGACTGCACGGCCGAGTCGGAGGGACGGCCTGACAGTGAAATCCAGCAGGCTGCGGGATAGTCTCTCTGGGAAATGGAGGAGTCCTCACTGGCAGGGTTATTTAAGACTTGACTTTGAAACACGAGACACTCTGCAGTTGGGAACAATGCTGCACTGTCAGAGAGATGGACTCAATTACTTAATAGGTCGTTGCTGTCTGTCTCCTGCGATTTTCCTTTCAAGAACATATATTCAGCTGGGTTATTTCTCATGAGAAGACAAAGCGTTCTGAGAGAAGCCAGGCGTTTGGAGGGGAAGGGCGGGAGGAACAGCAGCCAGGCAGATGCCCGGTTTGCTTTCTGCAGAGCGTGCTCCTCAGGACGTGGAGACAGCTGGAGTGATGTAGCTGATGCGGTATTTTGGTCCGGTAACCAGCTGATCCCCCAGTCTCATAGGTCCCGCTTCCTTTCCTTTGCTTACAAAAGACTGGCCACGTTGCTTTCTTCTGCCAAGCTCTGATCCCCAGGACTGCTGGTGGTGGGACTGGTCCCGCAGGCAGTGCTGCAGATGCTGCACGGGCCATTGGTTGCCGGTTTGCCAAAGCATGCAGCGTTGGGTGGACGCTTACCCACCACCGAGGGGTCCGTACGGCTCATCTCGGCGTATGGGCAGCCTCTCCTCTAGCACGGAAGGGCTTTGGTGGCATTTGATCAAAAACGACAGCCCAGCTGGAGGAAAAGCTTGTGGCCAGGATCCCGTCTCCGAGTAACCATTCGGCTCGCCGTGAGCAGGAGATGGCGGGCAGGGGTCTGTAACAGCCGGCGGTGCACCTTCGCACCAGGATTCCCCTGCCAGCTGCGGGTGGGCGTTTCACAGGCACTTTCTTGGTGGGCTCGTGGGCCTGATTCGCAGCCCTGGTTTGGGGCAGCGCGAGCTTAGTGCCAGGGCAGCTGCAGGGCTCTTGCTGCTGGTGTGTGCGCCTGCACGCGTGCTCCGCGTGTGCGAGCGTGTGGTGCACGCACACGACTGGGGCATCTGTCTTTGTGCACTTGTTTGTCACCAAATTAAGATACTGTGTTACCTTATGCACATTGAATTGATGCAGCTAAATTGGCTGGATGTTCTTAAGCCCTGAGGGTATAATGAGATTTTGTCTCTTTTGCCCATTTCTTTTTCTTTCTTTTTTTCAGAATAAGTCGTCTGTTTAATGGCACAGAGCCTATTGTCTTGGACAGTTTAAAACAACATTATTTCATTGATCGAGATGGTGAAATTTTCAGATATATATTAAGCTTCCTAAGGACATCTAAGCTACTGCTCCCAGATGACTTTAAGGTAAGGAAAGCTATAGTCTGCAATCTGTTTTTTCCTCCCATTCTGTCATTTGTTTTGGTGCAGGTTGGTTTGTGTACTTGACCTAAACACACTTAACTAAATGTTGCTGTTTATTGTTAGGATTTTTAGTACTTGTGTATTACACCAGGGATGCTATTATTTAATAAATGGACCAATTGTTGTCATGGATACCATAAAAAGTTAAACAATGAAGCTTATGGCTAAATCAGTTTTTCTAAACTAATTGTATTTTCTCACATTTTTAGCTTATTTATAAGGGTATAACAACAATTAAGAAGCAACATCAGCAACTAGCACTTACCAGGGTTTAATGCTCAGAATCTGGAAGAAATATTTTAAATTTGATACTTAGAGGACTTAAATTGTATAAATCTTTTTCTTGTTGGTATAAAAAAGAAACACCCTTAAACAAGCCCACGAGGATTTGTGTTAGATGTAACCGATGCAGATACTTTGATTTCAGGAAGCAATCTTTACACAGTTTATGAATGTCAAAATATTCTTGGAAGACGCAATTTACTGAGGGCTTTTTAAGGAGCAATACATGTTTTCTGTGAAATAATGGCGCTGGTTGTGGCTTTGCAAGTCCTGATTGTTTAAACGCTCTCCTCCTAGCCTTGTTTATTTGACTTTGCGCTTACAAAACTTGCAACATTGTCATCCTTATGTATGAAAATTAGAAGACAAAAGTGCCCAAACTGTAGATGACAAGTTTCAACAAAAGCACTAACTCCAGGATGAAATGATGAATAAATTGGGATGGCGATGGGGATCTGCTCAGTTAGAGGATGTGCAGCATTGCTGGGGAGGAAGGTTCCCGTGCTGTGCAGTGAGATTTCGCTTTGCACGTTGGACTCGGTAGGCAAGACTGCATCAGTCCAGACGTGTGGTTGCTGTGGTGGCTTCGGCTTTGGAGTACAGCTGATCCGCATGCTGCAAACCCCTCCTCAGCCGCTCTTACCTAAGTGACAAGTACTTGACCCCAGCATGGGAGCGCTCCCAGTTAACGCTGAGCAGAGACGGTGTGCGATGGGAGTGCACATCCAGTCCCAGGCAGGGAGGAGTGCTGGCGTTCATGGGCAGTGCTGGAGCACCTGGCCAGAAGGGCTGTCCCGAGCGCTGGCCTTTCTGGGGAGCGGCAGCCCTGCGGTTGGGGTGCACCAGGCAGGGTGAGAGCCAGAGCACCCAGTGGGGCATGTGAGAAAAAGCTCTTTGTAGAGAATGAGAGCAAACGCGCAGGTTGGAGTGAGGCTGAAGCCCAGCCCAGCCCTGTGGATTGTAAGATGGATCAAGTAAAGGGGAGAGGATGGAGAAGCCGGTGAACTGCCGGAGAGATGCCTTAGCAGCAGTGTTTGGGGCAGTCTAGTGGGACAAGAAGGTGTGAGAAGAGAGGGCAGAAGAGATGTAGTTGGGGCTGATCATGGCCCCAGCTGGCATCCAGATTTCAGAGGTGCTGTGAAACAAAACCAGCAGGATTTGGTAAGAGCCTGGAGGTGAGAGTGCTGGTGGATGCCAAGGACTTGTCTGCACAGCGAGCCGCTGGCAGGGCTGGGAGAGACTCGGGAGAGCCGGCGCTGTGCCCAGGCTCAGTCCGTTGTTCCAGACCATCTCTTTGCATAGGGTTAACTGTATTTTATTTAGTTCCTCCCTGGGAGAGCTTTAGAGCAAACCCCAGGCTAATGAGGGCTCAAGAACAAAGCAAAGTATTGCTAGGTAGGGAGTAGCTAAATAAAAATGCATAGAAGAATGCGCTGCAAAGCTATATTAAAACTGCATTGTAAACGGATTTGACTTCACAGAAATCGTGTAATTTTACCAGCGTGATTAAAGTGACAGAAGACAATAATCAAAGGCAGCAAATGGAATCACTTGGTGTTTCTAAATGCAAAACTCTATTTAAGGTATAAAACCTGACAGGTTTTCCAGTGAGACTTGCATTAAATGTTCTTTATGTCAAACAAAGCATTATCAAGTGTTTTGAATATTTATTAGTTTTTACCCCTTAATTTAATCAAGCAGTTTATTAGCCTCAAGGTTTAGCCAAGTTGCTTTTCAACTTGAATTGCTGCTCAGATGGTTATTTTGGAAAGTTTGGAATGTTAGTACCGCACTAGCATTATTGTGTTTGCTATTTAAGTGTTGTTTTCAGACTAAGTTAACACTGAAATGCAGAGAAAGTGGGGTATGTGTTCCTAGGCTAGTGGTTCTTTATTATCAAGTCTGACTGGTGTGTTTACAGTGAATATTAATTACCCTTCCAACTACTAATAAGCCATAACTTGAAAGTGTTTAGTATCTGACAGGTCTCCCTGCTGAAAGCAACACTCTAATAGTTCATATAATTTTCCTGGGTTTGGGGGATTTTAAGCCACATGAAGTACGCCGAGAAATTACTGTGCGTTCTTTGGCTCAGCTCTCCCTTGCAGCCAGCCCGTGCTGAGCGAGGTGATGGCGAGCAGCCTGGAGCTGCTTACAGCTCCCTGTTCCTACACTTCCACAACACCTTGAGCATCAAACGTCCTTGAGCATGGAGCCAGCATGCCCCAGTCTGCCCACTGCTGGGTCAGGGGTGGCTGGCACAGGAGCTGCCCCTCCTCTGCAGCCCAAATATCCTCTGCCTTGATCTCCTCCTGCCATCAGAGGTGCTTCCCGAGGAGATTTATGAGCAGCATCTGTCCCCTTCACTGCCAATACATAATTTCATGCAAAACCAGGACGAATGGTACCTACTTACATGAGACTCACTCCCTGCTTATCTTAAGGATATCTTACTGCTCCATCTTAAGGAGGGGAGGAGCACAAACGCACAGGATATTTGAGTTTCATATGGATTACAGAGCACTAGAACCACAAGGCTAACACACTAATTCATTACTATCGTTTTAAAATCAGTGTCCTTGCATCTAATTTTAAGTGCTCTCAAACTGACCTTCGCAAATGGCGCAGTTGTCGTCGCAGAAGAGAGCAACTTTCTCTCGTAGCCAGGAGTCAGAGCTTCACAGCGCTAAAATATAAAAGAAATGTTGAGTCAGGATGACAGTTTGTTGTTTCGTGTAACAAAGAATAACAAGTGAAAAACGGGTGGAAAGAGCCATTTCAGCCTGTTCAGGAGTCAACATCAGATACAAAAATAAAGGGCCTCTTTAGTACTGAGAGAACAGCATCAGGTTCACGGGAGACATGGTTTTACAGTTTCTGTTGGCTGTCTCTGCCTGTACTTAGCAGATCTTTACGGACCCACTGGCACTGACGTTGAAGCAGCAGCACAGCTGGCTTTGCAGTCACACTTCCCATCTCCACCTCAGGAAGATGTCACCCCTGTCAGAGGGGACTGCAGAATTTAGCCAATGTGAAACCCACCAGAAAAAAAGCTTTTCTACTGAATCATGAGGAGAAAATTACTTTGTGAAAGGCAAAATGGTGCATCTTTGAAGGGTCTGTTTACCTTTGCTATGAGATCTAAATGCTGTCCAGAAGTTGTGGATGGAGTGCTGTGTGCACTCCAGCAGGCTGTGTGCATCCCACCTGGCTATCTGCTCCCTTTTCCGGGTGACCTGACAGAACTTCTCCACTAGTTCTTAAAACAGCCGCAAGAAGCTGAAGGCTCATGGTAGCTCATGAAGGCATTTTATGGTGCTTTACAGCAAAATCAGAGGCTGGACTGTCTACCTGCCCTTTAGTGTAGCAGGGAGCACCCTGCTCGTGAGCAAGGACCTTGGCTGGTGGGAATCACCTTTGGAGTAAAACAGTTTTTCCTTGGCTAAACACAGTCAGCTCCATTAGCTCCCGTACACAGTGCTTGACTCTGGGCTGTGCTGCCATGAAGTACACTGCTGTTAAAGAGGTTGGGAAGGTAGGGAAATAATCCTTTGGAGAAATGAGAGATGCATCATTAGTCCTGCAGCACAAGGAACCTGGATACTGTACAGAATCTGCTGTGGGATACTGCCTGCCGCTCAGCAACACGCACCGATGCCAGGGCTGGACCCTCCGTGAGGGGGGTGCTGCAGCAGCTGTACGCGTTTATCAGCGTACCCCTGGGACAGAAGCTGTACCCGGCTGCTCTGGGGCTGTTTCTGTGAGACTGCGTGCACTTTGCCACTGTGCTAGGCAGTTAGCACCCTGCAGCTACTCCTGTGCCCGTTTCAGTGAAACGTGCCTCTTCTGGATAGATCTAGAAAGATGCGTGTCTGCATCTGCCTTTGGTAACTTACAAAAGTGAGCAGCATGGAAATGTTTTCTTGCAGCTCCTGTGGCACATCCCTGGCGAGGTCCCTGGTGGACTGAATTCTTCTGCTTCATGTTTCATGTTAAACTTTTGCAAATCGTCAGGGTAGAGTTGTACATCTACAGTGCAGAGTGGAAATTCCTGTGTCAGTATTACCTGGACATTTTTGGTAGACAGTCCAGGGCTGGGCATTGCTTCCAGTCCGGTCACAAGATACACAGTTCTCCAAACAGTGTATCAAACCTGAATTGAGAAGATGATGTACTTAACGGTGTGTTGAGTCCGTTACCCTGTGCGAGCGCAGCCTTTAGAGAACCAGGCCCCCAGACTGTGAGCTGTTTGTTCGTTCTTCCTGGTTTTGCAAAATCCTCTTCCCTCCGTAAATACATTGTGACATTCCTTAGTGGTGCCCAAGTGACTCGGTGGGAAGGTGTCCCTTCCCGGCGCTGTCACTAGTCGACAGCAATGAATTTCCTCTTACCTAGCAGAAGACAATTTTTTATCCCCTCTACTTGGTACAGCGCTACACATTTCCCTCATTGCCACTGCCTGATAATAAGTGCCCAGACTCCCCCACGCCGCACATGCACGTTGCCCCTTCGCACCAGCACACCTCAGATTCCCAGCTCCTGTTACAACCCCCTTCTTCCAGCTGCAGAACCCTTTCCAGCATATTTGTGCTCAACCCGAGAGTGGAACGGACATGGAGATGAGAGGCTTATTTTAGACACCTACCCAAATACCTTGGCTTAACCCAGGCAGTGGTGGCCAGGTGCACACCTCATCCCAGAGCACGCGATGCCCCAGCACAGCCCCATTTCCACACGGCCAGCAGCTGAAGCGTGGCTGCATTGTTCTGGGAACGGTAGCAGAAGAGCTGTTTCATTTGAAAACTAGTCTTATCATGAAATTGTATCAGAATGTAAACCTGATCTTGTTTATTTTAGGAGAAACGGTGGCTGGCAGGAGTCACTAGAGCTGGATTTGATGCCGTGGGCTCATGGCTGGCTGTGGGGAGGCAGAGGCAGTGCGATCCTGGTTTTGCTTGCTGTATGACATTACCGTTCTGGTCCGGGGGTGCTGGACCGTTGAACTCCTGTGATTCAGGATACTGCCAGCCTAGCCCAAAGCCCAGTGAAGTCAGTCGAAAAGGCTCTCATGAATGTCATGGGCTTGGCTTCCAGCCTCAGGAGCACTGTACCCCTCTCTGCTTGCAGAAATGAAGGACTTGGTTTTTATATCACCGTACCAACTCTTCTGGGTTTTACTGTTGACTTTTCTTAGCACATATTCACTTGATTGACCTTACAAACAATACCTTGTAGTAACAATGAAGACAGATATTCTACAACTAATTTTTCAGGACCTACTGAAAACAGTGAGAGACTTACCATTGCCTTCAGGAAGCACTAGCTGCTCCTGTTCGCTGCTCTACAGCATTACATTTTCCCTTACCACTGCATGTTTTCCTTTGCTCAAAAGAGAGATACGTGGGACCAGCAGATGCCCAGTGAACGTTTGATGGGCCCCTGCACACACCTCTGTAATGAGCGCAGTTAGGTGGTGGACTGTGTTGCTCCAGTGTCCCACAGGAAGATTTTGGAAAGTTTGGGACAGGGGTTGTTTTTTTAATTTAGGCCACTAATCTCTGTAGATTTAAACCAATCCCATACTCAGTAACCCGGGGGATTCACTGGTGAGCGGAGAAAAGCAGTAATGGTTCAGCAGAGGGTGCAGATTTTGGGGAGGGGGGGAAATACCTTCCATCGGGGACGAGGCTTCGGGTCTGATGCTGTCTACCCAGGACCAGGTGATGCAGCCAGTCTCCACACCTCTTTGTCTGGCCTGTTCCCAACTCCAGTTGTTTGCAGCGTGCTTTCTGTATGATTTCTTCTTTAATCTTCCTGTTGTTTTTCATCTTCCAGCTACTTCCCAGGAGTGTGCCATTTCTTCCGGCTTGCTCTTATCCCTTTTTCCTCTCTGCGCCTTCTCCAGTCCTTTTTTCTCCCTTAGTGGTGTGTGTGTGTTGTCCCAGCCTTACCAGACATCAAAGAGATGTAAAGGATTGGATGTCCCTTTTGTAATGTGATAACCTTGCCGGTGTCACCGTGAATATTCATACATCTCCAGGCTGCAGGCAGCCCTGGGGTGAAGGAGCACCTCTCCACTGCCGGGGTGGGTCTGTGGTGCCAAATTTGAACAGAGCTAACTGCTTTGGTTCAACAGTATCCTGCAGCAGCAGATTTTGCAGGTTAATTCCAAGGCTCTATGAAGAGTTGCACCTTTTTGTGCTGCATGTTCATTGGCCTTTGATTTCCCCTCTTCCCCGAGTCCTGGAGCAGCAGCACTGCCATTGTTTTTCATGCAATTTTGGTGCTCGTTTCCCAGTTACTTCTTGTCATGCCCTTCTTTCCAGTCCAAATCATTCCAAGTCATTTCACTCTTTTGATTTTTTCACTTCATTGCATTGCAGTGGTGGAGAATGGGCCTTTCTGTCCAGGTGCTGACCTGCAGCATACTCCTCAAAATGCATTCACTGTGCCTGCGGTGCAGCATTTCCATCTGTAAGCAGGTGTAGGAGCCAGGAAAGCAAACGGCAGGTCTTTGCAGAGAGGAGCTGGTGCTGTGCTCTTGTTGCTCCTCTTCCCTTCGGGGGGCTGAAGGAGCTGGTGAGCCAGTGTAAGCAAACTGCCTGCTGGGGCCTTCCCCCTTTCTTTGGCTTGGTCTGGTGGGCACGGCTGCTTCCTCGGGTCGGGGGGCTGCTGACACCCTTTGCCTCAACATACTGTCATGTGTTCAAGCTGAGGTGGGAAGATCTGCTGGAAATCTGATGAAAAGTTATTAAGCAGGATGTGCAGAAGACATCTCAGTCAATAAACGTGGAATTGCATCAAACTGGGAATTTGAATTGCCCAAAGCCCAAGCAAGCTGGTGGACAAATGGCTGGGGAGAGCTGTTTCTTTTAAGTTGTTGGAATGCATAGCTGAGCTCCCAGCCAACAGGATGGTCACTACCTCTGTATAATTTACCAGGCTCCAAAGTATGCTTTAAATACATGAATAATCATGAAATGCAGGGAGAAGCTGAGCGGAATTTCAGACTCAGCAGACAGATGAAAAGTGAAGCTGAACCGACATCTCTGTCTTATAACATGTGTGCGAGAGGTGACAGCGAAGTCCCAGACACTCTGTTGTAAGATCAGAAGTGAGTATCTGAGGCCAAGAGTGCAGATTGGGGCTCAGGACATCATCTCTTACATCAGCAGGCTTTGCTTATTGCAACCAGTGATTTTGATTTCTTAATCCAAAAGTAAAGCCTTCTGGCATTGAGCTTGTGGGATCATAAATGAAAGAATAATTCAGTGCAATGGGAACTTCACGGTCAGCTCAAATAGATTCAACACTAACACGGTGTGGTTTTCTATGTAGGTGTAAGACGAAGACAAAGTATGTGGATACCTGTTGCCTTTGCACTCTTGCTGACAATACATAAGCCTAAGTAGGTCAAACAGGAAAATACTCATTTTTAGAAAAGAACTATAAGCATTTCTAGTTTCTCTCTCTCCCTCTCTTCTTTTTTTTTTTCCCAGGACTTTAATCTTTTATATGAAGAAGCAAAGTATTACCAGCTGCAGCCAATGATTAAGGAACTTGAGCGATGGAAACAAGAGAAAGAACAAAGGAAACATTTCCAGCCTTGTGACTGCTTGGTCGTAAGAGTGACTCCAGATCTGGGGGAAAGAATTGCATTGAGCGGGGAGAAAGCTTTAATAGAAGAGATCTTCCCGGAGACTGGGGACGTCATGTGCAACTCCGTAAATGCAGGCTGGAACCAGGACCCTACCCATGTTATTAGGTTTCCTTTGAATGGATACTGCCGGTTGAATTCAGTGCAGGTAATGTCCTTTCGGTGCTGGCTCATCTGTTTGCTGGGGTGTTTTTTTTATTATTTCTTGTTCAATTATATGCAAATTATTTGCTTCTGCCCAATTACCTTCAGTGCTTATACTGCAAGGAGACATTTTCTGCCTGGTGAGATCACAGTCTTTCAGGTTTTCCTAAGTCTAAGCAGAAAACTAGATTTAGATTTTGTGTATGTTAGTGCCATGCTGGTCTCATAATGGTGTTATACTGATAAATGCTAATTTTTTCATCAATGTATAGCCTGCGGCAGTTTTTTTTTCCTCCAAAGTGCCCCCAGGAAGAAAGAGAGAGTTCCAAAAACTACAAAAAAAAAATCTCCACACCATTTTATAGAAAATGCAACAATGTGTAAATGCATAATTTATGTCTCACTCATAATTAAATGATGGTGCCTGCGGGATGGACTTAAAAAAATTGATCTCTGCACTTTTTTTTTTTTTTTTTCAAAAGGATGTTCTATAAAAATTGCCCAGAGTATTTTAAACAAAATGTATTTCATTTTATACTCAGAGTTTTGACATTAGGTTTAAAATTAAACATCTGAAACAAAAGAAGATAACTGGACAGATAGGTGGATGGTAGCAGAAATAAATAGGTGGCTTGTGTTTAGGCAGCAGCCTCATGGGCAAGAAATGCCATTTCACAAGGGATGACCGCCACTGCGCCAAAGCTTTGGTGGTGTAGCCATCCTTGGGCTGCGGAGAAGGAACGCTGGTGATGATGCTGTTTACTTGTCCCTTAATTAACAAGGGCAAAACAGAGCTCTTGGTTTTTGCACATATGCCTTTAAATTACGCTGCAGACACTTGTATTATGGAACGTGAAATCAACCTATAGGGGAATATTTCCAAAGTTACCGTCCCCTGCAGATGGGCTGTGGCTGCAGACATTAACTGGGCTGTGGGAAATGCCATAGTGGTCCTGATAAAGCTCCCTGTGGGCAAATACCCGCAGAAGAACTGGCCCGTGGGACAGGCTGGCCAGACAGGTTGGGGAGGGAGGCGTAATAGCAGGGGAGGGCAGGAGCCTGGAGCCCTTGCTCACCTGTGGTGTTACTGTGCAGCATGCTGAGGCGCCCTCCATCCCCCAGGCTGCCAGCTGACAACGTTTTTGGGAGACCCTCAGTTTCCAGAACACGTAAAGGTGGATGGAGCTGTTTTAACAACCTGCATTTGACACTGATGCCTCTGGGCAGCGTTCCCTGGTGCATTGTGCACCAATAGATGCTTTTGTCTGAAACCATTCTAAATCTAGCTATTTTTGGGGAGTTTTTGGTTCAAGACTTCCAAGTGTTTGATTTGGTTGAACTTTCAACAGTCCAATGCCTGTGGTTAATTTTGCACAGTCCTTAGCAATGTCATGTTTGGCAAGGTTTAGAGTGGGCTGCCCCAAAAATAGGCGGCTGGAGGTGGGTCGGAGGCCATCACTGGAATTCATCACTGTGCTGGGTGGAGAAGGGAGCAGCTGCAGTTTAGCTAAGGTGAGTGGACAGGGAAGCGTGTTCATGTCTCAGCCATGCTGTTCATGTGATAGGTGCATGCAAGAAATTAGAAAAACTAAAACAAACGAGGGTCACTGCGAGCTGCTGAGGGGCTCAGCACTGCAAGCCGCCAGTCCAAGTGCTGGATGCCCACATGGCTGAGCACTTGGCTCTGTTTTATCCGAGGTGGCGTACTGGCAGGAAATGTGTGCTTGTAGTAAAAGTTTAATGCTAATTATTGTGATTATTTGAATGTGTTTTGAATTCAGTCAAAATTCAGACAGAATCAAAGAGTCTCTTCGCATGTTCATGTTGTGAAAAAGAATTCTGTCAAAGAGTCTGCAGTGTAAATAATATTATTAAATTACATCATTTTACTAAATTACATCATTTTACTATATAATTAATAGAAAGTGTTTTCAAACACTTTCTGGAAAATGATGCGTTGCTGAGACCAAATGCTGATGAAATCAGCAGCTAATTATCATTGGCTCTGATGGACTCTGGTCAGTGCTTAGCTGCTGCCCTTCCCCTTCCCAGGATTTTTTTGCAAAACAAGATTAAGTCAGAAGTTGGAAGCACAGTGAAGCAAATGCACAGACTTAAGGGAGACGGGTTAGGAGGGGAGGTGGTTGGAAGAGCAGAATCATTTCCAAAGAATCTCAAAGAGTGACACAGTAAGTCTGCCTGCTGTTTGCTGAGGTGCATCGCTTTTGTCTCCCTGTGCCCCGCTGAATGTATTTGGTAGCACAATTGCAGTATTTATAGATCCTCTGGATCTTTGGAACATATTTTCATGAAATGTTTTGTGTCAAAAACTGTGCATGTAAAACAAAGAATGTCCACACTGATTAGGTAGTGCTAGCCAAAAAAATATAGTAACTCTGAATGTAATACCCATATATATGTAATTACATATAGGTATAGAGTTTTCTTAAAACTGACAAGTTTTTTCAATTCCTTGCAACAGGTTCTGGTTGAGATACATGAGCTTACCTTAGAGAAAATTCTGTGACGCTTGTATATGTTGAACATCGAGTCTTCATAATTAAAAATGTATTTGTTAGTATTCTGCAAAATTTAAATGAAATGCAGTAAGTGAAGTATCATGTTTCCATTTGGAAAACCTTCCAACAAAGTCAGATGTGCTTGGAATACTGGAAGACAGGGTATATTAAATCCTAGCACAAATCCTGTGTTTAATATTGTGTGTCAGTCTCCCTGTACGTAGGAGAATCACAGCTGATACTCACTTCCTTCTTGGCATATTCTCTTTGGAGATTTACAGGAAAGTAGCTCTGATTCGATTCAGAGATACTCGCTGGTTTCCCTCTGTCTGTATCTTACCTTCAGAAAAAGTAACGTGCATAGAGCCGAATTCACTAAATGGCCTTTAAATCTGTGCATGTTCCACGTGCCGTTCAGTCTTGTGTACGCACTGGCGCATACAAACAGTGCTCAGCGCACGTGGAAGCAGCCTTCGGCAGCCTTTCTCCATAGACCTGAGCTCAACTTCATCCAAGTTACACTTAAAACTCGACAGTATTTAAACATTCTCTGCATTGTTTACAGGATTTGGCCTGTTTTGTTTCTTGCTGAGAAAATTGATGATACCAAGGTTTTTAACACTAGATTATAGCCTGCAGTCTAGTCCTTCAAGCGCGTAGGTAGCAAAAACTGATCGCTTTGTTCTGCGTGCGGTGCTCTAAGGTGTAATGTCTACCTGGATTGTCTGGCTGCAGAGAGCTGGCTCGGTACAGAGCGTGCAGCCTTCCACGGCTTTGGACCGAGGCAAGCCAAGGGCACCCCTCTGCTTGTTTTGTCTTACAAGCAAATTGATTGTAAAAAAAATTTTTAGCAAGGATTTTGAAGTCACGTCTCTCTCTGAAATCTTACCTGTCGATCCGCTGTTTTGCTGTCCAGTTAAATGGAAGAAGCCTCCTTTCCTGTGGCTGGGTTGCCTCTCGTCTTTGTCTTGCTGGGTCTAGGAACAGGGGTACGTAATACAGTCAAAATACACTCTAGCCTGCGAAACAGCAGTCTGACAACATCTTATCCCTCCTTCCCTCCCAGACTCCTGCCTTCTTATTTGAGCAGGCACAAGTGTTAGGGTCTGCACCCCATTTCTGTCCTACAGGCTGCATACAGCCCAGACAAATACGAGTTGTAACCTTTCTCTCTCTCTCTTTTGAATGTATTTTGATAACCGCTCTCCCGCCCCTTCTTTTAATCTCTCCAGGTTCGTTTTTCCTCCAGACACTGGAGTGCTTTTTTGGTCTTTCAGTTCTACAACTTACTTACAGTATATGAAAATCAGGGCAAAAGTCAGTGAGATTTGGCAGATGAGACTTTCTGAGGACGTTAAGTCCCTGTGTCCCAGGGCCAGGCAGAGCTCCTCAGGCAAGCGGATTCCCCGCAGATTCAGCACGGCTTAGGCAAAGCTGTGCTAGAGCAGCTCCGCTCCTTCGCCTCTCCTCAGCAGCCAGGGTAGCAAGTACAAGGTTTTAGTTACCGCAGATTAAAATGCAGATGGGTAGCACAGGTGACCTCAAAGGGGGATTCCCACGGATTAAGACCAGCACATGCTGCTGCCGTGGTTTGCCTTGCACTGCGACACCAGCTGGGACACAGCTGTCCCTTTGAGATCAGCTACCCTTCATAAAGGCTCCAAGCTGGTGCTTCTGGGGAAAGCAAAGCCAACATTCAGGCACAAGGAATGGTGCACTAAGAAGTGCACCGTGGCCTCACGTGCGTCTGTGTGCGAGGGCAGCAGGCTGGTGTGCAGATCTGTAGTGCGGATCTGGAAACATCAGGCTTCCAAGTACTGCTGCAGCAGGGGGAACTGCTGAAGTGCTCGCAGGGCCAGTAAAACCGAGAAAAACGTAAAATTCTTTCTATGACATAACCCCCTGAAAGTGTACGAGTTGACTCCGTCCGAAGGCTGGCGTATTGCTTAGAGACTTCTCTAGGCTGAGTGAACAAGTTTTTAGCTAGGTTAGTCCCTGGCGCTGCGGGTGGCAGACAGCTGCCCCATGGGATGCTGGTGTCCCCAGGTTCAGCAGGGTTAGTCAGTCATCAGGCTCACTGCCCAGCGCGGTGGGCCTGTGTGCTGTAGCAACAGATACAGCACCTTGGCGAGACTGTTCCAGAACAGTGCAGGCTGCTCCTCTTGGTGGCATTTATCAGTAGAGAAAACACAGGAACCATCTTTCCAGGCTGCTGCCCTGGACTCAGGAGAGCAGCCGGCGGGAGGGAGGCAGCATGGCATCTCCTCCGGTGGGTTGTGCGTTGCAGATCTGCCGAAGGTGGATCTGGCATCGGCTCTCACCCAATGCTGAGCAAAGTCTGTGTGCATCCTGCTCTGCTGGGAAACCGTATATCAACACGCTCACGCATGTGAAAACACGGCCCCGATCATATTGCCAAGATCAGTATATCCTAGGGTAATGTGCTGTGTGACAGTCTCAGAAATTAAAGTTGCCTCTGGGCTCCTTAAATTTATGCATCTAAATTGCACCAACTTTTCTTTAGAAGGAGAAAGAGAAAATACATATTTGGGCAATACAAATTAACCTCTTTCTGGGCCAGAACATTTCCCTATTGTCCATGTCTTGGCTCCACATCCCGTCCCTGCCGTGCTTTGCTAAAAGCAGCGCTCCCTTCCAGCAAGGGAAAATCACAGCTGCGATTTCCGTGAAGATCTGGTAGAAGTGTCACTCAGGCTCCTGATCCATTTTCATCTGCCAAAGAAGAGCTGAGAAATGTTTTCAGCCACTTTCTGTAAGACTGTTCATATTACTGATGAATAATGGGCACTTCTTATTACGACCTAAACCCTGTGTAGCTTTCTATAAGCAGTAAGAGATAGCATCAATATAACCGCAGTCCAGTTTTTACTATATAGTGTACTAAGCTGCTCTGCAGAGTACTTATTTGTTTGATTAATTTTTGTTTTCTACAGAGGTTTGCTGAGAGCGAGACTTTAATCACAGTGTAGTCATTTAAGAATAAGTTATAGAATTATAGCTGAATAATATTCATTCAACAAAGACTCGAAAGACTAAATCCATCATTTGGATCCGGTGCCTCTGAATGCTTTTATCACTAAAATTTGCTAAATAATAATCTGATTTTTTTCCCCCCACATTGCAGGTGCTCGAAAGATTATTTCAGAAGGGATTTAACGTGGCAGCTTCATGCGGTGGTGGGGTGGATTCCTCTCAGTTCAGTGAATACGTGCTGTGTCGCGAAGACAGACGACCACAACCTACCCCAACAATCAGAATAAAACAGGAGCCCCTGGACTAGACCCTACCCGTACTCCTTTGTAACCGTAGAAGCGTTTAATAGTCCCTTATGTGAAACACTAAGGATTTGCAAAACAGTATTAGCAAACAGATTTTGACTTTATGTTGCCAATTAGTGGTATTCTGAAACTACCTGTCACATAGCCAGCCATGAAATGCATTTGAAAAACCAGTTGTCTGTTTTTCACGATGAAATTCCTGAGCATGCTCAGCGTACCAGGCCTGCTGGGAATGTACTTTGGGCTGAACAGCTGTGGTGGTGAAAAAGACAAAGCTTCACAAACCCCTGACCCTAGATCGGACTTCTGCAGAAAGACCAGTTAACGCAATTTGAATAGATCAGCAGGAGAAACGGCTCTGTCAGCCTTTCCAACGATACCCCGATGCTGTGACGCGTGGAAGTGGGCACCTGGGCGAGGAAGATGGTACACTAAAAACTGCACTGAGTATCTTCCCTGACTGCCGCACCTCCTTCATATCAGACGTGCTTTACACCTCCATACATTACATTACACTTCTGTGATTGTACTCACTCATGCTAGCAAATGGCTTATTTTTATACAACATTTCCAACTGAAATATCTCTCTCTGGACAGAATCCAGAACTAGAAAAGGACCAATTTATAGTCAACTGGTGCTCAGTACTAAAAAAACCCCCACAACAGACGAAACAAAAAAGCGACAAAAAATTTGGCAAGGCCAGTTAAGGCAATATTTGCAAAAGTAGGGATCTGGAAGCACAAAATGAAATGCCATCCACCATCACACGAGGGTCACATACCTACACGTGGAGCTATAGTTCTCTTAAAGCCAGTCTTGTTTTGACTCAGAAACTGTTAAATGTTTTGCATCAGCCAAGAAGCGTGGTTCTGCCAAGCAAGCTCTGTCACCCCTTGTTACTTACTAACCATGTTACAAGCCCACATTTAGGAGGAAACATTAAGAATTTTGGACGAGCCTACTCTTTATGGGTCTGGAATTTTTGCAAAAAGATGTTAAAACCCTCTACTGCCATTGTCCGATGAAAGCAGTCCACCTTTGGTTTAGATTGTTTTCCCTCTATTATTTTAAACTATGATTACAGTACCGATTCCGTAGCCGCCCTCCATCTGCACAGTTTTCTCTGTAACCGAGCCCGCTGTCTGCAGGGGGTTACTGCTCCCCCCGCATCGGCATCGACTCTGACTTGCAGGGCTTCCTAACTCAGGAGACGGCACCGTGCTTGCAGGTGCAAGGTTATAAATAGCATTCTGCTAAATCCTGTTTATTGCTATTTAGCATGATTGGGTCCTCAATAACTAATTCATGTGTTAATCACAATTCAGTTTCGCCCAAGTTAATTTATAGAATACTGTTGTAGATGCTGAATTTTAAAACTCTTTTTAGATGCATAAATACAGCCGTATGGAACAAGGGACAGAGTACTAAGTGGTCAACGATTCTTTCATGCCAAACGATTACAATAGGGCAAAATAACAAAAATCGTGTTTAAGACTATTATTTTCAAAAGTGATGAGCTGTACTGACTATCCAAGGTACAGCCTAGGCAGGGGTCTAATTTTTGGAAAAGGGCTGGATACCTGTCCGTGGAAAATCGGACCTCTGCAGGTGTTTTCTATCTTGGTTACCCAACTCGAAGATCTCTTCTGGAAATCTTAGCCGATACGTGTTGGCCTGCTAACTTAGCAGAACAGTTGAGCAAATCTGTCTACTTTAAAAGAGTTGTAAAGTTATTTTATTTTGTGGTTTTATACTTGTACAACATTCTAAAGTTGCTAGGCATTGCCATATTTGAATATATGGCACAACATTCACCTTTGTATGTAAGATATCTGTAGAATTGTATATTATACATTTAATATTGTAAAGAACTTAACGTATAATTGTCATGTATTTGTGTATGCACATTTCTTATACAGTACTTCATGCCATAAACATTTCTGTAAAGTAAATGATCAAAAATAAGCAAGTAGGGTGGAACACTCACTGTATCTCCCATGTTGTTTGAAAGAGGTGAGAATTTTTGATTGCGTCTCCTCTGGCCTTTATCCATTCAGCTTAATGTAGCCATGTCTTACAAAAAGGAAAAAAAAAAAAAAAAAAAAAAAGTGGTTTATTTATTACTTTCAGACGTTGAGTTTACTTTCAGTTCAAAGTATCCTTAAATAATCTGTTCGGCTTCTTGATTTAGCCGACATACGCTTCTGTCCTGCCCTCCCGCACCGGGAGAGCCCGCAGGAGCGCGGCTGAGCGCTCGTCGGTGGCGCACGCTCTCCGTTCGTTACCTCTCAGCCAGGGGAGAAAGGCCAACACCTCACGTTTACATTTACTCACAGGGGCCCAGTTCTGCCACTGGTACTCAGGTCTGCTGGGGCTGTCTGCAGGCGCCGAGTCCCCGCCGAGTGCTGAGCACGTCCAGCTCCCGCCGAAGGTGCAGGCAGGCGGCCCCCGCCACCTTGGAAGCAGGATGATGCTTTTAGATAGGCGTAGAACATTGCAAGTTATTTGTGGTTGGTTGGTTTGTTTTTCTTCAGTTTGGTGTTTACCGTATTTTTTTTTATAGCTCAATAAAGCAGCTCCAGTACTTAGGGCAGCTTGCTACAGTGGCATCGTAAAGGGTTCCAGGCTGCGCCAGCCAAGTTAAATGTGAACTTGAGATGGAAAGTTTGAGCCATGACATCACAACATTGACTGCAAAATAGCGCTAAGGCAAGGAAGACATGTGGAAACAATCACTTCGTTAGAAGAAATATGCCTTTAAAAAAAAAAAAAAAAAGTTAAGCTAGGACATGTTCTTTTAGTTAGTAACTTCAGGTCACTTATTTAAAGTTTATTACAGTTTCATTTATATCTTTTTTACTTATTTCCCTATATTTTTAGGCAGCAATATCAGCAAAAACCGATTTGAATTTTTACTTCTGGCCTTAAACCGTAGCAACATAACTTAATTAAGAACATTGCTCAGCATCGCTAATACAGGTTTTAAACTACCATAGAAACTCCAGCAAAGCTGTGGTGCGCAGCCAGCAAATGGTTTTGTTATGCAGGCCAAAAAGTAAATGCAGCCCGGTTTTTCACCTAATTCGATTGAACAAAACTGTTCCGATTCGCTGTTGCTGAGCACTGAAACTGGCTTGAAGAACATGAGTTTTCACTAGCACTTTGTGTACAACCCTGTTACACCACTGTGCTCCCAAGTCTCGGAAAGAAAGCGAAAGAGAATGTTATGTTGTGCTTATTGGACTAATCGCTTTTGAGAAAGCAACTGTTGAGTGCATTCATTCACTGTATTAATTACATCGAGGTTTGTTGACAATTTTATTAGATGTTTGACAAGGGATAAGAATCAGCACAACAAAACATTGAAGTATTTGGTTTTAATATTTCTTTGTGGGTATTCTGTTAATATTTTAATGCAAAATGTTTCTGAACAGTGCTTAAGAACTACAAGACAATGTGAAATTCATGTTTGATAAATTAATACTGTATGTCACTCGATGTGTTACTTTAGTAAATTGTTTTATTTCTTTACAAAATAAGTACAAATAAGGGAGTATGTTTTCACACAAATTGGGGGTATTTACGAGTATGTACAGAAATCATCAAAATAACGTAATTCTAATAAACACAAGGCCTTTATAAACAATATGTACAAATTATCAATACATTTAAAACATAATTTTACACTTCCTGGCCTTAAATACCTTATGAATAATCTTTTGGCTAAATAGCAGCAGTATAAATTTTCTTCTGCTTTTCATAAACCTTAAAAAATAATTAAAACTTTTGTTTTTAAAACTATTGGACAAATAGTTCTATTTGTGCTTTCACTATGGTTTCCCATCAAAAAAAAAATATTGCCTCAAAAAAGTGGCAAGCATAACATAGTAAAAATTGAAAAGATAAATAAGCAAATGTCTCCCTTCCATGGTTACTGATAATACTGTTATGTCTGAAGTACAACTTGTGCCCACCTGCCTGCTCAATATTCCTATCCCCATGCCATTTAAAAGACTCACACTAAACTTCACTTGGCTTTAGTGCAGGCCTCTTAAATTCCAATTCAGCAAAGTGTTTAAAAAGCATTCATCCCACCTTTAAGTACTTAAAACTACTCATTATGCTTAAAGTCACACGCTTATTCATGAGCCTCTCTGGACTGGAGTCCTCGGGTCCAATCGTCCAAGGCAAAGGCATCGCCAGTCCCACGTGGCGCTGCCCTGCCAGCCCCACGGCACCGGGCTGCCGGGGGTCGCCCCTGCTCTTGGGATTCTCCAAGAGTGGAAGTGGCCCCAAAAAACTTAACAGTGACTTTAAAAATCCATATAGAATACTCTAAAATCTTTACTGAACAATACTCTCTTTTAAAACCACCATTAAACCATACTCTTTGCAATAAATAAATTAACATATTTTTTAGAAAATAAAACGCAACTTTGAATCATGTTACTAACCAGTTGCTACAAATGTGCAAAAGGTTGAAGAGATTTAGAAAACAACTGGAAGCTAGTCAAGGTAACTAAGCTGGGACCCAAACACACAGATTTCATACACTTCGGATTTGGTTCAGCAATTGACTCAGGAAATGAGCTGTGCAGTAAAAGCAAAAATCCTAAATGTGTAAAATCTGTGAGTGTGTGCAGTGGCTATTCTCTTCGCTGTGCAAAAAATTGCAATTACAACTCATCTAAAATAACAACAGGTATCGCCATGGCTAGTGAGTGGAAAGAGTGCTAGTAAAACTAAGAAGAAAACAAAACCAGCACCGTACGTGAACATACAGGTTGACACCACGGTTAGGTCCCAACCCTGTGAACCTGTCCCAATCCTCCTTGCCGTGGGATGGTTTAGGTGAGCCATTGCCGCAGTCTTCCCATTTGCGTCACTTCAACGACAGCTACTTCAGCCTTATCTAAAATGGCCAAGTGGAGCAAGACTTTGATATTGGTTGTATCTGTGGATTTAACATTTGAAAACCTTTTGCACATTTTTTTTTGTGTTTTTTATAGTATTTTTTTTTTTTTTTACATAAAGGGGATTTATTGCATGTGACAATTTTACAAAACAAAATTACTGGAACATTGACTTCTGAAAAAAATAGAAGGCACATTAAAATGACAGCTTTTCAATGCAAGTTGAGCTTCTGTATGGAGAAATCAGTACAATTCTTGGCTTTATTTAAGCAAAGCTCGATAGAGCAGGAGAGAATGGCTCATTTCTCTTTCCTGTTCCATGTAGAAGATGAAGTCCCTGAGGTTTACGCGAGTTATTTTCTGTCGTGCATACTGCCTGGATGAAGGGGTCCCCAAGCCAGCCTGGCTGCCACCAGACATACCGAGACCCTGCAAAGAAAACACAGCAAAGTCAAAAGTCCTGCAACAGTAAGGAGTTTCCTCGTACTCTCAGGTTTACAAGTACTAACTGCTGGATAATTTTAAGCCTCTTAAATGGATTATTATGAGCCTAATTCTGAAAGTATTACATAAGATTTTTTCCCCCTCTATTCTTCTGAGTCTCACCAAGTTAACCTGAGTAAAGGAACTCAAGTGAAAACGCATGTGAGGCCAGACCTTGTTCATTTACAACTCGAGACAAATATGTCTGACCAATTCTCCTGCTACGGTCATGTAAACCGTTGACCTATTTGATCAGTTTAATTTCAGGAGCCTTTTAAGGACAATACTATGCAGCAGATAAAGCCATCTTTAGTGGATCAAACATGCACACCGTCCTACTCCAACAGCCTGGATCTAGGACTGGAGAAAGGTGAGTGGTGTATCAGGATGTTGCTACTACAATAACCTCGGCAGCTGCAAGTCCCACGGGGACCCGATTCTCTCCTCTGGAACTGCTGAAGAGAAAGGCTTTAGTGTGGGAAGGTACTGAACAATTTTGCTCAAGTACACAACCAATGCTCAGCTGAGAGATGGAAAATTACATAGAAAAATCACAAAGACTCGGACCACGCGATGATAAAGTCTTTAAATGGATTCAATGGTACTAAATTACTACATACCTCATCCTGGCTTTCTATATAGACAGAAAATTCACAACCCGGGCCCGAGAACACTGTGATCTGAATATTTAGAAATTGAAAGGATGTAATTACAGGGTCTCTGCAGTCTTGTTGAGTTTAAAACCGAAACCTGACACACACACACACACATTTAACCCCTTTTTCATCCTTAGGAGACCATTGTTTTGATTAATTCCAATTGATTTCTGGCAAAATAAAATGTTCTAACTTAGAAAAATAGGTTCCAACCTCTAAAAAGATTTAAATTACCTTTCAAACCTCTAAGACATCTGGCAAAGCTGTCAATACTTTTAAAATCCCAAAATCACTTACTGTTGCTCTTAATAACCTACCTCTCGTTCCCCAGGAAATTCATATTGTAGGATCTTGATTCTAGCCATTAAAAATACAGTTAAGTGTAATTTTACTACTGAAAGTTCGTAGGAGAAACATAGATGGCTTATTGCAAGTAAGACATGGCAGTCTTCTCTGTTACTTTTCTCCCCGTGTAGCAGCAGTCAGACTCCTTGCAGAACTATACCATTCAAGTTACTTCTCCTATACCTGATCATTAAATTACATTAGTGGGGCAAATCCTATTCTCTTGTAACCGCAAACACAAAAGGCCTAACGTAGAGAAATGAATGTGGCTAAGCTTGCAGGCAAGAGAGGGAGAAGCCCACAACCTTTGAGCCACATGAGTAATTGATCTGAGGGATTCTGTTCTCCAGTACAGAGTAGTTTTTGTTAATAGATTAATTGATTCACCACCTAACCTCACTGCTCATAGGAAAAGCATGTGCTGCAGCTGCAAGGGTTGCTCATCCATGCTGAAGCCAGACACATCCCCAGTGCACAGTCCATTTATTTAGCAGTGCTCTGAATTCAGCCTTTACACAAAAACGCTTTGCATTCCTGAAAGCAGCAGCAGCGTTTAAACTCGTACTCTTTATCTTCTACAGGTCTGGAACTATACCCTACCTTAAGCTGCCTCTCACCTGCACTCTGCTCATGCACTCACTTTGCCACGGCTGCTGCCACTGTTTCCAACTCTCCCAGAAACTACTGTATATATGTTTATTTTAAATCAAGCTGCCTCAAAAATATTTTTCTTGAATCTTCTCTGTTCCCCAAACATCTCTCCCCCTTGCCCCAAGTAATATTCATTTCAGATTCACCTTAACTACAGCTCCTGAACAATGACAAATACACTTGTACAAAATGCGGCCACCTCAAACACATTTAAAAAATACTGTCCACAGCATGCGGGACTAGAACCATCCTGCACTTCCTTACCAAATATTAACAGAAAAGCTACTTAAGTTTTTAAATTTTTCTTCACACAAAACCATTTCTTGAATCAGTTGAGGTACATTTACAGCAAATAACTGCTTTCTATTTGGACAAAGTAGCTGGAATTAAGATGTGGTAAGTCATATTCGCTGCATTTATCACTTGAGATACTGAACTTTTACGTAGGAAGAATATATACTTAATGCAACATCATAACATGGCATTAAGCTATGCACCTTCCTGACTGCACTTGTAAGCCCATCAGTTACCTGAAAATTCTGTAATTGTTTTACAAGGTGGAAAAAATTGTAACAATTATTTTAGAAAGTGCAGAAGTACATCTGTAAACCGACAGAACAGTAATTTATATCTGTCAATATGATCTCTAAATTGAAGACCATTTTTTTTGGTGCTGCATTGTACTCAAAATTATTCTGCAGATGCTACATAAAAAATACAGACTACTAAATACCACGATTTTTTCATTACATACATGAGGCAAGCATAGTTAAAATTAACTGCCAAGAATAGTGGAATTGAAGTAAGGCAGATTTTTCTCAAGAAAAATCACATTTTTGATCAGCATAAGAGACTTTACATTAACCCAAACAACGCCGGTGTTGTCTGTATCTATGGCAACTAATAAGAGTTACAAAGATAAAAGCTCTAATAAAAAAATACATGGTTGTATATTGTTTACATCCTTTATTTCCTGGCCTGCCACACTGAAGCTATTACCAAATCACACCCACTCAGATACACATCAGTTCTAGCTTTTGTATCAGTGAACTTCTATTTATAATTTCAGATGGTCCAGACCAGAAAAAAAAAAGTAATTTATATATGAACCCTTTCTGCCTCTTTGAGACTGCTTACATACATGAGTTATAGTGACTTCTTACCCCTTCCATCCCATCCTCTCCTCCTCCCCACTGCCTCTCCTCCCTTGCTGCTTCAGTCCTGCTTTCTTGTAACACACCCAGGTGACTGGTGACTGCCTTGAACTCGGCAGTTGCAAATCCAACAGGACAGCAAGGAAGCCAGCAGACAGCGTGATTCTGTGCTACACCTGTTCCTCGGGGGGCTACAGAGGGATGGGCTACAACGGGGCTTACCTGAGACACCCCCCTCCTCTAAGTGCTGCTCCCAGCTGGGACTGAAGAGAAAAATCAATCCACAGAAAATCAAATGCAGGAATTTACAGAAACGCCATGGCGCTGTGCTCTCTGTTAACCTGTAATCCAAGACCCGCTGAAACAGTCAGAGTCCGTTTACTTTAATGGGCATTTTTAATGCGCTTCAGATACGCACAGCTGATGTATATATAGCTTACAGTATTTTAAATAAGTATTGAGCTGTCAAGCTCAATTCAACTGTTGGAAGCTACCTAGTTTGAAATTATGGCTCAAGAAGAAGAATCACAGTAATTGTCGGTTCCATGTGCACATGTTGAAGCACTTCTGAACTCATGCCAGACGTGACAAGATCTGGGCCATCCATCTCAGCCTCTTTGCTATTTCCATGATGGCCCTCTATGAAGAAACTCATGCTGTTGGAAAAGGAGAGTAAAAACGGTCCCAAATAAAATATTGACCAAAGACTTGGCAGATCACTAGGTAAATATACCACAACCTGCCAAAGAAATACACTCTCACACTGACAGGGTAGAAATTAAAACAAATAGTCCTGTGCACAGAGAAGCCAAAGAAGCCTCATTTCTGACAGATGTCTCATGTTTCCCTGGTACGGCTTACCACAATAAACCCAGCTCCTCTACGGAGCATTCCTCACCTCCTACCTCCTCCAGAAGTACTCTCAGTCCGCTGTACCCCCCTCCCCCGTCACAACCTCCCCCCACCTCCCAAACCTGCACCTTCTTCAAAACAGTCTCAGAACTACTCCGTGGTCGGCTCTTCTCCCACCCTCACCAGCCAGGCAAGTGCTGTCCCACGGGGTGGGTGTCCCACACAGTGGGTGACCCACCAGGCTGCATGTGTTCATCAGCCACCCAGCAGACACGTGGCCCCCAAGCCAAACCTGGGCTTGCCGAGCTCATCCTGCAGCCTTCTCCTTGCTGGCGAGACCAGCACGTCTCTCTTTCCTGTACCTAAGCCAACAGTTTCCGTGGAAGTTGTAGGGACTTAAAATCTTGAGCTCCTTCCTACCTCTGTACCCCCTTCTGCTGCCCACCCCCACCCCCCCCAGTCTGATCAGTATTTCCTGAAAGGTTTAAAAGCTACTGGAAAAGAGGGCTGAGACAGATACACCTCTTCTGAAATTTTCATGGACAAACTTCCTTACTGCTCAGAAAGTAAAAATGTCTTTATGCATTACATTACAATAATTACAGCAGCAGGTGTATGAAAATTAAACCTAGTAACTCTCAAAAGTGTACTGTGTTCCTTGCTCGAGATAGAAGTGCTTTCATGTAAGAAAGCACATGTAATACAAAATCTACACTTATTTTTATGATCATGATTTCTACCGTTGAACAATTACATCAATTTTTTCACAAACCCATATACCTTCAGCTCTGAATTACAGAACCACGGAAATACAGTACGATATTCTTGTCAGGAAACACAAAGATAAGGGCAAATATAAGACTGCATTTAATATTTTATCCATCCTTCCTTCACCAGAAAACAATTCAGTCCTGACATCTCTCCTTTGAACATAGTCTTGATCTGCGGCTATTGCTTCTCTGTGACCCAGACAGACAAGGCAATAATGATAAAAGATCTTCTGGTTTTCTTCCCAGGCTACATGGCACATCCTCGTGGCAGACTTGCACTTCAAGCCAAAGTCTGAAAGTAGGAATCATACAGTAACAATTCAAAGCCAAGCTATCTATGGAGTAAAAAAAACACCAGGAATTTCGTCTCTCCAACCTCTGTGCACTGAAGAGGAGTGGGAAGATAAGGTATATATTAGACTGCTCTTATGAATAGGAGGTTTTGGATCATAAGAAATATTCAGGAGATACTGTGCAGCAATGATGTTTACTTGCATAAAGTAGATCTTCGGCTGAGAGGCACTTTGTACATGAAAAACAGGTATAGTATTATGTATGATTAGCTGTCCCACATAATTTAGGGTTTAATTCAGCACCTACTGAGGCTAATACTAATGATTTCACTGAATTAAATAAGAGCCAAAACATCCTTAAATCAGTATTCCCCCAAAGTACAGAAAAGTAATTAATAACTGTTTGTCAACACCTCAAAGATTAACAGTACTATATGAAATATAATTATATCCACAAAAGGATTGTGCATCTTCATATGCACAATACGGTGGCTTTACAAGTGTCTTTAGAACTATTCATCACCAAAAGCTATCATTTAGGCCTTCAGATCAGCAACATTTACGGGGAGGATTAGATACCATTATTTCTTTGGAAGCTAGTTATCTTCATTTGCAAACATTTTTATCCTGTACTATTTTAGCGCAACTGTTCCTACAGACTCCGTTTTGGCACGCGTTGGCTTGCTACACCCTCTTGGATGCAAATGCATCTCGTTTCCCCTGGGCACATAAACACACACCTCGCCCTGCAGACAAACATCAGAAAAACTGATTTGCACAAGTATTTACAAGTACTTCAAATACCAACACAATTGCAACATTTCAAAGACAGCATGCAGTAATTTTTATATTAAGAAATAATGAGAGGAAAGTAAATCATACAAAGACGTGGATACAGTGAAAATTTTTTCTTTAGATGGGATCACTTTAGTTTATAATTACATGATGTTATTTGAACCCAAAGAAATGGGCTGCCATTACAAGAAGAATGCTTTATATGTACCTGCCCTTTGCCTTTACAATGGTAAGCTAAGTCACATAGGCAAGCACTGTTGTAACTGAAAACCTGCTCTGTAAAACAGCATCACACCAAAAACTTCCAGCTGAGAGAACCTGGCATCTACTGCCAACCAGACCACCTATTCCTCTGTTCCTTCCTCTAAGAGAGTGTTCCCCCCACAAACTGAATGAGAGCAGGGGCAAAAAGCAGGCAACATGGCATTTCAGTGAGAAACAATTTGGGAAGAAGTCTGCCCCGGTGGAAATAAATAATGCAAACAAAGTGTAAGGCAGCTACGGGCTATGACATTTACCTGCTCAAGGGAGATGGGTGTGCAATTCCCAATCCTCAACCGGTCATTTTGAGGAAGAAACCAGACTGCAACTAGTTCTAACTTTGTAATCAATTTCTCCATGTAGATCTCTGATTAATCACTGCGTTAGCACACAAAGAAAAACCCAAGTTTTCTCCTGTACAGAGACAGCTCTGCATTCTGTGAAGACTTTTAACCTTTTTAAGATCCTTCAGTATCCCTCACTCTTCACTTGGTAGGTGATAAAAAAAGATGCCTTGTATTCTCTGTGATTTCTTGCAACACAGTCACAATTTTCTTAGTGGTGCAGGCTCCATGTCTTCTCATTTCCTTTGTTCACGGACCTGCTCTTCACTGCAACTATAGATCTTGCCAACATCTTTATCCACAAACATCTCATACCTATCACAATTCACTGCCTTACTTGGACTTAAAAGCAATGACAATTTTACCTGATTAAGAACTCTAAGTTTGGGCTGCATTCTTGGCATGGTAATTATAAGTGGAATATTCTATTTATCCTGTTTCCATCATACACATATATTTTCATTTTGCTTGGAATGTTTCTCCTCCCATGCTTTCCAAATGTTTAATCAAGTGTTGATCCCTTTGAAATACTAATCCTGCCAAATTTTTTTATTGTTATTTTTTAGGCATTGTGGTGCTTTTACCTTCTCATCTTTCTCATCTTTCAATATTAGCATGGCGGGTGTGCGTGTGCGCCTTTCTTTCTTTATTTTTTTTTTTTGAAAGGACTTGCCCATCTTACTCCAGCCCAGTCATGCTGTACATCTGTATATTGTTTCTCATTGGGAGTCAAGAAATGTCAAATCAACTTTGAGAGAAGCCCTACAGCTCAACTTGCAGTATTCACATTTTCCTTGAATTGTATTTGATTCCCATCTGAATTTTCTCTTGTGGTAATCCTTGATATTAGTTCAAAACCATCTCAGTTTTACATAGTGGGTGGTCCTTTCTTTTCTAACTCGTATGATTGTGACTTCCATTTAATCAGAAACTTAAAATAATTAAAATATTCTTGACATTCATCAATCTCTAGACACATATAACCGTAAAATTTAATTGTTTAAATATCTAATTAAAATATACATAATTGCTGTGCAGTAAAGGTTGCTTTTTTGGTCTGTCTGTTAGTGAAGACGTGCTGAGCAGAACAACTGTAGGGGAGGGCAGGGTAACTGGGGGACTAAATTCATTCATAGCTGGTTTTGATGAAGAAAAAATCAGCACTAACAAGTGCATCATGACATTTCACGTGCTAGCTACGTCTTACCTATTTAGGGTGAGACACAGATACTATACAGCTGTTTCACATATTGCCAGTCCTCCTGTGGGAGGGGGGGAAGAGAGGGAGACAGAGAGAAAAGTATCTAAATCTTGAACACAAAATCACTTTCTCAAGTCTTGAGAGCATGAATTGCCCTCATTCATCTCAACTGACTTTCCATTCTTAAGCTTAATTATGATGTATAACACCCAGACTTTAAAATAATTACGTTTGCAACTGTTGGCCACCCTGCGCACTCCCAGCAATTGTGCAAGTGCCAATCAAGTGACTTTATGCACCACTTGCCAAACAAAGGGCAAAAATAGCCACAGATCTACCAGGTCTTGGCACGCTTTATTCCCGTGCAAAAATTTGCTCACAGATTAGTTACTATCTAGGAACAGTGGTATACACCTTTCCCTATAATTTCCAGAGGCTCCTCTGTGGATTGAGGGTAGTATATGGCCCTAATTCGTTCACCCAGCTCATTAAATAAAACACAACAAAGCAGGCAATGAGGTTATCTCTGGATGGAGTGGCAATAAAATTAAGCCCTAAATGCTAATACCTTCAGCTTGCAGGATAAACACATTGTCAGAACACAGTCCCATGTACAGCAAATAAGACGTTAACATCTGTAAATAATACGTGGAAGACGGCTAACACTCTTTCCATTACTGTAAATATCATGGAATATAATTAAGGCCTGGCGCATCTCAGACATCGGGGAGAGATGACAGAGTTCAGCAGGGAGAAGTCACTGAATCATTTAGCCACTCATTTCTTGATTTCTTAACATTTCTGTTTCTTACATTTAAGTCTCCCTCTTGTTTGTTCAGAAAATATTTGAAAAACTTAATTCAGATTGGCACAAAGAACTCCTGGAAGAATGACTCCAAGAAGGAAACAAGGTGGGCTTTCTTTCCTGCAGTCATCAGTAAGCTTATAAAAGCCCCCATTCAGTATGTTCTTTCATTTCCCCTTCTACAGTACGAAGACAGACCCTTGCGCATCATGGTCACCATGTGCTGTTTATCTTCCTCAAGTCCTTTATTTCAGATGTGAAAGCTCTGCTCTTAGTTGTCCCTAACTTCTCATCTTTACTATCCTGGGAAGTCTGAATATGACTCAGACTACCTTAAGAAAAGAAGAATTAACAAGTAAATATCCCAATTATCACCACTTTTCCTTTATTAGAAAAACCCACAATATATATACTTATTATTTAAAATAAATTAAAAATCAGATAGCCAAAATAGAATGTTCTGTTATGAACAACTCTAATTAAAACTGATATTAAAATATATAATAGGGAATAAGTTTAAGACATGCAAAATCACCTAATACCATAAAACATGTGTGCATATTGAACAGCAATTACTAACAGGTCCCGACAGCTGACAACAATCGATGTATCAACAGACAACTTTCTCCTATCTATTGACTCCCAAAATAAAATAAACGTGAACATTATATAAAAAAAAGAGGGTTGCAACTACAGAAGACAAACCCTTCTCAAAGTACTAGCCAAAAACAGCGGCTCGTGATGGGATTTTATTTTTTGGCAAAGTTAAACAAAAGGCAGTGGGGTGTAATATATTCACCGTCTCTGGAAGGGAGCTGGCACAACCCATCATCAGCAACGTGAGAACTCGAACAGATGACGGAAGAGGGCAACCGAGCAGACATACACCAACGTACACACGCACACGCATGGAAAAGGATTACTAAATTAATTAGAGAGGCAAGTGAAAAAACAACATGGAATTCAGAATGCGCTCAATAGTATGGAATGATGCTACTGGCCTATTTTTACCATTGGCAATAGGAGAGGAGGAACAGTTAGCTCTAGTAGGAGCAAGTGCATTATGATACAACACAACATGAGCATTATAAAATGCGAGATGAATCTCAAGCCCAGAGGCTCTTTAGCACCACTCCAAATCACAACTCCCTGCCTTCATTTTTCTTCTTTGCTACCATTCCACTTCTTCTCCCAGTACTTCTGACTTTATTAACCCTTTTTTCTCTTTCTTGCCTTTTACCTTCCTATTTTCATGGTGTCACATCATATTCTTAAAAGAGTGTCTGAGTAATAACAGCAGAGATTATGGATCAGAAGTCAGGTTTTCTGAGGTACTCTAACCCAGGGAAACTCCAGTTCCTTCCAATAAGAAATTTATCACTTCCCTGGCACCTTAATAAGACAGCGTGCTCTTCTGAAAATCTGGCCCCTGATTAAAAGTTGCAAAAATCATAAATCAAATCGTAACCTGTTTTTAATGGTCTGAATTCAAGTGCTGTGAATTTGTTTTTTCTTTAAATACTTTCCCCAGAAATTCAAGTATAACGAGCCTGAAACAGACTTCCTGAAATAAAAGCTTCATTTTAGCTTTTTGGGAATTGGAAAAGATACAGTTGCATGCTATTCCTAATTTTTTGTACCCCTCTCCACAACAGTGAGCTCTGTTGTGCAGCTTAACTAATTATGGCTTTGTCATTAACCTGGCCTGAAATTATGAAATCAGTTTTTCAAAAGCTTTTTTGCTCTTTCTAAAAACCTGAATTAGGATCACTGATCTTTCCACACAGTACATATAATGTGCTACCTGGACGTGTGCGGCAGTAACATATGGTACAGTAGGTTATAACTATTTTACCATCTGTTCTATCTGAACTCTAACCTTGATCATCCATATCAGCTTTTCCCACTAACTGCCACAGTTCTTAGATCTTGGCTTTCACTTACCCTTTTAAAATTAAATTGCAGCAAAACGCACAGCCAGATTATATGCTGCTCTTCAGAAGCCTTCCCTGCTCCCCAGGTGAACAAAATAATTCTTTCAAAACTACAGGGTTTTGTTTTGGTTTGGTTTCTTCCAGTCAGTAAGACAAATCAGCAACTAGAACATTCTGTATTCTAAAAATATTGCTCAAGATGATCCTGCCGTATTCTTTACATACTACACTCTTATTTAGAAAAGTGCATCACCTTCAGCGGGAACTACATTGGACTCAACGCTTTCCAGGAGCAAACTTCAGGTTTTTAGCAATGCTCCCCACAGTGCCCGACTCCGTCTCTGTCTAACCGACTCACACTATGAAGCAGGCTGGGTCTAATGTGTTTTTTGCATAAAAAGCAACATTATTATGGACAATTTACCATCTTGCTACTCTGCATACCCATAAAAATTAAACAGCATCATATTAAAAAAATAAAATGTTAATTCTATGGCAACAAACATCAGTTCTCCCCAAAGTTTGGAAAAATGGACAGATACCATAAATCAAGAGACAATATTTGAAACTTCTACTATTATTGGGGTTTTTGTTTTGTTTGGGTTGGATTTTTTAGTGTGGGGTGGTTTTTTTTGGTTTGCTTTTTTTTTTTAAAGACTTGCATCCCATGTCATCAAGTTCTATTTCATATAGAAGTTGGAGTTTGAAAGTCTAAGCTTTGATTCAAGGGATTGCCAGAACAGCTCATCTGGTGGACTGCTTTCAAATTTAGTCTGCCTTGTTTACAAAAACTCAAATAGCTACACAGTAATTAAAATTCATGAAAGACCGTGGCTTTGGCGTAATTTATACATACCCATACAAAACTACTACATACACACAGACATATGGAAAACATAAATATATATTTAATAAATACTAATGATAGCCACAAGAACATATGCACCTCTAGTTTTTATTATATGTAAATAAAACATTAGCACTTGACAGTACTAGTTCTTATGGATGATGATCACCAATTACTGTTTTACAATATCTAGATTTAACTCAAAATATTAAATCATAACAGCTCAGTAAACTTCTCTGACTCATTATCAACTGAACCAGACCGTAATGCCTACACAATGAAAACTACATTTATAACAGAATACCTTTGTAAAATGATTCAACTTTTGAAATTACGATAATCCCTTCTCACTAAAAGTATTGATATCTTCTCCGTTTTGAAATACTGTATCATTTCTACAAACACTGTTTCCCTTCTGATTTCTGTTTAGTATCTGAGCAAAAGGGGAATTCGATTTTTTGAATGTGTGAAGAAATCAGTTCATGAGATATAATTTTGCTTTTTCACACATGAGTAGTTTAAATATGTTATTCAATGTTCTCTAGAGGCACAAACATAAGGCATGTAGGTTAGAGAAGACAAAACTACTTACTAGTCTGCTACCTCAAATGTCTTTCAAAATATGCAACTGAAGGATATAATGGAAATTATTGTTTAATTAAAGAATACTGAATTTAGTTGTAATCAGGGTCCTATTACACAAAGAGCACACAGTGACCATATAAATATACAGAGGTCCTGAATATATATAATGCCATACATGTTTTCCTACCACACAAAAGCATTATATATATTATAGCTCTAGATGGGGGAAGACAGAAGTACTTGCTTTCTTTTGGACTTTATGCTAAAAGAACCTCTTCCTTCCCTATACAATGCAAGAGAAATAAAAGCTTTAATGGGTAACAAGTAGTTTACACTTTGCCTTTCCTCTCCAAATATATGAGGACATTAGCTCCGCCTCCCCCCCCAATTCTCTTTTGTATTCAAATATTTCCACCTCTGCATAAAAATGACTTTTATCATGCAGTTTTGCAGACTTTCCTAGGCTGGCACCCCAGGAGCATAATCCTGATTCACAAAACAAAAACATCTAATTACCCCAGCTGCATAATTCATTGGCCCATAAATAAAAGTTGGCCAACCCATGATCTTATCTGGCAGACTCTAGGGAGCAAGGGTGGGAATCTCGCTGTGGGAGAAACCCTGGTCAGGGCTGGCGGCAGCCGCTGGGCTTTGCAACAGGAGGTCCGAGCGCTCCCCTTGGGTGCCTTGGTCCTGCCAGGGAGAACAAGGGCAAAGGAGAGGGTGCCATCCTGCAGCCTGGAACTTGTACACTTGCAGGCAGTTAGTCCTGTCTTTAGTTGCTCACTCTGCTTGCAGGTGAATCACTTAACGAGAGGTTTCTATCTGAGCTGTGATCCTCCACAGCCTCGCACGCTGCAATGAGCCACGCGCACTTTGTGATTAGCTGAACTGCAGTAGTAATGAGCAAGAGAAAATGCTTGAATTTGCAATACTGTAAGTATACACTACAGGTTTGCTTCAGTGGTACTGAGAGGCAAGACTGTAATTTGAAAACCAGACACTGCTCAGATGACAAAAATGAAACGCACTTATCGAGTATTCCTTACTTTGCATCTATTTTTCCTATAATGCTGATGAAAAGCTCCGTACATTTGCACTATTCTGGCAAGCTTCCCAACAGCAACAGATACCTTTTAGATACTGTCTATGGAGAATTTCTGCAGGTCCTTTTATTATTACTTATTTAATTTACCAGAGTTGCTCTTAAGTTCCATCTAGCCTTTGAAAAACAGCGTCCTGTTTGTTTTCATGATCAAGTAGCTGCAATTCACTAAATTACAAAGCAAGACAAGACCTGGGCCACTCTTGGTGCCAGCTAGCAAAACACTGTATGGTGGGTCTCACATGAATTCCAAATGGAAAGAAATTATTTTTTAAAAGAACTATGAATTGGGTTCTAACGTGTAATGTTTTGCCACATAATAAAGACTAAGCTGCAAAACATTTCAATTCTCGGCAATGTTTTCGTTCTGCGTTATAACAAACATGAGTGGCAGACTTGTCAACCCAGTGGCGGAGGCACCATTCATCTTTCATCTCCCAGATCTGGGCTGCAACAGACTCACTTTCTCAATAGAAATGTCATCTTGGAGCCGAGAAACCTTCTTGACAAATACGTTTTTGAAACGGATGTATTTTTGCTAAACATTTTATCTTTGACAAAAATATTTTTTGACAGAGAAAGCTGCATCGCAAATTTTTTCCACCAGGTCTAATAACAAGAAGTTAGACTTTTAGGGCCTAAGTGGGGAAAGTTGTTCAGACTAGGATGCCTTGCTGACTGAGATGAGGTCTCCCTGGCTACAGCCCTGACTACTGCTGTAACTACAGTAATGGAAATGTATGTCCATTAGCCATTGCGCTGTCTTGATTTATCTGTGTTTACCCTAAACCACTAAGCTACAGGTCCCCCCTCACTGTGGCATTCAGAGCAAGGCTACGAATGGGACCTAACCCTGCCTCATCCTCCTCGGCTGGTCTTCACAACTATGTCTGAATGACTACTTCATGTACTTAAGTAGTAATTAACAACAGAAATGTTTAGAATAAACGAGTAAGGACAGGGCATTGGAAAAAGAGTTAACAGATGTCCTTAACATTGCTGCTGGCCTAATAACATTGCTGCAGTAATTTATTTGATGTGGAGTTTATTTAGCTGCTGCAAACATATAAGGGTTATAATAATCATAAGCAGGTTGCATTAAGCACAATGCATCTTGGATGTGTAACATAGTGTTAAAAATAATCCCAGAAACAGTATGCCTTAAAGATATTACATGTGCAATATCTTCCACAATCTGATTGTGAAAAGCTAGCCAGAAAGCATCTTTCAGACTTAAAGAATGATTTTAAAAAAAATAGAAGCCAAGACTTCCTTCACAGATAATTTTGCCTGTATTTTGGGATAGCAAACATCCAATTCAAACATCAAATCCTGGCATACTTCAGTAAGCTATCAGCACAGCAGTGCTGCCTTTTTTCCTTTGAAAAATGAAAGAATTAAATTCAAAACAAACAACTTCAATTTAACACCAAACTACAGGATAACCAATCTTAAAAATGTCAAATTGTAATGGATCTTAATACCCATATAAAACACAAAAATAGTGGCATTGTTCCTTGGTAATGCATAGCAACCTTACAGAATTTCAGTGAAGGAGAAAGAAGGGAAAAACACCTTATTACTTCTAACTCCTGCGAGCCATTTTGGTCTCCAAAGGTTTTAGACTGCCTCAGGCCATGTGTCTGCAGTGTTTCGGGAAATGACTTGCCTTCGCACGAACACTGCTATGTTCTGCAGCACTGCTGCCCCCCAGCATCCCCGCTCAATTTCTATTTAACTCTTCCTTACCTGTATCAGCCTTTCCCCCCCTATTTTGCAGCAAGATTTTTTGAAAGCTTCTGCTTAAAAAAAATCCAAACCAAACACGCCACAGAAACACAAACCAAAACCCCCTCTGCTTTTTCTGACAAGATTTCTCAGAAACAAACAGGGCCAGAATTTATCTCTATAAATCTTGGAGAGAAAAGGAAATCCATGTTAAACTAAAATATTTGGAAACAAAACTAGTTTAGCTAGCAATCATCATGGAGCTTTGAAGTTTGATATTTCTTAAGCGCTTGTCTGTTTTACCTCTGTTAACAAAGAATAGTTAGAAAATAAAAAATCATCAACATCCCCATAGACAACAATGGTATGACTAAAATTCTTCACCTATCGCTGTATTTAGATTTTTAATTACACTCTAAGCACCACATTACAGGCTACAATTAAGTCCCTGGATAAGGCCTCATAACTACTAACCAATTTGTCTTAGCAGCAGTGTATTAAAAGTAATAGGAAATAACCCATCTAATATATTGGGAAAGAGAAAGATTTAATCCTCCATAAATTTTTTTAAACTCACTTAGCAGAGATGTTTTGTTTCCCTCTATTTTCTGTAAAGATTCAAGGCTATGCACTGTGAGCTATTTTGCTTGATAGCTTTTTTAAAAACCTCTAGAAAATTCGTAGCCAAGGTCACTGCTGATTGACTCAAAATATGACAGTGAGGCTACTAAAATATTCTGTTCATCTCAGAGGTTGAGTAAGCAGCTCTAACTAAGAGGAAAATCAATATAATACTTCACAGTGAGGAAGAAAATGGAAAATAGTTTAGCAGTTAAGTGGTTAATGCAATTCCTAAGTGTTCAGCAATCATTGCAATTTAGTGCCATTTCGATTATTACACAATAAACAGACCATGTTGTCTGGAAGCAAATTTTTATGAGTATAGCTGAAGGGGTTGCAACTTATTTAGCTGCTGAAACTCTAAGGGAAAGAACATTTCTGAATGCTAACACTACAGATCAGAAATATACAGGTACACTAGAAAGGTTATTTTTAGGTCACTACTATGGTAACTAACCACACTGACCTTTAAAATTAGTATGCAGTTCAAGAAAAATGAAGTTCAGTAAAATCCTCTAAACAGGATAATTTTAATAAACAATATTGCACATTCTTAGAGCAGAATGTTGTCACTTTTTTACAGCTATTAATTTTACTTTTGTATCACAGCACCATAATGTAACATATAAAAGTATCATGATGCAGAACTGACTAGGAAAAAACATGTAAACAGCCAGAAAACTGATTAAACTATCATTAATTTATGCTTAAAGAATTTAAAAAAGATTAGGAACTGCTATATTTATTTTCGCAGAATAAAATAAAACTGCTAGCTAGAGAAGAGAAATTTTTCATACCACATGAATTCATGGAAACATTCATAGTAGGTTTAGTTAAAACCATCTTTCTTTGTCTCTTTTTGTTGAAATACAGAACTTTAAGTGAATTTCAAAAGCAAACCCAGTTTGACAATTTATAAATTCAAAGACAAACAGGCCAAAGTTATGTTCAGGGCAGATGAATAGCATGAGATTGAGTGTATGGTTGATGGCAGCAGGGACTCAATGAAGAAAACAGTATTTTGACCAAAAGTACCACTTGAATCCGATGTACTAACGTCTACTTAGACAAAACTTCAGTTAGAATCATGGTTTTAATAAATAATATATTATGTGTCAGTCCATTAGGTAAGAAATGGAAATTTTGGCTGGTCATAAAGGTGTGCTGGCTATTCAACAAAACCACCATTACAAAGAACATATTAACAAGTAGTATGCTGCAACTTGGAAAGATCTGATTTACCCCGTCAATTTACAGTCATCAAACACAGAACACAACCGTTCTGATTTCATTAAGATTAGTCTCAGCCATGTTTGAGACTTAGCCATGTCTGAGCCATGTTTTGCGACGCTACATCAAACGGCTGACGGTAAACGAGATGCATAGTTAGAAAATATTATATGTATACCCTTCCATATTCCACATATGTCTGTATTCGTGCATATATAGAGAGATACACACACAAGCATTTTAGTCTGGGTTATACTGTATACCTTATTCAAATTGTGGCTCTTCCAGAAGAATAAAAAAATAATTTTGGAAAGGGAAAATCATTATCTGCATTTTTTTCTAGGCTCAACGTGCTTTTGAATAACATTATTCTTGAAGTGACTTTTAAATGCCTGGATCACAATTTCTGTGAAAAGGGGGGAAAAAAATCTCTACAGCTAGTGGGAGTCTGGGTCACCAGTACAGTTTTCCTGTGTTCCTTGAACACGGCATATACCCACACCTCTTTGTAAGTCACAGGCAGGATAGATGGGGGGTGGTCAATTAGTAACTCTATCCACCTTTAAGCCCCATCTGAAGATGAGCTCTCTTGCAATATATGCTGTATGAAGCCACAGCAAGGGACAGGCACAGTTAGCAATCTCACAAAAACCCCTGCAACACAACAACAACAAAAAAAGAGAAGAATAGATGATAAGCTGTACTAATATCCTCGTTTTACAACCAGGGATCTCAGTGCAGCCATCGGAGCGACCGAGCTGGTCCACTTCCCGGGACCACCCAGGAAGCGACAAATCATGGCAAGGGGATCCAAACCTCTGCGGAGGACTCTAAACACAGATAGGAAAACTAATCTTACACACGCTGGGTTGAATATTAATATAAATGTTTTCCAGGTTAAAAATTCAAATGAGAAAGCACAGACATACACATCTAATCTGTCCATGTTTAAAACGGGGCACCCAGGGCAAGCTGATTTCTCTCCACTGGTGCTAATGGAGCTACACTAGCAGACATACCCTTTTCTTTTTTTCTATCTAATTCATACTTATGATAGCTTTTCCTATTAAAAAAAAAAAAAAAGGCAGTTTATAAAGCGGTAGTGACATGGCAACAGGGTCTTGTTTCCAAAAATGTAAAGCAAAATCTTAAACTTTTCTGGAAATATAAGGCCTGCTGGTTAGCCTTCCCCACCTTTCCATGGGTTAATTTTGCTGATAGAGAATAATCAAATTTGTCACTTTTTGAAAGCCAACCAAGACTCCGAGCATTCTTCTTGACATCTTTTCAGCCAAGATTGCTTATAGCTGTTGGCCACTGAATGAGCTTATTTAAGGAATGGAAGGTTGTAAGTGTGTCAGCCAGATGAGAATGCTGAACAAGAAGGGAACATGGTAACACAACAGGTAGACTGCCCATATGGAAAACTTTTCCCCAAAATTAAGTCTCTCATCAGCAAAGACATTTGTTCTGTTGGTACTGTATGTTACAATCTCCACATTTATGTTAAAATACACCCACCTGACACGTTATTTTTCATTTTGCTACTTGACCGGTATTTACACAAACAAAACCTAATTTCAATTTAAACAAAACAAAAGCTCATGTAAGTAGTCATTCGGAAATAAGGTTCCACCAATATTACATTTTCCAGCCTGACAAAATAAGAGAAATATAAAGCAGAAATAATTACTGTCTGACACTAGGAAAATGATGGTGGTTAACTACACAGATTTAGCTTTAAAATACAATTTCACTGCAATATCATGGCCACATACAAGTATTCAGTTTTAAAAAGAAACTGCTAATTCAAAGGAGACAGTGGAAGGGAGTGTTGTGAGTATAAATATATATTCTTTTCATCTATTTAGTGTGCAAATGTATTTTAAATAAAATAAAATGACAGGCAGGTCTAAAGACTAAATACGAAAATACAAGAACGTCAAATGAACAAACTTTTTACTCTGCAGTTTTTATTTTATTATTAGATGCTATTCCTAACTTGTTAAAATTGATCAAATAGAAAGCTGTGAATAGAGAAAAAATTAAGCCAACTAGAAAAGTGTGACTTGGATTTAATATTTTATAATTGCCAAGGGACATACTGAGATCAATGAATTTTTGCCCGAGATGAACGTCAGAAAGAGATGTACTTCAGTCTTTTAGGGAACATTGGTCTATTTAATTCTTGTGTCTGATGCATGTGAAATATGCCTGTCTTGGCCTTCTTTCTTGCCTTAAGGCCATGCTGGAGGCAGACATTACCACTTTTAATAGGCCGCCATCTGAGGAATGGCAAGGGATCCAATAACCCATCGACTCTAATGGATTTGCCTGTTTATTCACTTACACCTTTTTTTGCAGCTAATTTTAGTTTTGCATGCTGAGTTGTTTCACTTTAAATTAAATGAATAGAAACAAAGGGGGAAAGACTGTGCAGCTAATAAACCATGATTATTTTCGAACTTCTTCGCAACAGGATCCTCCATATACCAAGGTATATCACTTGAGAACAGATTCACTGCTGCGTTTTTCCACTTGTTGTCAAAATTAACAAAGCTTCTTTTATATTTAGTGAGACAAAAAGTAGGTTATTATAAACTCTTGCTTTTAATGTACTAATGATTTGCAGCAGTATAAAGCACCCAGCTTCAGATCATTATGAGGGTTGTGAGCATCTTCAAAGAATAATATAGGCAAAGTTAATGATTGTACAGCATTATCACCAACAAAAATAGTATACAGTTTAATCCAGCCCTTCATGTATACTTTGAAGATCATATGTAATACGTAATGTGTTACTTATAAACCAAATGGAGCCCCTCCAGATACAGAGAAACTCTGAGTAATAAAAATTTTGACTACATTTGATCCTTGGGAAAAATATACATTACAGGCTAAAACTTATTAGGGGATATAATCTCTATATTTGGATTGCATTAATATTTTGTTCCTCTACAGAAAAGTTCTTCCTCCCTTTCCTTGGGACACAGCCTCTTGCATCTCACCCTCCACAACCTGTGGGTCCTCTGCAAAAGCTACTGTCCGGCAACCTCTTTTTCCAGACCCATCACTTCAGTTGCTTTGCTTTTCTCAGAAAGGCTGAAAGAAACTTACTCAGGGGCTATCACTGCAAGTCTCAGCTTCAAAATAGTCAGTTCCGAAGAGGCCTTTTCTCAAAGTCTGGCTGAATCTCACCATTCTCAGTGCTCCCTAGTCTCCATCAGTTAAGAGAGAGCAGACAAGGGCCAGGTGTCACCTGCTGATGAGGGGTCATTCACTGAAGCTCTGCAGGAGCCTTTGTGTCCCTACCCTGGGGGAATGCATCCCTTCTGGGTACACCAACAGCCTTCTGACAATTGCCTGCCCTGAGGAAATCACTGTCAGCTTTCTGGCAGCAAGTAATCAAATCCAGTCAGGAATCACCTTTTTTTTAAAGGCATTAAAAAAATACGGCTTATACTTCCAGAAAGAACAGACCAGTCTCAGTCCCCGAGGTAACCAAAATACAGCACCTCCGGGGTCATCACAGAAAAAACAACTGCTGAACTGGGTCAATCCCCGGACACTCCTACTTCACTGGTGTAAAAAACTTTTTCTCTTCTATAATAACATCTAATAAAATACAGCAGCATTTGCTCATTTGTTCCCTCTTCATGACAGAAATCTAAATGTGTGATGTCTACAGAAGACGGTAGTGTGCTGTAAGGTTTGCAGCAGAATTGCAGGAGTATGGCTATGAAAAACTAACATTAAGAGCCAAAAACTTGAGTACCAAAACTGCACCGCTCCCTGCTGCAGCTGCCAGGGAGAGTGGAGATGCATGCAGAGATGCAGTAAGTTGCCTGCAGTTAGAAGCAGGCTTGAACACCCCTTCATTTAGAACAGCATCTTTTGTTAGGAAGCTTCTACCCCTGTAAAACAGTGTCTGTAGCACTCAATAGCCGTAAAATAATGTTAAAACTCTCTTTGGAGAAACATAGATTAGAACAAAAAAGTGCCTGTACCATTTAGAAGGGTCCACAGTGATACCAGTGATGCCAATTACTAATACAGAAGGCAAGTGAAGCAGCTATAAGCAAGCGGGTTTTTTTCTCTAGCTGGTTATGTTTTCGTTTAAGGGATCGCATTATGAATCTGGCATCTCTTTATTTTTGCCACAAAGACTTCACCTCCTTTTAAACCATTTGCTGATCTCTTGCAGATACTTTAATAACGTGGTGTGACATGGAATCAGCTCAGAGGCTTTACCAGGGCTTTTGGGCTGGATTTGGGGCTGGGTTTTTTGTCACTCACTGGTTTACAAGACACAGAAATATGTATTTCAAAGGATGATCCACCCATTATGAAAATTAGCATCTTGGCTTTTGCATTCATTTCATTGTTAGCGAATCTCCTTTCTCTCAGAATTGAGATTGCAGTAGGAGACCTTTTTTTCTGCCACAAAACTATGATCGGTATACCCTTAAATATATAGTAAGAATTAAAATAAGGCTCCTCAAATAATTTCAAACAGATCTACATATCTAAAGCATAAATCTGTTTCTGAGACAAATATTTTGGGGTAGTTACAAATCCAGCTTTCCTTTAAAAAAGGGTATACTCAGGCATATTATTTAAATGTTTCTAAAACACCCAAACTAATAGAACATTTTACAAGTGCACAAATTAAAATAATCTGTCTGCTTTAACTACGTTTAAGTGAATCTGCAAAACAGGAGAAGTTTCACAGCAACAGAATAATTTTTTTTCCTCAAATCGTATTTGTGGACCTGGATACTAACTCCCAGACACACTGTGGAAAGAAAAATGGGAACAACAGACTGAAGTTGGGATTGATTTACTTCATTAGCTGGGATTACAAGTTTAACTTACAAACCAGAGGTCAAAATTTCTCATTAACAAGGGGGCCATGAATTGCTGCAGGGCTTGGTTCAAGAGGAGACCACTCTTATTACTAACTACACATTTCAATCTGTCTTTGATGTTCTCCTTCTACCCTCCTCCCTTTTATTTTTTGGCAGAGGAGTTGATTTTAATTGTAGCTATACAACACAGCTCAGTTTGCCTGAGAGCCAGCCTCCACATCTGCAGTGAGTGCAGTTCTAGTGATATTGGGTGCAGTCCATAGCTTAGGGCTAATTTTAATGGCTCCCCTTTTCATACAAGGCTCAGATTGTTTTCCACGTGATTCCTGTTAATTTAGCTGCAGGAAAGGGCATCAGTTTTCCTTGCGAGTTTCTGATCCATACTTCTAAACTAGGTGAAATGTATTAAAGAAGAGAAATGATCACAAAATGAGAGATTCAATTTTCTACCACCTCCTTAAACTGATAAAGCAAGTAATCCCACTATTTTAATACCCAAAATAGAAATACAAGATATAAGGGGTATTTTTCTTATGTCTGTATTGTGATAAGCCTTTAATTTGTGAAATGTTGTAAAGAAGCTCTTGAAATCTCAGTGCTAAGGGTTAAAAAAGGAATGCTTGCACGTCTGTATATTGCACATTTTCAAAATCTACAGATTCAAACTAGGATTTCACACTACATCTCTCAAAACAAGTAAGAGTTGTGTGCATTACGGCAGCAGATGGTGTAGTACACCATCAAATAATAAAATGTTTAATGCATATTTTCTATTTTTGATGAACAGAACTAACATAACTGTACACAGTTAAAGCTAGAGTATCCAAACAGCTGAAAAGTGCTCATTCTACAGGACCTACTACAGTTTTCTAAGGAAAAAATGCCACTGATGCTGGCTAAACAGCTGAAATTTTCATATATTACATATAGTTAAAATCATAATCAAATTTGCCTCAGCAATCAAAGTTATATTCTATACAATTGTAACTGGCTTTAAGCATTGTGAAATTTAAAAACACTGAAAAACTGAGCACAGTCAATTTTTGCAAACAAAAAATGACACAGAGATCATTAACAGAAATACAGTATGATGATAATGTTTTTTTCATAATTTAAGTGTAGAAAAACAATTGCTAAGAGTAATGCTTAAGAAAATATTTTTTCACAGATACACTGTGTCTCGTCTTTGTTTACATACACCTATTTTGACTACAAAGAGATACCATCTCCAGCTTCATACCTATTTATTACTAGTAATGAAAGACGATTTTGCACATGGTAAATTCATACAGGTTTATGATGCAAAACCCCAAGGTGAAAAGGCAGGAACAATTAGGTGAGGATTTTTAATTTAGGACCAATACAAATTTCTATTTATTGCAATAGACAAAAATCTCCTGTACATTATGCAGATCTATTCTGTGTTTCCCATTTTCTACTGGGCCAGTTTTCACTTCAGATGTAACACTTGAGGGTAGCATATATTAAATCACTTTCTTTTACTTGTTTATATTAACAGTTGCTGTTACCACTCCATTTTCCAAGCCTTTCCAGTTGCCAGCCAGCGTTAATGCATTAGAAGGTATGCTTTCAATTCGAACTCGGAGCAGAGTATTAACTTTTCCTGATGGCCAAGTCAGTCCCCTTTTGTGCAAGTCTTCTATTACTAGTTTGTAACTAATCTGCCTGCTGGAACTCTATAAAGACCCTTTGTTTGCTTCTGGAACCAAGATTTAGGGAGATAGAAGGCAGGGGGACTTGGTCAGCTATCAGTTTCATTCCTGTTGGCAGCATAGGTCAAGTCACCGGCCACGACTTCCAGTCACCTTTACAAAATCTGCTAAAGCCACAGCACCGTCTTATCAACGTGGGGTGCGATGGCTACCTTCAAGTTTCAACAGGGGGTTATCTTAACAACTAGACATCTTTAAAAGGTCATTATTGCAGTCTAATTTCAAACTGGCACCAAAATGAAGGGTTGTCTTTGTGTAGGATTAATTTAAAAACCTCAGGATTTGATGTCAGTGGGAAATAACCAGCGTGGGACTCATAATGCTGCCTTCTCCTGCTTCTGGCCAGCACCTAGGGCTAATTTCTTAGGAGATGAAAACTATGACAAGCCCTTCAGTTAAGCTGAAAGCAGGCAGCAGTCCAGTAACACCCACAGGCCTCAGAGGCATCCTGTGACCCCCTTAGAAAAGTCACATTCACTTTGCTCTTGAGAAAGGAAAAATAATGCTGGAGGCATTTTGTTTTAAACCATGTGAAATAAGGAAATGTGAGGATGTGAAAATGAAGTGAAAAAAGTTAGAATTCATTTCCTCCCTTTGCAATGGCTTAGAAGCAAAACTGGTTCATTTTGAAAGTGTGTGTAAAAATCTGATACATTCACCAGTAGGCAGTGACTACAAAATGCTTAAGGTAAAATATGTAAATATGTAAAATAATCTCTTGAAAACCATCTCCTTTTGTGCTTGAAAGCATTTTGTAAAGCATCTTTATTTCTCAGCAGCATTAATACACAGTCAGAAAGAAAAGTTACTTCTTGTAAAAACAAAAAAATAACAACAAAATTCAAGGTACTAGAAAAATATTTTGAAACAGATCTGCAGAGTAGTGAAAGGGAAGAAAATTAATGCCTAAGTTCCTTGGATGACTTCTGCCCTTTTAGTATTAATCTGAATAATAATAAAGGAACATGTAAATTACAGTTTCAAAATTTTAAACGGGGTTATTTTAACTATCATAGACTTAAGGCAAACCTAATCTGCCAAGTCTTCACTCTCATTTCATTCTAAAACTGTGCCTCACTTTTTTACTTCTATTATGCCTTTTAACTCAGATGGCCTTTTTATCTCCTAGCGAAGCAGATCCAACCTCATTTCCTTGTTCATATTGAAGAGATCTACACAAATGTACATTCAGCCTGTTTATTACTTGCTACAGACTGCTAACCTTGTACCAAAATATTCTCATTAATAAAAGGTTACACTTTGAGGACCCATTAGAATGCTCAAATTAAGAGTACATTACTACTCAGAACTTTTACTCTTTGTCCTAAATTCTTGAGCTGTATCACCATCTATATAATCAAAACCAAGCAACAGAGAATTCATTAACATCAAAACATTTTTCAAAAAGTTATTTCACAAGTGAGGTCTCAATTCTGGGAAATGAGCTCCAGCATTAAAAAAAATTCGCCTTGATTTAATTTTTTTTCTGTATTTGAAGAAAGAGAAGATGTAAGGAAAGCTAAGGTGAGGAACATGTAAGGAAGGAGACAGGAAACAAAGGCAAAAGGTAGGGATCCTGAGTTACTGCAACGCAGAGGTACCGAATGATCTTTCTAGCATAAGACTACTGGAAACTGGTTGGAAAAATTCACATGGCATCAGACTCCAACATGGTAATGTAACTACATACACACCTACGCTAAAAAGGAAATAACAATAAATTGGAATGATTTTGAGACATGGCAGAATTTATATAGTCCAGTTTCTTTAAAAAGTGTCTTTCAAATTATAAGCTTTTCAACATCAATAATAATAAATAATTTATTTGCAGCATCACATCTGAGCCCCACAACCAAGACACCCCACATTCATTTATGGAGAGAGAGCCATATTTACTACGTTGTAGAAAACCTCATACTACCATCCCAGAATCCTAACACAGCACTATGAGAAGCTGAAAGGAAATTTGAGAAGCTCGTCATGCCAAAGAATGAGACATCCAAAGCCTTCGCCATTCTCTTCTTTCACAGTATTGTGGTTACATGGATAAACAGAAATGGAAAAATGGTCTGTATCTGTATGAAAATGAATCAAAACACCCAGCTTGATATTCCTTCCATCATCCGCTCAAAGCTGTAATTTTTTAGTAAAATAAGGATGGAACAAGGGACCTTAACATGCTTTTTAAATGCAAACTATTAATCTTAGAAGGTATGATTCTGCCAAATATTTAAGTCTGAAGTGCTTGCATAAATTATTTAGATAAATTGGCATTTTTTTTCCTACCTAAGACAGCTATAGTTAATGGGTCAAAACATAATTTGCCTGTCCTGTTTGAGCTCACAGACATTTGTACAAGTGTCACAATCATTCATGTGACACTTGTCTGCTTTATTATTCCATGCCAAAAATAAGCAGATCTTTACGAGATTTGTTTCTCTCAAGCATACAGAGAACATGTAAGGAAAGGGAAAGACATGGTTAAGTGTATGCAGGGAAGCTTAACAGATACCAAGACTGCTACCTTACAACACGACTTTTTTAATCTGTACTTGTCCTCCTTGTGTTCTTTAAATTGTCATTAAATTATTGCAAGGATGTTAATAATCAACTCAGTTATGGTCAAGCATGCACTGGCCTGTAAATTCGTACCTCCTGTCCTCCCATCAGCCATTCACTTCCTCACAGGCACACAGGAGCTTTATGTCTGCAGGAACCCAAAATACCCAAGTATGTGGGCACACGGACGACTCCTCATCAGTTCTGAGAGAGAGTGAGTTTGCATATGTGCTCTTTGCTGGCAACTGCAGTGCAAGTAAACAGCTTCTTTCTGTAATTCCTGTATTTTAATTTCACAGCTGCTCTTTACTGAGACTTGCACATATAACCATTGCTAGAAAAGTATAGGAAAGTTAATAATTGTTAAAGGGTTACATGAAGATAATCGTTCTGTTTCTTCTGAATTGCCAATACTGATTTTGCTGTGAGAGGGGATTATGGAAAGAAATGGAACACTAGAGACAGGAAAGTAGTTACCAAAATAATCTAACAAATGCAAATACAGCTCACAGTATTAACAAAAGTGTTGGGTCTAAGACTATAGACAGATGTTAGCTTTGGATCCAGCTGTGCTGATCAAAGGCTTTATGCCCCCCAGCTGCTCCTCACTGCCCCCTGCTGAAGTTATTATCCTGAAGATCTGCCAGCGCAGTAGCTCGTGTGAGTTCTCCCTAATTCACTTCAGGCAATATCAGCCCATCAAACCCATACCGCCTATTTACATTATTCAGAATAATCCAGTTGATTTCGTATAAAGTGAGTGCACTTGCACAAACCATTCCACCATCAGAACTTCATGGTGGTGACCTCCATAAGAAGTCATACAGATGGCAGTTAGTGTAGTTGCTTACACCGTGATTTGTCCTTTTGAAGCCCTAGAAGAGTCACTGCTAAAATACTGTCTTCCCCAATAACATATTTTAAAGTATTTTTAAAATCACCTAAGCAAATAAATCATTGCCTAAAAGATAGTGGGTTTTTTTCAACAAGAACACCCATGGAATTTTCCTGCTGAACTACAGATAGGACTTAAAATACCACTGACATTTGAAAACAGCACCAAAAATAATGATGCAGATCTCCTGTAACTTGTGCACAGCACCAAAAACATCACGGTGTTCAAATAACACTTCTAAGAGATCACTAAGAAAAAAAAACCCACAAGCCAAAACATTGTTTTGTTTGGTGATTCTTGATTTTGAGTGAATAGATTATGCCTGACTCAACTTTCACAGTGAAATGAGGTGAGATTTTTGTTAATAAAGACAAAAAGAAATCAGGAAACATTTACAGCTGCAGACTCCTTATCTAGATATGAGATATTCTCTTTCCAATCTGTAAAATACATTGCAAAATAGTATATTTTTTTCATTTTAAATTTGCAGGAGAATTTTGGATCATCTTCCATTTATTTTTGGAGGTCTGTTTCAAGCCATACAACACACATATCCCAACCTTCTCAAAAGGTGTCTACCGTTACACTACACATGTTAAAACAGTTCTTTAAATACTAAATACTAATTGTGACCATCTTTTCAATTGGATTTCAGCCTGCTCTGGTAACTTCTCTCTTGAGGTGACAAACTGGCAGTACCTGAATTCATTACAGCCTGATTAATTATGCTGCTTTCATACAAAGGCGAAAGAGACTTCAATCAGAAATGGTAACCTTAAACAGTACCTGTGCAGCAGTGTATCAGAATATCAATCCCAAATCCATGCACTGTTCGTTTGCTTTGTGAATTCTTAGTAATTACGTCTCCCTTACCTATCACATAGCTCAGCTCAACTGCAACTGGTTGAATTAACTAAAGGAAGAGGTTCAGAACATTTTAGTTCCTATTCAACAGAATTTATGTGAGTTACCAGAAGATACTGAAAACTGTACCTTATGCTCTCCACTTGCTTATCACAACCTAACTTCACTGTGCAATCAACCTTTTTCTCCCCCTGCTAAACACTAAACACAGCAGGAGTTTGTGGAAAAACGGGAAGAAGTGGAGTCAAATGTCAGAGACCTCTTGTCATATACAGCTGAGGACTTGCAAAATTTTAATCTTCTGTCTCTTTGAAGGTGACTTTCTTCAATTATCCAGAAACTGAGAACCACCTGGCTATGACCTTCTAAAGCAGTCCTATCACCAGAACATATGGATAGCCTGAAACATCCCTGTACCTAGAAAGCAGTACTGGTTTTGCTTTCTTTCTTTTCATGCTTGTTAACATGCAAAGGCAAATTAATACAAGACAAGAATCAGACATAGGTGTCTAAAACACACATTACATAATTACACTGAGAATGAAAACAAATCAAAGGTAAATATGTTCAAATAGTATTTATTGTTCCTTTACATAAAGGAACAAGGAACTTGGCAAATATTTCTTATGAATAAAGGCCCATCTTCACAAAAGTATGGGTTATGAATAGCAATGAAGAAGATAAGAGCACATAAGATAAAGTCAACTAAGTAAGCCACAGACAGAAGCAGAGCCAGACTGACAATGGAAGAATTCCCATCCTACTGGGCTACAGAGCATTCCCTTTACAATTGTTTAATGCCAATGCACATCAGCATTATACTGAAAGAGACACTTTAGAGAAATATTTTTAAATGCAAAGTTTGGGATATCTTTTTTTTTTTTATATGGATAATACTCAAAGCATATTTCTCTCTACAGACTTAGGTCTCTCGTGCTTAAGTCTGTAACATGCCTGTGTGCTCCGCTGCTAACGGCGATTTAAAGAATTTGCTGTACCTACAGAATTGTATTACAGAGATCCTAGAGGGTATGACTAAAACTTGTTGAAATTAAGTTCTAAGAAAATACATAAATGTAGGTGATCAGTTAGGTTTGGTTTAAATCAAGAATCCTAAGCCTTTCATAGTCAATTGCCTCTAATAATAAATACACTGGGTTGACTGTGGAATCAGGCGCTTCAGAGAAAAAATAATAATGCATTAAAAATACTGCCAGACCAACAGTCTTCCCTCTTGTTCAAGGCCACCATTGCCTGGTATGAACAAAACCTGCAGGAAGATAGACTGTCACACTTGGACAGAAGGAGCTGGCTCCACCTGCAAAAAAAATGCAGTGACAAAAAATCATCCCTCTTGTTCTTCACCTAGGGTTGCCACTGCATTAGACTTATGACCCCAGGTTGCCACATCATTCTTTTAACTAAGTAAAATAACGATGCAGCTAATACACATAAAAATAATATATACTCTTAAAGTGTAAATGGGAAAAGTATAGAACCAGCTGGCAAAAGAAAAAAATAAACAGAAAATAAAACTTAAAGAGATTCTTTAGTAAGTATTGTTTAAATACTTAAGGCAGCTCCTCCTGTAAACTCTCATCTTTATCCAATTTCTGTAGACAAAAACCTGATTTTTGTCACGGATAAGAGATTTAAAAGCACAGAAGAACAAGCAAATGGAAAACATTTTGTGAATTAATTGAAACAGGATGTGAAACTATACTATTCATTAAATTGCTAACACATTCTTCCAAGGAGAATGAAATATAAAGAAGAATTAAATGGTTTTATTTTCAGTTATGTAGTTGCCACCTTTTCAGTATTTTTCCTCAAAATTTAACCATGGAAAGAATACCTTTATATGTCTGAACAACAGTCATGAAAAGATGTACTTAATATTTTATCAATTACTATTAACTTTGATATTAGCATATGTATTAAAAGATAAAAATATATGTATTCCAATAATATATAAGCCAAACTCAAATTAATCTTGTAGTAGAGAAGATACCTCCTTCAGAGACTCTTCGATTTGGCTGGCTCAAGCAATCTGCTATGGCCATTCAACCAGTTAAATAAATTTCTATAATGATTTCACCATTTTAGGCTGCCTATCTGCAAGTTCTTACTGTCAACATGAATTACTCTGTATGCTGCAATTCCCCCATCAATTGAGACAAAGTATGACTGTTGTAGTGTTCTGTTAACATGACATGCTTCTCATGTATCTGTATTCCAAATGTCAAGATGATACGGCACAGCCAGCCAGAAGTGTTCTATTATCAGATCTAGAAGAACAATTCACACCAAAGGGTAGACTTCAGAATAGGTAGGTAAAGCATTTTCTTTGATACGCAATCTCTAGTTTGGTGTCAATTCTGAACAACTTCTCCATGTTATGGTGTCTTTCTATGCAACTGGAGTGTAAGCCGCTTAAGGAGGATTAAACTGACACAGCTTGATTTGTCTGTTTTACGTGATGCTCATTCTAACCAGACATAAGTCAGGTAGCTTTGTCTTGAGAGGGAGAGAGCAGAGAGGGTAGAAAAAGCTATAATGAGTTGCTTTTTGTTTTATTTTTCTGGAGGAAAATTGTATCAGAAATTCAGGGCAAACCAGAATTCTTCAGAAAAGAGCTACTCAGATATACCAATTGAATCCTGGAGATAAAAACGTACCTCTGAAAGCCTTAAAAAAGTGTATAACTTTTGTTAAGGTTTACATGATTACATGTTTAATTTAGAAAGCAATGACTCAATATATAGTCTAATCAGAAGTGAGTTAGAGATGATACAGCCTTGTTAATTATTTTGAAATGGGAAGACTTATGTTAAATTAATAATTTAAATAAGAAAAGCAAAAATACAATTTTATAGAATCTGTAGTTGAGGAGACATTTTCACAAGCAGAAACACAGCTTTGCTAACTCCCACGCATGCACTTAGTACAAATTAATAAATTTACCACAGCAGTATGCAATTCTTATATAGCAAAGGCAGAAATATAAAAAATTATGTTAAAAAGTAATTGGCCTTGATCGTCACCAGGATAAGTGGCTTATAAGGCAATATATAACCTTTTAAAAGTTGTCTGAAGTCCAGGAAACCTTGCATCTCAGTAGCGCTTGTGTAAAAAATGCATTTGACTTCAGACCAACCAGGATTTGCTGCTCAACATAGGCTGAACAAGCTGAATTATGGATTACATTACATTTTTAATATATGGCACTGTAGAAAAGAAATCCCAATAGGTCAAACTGACTTATTAATCACTATAGCTAAAATAAATACTGTGAATAACAGCAACTAATGGGCCACAAACTAGATCTAGGTAGAGACTTCTAAAGACACTTGGAATGCTGGAACGCGTATGAAGAATGTCAACTGAAAAGCATTAAAATGTTCATTAAGCACTCTGAATTTTAATTAATTGCTGAAAACTGATCAGATGTCAAACTGAAATGTACAATGTACACAATCTATAGATTTGGTTATGTAAAGACCAGAGTCAACATAAACAAAGTTGACTCTAGCCTATTCCTTCAAGACTTTACTCTGGATGCTCTTCATTAAGTTTTTAAAATGACGTATTATTGCTTAAGTGATCCGAACAGTGACGAATGCTCGAAACTGAAAATTGTGATCTGGGATGAGATCAGATCACCTGTTGTAATTCTTCTCTTTTTTAACCAAGAAAAGCCACAGAACATATTCCATTACAGGTAAGCTCATCAAATGAGTGACCATCTCACACTACTAATTAATTAAAGACTCAGATTCAAAGTACTTCTTGAAGTATATAAAATAATTATTCTTTTAGGTTCTCAATCAAGAAATGAGACACTGGCATGAAATATTTCCAAAGATGCAATTTTTATTTACACTTTCTTCAAACAGAGAAAACCTACTTTTTATTTATTTTTCTTCTTCTGGAAGCCCTTCCATATTGGTTCTAAGTTATTTAAGGTATACTATAAAATGAAAAGAATACTTGATTTTTCCCTCCTCCTCATCATCACTGGCAATTATTATTACTTTGACTACCTGAATAGCTGACAACAATGCTAGTAACAATATCTGCGGTTCTTCATTAGAGATTTGTTCTGTTACTTAGTAAGATCAAAGCTAAGTCAACAGCAGCATAAAATTCATCTCATCTCACTGTAGCTACAGTTGAGGATAATAACTTTTGATAAAAGAATTTTCTGCAATGTAAGTTTTACCAAAAGGCAACAAACTTACGGCTGTCAGTGTTGTCCAGGGAAAAAAAAAAAAAAAAAAAAAAAAAAGGTTGAGAAGATTGTAATTTGAAGCTCAATTAAAGGATGGAAGAAGAAACAATGTACTGAAGTTGCATTTTATGTTATTCATAAAGAATTGCTTATAGAGATGAGAAAATTAATTCTGGTTTTGGAGACAAGCACCAGGCATATTTTCCAGGTCCATCAGATTTAGCTCAACTTCTGCTTTGTAAAGATGTTTCTTAAAACCTTTTTTTTAAAATTGTGATACCATAAAAATGAAAACAAATTAAAAGAAGAAAAAGAAAGATTAATGAAAACTTGCTAGAGAGAGAAATGTAGGTGGCTTCCTTTACGGCTTGGGAAAACTGTATCACAGACCAGTGATATGGCCTGGGAAAAAAATGCCCTCTGCCAACACCTCCCCTATAGATGAAGCAGGCTGCAGTGCTGCTGTCTTTTTGATCAAGAGAAGAAATCCCACACCAATGACTGTTTCCCCTGACAGACTGCTTGTCCTTTTTAATGTTACATGAGAGCACCAGCCTGAATTTCCCTCCCCTCAGAGCTAGTACCACTACCACTGATTAGAGATGCTGGTCTGCCTAGGGGTACTCGCTTCTTTGGCCAAGGCTGTTTAACCTGTTGTGCTCCATTTATTCCCAGCCTTCTCCTTTAGAGATAGAAACTTTGCCTTTTTTATGGATCTTACAGTATGCTCATTCTCCTAACAGAGCTTCCTCTAAATTGTTCAGTAATTGGTCCATCATACAGAGGTTCAGCTCTTGTTATGCTCCTGGCTCTGCAAGAGACTGTCGTGCTCAAAAAGACTAGAGAAATATCTCTTTTATTGATAATTACAGCTTGGGCCAATACTATTTCCATGCTGCTAAAGCATGGAAATCACTATTTATGATACCTTCTACTTTCTCAAACCAGCTGCAGCAGAAAACCTCATCATTCTCTTCATTCACCTCCCCATAAAATACTGTTTTGCCCTTTTGTTTGCTGAGATACTTATTATACTGAGATTACTACAAACAGAGTAACAAAAGCAACAGCAAAACCTGTAGTGGAAATAGGTCTACTACACTATCTCCTTCAGATAGCTAATCCACAGGCCCTGCTCAAAGCTCTCATTAAACCGAGAGGGTAAATTAGGGTAAGATTTCCCAAAGCAATACAATGGCCTAGAAGTCTGACTTTTAAGGACTTGAACTCTTAAAATGACCAAGGATTTCCATGCACAATCTTTATAATAGTTTAACTTAGTTTTAGTTAACTATGTGAAATATGTGTTTGGATTCACTCACGCTTGGAAAAGTGCTAATATGAAACTAACTTACCAGTTGGCGAAACTGGCCTACAAAATTAACTCCAGATTCCTGCAAAGTGGTATCAGTCAAAAAAGGTATAAGAATAATTTTATTCAAATCAATGTAACTTCACATAGAACAAAAAGTAAGATTTTACTCCAAAGATAGGAAAAAAATGAAGGAAAAAACCTAGTTTGATAGATCATGGAGATACTCACAAGAATGTTATCACCACAGTCCCTCTAGACTGTAAAAAATTTCCTTGTTGCCATTTTTTAGCTTGTCTGCTTTGCTTTTTGACCACCTCTCCTATTGTCTATATTAAAACAACAACAACAACAACAAAAACAACAAAAAGCCACAACATTGTAAAAAAACATGCCAAGGTTGGGGCACTGCGATTTGCAGTACTGCATGATGCCCTTCCCTTCCTATTGCACCTCCCCTGCAGGAACTGGCTGCAAGCCTGTAACTTCAAGGCAAGCAGTAACTAAGTAACTAATAAATAAGGAGTATACCACTAAAGTAAACAGTACCCTAGCTATAATTAGCTAGCACAGACAAGCTGCTGGTGGTAGATGTCTCTCCGAGTTCCCTCAGGCACTCTCCAGCCCAACTCCCCCACAGAATCCCTTTAACCAGCATGCTCCTGTTTGACTCCAGGCAAAACAAAAACAAAAACCCCTTTTTTCCTAGTCACTCACTAGAACAGAGTATGTAACAAAAGGAACATCAAGACGAAGATCCCACTATCAGATAGTTTTACTATATTATTTCTTTGAAAGCCATATACCAGCCTGTAATACTCAAGATACGTTGGGAAACTTCATAAGCCTGCATTTAACACCCAGGGATAGTCTCAAAGACTTTTGTGGTCAAAGAACATGAGACATGAGCATGCAATATACCAATTTCTAGAAAGAAAACCCTGCTTTTGTTGAAAAAAAGGGGGGAAAAAAAAAAGCAAAGCATTTCCTACACCAGAATCAGCTAAGAATTCACAAGCCTAAGTTCACGCAGTAGGAAATACAAGAAGGTTGACAGAGCACTGACATACATAGCGATCCAAAAAAGCTTACTGCATGTAATTAATGTTCTACACAAGGCATGTTACTAACTTCAAACAAACTAACTGCTGTGCTTAAAGTTAAGCATGTGCACATGTCCTTGCAGGTTTGGAGCTGAAACGCTTAACTTGTTGTGAATGTGGCCAAACAGGACCCATTTTGCTATCTCTCTTACAAAGAAAGGCTGTTCATGTAAACTTGTAAACAATCTTTTAACAAAGTTGAAAGGCTACTTTCAGTTCAAACTTTAATTATTTGAACAACACTTCTAAATTTTATCATTGGCAAATTTCAGCCAAATTCTGAAAGAGGTATGTGGATGGTAGCAGACTGGTCCACATATGCAGAAGAAGTATGAACATTAATTTCCAAATTAAACTAGTCAAAATACTCTTACAATACAGAAAGATCATAGGGACTAAAAATACATCATCTTCACTGTACAGCAAAGTTCATCACAATTAATTTTCCTGCACCACAAACTGCTGATACTGTGTCATTTCATAATGACATCAGCTATGAAACCCGTAATAAAGAACTGACTTGCAAAATTTGTGCACATATACATATGAATAATATGTACACATGAAATACTCCCAAACTGATAAAGAAACCATTCAGATTTACAGTACAATCTCGGAAGACTTGTATATGGTAAAAGAAAACCATGAAAGGCCTGTCTTCATTCCTCTCACACAATGAGCTTTTTTTTCCCAATTCAAACTAGTTAAAATGAAGGGCTAATTTTTACTACACATAAAGACAGCAAGTCCTGAATGAAATGTTTATGTGTTGGGCTTTTTTTCTTTTTTTTTCTTTTTTTTTTTTTTTTTTTAAGAACCTCTCCCTTATCAACAGAATAATGTAAGGCAACATTCAACTGTAGCATAATACATAGTGGTGGCAAGACCCATTTAAGGAGCATCAATACAGAGCTACTGTAAGACATCAGAAAGCTTGTGCAGATAACTTCACATTTTCAAGAAAGAGGAGCTTGTCTGATTATTCCAAACTGTTTTCTCTGTATCTTATTTATGAAATGTAAAAGAGATCCCCAGACACATTTAATTATCCATGGGAAGTGGCTCTCTGAAATAGTCAAGACTTAACAGAAGCAAAGTTTGGATACTGTTGTTTGGGGTGGGTGAGTGTGTGGAGAAGGACTCAGATGATGGTTTGATTCTACAATTTACATCAGGTAAAGTAACAAAAAGTTCTGTTCAGTACTTCTAGTTAAGGTGTTTACGTTAGAAGCTGGCAATAGGATTCCCTTGAAGTTCAAGCCTGATTGCCTAAAGGCTCAGGGTAAACTAAAATGTTAAATTCACGGTTACCCTAATTGTCACTCTCTGTATGACCAACGTGACTTCCTGTAAAGAATCAGGCTGGAAATATCCAAGAATAGGCATCCTAATAAACTTTAAGTTCTTTAGACTTTTTCAAACCCTTAGCTTCAGTAAAATATTTTTCAGGCAAAAAGAAAAAAAAATCCACAAAATTTATCTGGCACTGAATGGGATGGAAGGGAGAAGGAAATTAATCTATTTGATGATTCATCTGACTCTTCTAGAGGAGTATCAATTACAAGGGAAACATTGCCACTTTAAGATACAAGTCTAAATCCATGTATGTGTTGAAAACTTACACCTTGGAAATTTTCTAGTCAGGTTTTAAAAATTATTTTCCTTGACATCTAAAAATGTCATAGCACCTTGGGCCTTATCTTCTGAAGTCAATGGAGAGACTCAAGTCAATTTTGAAAAACCCTTTCAGACTTTCTTTCTCTTAGTCTTACCAGTTTTATTTAGCCAGAAGAAATAAAAATTCTGGAATTGCAAGTGTCAGAAAAAAGAGGCTGCAAAACAAATTTTATCCTTCAGTGTCTGAAAATCTGGATGACAAATGGAGGAGATAACTGAAAATTAAGAAAAACCCAACTCAAACCCAAACCCGAAGAAAAACCAAAAAGCAAGCTCACATACCCTCTTTGTCCCCACAAATCCTCAAGGTAGCTCCCTTTTGCAAAAGAAAACCAATACTCTTTCACAGTAACAGCAGCAGACCTCTATAGGGATTGACAAATAATGGATGAACTATTAACTACTCAGAAGTAATTTTGCCAAGTTCTCATTTTCCATGTTAATAAGCTGCACACACTATATTTATAAAGTACTCATAAATAAAAAGATTGTATTTAACATTACCACATTGATAGAATTATTTTCTTTTTTAAAAATGCAGTAATTTTTCTTCCTTTTTAAACAAACAAAACATTACTTAAGACTCCAGTAAGAAACCTTTGAAAAGCAGAAAAAGAAATGCTCTGATGGTCTCCTTCTGTGTGCTAGATCAACATGCAGTCAGGTGGGATCAACTACCGTTTCCATCTCCAAATGAAGTAAAAATCAAATTTGTCTTGGCCAATGAGGAAAAAATGATTAATATCATTGAACCTCTGTCAGAATATTTTGTGTTACATAGATCAAAGGAATACATGCAGTATGCAAACCTGTTCTACTAGAAAAAAGGAATGTTTTTGCTGGCACAGAGCCACTTTCTATTTTCTTGCATTGCTGCCTGGCTTTTTCCTCCTGTCAACTGAGATCCATGCAAAATTGTTCTACTGCCTCCTGACTCACTGTCTGTATTCCTGCTTGTCTGCAACAGGCACAGAAATGTATTTCTATACATTCACTCCAAGTTAGAATTATTAATCATCACCGTAAACATAGCATTACACATCATCTTTAATGCCTTCCTACTTTCTACTGCTAAGTCTATAAAATGCATTAATGTTCACAAATCTTGTTTCATAAAATAAAACTAGAATTACAAAAAAATAGAACGTGTTCATCGTGGGCTAACACAGTTTGAAACGGAATTATTAAAAACATAAATTAATCATTGGGGCAATTTATTTTTAAATTGAATTCTTATTTATTTAAGAATAAGAAAAATAGGTGCAATTGTTAATTAGGAGGCCATCTATACAATCTTCCATAAGACTGATTTTTCAAATAGATATTAACTTCTGAACTACTTTAGTATTTATTTGACTTTTGAAAACAGGAAGTAAAACAAGTCAGAGAAGCTGAAGCTAAATCTGAGATTTTCCAAGATTCATAAAGTAATATCCATGTAATTCCATTAAAAAATTATAAGGACAGATTCCTTGATTTTTGTCTCCTTGAAAATTCAAACCCATATATTTAACTGATCGTTTTGGGATACCTCAAATGAAATTATAACTGTCAGCAGCAATACACCAAAACACGTCTGAGACAACCACCGCATTCTATCATGTCAGCAACACATGGAGCAAAGAGTGCTTGAAAAGGCAATGATAGAATAAATCATAAAAATTCCTCCTGTTCTGCTGTTAATCTACAGGTTTAAAAGCACAAAAAGCAAGCTTTACCTTCTTGATCCATTAACACTTGCAAAAGCCGTTCTGGTCTATTGTATCTGCTTTCATATAATTCAAGCTTAACCAGTGTAAAGGATTTGTAGATTCCAGTGGTTTCTAAACATATCTTGACCACTTAAAACAAAAAGTAATGTATCAAGAGCCAGCTATACAGTATGAAGACCAAGCTGAGACTTGAGTTGTAGAACAAGTCATTCCAAGGATCTTTGAAAGTGGATGGAATACAATTGTTTTAGTTCCAAAAAGGTGAGGGAATAGCCTAGAGATTTGCTCAGAGCATGGCAATCCCACTGACTGTTGGTTTTCCCCAAAATAAAAGACTATTCATTGGTTCTAATTATTTCAGATCCGTCAGAAGCCGTTATGCCTCACAGTTATGTTGGCTGATTCATGAACTTCTAACTCTGCAAGATATTCCTTGAGTAGACACTTTGGAGAGAACCCAGTGTACCACCCTTCCATAACAAAGCCTTCTGCAAGACACACTATACATCTATTTTTGTTCTAAAAGTGCAAGAAAGGAAGGAAACAAGGTTTTCCAAGGAGACAGCTCCATCATACTTTTATATCACGTCTGACACATTCCAAAGAGAAAATTACCTAGTATCCTGATGTCTTTTTAATATTGTTAAAATATTAACAAAGGATTTGAGGAATAATTGCAGGGGTTGCTGAAATGTCTATGAATAACCCAAGCAGAAAGCGAGAATGGCAGCTGTAACGCGTACAAACAAGTTATTCACATTCAGTCCTGGATAACTAAAAAATATTGTAGCCAAAAGTACTTCTTTCCAAATATGTCACAGCACCCAAGTGCTTCCCCATATAATAATGAATTCATCCTTACATTTCCACACAGAAATTAGGAACTACTAGTAGCATAAAGATCTGCTAGAGAGGAATATTAAGTAACTTTTCTATGTCTGCATTTGGAATTCTCTGGTATAACACAGATTTCCAAGTCTCAGACCAGAATCTTAATCATGCTTTATACAAAACCTTAACATGAAAACAGCTTTAAAATGCTCAAATTATACCATCTAAAAGATGAATTTAATTAAAGAATGTGCTGCCTTGTACCCAAAATACATTTCACAATCACTTTAGTAATTAGCTTTTCTCTACACAAAACATCCCTGTTTTTACTGTAGTAGTTCTGGGACTTTCCAGGTCTGCCAGAATATTATCTTTCTTGACTAATATAATGGCTGGAATACAGTGGATAAGAGAAGACACGAAGTATCAGATCTCCCTTGAGCGCTGGCCTAACATATGGTTCTGCAAATTTTGGACCATGGCGTTTAGGATAATTTGTTGAATATTCTTAAGATGACTGCTCTTCCACTATGTGAGAAAGAGGTTTTTTCCTTATCCCTAAAATGACTGTCTTCTATAAGCGGTGATTCACTGAACTAGCCCTGAAGCTGCCTTTGGAAGCTCAGTATTCAAAAACCATCTGTGCCAGCAAGTACCAGGAGAGGGCTTTCACTTGATATTTAAACAAATTATACCCTCAGATATTTCAAACATATACTCTATATTTATGTATTTTGGGATACTAGCCATAGGTCTTGATGGAAAGCCAAATTATTTAATTATTATTATTATCAAATACAGAAAAATACTTACATTTAACCTCTACACTTTAATTCCATAGTAAAAAATGAGCGACTTTGCAATACGCAAATTCTGCATTCATGCCACCTTAGCACTACAAATATTTAACTTGTAAAGCTACCTGACCAAGTCTTGTAGCGTCGAATGGTTTTTCTTAAAGCTTTAACTCTTAAAGTTACATAAAAATATCTATTTCACAAACAAAAACAATTTTTAATCCTAATTCTTAAAAGACTTGCAATTCAAGAAAAAAGTTTGAAAATGTGAACTGAATAGATTCAAAATCCTTAAGATAAACAAAAGCAACACAGAATTTATTACTTTTAATCTGACATTAGACGTGCTTAAGGATATGGACTAAAGACCTTAAATGTTTGCTGTCTTCCCTTTCCTGTATATGTCATCCATCATCCTATCTTTGTCATCTACTGCTGTGTACCGATACAAGCACTATCAAGACCCACACAGCAATAAGAATTAGACAGTACTGCTGCTAAATGCACAACATCGTTCAGGATTACTAAGCACCGAACTTGATAATCATGTATTAAATTCCAAAAAGCAGTAATTTTTAAAGATATCCAATAATTTTGTCTAGTATCATTAAATAAATGAAAAAAAAATCCTATAAAATTCTGCAAAGGCAGTATTTTCAACTCTGCAAGGCAGAGAAGCTGAATTCTTCCAAAGGTATCTGATTTCTCTTTACCCCTTCTCTTTCCCTCTTGATCTAAACCACATTATAATAATAAGCAGGCTGAATTACTGATGAGCTGTCGGCTGCTACAGAGGAAGCTGTGTTTCTAGCAGATTATCTAAAATACAAGACGACAAGAAAGGTACTAAAAGGAAAGCAAATGAAGAGCAGGTGATCTCAAGTTTGCTGTCTCTTCCTTGTAAGTTCCTTTTCCAGTGCTCACCAGGCTCTAGGCCAAACTACTTCAACACGCTAAACTGAAACTACTCACTTTTTGTTGTTGTTAGGTTAGTTGTCTGCCAATCTGTCAAATGGAATGGTTAGCACAGGGTACTGCACAACAGGTACAACAAGAGCCAGAGCCAGCGACAGGGTAGTGGCAGGAATGCACTACTAGGGATTGGCATAGTGATCACAGTCAGATTAGCTCAGGCTACTGTGTAATCTCAGTCTGAAAATCAGCTACACATTTGGTGGAAATATTATTTGAGGATGTCTAGTGCCTGCTCATCCACTTTTCTATAAAATATGTTTTCAAATTTTTTGGAAAGGATTTTTTTATATGGCTCCATGGAGGAGCAAATCAAAGAACATATACAATGCAAAAATAACGTAATTCCAAAACTGCTCATTTTCCCTCTGCCAAAGTAAAAGTAATATAAAACCCCAGCCATACCAGTACAGAAGAGGCAAATGTGGGCTTGGCCTTGATAACTTAAGCTAATCCTGCCATCTGAAAAAAAGTCGATTCAGCTATGGCTTGAAAACAAGCAAAGAAGTCCAAATAAGCCCTGGCAATGTGAGACAGAGAACAAGTTTAAAGAAAACACTCTTGAACAAAGTGCTGGCGGAAAAATATTTGCAATTACAAGCACAAGCTTTTTCACATTTATGAAAGCTGTATAAGAGCTGTTTCTCTGTATACAACAAACAGTACTTGATCACAGAAACACTAAGCTTTTCCATCAACTTTTTCTCTTAAGGAAAATAACCATCACTACTCCCTGAATTGACCTCCTGCTCAGATCAAAAGGGTATTATTAAAAAGATCCAATTTCCAAAGAGAAATTATGAGCTAGTATTTCTGTTGAACCAAGAAGTTGGATTGAAATCCAACACTTCTCATTGAAAAAATGGCCAACGCAACTAAGTATCAAGAAGAGTTAGTTCAGGAAAGGAAAAAAAAAAAGCAACATGCAGGGGTGGGATGATTTGTAAATGATGTATCTTTGGATCAGCAAACATGCAGTGTCCCAGCTGCAACAAAAGCAGACATATATGCCAAAAAGATTAACGAGGAAACCAGCAACTTCAATGACAAAAACTGGATGTCATGACAAAAAAAACCAAAAAACCCAACACCAAAAAAACAGGGCAGGCCAAGAAAGCTCTTGCCAAGTCAGACCTTGGAAACACAGATTATCAGCAGCAAGGACTTAAGAAGCTTAGAAATTGCTTGGAGAAATCAGAGGGTCATAGACCATAGTGGAAATCAAACATCTGGAGGTGGAATTGGGCTAAAGGGATGTCTGCAAGACAGGACATAGTCTTATAATAGTTTTCTGTGTTGTTTATAATCTCCACAAATCCAAAGAAGAGAAATCACATGTCTCAGGCAAACAATGCAAATTTCCAGTACCTTTTTAGTGAAACATTTCTTAGTGTACTTCTGTATAGCTGCCCTAATAAGTAGCTCAGAAGAGTAACAGAGGGAGTTTCTAGCAGCCAACTTGCATGACACAGCTTCTACAATACCTTAGATCCTATCCCCAGAACAGACATTGAATAATCCAGATACAGTATCCAAGTCCTTGAAACCAGCTTGCAGCCAGGCACCAATGTGAGTTGGCCAGGATGGTTAGAAGCTAGGAGAGGGATGGGAGCAATTCAGTCTGAACTGGCAGAAGAGCCACACAATTCATGGCTCCAGGAAATGCACATATCGGCAAAAACTTCAAGGATAATTTGTCAACTGAATAATACAAGTTCAGCAAAACTTGGGCTAGGGGACCAACAAAAGGAAGGAAAAATTTTCAGAAGTCTTTGAAATTTGCCCCAGACTTTCATGTCTCCTTGAAGCACTATACCAGGAGAGTAAGGAGCTGAGAGAGAGAGAAAGGGGAGCTGTTCACCATAATCCAGGTAGACATATAGCTCTGAATAAAATGTTTCATTGAAGGTGGCCATGGTTCGGTTCATCAAACTACAAAAGCTTACAAAAGGATCCTTTTTTTTAAAAGCGGCAATACACAATGAAAATTAAATTCTGATACTTAGAAGAAAATATTCCTTTGGTCAAGAAAAGACAAGCAGGGAATGTACATTTGTTAAAATCTGAAGGGATCCATGCATTATTAGAAGGTTCAAAGTATTTTTAAATTAATTTGGTGTGAAAGCCAAAGCTATTGCTATACAGTTGAGCTTCTAATGAAAGCTTCTTTTGGCCTGTTGCTGCAGGATTTCTTACAGACGCATATGAAGGAGAACAGATTTTTTACTGTATTTAAGACAAGGAGGGAGACTGAAAGGAAGGTAATGTAACAGGAAAACACAAAACCCAGGAAGCTTCCTTGGTCTGAAACCAATTTGACCAGAAAATGGCAACACCTCTGACATATCCGAAGTTATAAGTCAACTTTAGACTATAAACAAGACCCACTTCTGTTCCTAGCTCAGCTAATTCCTTAGCACTAATCTTAGCACATGAAAAGAGAGAAAAGTCAGATAAAAGCGATCCAAAATGGGAAACAAAAAGGCCTTTGGAAATGCCCTGCATTTAGACAGTCAAATTTCTGAGCCAAAACTGTTAGTTAGTAAAAACAAAATGTTTGCATTTTCTTCAGAACACACATATAATGGGGAGAATTACTTTGACTCCTAAAGTGTAGGCATATTTAGGAGAAACAAAAGAAGCCCAACTATTATATCCATACTAAACACCACAGTACTCTTACAGAGTTATGCAAGGTAATACAACCATGTTACCCTGGTTCTCCACCTTGGTTAATATATATATCTCATGCTTTTGACGATTTTGCATTCCACCGTGTAGTATAGCTACTTCTCCACTTAAGATAACAGGAGAATCATGCTAACAAATCCAATTCTATTTCTAGAGCACAGTATTCTTATTGAAATTATCATAAAATTTAGCATGATTACAAACACATCTTTGCAGTTGCAGTGGACAACCAGCCATTCCATAAAAAGCTTTAACACATTTTTGTTACAAAACCACACTTACTGGTATTACTACAAGCTCTTGGTCCAAACTGTAAGCAAGACTACAGTTATGTTTTTCTGGATATTCCTTCATGCCTTACTGTTTTTTCTGTTTTTCTTTGGGTTATGTCGAGGAGAAAACCAGTATAAAAGCAGTGAACAGTTCAAAGGAGAGACCCACACCACAATTAGCTTATTTTTAGAATACTCTTTAGTTATCTGCTGAAAGTTCACACTTGCAAATACAACTAAGAGAAGATGTCATTTTAACTGCAGCAAGATAAACTGGACTCACAATCCTAATTTAGTCATTTAAATCACCTTTTCCAAGTTACACAGTTCACTGAAATTATCAGCATGTAGCATCTCTAGTTATTCCTACCAGATTTTGAAATAATAATTTCTCTTAGTCTGTGTATAGACATGTACCTCTCCTCCTACGGTAAGCAGTCCAGGCGAATCGAGCTTCCGTTTCTTCCGGGGACCGATAGCTGCCAATGCAGTTAGATTGGCATCCCTCTGCCTCATTTGTGCAAGTTCTTGTTGTTGCATCTATTAGAGAGAGAAAAAACCTCTATTTAGTTTTTAAGCTGTTGTCACTTCAAAAAGTTGTTCTCAGACATGCAAGCACGAGGTGAAAGTCACACATGAGCAATCCCCAACAGTACTTCGCTGTTCCTAGAAATACCATTTTAGCAGCTCAAGTATGCAGCCTTGCAGTGGAGTAATAATGAAGATAGAGAAGTTCTCTTGAATTCCCACAGGATTTCTGCTTCCAAGTAACTGTTTTGGAAAACTACCCTTACCCTTAAGAACTGCCTTAGCCCATAAGTACTATACTATCCCTACACACCTCTAGTTTAAGACTGATATGAAGAGTGTAAATACCAATTCAAATCCCCAAAAAACCTCAAACACTTTCTTTCATTTACTTTGAATATTTCAAATATACTTGGTATTTGCTTCCAAAAATAATCATATCTAAATTAATAAAACATCACTACCTAAATGTTAGCTGAAGTTAATGCTGACAAAAGCCCCCTACAAACCAAATTCATAACTGCTTTCTGGCATTGGTCTTTCAGTAACAACACATTGGACTAGTTTCACGCTAAGAAAAAAACCTGCCAGCTGCGTTATGTACCACACTACAGAAAATAAAGAAAAATACTCTGGCCACCACATGATGAAGAGGTAAGACTGCCTATTCATTATAAACTGTAATCCTTTTAGAGAGTTAATAAGAGACATATTCCCATGAACAATACTATACTACTTTAATACACATTCTCATCATCAATTCTACACAAGAATAATTGATTAGGTAATGCAGCATATGATTTTAATTAGAGAAAAGTATTTATAGCTCTTAATAATAATTTTTTTTTATTTCAAAACTTTGGGTTTGCAAAATCCTTCAATAAATTCAGAGGAAGTGGTTGTTTTCTAATCCCGTTGATGTCATACTTGTTTCCACTTCAACAGAAACACACACAATGCTACTTCTCAAGAAATTCGGTAGGGCTAATAAAAACATTGTATGATACAGGCAGAATTCTTCATTAAAATAAAACCAAACTGACGAGTTTAGATAGAAGTGTCTCTGCCGTTACTTACGTGAGCTGCACTTACAAGCAGGGCCTGAACTATCCAGGCCAATGTTAAAAGGAAAGGAGGTTTAAACAACACAAGTACCGATGTATGGTATCTTTTCTCCATTGGTATCTTTTCTCCATTCACTTCTGCCTAGAAAAAGCAGGCCTGCTTCATGCATCCTAATTAGTGCATTTTCCAGGTTTATTCGTTTAGCATCACAACATGTTCTCATTTTTTCAGAAAAAGCAAATTCAGTACAGTTAGAGTTTGAAACCCCATTTTTCATATTTTTATGGCATGTGTTTTGTAACTCTACTTATTATCATAACTTCAATATAACATTATCTACAAATACACATCTCATTTTTCTACAGGATACAAGAATCTCCTAAATACAAAAAAGAAATGTGGAAAAATATCCAAATAATAGTGCAAAGGTCTATACATACTTCTCTTTGCCAACTCATATTAGGTTTTTAGCTCAAATATCTTTGGCTCTCTTCCAGATTAAATGCCAGTTAGACAGACCTGCCCGCTTACCCTTTCAAGGTAGATAGCAACAGTGGTGAGCTCTAATCATTTACAAAGGTCATGATCGGAAGCTAGCCCGTAAGCAGTCATTTAAAATTCGATTGATCCCTATTTGTAGTCAGGGAAAGAAAATGGACATTTCAGCTGTATTGTAATTATGAGGCTTCAAGGCAACTGTAAATAGATGTGCAAATCCAGATACTGGCAAATACCTTAGAGAAGAAATTATTACTATAGTATAACATATATCCAGGAAAGGTTGAAGATAAAACTGCATATAAAAAAAGATCAATCATCTTTTTGCTAATTTGCCATGCTTGCCAGCCTATAAGGGTTATCACAATTATCAGAAGTCTGATGAATATTTAAGCAAGGGCCAACTGGCTTAGAGTGATCCCAGACGAAGTTGTAAAGTGGATAGCTTCACAGAATAAAAAATTTTGCACTGGAATAAGTATTCGTTTCCTGGGAGGTGCAGGTCAGAAATACAGTCTGATAGATAACTGGTACCACGCAAAGGTTATTATCCAAAGTCACCATTTCCAAACCAACAGTAAGCTAATACTTACTTGACTCCTTGTACTACCTGTACTGCAATACACAGTGATTGTTTCAACACGTAATAGAAGCACACAGTACCTCTGAGAAGTTGCTCTAACAACTATAATTCAGTATTTTTTTATTATTGCAAAATGCAAATTATAAAGCAAAACATGTCATTTCTCTAAACCCCACATAATGGAAGAAATCCTGCTCTCCCTTCGAAACCTGCACAGTGTCTGATACTGTTTTACCAAGAACACATGGAATAGATTCCGGACTCTGCAGAAGGGTTTGCACTCGTTTCTTCCTCAGGTTCTTGGCCCTTTTTTTTTATTCAGTGAGAAGAGCTCAAGATAGTACTTGATATCACATATTAATTTTTCACAAGAATTAATATTCTTTGGTAGCCTAGCACTGACTGCCCAAACAAATGCACAACATTTTCAACTACCTGTAATTCGGTGCGTGACAGGACACCTGGCTCGGCAGGCAGAGCCAAAGGCACTGGGCGCTGCTCTACTGACACCGGGCAAATACTGGCAAGACCTTTCCCTTCGCTTCCCTGCCTGTGCCTCTCACCCTGCTTCATGCAGCTTGTCTGTTTAGCCCATAAGCTCTCCAGACATGGATCCTCCTCTACTACATGCCTTACTTACAGCCTAGCCCCTGTGGGACTAATAGACACTACTGTAACACAAATAAGGAACGTGCTGCCAGGTACAAAAACACAATATAGGTTCTGTCACTGGTTTTACAGTACACACCTTGAGACACTACAGCAGAAAAGAACAACCTTCGTATGCAAACCTTAATGAATGTTGGTCAAAAAATACAAAACAGATCAAACACATGCATCACCAGTAAGACCACAGTATCCTGACGTGTTATAAAACAAGGGCTGAAGCGCTGAAACACTCGACAGATACTGAATTACACAAATTCTCATCAGTCTTTTAGAAATTAATTATAACTGGTGTTTTTTTTCTTCCAAAGCTCATCTGAAGGCAGAGCACCATAAAATTATATTTTAAAATAATTAAAAAAATTACAATCCTGATACTGATTACGAAGAGACGCCTTCATCTTGCAGCGGTTAGTGTATGTCAGTTGGCTTAAGGGAATATCTTTGTACACACACTATTAACTATCAATTTGTTTACAATAAAACATCTTTGTAGTTATGAATACTTAACTATCAAGACATTTGACAAGATTCCTGGATGTCATTTAACATCCCGGAGCAGCCTAACCACCATTGTTGGCTTCTTCATACCCCTGTTCCAACTTCCTCTTCTTTCCATCTCCAAGTCACATACTTCTGGTTTTTCATACACTACATCAGATTATCTGTACCAGTCTCTTTCCTACCTTATCATCTGACTCATTAAAAGTACTATCCCCAATCATAATTTTTGTCCAAAAAAACTCACCACAGCAGTGTCTTGCCTTTGGTTCAAAAGAAGGGGACACTACCTTTCATAAAGACATTTGCACTTGCAATGTGGCTGCTAACATCTGATTGAACAGGAGCTTTCAAAAATTAATGCCACAGAGATACAAGCTGTTTTGAATAGTCATAAAACTTGATATGGTTATTGCAGGTATCTTGCAAGAAGATTAGGAATAGCCAAACAGTTTTGTGGGAGTTGTGCAATTAATGTACGTTTAATTACTCTGCTTTGGTGTCAACAGAGATTGCTTTCAAGAAATACCTCTTGTACCACCAGCTGCCAAATGCACATCCCTGACCAGTGGAGGCTCTTCTCCCCAGTACACTCTTGCACCATATTCTCTAGGTCAAGTGGAAATGACTTTACAACCAGTTTTGCATACATAGTTCCAAAGTAATCACTCTCTGAATTCTCAGCATTAAGAACAATGTGAATTAAATGTAGCTATCTTCAATGCTCTGAAATTACTCTTAAAAGTACCTGTGAAACTAAAGCTACTTAAGCCTCTTACTTTACAAACTCAATTATATTTTAAAGTAACAGAACAGCCTGGTATTACAATACAGTTTATCTTCTAACCAAGGCAGTTAATAATTTCTGGATATTTAAACAAATGACGCACCTGTTAACATCTATACATCCTGATAAAACAAATACATTTCCTGTTTATTAACATGATGTAGCAGATACAAATCTAACTCACTACATCAACCAACAAGACACAATTGTTTGACAGCTGCATTCATTCACACTCTCATTTTCATACTGGACTGTTGACGCAATATCATTCTTTAACTTGCCTTCATCACAATTGATACCAATATATTTATCAAAAGCATATTAAACTTTTGGCTCTTTGGGAAGGAAGCACTGCGTCATTCAGAACCACACTAATCAACAACAATTAACTTTTTTGAAAGTCAAAATATTTATCTAAACCACACACAAATATTCCAGTGTGTTATACAAGAAAAAGCTTACAAATAAGATGCCATTCCTTGCTCCTTATCTGATCCCGATTTATTTTTAGCATGCCATTTACTTACGGAGAGGTATTTGGTTACTTAATGACAACTTTAAGTTAAAGAGAACCCTTTGATGAAAAAGTACAGTGTAAGAATTAAGCACCAATATTATTTCATACAATTAAATTTTCTTCTTTGTGATGGTGGCATTATATTAAAACCACAGAAAGAACACTACTTCACTATTTTAATAAAGTAAAGCTAACAGAGGTGCTAAAATAGTAGTTTGTTTTCCTTAAATCATTATTTGTTATGATACATTTAGGTATTTCAGAAGGAAGTGCCACAAGCCATATGCCACAAAGACGACATCCATACATCTATCTGGTGTATCAACATTAGATCTTAAAATCTAGATTTAATAATTTCTGAAAACCAAGAATGTATTTATTCAAAACATGCTTTGCAAATAATTTCGCAACCAAGAAACCAAGCATTCACTTTAAGCCTTTTTCACTTTAAGACTTTTCTGCACTACCAGCCATTGTGAAAACAGTCATTGAGACACTAACAAATAAATACACAGTGTGAATATATGCTCAGTGAATTTTTTTTTTTCTTTTTAGATTTCTACTTCCACTGGCCATTGTGACAGTCCACACAACTGGAAGATACCGACTGTTTCATGAATGAGTATGGTTTCATTTTCAAGATTTAAGAACTAAATCCCCCATCCATTACTCTAACTAGTATCATAATAACCACAGAGAACAGTGAAGATTATTTCCCACTTTTCAACAAAAGCAACTAAACCAAGAGTGAATTCAAGAAAGTTAGGCTGGAGGAATAAATTCTATGGATTTGTTCAAGTTATGCATTTTGTCTGGAAAGACAACTGTCAACAAATAAATGCTGGATGCCTGTTATGAACAACTACAGATCTCAAGTTGAACACCTTCTCCAACCCAGAAAATTAAATGGCCTAGCAGTGGCTGTGATCTGTACTGTCAATTGAGGATTATTCCTCTTCAGTGAGCATAAAAGTCTGTTAACATCAGCTATGCCAACATTCCAATCCTGCCTGCTCACCTGAATCCACAGGAAACGGGAATGTCAAGCAGCAAATGAGGCACTGCACTACTCATCGGATAGACAGGACTTGTTCAAAAGCACGAGAAAAAGCATCTTGAAAAGGCGACAAAATGTGGTCCAAATGGAGGGCAAACCCTAAATGAACTGAAATTAGCTTTGTTTAAAGCAGAGATACAGATGAAATATGGGCCTGAGCTGCAGCTAAGAACTGGACTAAGAGAAATTTCCTTCAATGTGAACAGAAAATAGGCTGACAAGTGGAACACTTAACAATTCAAAACTACATATAAATACCTTGAAAAATAAAAGGGAGAAAAGGGAGTGGCATCCCACGAGAGAAAGGTCAAGGAGATTTCTATGTACAGGCAGAAAGGAGGAATATTTTTTGGCCTGAAAGGAAAATAACTCAGTGACAGAGACACAGAGATGATTGTAAAGATAAAGAAGAAGAAAGAGCTTGAGGAAGTAATCGAGTATGCTTAGATGCTGTCAATACAGGATTTGATAAGGGAATAGATGTTGACTTGTAAGTTTATGTGGTCACAGAGCCAACTCAGCACACAAAGAACTAGATTTTGGCTACTTACAGCTCCCAACATAGTACAGAAATACCACCTAAGAAAAGAACAGAGGACAGAGAAGAGGCTAACAGCACAACAGAAGCGATAAATATCGACAAGACTGTAAACTGCAATCAGGAATGAAGACGACTGGGAACGAGCACCAAACAGGAAATTGGCAAGGGAGAGTGCTAAATGGCAGAAACGTTTGATGAAAGCAAGATCATATAAACAATGATTTCAGCATTGATTTCTAGCCAATAGGCATCAATGGAGATCCCTCCTAATTCTGTTTGCGATGGATGGCTTAATTCCTGATAACAGGGTCATATGCTGGGAAAAGCTTGTCTTAATTGATGGTTCTGCAACATAGATCTATCAGTCTCAGACAGTGATTACACCCCCTGGAAAAACATCTTTTTTGCTGAGGAGAACTTGAAATGTGGCACCATTACACACGTCCTAAGATGCCCACAACAGAAGGTGCAATTAAAAAATGAAACTCATTTAAAATGCTGGCAGTAACCTCAACAAGTCCAGGGACAATGATCAAGAAGGATTGGTACATCACTGAACTTCAGAGAGAGAGTCTTGAAAAACTGATAATGTCTGCAGAACGCCCATGCCATGCTCCTACCTCTCTTTTGCATTACTGAAGTCTCTAAAGGTCAGCAGGACTCCTACAGCAGCAGCACGCTGGCTGGTAAGGAACTGGGCCAAAGTAGCTAACGTTTAGGGGTGTCACTGTAACAGTACACCACCAGAGAAATTTTACATGTGTAATAGGAAATCACACACTGAACACACTTTGTTAGACTTTTAAACATGCACTGCTCTGCCAAATTATATCTGGTTTTCTTCAATACGAAGCTGCATGCTGCTTCTCCGCAAGTGTTCTCCCACAACTTGGTACAAGCTGCAATCATTCACTTGCAATGGCTGTACATCTATTTGAAGTAGATCAAGATTTTACTTTACTGAAAAAGGTGTGTGTTGGTTTTTTTCCCTCTCTTTCTCTTTTTCTTTTTTCTTTCTCAAACGCTTTTAACAAGAGTCAAAAATTATTGCACAGTGTTTGAAAAAAATCACCCTGGGCAAAGACTAAGCTGGGAACATCTCAGCCCCCCAAGATGAATGTTTCTCAAAATAATGAGCATCTCAATACTGTTCTGGAACCCTAACTAGGGTACTTTTGACCAAGTGTCTTTCCTACAATAGACATTTGTGTTTACTACATCTAATTTCATTATGTTTCTGAAGTTTACTCAAATTTTCCATTAACATTCGCCCAATTACTTTCAACATAATCTACACTGAACTTCTGGTTATAGAGAATGCCAGGTGCATCCTGCCTTTCATTTTTGTTTTTTCCCTGAGAAAAAGCCTTAATTGTAGTTTTCTCCAGACATGTACATTACCTAGCTAAATGTGATTTTTAAAATAATCATCAGCAAACCTACAATTTTATCTCCTTACTACTCAAGACCACATGCTGTCTGAACTGATTCATATATATATTCACACTTGGAGATTTAATTTTCTTGGAAGTCTCTTCAAAAGCTTACTCATAGCTTACAAAAAAATCAGAAAAATGACAAATTTTGAAAGTGATTTTTTAAAATCTTGGGGTTTTTTTAATAGACTTTGTCCCTAGTACTATTTTATTCCCCAAACAGTTTGACGTTCCTACTCCACTAGTCCCCTTAATCAACTAACGCTCTGTATGGGTGTCTATGAACTTCTTTTCGTTAATTCTGTATTTTCTTGGTTGGTTGCCCTTCTGATTTTCCAAATACAATGCACTATTTTGGTTTAACTTAAAATCATTCATTTCTGCAACTGCCCGATCATCTCAAGCCACATATTCCTATCTGTAGTAATACAAAGCATAACAACTTTTTTTAGAAACATATCCCTCCAATTCCTCTGAAGATTCTGTAACAATGGATTTTTTTGTCCTTTCAGTAACCATAATCATTACATTTCTTCAATCCTCAAAATCTGTTGTTGGAGCTCCAGCATATTTTGTCTGGTTTTAGCTATACTGTTCCTCAAACAACTTCCCTCCAGTCGCACCAGTTCCAGGCTCTTCTAAGCTGGAGAGATGCCTATTTTAAGCCTTTATATTTCTTAGGTCCCATAATAGTGTTTGGTAGATTTGCGAGCCAAATCCAGATCATTCGAGCAAATGGTTTCTGAGGCACAGACATGTGTCAGGATCAGCATTACTAGACCTGGCAACTTTTCTGGATGCCAGTAACTTGCCATAGGATCAGAAGAAGTTCTGCAAAAATTTCCCTAAGATCTGTTATTTTATCCTCACTCTTGGGGCACTGGTGAGAAAGACTGGATAAGATCTCTTCCCAGGCCCTCTGACAATGTAAGTGGGGTTTACGATCCTCCCAAGATTTCTAGGATGTTCTCCTTTCTCCCCTGATGTGAGACACTATGTGAAGGCCCCAAAACAGATGCTTTAATGAAGATTAGGGAATATAAAATGCAGTGAAAACCTGTACAAATGACAGTTATGTCTAGAGTGACAGACTAGTTACAAAAGGACGCAAACTTGTTGAGCCGTGGTTTTAGTTAGGCAAGTCTGACAGAAACACTGGTATAGTGGGAGCTAACTCAACTATGAGAAGTCAGAAAATTTGCTTTGCTTTTTTAAAATCATGCACTGGAAAATATGAGGGTCAGATGAACCTCACAACTGAGCTTTCTAGCAGTTCCCCACAGTTGCAGATGGAGTGCACGTAGTAACTCCCAGAGGCTATGCTGTCCACTGTAACACTGTATTAAAGGTTGTACTAGATCATGAATCAACTGCGCTATTTTTCAGATGGTGAAGTTTCCCTGAAATAAACATTTTTGAAAATACCCTTTAAAGAATCTTACATTGTACCTGAGTAATACAGCAGCTACTTGGATAGTGAAAACTTTCCATGGTTGCTACAACTTTTTGTTGGTACCATGAGCCTCCGATCAAGAATTTTATCTGCACTATCTTCTCCATGCCTCACGAATTCTGATAGCATAGCATGGCCCCTTTGTTATTTTTATTTCTATTCCCACCTCTGGTACATACAGGAAAGCTGAAGTAATTAAGAACCAGTACACCAGAACTGTACCAAAACCATGGGGAAGGTGCGTTCTTGTTGACTATATCAATGGAGTCAATTGAAGATGTGATATACGTAGGAAAATCTCAGCTTTGTGGAAGTGAAGAGCGACAGTACGTCATACCATAAAATCTCAAATCAGCCTGAAGCATTTTCCCCATATAATTATTTCTACTTTTTGGTAAAATTTCTCTGCCTATATGCCACTACCACAAAATTTCAGAGTAGCGGAAATCTTAAGTGCATTTAAAATACTAGTTAATCAGAAATTCTGGTAAGAGCCTTTATTAACTAGATTATTCCACAAGAAAATGCCCGGATTTTGACACCAGTCCTCTAATATTCTTACGGGAAATCTGCATCTTGAAACTGCCAGCATCATTTGAGGAAATGAGGCAAACGTAGCAATCTACTAAAAATCATTTGGCTGTAATAAGTAATTTTAATCAAATAGTTAGAGAGAATGGCATTGAAGTTAATTTCTGAAGTGTCATAAACAGATGGGAAATGTGGAGTGTAGAGACTGGTTGTGCACTTTCACCGCAATATCCTTTTTTGCAGTCTGGATTGTGGTTTGATCAAGTCTAAGTGACATGACAAAAACAATTTTAATTTATTCTGAAACTATATTCAACTAAAGAATACACAAAATAGAGAGTATGCTACTCTTTTCAAAAGTGAGATTTGAGGCAGAGCAATATCAGGAACAAAAATAGCCAGACACCCACCTTCTTCTCCCCCTTAAAAGTTGTGGTGGTAGTACTGGGGGTTCACTTGCAAAATGGAAGTTCCACTGGGGATGCAAAACAAGCTTGAAATTTAAATAATCTACATCTTTTTTATTTTAGATTTAACTATAGCAAACCCGCTACTGCTCATTTCTCCTGCAGATCAAGGGAACAACATACCACAGTGTGGGGACAAAATATTTCAAGCAATTTTTCATACACTGACAAGTAGTATATTAGGGAATCTTGTAAGTACAATACAGTAGTCATCCCCTTCTATTGATCACATATAATTTACATCTTACAAAGATGTGAATTCTTGCATTCTCACTCCACAAGGAAAATCTCAATGATTTATTCATTTCAAATAAAAAATAGAAGGTAGATGAGAAGAATTACTTCACAGGCTGTAGCTTTCTCAGGGCACTAGTGCTAGGCTCTTCTCTCGCGCTGCCCGAAGGGCCTTTGTGTGCAAGTCCCTCTAATTAACAAGGTGAATCATGCAGCAGTTCCCTAATTAGTGAACATGACAAGCCAATGGAAACAAGCAGACAGACCTGGCGTTCAGATATGGTCAACAAAAGGCACAGTAACACACCATTAAAAAAAATAATTATATTTCATGTAAATAAAATACAAAAAGTAAGAGAACTAGAGTAATACCTAATTTTCCTTTTCATGTTTTATGCTTATTCCTCATTTATTGCAGATATAAATAAAGACACAATAAATCAAGGTTTCCAACTGCAAGTCACACCACCTCTCCAAAATCAAAGAGTGGTTATCCTACGTGAATGAGCATCTGCTTAAGGGGCATTATTTGTTTTCTCTCTTGTTTTTCTGATTTAAAGAACTGCAGTTACATTAAGCTTAGCACTTTAAAAATCCCTAAATTAATTCTATTCAAAATATTTTTTCTTGAAATGCTTTCTCACCAACACATGAAATGAGTGCAATAGTTGCACTATTATTATTGCATTATAAAAATGCCTATATTCCCAATATGTAATATTTTCTAAGTTTTGTATAAGGATAAATAAATAAATAATAAAAGTGAATAATCAAAGAAGCCGATTTGCATTAAAAAGGAAATGAGATGATCTAAAAATATACCTCCTTACATTCATCTTTTCAAGTGAAAGATTTTTAATCTTTCACTCTTCCTTCTGCTTTTCCCAAACACATTCTCCCCATCTCCAAAACAACACATGGAGGTTTCATTCACTTTCAATTTATGGCAAATTGAACCTTTGATTTAGATCTTAACAATCCTTCAATATATTACAAGTCTAAAATGTGTGTCACCAACTGCAGAATACAATTCTTCACAGAAAAATTCCACTATATTCTTTGCTCTCTATTCCTTGGCACGTTAGAGTAAGTGAGGAAAACCACAGCTTATGCCCCCCCATTACAGGTTCCTCTTCCTCATAATCATGAAAACAAGTATTTCTGACTTTCCTCTTCTAATTGGGTAAAATATCCTTACATTCTAAGACTGATGTTCAAAATACTGATGTCTAAAAAACCCCTCATTTTTCTGACCAGTCCAGTTTTAAAAATAGGGGATTAAAATACTGGCCCATAAGTAATAGTGGTTCTACATGCCTTTAAATATTCTTTTTTGGCTATAAATCTGAAGAATATTCTATTATAGAACTGACTGTTTCAAAGCAGTTTTAAAATCAGTAGAAAAATTCACAATACTATCAGAGATCACGAGCAGAATGCTAAAACCACTACAAGCTATTTGCTGTGTTCATTTTTTTTTCCTTTTAGTACATGTGAACTTTCCCTATCTTCTCTTAGATCCCACTCAACATAACCATTCTTAGGACAGTGCAGCACAGCTTTAAACACAGGCTGAAAAGTATCCTCTTTTAACATCAAGGCACAATGGATAATCTGCTAACAACTGAACTATGATCTGCCATATGCACAGAGGAAGTATTCAGCAAACAACCTGTCACAAATGCTTATTGTTTCAGTAAGCAACTCACCAAAGGACTTCACTTTATAAAATATATTACAAACTGTGGCACACAATTTATTATCAAAGACAGCTGTAATTAAATGTGAAACTACTGCAAAGTGAAAACAGATTCAGTGCATTAGAAAGCTTTACATTCTTCCTTGCATCTTAAATAACAAAATCAAAGCGAGGAGACTTGAAATATATGCTGAATATACAAACCCAGAAATTTAATGCAAAATCACAAAATTTGTAGTTGATTTTCAGATAAATAGGATAAACACAGATTATTTTATATGTATAATTAAAAATATTTTGCATTTAAGTAAAAATGTTAAATGCAGCTGATAACAATAAATCCTAATTGTCCACAGGAGATGTTTTGATATGAGATTATATCTAATACCAGAGGGACAAATTCTGTTTGTTTTGAATACTGCTACTGATGTCAATAGAGTTACTCCAGAGCTACAATTGTATGACAGAGAAGAATTCAATTTGCAATACTTTGAATATGACAAGCATATACTTAAGAAGTGACAGGAGCAAAAATGCACACTGAGAGGCAAACAGGGCAAAAATAAAAACCTCTCAGACAACACAGTCAGACCATTCTCATATTTGCCACATAATCTACCACATTTTCTCAGCATTCCCGAATGTTGGCATGCCTGCTAAGGCAGACATTTCCTTGTCCATCAGATTTAGGGGGGTCGATTTTCAGATTTCAGTACTTACCAGAATCTCTCCACATAGATAGATGGACAGATGAGCATTTTTTACTCAGGAATTATTTTTAATGCCTCGGTTAAAATTACCTGAGGATATTTATGAAACGTACATTTAGGAATTTATTTCTTCTGTATAGCTAAGCAGATCACAGAAATCATCATATATTGCAACGTTCAGAGAAGCATCAGTTGACAAATCTAAAAATGCATAATGTCTTAAATAACATAATGTATATTTAAATATGCATTATAATTGCTCTATATCTAAAACATAAAAAAACCCAGAGCAGAACAGCATCACGTACTACTGAAATCCAGCACCTTCTACTGAGCACCACGACTGCATGCAACACACACAGAAGTTTAGCTCAATAGTGAAGTGTATTTTGCCTCTATGTAAATACTTGACCTCAAACCTTGATAAAACTGGGATTAACGACTGGTCTCAGAAAACTCTGCCAGACTCTCATGACCTTAAGTTACCTTTCTCCTCTGAGAAGGCACCTCTAGTATTCTCAAGAGCATTGTTTGACTTCTGCATCCTAAAACAACATACAAGTTTTGAACCTGAGACTCAATTAGAGAAGTTTACAGGGTTAGCTAGTATAGCTGCATGTTCTTTAGATGTTCTCCATGCAAGCTGGAGGTCTGTATCACTTTATCTTGTGGTCACCTAGATTATTAAAAAGGTAAAATAGCTAAAAGATGCGAACAATTTATATTCTTAGAGAGGGAAAAAAATCATCCTGTATTTATGTTTTGTGACACACCCTAGCAAACAACAGATTTCCTGAACATATTGCTTAAGAAGGAAAAAACGGCAGCTGCTAATGACAGACCATTATTAAAATAGAGAACAATTTTGCTGAATACTGAATTTGCTGTTCCTCAAAATAGGATGCTGAAAGTGTTTTACTTAAACAGCAGCACATACAGTGAAGTAATAATGTATATTCAATAACCACCTTAATTATTACCTGTCATAGTAAGACACAGCAGATATCCCTATGTATTCTACAGGTACCCTATACTGGGGAACCCATCTCACTTCTCCAGACCACAAAAATGTGCTATATTCTCACCAATCTCACTTCTATTATGTTTCCAGTAAAGTGAACATTCTCCCTCTCTCCTGTCTTCCTGTACACAATTAGCACCCCAGTTCAGTTTTTATGTTCAGTCTAATTTCCCATTTTGTGTATTTGACACCTTCCTAAAGCTTGACTTGTCTGACAAGTTTGCCAGATACAAGCACTTATTCCGGGACAGATTCTTTTTCTTAAAAAAATTATTCTTACTTTTGGGGAAATTAATAGATTTTCATGCACCTTAACATGTGAATATAGCTTTTGGCCATACAGGGTGAAAGTCAAAGCACAAGATTAAGAGACATCTTCAGAAATCTACATGGCATTATTTCTGTTCTAAGAATATAAATGTCTGTTCTGAATATAAATAGATTTACTAGTTGCGAAGGGAAAGGACACAAAAGTGTAAGGAAGCCTACTCTGTACTTCAGATTGCTTATTTACATTTTCACATGGCTGTGCAGAGTCAATAAACCTGTCACCTATAACTGCATCATACTGTTGTTCAATACGCTTCGCTCAATCCTACAGATACAGAGATACCAGTTTTAAGGAAGCTGTAACACTGCAGCGTACACTCTTCAGCACAAACATGTAACATACTTTTGCATCTTACTGACCATTTCCACGGAAAACTAGAAGCTAACCACCAATTCAGGAACAATCTTCAACACTAACTGAAAACACAAGTCTTACACATCATTGCTCAACTGCCTTACAACGTTAAAAATATAGTAATACCTTTCATGTGTTTACATTTTAGAGATAATCATATCTACCTTTAGTAAACACATTCTTGAGGGAAAACCAATCATCCTGTTTACATTGTGAATGGCAATAATACATTTTATTTATTTAAAAATTACTATTACTAAAGGGGAACTATTTTTCCAGGGTATGTTAGGCAATATCTCATTATTCAACTAAGGTGATGCAATATTGTGAGACTTTCACAGGCTGACACAAAGATATTTTTTAATGACAAGACTAAACTAAAAATAGGAAATACATGCTAACACACCTTTCACGACCTCTACATGTTACTGACTAGCCTTGTAGTTTAGGAGAAGAGTGTGCATATAACCTAGCTATGGATAGAAACATTTAGTATTTACTACAGCCAAAACTGACACTTTTTACCCTACTGCTAACCGCATTAAATATTCCTTAAAACTCTACCACAATAAACTACCTGAAAATGACAACAAAGCTGATGTCCACATTACTCCACAGTAAATACATACATATGTAAGTACACAACCATAAATTGTCACATCCCAGCACAGACAGGAGATGCTGACAAACCTTGTAGGAAAACTGCAGCTTAGTTTTACAAAGCAGATTTACAGAATCAGATTATTTCTTTGTATCTGATTTTACGATCTGCTAAATAAAATACTCTTCAAGAGATCTGTGAAAATAAATGTCCTGTGTATCTTATAAACTACTTGGAGATTCACAGAAGTATTGCATGCACATATTTCAATTCTCAAAAATGTGCTGGCAAGGAACTTTTATATTACTCTTTTTGAAATTTTACTACTATGGTTCCAACTTGAGCTTTAACTCTGCTCCCATGAACTCTTTCATCTCCCACTAACAGGCTAGAAACAGCTCACATATTTTATGAAATGCAGCGTGTTCTACAAAGTGTATTCATTTCAAAACAAGGTCTTGCCACTGTAAAATGACAGAACATGCAAATACCCTTCCAGACTACAGCCGGGAAGTAGATGTGGGGATCAGGGGTTGATCTTTGTATGTGGGTCTTGCACAAAGAAGAGCCTGAAGATTTGTCAGCAGGAGGTATGCAGCTGATTGCTGATGGCCAGCTGCCTGCTGCCGGTGCAATGTGCAGCACCCAGGCTGAGTGGGCAGAGGAACAGAAGATTTAGTAGGTGCGTCTCGATCCCCTTAGGTTATATCATGTGACACGGAGCGCCCGGAGGAACTGGGGGCAGATGAAAGCTGGCAGCTGTGTGCTGCCTCAGGCGCTCCGAGGCTGCCAAACAGGGCTTACAAACATGTTAGCTCAGCGGCAGAATTAAAGCCCTCATTCAGGTTTATTTTGGAGTAAGAAACCAACGTGCATACAGAGGATGGGGGAAAACTTGCCCTGCAGGCTGAAGCCTAAGTACACCTTGACCTCTCCTTGCAAGCTTCTATATAGTAAAGCAGGCTTGACTAAGGGACCAAAACATCTAAATAATAATTTAGATTGTTGTCCAAGCAACCTCCTCAGTTTCTGACAAGCAGACACAGCTGACATTTGCTGCCCTCTACTTAATAAATAGGCAATCATATTCTAAAGTGCTATTACTTTGCCAGATCAGCAGGGAAGTAAATCTGTTGCAGTGTTCAGATAAAACAGTTACGTGATTTTTTTTTTCCACATTCACGGCTTGCTCCATATGAAAATATCTCCCCCCCCCCCTTTTTTTTTTTTCTTCTGGCTGTGCCAGAGTGAGAAATTAAGCACAAGGTTGTTTCTACCCAAGCAAGACCCATATTTAGACAAAATACCACAGAGGCAGAAGGAGAACTGGAAACTCAGTCTTGATGTCTTCCTTGCAAAAAACGATCTGATACCTTTACGTGTATATATTTAGATACATAAGAAGAATTTAAAAAAAATCTTTTAGAAAAGGAAGTAACATTGCCTGCATTCCTCAGTGCCTCTCCTGGAACCTGTGTATGCAATCATCTACTCAGGAGAGGCAAAGCCAAACCATCCTTATCAGAAATCTCACACCACAAAGGTGGAAGAAAACATTCACCAAGCTCTGTTGTCTGGGCCCCAAGAAGTGATTAGAAAAAGGGGGCTGCCACCCTCCACTTGTTTAGCAGTGCCTCAAAATCCAAAAGCAGCAGCACTGGTTATTCGTACAGACATGGAAGGAAAACTACAGGGGATCTGAAGGGCTGAAAATTCTACCGTCACTTTCCTACAGTGGAAAAGTCTGACACCACCTTCAGAGAATTCATTTTACAAGAGGAAGTTCCTGCTGGAGTATTTTGGTGAGATACAGAAAAGCAAAGTCACCTTCAGCTTCAGAATTTCTTTACAAAAAGCTTATACCATTCCAAACCCAAGTTCTAGAAATTCATATTTAAGTAGTCCTGTTGCTTTATAATGAGAGACGACTTGTTACAACAATCTGTTATTAGGCAGGACTCCACTGGTGTGTATGCACTCTGGAAGACAACATAAACAACAGGGATGGATTTCTCCTCCCTTGTCTCCTTTTCAGCTTTTTAAAAAACATGAAATCCATTAGGTTGAGCAGAATTTGTAACAAGTATTGCTCTTTTGAAAATATTCAAACACAAACCAAATATATATCACAAAAGAGCTAAACTCTAATTTGAAAATGCGTCTCCAGTCTTCCACAGGAGTTTGATTTGAGAATTAAGAGTACACACTTAAAATTTTGTTGGGAAAACAAGTAAGAATCCCAAAAAGAAAAGCCAACTTTTACGAATGTATACAACTCTTTACTTGTTTAAATGTCCCCAGATTCTTAGATCGTCACATGGGAACCTTCTGGTAGCCAGGTAAGACAATTACTGTATTTGTGTACACAGGTGCTCATGTGCCAAATAGCAGATTGCATCAGTACAAATACGTGTCATACAAATTCTAAGGAAATTACACTGCTGCTGTGTTAATTTGAAGGCTACTGTCTTTCAAATACCTCTTCTAGAGTCACTAAGACATCAGCTAAACAATGAACAATGCCTGACTAGACAGCTTGCCTTCTCGTTCCTTTCTCTTGCATATTCACCTGTCCCATTTTGTTCTGCATTCTCCAAGTTATGCAACCTTATTTATCTGTGCTTATGAACATCCCACATACAAAGATGCACAAATCTGACACGGGTCTTCATGAGGTGGCACAACACATCAATATGATACTAATGATCCTTCTCACTCAGTGCATTCAAATTTGCATGTAACTCTAGTGGGGGAGTAACCAAAGCTCCAAGGATTTTTTTTCTAGATAGCAAGTATGAACAAACGTAAGAGTGTTCTATAGCATTTAAAGACGTATCAAGTACAAAAATAGTTTGTTACTTAGAAGAGGCCATGTATTTAGCACATATATCAGTAAAACATTTGACTCTACAACGCTAAAAACAACAATGATAATCAGTCACAAAAAATAAGCATTCATGTTAACTAAACAAGAGCTAGGTAGTTTATGTACACTAAAATCATGCATCACTATGGCATTCCACTAACAATTTCATAGAAGGAAATTATTATGTTGGACAGGATTGGATTTAATTTAGATTTCTGCTAGACTAATGAGGTAATCTTGGGTCAAGTTCGGGTTAGAAAAAGGACCAAAAAAAAAAAAATCTAGCCCTTGACTCAACTCCAATTAATACACATTTTACCTAAGCAGGAATAAAACAATTTGACTCAGTGGGAAAATATTATGGCCATTCCTTTGATCCCCTGGCATTTTTCTGTCAATTACCCAGTTTTTCTGACTGTCTGTACAGCAAGGGTAACACCATACTTCCTCTTCAGCCAAACATCTGCCATCACTTCTGCTCTAAGTGCAGGAAAACAGGCTGGAAGTCATGGTCTTCAATGTTGCAAAGAGATATGCAAACAAAAAGTTCTGCTGAATACTAAGGCTACTACTGCCTGAAAGTTCTTTCTGACTTGTAGAATCCATGGCAGGGTAATACCTTATCCTTGCAAACCCCGGATTTTTTTTTTTCTGGCAAAACTCACTGTCTTTAAACTAATATGAAATTTTGAAGATCTACACACCAAGATTCATATGCAAGAAATGTATTACTGGTTACAGATCATCTTGTTTCTTCAGCAGCAGTTATTTCATATGCCAGTATAATACCATTCCTCTCCTGTCCTTCCCAGGTTCATAATCAGCTCCGGTTTATCAGAATTTGTGACTGTTATCGTAATATATCTGCACATCTAAAGTAATATCTACTCAAAAAGGAAAAAAAATACAGTTAACAAAAGCAATAAGCCTGATAACACAGCAGCATTTTCATTAAAGTATTTCAACTGATAACAGAGAGGACTACTTTTCCCTGAGATGCATGTTTAATACTAACATTTGAAGTCACTGCAACAAATTTTTCATTTCAGGAGTATCTTGTACTCCACAGCCAAATCCATGGCAGTGTTGCATGGGCTTAGACAGCACCTGAATAGTCAAAGCATTTTTCTGGGTACAAACAATAGACCTGTGGTAAAGGGAGAGTGTAAACAAAGTGACTCTTATCTAACCTTCTACGCATATTGACAAAAATGCTTGCACTCCTTCTGCATCACAGCTATAGCATTGGTAACCTGATGCAGAAAATTATTTATGAAACAACTCAGTTTTGAGGAATCATTACTGCCTAAATGTTGCACTATCATTACTTCGGGTATCGTATTCCTAGCTTTTCCTTCTTTTTACACTGACCCTCAGATGGGCTAGAGCTAAGTGGAAATTTCATTTAAACTTATTTCTGTCCAAGTGCTCCATTTCTCAATGGAATGTTTTATTAGAAACCGTTTTAAGAGAAGATTGTTGCTTTTGAATCAGTATTTTTACGTCAGGCATGATAAAATAGAAAACTTCTTCAGATTTGTCACAAGAGATACCGTATTACTAGTACATCCTTAAGGACTTTAGTTTTGCTAAAAAGGTGAATAAATTAACTTACCAAACAAAACAAAATCCTTTTCATTTTCAGTGACACCTTATGAAAACAGGGATAACTGCTGTAAACTATTATTTAAATATTTCAAAAGAAACCATTCTTACTGATTGATAAACAAATATTAATGTGGTGACAATAAATTATTCGGAGTAAAATTGTTTTCATAATCTAATCATTAAATGTATGATGCTGGAGTTTCAGTAACACTGCTAAGACAAGTTACCTTTTTATGTGGGTTTTAAAATTTCTGAAACAGTGTTAGAGCTACGTAAAATATACATCATATGATGTACATACTTTTAAGTATGAGAAGGATCATATGGCTTCTTATAGAACTCTACCTGCTAACAGTCCAGATATTTTTGTGCCTGTAACTCAGAAAAGGATACAGTTCAAAATCTAAAACTTAGCCAAGTAAGGCTTTTGTTACAGAAGACACTGCAGACATGGGGAATAACAGTACCCGAGCAGAGCGGTCACCACAGCACTGCAGTGGATACAGCTCCTTCTGGGCGTATGAGAAAGACCCTCCCCATGGTCTGCTTATGCAAGAACTGGGTACTCCCAAAGCTCCTAGCCAGTGTAACTGTCACAGCAGCAACCTGCTTCAATACACACCACTCTTAAAGACTTTGTCCAGTCCTAGAAAGATGGGCTATCTGTGCTGACAAAGGTACGTAAGGCTGTCTTCTGTCTTCCCTTGAAATAATATGCTATTATGAATATCAACAGGTCTGGGATTTCACTTGCATGGTTAATGAGTACATCTGAGAACAGACTCAATTGAGTGTTATCTAAACTGATCTAGGTCCTGGATACATGCCCAGACATTTATGGTGTCTGGTTTAAGTTTTTATTATTATGCAATATTCTTGGTTGGTGATGACACAAAGATTTTAACCAAGTTAATCTTTCAGGATCAAACTCAGCTACTTGACTTTTAAATTAAAAGCTTTTTAGCCAACAGACACTTGAATATGTAGGAAAGTATCAGTGACAGAAAGGCCGTTTAGGATCTTACCTACCCCCTGCCTTTCTTTTAACTAATTTCTATGATTAATTACTAGGTGTTGACTCTATTCCTCATCTCAATCTATTCCTGCTATCAGTTATATTGCCTGTTGGATGTCCTATTTAATGAACCCTTTTAATGGAAATTAGAGAACTCACAATTTCTTTAACTTACATTTGTGGCTCTCCATGCTTCCAACAGACTACATAAATCAGTGTTATTTTCTAAAACTTGATGTTAGAAGCTTTAATCATGCAATATGAAGTAGACACTGCTCACAAATTATGCTGTTTCTTATATTAAGTTGTACTGAGAGTCAAACATTTCAGAATTTGTTACAAAACAATGTAACAAATAACAGCTGAAGAGCAGCATTTTCCCCTGGAATAGTTTCAATGGAAAATGTTTTTCACTAGTTTATTAAACAAGTTTACCATTAAAACAATCATATAATGTTCACTGACAAAAAGCTGCACCAATTTAAAAGTGTGAAAGTAAACGGAGAGTTTTAAGCAATACAAACCCCCACAGGCACATTCTCCTACTGCTTTCACTCAAGTCCATTTGAAACAGGTTAATGCTAAAGCAAAATAAGTCAATCAAACTGAAATAAGAGTGGGTTTGCACTGACTTAACTAAAACAATGCTAGTCTGTGTGTGAATGAAATCTGACTGTTATGTCTAGTCTCTGCAATAAGACCATATGTAGATGGATCTTCTGTTTGTTTTGGTAAGAATTTAAACTTGATTTATGCCAGTTTGGCTTAAACAATATGCAGAGTGGTTTGAAGGCTAGTTAATAAATGGAGTAAGATAGAGTTACAGAACAAAATATAAAATAATCTTCACCTTATCAAATTAATTTAAAAATGTGTTTAAAGGACATAGTGACCCCCCCCTGTACATTTTCTTGATGACACCAACAAGCAAGAAGGGGTCTTCTTAATGGTAGAAGTTCTGTGAAGAAATTGGACTGATCTGTTTTTCTTTTAAATTAAGAAGAAAAAGAGAACATTATGGAATGAAAGGCTCTAAAATATCCATAAAGAAGAATGTTTTGGAACAAACATCCTTTGCTAGTTTTCTTTCTCCCCTCTTCATCACATTATTCTTGTGATGGTACATCTATTCTGCATTCCAAGACAGTGCTTTCTAGAGTTCTTCCGATGTTGCAAGAAGACTTTTCTTAAAGATTTAGAATACTTTCTTAAAGACTTTAAATTACTTCTTTTGGTATTTCACTTTCTCCCTCTGATTTTTGTCTTGTGTATCTTTGGCTTATTCTCTATGGCTATATTCTCTTTATCAGACTTCACATAAGAGTTCCATTTGGTTTAGATATTCATCCTTTTCTACCTGGCAGGGAACCAGGGTATCGCATTGATGGCACTCAATTTTGAAGAGGGCAGTTCCAGACTGCTCGGTTAGCACAAGGAATGCAGCAGTGTCACTGTTCAAATGCAGGCCCACTGCAAAGTCTGAAACATTATCCATTCCCAGAACATAATGATGAAATTATCAGCTGCTTTGCTGATACAAAACCCCAGACTATCTGACAGTCGAATCATTAAACAGGTAACGTAAGCTAAGAATGCTGCAGATTTCTTGGATGCTCTCTTTGTGCTTTTTAAAACATTACCTAGTAGCCACTGTACTACTGGCCAGAAGAATATCTGAGCAACAAAGGTCTTCAGGCAATACTCAAGACATGGAAACACAGCTTCAAATTATCAAAGCTGACAGTATTATATTCACCAGCTTAAACAAACCCTGGAATAAACCCAATTTGTCTCTCACTGATGGGTCATATGCACATTTAAGAGTAGCCCAGCTGGCAGTGAAGTTTTGGAATTTTTACATTTTTGCAGAAGTTGATTCAAAACTTTTAATTTCAAATAACAGAGCCATGCCAAAGACACGATCTAATTGACATTTTATACTATAAAATTGGTTTGGTTTTTTTTTGGCAGTCCAATACAATTTGAGACATCAGCATATATTCAGTAACCAGTGCAGAAAAAATATGAACTATATTATACCAGAATCTTGCTAGTCCCACTTCTCCATTCCCCTTTGCAAAAGTTAATGCAAAAGAGTGTGTTTTTATTAAATATATTTGAATATTTTAGGTGCAAGTCTCTCCACTAGTCGAAGAAAGAGCTTTTAGAACCCTAATTACTAAAAACAGAGACATGCTTATATTGCTTATGGTTTCAAAAATGTAGAATGAAATTCAACTTCAGAGAGAGGCACGGTGCCAGCATATTATATACACTTTCATTAGAAGGGTGGGAAAAAAGGCAGGTCTACTGTACAAAAGAATAGGGTGCAGCACTCAAACAGAAAACCTAGTATTCATTCTGCATTTACTCAAACATGTTATCATACCCAGGAACACCACTACTTTAAAATCACATACCAGTTTGATCTAAGCATTTTTAATTAGGTTAGCACCAAAATATTTGCTAGCTCTTTCCTAATACCACTATTACCATTACTCAGAACACATTCCATACACTTTCTTTTATTCACATGTCGGAACAGTGTCACTCCCTCTAGTGGGTAAGAAAAACAGCTGATGGGACAGTCCAAATTTTCATACAAGGGAGAACTCCTGCAGCTACACCAAGAGCAACACCACCGGCTAGAGTGCAACTCTTCTATCACAGCTATAAAGAGAACCACTAGTCCACTCTTGACTACTAGAAAATGTGTTCTTACTAGCCCTGTTGTTTACTTTTGCTTCCTTAATTTTCCAATGGCTGAAAAAGAATTACAGTGAATGCAAATATTGTGGCAGCAAGAAATGCATTTATTTCTAGCTCGCTTTCACTTCCAGCTGGCAGTTTTAGTTCTCAGCTCAACAGCAAGTTTTGCCTGCCATCAATTATTATCACAAATCTGATTCTTCCTTTGCATACACTGGCTACATACTAAACTCAAGCAGTATTAAAATCCTGTGTCTTTTCCTGCCAAATAGCTTGATTATTTCATTTGAATACTTGCTCGACAAACCCAAATCTGGAAACACTAAGGCATGGTCTAATGCTTACAAGAACTCATTTCAGCAAATCTTACTACATAATCGCATAATGAAAAAAAGAGACAAAACTGATGTACTTGGATTTTTTTGACAAGATATATATATATAAAAACTGTACAGCTAACGGAACTACAGAATACTGCAACAGGGAAAACAAAACAGGAAGAACAGGTCAATACAAAAGAAGTTGTTATATGCATTTTTTTCTGTATATATTACCTTCTAATGTATAATTATTACCTTCTGATACACATATCCAAAGAAGCTGGCTAAAAAAAGCAGCACCAGTTTGCTGCACATGATGTTGCTAATTTTTTAAAATAGGAATGACTTTCAACTGATAGGTATTTTAGTCTAACTGATTTAAGTTACAACTTGATCCTAAGCCATGAGATGCCTTAAGCAAAGGACAGCCCCTCTCATTTACAGCAAATTAAGGTACTCAGCAGTTCACAAATTGTTACTCTTAGAAAAACATATCAAAACTTCATCTGAAATTATTCAATAATTTTTAGATTATTGTAATTTAGACTGATGAGTAAATAGTCCACTGAACCACACTGTAGAGAAAATGACTGCCAATTACATTACTTGAAAGACTGTTACCAGAACAAAATTGTTAAGTAGCACATTCCTAAGAAAGTGACATTTCACAAAAAGACAAAGGCATATATTTTCCACCAAAATCTAGTGCTGCTGTCATCAACAACCCAACAAAAGCTACAGCTACCTAAAATGGAAATGAAAATGTAATGTATGGAAATATTCTCTTATAAAATCTCCTTAGGCTTCACATGTATTAATGTATTAGTTTGCAAACATTAAGATCAAAGGCAAAGCAACAAATACATCCTAAAAAGTTTTTAGTCAGATTTTTATTAACGATATACAAGTAGCAAGGCATAAAAAATTAATATGTTCAAGCCTTGAAATGTCAAGTGTAATGATCTCTAGCTCTGCTTACCTCCTTTGCTTTTTGTTTCAGTCTAGCTTGCTCTGGGTCTTCTTGCCTTGAGCGACTCTACATGTTTAAAAAAATGGGGAAAAAAGGTTAACAGATGGTTTAAGAACCCCTCATCTGTTGCAGTAAGTTAAAAAATAGCAAAGACAGGGGAACAGGACACAGGGTGTTAAAGATAGGATGCTTAAATTCATAGAAGTGCCATTTCAAACCCACAGGCCTCACCCAAAAGACTGTTAAATATTCAGTTGTAAATAAGATCTACCCTAGATTTAAATTTTAAAAAACTACCATGTTATTGTCAATGCCAAAGTTTCCATACAGGTTTAGATTTCAATCATTTAATACAAAGAAATTCAGGCATCCGAGAGCAGAAGTGACACTCTTTCCATTATCTGAACTTTTTAATTTAACCTCCTTACAGTCATTTCTTTAAAATAATTTACTGTTTGCAGCTAAGCTTTTACTTAGCTGTTTGCAGAGAATGTGGAGAAAACGGTTGTGAATTCATCCTCCCAAACAGTAAATCTTCATAATAAAGATGTTACTATCCATGTAAGATTACTTTGAGCGCAGCATAGAAATATACGTAAGTTAAACTCATTCATGCACTACTAATAATATTAATGTTGTAATTTTTAAAACTAGAGAAATATTGCCAGATGGGAACTTTCATATTTTCCTTCAAAACCAGGAACAATAGCTCTAAAACCCCATTAAGAATAACTGTTTAATTGCAATAACAAGCCGTAACAGTACATTTCTTCAGATACAGACTGTTTTACAACCATATGTTAAAACTATTAAATTCTTATTTATGCTCACTAAGCATACTCATATTGATGGAATTCATAACTTGAGAGGCAGATAATATATGCATTATAATTCTTTATTTGCATGATTGGTCAGTATTCAGAAAAGGTTGCATAAAAAGTTGTAAGAAGCTGCAATAAAACTTGTGACATCCGTGGAAAACTGTTGTTTCTGATACCTGAAAGATGGAATTATTTTATTTTGGTATTTCTTTGAGATTTAAAGTGGTATAATTTACGCAACTCCTAAAGGAATAAGAGTATCTATGCCCCCCTCTGCTATCTTTCTTTGCCTCTTTCTATACTGAAGACAGACCTGAAACTTGAAAGAGTATTAGTTTGTAAACTTATATATGCTCAGGTTTTTTCCCATTGTTTGAATTTTTCATAACAAATTCTGTTCAGAAGTTAAAAATCCATGAAGAAAACCAAAGGGAGATAGGTTTTAAGGGTAAGGGGACATGTAATATATTGTTGATATACCTGGAAAGAGCCTTGACTACGATTTGGCAGATGGGGCACCAATGACACTGAATTCTCTATCCTTTATCCTGGTTGTTTTGTTTGTTTGTTTGTTTTTAAACTGGGATTATTTTTCAGATGGCCAAATTAAAAAATAATGAGATTTTTAAAAGATGTGCTTGATTCTTTCACATTCACATGGAGCTTCATCCTCCAACACCACCTACTAGTGATTTTGTGCCTGTTAACCTAAAATGCAGTTTGACATGACAGTGTCTGGACTAAAGTAATGAGGAATTAAAATCTGTAGATAGCTAATGACCAAATTTCATGTTGTAGTTGTGCCAACCATGAAAGAAACTCCATCTTAACAAAGACTAAGATTCCTTCTAACTGCTGTGGCCAGGCAAAAAGAAAAATGTAGACAATCTGATCTAGTTAACGTTTAAAGAAAAATAAGGCATTTCACAAAATACGTGGATCTGCTGGAGACCTGGGACTCTATTCAGAAAAACAATTACTAAAACTTTTATTGTATTTATACCTATTAGGTTAAAAACCAAATAAAGAAAACAAAAAACCCCCAAAAACATTCAATGAGTTGCTTCCCTAGAAGATGGACTTAGATAAGTATGAACTGAACTGAATTAGGTCCTTGCTCTGTCATTTTGTGATGGCAGTTCAATCATCGTGTGCCTCAGTTTCTCCAGTATGATATATGGAAAATCATACTTAGCCCTTTCATGGGTTTTGATGATAAATTTATGAATGTACAACGAACCTCTATTGCCTTTTGAGTCTCACAGTGAAAGCAGTACAGAAATACAAAGTGTTGTTATACTACTGTATGAAGCTCAATCATTTACCAAATGCAAAGTACAAGTTAAAAGCACTTCAGCTTAAGGAGAAAGCAGAGTGTCCTGGGAGAATCAAGCCGAGACTTCTAATATTGTTACCAAGTTTCTAGAAGAAAGTGATAGAATCCTGGAAAACACACCAGATCTACATTGTGTTTTGGGACACTGTACGAAAAATTAAAGCAAAAGAAGCAAAATAACATTGTAATTTCCTGGAGTCCATAAGTGAAGAAAAAACTGAAAGTGCTACAGATCAAAACAAAAACACTCTTAGAAGTTGACAGTTTTTTCTCCTGAGACTGACCAAATAAAAGCAGAACCAGAGTTTAGAATAATCTGAAAAAGCAGATCCCAAAAGCAGATGATCTACTCTGTGTAACCCTCCAGCTCATTCACGATAAATAAATAATAAACATTACTGCAGAGGTGAAAACAGGTGCTCAAGTCCTGACTGAGACTAAATACAAGATTTTTTTTCAGTAATGAAGATTTAAAATAACCAGCTAATGTCAGCTACATAACCCCAGACTGAAGGTGAAGGTAGAACTAGCTTTACATTTAGAATGAAGCAATCAGTTTCTGGTTATTCCTTGAACCCACTCCCAACAGCCTATCCAAAGAGCGCAGGCTAGCTCTTGTTTCAAGCAAGTGCAATTCCAACATTACACTGGATATGTCATTACTGGTGTAAGTAACACTAAAAAAGTCAAAGAATTTAACTGTCTTTTTCTGTTTCTTCTTGTGTTCAGATAACATTTAATAAATTTAAAAAAACCTGCAATAGATTATTACAACTAAAATACCTTCCTGCTGACTACCATATCAGTTTGCAAATCAGTAAGTTTCAGAAATAAAATCATCAGCACATGGAGGCTAAAACATATTAAAGGAAAAGAAAACTTTATTAATCCTTCACTTTATGATCTAATGTAAATTATAAAAGCCACCTTCTTCAATGCTGATACAACACAGATTAAAGCAAACATAAGCAAATGAAAATGTCAAGCTTAACAGAGGTGCCTAGATAAGCTTTAAAAATGTCACTGGCTTCTCTTTACACTCCATTCCACATATGAACACCTTCTCTGGCTTCTGAAGAGTCTAAACAATTCTACTGCAGCTCAGCCCTTTTAGTGCTTGTCTATATGTCACCATTTTTACTCCACAATTGTACCAATATTTTACACTTACTTTCATCAAGCTATTAACTAATCATTCCTAGGGTTTTATTTAAATTCCAGTTTAAATTTTTTTTCTATGAAGTCATCTCACATTTTTGGTTTTGTCTTCCTTTCTCCTTTCCCTCTAACATCCAAATCTTAACATGCTGCATCTCAGAGCTGTTCTGTGGAACACTTTTTTCCAAAATCTTTGAATGCACCAATGCCTCCTTCCTCTAAAGCTTTGGGAACACCTACCGATCACAGAATGCTAACTCAAATACTTGCAAGGAGTTTATCACAACTCCTTTCCCTTCCCCTCTCTATTCTTCTGTAAATAAAGAAAACTGGGTTTACGTAATATATTTCCACGTTGATGAATAAACACCTTTTGAAGCAAGCCAGCTTCCCATAGTAATTTTAGAGAAACCTAGGACTGATCCTAACCAGATAACATACTTTTAAATACATTCAATGCTGTCTCCTACTGAGACCTTACCAAACCAGGTTTGTTAACATTTCTCCCAAACACAAGATATTATTAGACCAGACAGCCTGATATTTTAATTGTTAAGAATAAAAGTGCTTTCTGTCAGAGAACTTGCTACCTTATTTATCTGAAAACTGCATAAATCACATTACGTCTAAGGAAACATTAGAATATCAAAGTATGAAAAGTAGCATATGTTAAATGTGTGTATTCAAAACACATTAGAAATACGGGGTTTCGTTAACATGTTACCAAACTCCCTAATGTTCCAAACCTTAGCTTTTCCCCTTGCTTGTGTTAAGGAAGAATACCACAAAAATGGGCATCTAATTACACATGTAACAGCGCAGTTTTAAGAAGGGGATTTTGTATTTCATAGAATTGTCTTACATTAGAAAGCAACAGTATTTTTAAAATAATAAGGATATCTGTAACTCAGGTAATACCTAACTATATGCAACAAATTTTTGAAATTGGAGAATATTCTGTGACTATGCAGAAGGGCAGACTAACAGTCCTCCTGACATATTTAATTATGATAATTATGATAACGATTCAGTATTTTGTTGTAATTTGTAATGTCTGAGATGTACTGTTGCTACATTTTCGTCCCACTAACAAAAAAAGGTTTCTGTTAGATTTATAATAATATTGAAGTCTCAGCTTGTTAAATCTGTGTTAGAAAATGTCTCACAGGGTCTCTCCTCCTAAATACATCTCCTGCGTTTAGCAACTTCTGATCCCAGTTAAGGCATTTACACAACTTCTGTGAGCTCTACTCCCCTTTCCCAATACATACACTGGGAGTCTTTAACGCTTCAAATTCATCTTTTTTCATTAAATAAAGTTAGGAGTCACAACTGCAGGTGCTGTACTATTGAGAGCCACCGCTGTGCCAACAGTTTCAATTTTAAACCTATTTTTCCCCATTGATGACATTAGAACTTCACCCACGGCTGTACCAGCTTATAACTTTCACTTTTAATTAAAGAAATTAAATTGGCAACATGAAACACTTTGCTTTCACATTAGCTTTGTTAATAAAAAGTGAAAGTTAAAAGCAGCATAGCTGAGGGTAAAACCCTATTCAGAGCTACGACCACAGTGAGGTGGAATGCAAGAGTACAGGTCTAAAAAAAGATTTTATTTTAAAATCATTAAAATTGAAGTAACAAATTTCTGAAAATTCAGAAAACTATCTCAACACAATAATTCCCTCTTTGCTCTCCTCTCATCTGAAGTGAGTTATAAGTTTCCGTTCAGAGAGTGCTTCATCTCACAAAAAGCTGCATTACATCCACTGTACTTTCAGAAGAGAGGGAAAGGATTAATTTGGCATGACGACTGAACTCATCTCTGGCTCAAAGAGGTAGCCCCTTCAAGTAATCACAAGACACGTCTGCAAGGAAATCTGCACTGCCAAATTTCAATGATCACTCTCCAATAAAAAAGCCCTTCAGCCTATAGTACTATAAAAGTCCCTGTCATCTATAAATACTAATTAACTTTGCAAACAAAACTAAAGATAATTTTTCATTTACTTGCATAATTATTCTTTTTACAGAACAGATCTTACTCCTGTGATAGTCACATTTAAGACCCCAAAACCTGACAGGCTTCTGCTACTAATACAGAGCACTCAAAATAACAGACTAATAGAATGCATACATTGGAAATAAATTCTCAAAATTAATTTGATTATAAACAGGCATATAGCCTGTTTGAGCAGAGAAATTACCACGGTAATTTTAACATGATCCACTTTATTATAGATTATATCATAGAAGTATTATTCACTGATTTTCTGAAAATAAGGAAACCCCCAAGCTGTACCTCTTTACTGTAGAAAGCACCACTCTCCAAAAAACAATGGACAAATATACCCCACCCCCCCAAAAAAAATCAACTACAAACTCCTATTCCTCCTGCTGCCAGAAATATTTCCACTATCAGCCCAGAACCAGAACCTCATTCAATTTGACACACACAACCTGCATTTTCCAGGTTTTGGAAATAGCTATGAAAGCAGGAAGGTACACATCTTTTACTATAGCAAGACCTGTGCTTTGGTTTGGTTGTGGGTTTTTTTGTTTTGTTTTGGTTGGGGGTTTTTTGTTGTTTGTTTTTTTTTCCCCAGAAAGTCCACACAACACACACCATGTCAAATGTAAAGGTAAATTCCTCAAGTGATTTTAGTCTGGCTTTTGACCTTTCTGCAGTCTTTCCTTAGCCCTTCTTGCAATTTCCCATACCAGTCACCAAAGACAAATTCAAAAAAATCTCTGCTTCTGCACACACGTGGAAACAACAGCCAGTGGGTTCTTACTGGGAAAACAAACGAGGGTGAAGAGTTGACTCTCCCAAATATTTCTTTTAAAGAGACTGCGCTCTATGTTATGTGTTTATATACAAGATGGCCCCTCTTTGTGCCATTTTTATTTTACGCTATTATTCACATATCAGGAAGATAACCCAAAAGTAACAACAATCAGGCAGCTGCAGTCTCTCCCTGTACAGCTTCTGTATTTGACATTGTGTTTTCTTGATGTTCCAAAAGCAGCAAGTGACTGGATCTCACAGTTTTGGGGACCAATGTGTCTTTAAACACTTCTGTTATAAAAATAACTACCAGGAAGTAAATCAGAGAAATGCTTTGGGCCATACGTTCTAGGTTGGTATGCATACATTGTGGAATATGATGCAGAGATCCCTGAGGTACAAGAGATTGTGCTAGCTCCTGAAACAGTCATGGTTTTAATTTTTAGGTTTTTAATTAAAAAAATATTTGTATGTTGCATTGCTACTATAGTATATCTTATGATTCTTCCTTTCCTGTCAAGTCTGTCTTTCCCCAAAACACCTCACTGGAATGCAAACATCAGTTAGTTGTTATTTTTCTAAGCTTGTGGTATGAAGTTTCTATTTCTCCAGTATTTCCCAGGCATGGGACGTAAGATTTTGTAACATTCTCCCATTTAACAAGTCAAATAATAGTACTATTTTGCTTTAAAGATACTCTTGTAGCTTCACAATTATTTTTAACTTGGATAGTGACTTTTTTTAGCATGTCAGAAATTTAAAATATTTTTTGAAACCTAACTTTTTCCCTTCTATCTCCCCATCTGATTTTGTCTCTTTTTTTCCCAAAAACATTTCCTGAAGCAAAACCAACCCCATGTGGGTGCTTACAAATTCTGCAGTCACTTTAACAACTGAAATTATGGTTGCAGATCAATCGGATCACTAGTGTCAAATATTTTCTTTTCTCCTTTTGAAGAAACCAACCCATTACCCAAAACCCAAAAACAAAAACCTGCAAACCTAAGAGTTTCTTTGATGATTATTTATATATCTTTCTTACCTCTCACTGAATTCTAATGCAACATTACCAAATTGGTTTCAAGGCTTTCCCAAAGACTCATGCTGAATCTCCTTTAATTTCAATCTATTCCTGCATTTTTCATCATCTTTTCAGCTGATTGTTTTGGTTTTGATTATTTAATACCATCCACTTCAGTGCCCAGAATGTTTCTGTCATTATCTTACTCTTGGTCTAAACTTGGACTTTAGCTATTAACAAGGCTCCAAAGCGTAAATATTTAAAATAAAATTTTCACTGTGCCAGTAAAACCCGTTCAAACTCTTCCATACTAGACAGTAGATGAGGCGTGACTAGCAGGCAATTTTGAAACTTTCTTTAAAATTATTCAGCTGAGTAACCTTAAAAACATGTTGCAAAATAAATGACAAAACACATAGAAGAGATCACTCTGTTAATCTAAAAGGCACGTTAAGAAGCTGCAATTATAAAAAAAATATTCTGATTTTTAGATTTAAGCATCTATAGGAAAAAAAGCAGAAACAGAAATTTCATTTTAAAATCCCAAGTTTTCTAACCTTTAAAGACACTGTCAGAGTGACAAGGATGCCATGATCCAGGAAACAATGTCTTTGCAAAGCAGATATTTCAGTCTCAGGAGCCAGCTAAGTCATTACCCCCTTTTGCAGACAAGTATCCATGCAGCAGGCCACAGACAGACATGAAATGGTTACCGATTTTTATCACTATTTATCAGGGCAGCTGGGGCAGATTTTAACTGTGTCCGTTTAATAACTGTGTCATTACAATTACTGCTTCCATTCCACAAAGACTTAGATCTCCTTAGACAACTAGGCAAGTTCATAAGAAAAAAAAAGAAAAACTAAATCCTGGGTAAGGTATTAGTACATAGGAATACAGAATAAAAACCTCAACAGTTATCACTGTTAATGTACACGGTGGTCTTGCATTTGAGCAGCAACCTAGAAGCTAAGGAAATCATGACATACCTATTATTTACAATAAGAAGTTGTAATCTGACCACATTTTTCCAAACTATGCCCTACATAAGTCTGTAATAGGGCGTCAATCCATCAGAACAGAATGGCTGACAGCCAGCTGAACACTCCACAAAGAAAAGATGCTATCATTTTAAGTTCAGTTCCAAATAGGCATTTACACTTAAATCGCAACATTGCATGAACACCTCCCAAAAGGTTCACAATATCTTCAACTTCTCTTTCTAAACATGAATACTGATAAATCAGCATTGCTCTTCCATGGCTACTTTATGGCTTGGGTTTGATTTTTTAATGCCTACATATATTCTTCTAGTAGACCATGTATTTATGCCAAGCTGTCTCTTATCACTTTCTGGTTATGAAGCTAATACATGCATTCATTATTTTCATTAAGTTCATTCCTTCAAATCAAGTAGAGGACTCTCTTATTATATTCGTTTGTTATAGAATTCTCTTAATTTGTTCTTTCTGTAATCTATAGGAATCAAACTTGTGGCTGATGTATTTATTTCCTGAATTTTTACTTCACAGGAGTTTGTATTATCCAAGACTAAAACAAAAAAACCCCAAACAACCCACCCAAAACCACAGAATATCAAATCACGAAGTAATTTAGGTTGGAAGTGACAACAGGAGGTCATCTAGCCCGACCTCAGACCAGTCTGCACAAGGGTTTGTGCAGTCAGGTAAATGTTTTTGAACTAATGACTACAAGCTACTGTATTTTTCTCAATGTCCATTAAAAAAAAAAACCCAACAAACATAACAAACAAGGAGCAGGATACACAGAAAAGAAGACATGATTCATCAAGATGTATCCACTGAATGGAGAAAACAGAATTAAAAAAAAATATTTTTTGATTAAAAAAATAAACATTCAAAGAGTATTTGTTATGTGGAAATTTGTGGAGTATTTAACAATGTGAACAACTATAAGTTAAGAGTGAAAACATTACAGATAAAAGTAGCCAAGTTGAGAAACAAGTTTCTGAAATAATCAAGGTTTTTTTTAAAAAAAAAATTCTCTCAATTTGTGAACATTAATGGCACAAAACCAGGAGGCTGAGTGTTACAACTAAGCATTGTGTTATTTTATATACTATCTTCAGAATATACAATAAATAATTCAATACAAATGAAAATGCAATGAAAATTGAGATAACTAAAGCATAAACTTATTTGCAGTTAGATATGAGATATATATATATAATACAATTAAATTTGCCATTAAAACCAGGAGATTTATCTGTACTTATATGCTCTAGAAACAATATTGTGTTAGTTTGTTCTATTGCATGTATGAAAATTTAGTCTTTGGAACTGAAGTTACAAAGGAACCTGTCCAGAAGAACTGACAGTTAACTGAATAATATGGCAGTTATACAGAGGTAACCAGAACACCAAATGGGACACACAGTATTTAAGTTAAAATAAACAAGTGAACCAAACTGTTTAAAAAAAAAGAATAAAAAAATAGTATAGAAACTCAAGCAGTAAAAAGCCTTAAAAAACTCAGGAAGTAGAGTAAAAAGCCTCAAAAATATCTGTAACAATTTACTGAATTGTGCTTGAATACCAGAAGTGTAGGCTATGATTTTCAAATGGCACAGAAACCCTGGCATCTATTAAATTTCAAAGGCAATTGTGAAAGTTATTTCACCAAGTTATTTTGAAAATGTTAGCCATTGTCTCCTACATTCCCAAGAACTCATCAAATTCAGCACTGTATCTTGAAAATGCAGGAGCATTCCAGCAGGTACGTCTGGAGTCATTAAAGACAGTATAGGATGACTTAATGAATTAAAGGTGTGATGACACAACAACAGTATCTTTTTGTTATATAAAAAAAAAAGTGTTTATGAAATAGATTTCACAAAATTCAGTAATTGTTTGAAGACTATGACTTGTTAAGTGGTTTAAAAACAACGGATTAGAACAGATACCTTGGCAGCCTTTAGCAAGATTTCTCTCTCTTGTTCATCTTTCCTTTGCTTTTCTAAACGCTCCAACTGTTCAAAAAACTTTAACTGTGATCGGACATCTGTAGCTTGTTCATACCATTCATCATCCTGTAAAATAAGAACAGTGTTCTACAAAAACATGCATTTTCATCAAGACTATGCATTTAAAGACAACCATAGGTGTTATACATTAAAATCTTTCCCTTGTCCTAACAATTTAAAAAATAAATTCTCTTTTTTTAAGCTCAGGGGAATGAAGCCAGCCCATGGTTAATAATGCAGCTAGAATCTGATTACTTAATATCTAAGCAAATGAAAAAACCCAAGGATTGATTATCAGCACCAGAGACATTGAAGAGTTAAAAAAAATAAAACCAACAGACTTGTTGATTAAAAACTCCTAATATGTTGAGCTTTATTACTTAACAATCATAGATATAGGATATAAGCCTGGTTATAAACTGCAGTTCCTGTATTTGTACTCATCTTCAACTAGGAACAGACATGATTAAGATGCAGCACTATAAAAGCATTAGAGCTAAAAATTAAGTTGAAAATAAGCCTCTCATTACAAGTAAAATAGAACTTTATGACAGCTAAGAGTATGCAAGCTTTCCGAGAACCCAACAAACAGTAAGAATTTATGACACAAGCCACACAAGGAACACTCAGAATGTCAGTCAAAAAAGTAAGTTATCCATCTTACTTCCACCTCATTTATCTGCTTAATATTATTTTTACTTAAATGCTACAAAATCAAAGAAAACCATGAACCAAGAAATATGCAGAAGACAATGAAAATGCTATGGTTCAGCCAGAGACAACACTGATTTTTTTCTAAGAATCTGCTAAGATATTATTTTAAATGCATCTTTGGCTTAACACAGACTGAATGAAGTGTCTTCTTCTCAGACACTGTTCTAGGGAGAAGAAGGAATTTTAAACTGCTGAAGCTGAGAAAGAATATTTGAAAAAAACAAGGAGATTTTACTTTTAGTCAAATATAGTAGAATACATCCATCAATTGCAAGGAAAGATGTAAGTGTAGGTAAACACAGCGCAGTGGCCTTTTTTAAATCAATTTTTCTATCACAGTAATGTTGATTCTAGTCACAGATCCCAAAGATAATTTTCTTGCAAACACCACATACAGTTATCCAACTGTGACTCAGGTTTGGGAAACAGGTGGGCAAAGACACAGTCCGAAGCTGTTTGACCAGGCTTTCATTCAAGGAAAACAAAAATCCCCCCAAAACCAACCAAAAAACCAAACCAGAGCTATTAAATCTAAACACAGCTTACACACAACTATGGTTATTGCAATGTTGCTTTTACATGAGTTTAAAAACTATTATCATCTTACTCTTGAAGGTATTTCAAATTTAGCAATAAAGATGTTGGAATTATTCGAATTTCAAACTGGTTTGCAGATTCTTATTTAAAATTTCTCCCTGGTTTAAGTACCTAAATTGTTTAAATTTTCTTCAAGAATACAATCATTAAGAACGGAATCAGAATATCATTTTATCCTGAAATGTTCTTTTTAAACAGAACATAATTGTCTAATTATAGTGAAGAATTTACAGATAAATTCTGTAGTTGATGGTTTAAGACAAATTGGTAGCTTTTGTAGAATATTAGTATTTCTCACAGCCAAGGAAATGTAAAGTTACTATAGATTCTCACATATTGAAGCAATTTTTATCCAGTCAATAGATACCTTGGTCAAAAAAGGAGACGTCAAGAATCAACAGTCTTAGTTGCAATCCATGAGCAGAAACAGCTTAACAGATGCTCCATGCTAGACACTTCAGCACAGAAGGATGAAAATATAATTCTACACACAAATTCTATCACAGAGGAGGGAGACAGATCTGAGAAGTGCTACTATCATCCCACCACTTTCCATTTGCTGGGGCAGATAAAGCCACAATTAAAAACACGCTTTGCAACAGAATGAACACAAAACATCTACCGTATGCTAAGAAAAAACGGCGTCACACTGCATTGTTCTGTTACAGTACCTTTCTTTGCAGACTTACTTTGTATGATTCCATTCGGTGCTGGGTTATCACTGTTACTTTTTCTATCACTGTTCTTAATCTGTTTTGTGTTGCATGGGAAATAAAAGTAACCACCTCAGCTGGCACATCAGTAATTCCTAGTTTTTTAGCTAAAGCAAAAAAACAAAACAAAACAGAATTAGCTTACCTCCCACAAAGAAAAACAAAACACACCAACAAAAAAACCCCAAACCAACACACAACCAAAAACCAAACAAAACCTCTAAAGAACATAAAGTCATAACTTCATTTTCCTGAACAGAAAAATCCATAACAACATTTATTTAGCTTTGGTGATATATTTATGACCCCATGAAAAGAGGTGTTACTACACTTTAAAGTTTGAAAATGAAATCAGAGCTTTTTTTTTTACCACTTAGAAAGCATTTAAGAACTTTACTGAAGTTGATCTTAGTATATTAAAACAAAGCATAATAGGGTATGAGACAATTTGAGTTCTCTCAGTTGATCTACACAAGAAAAAGCAATTTCTTTATTTTCAGAAGCATTAGTGCAGATTAATTTGTCAATGAGATGAGGCTGCAACCCAAAGCATACTGTTGCTTACTTTAGCTTACACTGTTGGCACACTACTGCTAATAAAAATCCTTCAGAAAAAAAACCTATTAATTGAATATGAAGAAACAACGTCATATTAACAACATCTTAAAAAAACAACATAGAAAAAACAAACCAAAAACCAAAAACAAACCAAAAAAATTACTTAAAAACATCAGTTGTCCCCCAAACACTGCTTAAAGACATTTGTAGTTTTTTGGACCTTTGATACTTTGTGCTGAGTTTATACAAAAAGGAAACACTCTAATGTACTGCTGTATTAAAAAGAAAAGCACAGCAAATGGGTAACACTTAAGAATTCCTAAACTGATCAAAATAATTACTAAGTATTAGATATAAATTTGTAGAGATACATACTAATCTAAGGTACAGTCCCTACAAAGACATATATATGAGCAGCGCCAGACGGTCAGTTTTCTGGCTAGAAAACTCTGTGAGCACACACAAATAGACATGTATTTTATATAGTGAAAAATGAGTAGATGCATTTTGTATGGATTACTGGATTTGACCCACCATAAAAGAGTAAATACTCTGATTACACTGAATCAGTTTTCCACTAAATGATCACAGGACTTTTAAAAACATCTGCGAGTATCTTAGTTTGTGATATATTAATTGGTATGCAAAACAGTATGGGACATCTGTTTGATAATATTTTGGGAAGTGTTTCCCGAACAGCTAATTAGAAAAGTAGTCTTCATTTGCGGGAGGAGTCCCTGAGCAAACACAAACCTGAGAGGCTTAAGAAGGAGTGTGTGTTTTGTGAGGCATTCCTATCTTTTCCTGGCCAAATCCAAGAGCAAGAAACCATCACACGTCTAAAAAATGAAGACGAACAAGTGAGCAGCGGTCTTACATGGATGTATACTTCTGTTATTTTAATGATGTGATCTGAGACGAACTGGCAGCGTTCAGCATCACCCTGGGCCTCTGTCAGGGCCGGGCGGAGGCCGCTCAATCACGGCGCGGGCGGGCGAGCGCCACCCCCGCCGGCAGGGGGCACTGCGGCTGCCAGGCCCCGCCCCCCAACCCCACCCCCCACCCCCGCGCCGATCCGCGGTGGCTACGGACATGCGCGCTGCACGCGCCGCGCCCGCGCTTGCCAGAGCGCGGCTCTCCGTGTCATCTATTTCTGATATTAATTTTTTTAGCGATTCTTTTGAAGTCGTTATCTCTTAAACAAACTTAAGCCATTGCCGACTCTGGATTGTGCACGTTACCTGAAGGACTTCAGCAATAGGTATATATGCTTGTTAACTGATCTTCGCTTTATCGCTGAGAAAAAATTAAATCTTTCTTGGTGCCCAATTTGCCCTCTGTAATAGAGATGGAACTCTGCTGAAGTTGCTGAAAGCTGAACGTGTAATGGAAAGCCGACAGACGCATTAAGATCCCAGTGCTGCAACTGTTACTCATGCAAATTAAGTCCTTGAAGTCAGTCGGACTATTCATATTGGTAGCAGCTATTTGTGCAAGTCGGACATGCAATATCAAGACCTATTTAGGCATGCACCATTTTATTATGCAAAAATGTGTATGCAAAGCTATCAATAAAAAAAAAACCAAACTAGTCTGAAAGATAAAACACAAGTAAGAAGGGAAATTTAATTAACTAGTATCCAGAAAAGAGGTTTGAGATGGAAAATTCTGCCAACTATTCTAGGTTAAGGGTATGAATAAGTAATTGTTAAAATAATAATTCTTTGAATTTCAGCAGTGTAACTGCAGCTACCCAGCTTCCCTGAACACATGTGCACACACACAATCCTTTCATAATGAAGTACTATCACCATCTTGGTTTTTTCCACAATAAAGGTTTTCCTAATTTCAAAGACTTTTGTTCTAAGTAAATTCAACCATTACGTGACTTGTTTCACCTATTCAACTCTTCAGAAATTCATCCATCATTGAAGGACCATTCCCTGAGCTACCTGGTTCCTAACAATTCTTGTCCTACATCCTTTTTACTGGCCTCTGCAATATCCCAGTAACCTTCTGCTCCTGAAAACCCTCAACACAGTATTCCCAAGCCCAGAAAACTACCTGGAGGCCAGTTATAAATTGAGTCCCTCAGGAATCTGTCCTGGGACTCACCTTTTAACACCTGTCTCAGTGACCTGGAGGGGGAGGCACGAATCACCCCCATCATGTTTGCAGATGGCACCACACTGAGTAGTGCAAAGGGAAGGGCTGCCAGCCAGAAGGACCCGATGAATGGGCCAACAGGACCTTTGTGACATTCAGTGACAAATGCAAAGTACTGCACCTGGGATGGACTAACTCTCTGCAACGATATGGGCTGGGGACTGCCTACCAGGGTTGCATCGCTGATGGAAAGCACACGAGTCAGTAGGCTAACTAGGATTCAGCAGCGCATCCTGGCAACAATGAAGACACAGCATAGTGGGTTGTATCGACAGCACAATGGTAGATCAAGAGTAACCAACACAACAAGGGACGCAATTAGTCCTCCTCACTCAGCCCACATCTAGAATACTGCAATCAGTTTTGGGGTACCCGGCACAATAATGACTTGGAAAAACCAGAGTCCAGTGAAAAGTCACTGAGATGGTTATGGGGTTGAAGCATATGACCTATATGAGGAGAACCTCAGGGTTCTTTATCCTAGAGAAGGCTTAGGGAAGAGGTTATTGAGAGGATGGAGCCAGACTCTATTGAGGATCCCTGGAAGAAGCATCACACACCAGAACAGCAGAGGTTCTCACTGGATGTAGGAAAGAATTCTTCATTATGAAGATAATTAAGTACTCCAGTACTTAACACTTTGCACGAAAACATTGTGGATTCTCCCACTTTCCAGGTTTTTAAGACTCAGCCAGATGACGCCCTAAGCAACCCTGTCTGAATTTAATGTTGACATGGCACTGAGCAAGAGGTTGGAGTAGATGACCACTCAAGTTCTCTTCCAGCCTGAGTGACTCAATGATCCCTGTCCTCCTGCATAGCTCCAGCTTCCTCCCATATTCCTTATTATCGCAAAATACCCTTAGTTCCCTCATACATCTAGAACCACCCCCTGGCATGTCTCCTAGTCCATATCTGTCCAGCTTGCTAGCTGGGAACAGCCAGCTTGCTCTGAGGATAGCCTGGCCAGTTTGTACAAGAGTGCTGACCGGCAGCCAACCAAGACAGAAGAGCAAAGGAAAGAAAAAAACAGTTGATTTTCCCCTCAACATGGAGGGGCTATCTAGCTGCCAATTTATCAATGGACTCAAAAGTTACCTGAAGGGAGAAAGAAGGAAGGCAAACAGACTGTTCAGTCACTTAAGGCTAGCTTTCTTTGGAAACAGGCTAAGGAAGAAATAATACAAAACAAATTTCCCCAAAAATGAATTAGTGCCAAGAAACCAGACTACAAAGAGACAAAAAGATAAATTTTTTAAAAGTCAGCTTGTCATGCACAACATTCATCATGTGTGGAAGCATCATCGCGTCTTCCCTGTTCTAAATGGCATTAGTCAAAATCTTGTTAGCATAGGATGTCACAAGCAGAGTGCATTCCAGGGCTGTATATTACATCAAGATTTGGCACGGTACTTAAATACTGGGATTGTATTTCGGGCAAGGATGGGAAAATTACCAATCTCATCTACACTTGGACAGGCTGGCCTAGTTATACTTTCATAAACAGCCATGCATACCACCTTACTGATCTGCTGACCTAAGAAGCTCTAGTACTATTGTTTGGAGATCATCTTTTTTTGCTTTCTGTTACTCAGAGAAAAAATCAAGTAGAAACTGAATCTTTGCAAAGGGCTGGAAACTGTTAATTTTCATATGTTTCCATACTAAAGTCTTAGGTTGTTTTTTTTTCTTCGCTGCTACATCTCCTCCTGAGTTTCATCCACTCGCATTTATAAAAAGCATACTGGAATTCTGTCTGCCATCAAAGGAAAATAATGCTGAACTCTAAAAAGGAAATTCCTGAGATATTCTTCCTAGTCTGCATAATTACTTTCCCCAGTTTTAATACAGAAAGGCTTCTCTTCCCTTTACAAGATTCCCCAGACTGATGATGATGATGCTGTGGGAAAAGAAATATATCATTTTAAGAAATGTGTACATACACACATATATATTTTAAAATACTATACATATTTAATCGTATCACAAAACACCAAAACACAAATATCCTCAATATAGTATTCATCTTTCTAACCAAGTCACTGGACAGTGGCTTCATCTACAGATATTTTTATTTAGGTCCTAGCATTCTGGATTCTGGTCTTAATTGCACCACCTGATCAGTGCAACAATAAGTCATAATATATACACTTACATGCATACAGAAACACAAAATCCAAACAAAAAAATAAGATTAAACAAAAAAAATGTTTTATATCAACAGACTGCTATCATCTGTTTTTTATTAAAAAAAGTTGAACTTGTTTCTGACTTTTAGGTGATCTTCTTAATGTGCTTTAAGTTTGATAATGTGGCCATGTAAACTTGCAGCTTTGCAACCCAAATTCTGCATTTAAAGCAGTAAGGAGCCACACACTTAAAAGTAAAACATCAAGACATATATAATTTGAAAAAAGTTGCTTGCTTTTAAATAATACATTTGTTAAATTTAGACATTTTTGATAACAAGTACATGCTATAAGTCTTTAAAATTACTTCAGCAATGTAATTCTGAACTTTTCCTAGAGCTATGATAAAAACGTCACCAAGGATAACAACAAAAATGGTGCTGGAGCAAAGCAGTGCTCCAAGCTGTAATTATAACCATTTAACTCTCCACTTGAATTTGAGTTTTGGTATTTTTGAAGACACAACTAAGGTCACATTCTTCATGCAAATTTTCTTGCCATATCTATACTACATCAGAACTGTACAAGGCCATCAGGAATTGATGACCAGTTGCATGAACACTTCAATTCTTGGTGGCAAGACCAAATTTCAACACATCCTCAGAGGCATCAAATGCTATGAGAGCAGTCAGTTCTGTAACACCATCCTATATGAAAAGTATAAGATAGCAAATTAATACCCCCCCAAATAAGCAGATTTCTCATCTGCCAAGCATATATAGAACAACACAATAAAGCCTGCCTGCTTATTAATTCTTATTTACATGTTTGGAAGCCTTAATAGCAAACCATGGTTCAATCGGCATTTAATAAAGATCTACAGTATACAAAACAGTATGCAAAGGAAGTATAAGTGTTAGAATATTTTTGTTACAAATAAACTATATTCTATTTACAACTCTGAGATACTGCAGTAGAGGTTCTATAAAGGTAGAACTTATATACAAGTTCCAAAAACCTTGAGGGGAAAAAACATTCAGCAATATTATTCTGATATTGGCATATGTGTCACTAGCACAAGATTGTTTTTTACAAACATAAAAGCACCTAAACCTTGTCATTGAAAATTTTCAGGTCCCAAGAAGTGAAAATTCTGAAGAGTGCTATCATCTGCTTAGCTATCTGAAAGGTACTGGCTCTGCTGCACTTTAAAAGTTTAATTATATTTTATTGATCAAACAAACTGAAATAAATCGTAAGAAGAGTACTGCCCTATTTGAGAAGCAGAAGAAAAATACTATCTTTGCAGATAGGCTTTCAAACAATCAAAAACTTACTTTAATAATTTATACTTTAAGAGGACTGACAGGATTGAGATCAAAGATAAAAAAATTATTTGTAAAACATCAGGTCTGACTCTGGATTATTGATGTGATAAATTATTGAGTGCCTGTATAAAATCTCTTTACGTTTACACTTAAAACAGAAAAACCTTGAAGAACTGGTTTTAAACAGTTAAACAGCATGTATTTAGGGCTTGAATTTGTCTTGTCCTTCAACAGAAACATGGAGAACATGCATAATGAGTTTCTATTTGCCCTAATCACAGGTCAGTCAGAAATGCTGAAAGCACTCTCTGCTATCATCTTAAAACCAGGAGCAACTTCTTAAACTTTAAATTCTGTGCATGAAATACTGACCCAAGATGCAACTGGAACCAGATTTCTTAGGTCCAGGCCTCTTCTGCTGTTACAGCTGGCTTGCATACTAAAAGATGGAAATAAATCACAAAAGTCCATCTCCTTTCAGTCTGGGGCATAATTTGTTTAAACTTTTAAACTTCATTCAACAGCATCAGAACTTCAGATCTAGAATAACGTAACAAAGATGCATCTGGTTGTGTCTACCTACCTCATCCCCACAGCACAGTAAGTACTAGGCTGTGCCTTGGATTGCATCTACAATTGCAGGCTCAAGCCCCCTTCCTCTTTTATCTCAACAGAACCACCACAGCTTTACATGCCTCAGTCCCTCTGCAATCTTTCCCATCAGGAAAAGCAAGGTATTGGTAAAACTAACACTTGAATTTCTGCAGCCTTCCAAACTATTCCTTAATAAATTCCATTCTTCCATTTCAACAGCATAAAGGAAAATGATGATTTTATAGTTCTGCTGTAGATGTCAGCAGTGAAACATTTTGAACTCCTTAATCTCTGTAAAATTACATGTAATTAAATACAACATGATCAGTTAAGTGGTCGCTGTTCAAGACTTAAGCTATATAGGAACTTCTGGAAGAGTAACAGCTTAAAAAATTGGAGGAAAGTGGAGAGCATTTCACCTGCTAAAACTAGACAAGCAATATTGTATGTGCTAAAACACACCATCTCTACAGAAAGCAGGTCATGAAATCAACAGAAAGCAATAGGTGCTTTGTCTCATACTATTTATATTATTAATTCTACATGGAGCAGTAACATTTAGCTGTCAGGCTGACTAAACACAAAGGGGAAAACTCGAATGCAGTAAGGGCCTTTGGCATCCTGAGTAGCCAATTATTGAACTTACTTGTCCCAACCTAACCAAGTGGGACTTAAAAATAGGGTACAACTCCCATATCACAGTGTCCTCAGCCTTCAAAGTAATCCATCAATACTTCATTCATATTGCTTTCAAAGGGAAACCCCAATCTTAAATATTAAGCTAGAGAATGGGGGATGGAACACACCAAAGAAAAACACTGAGGAGGTTGTCTGGGTACAGAATACCCTGGGGTTGTGTTGGGGGTGCTGCCAGAGCCCCAGACAGATTTCAAGTATTAAAAACTGAAGGAAAAGCTTGTTAAACAGAGTGATTGTGCAAACAACAAATCACTAGCTCTGATGATTAGGATTACAGATTCCTAGGGGTAGAAGACAACCTAGTGATCCCAGGCAAAAGAAACAGTATGATAATTTTAGCTGTAATTTTCTGTTTTCAGTCCTTTAAATAAAGCGTCACTAAGTCTTACTAACTAAACACGTAAATAATAAATGTTGATGTGCTGTACAACAGCCTGTCTGGTGCTGGAAGACAGGATGAAGAAAGGAGAAACCAAAAAAACTTCAGTTGCTAACCTTCACAAAAACAGCCAATGCAAAGGAAGTCATTTGAGCAGGCGCCCCTGACAAACCCATAACCTGGAGTGTATTTAGGGAAGCCATGGGCTAGGGTGTGTATCCTGCCAAATGAGAGAATCAGCGCCAAGTGCTTTGAGATTTGGTAAATGATTCCCTCTAGCAGATACAAACCCAGCACCCCCCTGTGAGGGGCGGACAGCCAAGGTATGTTCCAGAGCTCCAAACCAGCCCTGAACTGGAATGGGAAAGATTTTGTAAACCAGTATCTGACCACTGACTGTCCAACACCATATTTCCAGTTCACCTTCCTATGTTATAAACTGCCTTTGCTAAAGAGAATGACTTTTTATCACCATGTAATTGTTATTTACAAAGTAGCCTAAGACCCTACATTGATTATTTCAGTAAGCTTGTTTGTAAAAGAACATTCATCCTCTCATAGGATTAAAAATATCTCATGAGCCAGTTTCTGGATTAAAGTGGACAGTCATCTTGAGAACTCAAGACTTGCTGGGTGTAGTACTTGTTCTATACTTCTTCAGAACAATCCACCTTGAGATGATTCCCCAAGAGGCATTTTGTGAATTGAGAAACTGGTGTAACATCAGATACTTTTTAAAATTAAATTAATAAATCCCAAATTTACGGATTAAGATTCTCAAAATACATAGCTATTTTCAGTGCAAGACACAGCAGGAAAAAAAAAAAAAAAGATAACCAGCCATACAATTGTAACGTAACCTAAAGGAAAAAAAATTCCGAATAAACATTACACCAATTTTAATTTTCTCTTCTCTTCCTACTCCCTCCAAAGTAAATGCCAACCAAATAATTTTAGCAAAGTAAGATTCAACTAAGACTCCTAACATCTGTAATGTGAATGCACTGGTACAAAACCACTCATAAAGCTTTTTTCAGGTACTACAGTGGATTTAACTTACTCTGTACAAACTATACTATAATAAATAATTACACATTTATAGAATTGTATAAAAAGTTTAAGAAAAACTATACTGGCTGATACAGTCTAGCATCCTTTCTCTAACAGCAATAGTGGGAGATGATGCTAGAAGACTATTAGGGGAAAAAAAAAAAAAGCACACTGGTAACTATGCGACAAAATACAACCCAGGACCATCCTAAGTTAGAGGATCTTATCTACCTCTCTGTTAGGTCAGGATGGAAATTTTTTCCCATTCATTTTTCAAGTAATTTTTTGAACCTGCAACATCTTAAAACAAAGAGTTCCACAACTTGACTACTCGCCTGGCAAAAAAAATAGCTCTTTTTGCTTGTTTTGAACTTTTACCTTATGATTCCATTTGATATTCCTAATTCTTGTAAAGGGAAAATCAGAAATACATCTCCATTCCAGGGGGTCATATTGGTATAATTATTTTAACACAACAGAGCCAAAGAAATAGTTGTATCCATACAAAATCTATGTGTAACCCAGGCCAAAATGTCTGATTCTGTGCTGATTCAAAGCTCTTCTGCAAGTTGGTGGGATTTGGGGCAGGACGAAAAAATTCATCAAGTAGAAAAATAATTTCTCAAGAATCCTACTTTTAACCCTACTTACACAATTGGTGTTTTTGATGAAAGTCATGTAAGAATGGAGGCGGGGGGTGGGGGTGGTGGGAAGCCTTCACTTCTCTAAGAATTCTCAACCAGGTGGGTAAGTCTGGGAACCCACACATAATTCATACTTTTTGGCAAAAAGAAAGAACTAATTTGAGAAGAGGTCTAACCTAAAATATATATAACCAGACAATCCAGTTTCCAAAATTCTGTCTCTAAGCTAGATAATTAAACAGTTGAAAGGTAGCTATTAATCATCCCTAAACAGTCTTTTTATTATCCTTAGTGGTTTGTCTCCAACAGAACCAAGCTAGTCACCAAACATTATGTACAGGTATGTGGAGGCTTGGAAAATGGAAGGAGCTGCCAAAAATCAAGGAAGCAGTGCATCTGGGAGAAGAAAATATTTGGTATTAACAGCTAGATCAGAGAGGACAGAAACAATGTAAACTCTGATGGAACAGAAGCTACTGCTTTTAAACTTTTCTGGTGTTTTTTTTTTCCTGTAACCGAACTGTGTATTACTTCATTTCTTTTAGAAGAAATCAAAATCTAAATGTACTAAGGAAACACATTATCCTTAATTTTGATGTTTAATTCCTTCTCTTTTAATAATTCCTCTTTAAGATTCCTTTTGTGCAATTTCATTTGTATATCTTAAAAGAAGGGAGGATGCTGAAGTTATTAAAAGGGAGGCACTGAAGGTCAAAGAATTTTTGAGAACTACAACCAGATCCTACCCCATAATCCATGCTGCAACTGAACAGTTTGAGGAAAATGTAAAAGACAGAGGAGGAGATGAGAACTGAAATAGGTACAGGCCTCAACAAGTCAGATGAGAATACACAGATTACACTTACATAGGTTTTTTTAATCTCAGTTTTCTCAAAACAAAAATACAACATAATAAGCATATCCAAAGACACAGGAACATTCAAGAATAAACACAAATTGACCGTAAAGAACTGGAAAATATGTTCACTATTTTTATGAATAACAGTACATGCCTCCATGTACTTCTGTGTTTGGTTACTCACTACAGAGTCAAATCAAGAGATTGTTAGAGGGACCAGATGGTAAAGAACTAATAAGGCAATTACACCAATAAGAGTCCTTAAGAAAACAACAGAGATGTTGATTTATCCTCTACCTGTTTTCATGCAGGCTAGAAGAATGTGCTTCTTAGGCAAAGTTCAAGATCAAAAGATACTAACCTATTACAGGACCTCAGGCCTAAATACAAGAAGTATATTATTATGAGAGTACATCAGGTGAGAGAGATGGAGAAGAACTGTTGTAAGAACGTCAGAGATGACAAACACATGTGGAGGCACAGATGCCAACATCTTGTAACATAGTCCTCACAGTAACAGACCACACTCTCAATCACATCCATGCTAGGATTAAAATGAATACCAAGTACAAGAATTTGCCTGTATGCTTTGGTTCTTTTAAAGCAACTTCTGTAAACAATGCAGACATTTTGGCATATTTTTTTATCCTGGAGAAACCATCTCTCTGACATTATAAAAGCCTTATTGGTGACACATCTGAACAGATATCACAGTTGTCCACTACAAGCCTGACACCAGGCAGACCAGCTCAACTTAAGGCCTCATTTTAAGGAGGTGGGAAGGGCATGTCATCTGGAAAGGATATGCACAAAGACGACAGGAAATTTAAATTATAAAGGATACCAGAAAGGTAGACTGAAGACCATAACCTGAATTTCAAAATGTCAGCACCTTCATCTGTGTATGTCCAGGATTAAAGAAGTTGTCAAGATCGGGACATTGTGCCACATTCATTAACACCAAACCTGTGCATCACTAGATCATCCACCACTACAAAGTGTATTCAGATCAGACATGGTCATTTGATTTTTTCAAAACAGTTGTAGTTTGTGATAGCTGATACTAAAGTTGCACTCCTACATTACTATGCAAGAACAGATAGTGGTGCCTCATCTGGTTACAGCTACATCCTTGAAAACAAATACCCTTTCATTACCAGAAGAATGTCTTTGTACCAGTTCAACCATTTGCAACATTTGGCTGTGACTTACTTCATTTAACACCAGACACTGCAAAACTGGTTAAACCACAGACTAACACTCTCCGTATTATAACCACTGAAAAAAGGCTTCAAAATTGCCAATGAGTAATAGGAGAATCTGGACTTCGTATGCAGTCAACTCAGCAACATGAAGGAGGCTAACAAATGCAACTCAAACTCAAGGGAAAAGGAAAGACTAAAGTGAAGCTTATGAGGTTTTTCAGCAATTTTAAGAAATGAAAACACTACAACCTTAGTATGAGCAGCAGGATTGCCAAATAAACGTAATGAACAATCATTCCAACATATTTCAGAAAATATTACCTTTTGCTTTTTCCCCCTTAAATGATCCTTGAAGATGCTGCTCACTGATCAATGACTTCCTCCTCCACAAAGATGTTCCAACATGTGTTGAGAGTTGGGGACATTAGTACCACCTCTAGAGCATGGAGTTTGCCTACAGGGATAATGTAAGTCAGCTTTATTGCAATATTGAATGGTTCTCTAAGGTTTTCTTTTTATTGTTCTTATTTTACATCTAATATTTATTACCAGAAATCTCTTATTGAGATGGACTTTATAAATGAATCTGGTAGATAATGCATCTCCACAGAATGATGGTCTTAATTTTACTCTCCTTTGCAGAGACCAGAAATTTAAGTCATTCAATTCCCAGACACAAACTTATTCTGAGGCTGGGCAATGTATTTTGGTAGGCCCTGAAGGCCAGAACTGCCTTCCAGAAACAGCAAGGCCTTTTAAAGAAGGTTCTTCCGCTACATTCACGAAACAGAAGCAAGGTATTATGGTGAAAACAGAACCTGAATTCTCCAAATATTTTTGAGAGCAAGTAGTATGGTCACGCTCTCGGTTCAATTGGAGTTAAACCTCTGAAAATTATGCCTGAAGAAACAGCTTCATTTTCTTCATAAATAGTTTGAACATATCTACATTTATTTTTAAAAAATAACTGTTTGATGAAATATTATCAATTCTGGCACTTAGAGGTGATACTGCTAAAAGCATAACTCAGATTCTGTAGTGTTGCAGAACCAGTAAGATTAATAAAAAGAAAACCTTAGAAATACACAAAAAATATTGAACAGAAGCTGCCCTACCTTTCACAGAAAGGCAAAATCCAAGCTCTCAGGTGGTACTGAAGTTACCATTCCAACACATGTTGGGACATCTTGTAAAACAGGAAGTCTAATCATGGACCTATTAAAGAAAGAACAACAATATAGTTTAACATTCTGCTGAAATACTTACTGGTTATGTTTATTTGGCAACACTGCTGCTGATACTAAGATGGGAATGTATTCCCACCTTTTTGAAAAAGAAATAATAAATGTAAGCAACATATAATTGTTTTTTAATATTGAAACATTAGCAATTGATTAGGTTGGAATATAAAACCAGATTCTCTACTGAACATACAATAAACTCCAGTCTCAATGTAAGAAACTAAATTATCACACCTATGGACATTGGTAGGAAGACAGGGAGCAATGCACACCTTGTAATCTAAGTAAGAATCAGAGAAAGCCAATGTATTTGGCATGCACAATAACTTGGAATTTGGATTATACAATACCTAACAACATTTTTATCTTGAGAAAAGGTGCCCAGAACCACAGAAAACACCACTCCAGGTACAGTTCAAGTGGACTAAGCATGTCATTAGGACAATGCACAACTTCAAAATGCTATGTTTAAGAACAAGTATATGTTAGAACTATCTCCAAACACAATCAGGAGTTATGTCCACAGGTATTTAAGGAGGTCATCTTGACAGAAAGATGCTGGTGGAAAAACTGGTATTAAAAGGAGTATTTAAGTTTGAAGACAAATCAACTCATGGATAAAAACCTAAGTCAGCAATGAAAACGACTAAGTGACATCAACAAGAAGCACAGTGAAAACAAAAAATTATGTTCACAGGCAATCTGATAGCTCGAAATTTCAGAAGCCACAACAACTGTAATCTAAGCAGCTATAAAAACCCTCTAAAGTAAACCAACCAGGGAAATAAGTATACTTTTATGTTAGAACAGCTCTGTATATGAAAGAGCAATCATCAATAGTACAGTTTCATCTCATTCAAACATGAATACAACTGTTGACAAACAAACAGATGAAACAGGGATGACAGAATGACTCTCTTATTAAACTAGTAACAAATGCTTTAAATAGAGGCTCTGAAATCTACAGGCCTGCTTCCATGAAGAACATCCCTATCGGTTTTAAGAAGGTTTAACAATATAAAATGCCCTCTGGAGTATACAAATTATTTATTTAAAATATATACATAAGCATACAACTGGGCTGCCACTGTGATACCACATAGTAGATTCAATGCACTCCAGAATACAGAAAACACAGATAAGCTATTTCCTTATGTTTTAACATGCATTCTTGTAGCAGACGTGCAACTCAAGCGTGACTGAACAAAGAAAGAATCAAGGAAGAAAAATGATCAATATTTAATCAGACAGAATTAAAAAAATATATTACATGTAAAATAACAAAAAGTTACATCTATAAATTCTGTTGAGCCTAACCCTACAACCATTACATTGACAGAGACAGTGGCTTAATTCTATCAAGTCCCTGAAGCTGTTTTAAAGGAAGACTGTAGGCCTGTTAACTACTGGACTAGGAGAATGTAGATTCATCAGCACATTTTCAAGCTTCATAATAATTGGCCCACACCACTATATGTACTCTAGCCTAAAAATCAGAATCCAGTACTGATTTTGTGACAGGAAATGTTGCAGGTGTGCATACTATGTTGTCAATGTACTAAGACTTTTTCCAAAGGAAATTTGTCACAATGCTAGACAACAGACAAATACAGCATTTCATAAAATCATACTATAGAAAAAAATTATTTCCTAATGCAGATGTAAAAATATTTCTGAATGAATGTAAAATAAAAATATATTTGATGATTCTCCATTTTCATCATACATATTTAAGTAAAAATAATTTGGAAATACAAGATGGACATTTAAAATGTATTCAACATGGCCAAACCAGTCCCGCATTTCTCAGAATGTCACATTTGTAATTATTCTCTTCAGCCAGTGCTCTGTAATAATAAAAACTGAAGTAGAAAAATTGGATGAAGAACACTGAAAGTGAAGAGAGAGAAAGAAACAATCTAAGTCAAAGAATACACTATGCCAGACTCATGTTTCATTATTATTGCATTAAGACAGTTAATTTATGGTTAAGATTCTCCACAAGTTCTGAAATTCTAGATGGTCAGAAAGAAGCAAAATGCATAATCTGGTTCTAGAAGAACCAGAATTCTAGAAGTCAGAATTAAAACAAAAGCTGTGGGAATGAACGAACTGCTGCAGATTCTAAACTTGTGAGGATATCATGCTCTGCTGACCCCAAAATATAAAGCAAAGTTTTTTTGGAAGTGCTAGTGGAAGTTCTAGAGACACCAACTCTCAGTCAAAAGACTTCTCAAGAAAGTACACAACATAGCTGTTCCCTTTTTCCATGGATTTATTTATCAGGCAATATAAAAAGGGTCACCTTTTATCCCATCCTTCACTATATCCTGCTACCTTTCACTAATATTAAATATAAAATACAGTGTAGCCTAATTCTTACCTGCTCTCAGAAACAATGCTGTAATAAAAAGTAACTTCTGAGTCAAGGAGTTTCTATTTTCACAAGATGGTTACAAACCAGAGAAAACTGCCACACTTAAAACAACCTGCTAAGTCATAATGTTTTATTTATTGAAGTGATGCCCCTTTTGGTAAAGAATGGAAACTCAGAATGTCAAAAACTAGCTTCCAAAACCTAACTAATACAGCATTCTTACCCACCAGAAAATAGCTTATGAATTAATAAAAGTGAAACAATTACAAATTATTCAAGTTATTGTTCTTGTTTCTTTCCCGCAAAACCACATGAAAAAGTTAGGATTTTTCAGCATTATTTGTGAGAGTCTAATTGGCTTATCTTGCCCTTTAAAGAAATACTACTCGTTTTACTAAAGTTAAAGACCCTCAAAGTTTTACGAGTTTGTATGCACATCAGCATGCACGTGCATGAACGCCAACCTCTGCCTCTCAACTTCCCAAACACAGAAACAAAAACCTTACAACTCTTTGCATATGCTTAATTGTGCTGTGCTGTCATGTAGAAAGATCAGGATGCAACATTTTATGATCCTGAATGGAACAGCAAAAGAAATATATTATCTGCTAAGAAATACCCACTCTTGATTTTGCATCAAAGAAAAATCTGAAACAGCCACAGCCCTGTCTTCCTACATGAACAAATGGCAATGATTACCAGCCAAAGATGACTAGATACAAAATTGGATAAGGAAGTATGTGGGAAGTGAATGAATATCTTTGCATGAATTACCTTTCAGTTACTTCTTCCATTTAAAAGGATCAATAATAATATTTAGTCATTTAGATTTAATATAAACTTTGGATTACAACACTGCCAACTTACAGTAGAGATAAGAATGTACAATATATTAAGAAACCTCCTTCACTATAACTTTGAGGCATCTGGCTGGTGGTTACTGCCAAAGACTGAATAGCATCTGCTCTCACTTTAGCAGTTTATATTCTGACTCTGGTGAATGGAAGCACAATCTCTGGAACAGCCTTTAGGGAACACTACTGAGTTGCTCGACAGAGCTCTTCCTCAGAAAAGAGAAGGAGATTAATATTACAGAAAACTTGAAAGATCTAGCTTCTGAGAAAGGAGAGAAGAGCAGTTTCCTAATACTGTACATACCACAAATATCTCTCTTACTAAAACATTTAAAATGTGCCCTAAAACTAAAGTGTTCAAATATGAATAGATTTAAAGGTAGAAAATGAGGTCTGTTTAAGTCACATTCAGGTAAAAGTAAGGAGAAACAATATTTTATCTCATTTGTCAACAGGCAGAATGAAAACAGAAGAGTGAGGACTCACGTAACATACTTTCTTTTTCCTAACGTGCTCGAGAAGGTCACAGCCTTCTTTGCTTAGTCCTGGTGTGTCTAGGCACAGCAACATATGCTAAGACTGAGTTTTGTCGTGTACTTAAAATGTCGTTATTTTAAGTGCCCAGTAGCACAAACTACTAAATTTGTGTGTGGTCCTATGCAAACAACAAATCTGGCCACACACAGTGAAAACCAAGCTTCTAAAACTTCAAAAATCAGCTGAAGGAATTCTCTCCTCAAGAGCCATAGATCCCAGATAGTAGCCACTAGTGAACCCCACAGCCACTTTCAAAACTATAAAAGGCTTCATGTAAAGCCAAAATAAAGCTCTAAAAGTGGCTGCAGGAGATCACTAGGAGTGGCCGCTCTTCTGGATTCACTGCTTTTGAGAAGTAAATCCCTGCAGCTGCTTTTAAAAGCTTTGAAAGTTTCATTTCAATTATCAAAGCCAATAAAGCTTCAAAAACAGCCATAGGGATTTGTTCCTCAGAGGAGCAAACCCCAAAAGGCAGTGATGAATAGTGTGATGGGTTCTGTGGCTCTTAAAGTATGTACAGATTCCTGTAAGTCCTGCACTTGTAATTACAGCTTCATGTTGTGCAGCAATTGTTACACCCAGACAGTTCATTAAGGCTTATATGGCAAGTTCATTACTGATTTCCCATTCTTTTTAACAGTTTTATGTCTGCTTCCTTTTTGCTTTCTTACACCTGTATAAACTATTACGTGAGCATCCCTCATAACATCTTCTGGCTTTCCATCTCAGGTGGTGGTAAGCCGTCTCACAAAACATTGCACATACGCTTTCCCCAACTGCATCACATAATGCCGTCATCACATCATGGTAACTATAACATGCAAAATAATTCATTTCCCTGAGAACTTAAAAGGGCACTAATTAAAATACAAGAGTGAAGCTTGACAATAAGTCAATGAAGAACTTTGCCTGCAATTGCAATATAAAAAGGCTTCCATTAATTCAATGAATACAAACACAAATAGCATTTCAGAAGTAACCGCATGACTTAAAAACCTAACTGTACCGACTTCTAAGGAGATTTTGGTCTTCTCTTTACAACTATGAGAAGTAAATGCCTAAAAATTTTACAACTTTAACCAGTGATGTAAGCATAGGTCTAAAAGAAACAGATGATTTATGCCCCTAAACGATTTGAGCTTAGTATCTTAAGACACTGATAGCTCTGAAAATTTACCAAAATTATGTTGAGAAAGACACATTTAGGTAGTAGAACACATATATTAATCAAGTATGTCATAGAAAATACACTCAGAGCATAGTTACTAACCTTAAAATATCACTAATCTTGAATAGTTATCTTTGTCTACTAAAGTTTTTAACTTCTATTTTCAAATGGCATAATAAATAAAAACACCTTTTTGCCAGGATAAATAAATACACCTTTTTGAAAAAAATGCTGTAAGAAAATCACTATGAACTTAAATAGATGCAGGTATAAGAACTGTGTAACTGGTTTGTATGGGGAAAGAAAATCTTGACAGATAACTTCAACATTCTGTTAAATGTTATTCACAGGTGTCCTCTGTGACCTGTACTACTTACTTTACCTCTCTGTTTCAATCTTCTCATGTGTAAAACATGAAGGAGAATTGTGAGAAATAATTAATGTTTGCAAAGAGCTTTGAGATCCTTGGATATAAAAAACAGGGGGAAAGCATGAAGTATAAAAGTACCAGTATACTATTTTTTCCCAACTTGAGATAACTAAGTTACTTTTATCACAAAAACCTTGAAAGTTTAGTAATACAAGATTATGTAATAAAACACTTAAAGAACAATCTTAAGCGCTAAGAATATTCTGTTACACAGAATCACGTAACTCCAAAGGAAACACTATCAAAAGGAAAGGACACATTTCTCACCCATTTCAAGTATGCGTTTATGTAGAGGTATAGCAGCAAGAAAGGGTTCATCTTTACAGGACTGTATCTGGGTTCCAACCAAGTCAGAGTTGGTAGCCATAATTCGGGCACTTTCTTCATTAAGATTAACGCCAGCCATAGAGGCAACATCATTGATGTCATCATCATCTCTACAGTGAAAAAAAAAACAAACCAAATAAAAATAATTCTGCTTGTGATATATTCATTTTGTATATTATCTGCTTCTCTGAAAGTAATCAGCATGCAACATGCTTGGTGGCTAGGCCAACTTGAAGCACAACCACTAGGGTCTCCATTTTCATAGAATATATTCCAGATTCAGAAATAGCCAAGTATTTCTTTGATCACACTAGGAAAACTTTAGAAGCAGGACAACTTGTCTGTAACAGGTGGTGTGACAAAAGTGTCTTTTCTTCATCTGCGAGTCAGTGATATCAATGACAACAGGATGGCCAGGGAACTAAAAGCAACAACGCCCACTAAAGGCAGACCATTTGGCTATTCTCTTTATGCTGAAAAGTAGGAGCAAAATGATTAAATACATAAAACCCCCACAGACATTAAAAGCAAAATCATGGATTTGGAATCCTGCACAGTTTCATACGTTCCTATCAAAACGGGCACCAAAGCATTTTCAGCAATAGTCAGGAAAGATTCTTTGACCACGATGAGTACATAGGTAAGTCTTGGTTCCAAACGTAGTTTGAATATGTGCTGGTATTTTCTCTGGCAACACACAAAAATAAGTTGAACATGTCAACCAGTTTTAGAAAAATAAGCTGCATTTGGGAAGATGACAGCAACACTTCCCAGGCCACTGCTTGCCCTGTAATACCCTTCCCAACAGCTCGAGCAAGTACTGACTAAAAAAATTTGAATTTCCATACCTGTATCTCCCAAGCATTTTTTTTACCTCCTACCTCTATGAGGTATGACTCATAACTGTGGAAACAACCATCTGTTTTTAGCACATTCATTACTGGCACAAACACTGTATTTCAGAATATTCTAGGAACAATTACACAACCTTTGAGTGTGTATATATATATGGAAAACATCCACATACATCTAAGTCTGGATTCCTACTACTGCATAAAGCAAACAAACAAAAGCTTAATGTAGAAGACTTTTTTTTAATTTAATTATTACATAGATGTCATCCTAGGCCCCCTAGAATACTTTGTCACTTTTAAGAAGTTTAAGGCCTACAGCAAACACCAAAAGCTACAAGTAAGGTCTGAGAAGAAAAGGATAGAAATCTAGAAATCCATAATCTAGGTTTTCCCTGTCCTCCTATACTCTCCTTGATATCTGCACTACAGCAGCCGATTTTGGTGGACAACTTCTATGGTTTGTTAGATACTGATTTTGTCTTCTTTGCAGGAAGAAATCTAAGAAGGGATTTTTGTTTGTATAAAACTGGAGAAACATGCTCAACACTTAAGAAAATGGAAAATTTTACTGATTGTCAGAAAAATGCTACACAAATGAGCTTTTATTATTTTCCACAAGTGCTAAGCACTTGATTTCTTCACTTAGAATTAAGTTCCAGAGGATAGTGTCACAAAATTGATCTCCTGCCTTAATGGTTTTCATAGTGGGCCTAGAGGACTTTTGTTTTTACATTTCACATTACATATGTGATACTGGCAGGAGGGTGACAGGAGCTGCCATGAAGAAGCTGGGCTCGTTCACCGCACAGCTGAGCGACTAGTCCTTGGCCTTGTCCAACCAGTGTGAAACTGGCCCCCAGTACCACAACTGGGAAACATACTCGGCCACGTAGCAACTAACAGTGACTTACAATATTTAGTGATGAGTTCCAAAGATTCTAACTACAAATGGAAAGCAGCAAGAAGAGAAAAACCTAAGATTTTAGGGAGTTAAAAACCTTAACGCCTGAAATGGAATGAGCGCCACCCAACGTAATCTACCCAGGGCTCACCAGGCCCAAATCCAGCAGGCCTTTTAAACCACAGCAAAACCAAATTCATATAAAGGTAGTTACCGTTAACACAAACTCAAAACTATGTAAGATGGCGGAAGGTACTGGAAAAAAAGACTTCACCACTGTGGGTGTGAAGGCCCTGCAGGGTCGGGCAGTGCCTGGCTGCTGCTGCCTCCTGAGGGGCCCAGCACACAGGCTTAAAGGGTCTTGCTAAAATATTAACTGAGCAAGATACTCGTACGCTTTCTCTATATGCAGCCCCCATGATCTCGCCTGCTTTAGCAAGCACTTCTCACACAGTAACACACAATCTGGCTAGCAGTAATACAGTCTCAATCCCAGTATTCCCAGATCAGGTTGCCAGGACTGAGGTACTTTCATCTCCCTCAAACAATCATCCATACAGAAATCAAGAGAGCACTCTTGACTTCACAAACATGTTTTTTAAGAGTTTATACTAACCTCCACTTCTACTTAATAGCTAATAGCTTAATAGAAAGTAGAATCAATATTTTACCTTCCTTCTGCTTAGCATCTTAAGTTATTCCAACTTCTATTTGGAGTAAAGATCTGTGACCACATTATAATTAAAAAAATAGTTTTAAATGAAAACAGACAATTAATCTGGGCACAAACCAGGATTCTAATGAAATTATCAACATCAATACAACAGCATTTACAAAGACGAACACTGTAACTCCAGGACAGAAACATTTCCTTCTGTCTTACACTGGCAATCCACTACCTGTGAGTACATCTTTTTTTTTTTAATGTTACATGGAAGACTGGTAGGAAATGTTTAACCATAGTTGGGACTAAAATTTTTCCAGTCTAATGGGAAAAACTCGATCAATATATTGGTTTTGACTTTGAGGAACTTAATCACAAAAAAGAGCTTGGATTTGGATACTGAAACACACACACAAACGTTTATACATAAAGAGGGCTGGCATTCTTGCCAAACAATTTCCTATAAAAGTCAACTTTTAATTCCAGATGATTGAATTTTCAGAAGTCATTCTGTGGAACAAAGATGCCATCCAGTGGTCATCTAGATTGATGATTACTGTCTATCTTTCCCTTTTCATCCCAGCAGAGTATTTAACAATTTCATGTTTCTTGGCCTATATTATTGTGCTCATACTAATTATACTGTTTCAGTAATTATTTCAGTTTTTTACTGAAATGAGTTGAGTTTTATGGGATAAATCCAACATTCCAACATGCATGCTATTTTTAAGATGAACAGCATGGGTTCTCAAACTCTTTCCAAATGCAATCTGCATCTTAAAGCAGTCTAAAAGTTCAATTCTTCCTCCTATACTTAACCTTTTGTAACACCTCTCTGTCTCTCTCCTCTTCATTAAAAACACTTGTGCAACTACAGAAAACAAACAAAAATAAAACCTCAAACCAACTTATTTGAAAATAAGAAAGAAAACCCAAAGTATTTGCAGTTGCCTGTAACATGCTTCAGAGATTTTGTTTTAACTAAGACAAGCCATTATAAAAATCTAGTAATAAATCTTAACTGCACAATTGCATACTGCTTTTTCCTCATGCATGTAGCAAGATTTGAGCCAATGTTGTCCAAATCTGCAATACTGAACTTATTCCAAATAAGCTATAAGAATATACAATGCAACTGAGACAACATTATACTATTGATTCCCTTCTCTCTCTCAAAAGTTAAAACATAAGGGCAAAGTCCCTACACATATGCAAGACTGAGCAAGTCTACAAATTCCATGGACCACAAGATCTGAGATCAACAATAACGCACCAGATATAAACGGTGGCTTGAAATTACAGTAACAGCCACTATTATATTACATTTTGTAATAGCAGAAATTGTATTCACACAGATTTATTATAATGCTTATTCTGACCTTCAAGCTTTAATTTGAAATTTTTCCCTATACTGCTTTGTCATACAATTCCTTCACTGTCTACATTGGATCTTCCCACTGATGAGCAAAAGGGATGACAGAGCATATCACATTTGTGGTCAGCACTTTATTTTGAAAAATATGGAAAAAAATATATGATCATCTTATAGCTTTAAGTATTTATTTGGAAGAACACAAAAAACCTTAAAGCTTAAGGTTTTATGTCATATCCTTTTGAGATTAAAACTTTGAAGCTATCCATTTAACACCTACATTAACCTCCTCTCTCTCCTTAAAGACAGGCTACTTTGCACATTATTAGATACAACATCATTCATTTTGAGGCATATTGCTCTAACTATGTTATTAAACTTTTATTTTAAACAATAAAAATAATAGGGAAGAGATTCTTTTGGCAAGGCAAAAGAGGTCTGAAAACAAATTTTATTTCCAGGTAAACTCTACTTCAGCATTTTGCCAGTCAGCAGCATAGAATATGAATACCAAGATAAGCTTCTAATGATTCCAATCACTTCATCGAACTGATTCTGAAAAAAAAACCCATCACATTGGCTGCATAAAACCTGATACTGCAGGTTCCAAGAGGTTACATGTAACTTTGAAATACTGTTACAGAAAAAGAAAGGTTGCCATGAAAAGAAAGGAGCATCTGGCTAGCTGTCACACTGGTACACAAACATATCATCATCACACACACACTATGGGAATGGTTCCATCTACTTCTTGCTTCATTTTACGTGCAATGCCACTGAACCTTACTCAATACAGTTAGGAAGTGGTAGGATAATACAGGAGTAAAAACATGTATCTTCTATCTTTTACATATGTAGAACTGGACAAGTCCCTGATCTAACCAAAGCAGCGCTGAGTCAGAAGTTGGACTAATCAAGCTCCCAAGGTCCCTTCCAACTGCAATTATTCTGACTCAGTATCGGGGGGGGAACAAATGTTTCCACTAGTTCTTTATATTGGCCGCAATCTGAACTATGGGCATCACTTTGAGTCTGCTACTTTGAGAGTCATCAGTGGTGGATTATGTTAGTGGGAGCTCTGAGACTGCCAAACTAGATGATGATGTACACAGCAGCTGTAGCCAAATACACACACCCCTAGCACACTTCAGTGGGCCTTCTGCTCCATCTCTCCCAACTACAGAAACCTCTAGCCTGACTATTATGGTACAAATCTAAGTCTGGATCTCTACTGTAAAACAAACAAACAAATTAGAAAAAATGGAATTAAAATTTCCATTCTGAGGTATTAACACAGTTGGAAAGTCAACTAAATGCAGTCGTCTATAGTTGCCTCTGAAAAATTTAGCAACAATATATTTTAATACCAAAAAAGGTGGCATAAAATTTCATGAATACAACAACTTCACATTGCAGAAGTCTTGGGTCAAAAACTCTGCATCATAGAAGAGCTACTATAACATCCAGTGAACTCATGTAAGCACTCTTACAGTTCATTAATAAATGCTGACATTAAAGGCTAAGCTGTAATTTGCAAAATTCCTAATTGCTATGTCTTTTATGTTAATTCCTTCCTGTATCTCCCACAGTCCAGAACAGAAGAAACTGAAAACAACGAAGTTCACATTTCCATTTCTAGTGACCGACACTTTGCTCACAAGAGTGAAAAGCTCAAGTAAGTTATTTTAAAGAAAGCAGAATATAAAATAATGAAACAAATATACAATAATAAAACACTAAGGGCAAAATAAATTTATACATAACACAACTATTTTTCAAAATTCTTGCTTTGCTTTAGATGCCAGTTTGCCTTCTGGCTATAAACACATTCTTCACACACGCTGGGAATGTTGAGGAAAACTAGTCAGCATTCAGAGGATTAATACAGATTTCCAGTGCTGTGCCTTCAGGCTTAATAGTCAGACATCTATTTGTCCTCAGGAGAGGTTAGGGGTTGAAATGTAAATATGCAAACAACTGAATTCTTTGTTAAGATATCAAGAAAAAGCTTGATCTTTGCTGCTGTTTAATAAATCCTTGCAATTTTATGGACTTATTTAAATGCAGCTTTGTGTCTTACTATTTTGAAGAAGAAAACAATGCAAGGAAACAAACACATTCATTCTGACTAAAATTTGTTCTCTAGAGGAAAAATGACATACACCCTTGACAGCTTATTTACCAAACTCACTAAAGATTTATTGATTTATCAATCAGTGCCTTGAGCATTTGCTTCTCCCCAAGGGAAAATTAACAATTCCAGCTAACCTAATATATTCTGTGTATAAACTAAGTGAATGCAAGAATCAATCCTGGCACAGTTTACAACATCCAGTTAAAAAAATGCTGTCCCTTTTGGTGTATGTAAAATTGAAAGCTATACTAACGAAGAATAAATGCTCATGTTGCTTACAAACATAAAAAATACTTATTAAGACAGCACAATTGAACCCAACAGACGTTTTAAATCATTTAAATACTCAGTAGGAGGCAAAAGCATTGGAAAATAAAAAATTGAATGATTTTGCTTTTAGATTAATACTAAGTACTACCACTATTAGTTGCAATACTGACATGCCTCAAAGCAGAGATATTGCAAAGAGCTGCAAATTCTTTTTTACCTCACCTGCAAAAGCATAAGCCTGAAAATTAATTACTGGTTTGATGACGTCAGAGCAACATAAGAATTCCAGAAGACGAAAATGAAAATCTATGAATATTTTGTCATTTAACAAAGAAAGAAAATCTTTAAACACAAATGTGCTTTCACCAGTGGAAAAAAAATAAAAACGATGGTAACGAAAGCAAAAATCATAGGATTAGTTTGTTACTACCAACAGTAAAAATATCTAAAATACATATAGAATAAAAGTTTGTAGCACAAAAGAACTGGTATAGCAGCTCAATGCATCAATGCTATTGTGTTGAACCTTTGCAGCACCTGATTACTACAGGGACCCACAGAATGCCTCAACCTCTGCTACCTAAGTAAGCACATGAAGAATAAATACAGCAATGTCTTCTCTTTAAAACCAAGAACAATAATCATACACACACACACAGAGAAAAACCCCAAAACCCACTACCAAAACCATACAGTATTTTCTCTGTGCTGATAAGGGGACAGCTGCAGCAGCCTATCAACAGGATGCCTTGTTGTCATAATTAGTATCCTCTCAGCAAGACACATTCCATATGAATATTAGAATCCAATACATAAAACCAACGATGCGGTTTTTTAAACCTCATACACATAATTCCATTTACTGTAAGTTTTATTGTAATCCACAGAATTGAAGGCTTTACTAAACATTAAAAAGAGCATTTAGAGAAAAATCCTCAAGACATGTGATGACCCCCTCCCTTTTTTTAAAATAGGACGAAGTAAGAAAATTGTCACCCAATCACAGTAAGAAAAGGCAGGAATTATTGTAAAACAGTGCCCTCTGGTGTTAAGCCAATTCTAAATTCTATTTTATATTTAAGATCCCTCCCAACCACCCCCCTGCATTTTTTTTAAAATTATTTTTTATTTTTTTACCTGAAAGAACCACCTCCAGGGTCATTCAGCTTGTTTTTCTGATTTGCAGAGACCTGAACACCAAAGCCCCCAGGACTTTTGCTGGCTTGTATTGTTGGTGCCTTCCCTACTGTGCCTGAAAAACACCAAGCAATGTTATTATGAGCTGTCTTAGACAATTTACATCAAAGAACCTTCTGTCCAGGAACTAAATTTAACTGTCTGTAAATTGCAAACAAAGGAAGTTATTATTTTTAAAGATTACACTGCTGAAGAAGAGCAATTTAAATACAAAATTTATTTTAACATTACATTTTGTTCAATATTTACAGAATTCTGAGGATTCCAAAACTGAAAACCACTGGCCATAGCTGGTTATAATACACCAAATGGCTATTAGTGTGTTTGCAATTGCCAGTAAACCACTCTTCTAAATAATCTGCAGAGAATAAAGAATAATAATTTGAAATGTTCTTAATACAGATGCTTTAAGTCACAGTCACTCAGGGTATTAACTATGCATTTCACATTATATAGTTGTTCTTTGCTGCAGTGAAAAACGTGTAGTTTTAGAGTTTAAAACATTATTCTGAATATTTCTAAATGTTTTATATTTTATGTAAAAGAAAAAACACTATTGTAAAATTTGACAAAACTCCCCTCATAAAGACTGCCTTTTATTTTCTTATTTTGAAATTGATGATTTAATTCGTACCTGTATCTAGACTTCACAGGTTTATAGGAGGAAGTAAAACAGGGCTTTCTAAATGAGCTTAAGTGTGGTGGACATCCACCTTCTTCTGACAGTAAATTGAAAAATGGCTATTAATTAGTCTCTGACATTTGGAAAAATCTTACCAAAAATAATTACAAATTTATGTTACGAATTAGTAAATCATCAGACTTGTATTATCATTATTATTACTATTATTAAAAACATATCAGTATGCAACTGAAAAAGCATTGACAAATGAAAATTTTGGAGTAAAACCTCCTTTACTGCTTAAACACATTTACTTGGGTTATATTTTGTGTTTCCTTAAATCCCACCTGTGTTTTGGCATGTGAAAATAATTAATTTGTAGGTCTACTTGACTTCAAAGATCTCACCTTTTTCTTACACATCACTCGATTTTATTGACCATTACACACATGTAGTGTTTGAGACTGAGAAGCACATTAAAGTTATTTCTGCACATCTATGACTCAACTGCATATAAATGGCATGGTATGAACCTTAGCAGAGTTACATTATTTTTCTTTCATGAATTATAAAAACCTGAAACACAACTATCCCAACAAATCCTTTTAAGAACACTTTTTGGATAAAACAAAGCTTTAGCTTTGAATGAGTTAAAGCTAAATTAATTTGACAGTGTTCATTCAGTTCTTTAATCTGTATGAATAAACTGTTGTGTGGACTCTCAACATTAGCAAATACAAAACAAGATTTAGGACTTCAGCCTCCAAGCCTGGGGAACAAAAATACTTTTGTCATCAGAATATTCAAGGTCCATGAGGTGTCACAGATAGCATTAGTTCATGGACCAGACAATTTATGTATTTCAGATGAACTAATTGAAAGGTTTTCTACTAAGTGAACTGAAAGGAAAAAAATAATACAATAAAAATTAGCAGATCTCTGTTTTCTACAATTAACATCTGGGAGACTAAAAATCACTACAATGGCAAAATTAAGGTAACAGTGGCACTCTTTCAGAATTAACATTATATTCCTTTAGAACTAGTATCATTGGGGGTTTTTTCCTACAGATGTTAACTTTGGACCAAAAAAAAAAACCAAACCCCATAAACAAAAAAACCCAGAACACAAAAAAAAAAAAAAACCAAAATAAACCGAAAAGGTACAGCAACAGAAAAGTTAACTTCTTGGTCTAAGGAAAACAGTATGTCTACACTGGATATAGAAAAATTAAGTCTCACTTTCTTTCACCCCATGTATATGTAATTCTACTCAAATGGATCTGGCAAAGTAAATAGAAGTTTTGGGGTGACATACAAGTTTTCTGGTTTAAAACACAATTATGCATGGTTAAGCAGTTAGACACAAAATAAGGCTAAAACATCAATTTCTATTATGAGGTAGGGCATATTTTAAAAATTAAAATCACCTGTGGGCCTAGATATTTCATGGGATTGGTAATGACATACAGAGTCTTTCACCACTGGGTCCTTGTTTCAAATTTTAAGTAGCATCATCTAGAGAAGCTCAGATTTAGGAGCTTATAGTTTCCTAGCTGTGTTTCTGCACAGGTTAAATAGTTGCAACGAATACTCTGCCTAATTATTTTATTCTTTGGCTCAATTCCCCCATCCATAAGATGCAATTCACTTAATCATTATACTGATAAGTGCTTTGATAAAGAAGTACGAATTTTTTGTGCAATAACTATACTGTTACTTTCCCTGGTATGGAAATAATTTTATTAATATAAAAGTCCTTAAAGCCTGCCAACTTATCTGTACTTCTGTTTTTAAAAGTATTATAGTCTGTTCACACAGATGCATTAATATTAATGTAAAGACACATTACGGTAGGAGATTCACTCTTATCTAAGAAGGAAAATGGACCATTTGTGGAAATTAGTTCAGTTCTGGAGTAACTATCCTCAAAAAGTCACTCTCCTCAAAAGTATACTACTGCAGTTTTCTATATAGACCATGTCCTATGCCAGTATCTTACCACCTTCTACAGGAATACCTAGGCCAGTAAAAAATATCATTACACTGGTTTACAGCAGAAGGTTTTAACAATATATCAAGATCAAAACAAACTGGTATCTGACAGAATGCCATAGCGGCATTTCTTCCAGCTGCAAGCACACAGGCGTTTGCTTTGTCTGCGTAATTAAAACAATATAGTGGTGGGCTTAAACAAGCCTGTAAATAAGAATAAGCCCACTTGAAAGCAGGGCTTTGCATGAATTGGCCTTTATGAACCATTGTCTGTCTTAAGCTGAATTGTGAGTTAAACTGTATTTCATTGGCTGATCAATGGCTATCATGAACAAATTCATATTCTGAATCCATTATGTAGAAGACAGATGCCAGTATCATGCAAATTCTTAGCACACTGTTGACATTCACAACTTAAGATACTGGACAAGCAAAGAAATGAAATCAGCCTTCAGTCTCAGACACATTAGTCAGAACTTAAAGTTCATGCTACAAGATGCTGATTACCTTTCCTGTTCATAAACTCAGGACATGAGTATCAGTGCTATCAAATATACACCTTTTATGACAAGTAAAAGCATTTCTTCCTAACTTGGAAGATCAGCCTACAGGATTACAGTGACAGCTTGGTCTCCATGTCCATTCAACCTTTGGATTCTCTGAAGACAACAGGGCAAGCATAATATCTGCTGCTATTAACTGTGATCACTGGGGGCTTTGATGCTCTTTTCCCAAGGAGAACAGAAAAGATCAAGCAATAAAGTCAAACAGCCAGCAACAGCTTTTATGTGCATTTAAAGTAGTTTGATTACTGATTCAATACCTAAAGATGACAAGCTCTGTATTCCATTACAAACCCTCGATCATCTAAATGCCCACATCAAAAAAGACACACATTAAAAAACAAAAGCTGAGCCTAACAGGGCTAGTGGTGGAAAGAAACAAATGGATATTTATTAGAAAGTAAGGCAGCTTCAAGAACCCTCTTAAAAACTGTGATGTATCAGACATTAATCCACCTGTGCACAGACAGATGAGAAAGTTGTGTACAAATGACACCTCTTGCTCCTATGGCTACACACAGCAAGTCAGGTTGCTGCAGTTAGTCTCTGACCTCACCAAAGAGTAAACATACTGGCAGGGAAAAGAAGAAAAGAAAAAAAAAGAAAAAAAAAAAAAAGAGCATGTGGGTTGAGAAATTTCTCTAGAACTCCTACCTTGGCCTCTGTAGCTGCAGTCAGTGGCTATCAAGTTCCACCTCAGGAGTAAGAGTTAAAAGTAGGACGATTAAACTGAGGCATCCTCTAGGCTTCAGGACAAAAATGAAATATTTCTTTCTTGGCCCAGAGTTAGAGTTTAGGACAGTACAAGTCAAGTTCCTGACTTCTTTCAGAACTTCCCATGAAAAGCTGCTGAGTAAGGAGCTAAGCATGTGAGAGTTTAGTTCTAAAGTTGTTTCAAAACATTTCATTGTGTTGGTCGGAAGTACCTTGAAACTGCATAGTGAAAACATGCATTCCTCAGCCAGTACGAAGTAAAAAATAAATGTCAAGCCTGCCAATGTCAACACTGTAAGCTTTTCCCATACTACGAGTTTGTAATTACAATGAAATTCATACAAAGGTAACAATCTCACTAAAACATTTAAACCCATACCTTGTGGTCTAATGGTCTGAGTTATTACCACTGGCATCCTAATCTGGGTAGTCTGGCAAGCAGGGTTTCGTTTCACAGTTTGAGCAGATGTTGACTGGATAATCTGCTATTATTAAAAAAAAGTATACTTATATTATACTCTTTATACACAAACACACACAACGTAAATACACTAATACCTGTAATTACTAATATAAGCACGTGGATCTCTAAAAGCACAACCAGCTAGTGACAAAAGTCATATTCATGTAATGCATGTGGTTGTGTGTGTGTGTATATACCTATTTTGCTGTTATGCTTTTAAAAAGTCAAATAATATTCGACAGAAACGTCATATGGCACAACCTTCATCAAAAATGTGTTTCAAAGTAGTAAGGTAAATATTCAAGTTTAGACTTCTGTTTTCAGAAACTTTACTAGGAAGAAAAGCACTTCTGTAGAAAAAAATGCTGCTATAATTTTAGTGGTGTCCACCTACAACCATTAGGTTTTTCACTATGTATCTATGCTTTTTAAAGAAAAGATACACTAAAAGTAAATTCTAAAATACATGGATTCCAAAGTCAGATATACATAAGAAAGAAAACAGTGTTTTGTGGTGAGCATATACTATTCATCTTTTAAATGTTAACTGGACATCCTCAAGGTTTCACTTACTACTAAGACAAGTTCTGAAGTCCTTACCCAATACTGAAACTGGGTTAGAAATTTAGAATTTCAATCACATACAAATCAAAAAGAATAAACCTGCAAGGGTCATATCTAAGCAACAGTGAAATGTCCCTGATTTCATGAACATACAAGGTAGGCACAGATGAACAGAAGGTTCAAAAAGACGTGTGGATACTGCGGAGCTGGAAAAAAAATAATCCATAAATAAACTCTGAAAACAAAACACAGACAAATAACTGCGAGTAAGATTACAACCACAACTCAGGCATGACAACTTCAGAAGTCATGTGCTTGCTCTTCACAGTCACAACTATGTTACTCCCATTGCATAACATGACTGCTGCTTCCAAGTTAGACATCTCGGTCTCACACCCCCAGGATGCAGTATTCCCTCCCAGAAGACAACACACCACACTACACACGGCTATACGAAGCAAACAGGAACCAGTGCACCTTTATTCAGCACCACTCAGCATTACTCTTACAAAAGGTGTATCTAAAACAATATTATTTAGCTGAGTAATGAATGGCCAAATCTCTGACTTCGAAGTATGCTATGGAAAAAAGGGAAGGAGAAACAGTATTTTCAAATGAGATGTAAAAGTACAGAATGGAGAGGCTACGGAAGAAATAGGAAATTGTTCCATCATCAGGAACCAGGGCTCCCAAATCAGAAGGAAGAGAGGTGAAAACTACAAGAGAGAGTAATGAGGGAACAAGACCTGTAATGTATTCTGGAGAAAAAAAAACCAGGCCCATTCTGAAGTTATGGTATTGCATGCTGTACATCCTAAAATATTAAAAGCTGAAAATTCCTAATAAACCTGTGGATGTAGAGACATTAGTAATAGCTACCTTGCAGAAACAGAAAAGAGGGAAAAAAAGAGATTAAGGATTCAGCTTCAACTATGGACACTGAAGGAAAATGGAGCATTTGTACCAAGCACAGGAATGGAGCACATGGATGTCAATTTACTTGGTCAACACAGGCAGTGAATAAATAGTGACACTCAGAGGGGAAAGAACAAAGTAGCTACCATGCTTAAAATCAGGAAAGAAATAGAGGTGATAGGTGAAAATCAGGGGAAAAGTTGTAGTTCACTGCGTTTTGATGCACAGGAAACACGTACACGTGTATTTTACTAAGTAAGGAGACAAAACAGCCCACAGAAAAAGAAGACTACATTGGTATGAAAAAGGAGAATGTTGCCACTTGTACAGTAATTTATGGGATGACTTTTCGGAGAATAGTGAAGAAAATCATCTACAGCTGAACTGGCCAGAAGCCAGGCCAAAAAAAAAAAAAATGATGTGCGTGACCTGTGGATAGAACTACTATCTGCTATTACAGTAATCACCTGCGATTAGATTTTTCTCTCTCTGAAGCAAGCAAGATCTACAATTCAGAATCAAGTTCTGTTTCACCTGATTATTTTCATGTGAATGCTCTAAAAAATGAGCCACTAACACCATTAAAGACAGGACAGTGTTTAACCATTTAAGATTACATAAAAAACGGCAATGTTTTCTTTACTACCAAATACATTCAAAAAATGTCATTTAACAAGTACTATACTAGGACTTCAACATATGCAAAAGTGCTGAAAGTGTAGAAAATGATTGAGAAATAAACTTTTCCAAGGGGCACAGATGAAAATCATCATTTAAAATCCTATGCAGAAACTGAATAGCACGTACTCTCTAAAAGAAACAACAGCACCTAACTTGGAGCAACATTTTACACTAACTTAAATTCCAGTTTCTATAGTTTTAAGACACATTTCAACACAGGTGTAATCTTCAGATCTAGAAGTGATTAAGGATGAACATTAGCACTTCGTTTCTGAAAGAGCATGTATAACCTCGTAGTAAAAACTGATGAATCAGAGATAACGGACCCTGCATTAAAATTTATAAACTATCTAAACCATCCCTCATCAACTAAAATAACTAGAACTGTTCTATAATCCTGTTGCCTATTTTTCCAACACCGTTAACATTATCATTATGTCATTAACTTGGCCTTAAAAGTGCAGACAATGAACAAGGTACCAGCAAGCTAGTCTGTGAGATGATTTGACAACCAAATTATTTCATATTGCTCACAACCTAAAAATACACACAATGAGTGTACCCCTTCTAATTTTATCTATTCATATGCTGAATCGATGCTGAATCTGAAATTATCAGTTCGTAAGCACTGATTTACTAGCCCAGATTGATACAGAAGACACAGAATTGGATGTTTTAGTGCACTGAGGTTACCGGAGACATGACTTCAGCCTTCAGAAAAGGGGAGATCTTATTGCTGTCTGCAACCACCTAATGAGAAGATCTAGAGAAGGTAGAGCCAGACTCTCTCAGGGCTGCAGAGCAGAAGGATGTGACACAATAAGCACAAGTCAGAATATGGGAAATTTCAATTTAATATAAAGAAAAACAAAAATTTACCATGAGGGTGGGCAAGCACTGGAACAGGCTGCCCAGGGAAATGGTGGAATCACCATCCCTGGGAGTGTTTAAAAAATGTGTCAATGTGGTGCTTAGGGACGTGGTTAGTGATGGACTTGGCAGTCCTGGGTTAACAGCTGGACTTGGTCTCAAAGGTCTTTTCCAACCTAAATGATTCTATGTTTCAATAATTAACACCACAAATGACCAACAAATACAGACTGAGAAAGAATTCAGGCAAAGCACATACAATGTATAAAAGCAGAAAGACTGGTAACTTCTGCTCTCTTTCTCTTACCTAAACAGGAGATAAGAAATAAAAATGAAATCGACTATTTACAAGCCATTAAAAAGAAAAGTCCTTTAAGACAATTAGATTAAAACTCACTGCTGAGGTTTTGGAGGACAAGGATTTTGCAAGTGTCAACAATCCAGATACTCCTTTACCAATGCAGATACACGAGGTCCCAATGATACGCTTCCCCTTACTTAGTAAGGGCTGCAAAATCAGCTTGACTCAATTTACATAAATCACACTTTGCAACAAAAGCATCTGATCCAAAAGCTTAAGCATAAATAAATACAGCAATAAAAATAAAAGCATATGAAATAGAAGCTTCTGCAAAGAATGGAAAATCAAAATAAATTTGGAAAATATATCCTTTACCAAGCATTTTTTCTCTCAATTAAGTTAAAAGTAGTATTGTGGAAGGAAGAAACAAGCCACTTGTAAAATGTACAAAATTCAGAATGGCTATGGTCTGATATGACATTTATCTTCACTCATGAGTAAACACTTGCTAACTCACTTGTGGCTATGCCACTTGTGATTTATCAGTCTACTCACTCCTGAAGATAAATGTCATATCAAACCTCAGCTATCATGTAATCTGGCAGCATTAACTTACAATGTTCATGCTTTTATGGGCCTAGAATTCATATTTACCATTGTTTACCATGCTGAAACAGTAGCAGTTACAACTTTTCAACAGTGCCTCAAAATTTGCATAAACAATTATTTTTCCTCCCAAATAATAATAAAAAAGGACTTTTTAAAAACTTGGCACATCATTTTTAATGTTACTACATTGTTTCAGAGTATATATTTTTAAAGAAGCAATGAAGAAAAATAAAGTCAAAAGCCACAGGATGACTTGACCTACCCGCTCCCCAATTCATTACACAGTTCTTCCTACAGTATTTCACCTGGTCTAATTCTGAATGTTTTCAGTGATGGCTTTTTCACCGCTGTATTTGGGAGCCTGATCTGCCATCTAATCATCTGTCTTATTGTAAGGATATTTTGCCTTATATCCTGCCTAAATCCAGCTTTGCTTAATTATATCCTATTATTCGTATTTATAGTCTCTTAGACAGCTCTAATTCATTCATCAATATACTTTGATGATTAAACCCTTAAAATATTTGTAAATATTTTTTATCCTCCCCTTTAGCCACTGTTTGACAAAGTTGCATGCATTTAATTCTTTTAAGTTTTTCTTTTAGTCTTGGCTTTCAAGCCTGTCCTTTAATTGCCATCTTTTATTACTGGTTTCCAAACAACATTCCTTGCCAATACCCTTCTTATATTAAGGTACGGTGCACAAAATTCTGCAAGTAAACTCCATGATAACAACCTGGAAAACTACCAGGCTGTACTTCAAATAGGCATACAATTTGTCAAGTATAGGCTTTGTTCCTGTTAATGGATCCCAGATGTCTACTGCTCAACAGCCATTTTTATTTAAATTTTATTGTACACCGAATTCCAAGTCAGTGACTAGATCTTTATTTGATCATTAATAGAAACTACTCCTTTTATCCAAACAGCCATCTTTTTCATTTCTAAGCTGCTCTGCACACAGGACAAAAAGAAAATTATTTCCTGTGAGTCACTAAAACGTGTACAAATGACAATCATTCAACAACAGAAAAATGATGCCAGAAGAAGCTTCAGCAGAAAATTAAAAAGGAAAGCAGAACACCCTCATATAGCTTAACGCTTATACTGCTGTTGCATCTGGTATCCAATTTCCATTACTCCATCTCACCTTTTGGGACCCTCCAACCACTATGACAGTCTCTGGAAAAGTGTTAGTAAATGTTTTAGAAAATACTATTCTAACGTAACTTAGAAGATGGCAGAATCTCCCCTCTGGACACTGCACAATTTATGCAGCAACAACAGTCCAGATGTATTTCTATACATCTTTCCTAACCCTAGACAGACCTGCACAAATCTTTATGTTGCTTTCCATATAATTGAATTTGTTTTAATTAAGATGGATCACTTTGAATTTCTTACTGTTTCTTTATTATTTAAATTTAATAATTGGCTTCAATCTCCAGGAGTACTTTCTCCTTATGATGCAGTGTCAACACAAAATATCAAGTGCTAACTGATCTCCATTAGAACTTCAACACATTTAATAAAGAACATCTCTCTTATTCATAGAAATGTTACCCCCTGTAACACCCAGAACAAGACAGGCAGTCTGCATATATAAGGCTATACAGAGCTCCTGCACCCTAAGAATGACAATTTGGAGAAACTCTGAACATTGCACTTAGAACAATTAAAAAAAATTGATTGCTGGATTATCTCATTAGTGTCTCATCAATAAAATATTAGCCTAAGATTATTCCCCTTTTCCCTAGCTAGAAGTAGTTATATGAGCACTATCTAGCTCTTTAGAGCATAGCTTTTTCATGGTTTTGGAACATGACTCCAGTATTGTACAGAACAGATAAATAAAATAGTTCCCTCTTTCATCTCTGCTAACACTATATATTGTAATGCTGAAGTCTCCTTTGCACAATCTACACTGCATGCTGAACAGCATTGACAGAATTCCCATGTTGCAAGATAACTCAATATAACTGGAAGAAGTATCACCACATCTGACCCTTGTGTAAAATGGAAAAGTCAAAATAAAGAAAACAGCTAACGGATTCTCCACATTTTTAAAAAAACTAGGCTACTGTAAACCGGCTGGTATGAAAGGGTCTATAGTCCAAAACAGGCTTGCCCTTCTGCAGCTGGACAGTTTGCAAAGCCAGCTGGAATTCTCTCCAGTGAGCTTCAGGCTTGGAAAATCTGGAGCTCAGCCAGTTTTCTCCATCAGTGCTGGCCACCCCTAGGCAAGCCAGCTGTAATCTTCCTCTTCCGGACAAGACCCAGGCAAGATGGCCAGCAGCTCTTTGCTGTGCTTTGATTTTGGGGAGCACTAAGAAGTGAGGAGTGTGATCACTGTCACCACAAAAAAAAAAAGTCAATACTTAAAAACAATTACTAGTGTGATATGGAGATGCTGCTGGGTTGTCTGCTTGGCACCTGAGCTGATGGCTGTTGTGGTATATGAGATTTTTTTAATGCAGTAAACTCTTACTGTCTGATGCTGCTTTTGTCTGTATAGAACTAATTTGAGGGCCATTAAGAAGTGCTTGGTTAATGTGACGTTTGGTTCTACGAAGTAATTACTGATAAATTGAAAACAAATACAGAAAGCAGTTTTGCAACAAAGCCAACAAACCATAATTTTTAACGTATTCACTTCTCCCTAAATGTTTTCTAGACAAGGCATAGTAATTAAGCTTAGTTTTGCTCTGCACATTTTGCTACCTTTTGAAAATGTAGCAGTCATTTCAAGTAAGGTGAAAATTCAGACCTAGGCCTATGACCTCCACACAGACAGAAAAACAACTTTTGCCCATCCGATCAATCTCTACAAGATATCACTTCAGCACTTTTCAGCTCCCTCATACTGTGTAGGTATGTTAAGTAAGATGACGTAGCAACTCTTCACACTGTTAATCTCTGCTCAGGTTAACATCACAATTGCTTGCTTTGAGTATGCATTGACATGTGAGAGAGAGACACAGAAGGTGTCTCTCATAAATCTGACTTTATCCCATTCAGAAAATATTCCACAAGAGCTATAATCATAAGAGTAAAAATTCCTGTGGGCTTACTGACACATCAGTGTTCCTCAAAAGGTGGGGTGCAACATACCTAGTAGGCACAGGAATGTTTAAAGTCAATTGCAAAACATTGGAAAAAGCTGTGTTACTTGGCAGTAGGTTCCTCTTAAGACTGTAGCGTGAGATAAGGCTAGACATATAAGTATAAACATTCAGGGCCCGTAAAGAACCTGTCAGCCGCTGTCAGAAATCTGCTCTCCCCAGGACAAGGAGAAATTTCTACACTTATTGCCTGTAATTGCAACCAGTTCCCACTCCACTACCTTGCAAGTACCAAAACTATTGTCAATTCAGTCTTACGAAACATGGATGAATCAAAAAGAAGTCACAAAAGGTCTGAGGCACACATTTCTAATTAATACAACAGTCCAGAAAAGGTGGGGGGAACCCATCGTAGAAAAAAACAGAATGCAAGCGGCTGAACAGGAAGCAGGTGAGTTAAAGTGCAAAATATCCAAGCATCTTGTGTGTATTGCAAAAGCCCAAGTCAGAAGTCTTAGCATCTAATATGTTCTTACAAATTAAAACTATGCTCACTAAAGGATGGTAAAATTATAATAATTTCATTTTAAAGTAATTTAACTACTAGAAAGTATTTGTAAGGTTCAAAAGACATGGCTCAGATGGCTCAGACATTTTCAGTGTGCACAACTATTTTTAAAGCAAAAGAAATACTCTCTCTCCACACACCCTACAAATTATTTATATCGTTTATAGAGCCTATGAACAGAAGGATAGGTAAGTGTAAAGTTTTACATTATTGTATGTGCTTTTCTGAATCTTGGTAATATAAATTGCTACCAACTTTATATACCTTCTGGAACTTGACAGTTTGATTTTGAAACTTAAGTCAAGTACTTGTACTCATACATACACAGAAACCACAGACAAAGGAACTTACATCTTTGCTTGAACGATGATAATGCCTGTATAAATTCAAGGCCTTGTAAAAATCCTAAATGTATTTTAATTACAACTGTAAACACACAAGCAAGATCCTATGTAACAGCAGGATAAATTCCCCACACACCCATTGAGAAAGTGGCTGTACAGTTGCCTTAATGATAGTGCCTTTGAAATGAATGAATCTAAGCATGTGATACTCTAATATGCCCAACAATGACATATTTCAGTAAATAAAGTATGGCACTATTTCTAAACAAAACATGCTAAAACAGTACAGCTAGTCTACATGATTTTACAACTATATGTAGAAGAGTTTAAAATGAGAGTTAATTTTAATGCAAACTAATCTAAGCAAAGCAGCATACTTAATGACGTACTAAAAATCATACTCTTGCCTGTAAGTCCTGAAAAGCTTTCTGTTCTACATTTGTAATTAACAAATTCCACTGTGCTCACGTAACAATCACTGTAGTCCAGACACAAAGGCCAAGAGCATACTTTCGTAGATTTAAGCTATGTTAACAATGCTATCTAAACTAATGGTTGAACACACTTGTGAACTAACTGCCATAAAATAAGGTACTACTACATATCACAGAATATGATACAGACAAACCAAAAATTATTTTCCCAAACAAGCTGCAATAAAAATAACATTGAAAACTGCTATTCAGTTTGTCAAGAAATTCTCTTTGATACTACAGTACCTACCAGTTGAGAACTCTGATTTGACTGTACCACCTTAACCTGAGGAGGCTGCACTGTATTTGATACAGAGACTGTGCAAATGTTGTTTGGTTGCCTTATTCCTATTGTCTGTGTTGTGACAACAGAGGAAATGCTTCCCGAGGCAGGCTGAGGTATAACTTGTGATAGCTTGGTTTGTTGAAGCGGCTGCTGAGACGGCTGTCCTTGCAAAACTGAATGTTGACTATTCAGTAAAGATTGTCTCAATGCAGGTAGACTTTTCTAAAAAGAGAAGAAAGTTTATGAAACATCAAATTTAGGCTGACAAAAAAATATTTTTAAATTTGCTGTAAATACAATAAAAAGAATGCAGCTTTCTTTCCAATTTTATTACCTGCCTATTTGTCAAAAAGTAGTAAGACTGAACATACTTTGTAAGAGGGAGAGTTCGGTTTACATTTTTAATAAGCTTCCAATTTCGATTTATCAACCCTTTTGATTTTCATGCGCCCTAATTCCAGCACAGCAGTAAAACGTCACACTCTCCTCCTCAAGACTACCTAGAACTTGTAGCTTAGGCCTTTGGAAGGGCAAAAAATGGAAACAGAAAAGGCAGAAACATAGGAACAACCCTATTCCCACTGCATGCCAGAAGTAGTAAGCTGCACCAATTTACTTCTCCTGACATGACTCCAGTACCTAGAACAAGATGATTTAACTGCTGATGCCCTACAGCAATAGCTGTTTACTGTATTATTACTGATGTAATGTATTCTGACTGGATTAGGAAAGCGTACTATTGTATGCTTCATGTTCAGACCAGTTCAACTAAAAAATACAGTTCTAAAAGGCTATATTGTACCTTCACCCATAAACTTTTTACTTTTTAAGTGGTAGTAGTGTTCCTTTGAAGTGCTCCCCCCAGGCAGCTGTAGAATGCAACAGTGTTTAGCCCAAGCCACAGTTCTTACTAAACTTCTAATATTTATTTAAAAACTTAATACCGGTTGCCAAGAAAAGACTTCAAAGAAAGGAAGCAAGTTAAAACTTATCATGATGCTAAAGTGACTGTGGTATAAGAGCAGGAAAAGGCACAAAAAAAGGGTTAATGATAACTTGAAAAACCAGAAGCAGACGGAGAGAGTTCTGAAGAAAAGCTGAAGTGAGAGAAGAAAGAAAGGAAATCTGCCCTAAACTGAGAAGGACTAGAAGAAAAATGCTTTTTAAATTATAGTTGTGGTTTTGTTGGGACATAATTAAACACGCTTTGTATGCCTGTATATAATTTTGCATATGGAAACTATTGTAGCTAAGGTACAAGACCCAATTAGAAGTTAAATTTTCCCCCACCTATACCAACTTAGGACCCAACAATAAATCCATTTGGTACCGCATTAGATCTTCTATTATAGATTAGTTCCAGATTACAAGCAGGATCAGCTAATCAGTTATTTCAACAGCATTATCCATTTTTCATAATGACCATGACACATACATTGAAAGTTATCAATGACTCAAAGGTAGATTAAAAAAACAATATGGAAAAAGCTTATCAAATTACTTGAAGCATTCTATAGAAATAACTTCTGACTCTTCCAAACGTGAAAGCTGAACTTCTTAACAAAAAACATTACCTACTACCACAGAAAAGTATATACATTATAACAGTAAAGGATCACTACAGAATAGATAATGGATGAATTCCAAGCTAGGGAGTAAGTGCTTTTTTATATGAATCTAATTACTACAATATTCTAGATCAGGGCTCCTCAAGCAGTAAACTCCAGATCAGCTCTGGATGACAAATAAAATTTTTCTTAAACCTAAACCAAGGCCCCAAACACATGAGGTCTCCCTCCTGTAGGGATCCCCTTTCTTACCATTCCTGCAGCCCGTCAGGGCGCAGGCAGCTGCAGCAGCAGCCACAGCTCCCAGCCGCGGAAGGAAGCAGAAAGCAGCACCTGGCTGGCCCCGCAGCAACGGAGCCTGCACGTGACTTCCAGCCAAGAAGATATTGCCAGCACGAAGTAAAACTGAGTAGTCCTGCTCTAGACAGGTGAAGCTATTTCCGCTTAAAAACTATATGCTAAAATTTCACGTACCGACATTTGCACTGAAATAAATTTATCTAAACAATATTCTTATTACCTTAAGGAAAGGTACAAGATATGGCTGAGGAGATGATTTGAGTTCCGATTGAAGGCGGCCTGTAAATTCTTCCGGATCAATCTTTGCATCCTTCACGGGGAAGAAAAAAAGAAAATCATCAAAAACTCAGTTCAGTTGTCTGGTTGTTTTTTTTCCAGATAATATATATGTATGTATCTCTAGCTAAACAGGCTACCATACCAAGAATAACTTTCAAAGCTCAAGTCCCTCAACTCCTCTCTATAAAATCCTTCTGTCAAGAGGTAATTTATATATGTAATATGCCACTCAGAATTCAGACAGCTCCCTTTGCGATGCACAATTTAAGAAGCAACAAGATCCCACAAACACTTAAGTCCTTTTTAGGACTCCATTCTCCCACTAACATTTACATAGGGATTTCTTTTAAAAATTATTAATTAAAAAAAACAGGTTGTTGAACTAACCTTACAAACTATTATAAAATATGTCAGCCCCTGTAATAAGAAAGTATCTTTACTTCATTCCAAAACCAATTTTGAAGGTCCAGTTTAAGTTAGTAGAATATACGTATGTGTATTTATATATAAAAGAGATGTAAAGCATATGCATATATAAAAAGCGTACATGTAATTATATATACAGAATTTTCACCTATACAAATGTGTGTATGGGTAGACATGTGTATATACTCACAAAATATACACTTATGAATATATATATTTCACATATTCAGTAGTTAATACCAGAAAACTCCAGTACCATTACGTACAATCTCAGGTTGTAATAAGAACATTCATTAGCTTTCCTGCACTGATAGAGAACAAGAACAAAGCCAAACAAACCAAAACAACCTTCAATAAGTACATTTATCATGTCATGTGTCTCATTACTTTGTTTAAAATATTTAAAGTAGTTACCTTCACCTAGTTAATCTTTCCTAGTTTTCAAAAGTTAAAATGAGGTTTTATTGGAACCACTTATTATTGTTGAATTGTATTATTGTTGAATGGGTCATACTTAAAGAAAGTCTTAGGCTTGTCTAAAATAGACAGGCTTCTCTGTCAATGAACTCAAAGAAATACATATCATATTTTAATACTTTTAAATCCAAGTTCTTCATAGACTATAATTATTTCTTCTAAGAAGCTTGATCATTTGTTCAGCTCCACAGTAACATCTGTTTGCAACTCATTTATGAAATTCACTGAAAAATCTGTTGCACTGCAGACTACAGTAAGTCAGACTTCTTCTCAGCCCAAGGACTCTGTCTAGCAGAAACACAACTTTGCCTCTTGAAATCCACCTGCAGTGAAGGCCCCATGCAGCAGCATCTGCCTGCAGAACTGCTCGGACTCAGCAGCTTAGCAAAATACTTTTCCTTCAGTCCAAGAAACTCTAAACCACATTTAATAGCTTCTTACTGTTTCAGAGAAGACCATGGTTTGGAGAAAAAGAAACTTCACGCATCCTCAAGGAAAAATCCTGTATTTTACTCTATTTTTCTAAATAGAAGACCAAAATATTATCCATCAAAACAAAAGTGCTTTTGACAAATGCATACTTTGTTGCATTTCCCCTTCCAGAAACTAAGAGAAAGCCTACCTTTAACAGATTTTTGAAGACATGAAACATACCACTTTGATGCAGCCCAACTCCTTTCACTTTTATTACAACAAAAAAAAATGGTTAAGATCAAAGCAGTAGTTTTCAGCACATGTAAATAACAAGCTTACTCGGTAACTGACAAAATGAAGATAACTAAGTATTTACCAACAAATCTTGAACCAGAGCTTTCACATTACGGGATGTTTCTGGAGATGGTGAATTGTGAGAAGCAAGTTTTATAAGGGTAGCTAAAAAGTTTTTGCATTTTTTCACATTCTCTTGCATTTCCTGCAAAAGCCAGAGAAAACAAATATCAGATCCATGCTATTTTCCGTTAGGATCAATGCGTGCTCTGATCACTATAACAGGGGAAAATTATGAAACTGTCCCAATTCAGGCAGGACATATTTGACATACATCTGCAGCTATTTTACAGTTGCTGCTAGTTAGCTGACATTTTCTTCACTTCTTTATGTAACTGAACATCATACCTCACAAATACTAACAAAAAAAAACCCCAAACCACAAAACAATGAAAGAAATATATTTAATACTTTACAGTCTGTTTTGATAAAAATAACTTTAAATATGAGAAGTAACACAACAATTTGTTGTGAGATGCAATCTCCTTTGAGATGCTCAATACACAATGTACAATGTTCCCCAAGCTATCTAAATTTGTTAAATTGATTCAGAACGTTTTTTTGTACAAAGCAGCTACAGCAGTAAAATCAAATTAGAAACTCTTCAAACATCACCATATCTAATCTTTTCTTCATCAGTAGTAAAAAAAGCTTCAATTTTTCAAGCCATTGTTTTTATATGGTGTTATTACTCCAAGAAACAGAAACATTACACTTCAGTGTAACCACAGTTTTGAGGATCAGCAACATGATAATTAACAAAGTTCATAGACTGAAGGCCTGATTCTTCTGCCTACAGAAACAGAATGGTTCTTTCACTACTGACATGTACATGGCAGGATGGGGAGAGCCAACCACATGTGTTCTTCCTCTCAGAATTGGTATCCAATTTACTTGAAAAGAGGGGAAGGTTTTCTTCTTTGGAAAGTGTTTGTTCCATCATGGAAAGCGTGCCTGCATGCAGGAAAAGTTCTTTCTGTTTCTGAATAGACCTGAGAAGTTCAGGAAATACTAAGGAGACCAAGTATCTAGTATTTTAAAACTTACCTGTGATACAACTGTAGTTCCAGGTACAGGAGAGCTTGGTATGACCTGGGGCTGTGCTGGTACTTGTGCTGTTGTATGAGGTGGAAGTGGCAGCCGAGGCTGACCCTGGTTTTGTGCTGAAGCTTGAGTTTGTCCACCAGTAATTACTGCAGGTTGTTGAGAAGCCGACGTTCCAGTTGCTACTGTTGTCTTGAATAAATTTTGAGCACTTGTTGTAGCTACTGATACCTATTAATATTTTATATTGAAAAAAGCTGATTATCTTCTTTAAAATCTTTTACTCTATCATAAAGTTCTTGAAAGTCTGACAAGAAAAACTTGTTTCCTTTCAAATACAGCCATGCTGACAAATAGAACCACTGACCTTACTTATAACCCTAATTTTGTCACCCTTTACTGAACAGTGGAAGTCCTCATATAAAGTTCTTTTTATTACAAAAATAAGTGTGCCACTAAAAAATAAGATGCTATTATCCAGCCATGTAAGATCACCATGATGATGTGACTTCTCAAACTCAACTTTCTGTAAATTTGGCCCTTAATGTAACAACTCAGTTCCCAATGATCTGAGCTCATGTCATCAGGTTTACAATTATCTATACCACAGTTACAATGACAGCTCAGATCCAGATGACAAATGCACTAACACTAGTGAATCTGGTATTAACCATTAGTGGTTTCCTAAATAGTGGTGAGCCCAGTAGCAGCATATATGCTTTTGCACCAGGGCAAAGACCTAGTGAATCAAACTGTCCTGGATGGACCTAGCTGGGCCATATACCATGTGGCACACTCCTCAACCTTAGCAGGCTGGAAAGCTTATCAGGCTGCACAGAACACCACGTACACACACCCCCACCCTCATCCAGTTCAGCTCTCACACTTTATCTGACCTAATAAGCCACTCTTCCAAGTGCCAAAAAAATCTCAGACACACCAAATGAGACTGCAGAAGCTACAGAGAGCTCAGCCAAGTAGCCTAACACACTGAGCAGAAGCCACCAGAACCTCCCAATCCAGCCTGACAGCAGAGCTTTGCTCTGTCTTGGGTGCAGCAGCAGAACAAGCTGACCCAGGCACTGCAATGCCACAGGTGATGCCATGGGTCCTGCAGCACTGGTGACCATACAGCAGATACCACAGTTCTCGATGGGGAACAAACATAGTGCCGCATGTCCACCACCGAAACAGTATTTGTGAGGCCAGCTGATTTAAGTTTTCTCTTTTAAAATAAAGCTTGCTTAAAACTGCATCTACACTACCCCAAAAAACATTGGGGGTACAAAAAAGACAGGCTGATGGAATTGGGGTTGCTCAACCTGGAGAAAACTCAACTCCAGGAAAACCTTATAGCTGCCTTTCAATACTTAAAGGGAGGGGAATTATAAGAAAGATGGGGACAGACTTTTGCAAGGGTCTGTAGCAATAGGACAAGGGCTAACGGTTTTAAAAAGAGCACAGACTTAGTAGAGAATTTCTCCCTAATATCTAATCTGTCAGGGTGGTGAGACACTGGAAGAGGCTGCCTGGAGGAGCTGTGGATGCCCCATCCCTGGCAGTGTCCAAGGCCAGGCTGGATGGGGCTTTGAGCAACCTGCTCCAGTGGAAGGTGTCCCTGCCCATGTGGGAGGCTGGAACTAGGTGATCTTTAAGGTCTCTCCAATCCAAACCATTCTGTGATTCTATGAAACATTAGAAAATAAGATCTAGGCTATCACTCAGCACCTGCATAGCACATTCTGACTATACATTCATTATTATTCCTGGTATTACGTTTGCAATAAAAACAAACACGAACATTAAAATTCACTTTTGAAAAAACTATGTAATTACAAACATCATTTTCTTCACCCATCTTTTGCTTTTTATATTCTTACTACTTACTGTGGTATGTGAAAGAATAGAGCCTCCAGGCAGAGTCGCAGCAGTTGTAGCACTGACAGGAGTAGCAGTTGATGGAACAACTTTGGCTTGCACTGGAAGTCCTAGGCGGACAGTAGATGTGGCTACAGAAGTTGGTTGCTAATAAAGGAAAAATAAGCATTTTATATTTTTTCCTCCTTATAAACTTGATTTCCAATACTTTTTTATAATACTGATTACATGAATAATCATTATGAATGCTGAAAAAAAAAACCCAAAACTAGTAATACATTTTAAAATATATATTCACAAATAATGCAAAAATGAGCTTTCTTACGTTCAATGGTATGGTTGCAGTATTTCTCCTAAAAAGCTATTTTTCATACAGATATGTGGAAATGAATATAACATCAATTTTTTGCAGGTCACATCCTATAGGATGTGACCTGCAAAAAATTGATGTTACATTGATCTATTAGTTCAGTTGTAATATTTACATTTCAGTATTCATCAAGATTTGAGTTTATAATTGCCAGTAACACATATTGGTCCTTTTGATATTTACTGGCCTGTTCTATTGCTTTTTCTTGAAGAAAATTAACATGCAGAGAAAATTCAGAGAGCAGAAAATGTAATTTCAGATTAAAACATATGGAAATTAATTTGCACAAAAATAAAGTCTAAGCATTTGGGGAATCTTTGTCATAAATGCACACTCTGTAACCGGACAGCAACTGGAATGTTAAGTGCAGACAAAGGAAAATGACTGGCTTATAGCCTCTCACTCAGTAGCATACTCTACAACTCAGTATATCTCTCATGCAGCAAACATAGTGGTTTTGTAACTTACTTTACCTGAGAGGTTGACATCTCTTACCATCATATAAAAGGACAATATTTAGGAATTAAAAAATGTACCCAGGAAAGTTGTTATTTAATTCTACAGGAATGTAAATACCATTATGGAAGAAATACCTCAGACAATATGGCAATTATGACAAAAAGAGAACCACTCGTTAAAATCAGAGGCTCCACTGGTCTCTTGCAACTTATATTTGTTAAGATTTATATTCAAACACATACTTAGAAAAGACAAATTTTCCAAGTGGCTGTAGTAATAAATCATAGACAATACTGTTTCTCACAAGATAAAACCGTTATTCCTTGATTTACATTTTAAATTATGTATGTCTCTAATATTTTTATAAAGAGCTGCTTATTTTAGATTCTTACATTGTCTACTCAGCCTACATAAAATACGTCTTCAAAGTACACCCAGTACACTTGAGAGATCTCCAAAAGGAACAGAGGCCCAGGCAGGCATGCAAAACCCCAAGCATTCCTTACAGATCAGTCCAACAATATCGTCTACTGTATATCAACCTTCTATACTCAGGAAGGAAAAGGTGGGGAAAAATAAAATAAAAAAATCTACCTGACATCCAAACAAAACATTCTTTTTTTGTTTGGATAGCATTCAAGATTTTTGAAATCTTGACTTAGGGATGTCTTATATACTGAGACATCCTAGAGACAATAAACAGCATCACCGTGAATAGGCAGAATTGTCTGGGGTTTTGGGAAGAAGCTTCTTCTGTTGTTAAATACCACACTTACTTTCTTCATTGTAAAGAAGATCACTTACTCCAATTGCCTTAAAATATGGGTTGAATGAAACCATATTTACTCAATGAATGTTTGCAGTTAAAAACATAAATACTGTGTATCTTGGTCATTTGCTTATAATCAGTGCTTCCAATCTAGAAATACAACATGCCCATGAGATATATCTGCCCCTTTCTTGTCAGTAAGAGCTTCCAGAGGTGAGGATTTATAAAGCAAGCAAGATAACCAGGCAAACTTCTGGCAGTTGCTCAGTTCTGAGAAAGATCTGCGGCCAGAAATCCACAAATACATAGCTCAGACTGCTACCTAGAGAATTTTTCTCATCTAGTAAGTGCTCACAATTCATCACAGGAACATACTTGAAAACAACGCTGCATATAATCAAAATACAAAATTTCAGTGTTATAACAGCATACTATTCAACTAAGTATGTACTCCACTGTGCCAGACCACAGGAGCAAACTATGCAACATGAAGACTAAAATTCACCCTCAGTTTTAGAAATCAATAGTGACAAAAGCCTTTGATACAAAACGGCAGTAAAGTGTACTAACATGTTAGATATGAAAAAAAAAGCCTTACTACCAAAAAACTGCAAACAAAGTAACGCAATAGTCTACTAATGCTGTTCCAAAACTCATAAATGTTAAAAAAGGTAAGTATGAAACAAGTGTATGAGAAACATAACAAGGAACTAGCCTAGAGAAATTATTAAGTATCATGGAAATGATTTTCAAATGACAGATACAAGTTGCTAGAAGACACTCTAAGGACTCCCCAACACAAATGCTTCAAGAAGAACTGCTAAAAACTATTTAGAAACAAATAGCTGTGTTTTCTATGAAAGGAAAGCCGTAAACAGATCTCATGAAAAATCCATCAAAAGGGAAAAAATTATCAACAATATATAAAAACAAAAAATTAACCCAATGTGTCAAGTTCCTACTGGAACAATCTAAAAGAATGTATGATGTTCTTCAAAGAAAAACTGCTAAGGTTTGGTATGCTATTAAACTCCAAAACTACCAAGAAAGGCTTAGAAAAGAATACATTTTCAAATGTAACTGTATTATTTTTGATTAAACACATCACATATTTTTACATATCCTAAATACATGAAAGTAATGTTTAAGAGGCTTTTTCCCTGTACTCAGACGTTAGCAGGCAGGAAACTAGAACATGAATGCAGTACATAACCCACCACCAACCTCCGTAGGAACACTGGAGAATGCTTACAGTAGCCTGTTGCATACAGACTTGGGCTGGCTCTGTCCACACAGAGAGATCAGAAACTGTCAGAGGAGCACAACACAGTGCTACTTTGGAATTTCAAAATTGATGTTACTTTGGGATTTCAAAACTAATCTGGCTCACGTCTGGCCAGCTTAAGACAAGGGATGTCCCAAGCTTCCTTCTGCCTGCACAAGTGATGCAGATAAGGCAGCCGATCCCAGTTTCAGGATGCAAGAAGCCACTTCCACAAAGGCAGGAAGCACACACTAGAATTGTTCATGGAAGAAAACAGTGTGGAATTACTCTGTCCCCTGTAAATTCAGTCTCTAAATAACTTCATCTTCACTTTCCTATGTAGGCCTTCTCCCCAGAGCTCTGGACACATGAATAGAGAGGCAAAGCTTGAGGCAAGAATGGGAGCAAATTGCACTTGTGCCTGTCTTGCACTAACAAGCCGCCTCTATATTTGAAGGAATATGCAAGGCTGCATTTGAAAAAGCAGGCCGTTTGAATATCGAGAAAATACACCAAAGATTATTTGTCACTGCCAAGGCAGGCCTAGACCAATTTTGGGTACTGCGTAGTGCATTCCAGCTTCATAAAATCAAGACAATTTAAATAGCCACTGATGTATGTAAATCCTCGGAAACAGGTTTGTGGTATACTTTTATTTTGTACTATAGGGTGCCAGCAACACAGTCCCTGCACTACAAAGCCAGAGAGCTTATTTTGACAAGTATATTGCATATACATTTCATGATCAGTCCTGTCAACAAACTTGGCCACTATCAACCACAAAAGGAAGAAAGAAAATCCTCCAACAGCATCTTAACAAACATTAACACAAAAGCAGGGGCAAGTTATCAACACAAAAGCAGGGGCAAGTTATCACAATACACATCATGACACCTCTTTGTGTCTTCCCATACATTGCTTCACTACCTACTATGCAAACCTCAATTTCAGCAGAATATGACCTTTAAGTTTAGATTTCAATTTGCAATATCTGAAATCAAACTAAATTCTAAACATTAATCCAGAAGACTTCTTATGAACAAAACAGGCCACCCTAAGGTGCCCTGATGCCTCAAACAATACAAGACAACTTAATGAAGAGAAAACCAAGGTGGGATCACAGACACTGGAAGGAGCTTAAGGCTAAAGGTCAAACCTGGTAGCTTATCTATATTGGGTTTGCATGGCAAGGCTGTGTTCGTGGGGGCACAGGGTGGCTTCTGTGGGAAGGTGCCAGCAGCTTCCCCCGTGCACAATGGAGCCGATGCCAGCCGGCTCCCAGACGGACCCGCTGCTGGCCAAGGCCGAGCCCGGCAGCGACGCTGGCAGCGCCTCTGGGATAACGGGTTTCAAAAGGGGGAAAGTTCCTGCGCAAGAGCAGCTGCAGGGGGAGAGGGGAGGGAGCCCGTGGGAGAGCAACAGCCCTGCAGCCCCCCAGGCCAGGGCAGGAGGGGGCCGGGGGGGCTCCAGGCGCCGGAGCCCGTGGGGAAGCCCCCGGCGAGGCAGGCTGTGCCCCCAGCCCCGGGGGGTAACGGGGAGCAGACCCCCACCCGCAGCCCCTGGGACCCCAGGCCGGGGCAGGGGCAGCGTGTGAGGGGCGGCAGCGGCAGCGACAGCGTGTGCGGGACTGACCCCAGCCCCATTCCCCGTCCCCCTGCCCCGCTGCGGGGAGGAGGGAGAGACATCGGGAGCGAAGCTGAGCCTGGGGAGGGGGGAAGCTGTTCTTAACACTCGGGTTAGTTCTCGTTACCCTAATCCCGGTTGATTGGTAACAAATTCAGCTGATCTCCCCGAGTCGAGTCCGTTCTGCCCGTGCCGCTGTGTGGCGAGTGATCTCCCTGCCCTTGGCTCGACCCACCAGCCTTTCGCCTTTCCTTGCATTTTCTCTCCCCTGTCTGGATGAGGAGGGGGGTGACAGAGCCGCTCTGGTGGGCACCTGGCCCCCACCAGGCTCAGCCCACCTCATCATTTTAGAACACCTAATTTATACAACCTTTCTTATACGCACAGCTGTAGCCCTCCCTACTGTGAAGGTACCATAACACTCCCCATTACCAAACTCTGTTCTCTGATACTTACAATTCTGTGAAACTTCTAAAGAGTTCATGGAAAAACTTCATATACTTATTGACTGCCTCTCAGTTCTTTTGGTTATAGTTTGTCTGGAACATGCACTTAAACGTCAGATGCAGAGTAATTTGTATGTCAGTGATTTCACTTTTTCACTCTGGTAAAAATACAGCCAAATTGAGCCTAAGTACTAACCCTTTAAAAACTTGACATTTGCGCACAATTGCAGAAAACGACCGGAGGCAGAACCTCTAACATGTCAGCCGGCAGAGGCAGAACCTTCATTGCCAGCACAGCTCTGAGACACCACAGCATCACTGGAGTCAAGCAGCAGAACCCAAAAAGCTGAGAGGTGCTGCTGTGTTCCTCACATTTGTGATGCCCCTTTTGGGTTCACCAACTAGGAGAATAACAGGCAAGGAAGACACAGGACAGAACTGGGAGCAATTAGACAAGACAGGCAGAGGAGCCTGGGACCACCAAAGAGACCTTGAGTAATCTGGGGTTCTAAGTCCCAAACCCCTACCTCTGAAGGGTCAGCATCCTGTTGGTGTAAGCAAATATCCATATAATCCATTATCAAAGTACTTTCTCATTCTTTAAGTGCCTGGTCCATCTATAATCACTAGAATTCATCCAAAGAACCTGGTGGATAAGAAGCAGCTGAATTCTGGCACTACAAATTAGATTCTACCCTTGCCTCAATTGCTCAGTGCTTGCGCTGCATGCAAATACAGATAATCTAATAACTATTCTTATGCCATATATTTCAAGTGCCCAACTTGAAATGTGGAGTTTGTGACGAGGAGTGGTTATGGCTGCAACTGAAGACAAGGAAGTCAAACTGAACACAAAAAATTAACTTGTATTTTTAATTTATTTAAAATAGAGACAATTAAGCTCTGTTTTCTACTTATAAAAAGAAGCTAATAATCCCCTTAACTGCATTATTGAGAAAGTTGTTATAGGGATAAGCTTCACAAAAAACCCTGCTTGGTTATTAATTCCCACTTCAGAGGGGGGCTTCGATAGTATGCAGCAGATAAGCCTGAAGCAACCCACTGAACAGTGGAGAAAAAATATTACATAATTCTTCATTAATTAATTAAGGCTGTCCAGCCTACACACTGTAGAAATTAAAAATAACAGCAGTATGTGGTCATGCAACATAATGCATATGCACATGGGAGCCACTATTACATTGCTCAGGAACCTTCTTTACAGCATTTCCTAATCTTTGCACGTTTAATTTCACAGCCTTACTAATGATTTGAGTGTTTTCTAAGAAGTTTTAAAAGATGCGTTAATGCTATGAAAATGTAAGCAGTAGAATTTGTACGTAGCGAGGACTTATCTGCTTATACAGAAAAGTTTCACTCGCCATGAAGGAAAGTGATTTTGTGGTTAAAGCGCAGTTGAGACCATAAATTTTTTACTTTCTCTGGTCTTCCAGCCTACCTGCCCTACTAACACAAATGTATTCTCCAGAACATTGTACAAGAAGCCCAAAAAATGTCTATAAAAAAGAAATAGTACAGAATAGCTTATTTGATAATAATGGTAACAAACCTCAGGCAGCAACAAAGATTTATCAATTTGCATCAAACTTCAGCAAAAAGTAAAACGAGCATTTGTCAAAACAGCAGAAAGGGTGTGAAAGAGACAGAAAAAAAGAAAAAGATCAATAAATGAGGAAAAAATTACCAAAAGACAACATAAACACTGCTGAAAATACAGACACAGCATAGTATCAGAACCATCTCAGATTTGAAAGATTTGCTTTAGCAAGAGCAGGAGGCCTGTGAAACATCAGCCAAGTTTAGAACTGCTCCCAACATCACATGTGATAGCAAAGACTAAGCTGTTGTTGCTTGCATTGAGCATATTTCACAGCAAAAATATAGCCACTTCCAGAGCAGGTGATTCAGCACTTTTCGCAAGTTCAAGACTTTTTTTTTTTTTCTTTTTAAAAAAGGATGGTAAAGTGAAACAATAGAAAGTGAGTATCAAAACACAAAAAACAAATCAGTAAAATTTGTATCATGAACTTCAAATTCTGAAGCACAGAAGTTAGAAAAATGCCTAAAGCAACAAAAAACAAAGCTAGAACCGTCATTTTCTTAACAATATATATTATTGATATATTGAACGGACAATTTAGGCAATGAAAACAAAAATCAAGTGACAGGTAATCATACTTGTAGCAGAAGAACTGCTAAGTAGCCCACTTATGTGCCTAAATATCTGGACTAAAGCATCAAACTTTACACGTAACTTTACTTTTTCTGATCACTAATAATATACAAAGCAACTTCATACTGGAAAACATATTTTGAATCAAACTTGAAACAAAAACATTAGCAAACTCTAAGACCAAATTTATTTCCTGCAGCATTCTCATGAAAATTCCAATTTACACAATTTCACCTGATTTGTAAGCTCCAGTAACAGATATTCTGTAATAGAAAATTATGGGCCAGGCTAATGTTTCTGTATGATATTCACTTTATCTGCTTGGTGTACAGCAGAACTTCAATTTTGTAACCAACAAAAAATAGTTCTACTTTTTTCAAAATTTAAATAAGTAACTTTTCCAGGGGGGTGGGGGGTGGGGTGGGGGGTTGGTTATGTATGTAAACCAACTGGTTATCAAGATCATGAAAACCACCAAACAATATCTGCATCAAAAGCATTAAAAGCCATAAACTGTACAAATGAAAAATGTAGTTAAACAAAAGAAACACAGCAAAGAAAAACTAGATGGCAGCACCTACCTATTTTTCATAATTTCACAAGTAAAAACTTCAAAACAAGAGAGGCAAAAATGTAATGCAATCTAAATAATGTTTTAAAATACTTCTGAATTTACTGATTATCTCTGAAGAATACAGTCATGCAAGCAAACCCACGCTTATTTCACCTGCTTGTAATACAAGAATCCAGATCAAAATTTTTCTAAGATCAACCAAAGTTCCATCAAATTATAGCTTGTTTCCTAAAAATCCTGTACCTTAACTGAGATCCTATAGCAGATAAAATTTCGGCAACATTAATAATTTTTTAATATTCAGCTAAAATTAACGTCTATCAAAATCTAAAAGGAAACTACAACAACAGAGACAATTGTTCAATTAAATTATGCAGTTAACTCAAACCAATGTTTGCTTTAAGCATCCAAATATTTTATTTCATTAAATGTTTTTTCAAACAAGCATGTTATCACTGAAAAAGTACTCACAGTACATACTTCTTAATGTATCAAAACATTATGATGATATAATACTCATCGAAGACTGAGTACTTTCATGTAAAACATGACATACCAATTTTAAAAAGGCAAGCCTCTTGCAGCTGCACTGATAAGATGAATGTATATAACATGAAAAATGTGTTGGTTTTATATATACCTGAATATTTTGCAATAATTTTTCCCTTAAAAAAAAGTGCGTAGTTAGCTGTAGTTAATACCCCTCCCATTACAATCCTATATGATTTTACAGTTGGACCTAAACTAAAACTATTATACGGTATAATTGTACCTATTCACGTTTTTCTTGAATATATTAAAGAAAACAGAAAGACTGTAAATGTGAAAGACCAGTAAAACACCAAGTACATCTTCCTATTACAGGTACTTCTCTTAATTACTGCTTTCTCTGTACTATTCTGTTACTTTCAGATTCTGATTCTTCTGACTGAATCCATTCCACTACTTCTGACTCTCTGCTTCAGACAACATACATCCTTTTGGGACACACACCCATGCTCCAGAGCCTTTGAGCTTGGCATTAAACTGGTCAGAATTGAGACCCTTCCCACAAGGTACTTGCTTATCCTGAACAGCCAGTTTTTCAGAATTCCTCTAGGAACTGAAACAAGCAGATTATATTCATATTTTACACAGCAGCAATTGAGAGAAGCATAACTAAATGTCTAATCAAAGATTACCGCACCTACAAGTCAAGATGTCTTCCTTTCAAAATGGACTTGCCTGTCTTCTTCCAAGAACCCAACACAAAATTGTCCCCAAAGCTGTACTATGTTTGCTTACATCCTCTACTCCTAAAAGCTGCAAAAAATCAGATGAAGGTATTACAAACAACAAAGTCAAACAATAACTTAAAGAGCAAAGCCAAGCACTCAAAATGTAAGAAACACCAGATTTAAAGTCCGCTGTGCAACATCAATTGTGTGCCTTGATTGCCCAGCTGAAGCTTTTATCTCTGTGCATTTATCATGCAAAGACTGTAATTCACTGCACATGTACGGAAGAGATTAATGTAGGATGAACGGGAAGTTATGTATCTTAATCTTTCTGAACATTTGTGTTTGGCACTGCAATCAAAATATATCTTTTTTTAAACTTGGGAAAGGAAGAGGGATGGCTCTATCAATTCCCTACAAAGGTAAATAATACTATGCTGATATTTGACTTCCGAACCTTCTGCAATGCAATATGTACAGATAAAGTCACTGACTTTAAGGAAAGCATTCTCCTAAGCCCACATACCAAATCCTACGGGAAAGCAAGACTACCCTTTCTCTATTTCAGTAGGTCCCATTGTTCCTAGAGAAGGTGGCTTCCTTCCTCACATACTGTCCTGGATACAAGCCCCGTTGCTGAAGCTAGAGAAATATTAATGAGAAATCTTACTTGTATTCCTCCCAAACAGCTGGGAAAAGATCTAGCAAATGATGGCCCTGGGATATGGGAAGAAAATCTTGTATCACTGGGCTGCAGAAGTAGTTTAGAATCTAGACAGCTCTGTATGCATTGGTCAACAGTCTCATTTAAGAACATTTAAAACATTGCCTTACGTTCCCCCTCCTTTTTTTGAGAGTGGAGGAGGAATTAGCTGTTGAGGAGCGAGATTCAAAGCGCTTTCAAATTTAGATAATTTTGTGGTAATTTTTCAGACAATCTTTCTTGTAATTTTTAAAAAAGTAATTAATCATTAATTTTATATTCTCAGTTACCATTCTCAACACTTCCTAAGGAGCTGCCAAAAGTAACTGCCAGCTTTTGCAATTTTTTTGGGCTTGTTTAATAACCTGTGTTTTAAAGCTATGTAGCTCATAACACAATTTCTTAACACATTAATTACTTCAAGTGCATATACAAATTAACACTGAAAACAATCACTTAGCTGAGTAACTTATGACACATGTCACTGGCTACAAATTAGGACAACCTGAAGAAAAGCAACCATAATACCTATGAAGCATGAAAGCTATTCCTTCTTCTGGCATGTTCTTCATAATAAGACACTATTTCCTAGAATACTTGTAGCAGACTGCGAATTTCTATCTGCATAGACTTTCTACATAGGGAGAAGTACAGTAAAACACAAACTCAGCAACTGAAATACATCACTAAATTCTACGCATTTAAAGCACCCTGCATTTTAAGCCAAATAAAGCTATCTTAAAATAACTGAATAAAAACATAATTATAAATCTGAGCTCTGCATAGTAAAATAACAATCATCCACTAACTTATTTGAGAGATAGGTGTTTGATGATCTAGAGGTTGAAACATTGTAGCCTGCAATGTTCATCAATCTTGCAAAATATATTGCAGGACTCAAGCAATTGATGTTTATATTCTGTCTGGGTTGAGCTAACAGCACACACAATTTTTCTGTGTTTCAGTCACAGTGGAGACTAGGACTCCTGAATATTATACTTTATAGACATAAAAATATAAGACAATATTTTCCATACATTTTAAAATTCTACTGAAAATTTGAATTCCCAGAATTTAGCTGACATGAGGATTTGATTCTGAAAGAAAAAAAAGCTTAATTACAAACTCAATGATGAAATTATTTTTCAATACACACAATTTCCTGTATTTTAGAACTCAATCCCTTTTCTTGATTAATCATAACAACTACTCAAACAAGTAACTGACACTTCTAAAACCTTAGCATAATATTCACCATTGGACACTTCCTCCAGAAAACCAATGAATAGTCTTTGGTTATAAACCATCCACCTAATACAATAAAGGTCTAGTATATAGTTCTGATATTCTACATCTTTCGAATTTAAACTTTTACAATCTGGTTTTAAAAGGCTGTCAACCACCATTTTTAAAGAACGCTCTAAGGCCAAACATATCTAGAACATAAGCACTATCAAAATGAAAGAAGAGTCTGCAGATCACATACATTGAACTTCCATGACCCTGCAAGTTTCCCAAGGACAGTATTAATTATTTCTTATCCTTGTTAATTACAACAAATAAACGATGCAGTACAGTTTGGGTAGCTACCACAAAGGTCTGTCAAAGGAGATGAATCCTGACAAGCTACAACACCATGATTCTAATCATGCTATGCTAAAATAATCACACTTTTGCATCCTGTAAGACATTTATCATTCATAAGGTCTTGCTGGTTTTCTCTAGTCTCAGTCAGCTTATTAGCACTGACAATTGTAAAGGAGTATCTGTAATACAGTATAGCATTTATCTGGGCAGAACTCTGCACAAAAACAACTACATCTTTCTAGCACCTGAGCTCCTTCAGGATTTACGTATCTCTACCAACATAAGAACATGCAGTATCCTCACAACTTTATTGTTATATAAATCCAACAAGTCAGATTATACTCCTTCTGCAACCTTAGCTGCTTCATATAACTAGAGAACAGCTGCCTGAGGCTAACATGATCAACTCCCAACATTTGCTGTGCACACATCTTAAGGCTGACTCTGGGATCCAAACTTCAGTCTTCTAATACAGACTGAACACACGGCCAAGCAGTTGGTCTGCATTTCTGTATGCTTCCAAAGGTTCTCTGGACAATAAAGTTGTATTTCCTCAAACGTTTTCCAACTACAGACAATTTGTTAATATTTAATTTGTTATGAATATTTCCAGTCTGAATTTTAACTCTGTATGCTGGCCACAGCAATTAAAGTTACATGAAAACTAACAGTATGAAACAGAAACAGCTAAAACTAACTCATTTTAACAGACTGAGATCATGTTCTTGGTACAGTCCCACCCCACAATTTCTGTTTTACATTTACACTACGCACTTGTCTTAGGATACATTGCTAGAATGTGTGCTGTGCAGTCCCTTGTAGTCACTACTGAAGAACTGACTGTACTTACTCACAAAGAAAGCCCCAAATAACCAAAACCATACATACAAACTCAAAAGAATGGATTTTTGTTGTCATCAAACTAGTTTAAAAAAAAAATAAAAATCTCAAAACTAACACAGGCTTATCTCTGTGTTTATTTTTCCTGCAATACATATTTATCTTTGAAGGCTTCTACAAGTCTTCTTACCCTTCCAGATAGCACAAATTTAAACATTAAATGGCTGCCTTTTCTGTGAAGAGCTCTTTTACAAATTCCATTCAATACTGCACTTACCTCTCTTCTGAGAGCATAAAGTTTTTCAGGTGTTTCCAGGCTTTTATTTATATCTTTCCTGAGATACATTCCACTGAGATACAATCTTCCTAGTGACACTCATTCCTAAAACTTGTAATCTAGTTAGCTACTATGGGGTTTCGATTGTCTCATGCTATCAATTTGATTCTCCAATTTTACTCTGGCTTCCTTCTCTTCAGAAGAGTTTATCGTTGTTTTCAGTTTTTGAATGAAATTTAATAAACTTTTAGACTGTAGGTATGGTGTAATGAACAAAGCGTATCAGGGGACAGCAATCAAATGTTAAACATCAAGAAACAAATGTTTAAGTTATTTCAAGCAACTTTTTTATTTCTTTGCTTTACCTCAAAGACTGACCCAAGGTCCTCAAGACCTATGATACTATCCAAATTATTGAGCTGTTTTCCCCAATATTCTTTCTGACTGCCCTATACAACAATCATCTCTTTCCACACAAAATTACTTATCACTTCTGCAAACACAGACCTTAGACAGAACTACCTTAAACTCTGCTAATCTATTATTATTATGGCACAGCTGCCCTGTCCTGACACCCAAAGATGTCGGCCTCTACATTTTACTAAGATAGCTCCGCTCTAGCCCAAAATGTCCAAAGCTCAACTGCCTCCCTAAAAATTGTAAACCAATATAAAACCAATAAACTTCACCTTTGAAAATTAATTAGTTTGGAGTTGAAATACACACACTCCACTGAAGAGTCTGGGGTAGGAAAGCAAGCTATCCTGTCAATCCATATGAAAAAGGAAATGTAGTCATGATACAGAGAAAACTTCAGTGTAGGCAGATCACACCCACAGGTGAATCAAATCTTTTTTTTTAAATAAAATATTAGAAAAGTTAATTATTACAAATCCTTGTATTGCACATGCTTGGCTTTTTCTTTTCTAATTTCTAGTGAAATCTAGCTATCCCGAGCATCCATTCAGCATGCTGGGATATCACAATGCTTCTGATTCAGAGGAACAAGGGGCACTTACTGAACCAGTGGTATACAGTCCAAACTAAGTTCTGGCTAAGACTAAGCCTTCTAGCCTCCAATGATCCCATAGTCTCAACAGAGTCTTGAGTGACTCTATAAAGTAGATTTTCTCTGAAATACAAAAAAAAAATTCCTAGGCCTCAGAAAACAAACTGTACTTGAGTAACAAGTTCCTATTCCCACAATGAAAAAGGGGAGGAAAGCACATCTGCAAAAACATAGGAGCAAATAACACGTGAGACAGAGGAAAATGTAATACACAAAAGTAAAGAAGTGAAATTAAGCCAGACATACCTGAGTTGTTGATAGGCGAAAAACGGGGCCAGTTGTGGGCACAGAAAGTCTAGGTGAAATGCTGGCAGGAGCCTGTCCCTGCGTTTGTACTTGAGCCTGCATTTGAGCCTGGGCTAGAGCCTGCTGAGGCACCATCACAAGCTGTCCAGCATCTGTGCGCACCAAAACCATACCTAATGAGAACAAAGTAACAGTAACTATACAATAAAGAATGACATGAACAACAATATCTAAAGAACTAACTACAGAATAAAATCAATGTATAGCACTGTATATTTTTCTTTATATTGTTATCTTTTCCTTTTTATTCTGGTGTAACATGATTTTTCTTTTATTTTGAAGAAGAAAAGGAGCACCTAGTAACAGACAAAAACTAATAGCCAATTCAGTTTGGAATCCAAATAGCTGCAGTTTATGGATAACAGTGATGAAAAAAAAAAAAAAGTCATTTGAGTGTATAGGCATACAGCGACTTTCAACGTCCCAGCTACGGTCAGCAGAATAAAATCAGAAAGAAATAATTCACTAAAAGGAAACTGTAGTGACAATCCAGTAGCTGAGAACAGAATTCAGTATGAACATAGCAGGGACAATGGCATTAGAGCTTCACTAAAACAACAGCTTTAGGGGATGTGTACATGCAAACATTAGGCCAGACACATTTCTGAGTATACAGTAGTTGAGATTTAGCTACTCATTGAGCCTTAACGGATTAATTTATTTGGTACCCATCATCACCATATTGGGAAGCGCTTCCTGTGGTTTAGACATCAAGAACAAACATCGCCAAACCCAGAGAATCAAGTCAACCGCTCCTCAGCACAAAATGACACGAGCGCAGATGCTTCAGGAAAACACCAAAGGACATGTTTTAAAATTAACAGAGTACTTTGTAAATGTTTTCTAACGCTTCCTGGAAGTAAATGGTAATTTTTTCAGATTATTTTCTAGTAATGTGTTATCACAAATAGAGCTCTTCTACACACCACAGCCCATGCCATCAAGTTTTGCAGTAAGTTTTCCACAGTCAGCAGGTCAGAAAAGGGGAAACAATGGCTAAGTTGGTCCCTGGATCACCTGGAGCATCACACTTACTCAAGATCACTGCAAAGCACGTTATGCACTTCCTCTAGTTCACTCAGAACCAAGCAGCAGTTTCCTAGCCAAATTATTTAAAAAGCATTTCCAAGTTAGTTCCAGAATACATTTTAATAATTTAACCTAGACAGGATACGATGGGTCTATAAACAGAAAAACATCTTGCCTGCAACTACGAGAGAACAAAAAAATAAGAATCTATGAAGTCACTTTTATTCTATTGATAACAAGGTCATTAGACATTGTTTGTACAATTTATCTCTATGTGCAAATTGCTTCATATATATTTTTTAATTTTTCATGGGAAAATTAAGAAGGTAAAAGCATACATTAACTTTTAATTATTGCCTTCCAAGAAAAAACCCATCTCAGTAAAGTGGCACGGTTTGCAGCATACCGTAAAGAGGATAAAGACATTTGAATGCTATTACATCAAGCAAGTAACAAATTTCAAAAGGACCCTACACCAAGAAACTCTTCCTTTCAGTCAGAAATACAAACCCCAGCCCTGGGATGAACATGAGTGAACTGCAGCACCACTAAAAGCCCTCATACAAGTAGCTTTAGGTGCCCCAGCCAACCCTCACTGCTGAAAGCACAAATAGAAGGCAAAGTTCTGCCACTACAAACTAAAGATTTGTGGAAATCAAGCTTTACGGTGAAAGGCAGAGCGCTACAGCAAGGACCACATACAAAAACCATGATTGTAACTCTGTCAAAGCCCAGAGAGTAATTTTTAAAATAAAAGTTGAAACAAACCCATAAAAACTCTTCCAAAAGATAACTTTTGTGGTCCATTACCCATTTAAGCACCACACCTTGGCGTTCATATTTGCAGAAAATTCTGTAAGCCAATGATATATTTGGTATATGCCATTCCTAAATCAATTGGACATACTAATATTAGCACGTTGCTAACACCTGGCCAAACAGGTAACACTTCTCTGATTATGCTGTGAACCTTATATGAAAATCCTCATAGGATAATGCCTACTACGCATTAAAAAAAAATCCATGTGCTATTTGCACAGATTCACAGGTGTGTTGTTAACTTATCTTCCAGTTTTCTAAAACTAACTGAATAAAAAAATTGCATGGGAAGGACAAATTAATTACACACATGCCACAGTTTCCATAAGAGTTGCAGATGTAATTACTACTATAGATGCATATATGTTAATGTATTAATGTTACGTCTTAATTCAGTTTGGAGGACTTCAGATTTATTTTACTGAGCAATATGTACAAATTAGAATCTGGTTAAACTATGAGATTAATTTTTCCTTACTGTCAGTCATGTAAAAATGAAATATACAGCTTGAGTATTAGATGCTAAAATAACTTATTCTCAAAAAAATATTATAAATTTCTGCTTTAGACAGCAGTTTACAATATAGGAGTTTCAAAATTAATTATAAATGATCCACCACTTTAAAGAGTAAAAACTCAAAAATAGCATTGTATTTTCTGGATAACTTCATTTTAGAACATACTGTCTTCATGTTTACACAAATTTAATGGATTTCAAAGTACCTTGTAATAAAATCAAGTTCAAATGATAACCTTCCACAGTATAACTTCCGTAACATTTTCTAAACCTTGGACCAGATTTCTTTCAAAGGCTCTACTTTCCATCTTCTACTTGAAAATTAAGTAACAGAAGAAAGTATTGACACAAGAAACATCAGAAACTGTATGCAAAGTCATGATACAGTTTATCTTATGTGTATAGCAATTATCAAACAGATTAACAAAAGGAAATCAAAGGCTAAAGGCACTAATATAGCCTGAAAAGCAACCTCTTACCTGTTTCAAGTTAGTTAGGTCTTAGGTCAGTGGCTTCACTGAGTTTTATAGGTCTGGAGCATTAGAATCTGGAGCAGGACTTTCATAAACCATGGCCAAATACACAACTATACTAAAAGTTCACTTAGAAGCAAGCTTCTACGCCATCACATTTTTGCTCCACTTAGCTAATTAATATCAAATATTTTAAGAAACCTAGTGGAAGAAGTTATTTTGTACTACATCAACAGCTCCACATATTAGCGCGCTATTGATACCAACAGTAAAAAATTAGTTCAAAGGTTCAATCACCTCCTAAATCAAGAAGGCACAAAAGTTGCCAACTTTTTGCAGCATTAAAATCTAAGTAGGGGACCACAGAATCCTTGAAAGTTTCAGATGAAACGATGCACGGTTAAAGCAGGAATCTCTAGGATGAAGGAGTGTGATGTTGGTTAGTTAGCAAACTGCCGAACTCACATTTCTGGTGAAGAAAGTTAAGAAACTAAGGGGAGAACAAACAGGGCATAAGGACTACTGGAAATAAAGTCTGGTGATGTAAAGACGCAGCAGAGTGACAGCATCACGCTTGCTGAAGTTAAAATTTTTAGGTTAAATTACACAAGTTAGCCTGTATCTTGCCACCTGACTCAGGGCAGAGGACGCTCTTTGAAGGGAAACTTTTCAAGCCTACCACGAGTAAAGCAGAAAACGGAGCCCCTCGACACACACCCGCAGTTACGGCTGCCCAGCACCCCGGGTGCCCGCCCGGCACAGGGCAGCTGCCGCCGCCCCCCCCCCCCCAGCCAGGCAGGCAGGCAGGCAGGCAGCCCCCGGCCCCAGCCCCACCAGCGACGGCCCCGTTTGTCACACGTCGCCCGCAGACAGGTGGCTCTTCTTTTGTTTCCAGCACGTCGAACAGCGAGAAGACGGCAACTTTGGGGAAAAGACCCCACAACCGAAAGGGGGGGGGGGGGGGGGGAGGAGGGGGGAGGAGGGGGGAAAAGGTTAGGAAGAGCAGCGCGCCCGCGGCTGAGGCGATTCCACTTACCGGGCGGGATAGTGAAGCCGGGGGGCAGCTGGATGGTGGTCTGCTGAGGCGGCCTGACGATCAGCTGGGGCGCCACGATCCGGGGGGCAGCGCCCAGCGCCGGCCTGGGCGACAGGGCCTGGGGTGCCGCGGGGGCGACGGGGAGGGCAGCGCCCGCCTTGGAGCCGCTGGCCACCGGCTTGGGCGCGGCGGGGGGCGGCGGGGCGCAGTTGGCGACCGAGCCCGGTCCTGGTGGGGCGGCGGGCGCGGGGCTGGCGGAGTTACTGAGTGCGTTTACTGCGGGGAGCGGGCCGTGCGCGGGCTTGGTCTGTGCTGTGGCGGCGTCGGCTCTGCCGTGGCTGCTGACTGGTGGGACTGCCGCCGGCCGGCCCCCGGCGCCCTCCCCGTTGGGCGCCGCCTCGCCAGGGAGCGGCGCGGTCGCGGCGGTGGCGCCCTCCGCCGCTCCCGCCGGCCCCCCGCCCCCCGCCGGGGTCCCGTTTCCCCCCGCGGCGCGCTGCGGCGGAGGGCCGGCGGCGGCGGGCGGGCTGCCGCCGGGGCTGGGGCTCCCCGCGTCCCGGGCGACGGCGCCGGCGGCCACATGGTTGTTGACAGGCTGGGCAGGGGCGCCGGCGGGCGGGGGGGCGGCGGGCTGCGGCGGGGCAGGGGCGGCGGGCGCGCCGGGGCTGCTGCCGCCGCCGCCGCTGAGGAGAGCCGCTCCATGTGATTGCTGCACACTACTACTGTTTACACTCACTCCCCTCCCTGCCGCCGCCGCTGCCGCCGCCGCCGCTGCCGCCGCCGGGGAGGACGGGGACGGGAGCGGCCCCTGAGCAGGGGCTCGGCTCTCCGCGGCTCCGGGACACCCCGCCGCCTCCTCTGCCCCAGGCGCGGGAGCAGGCGCGGGATGCCCTTGCTGCTGCCGGACGGGGCTGCTGCCCCCCGCTAGGCTCCCCTGGTGCTGCTGCTGCGGCTGCTGCTGCTGGGACGGGGCGGAGGTCCTGGGCTGGGGCGCCTCGGCGGAGCCCCGGCCGCCGGCCAGCTGCGATTCCAAGGAGCCCACCAGGTCGCTGACCGCCTTCTCGTCCACCTCCTCGGAGAAGAGCAGCATCTCTTCCAGGGGGTCCGTGGCGCCCGCCGCCATCTTGCGCTGAGCTGGGAGCCGGGCGCGCAGCGCGCAAGCGCGCCGGCCTCTGCCGCGCGCGGGGCATTCTGGGAGGGGCCGGCTTCCTCCTGCCCCGCCAGCGGGGCGGGGGCGGGGCGCGCCGCCGGCTGCTGTCGCTGCGTGCTGCTGTCGCTGCGTGCTGGCGGGCCCCGCCGCTGTGCCCGGCCTGGGCGCCGCGCCCGGCCTCGCCGTGTCAGTGGGGGCCCGCTGAGACCTGCAGCCCGCCTGCGGGGCCGGGGAACGTCCCGGCGGCCTGAGCGGCCCGGGCGGGGGCCGGCTGCCTGAGGACGAGGGCCCGTGGTCGTTAGCGGGAGGCCGGGAAGCCGAGGGGCGGCGGTGTGCCCAGGCGGGCGCCTCAGCGGTGCCAGGCGGGGAGCGCGGCGACCGTAGGGCCGTGTCCGCGGGGACTGCTGGCGGGGGTTGGAGGCACGCAGGCCTGCGGCCCTGGTGCGGAGGGGTGTGAGCTTGCCGGCTGGGAGCTGAGTGTCACGCAGACACGTTATCGTTTGGTAGCGAAGCGGCCGTAACCGCGCCTTCGCTCGTACCCTGTCAGGGTGCCTGCAACGGCGCAAATTTCTTCACGCCCAGGGAGAGCCGAAAGCACCGGCAGGGGCTCAGCGGCCCTACGCACTAACGCCTTCAAAGGAGGGAACTTGAAGCGCTGCTGAAGCTGTTTGAAATCCTAAGATGTGCACAGAGTACCCGCACTCACGTTTGCACTGCTGTGTCTACTTTAGTTTTGGATATTTTCATCCAAAGCTTTACCTAGACAAGAACGGTTGCAGTAATACACTTTCCTAACGCGGATGCTGTTAACAGAAGACTTGTAAACCAAAGCTAAGATTCTTTGCATCATGGCAGCAGCTGCTCTGGCGTACTGTATTCCCTCAGCATCCCCACAGGAAATTGATAGTAGTTAGTTTTGTCACTAACGCCTTCACCGTTGCAGTCCTGTATGCCCTTTTCCCATTGATGCTTGCCTCGTGCATTCAGAAATAACACTTAAGGGGAAGACAGTGGTCCTAAATCATCGTTTCCTTGACTAATGACAGGGCAGTTTCTTTGATGGGACATTAAAAATAAATAATTTTCCCCCTAAGAATAACTGTTGCCCACAGTTCATCGCATCTGTTCTTGCACACAAGTGATAACCACTGTGGATTTGTGATGCTGCCAGCAGAAAGCAGCTTGGATTCCATTATCTCTCTCTGCTGGCCTGCAATAGCGTGGATGTCTGCAACTTGGATGTACTTGAGCTGCTGCTCTGTGCCCTGAAATGGTGACTCATTCTTCATTCTGCAATTTTTCAGGATTTCCCACAAAATGAGAAAAGGTGCATCAGTGAATAACCCACCTTCAGTTGCACAGTGCCCTGATGGAAATGAGCGTAGGGCTCACTGCGCACCTGTATGTGCAGCTCTTCTCCATCCCCAGCCTCAATCTGTTAAGTCATATATTGTATGACTTGCTTGGGTCATAAGACTAAACTGCTAATTGGTTTGCTACCATCAGTTTCCTTTCAGTGTAGGTTACATTTTTATTCAGTTTTTCCTGAGTGTCTCTTTATAACCTTTAGGAGCAGGTTTATGATGAATCAAAGTAAACCACTTCTAAAATGTATTAAAAATGAGTTGCACCAGTTTAATTATGGTAAGTTTGAATGTCTCCTGAAAATAACCCAGTGCATATTTCTTAAATAAAGTGCCCAGTAAAAATAATGAAGGCCCAAAGGTGTGGTCAGGATGTATAAAAAGGAGATGGTGCAGTAAGTGCATGTGAAAGCACAGTAGTGCTTATGAAAAACAGTATTAAGTATATGCAGGAGATCTATACATCACAAATTTGCTTAGCAAATGAGTATTGCTTTTATGACATGCTACAGCTGAATTAAATCTGGGCTTTTAACAAATGTTTCTACCAGGAAATTTAATTAAAATGTAACAGGGTATGACTCAATTTGCTATTGCACAAAAATAAAGAATATTCATTTGAGTTGGAGAAATACCAGAATCTATCCAATATTACTTTGTTAAGAGTCCCACATTTTCTTAATTTTATCAGAGAAGATTCCTGCTTCCTTCACTTACTTGTCCTGATCCTGAACTTCATTTGCGTACCACTATCTCCAGTTTTTATAAAAGAATGGAAAGTTAGACATATGCTTCTGCAACTAGTCCCAACTATGAAAAAAGTTTTAGTATACATTTGTCTAACACTATGGCATTAAACTGGGCACATCCATAAAAACCACCTTGAGGAAACTTTATTGCTTTGTAACTTCAGAAGATAAAAAGTAATCTTCCCAGTGGAAGGACAAAATGGCAAGCTATGATCTATATGACAGGTTTCAAAACTTAAAAAATTACCTACTTCTAATTACAGTTTTAGTCTTTAAAGTACATTTGTGGGTGGGTAATCTGTAAAACATGAATTCATGTTTCTTCCCACTCACCTCTTCTTAATTGAGCCATTTTATATATATAAACACAGAATAAGGAAGTATAATAGAAATTTAATAAAACATGATGCATACTGATTTAAATTGGACTCCTTTCAAGTCAAGAAGTGATGACATACATAAGGATGTATATAAACGTTGCTGAAACTGGCTCTGGGCTCACACTTTTATGTAGGGAACAAGACTTTTAGTGAAGTATAGAATCTCTGTGAACTTTTGTATTCATTCTTTTATTATAAAAATATTTTTCAAATATTACATGCTTTTCATCATAGAAAACATATTTCTGAACATATTTGTTGCTCTTTTACTTCCCAGAATTAAATACGAATACAATAAAAATTCAAAAAAATCTGAAAGACCACTGTGATCATCTCCTCTGATCTCTTAAAATACAATCTTTCCTGAATTATTTTTTTGTTTGGAATAGATAATGCCTGCTAGGAAAGTTAGCTTCCAACCATGGTTTTAAAATTGCCTGGGAAAGGAAATCCACCACAAAACTTAAGTTGCTGTTCAATTATCAACACTGTTAAACTCTGTGCCCTGTATCCAGACTAAGTTCTTCATTAATAACTCATTACATGATAGAAGTACCACTGCCATATTAAGTTGCGAAGAGTAATAAATTCACATAGACAAGTATCTTTTTGTCTTCTAAAGAAATGAAAGCACTTAGAAAGAAGCACTGTTTTCCTAGTTATGTGACATGGGTTTCTTTCCAATACATACTTTCAGTACCTTCAAATATACAATTTAACCATCTTAGGTTTAAATTTAACATTAAAAGGGTACCTATAAGATTTTGAGCTAACTTTTTAAGATGAATTTACAGAACTTTTCACATATGTATTTGAAATTAATTTTATGCTATAAAAATATCTTTTCAACTGCTGATTTTAAGTATGAATTAGAAATTATAAATTCCACAAACTGGAGAGCACAAAGATTGCTACAGTAATCAACAACTGTTATAGAAATATGTCTAAATTTAGTTTCATGTATGTCAGTTGCAAAGGAATTTCTTTTTTATATATGGCTTATAGAAATTTAGGAGCTTGTGTTTTGAAGTTAATCATAATTGTAAATACTTGTCTGTACTCATCTAGACAGGACTTAATGGAGAGGCTTGGGAAAATTTGGCATCAACAAGGTTCAAATTTAACCCTTAGAAAGTTTTTCAAAGGTGTATTTTTCTAGTTCTAGCTTTTCTCCCCTATTTTTATTTATTCATTCATTCTGGACAACTTTTCTCTTTCAGAAACTTAAAAGTAAACTTAAGTTTTCTTTCTTTCTTAAGTTTTTAAGTAAACTGACAGTTTTCCCCTTGAATTCTCTCCTGAAATGTTCATCTACTGCATTCTGAGCTGAAAAAAATGTCCATTAATATTTCCTGTTCCACCATACAACCTTGGAACCCTAATTCTATAAATGGGAGTCTTCAACTACAATTTTGAGAAGCAGATGAGGGAAAACTTAGGAAAATGTTGGCTAGAAGCAAAGCCCCATGGCTCTTTGGGGCAACTGGTTGTATTTCAAAGTATTTATCTTCATCTTCTCTGTACTCTTAATGTCAGTGTTGCAGGCCTCCCTGATACACCCTTTCTTCCTTCCCCTCATAGTGTCCTGTCTCTTGGTCAGCCAGGGTCCTGATTGTCCCTGCAATCTCCTCTAAGGGTTTTTTTCCTGCTCCAAGCCCCATCCATATCTGAAGCTGATGCATCTTCTTCTGTAAGGAGGCAGCAACAGGAAAACCACATAATAGGGATTGCAGCTGATCCTTCAGATTGTTATTGGGCTCCCCACCTCCTCCAACAGGTGTTATTTTGTCATGGTTGAGAAGCAGCCACAACAACCTCTAGCAGTCAGGAAGACTCTGTCTCCTTTCTTGTAACAGAAGACAGGTATTTTTTGTTATTTCTCTAAACAGGAGCTTTACTTTGAGCTGAGTTACAAACACTGATTTTCAACAGTCATCTCCCATGGACTTGATGTGGCCACCTATGTCCAGTCGTTAAACTGCAGAACTTTGTTACAAATTCTTTCAAGTAGTACAGGACATTCTGGAAGCACACCACCAGAACAGCTCCCTGGGCAACTCAAGTCCTCCATGTCTTCACAGTTAAACTTGGGCATAGTTTCCAGAAGTCTAGTATGGCTGCTATTTAGAAACACACTGGCCTTCCAGAAAAATCTGGCTCGCTATTGTGTTTAAAAGCCCTATTCTGAACAAAATACTTGCTGAATCTTTACAACACATTAGCAACCAGATGCTGCAACAAAACCTATTAAGTACTCTTTCCAGAAGTTAGTTTTTGTTGCATGTAATTTTCTAGGCTGAAAATGTAACAAGGGGGTGCCCAAGCATTTACATGTTTTCACAGGCAAAGCCTCTTAACAGGAAGCTCATTTGTGATTTTTACTTACGGTGGACAAGTTAAGTGCAATCTCAAAACAGTGGTATTTTTGATGTGGGTTTACTTGTACTAAAAGGGTATTTTTTCCTAATTTTGCACTTTAGTCAAGATTTCAACAGTTGCACTGCTTAGTGTTGCTTGGCAAAGTCTGACTACCCTAACACATTACTAATTGAGTAAAATGGAATCCCCCTTGAAATATAAACTAGTTACCATCACCTAAACTTCTGCAGCTCTTCACATGACTGGATTCCAAATTGCTTATTAAGACTCACAATTTAGCATTCAGTCACAAGTGGCTCAGGCCTCTCTCAAAAAAACCACCCAACCCTCAAATCACCAAATCTACTTTCCCATCCCCCGGTGCTGACAGGCTACAGCAAGGGGGTGCTCCAAGCTGCGAGCCCCAACCCCCGGTGCGCCGGTCAGGAACCCGGGACGTGGAGCCACAGGCCCCACACGGCCCCAACTTAGCACCACTCCGGCACCGCACACCACTCCGGGGCCGGACCAGGCCGGGAAAACGCGACGAGGCACAACCCAGCGGAGCCCACTGGGGAAGCCGCGCTCCACGCACCGAGCCGGAGCCACCGTAAAGCCCTGGGACTCAAGGCCGCTCCGTTTCCTAATGAGGCCCAAATGGCCGCGCCCTCCCCTCAGCGGCTCCCCCCCCCGCCTCCGGCCGCCAGCTCTCGCGAGATCAGCTCCACTCCCGGCATCCATTTCGCGGCTGGAGTGAGGGGGGGCGGCTCTGAGGGAAGATGAAGGCGGCGGCCATGTTGGGAGCTTCAGGGTGCTTTTGGTGCGGGGTGTGCTGAGGGAGTCTGCGCAGGGAGAGCCGTCGCTGGGGGATCGGCGGAAGGTCGGGCTCGAAGCGGGAGGAGTAGAGCGCCTACTACGACTCTTGAGTCGAGCTTGTTTAGTTGCGTGTGCCTGCCTTCAGGAGCGCTCGGCAGGGGAGGAGGGGGGGTGTCCCTGACCGAGGAGCCAGCACCATGAGTGGGGGGACGCCCTACATCGGGAGCAAGATCAGCCTTATCTCCAAGGCCGAGATCCGCTATGAAGGGATCTTATACACCATTGACACCGAAAACTCTACTGTGGCGCTGGCCAAGGGTAAGGACCTGGCGGAGCAGAGGACTGGGCCCTGGCGGCCCGGCAACGCCTCGGGGAGGGGGCGGGTGGGGAGCGGGACCGCGGTGCGTGCGGTGGCGTGGGGACCGTTGGGGGCCCGTCGGGGATCGAGCAAGAACCTGAAACCGCGGCAGAGTCGTCCGTGGCGATGAGGAGGCCCGGGCGGCGAGGGGGAGGCCTGCAGCCTACGCGGGCCCAGCAGCAGCTGCGAGGGGGGTTTGGCGGTGCTTTGGGAAGAGCCCGCGTAGTTTCGGCCGGCGGCGCGTCCTCCCGCCATTCTCCCCGGCGGAGCGGCTGCGGCGGGGCTGTGGCGACCCGCGGCGCTTCGCGGCGGAGGTGGAAGTGAGTGAGGGGCTGGGAGAGCGGCGGCGCGACGGCGCTGCGGAGGCCCCTGCTCCCGCCGCGCGGGCTGCGCCCCCGGCTGCGGGAGGGCGTAGGGAGAGCGCCGAGGCGCCGCGGCGGGACCGTCGCTAAAAGGAGCTAGGGACGCTGCTTCGTTAGGGGCTGCTCCAGGGAGTCCCGAACAGAGTAAAAGTATGAAACCCTAAGCGGCGGAAGCGGTGCAGGAGAGGAAGGCTGGGAAGAGGATTTCTTTGCATCGTAAGAATTCCAGACCTACAGGTTACAGGGCCGGAACTCTTCATTCTGGGGTAGGAGACAGCTCGGGTCTAAAGGGGGTCCTGTGAGTGCTAGGTTATCGACAAAGAAGGCTGATGTATGTGTAAGAAAGTTAGGATGGTAAGTATACTGAGAAGAGTAGTCAGAGGCTGGGGAGTAAAATAGAGAATTTCTGAAACTGGGTGTCCAAAGGACTTTGCTGTTTCTTGCACATTATAATGCACACTCAATACAGGTGTATTAGTCGTGGCAGTGAGTGTGTAATATTCAGGTAAAACATAGAATTTTTAACAACATCTTTTTAATAGATTCTGCAAAACTCAGTGGTATTTTACATTTCTTGACTCTGTAAAGTCTTGCTAAATAATTTAAAGCATATGTAAAAGCAGAGAGTTTATCTGGCCATCAGGTAAGGGGGAAAATTGCTCCTCATGCGAATTAAATGTTTGGGACTGAGAGTATTCCAAACCTCAGTTCCTGTTTGCTATGATAGGCTTAGCCTTCTAGCATAACGACAGTCTGTTACATTTTACATAGGTGCTGTTTATTAGTCTGTGGAGTTGATACCACGTAGCAGTTTCTTTGCTTTCATCTCACATTGGCCTTCGCGGTAATTGTTGTTCTTGTGCATTGTCACTTTAAGACCACCCCACCCCCACACCCCCTTCCAATTATTATTTAAGAAATAGGTTGCTTTGTTTATGAACTCCTGTATGCATGCTTTGAAATGCCTTATAGTAGGTTTGGTCCCAGGTCCCAGGTTTGCATAGTTCATTTATGGGGCATGTAGCTTTCAAGATGTGTTTTCCACTTCTGAGGTTGCCTTTAGGTTAAATTACTGTTTCTGGAATTGCATTATCTGTTTAAAAATGGCAGATAGTATTTGTTTATATGAGAAGAAGGTGAGCACTGTGAATAGATGTTTAGAAATTCCAGTAGCATGTTGTGATTGTTAAGGTTTGTACAAAAGCACTTACAAGAATATCGACCTTGAGGAGCTTGTGATAGTCTTGCCCTAAATTAGACAGGTTTAGTGCTGACCAAGCCAATTTTGCATGACTTCTCAAGTGTGGTTAAGTCATGTTATGGCATATCTGCCAAAGTGTACGTATTTAAGATAGATCAAACTACAGTTACAAATCTAATCTACTTTTTTCCCATAGCTCTCATCAGAAATGTAAATGTAAACCATTAAATTTGCTTTAATAAAACTTGGCTGAGTTAGCTGAAGAATGCGTGTTTTGTAATAGTGTCATGATTCAGAAGAGAATAAACCAGTATTTCTAGGCCACCTGGAAACAAAAATCTTGAGATCAATCTGGAAGCTGATAACAACTGTATTAGACCAAAACAGTTCACTGTGCTTGTGAACAAAATGCTGAACTCTAGAGTATTGAAGTTTCTGAATAAATGAAGACTTAGGTCATATGAATGTGACATGGTAGCATATATGTGAGGTGGCAAGTGTGGTTAATTGTGGTTGGGTCCATACGTGAAAAAAGCAGATCTTCCTTCTGAACTGTCAGTAGCTGTAAATACGTTGACCAGTTAATTGTTATCTCTTACTCCTGTGGCGAGTACAGAAGTCAAACCAGACCATGGATCTTTGGCACAAATGTCAAATTTTCTGCCAAAAAGAGACAAAAAAGGCCCCAAAAGGTGATTTCATGCTTCCAGTTGATCTGCTATGTAGCTGGCTCCACGTGACTGTTAACCTGGGTCGAGCGCAGGGTGGCTTATTAATTTCCTAACTAAAATCACTGAAATTGTTTGTTTCATAAAGTGCAAACGTAAAGGTAGAATCTGTTCTTGAATAACTACGGATTTGCATAATGATAGGACTTCTGTGGGCAAACTGAAGTCTGAAATCAATCTTGTGAAGTTGTACGTGTGGAATACCTTCATTTCTCTTAAATCTGCAATTTTAGACAGAAATAAGTTTTTGCTGACAGGGTACTGCTGATTGTAGTCTTGACTTACTGAGGTTCAATCTCCTACAATTCTCTAATCAGCATTTTATTTACAAAGCTGTGATCCTGCCACTAGCAAAAGTTGTGGCCTCTGTCACGCACATTAGAGGAAGACTTCCATCTATGTCAGATTCCAAATATTAAGCAAGCTATACAAGTATTTTAGGGTTTTATGTGTTAGTGGCGCATATTTTTTCTTTGGATTGCCATCTTTTCAGAGCTGCTGTTTGGAACCAAAAAACATCCACTCTTATTCTCAAGTTTCAAGTTAAATTAACTTGGCATGTCTTTCCAGTTCATCTTTCTAATTCATACTTAGGTTTTTAAACACCATTAACTCCAACCAATTTAAGAATAAAGTGTTAGCAAGCTATGGTTAAGAGTAAAATTTTCTTGCTGTAAACGGATTGAAGCCCTACCTGGGGCAGTTACAGAATAATCATGACAGATTGTGGATCTTGTGTGTTGCAGCATTAAAACTAGATGTGATCTTTCATGCTAGTGATACATAATGTCTTCCTATTTCAAAGCACCTATTTGAAGAGATAGATTTTTAATCTGGCTAAGCTGTGTAAGATCAGTCACATTGGGTCAGAAAAGGCTGTTCCCTGCCAACAAAAGGGAATCCTTAGGATTTTGAGTATAAGAAACAAGGAAATTACATGCTGTCTCTCTGGTATCATGCATCAGTTTTCACTTATCAGCTGTTGGACCACTGAGAGTTGCATTTGGAACCGTTATAATTAATGTATGTTAACAGAATAGTAGTTAAACTTGCGGCATTTTCAGCCATCTGTGATAGTCTTTCCCTAGCCTAACGACACATGAAAAAGAAAACTTCCCTTTCTTTTAGACTTTTATGCAGTATTAATTGAGTGAAAGCCTCAGAGACATAGACAGAAGAAAGTTAAAGTCTGGTGAAGACTTAAGCATTTCTTACAGTTCAGGGGTAGGAGCAGGGAAGGGAAGTGTTAAATCTGTATCAAGTTTTTATGAAATTGTTTTTTTTAGTTAAGTGACATGCTTCCTTGATGTATTGAGGTTTAGGGCATGTGTGCCAAACCAGTCCTGTGCATAGTGTGTCACAGCAGAAAAATTCCTCTTGTCAAAGCGCACTCCTGGCTACTTCTCTCATATCTGTCTGCCTGTTAACTTACCACCCCTGCAAATAAGGGAATGCAGACTGAATTAATTGTTCAGAAGGTACGAGCCTGCCACAAACTGGTTCCTTCACATTAATACTTTCCCTGTACTGTGGTGTGCAGGCATCTGAGCATGTTTAGAGGGAAAAGGTTGTGGTGTATTGCAGAGAGGTGGGAGCTGAAGTGGTCTCATAGTTGTCATGCTTCTCATTGGGTGCCTTAAGCATGGGGGGAGACTGATTTCTCTGTGTGTACGCTATGTATGAAGTCAGGCTGATAAGATTGTGTCAGTGCTGCATACAGAGACTGAACCACCTATTTGCCAGTGATTCACGTTATGTGGGAACAGTCCTCTTTTGCTAGTAGAATATATAGGTTTGCTTCTGATTAACACAGTATTTTTCTGAGTTAATCAATGGGTAGTCATTTCTGTTAATTGATAGAGAAAGCTGTGATGTTTTCCTGGGATGCTATAGTAGTATAATACAGTAATATACATTGAAATATAGTGTAGTAGTAACATTGAATGAAGTCAGTCAAAATCTGTACAAAAATATTTGCAGTGCTTTGATATGAAATTGGTGGAACTACTTGGGCATAAAGTCACATGCATGAATCCTGTTAGACTCAACAGTGTTGGTTTCTTTCTAGCTAGGTACTTAATTGTGTGTATTTATGCTGACAAGAAATAAGTTTGCTTTTAACATGTGATGGTTGCCTTTAGTGGGCAAGACCCTAAGACAGTTTAACTCATTAAAAATAAACAAACAAAAAAACCCCCACCCCAACAACAAAACCCAAACCAACCAACCAAAACCCACAAAAAACCTTAAATTGACCAAAGTAAGATTAAATGGACTTACCATAGTCCTGGTAAGTGCTGTAAGATTACCTTATCCTCCACGTGCTTATTTTCATTTCCTCTCACTCTTCAGTATTTTGCTATATATGAACCACTGCACCTTGTTCTGAAGGAGGGGTGTAGTCTGGGGAAGTACCCCAAGAGAGAGCGCTTGATAGAGCTCTACGACTGCTGCCACTTCCATACGGTGTGGTTTTGATGCTCTGGCAACTTAGTATTTCTGATTATGCAAAGCTATGGTAAAAGCTATTTCTTTTGAAATCTTGTTGCACTGGCCACCTTTTACATTAGTCTTGAGTGAGCTCAGATTATGTAATATCCTAATCCAGGCTAGGACAGAAGAAACTGGAAAGATAGCTATTTATCCCTTTGAGAAATATTAAAAGTAACATTCAACTCTTTATGTTGTACTGCTATCTGAAGAACCTAGTTGGGATAGATACTGTGAAAACATTCAGTAGCCCTTATGCTGAACTGCTTTCTTAAATTACTGCACATGCAGTTCTGGTTCCTTGCTTTCGAAGGAAATGAGATTTGGGAATGGTTGTTTTTGTTGTGTTGCGGGGTGAGAGGGGAAGGTTGAACTCCCAGTCAGAGCAAGTTTGCTTATCCCTCCCCAGCAGAGCTTGTCTTCTTTGGACAAAATTGTCTTTATATTTTGCAGAAACTAAAACCAGTTTGGTTTGGGGCAGGGAAGAGGTAGGGGAAAAAAACCCCAAACTCTTAGTAGCGGTTCTTTATGTGTTTTGTTGCAAAACTATTGAGGACCTTATTAGTGTCTTGGTCTGGTTGCACAGACAACTGAATCTCTGAAAGGTTAATTTTTTGCTATTTAAAATGTTTTATTTTGCTGTTTTCATAACTTTATGATGGGGAGAAAGATAAATTCTTTTTGACATACAGTAAAATACCTTTACCTCTTTTAAGGTGTCATTAGATGAAAGTAAGGTTGTTCACTTTTCTCTTCAATTGATTTAGAACAGGGAAAGGTAATTGCCAGGAGTTTAAGTATTGCTATATGTGTCATGTGATGCTGGTATTAATAGTAAAATACTTATCCATGCAGCGTAGTGCTGACTTAGAAGTACTTTCAAAGCAGATTTCTTCCATAGTTCATCTTACTTTAATTTCTGTGTAAAGGTGGGATGTGATTCTCTAGCTTACTACCCTTTTTCGTGGTGTTCCTGCTGCTTGGTTCCTTCACTTTCGCTAGAAAGTAAAATACTTCAGTAACTTACTGATCGTGCTCTGGCCATTATTGTGCACCTTCATAGACAAAATGGCTACTGGAGCAACCATTTCAGCGTGGGACAGAAAGAACCAATGCAAAATCAACTTCAGTTTTACTTACCAAGACAGTAGGTCAAATGATGGAATGAAGAGCCAAGTTAATTTATTAGTTATCCAGTAGAGTATAGGATGGCCAGAAAGTGAGGGTGGATTCTCTCTCGGTCAAGTCAGTGAGATAGAAAAGCCTGATGAATAGAAAACAACAGAATGAACTAAGGTAATGCATATGACCAGTTGACAATGTTGTTAAGCTATTGTGTATTACTTAGAGTTAATTTCTGCAAATTCTTCAGCTTCAGATTATCTTTTTCTGTAGAGAAAGAAAAGACATTTATCTTACAAAGATTGAAATTCACTTAACAGTATATGCCTTTTTACAGCGCTTACATTTTATAGTACCATTCAGAGCAGACTTTCAGATGAACAGAAATAGAAAAGTTGATTAAATTCAGCTCAGTAGATGATGTAAGTATGAACAAGATAATTGTAACCACTTAATGTTATTTTTCATTGTAGTGTGGAGTTGATCTCTTTACCCCTGAATTATGCTTCTCAAAAATATTTGTAATACTTGACTGATAAGCTCTGTTTATGCAGTATTAGAAGAAGCAGCAGTGATGGAAGATGGTTGGTGCAGCCTGAGAAATGACTCTGTATCACTTTGTACACCTCTACAGGAAACTCTGCTTTTCTTGACTAATGGTTTTATGGCTGCAAATAAGTGCCTAATGATGTCTCCAAATTGTTGATGCATCTGAAAATGGAGGGGAAACTAATTCTGGTAAATTAAAACAAAATACAGATGTTTTCTCAGCATAAACTGTAGTACCTTACAAAGCAAACAAAAAACCTCTTTTAAAAGGCTAGAACAAAGACAGTCAGGAGGGATTGCTAAAGCTGCAGCAAGTTGTTTTTCAGTAGAATGTGACTGTCATGATTCCCCCCCTGCCCCCTACTCTAGTTTCAATTAATGGTTTAAATTTTGCTTACAAAACTCCAGCTGTTGGAGACATAGCTCTTAATCAGATGCACTTGTTTGTTTCACTTTATGTTCACCTAGGGTTGGCAGTCTCAGGGTGAGAAGCCTTGGAAAGGGTAGTGCAAGTGATGCTATCTGTGTACAGTGGTAGTGATTATATGTAGTGCAAAGGGAAAAGCATGGTAAGCTTCATCGCTACACAATCTGAAAGCTGTTGCAGTTCAGTACATAAAAATAAATTTAATGTCTTGATATGTTGCACACTATGCAGACCTGCTGAGGAAGACAGTTGTGCCCCAGTGAGTTTAACTTGACAGAGATCATATGAACCTTACACCAGCAAGAATGCATTTTGCTTAGTAAAAGTTGTATGTACATACCACAGAATTTCTAATTTTTATGTAAAACTTGATTCAGATCTTGAATCTATTGAGAAATGCTTTGGTTTTGGTAATTTTTAATAGTCTAGTTTCTAGTAGTAGTAGCGCATTTTTTTCTAATTTACAAGTGCAGAATATGAAGTATGTAAACTCATCTAGTCCTTGAGTCACAGAGCTGACATACCAGCCTTTGTTGGTGTTGCTGCTGCTATAATATCCAGAAAGTGTGAACGTAGCAAAAACTGCTTTGCTGCTGCCCCTTATCCTCACGAACCGGTCAAAATACTCAATGTGTGAGTGACAGCATAAATGATGTCTCAGTAAGGAATAGAAGAGGTGTCTGTGCTTGATTTTTAACAGAAATTTTTAAGATCAAATTACTTATGTCTGACCAGTTGATAATGGCAAAGAGTATGCTGTCTATTTAATAAGCTTTTTTGCTCAACAGAATATTACTCTTTCTAAAGCTGTTGATCTCTGCAGTATAATTGAAAACTTTTTTGGTGAATGGAGGATGCTCTTATTTTCTTCTCTCTCCTCGATTTTGCAGTTCGCTCCTTTGGCACAGAAGATAGACCAACTGATAGACCTATACCACCTCGTGATGAAGTCTTTGAGTATATTATATTCCGTGGCAGTGACATTAAAGACCTAACTGTCTGTGAGCCACCAAAGCCTCAGTGTTCTTTGCCACAGGATCCTGCTATTGTTCAGGTAAGCCAAAAAATATTTTTAGATGTTGCTGAAGCTAAAACCTGGTAGCTTTAAGTACCCTCTACGTGAGTGTTTAAAAATTAAAATGTTTACTGCTGTAAAGATCACAACCCAAGGTTAAGAACTCTGGAAAGATTTTCTTCTTTTGAATTGTGTCTTTAATTGTGCAATTCAAGGTTGAAATGTAACTCTAGCATAATGTACCGGATGCCAAAGCAGACAGTTTTTCAGAAACAGGTAAGGACTTTCGGTAGGCGTTGATGCCTTTTTTTGAAGCTACTTGGCTTAGGAGGGCACGTATGCAAGACTTACTGGAAAGATGGGACTTGGTATAAGTCAAATGAAGTAGATACTGAAATTTCTTCAGATCATTAGTGATTAAAGTGTTTTATCTAGCTATATAGGCTTTATACTAAAGGGCAGCTATTTACAAAGGGAATACTTGGTTGCTGAAGGGAGAGAAGCTTGCAGCTTGAAGCCTTGAGGGTGAATTAATCTGTTACTTCATAGTAAATGGACTGAGAGAGAGTTACTTTGGATCTTTAAAATTTGTTGGCTTGTTGATTGTGCTTGTGGGATGTCTTAAAATCATCCCTGAGAGCAAGATGGATGATGGTTCAAATGGAACTTGATAATTCCATAATATAAAATTCTTGATATTTCCTTACAAATTACCTTTGCAATCTTCTTAAAGTCTTTTGCTAAATTCGGTGCAGCTCCTTTTGTAAGTGGCAGCTGTGATCTGTGAAATTGCTAACCCCAGTAATAGTAACCCCACCCTCCTCCAGTATGTTTGGGTCTTTCATTCTTTGTGTGGCTTTTGAAACTTAGGGGAAAAGAGAGGACATTTTTCAAGTTGCCAACAGAAGCTTACACATCCGTTTGACAGAAGAGTCCAGTATCTGAGGTTGTAGGGAAAAGAGTGCAAAGTTTTATGGTACTGTTTTCACAAGTTAGTGATATTGGAAAGGGTAAAAGTGCTCTCTAAACTGTATAAGTACTTGTGAAAATGTTTTCTGCTAACTGTTGGCTGGTTTGGGTTTTCATGCAGAATAATGTGTGTGATTTATTTTTCTTGTGTTTTCTTTGCTTCTGTGTTAAAGCAGTTAAATTCTTGATATTAAAAAATGCAACTTTATGAATGTTTAGGTCTTCTATATGTATTGGCCACAGTGGTGGTGGTAAGGTAAATTTAATGAATGGTTCTAGAGTTTCTGCACATCTTACCTTGCAGAACTATTTCCTGCTTTTTGTTTTTTGTCTTTAGTCTTCACTAGGATCTTCAACTACATCTTCATTCCAGTCTGTGGGGTCCTATGGTCCTTTTGGCAGAATGCCTGCATACAGTCAGTTCAGTCCAAGCCCACTGGTGGGACAGCAGTTCAGTGCTGTTGGAGTTGGTATGTTCATTTTTATTATTTGGTGTTTTCCCATAAGTGAAGTTGCAGGCTTGTGCCTAGACAGTAATCAGTGGTTACTATTCCATCAGTCTTACCCTAAGGGCAGATCCCAAGTCTTCTATCTGTAATCAGTCCCACAGTTCAGCTCAAAAGTAGTTCTTCGTAGTCAAATCAAAGCAATTATGATTGAGAACTAAACATCCTATTTCAGAGGGAGAAGTGGGGAAAGGTTCCTGTATTTATGAATTCCTTTTATTTCATACATATTCATTACATTGATCGTGTATTCCTTACATTTCCCAAGTGGCAGGGGCACCCCTTCCACAAAAGCCCCATAGCTGTGCTGTCAACATCTGGTATCCCAGGTTGACCGACCAGGTGGTGTGTGCCTTAACCCAGGGGTTGGATTATTCAGTAGTCCATGTGCCAGCACACTCCTGCAGCTATTCATGAGAGGTTAGCTTGGCATGAAGTACATGCTTGAAGTATTTTTTTTATACTGCACGTGCTCTCTTAGACTCACCAACCAACTTTGATTCCTCCCTCAAAAGGTTTTTATTTCACCTTTTTGTTTTTTACATATATTTTTGTAACTGTTAGGGCATCAGTGCTACTCCTGGTGCTGAAAATGTTGGCCATGCGAAAAGAAGGCTGTAGAATTGGCCATAACTTGATACCAGTTAATAAGATGTGACAGTCATATTTTTGGTTAAAGCTGTTAAGTGAAATATATGCCAATAATGTTTATTTATTATTCTGTATGATGCTGTTATGACTATGCTATGTTAATACTTGTGATATTCAGTTAGCAGTGCTTTTCTACTTATTTTTAGATAAAAAGCATCAAGATGTTAGTTTTACCAACTTACTATGAAGAAATACATTTCATTAAACTCCCAAGTGTATGGGAATGGCGGACTTAGGTGGTCATTCTATAATACACCTAATATGGCTTCACTAATCATTTAGTACTAATTTTAAAAAAAAGGTCTAAACCAGGTTTTACAACTATATTATTTCTTTCAAAGCAGGAGGTTCATTAACATCTTTTGGAACAGACTCTTCAGCCAGCGCTAGCATGTCCCAGAGCACTGCAGTGGGTTCTGCATTTACAACAGATGCAAGATCTCTAAAAACACAGATGTCTCAAGGTAAATCTTACTGAATAACTCTTTGATCATTTTTGACCAGTTGTGCCCCCATAACTTAAGTAGTTTCCAGAAATGCTAACAAAACTAGCTGAATTCTGTCATGAAAACACTTGGTATTAAAACCAGAAAGCACTGAGAGGTTTTGTTCTTGCTCTTTAAATGTGTTTTCCTACATCTTGGCATGCTGGATACATAACTGTTAGCAACACATTTGTTATCCTTAAAGCATCTGTATTGAGGAGCAGGACTTATTTCAGTTGAATAATGTTAGCAAATAGGTACATATGGAAATTCTATATATAGTTTTACTGATATCATGACAAAACTGAAGATACTTCATGCTGATTGAAGTCCTGCTTATAATTTTTAAATTTTTATTCCTAACAATATTTTTTGTTAATGCATATTTATGTAAATAACATTAACAGCCGGCTTGGCTCCCTGTAGAGATAGTGACATGGCAGTTAAGTCAGCTTAATAGTGATAGAAACTGTATGGATAGTTTGTATAATATTGGAGAAAGAAAGAAGCAAAAAGGAAATGGTTGATGCAGAGTGGCAAAGAAAAAAAGATGCTGAGCACCTTCACCCTCACTTTTCATGCAGGTCTCTTAAGATTGCTCCTTAAAATCCGAAAGACATTATTTCGTGCTCTTCCACTCTTTATTGCTGTGAGTCAGTGTGTGCTAAGATACATTCTTAATGCTTTTTTTAAGTTTATGCAGTCGTGTTAAAAGGCAGAACGCTTCATAGCAAACAAGTTTTTTTTTTCCAAAATTCTAGTTGAGGTTTGTGCTTTCTAGGATTGAGTGGATTACCAAAAATAGATTCTACTGTGTTGCGTTAGTTGTAGGGGGAAAAAAGTATGCTGAGCATTTATGCTGTCTATTGAAAGAGTAGCTTGGTTTTCTGTAGGTGAAATTAAAACTTGTATGATTCTCAGACTAATATATGACATATTCTCCAGATGAAATACGTTCTGCCACAGAATTTACTGTGGGGCACTAAAAAGCTTTTTCCTCTGTGTGTTAGCTTTTAAAAATATTTTGTCATCTTTGTAGTTTGTAAGTGTGGTGTGATTGGTTTTGGGGTTGGGTTATTGGGGTTTTTTGTTCAGCTTTTTTTATGGAATGCGGTCTTACTTTCTTAACTGGGACTGGAGTCTTATTCTAACTTCTTAGTAGATTTACCTATGTGATGTCATAAACTTGTCTGGCCAGATCAAATGTCTCCATTCTAATCATGCTTCTGGCTCTAGTCACTCATGCTGCAAATTGAAATGTATGAACAGCACTTCGTGAGGAAGCTTTCACAGCTCCTTCATCTGCGTTATGGCTGGCAGTAGCCATCACTGTTCATTTATTTTGTGGTAATTATACAACAGAGTGCACTAGATGAAATTTCAGTATCGCAACTGGTTCTCTGCCTCTGGAAGCAGTCACTTGCCACTTGGCTTTCTAGGGAAGCAGAGTATTTTTACCTCCTGTCAATCAAAAAATTTCATTCCATAGCTAAATGCGCATCATGGATGGGTTGGTAGGGATTAATTGTCCTACCCATTTTTTTCTTTTAGACTGGGGGAAGGGAAATTGCTAAATATCCTTCATTCTGGATTAGTGGATCTGAGGGTGCAGAAATATTTATTTCTTCTTTGGACACAGCTGTCTTTGACTGGTAAGGCAGATAAATCTGTCAGCCTAGATTGGTTGAGACCAGTAACTCAAATCTGTAGATGAGAAATAACTCTGGGTTTTGGTTTTCTTTTTTTTTTTTTTTTTTCCCAGGTCGTTCCAGCCCTCAGATAGATCACTTGAGAAGGAGCCCCACCATGGAACAAGCAGTACAAACAGCTTCAGCCCACTTGCCTACTCCAGCACCAGTTGGGAGGAGGAGTCCTGTACCAGCCAGACCTTTGGTGTCTGCTAGCCAAAAATCGTTAGAGAATCAAGAGCACAGACGAGGTAGTTTTGGATAATTTTCATACAGTTTATTTTCTTCCATACACATATGAAGTGCTCTTTTTAAGGGTAATATAGGAATTTTCCTGCTGGTAGACTGGTCAGCAGAGACCTGGATTACATAAATTGCTTTCTAAAGTCAAGCATATATTCTAAATTGTTATTTTTTTTCTTTAATGAATTAAACTTGTGGTTTGCTTTTATAGGTTTGGATTTTTTTAAAATCTGAACCATATAACTATATACAAAAGTATGATCAAAAATACCTAATAGGATAAACAAATAATTTTTTTATTTCCAACTTTAGCTGAAGCACACAAGGTTTCAAGATCAGAAAATGAACTCAGAAATGAAAACAAACGACAAATTGGTAAATCTTGTTTTGAGAAATAGCTATCATTGTTTTCAGACTTCATTAAGTCTTCAAGTCTGCTAAAGTACAGTGTTGTGTATACTTTGCAAAACTGCGAGGACTTTTGTTTCTAACATCCAGAAATCTTGCAGTTCAAATTACAGTAATAAAGAATTCATCTATTAAAAGGCTTTTACATAATTGTTTCTAATGGGTAACAATAACTTTGCCCTGGGCCAGAATAATACAAGCACAAAAAGTCAGCGTTAAAGAGAAAAATCTCTTCTGTTTGCTCTGTATTAAGCAATTGGAATAAAAATGCAAAACCAAGCGCTATTAATGGATTTATAAACACAACAGCATGAAAAAAAAGTGTTAACTTTCTACAAAAATACTTGACTGAAAAGTCATTAACATTTTAACTCTTCTTATGAAAGCTTTTAATGAGTTCTAGAAAGTCGTTTAGTACCATTATGCTTTCTGTGTCACTGTTGTGATTATTGTAAGTGAATTTACAAATTACAAGCTGCTCCACCAGGACTTTAAACAACAGAAGTGCAGGAAGAGGATGCATAAAGTCCCAACCTGTTAACCAGGAATTAAAAAACAAAATAAAAAACCCCACCCAAAAAACCAACCATGCCCCACCCTCAACGAAAATCCAGTCTACAAAACCAAACCGAACAATTTCCCTCTTTTCAGTTCCAGGTGGACCATCAGCACGGAGGGGCCGTGGAGGTCACAGAGGGGGCCGAGGAAGATTTGGCATTAGGAGGGATGGTCCAATGAAGTTTGAGAAGGACTTTGACTTTGAAAGTGCAAATGCACAATTCAACAAGGAGGAAATTGATAGAGAATTTCATAATAAACTTAAACTGAAAGGTAAACCAATTTTTGCTTAAGATTTGAGTGTGGAAAAACTGTCTTGCTGTTTTAATATCCTACCTTGGAGAACAACTTTCAAAAGGTGGCATACCACATTTAGTCTCACTTGCAGTCATTAAGAAATAAGTAAAATTAACAAGTAATCTGAGATCATCTACGTAATCAGATACTTGGTTCATGATTTGAGTTTTGAAGGAATTTTTAAATAGCAAGCATATTCTAACGAGTCTGTTGGTTAAAAATGCAGATTACTTGAGCAGAAGTCCCAATAGTGTTGAGTTTACTTCTGAGTTCTGGAAAAGATGTAATAAAAGACAACCCATGCTTTATGTTTTCAATTATTAATGGACCAAAAGCAATCACAAGAACAGGAGTTTGGGATCAGAACTTTGCTGGAGGATGCACAAGAGGTTAAATTTGAGAACATTTCCAGCATTTCTTTGCTTTTTTCCTTTTCCATAGAAACACAGGAGCAGTTTGAATCCATATTGCCAACACTTCTGTTTCTCCAGCAGGGTTGTCTTTTTAATTCCCTCATTCTCTTGTGACTAGCCACCTGTTTGTTAACATGGCTGTTACTACTGTTACTATTTTTGGACAAAATTGTTACAAGTTAAAATAGGGAGTTCCCTGTTTGAGTAAATGATTGGCTGAAAGCTGGGAAACAAAAGGTAGGAGCAAATGATCAGATTTCAGTGTAGGGAAAAACCACCAGTTGAGTCCCATTGGATTTGTTCTCTGGTGCTTTTCTCTTTTTCTGGATCATTTTTAAATGAGTTGGCAGTTTGCTGTTGATACTCATTTTTCAGAATAATAGAGGAAAGGGAAAGCCAACCCTAAAAAGCTACAGAAATATTTTATGAGACAGAGTGGTAATTTGTGTGTGTGTGTTGTGGAGAGCTTGAGTTGGCTATCTGAGGTTCATGCACAGCATGATGAGACGTTAAGCTGTAAGCATTTAGGAATGAGTTTATGATCGTAATAGTTAGCTATGCTGAATGGTCGGCTGCTTTTTCAGTACCAGTCAAAACAGTAAGTTGAACTTGTGGCATTATCAGGAAAGAAATATATCATAAAGTCAGTTCACAGCATAATGTCTTAAATGCTGGCTGTGTGTCTCAGAGATGACAGCGAAGCCAGAAGACAAAGGAGACATGCAAAAACACGGAATGACATTTTTCAGGAATGACTGAGTGAGGCTTTTAAGACTGGAAAGGAGGGAGCTAGGAGGTTAGAAAATAGGTGGCTGTCAAATCCATTCTGCCACAGGTGGTTTTGTTAATTAAACTCATAGAGAATATAGAGGATATCAAACCTCCAGGCAGCAGCAGCAAAACATCCTAATTTGTGTCAAATTATTTGACTTCCACATTAAATTTTGGCAGAGTTTTTTGTATTTTTGAGCATTCGGTATAGTTCATGTCTGTCTGTCTGGGAATCAGTTAACAGTGCTGTTTTGTTTAGTATGATGGTCTGGAAGGCTTCTGTTTTTTTTTTATTATCCAGAAGATAAACTTGAGAAACCAGAGAAGCCTGTAAATGGAGAAGACAAAGGTGACTCAGGTGTTGATACCCAAAACAGCGAAGGGAATGCGGATGAGGAAGATCCACTTGGACCCAACTGCTACTACGACAAAACCAAATCCTTCTTTGATAACATCTCGTGTGATGACAATAGGTATGGCCTGCAAGGGGAAGCTTGTTAGTCTCCTTAATGCATGTTTATGTCATAAGGTCCTCGGTCAGCAGTACTTACTACAGTCGACTCTTGAATTGGAAGTGAGTAAAGCTTATTTCCGCATGCAGTGGGCAAAACCAAAACAGGAATATAAAGTATGGAATTTCTTTGTGGGCGAGGTGCAGTACATCAATAGGAAGACTTTTTAAAATGTTTTAGAACTATGCTTTTAGAACTTAATGTACGTGCTCTAAAATCTCCTTTCCAGATTTATTAAAATAGGGGTTTGGTTTTGTTTTGCTGCTAAATTACCACTTTAGTTAAATCAATTATGACTGTATTTTGGTAATTGTTTCTAAGTAGATGACATAACTGCCTTGGCCAGTAGTGTTGATTGAAGGGGAAGATAGCATTTCAGGAAAATGAAAGCTTATTTTGCTGTCGCCTTTTTATGAGACAGGATGATGTGGGTTGCTGACCCCTTTTGAATTGGGGGGGTGGGGGTTTGTACTGACAGGTAAAGTAACATCTGTAACTGCAAACTCTTACTTTCTGTTTCTTGTCTTAAATTGCTGACAGCTTTTATTTATTTTATGTATATTGCTGTGTGCAGAGGATACAGGCTGTAGTTCTATATGGGGAACTCTTACAGCACTATTGATATATGATTAATGATACTGGAACATACCCCTTTTTGTTGAGTTAAGTGAATTGTGGCAGACACCTAGACTCTTGCAGAAGAGGTAATGTGGAGATTTACAATGTGGGTAGTGTATCACTTTTAATTTCACGGGCTTTCTGGCGATTCCTGCGAAGCCAAGGCAGTCTTAGATCTGACGTGTGTTTTAAACCAATCCTTGTTCCTTTGTGTGGCAGAGAACGGCGACCCACCTGGGCTGAAGAAAGAAGGCTAAATGCAGAGACCTTCGGAATACCGCTGCGTCCCAATCGTGGCCGTGGAGGGTACAGAGGCAGGGGGGGGATCGGCTTCCGAGGAGGAAGAGGACGAGGAGGTGGAAGAGGTGGTTTCACTGCCCCCCGAGGTTTTCGTGGTGGATTCAGAGGAGGTCGCGGAGGCAGGGAGTTTGCTGACTTTGAATATAGGGTAAAATACATTTAATGTTACTGTGACCTGACCCACTGTTCTTGGAAACCGGTGGTAGAAAAACTCATGCTTTTAGGTTTGATGTTGAACTAGAATTTCTTGAGTAGTATTTTGCAGGTACTCTGAGCTATTTAATTGAAAGTCCATAATGCTGAAATTTTATTTACATAACATTATTTTACTATCGGCAGCAACCAAAACTAAAAGCTTACTTTCTTCAAGTGCCCTAAATACTTGTTCTGTAGCTGGAAGTTTTTTTAATACTCAAAGTTTTGCAGATTTAATACAAGTGTTAATGTGAATTGCATTCTTCTAAGCAATATTATAAAATGGGAAATACAGAGAGAGAGTAATTTGACTTGCTTCTCATGTGCAACCAACTTTTTTGAATTTTTGGAGCTTTTTTGAATTTTTGAGTTGGCACAAAGCCTATAGACCTCTAAGGTCCTGTACAACCCCTAAAATACAGTAATTGAAGTTACTGAAGCATAGCAATGACCCTTTGCAAAAAGGAAGACTTAAAAATACTTGAGTTCTGTAAGGTCCTGTTACACACTTCTTTTTCATTATAACTTGACATAATTATATCCAGTAGCTGGTATCTTAGATGAACTTTTTCTTGAAAATAATGTAAATTCTGTTTATGAAAGCTCATTGATCATACAGATTTATGTAAATCAGCAGAGCTCTGTTGCTTACAAAACCAGAATCTTTCAATAATTTCAGTACAAGCTATTTCTCTTGGCATGAAGTGTGTAAATTCAACTCGGACGTCTACTTGTCAAGGAACAGAGCTAATACTGATCCTAATCAGCATGCCAGTAACAAATACAGTTAACCAGATCAGTGCAAGTAAATGTAGGCTTTAACAGTTCTGACTGGAGCAGAAGAACTCTTCCTGGTGGCTCACTGCATGAGTAGTTAGGAGTTTTTTTTGAACTCCGAATCTTTGTTTTCTGCTGCCAGATTTAAATATTTCTATATATGTTAAAAAAAAGGGGGGTGAGGTGGGTTGGGCTTTTTTTAATCACAGGAGCTTTCTGACTATCCCTCAGTTATTCCTTCCTGAGTTGGAAAAAATTCATCCTGTGATTTTAAAGAAACTTTTGGTAGCTGAGCATGAATTGAACTGAGGACTTGAAGATTAAAGATTTGAATTCCTGAGTGAAAGAATTTCACAGGCTTCCTGATAAGTAGGGAGGGGGTGTAAAGACTGAGGACTGGTGGCACATGTCTAGTCAGCGACGCACTGCTTCCTCGGTCTGGCACCCACTGGTGTGCTGACCAAGCACCAGCCTGATGGCGTAGGGAGGTCTCCTTCCTGATCCCGGAAGGTGGAAAGTAGCCACCAAAGTGCATCTTTCCCCAGATTAATTTGTGATTCTTGTTTTGCAGAATTAATTTTAATACTTTACTGTTGTTCCCTCTAGAAAGACAACAAAGTTGCTGCATAGTCTACAAGAAAGCTGAAACCGGGTGAACGTCTAGATCTTCTTGATCCAGAGAATTAGTTTCAATCTCTGCAAAGAATGAAGTTAATTTGCTGTATACTTGTCACCAGCACTGGGATTTAACTATTTAATTTCAAAGGGGTATAATGCAGTTACTTTTGAAAAATGGCCATCTTTGAAAACAGTGAGCATTAAATATATTTGAAGCAGAAGGATAAGTAATTTCTTATGTATAGTTAATTATAAAGCAGTACTTCGATGGAGTTTAAGTATTTTTTCATCATGGAAAGGATTTTTTCTTATTACTAAACTGTATTTGATAATTGCTTCAAGTTGTAAGGACAATTGTATGCAGAAGGCCGTCGATACTGTGAGAGTTTTGATCCACTGAAGGTTGTTTTTTGGAAATCCTGTAATAGCCCTTTTGAGATAGTTGTACTTTTATCAACTAGGGTGCTGGACAGTAGAAAACTTGCTTTGTCAGTCAGATATGTACACACAGTAAATACTGTTTCTTAGGCAAAGGAAACTTTTTATATAGTTGTAAAATTCCATTATATCCCATTGCCAAAGAAACATTACAAACTTTGTATAGCTGTATAAAAAGCAACTAATTTTTTAAAGAATAAACATTTTTAAGTCGGCAAACATACTGTGTTATTGCAAAAGTTGATATGCTGAAGAACACTGAATTAGTTGGGTGTGTTTTTGTTTCTTTCTTTTAGCAGCTTTTCAGGCTTAAATGTTTGATTTTATATTTGGACTACAATGAATATTTGAAAATGTTCTTCCATTACATGAAACTGGATACGCTTTTCACTTCTCTCACAAGAATTTGGTTTTGTAGTTTCCGGCATATCACAGGATTTGACCAAATTAAGGAGATATTTTCAAATAAGGAGAAAGGAAATTTTCATATGTCAAAATTTGCAATTAATTTTACTTAGTGATAAATATTAACTTTTTTTAATAATGGAGCCAGGCACGCGAGTTTGTGATTCTCCTGGAATGCCTGGGATGAAAGTATGTCTCCAGTTGTCAATTCTTGAAATGTTAACTTTGTTGTAATACCTGTAGACATAAGCGATTTAAAGAATTCTTAGTGTTTGAAGTTGTTTGCATTTTGATAGACCATAGCTCGGAGACATTAACGATGCTGGTTCTGAGAGCGCGGGATCACAAATGACAGAGGACGGACTTTTTGCCAATTCTGAATGACTCGTTACAACTTTTTGATATGCTGAAATAGAAACCCGGTCATTTGTGTCTGTGTATGTATATGAAGGCCACAGGAATAAAGGGATCCAAAGATTAAAACGTTTTGACCTAATTTGCTGCCTTGTGTTATTATTACTCATGCTTCAGCTGGTTGTCGGGAGGATGAGGGTGCGGGGAGGGGCACGGGCGGGCACGGGGGGTAGGGGACAGGGCGGGGGGAATCGCGGTTCCTGGGCCGCGCGGCTGCGCTTCCCCTGCGGCTCCCCCGGGCATGCGGGGCAGGGCCGGTGGCGGCCGCTGCTCGCGTTGGGTGCGTTGCGGCCTGCAGGGGGCGCTGGCGGGGGGGTGGGGCGGGCCTGCCGCGTGCCCTACCCTGCCCCGCCGTGGCGGGGCGCGGGCGCGCGCTGGGCATTGCAGTACTCGGTTCGGTTTAAAGCAAACGGTCGGACGCGGCGGGGCGCTGGGCCGCGCTTCTCGTGCCCGGGCCGGGGGAGCGGGGGCCCCGCCCACTCGCCGTGTACGTGCCGAGGCGCGCGGCGGCCGCTGGCGGTGCGTGGCGTGCGCGAGCCGCCCCCGGGAGCCAATGGGAGCCCGCGGGGGGCGGAGCCGCCGGGGCCCGTCAGCCCTTGCGCGGGGCGGCGCCGGAGGCATGTCGGTGGCGTTCGTGCCGGAGCGGCTGCGCGGGAAGGCGGAGGTGAACCAGGAGACGCTGCAGCGGGTGAGCGCGGGCGCGAGGGCCCGCGGCGGCACGGGCACCCCCATCCCCATCCCCCCCGGCCCGGGCCGTGCGGTGCGGTGCGGGGCCGGCTGTGCCGGGCGCGGCCCGGGCGGGCGGTGACGGCGCTCCCCTGTGCCCCAGCTGCTGGAGGAGAACGACCAGCTGATCCGGTGCATCGTGGAGTACCAGAGCAAGGGCCGGGCCACCGACTGCGTGCAGTAAGTGACCCGCGGCGGGCGGGCCCTGCGCAGCTTCCCTGCCGTTACGAACGCCCCCCCAGACGCGCCGTTCCCAGGCGCTGCTGCCGCGCGGGGCACCCCCGGTGCCGGCTGCGTTGTGCCGAGGCCTCGGTGAGTGTCGCTGCGGCAACCAGCCCCGCCGAGCGGGCTGCCGCTCCCGCCCCGCGGTGCTGCCTGCTGCCGCCGGGTTAGCGGGCCGCTCGGCGCAGCGTACCGGCCTTCGGAAGGAGAACAGGCCGCCGCCGGGGTTGCCCCGATTGTGCGTCATTCTCATAGCTCGGTCGCTCTTTCCGAGGCGTTTCCCTGATGCCCTGTTTCTTCCTCCCCCAGGTACCAGCACATTCTGCACAGAAACCTCATTTATTTAGCCACAATTGCCGATGCGACGCCCCCCGGCACGCAGAATACCGTAGACTGACAGCGCGCACCTGGACGCGAGCCGTGACGCCTTAGGAAGCTGTAGGAACGCTTGAAGTTTAGAGCGAGAGCTGAGGAGGTGTGGTCTTGAGGGGCAGGTAAACAGCATCCATACTTTCACGTTAACGGCACAGATGTAGTTTCTGATGTAACTTCTGATGTAACATCAGGCTGGCTTTTTCCCTGTTACTGTAAGCAGAACGTAAGGGTGATCGTTATCATACTCCCATGTTCCCTCTGAGAAACGCCATGCGGCTGTACTGCTGGAAGGAGCCTGGCTGTCAGCACAGCGCTACCAGAGGTGCCTTTGGAGGACTCCTGTGCCCTCATCAAAGCAGAGACTGTTTTGTGACGAAGACTGTAATAACAGGGAAAGGGCCGAGCTAGGTCATTGCCCTACCTCCAACATGACAAATCCGGTCATATGTTGCCATATAGATAAAAGCACTAGCCTGTTATGTCTCTTGTATCGTAGGAATGGTGCTTAATAAGGATGTTCTTTGTAAATTACAGTATATTCTGAATTAAATAATGTGTCAACACAGGAACAGCTCCGTGATTTAGTGAAATAAAGTGTTTACTCTTCTAGGAAAATGGGGCCGTTGCATAACTTTGAGCAGTTAAGCACGAGGGACTTCAGTGGGAGAAGGCTGCATTTGCCCCAGTTGTGTCCACTTTCCCTTTTTGCTTGAAAAGCTCTGTACTGCAGACTACTGTAAACAAGTAAATTCTTGCATCGTCCAAATGGATTCCTGTGCTTCCTGGCTACTCATCAGCATCCCCAGCCAGCCACATGCTTGTGTACTCTGAGCTAGGAAGAGCACAGCTCACCTGCTCATACCTCGGAGGTGCCCCACGATTACCGTACTGTAACTGGAGAGCCTTGATAATAGTTCAGGGGCAGGTGGGTGGCAGCCACAGCGCGGTGCACGCCTGTTACTTTCTGCTCACTGCCAGCAAAATTATTTACTCCACAATTACTATAAATGCAAGTAACTTGGTTTTGGCAACATTCATCTGCACAAGTAGTTCAAAGGCACTGCGAAGGCATTATCTGCGGCATGTTCTTCAGTGCAATCTACTTGGAAAAAGTAGCCTTAAAGATGCTTGAAACTGTACAGTGCATAAAGTTCATTTTTATAGGGTTAAGTCAGTAAGTAGGCAGTTGACAATTTTCAAACTGTTAAATAATCCCACGTTAATGAAATAAGATCTTTGTTTACAAACCGAAATTACAGTTTAAGGTGCTGCTCATTTTCAGCAAGGTGCATATTTTAAACAAGTATGACCTATTAAATGTGTATCTTTAATAAAGCAAATAGTTTACTTTTACAGAAGCTTTAAAATACAAAATGTACAGTTCCAGTTCAGAAGCATTAGCTATTCACAAGAAGCACTGCAATAAGGGTAAGTTAACTAAGCACCCAAACCCTTGCACTTGGCAGTGTAAGTGAAGTTTAATGGCAAGACTCATTTGCCAAGTGCAACAATTCCTAAAATTACCAGTGTTCAGAACAATCGGAAGCAAAGGACATAGTAGCACCTACGTGGTCAAAATGCAGACAAACTTTCTTTGTTTTCACAATTCACTTATGTAGGTCCAGAAACTTGCCAGCATTTGTAATTACAAATAAACTGCAAAAACTATAGCGATAATTTTGGCACTTGTTAGAAAAAGTTTGAAATTAAGTGTTTTCGTTAACTACCATTTTGGTCTTAGTATGAATAACCAGTAAATACAGCCAAATCTAGGATTTAATATTAGATCTAAATGACAAGATTTAGGAAACTCAAAACCATTCATCAAGTTAAATAACCACTAACATTTTCAGCAGAGGGTTTTCAAAATTATAGTAGTACAGACCATTAACAATTTACAGACAGAAGCCACACTGATTGTGCAAAGCACATTACTGTAAAAAGTCTATGTACAGCAAACAAATCTTTGTAAACATGGTAAGTATGAAGTTTCAGAAAACATGGTGACAATATCATAAATACAGGCAACATTGGCATCCTCAAACAGCACAAAAGGTAACAATCTGGGCCTGCAAATATAGCCCGTCACCATACAAACAAAAAAGGTGGATGGGTTTTAAATACCCAAATGTTTAATAGTTTTAGTGTTGTGTATACTTTTTTATTTATATATACATATAACGTATTTATTTTTTGGTATCTTTACATATAGATGTACTTAGCTTGTAAAAACAAAAACAACAAATGTGCTTTATCTTCATTGAAAAATTATGTAGTTAGAACTAATAACCCATTTTACTAGTAGTTAACATATTAGAATGATATGACTTAAGAAAAATACAAAAATAAGATTAATACTGTCAAAACTCTTATACCAGAAAATATTGTGGTTTTTAGACTCTTTCAAAGATGAAATATGAAAATTTAAATAAGCTCTAACTATATAAAGAATCTTCTGTAATCTCAATTAATATACAGTGGGATAGCTATACATATATTTACCATTGTTCTTCAGTTTTTAAGCACCAGTCACTCTCCCGGATCCACTTTGGTTGGAAGATTATTCCTAATTCCACAGGTTCACTTAATGGCACATATTGACTGCAAATAATTACTTTATCCTTTTTAAAAAAATAACGTTCTTTTAACTAAATGCTACCCCACATTTCAGTTTAGTATCTTCTGAGCCAGCTCACAATTTTTAATCAACTGTAGCATCTGAAATAAGACTTTAAATACACGCAAGTAGTCTTTTAGGCTATATTTTCACACAATTAAGGAGCACTGTGTGGATAATGCCTTTGGCCAAATGAAGCAGTAAGAAACAGTGTATTTATTTGAAAACCAGTGTCATATTATCCACACAGGTGCCACCTCCTTGAAGCAGCTCAGATAACATTTGTGACACAAGGTTGAGTGGTTCTGCCGATCTTTACCGAGCGTAAGGAACCTACCACAAAACTCTTATTTCGCAACCGCTTCTGCAACGGTTTCATCATGAACTCACTTGTGTGGCACACCAAAAGCTGCTGTTGCACTTCATGTAAAAAAAGCTGCCCACAGGCCAGTCACGGAGAATACAAAGGCTTTACAGCTTGTCCCGTTATAAATTTGCACAGTGTTGAGCAAACTGACCACTATGTATTTGCTTCAACATATTCAATGTGTTTCAGTAAGATGTTCAACTATAAATCTATATGAAAAATAGCTATAAAATACAGTGTTTCTCACATGGTAGTCCTTCAACAGTTCTGAAAAAAAGGTTCTGAAAGTAAAGGCAATAGACACGTTTTTAAAAGCATTTTTGCATCACAGTTTTGGGCTGTTTCATGTACATCAAACAAACATATTGGCCATATTTGCTCAGCACTGTAAATCAGAATTCCAAGAGTTTGTGTATCTCACCCAAACCCCCTCAATTCCGTATTTAATGAGAGAAACAGGATACAGCCAATACACAATTGTGAAACAAAGTTTACGTCATTTATGTTTGGCCCTGTGCTGCGTTTTCCAATACGAAAAGCAGTTAGTACTGATGCAGGTAAGATGGTCTGCGTTCGTGCTTTACTGGAAAAGATTTAAAGCCCTTATTCATCTGTTTGTGCTGGGAAGCCTGTTGTGATTGCTGCTGCTGCGCGTAGGCAAAGTTCGAGGAGATTCCTGCTGCTGGAGCACAGTCGTTGGCTGCTGCCCACATGGGTGACTGGAGGATCTGCATCGTGTCGCTCCACTGGCTGACCGGGCTGCTCATGGGATACAGAGACGTACTCTGACTGGGTAGCGTGTTTGTGACAGAGGACGTGTGCTGCCAGGGTGCCTTCGGAGGCCAGGTTTTGGTTTTATTATCCTGAGAAAACAAAATTAGTTTGTTTTTTTCTTAGGGGGGGGGCATTTTTATTTTTTTTTTAATAGCAAAACATTTATTTTTTTGAGATTATACTTAATGCATCACCTTAGCACATTTTCAAAGATTTATTACGTTTGAAAGCAGAACTGATGCCTGTGTATGGCACTCTCAATTCTTAAAATATCTGCCTACTGAAAAACCTTTTTATCTACTTCAGCACATTTGCTTGACATACAGTAGCCCTGCTCCAAGTCAAAATTTCTAGCAAGACAGGTAATAAATCTGGTGAAGCTTTCGCTTTCTCTGCACAAACAATTCAAATTGACTGTGTTGCCTCTTAGCTTAACTTGAAATCTTTGGTTTTGCAGTAATTTCTGCTACAAGGGAAAAATGTGAGTTCTAATTTTAATATTTAAAATTGGAAACTGATAAAAGCATCCAGTACTACTTGAGTGCAAACAGTTTGTGTTTTAGCTGCTGTAAGCAACCTGGAGATACAGATGCTGTGCTGGTAAACCACCCCGACATGCACACAGGAAAAATGACTCAGCAAAGCCATTTTCAGCTTACCTGATTACGGTCATCTGCTGCAGGAAGAGGTGGTGATGGCAGCATACTAGGTTCCTGTTCACCACTACTGTGTTTTCTGCACACACACACCCCCCCAAAAAAAAAAAAAAAAAAAGAAAAAAAAAAAAGAGTGAAATTTACTTTTTTGTTGTTAAAATGAGTCACCCACATCAATCTGCCGCTGGCATATACCATTCCATAGTTTCAGTCTGTCATACTTGACAGCCTAGAATGTGTACTGACGTCTCGTCTTGCTTCATGTGGTTTGGCTCAATACAGGCAAAAGCAGCAATGTAGAAAGAAATCCACTGCTGAATACTCTGAGAGGCTTGACAGTGCAGCAGTTCTTTGAGCAACAGCTTCAGCAACATGCACTTGTTTATAGAGGCAAAAGGAAGAAGGGCTAGTCTTTTGCCCACTTGGAATAAATCTGCCAGAAATTGCCTTTTTTCTCCCATTATCTGCTCTCCTTTTTGTTGTTTTTTTTTTAAAGTACCTTTTCTGATACAACTTTACAGACAAGACACAGAAACAGTTGAGCAAGTAAAACATCTGCTGAAGCACAGTGACTTCACCGAGGAAAAATGTTACACCTTTGGTTTAAATTTGTGACATAATACCTAGTATCAAATAGAATTCCTTGACCACATGTGCATTCTGGAAGGTTTTGTCCTTGATTTTGTTTGGTTGGTTTTTGTGTTTTTGTTTTGTTTTTTAATGGGGAAGGGATTTGAGGTGGATGGGTTTAGATTAAAGCAGAAGCTTTTATCCTTTCATCCTTTAAAAAATAATAAATATCACCATGTTCCAATCATCAGGCCTCCACAGGTGAGCAGTCCTTTGCAGGTCAGTTTAGAACACTCAACCCTTGCGCCTTCTCTTACTGTATATTTTTTTTAACTATGGTATTTTGTCAGGCCCTCGCCTGTAGAATGTTTTTTTTCTTGAAAGTAACATAAGGCAGTAGGTACTGTTACTTCAGCTTAAGTTTTTGTTTAATGAAGCACGCTCTTTGGAAACTTCATTCTGCTCTTCAGAGCACTACATAAAGCACAGGCTTTTGTTCTTGCTTTGTTAATTGCTCCATGATCGACCTCTAGGTATCTGGTGGCTTGGCAGATTAATTCACCCATTAGATGTTTATTGTACACACAACTACTACTTCTTCTGTGACTGCTTATTGGGTGAATCTCTTCAATTAATTTCAATTTAGCATTTATTGAAGCTCAGTCCCTGTCCCCTCTATGTAAAATCTTGGTAAGTGTAAAGATCTGGAAAACAGCTCTTTTCGTTGATTCTTTTCAACCTGCTTGCCTTAGTCCCAGTATTTTCAACACCAGTATACTTCCTCTCTGGCAGTGCATATGAAGACAGCGATCTGGGTATGATCTGCAGGAAACTGGCAGTACACCCACTGCCTTTCCTCTGTCACCAAAAAGCAGACAGACAATCTTTTATCTATATGTATCAACTCCCAAATTATTCTGTGACCTAACCAAAAATAAAATATTTGGCTACAGAACTAGCTCATTTTTTTTAGAAAAGGCTCTGAAAAATAGTTTGAGAAAATTATTCCAGACTGGAATTGAGTTGGTATTCGTGCTTCCTTTTGTGCCTTTTATTATGGTCTTAACTACCCTCTGCTATGGAATCATGGAGGTTCCAAAGATACCCGGCTTCCAGCCCTTTAGAAAAGCAGAAAGCAACTGTCACAATTCATAATACTACTTTTAACTGGATTGTTCACAGTTGAAAATCCTGAGTTATTTTTTAAGTCACAAAATTTATACTTGAATGCAATTAAACCTCCTCTTCACAGTCAGAAATAAAGGACTAAACAGGCATGTATTTACAACTACTGAAACAGCGGTGGCAGGCGAGGCAAGACAACAGTCTACACAACAATATCAGCTGTACTTCTTGAGTGCCACAAAGTTGCAATACAAACCAGGAAATAGGAACTTGCCAGCATCAAAATGCACAATGTTTGGGGCATGACAAAGCTGCACTGAAGCACAAAGTTTTAGAAACCCAATTCAAAAACCATCCCCGATGCCTCAGTAGTTTAGAAAGAAGTGGCATCCAAAATAGTTTCTTGTGAAAGAGGAAAAGGGCGAGATCTTTTCTAGAGATGCTCAATATCAGCTAACAACTGGCTACGTGCACAGGTGCTAGTTTGTATAAGGAGACAGCTACTAACATAACTCAATCTGGGAACCTTTAGCATTGAAGATATACTATAGGGTGATCCATATCATCCAGTGTAGTATGCAAACTGACATTTGTATAACTTCACCTTATCAGCAGGAATTTCCTTTGTGTGGCTACTGAGATGAAATTATCAAAAAAAGAAGGATCGTACAAAGCGGTATGTATTTCTGTTTTGCTCACCTTCGCTGCTTTACAGCAGCAACAAGGTCTGGCCCTGAGAACATGGAGAACAAACTGTCTCCATTAGCTGAGGAGGTCTCATCACTTGAGCTGGCAGAGTCTCCTTGAGTACCAGACCAGCTATTTGTCACATCACTGCAAGACAAAACGTTGTATTAGTCCTTGTATTTACAGCACCTGGTCCAGACCGTATGCCCTAGCTAGGCACGCTGAATCTTTGTTACAGGTGATACCTCAGAGCAGAAAAATTTCAATACTTTGTAAAATGTACCAGTAATACAACTACTTTTGCTTACTTCTGAGCGATCACATCAACTGCCGTGTCTGTTACAGTCACTTTATGTATTTTACTAAAATAATTATACAAATTAAAAGCGTTTCCCTTGGTCAGGAAGGAATAACAAGTGATAGCTGGGTTTGGAATCACTAAGCACTTGACTCTTTGCAAAACTGAGCTGGAACATGTACTTGTCCTACTGGTTTTGAGCTAGCTTGAGAGTCACAGCTATTATGGACAAATGGACCAAGGGTCTTGAAAAACTTCTCTTGTAATAAATAGTTACGATTTGGAAGAGATTAAGAACTACTAACATGCTTGCTGTAAGGTACCTGCCTTACAGTACCACCAACATTTTAAGTGCCTAAAATCTGGAAAGCTGAATTCAGAGTTAGGCGCTGCAACTTTGACAGCATCACTTTTCATCAAAACTAGGTCTTAAAGGTTTTCAAAATACCGAAAGAAAACCGTTCTGAATGAATCTGCTATAAATTCCTTATTTTCTCTGTTCGAGTCAAAGTCTGTATATATGCCACCCTAAAGAAGACATCAAACAAACGGCAGTGCTTCAGTATCAGCAAAGCAGGGAGGGCTCAGATTTCTCACTCTTGATGTAACGAAGGGCAGCTTCTACAGATGCAGCGGCAATTGGGGAAAAAAAACCAAAACAACCGCCCTCAGTATTCCCACATTCTGCCAAGTTTGAGTGTAAAATGGGCTCATAAACACAATAAAAATATGTAGCCTGCCCAGACTCTTACCCTTCTGTGAAATACTCAGGAAAAGGCCAGGTTTTATGAGGATCATCAGGAAGAGGCCAGTTGCTACGTGTGTTGCTTGGACGACGGACGTGCTGTGCTTGCCTTTTTTGTTGCATAGCCTGGTTGACCCCAGCAACATAGCGGGCAAATTCTGGATCGGAGCCAACTGAATAAAAGAAACCAAGAAGTCAGTTGCTGACATTCAGCTATTTCTACTGCAATTATCCCCCTCATTTAATCCTTTGGGCTTGACTATACCCCAACAACAGAAAATAATTCCCTCACTGATAATAAATGCCATACAGCAGTTGATAGCTTTTCATGGAGCAGTGAAGAATACTGAGTAGCACTGAATGGGAAATGTTTTTAGAGGTAGATACGCACCATCCACGTGTGGTGAATAGTAATTCTCACATGGAAGTACACCTGCCCCTTGCATTCTGTCAGGGAAATAGTATTTGTCACTATGATCATGTCTATACACTGAAAGGTCCGATGTCCCATCAGTGGACACTGACAGAATTAAAGCCTGAACATTTATCCAAGCTCGTAGAAAAAGAACATAATTGTTATAGTTGATTCCAGATTGCAACAGGATTTCCAGCTAGGCTGTGATCCTGCTTGCTTTGAGAAATCAGAATCTCAGATTGATCATGTTAGAACATACAACCCAGAAGCCACCTACACTTTACAAAGACTAGACAATTTCAAAAACATTCTGATCCTGACCTGCAAGGTACTTCCAAATAAGTTTGATATTTAAGAGAAAAAAGCAGTAATTCTTAAAAATAAAAATCCTTCCATTTTTAAAGTGCTTTACGTCTCCCAAGCATCTGGTAAGTGACCTGATAAGTGATAAGCACCATCTTGAGCAGACACAGCAAAAGCCTTAATCCAAAAACGTTTTACATTCCTTCATCAGCTTTTTACAGATGATAAAAGTACTGCAAAATACATTTTTGGTAACTAGTTAAGCCTTTGACATGAAAAGCCCTCGATTTTTTAAAGTCTTAATTAGCGGATTTGCATCTGAAAAAGAGACATTTTCAGGCTCTAAAAATATTTATCAAAAAAGTAATGCCATTTGTTTCAAATGATGAATGTACAGTCTGGAAATGAAAGTTTTGTGGTTTAAAGCTTTCTGTACTACAACTAGAGATCAAATTGAAAATTCCTGTATCACAGCTCACCCTGGCAAGTTATATCAAGGGAAGTCATCTTTTCAATGGAAAAATCTATTTGATTGGAAGGGATTTTTGTTTCATTTGGGTTTTTTAAACCCCAGACTTGTGGAAAAAACTGTTTACTTACCACTTCAACTAGAAACATGTATCTTAATCCACAGAGTGCCATGCATCAACTTAAGCTACCTTTTCAGAGTATTGCTTTCAAAGTCCTTAATATTAACCATATCAAATGGAACAAAACAAGTAGCCTTATGTAGATCAAAAGGAAAAAACTATAGAAATATAATGGATTCACAATGCTGAAAATGGCAGTCTCTTGTAACAATGCATTCTTTTTTTCCCCCCTACACATACATGTAACTTGGTGCTCAGTGAAAATAATTTTACCCTTCCGTAAAAGGCTGTGATAATTATTAAGTACATACCATCGGTAAGTTTAAATAAGATGAAGCTAATTCAGACTTAGAATTATTAAGAAGCTTTTGATAACTACGATGCCCAATTTTGCCTTACGAACTCCAGTAATTTATCAACCAAGTTGACAAAATAACTATCAAAACTATGAGTAAAACGAACTGATTTCTGAGACGCTTACACAGTCCTAACACACACATGCAAATGAGCACAGGAAACATATTCATGGTTTGATAAAAGGTTTTCCTGTTAGTTCTAGTGCTGCCTCTCTCCAGGCAGCTTTCATAAATGCGTACTACAAAGGTTTCTGTAGCCACATCCCAGGCCAACAGAAATTATATTTATGAGATGATAGATTTTTCAGTTGTTTTTAGTACTATCATCAGAAGAATTCATTAATCTCCTTTTAGGCTCTACAGTCAATTTCATCATCTTTAGCTATTTGCTTATGGCTATAAAATTTTAGCTCACTTCATCTTTGACAATAATCCCTCTACATTCACAATTTATTGGTGGTTCAAATACATCTGGCAAACCACGTGGCACTTGCTCTTTAGTCCCTAATCTTTCAGCGTCCAAGCTTTTCACTTCACTAACAGCTGTAGAATAGGAACCAGTATGAATCCCATGGAATTGCACCGTAATGGAGAGGAAATGCAGGGAGACATGGGGAAGAGGCGATCTGGCTGTATCTCCAGACAGCAAGACTGGGGAAGAGCTGGAGGGATTATTCGGGAAAGATATGGAATATGTACGTTCAGGAGTTTGGTTTTAAACAGTTATACAAATTAACGATAGGAGATACATCATCTGTAAATATCTGCTTCAGTATTTTGATGTGGTCCATACAGAGAAGGTCTGAACTACTACCATCTGGGACAAGAAACAAGGAATTCGTTCCGATTCTTACTTAACAGAAGTTACTTGTACTTTAGTACACCTTCTGTTGAAAAAGAAGGCAGGCATACATATAAGTATGTTTGCCTTTGTAAGCACGCTAGCACTTGGAAGTGACAGTTACTGCTAGCAATATTTAACAGTATTCTTTGTAAAAGGACCCTTAAAAAAAGTGTAAGAAAGGAAAAGACACACACCTGCAGGGTCAAAAGGCAGGATTTCTCCCAACATCCCAAACACTCCATCAGTTTGGTCACGATTTGGCCAAGTGTTGTTTCTAGGTCCTTGTGGTTTCTGTCCTAACATCTCTGACACCACATTGTCCATATAGCTGCTCACAAGACCCAAGCTGTACAAATCAGAGCTTAAATCTGAAAACCCAGGATTGTTCCACTGGTTTATATGAGACAATCCAGCTCCAACAGCCTGAGCTGGCTGCTGTGAAGAATTAGTCAGCCATTTGGCAGGTACACGTTGCTGTGGTCCAATAGGTTGAAGCAAGTGTTGGTAATACTGCATCTGCTGCTGCTGCTGCTTTTGTGACTGTTGTTGCTGTGACAAGCCTTGCTGAGAAGGATGCAGTGGTGTATGAGAGACAGATTGCGGTTGCTGTTGTACTGCTCCTGATTTTTGTTCTGTTGCTGCAGAGGATGCAACAGAGTTCCTTCTTTTCACCATTGGAGAAGTCTGCTGGGATTTGCCCATGTTAAAGCCAGACAAGAAATCTATAACATCCTGCATTTCTTGGTCAGTTGGTAAATTCATACCTTTGTCATCCTTGCCATCATCCAGTTTGAAAAAGTTGTCCCGTCTTTCAATTAGAAACCCATTCACTAGCTGATTATTTGTGCTCTGCATTGACTGCAGCGGATCTGCAGTCCTAGGAAAATTACCAATGTTCAAAATGCTTTGTAACCGTGCATCTATGTTAGCGGGCATTTTAGCTTTCTCCTCCGAGTTGGAACTTATGAAGACATTTTTGGAAGGTGTGTTGGGGATTGAATAACTTCCAGTATTACTTGCACTGGTGCAGGAAGTTTTTTTTGTAAACCGTGAAGTCAGTTTTGAGAACGTCTTTTGCAGACCACCTGAAGATTTGCTTCCATTTCCGGATGGCACGTCAACTGGATTCCCAAAGTCTGAGATTTCACGCTGCAACTGGATCTGAATACAAGGCAAAGCTTGCTCCCTGCATCAACAAAAACATGTCTATCAAACTACCTAATACACAACTGAGTTTGCACTTTGGAGGAAAATGCATCAGAGTAATAGCTACTGAAAGAAACAAAAGCAAAGATCACCAAGTTCATCAGCCACTTCTTATGGTAACAATGCAAATTATTACTGCTATTTGCAATAGCATTAGCAACTTTCCATCCCTTAAGAAATTTTAATTTTACCTCAAGACCTAAACAGAGACTAATTTAATATAAATCAATTATTTTAGTAAAAGCAAAACAAACACTTTTGTACACTTGGATAAGCTGCTGGTTTGGTATTAAGAGTGCTGTATCTCTCTATGTACCCACAAGGTACCTATGTAGATTTCCAATTTCTTACTCTCAGTTTGTCTACTGTTTTTCCTTCTGGCAAATGGCACTATCAAATTCCTCAGTACAGATCTTTCAACAATGATTTCTTCGTTTTAAGTAGGAAAGTAGAGCATGAGGCTCAAGAGGAGATGTACCTTCCTTCCTTCCACCTGTGTACGTCAAACACAGCAGTGTAGAGCACATCTACTAGCCCCAAAGTCTTCTCTGGATCCAGACTCCTCTGTAGCAAAGACATTGTTGCTGGATCTTCTTTCAGACACCTGTAATCATTAAGTTAAGATTATTATTTTTTTTTAATTAAACAATTTCACCATACTAGTCCGATAACAACAGGCCAATTAATGCATTACTACTACTCTTACAGAGCTGCAACTAGTAAAGGCAGCATAATGTATGAATGCCTGAGGGTTCCTAAAGACTGCCTGCAGCCTGTTTTTCTACTGTTGAATATACGACTAATCTAACGATAAACTTAAGAGTTATATAATTTATTTTCAAATCATGATTAATGATTAGCTCTTTAGCTGAGCAGGCACAGAGGTAAGAAAGAACAAATACACAAAGCCCATTTCTGCTAAATGGCAACTCAACAAGCCTGACAGAACACCAGCGCACGGCTGCAGCCCGGAGTCCAGCGCTGAGAACCCTCAGCCTGACAGATTCCACGTGGGAAATCATTCAGCATATCCAACAGGGTTGTTTGGTGTTTTTTTTTCCAAACAGGAAAATTTTACCGAGCTGTGAAGATGCAGGACAGACTACTGAATTTTCCTCATTAACGGCACAGAATTAGGACTAAGTCTGAGGTGGAACCAGAATAACTTCAATCTCAGCGTTAGGACATTGGCGGAGGACTTCAGGAGCCCCCGAGCCGAGCCCAGAGGCTCTCTCACCGCATGTCAGCAGGCGGAGCTCTCCCAGAGCGCACCAAGCCTGGCGCAGAGCTCTGCGCGACTGCCGGTCTTTCCTAACAGAGCAATTCACATAAAGAGAAGGGAGGAGCGACAGTTTATAGAAGAATTCAAGACGTTATTTCGGTAACCACACGATCAATTGACTTGTCGTCCTTCTGGACACCTCGCTGGTACCACCTGTAACAGGCTACCTCACTAAGGCTTCGGATGAATGAACGGCGTTGTACTGAAATTCTTAACACCAAGTCAGAGAGAATGAAGTGTTCTAGTTCCAAATCGTTGTTTCAAAAGGGAAGAAATCCTCACCTAAACTGCAGGTCAATCCTACCATTGTTTACTAGGCAGCCAAGTAAGCCGGCAGGCATAGTGTCTTTTGGACCAGAGTTCTGCGGTTCACGACAGCGCTTAAAGAACAGCTCAGTGAAGACAGAGCTAAAGCTCTCGCATTAATCTCACCTAATTCCTGGCCTTCCTGGGGCAACAGATGTGAGGACCTGCTGGGGAGGAGCATACCAGGAATACTGTAGGATTTTTTTCCTTCTCTTTCATCATCAAGCTTTTACTTTTTCTTTGAAAGTATGTCTTAGTGCCCCCCACGCCACCACTCTTCTATTGCCTCCAACAGAGGCAGCACTAGTACAGAGACAGCTAAAGTACAGCCGTGGTCTGTAAGGAATGGTGGTATCCAAACAGTTCCAGAGAAAGGAGCTTAGGGAGACGTGCCATAATTATATAGCATTCTCTCTTCCATAGGTACCGCAATATCTTTCCCTATATTTCAGTCATAGCCATTAGTATAATCTGCAATACGGTATTTTTATTTACCAAGTTGATGGAACTTGCACCACAATTCTGGATCCTTCTAAACTTATCTGAGGAGCATAGGCTTCTTTATTTTCAATCTGTGCTGTGTCCACAACCACCTAGCAAATAAAATTAAAATAAAAGGGAAATAATTTTAAGAATTACTTCTAGTTATTTTATCACTCCTGTCATTAAGATGCAATAGTCTCAACGTCCTGCCACACTACAGGTACAAAAAAATAACCAGATAAAACCAAATCAAGTCACAAAATCATTGTAAGTTGATTTCTGTTTTAACATCTAAAGAGAAAATCAGTTTGATAAAGCAGTCTGTATTTCAAGGACTTAATTCTTCTCAATTGCGTACTGTAGTTATGTATCACTACGTAGTTACCAACTCCTTTACCTAACAGCTGGTAGTTACCAATGGCTTCATGTAACAGCCCCTACCTCTGTGAGAGGTGTGGCACTATTACTACTTTAATAGCTCCCAAACATCTATTTAGCAAAATATTTAAAATAATTTAACTGCAGTGCATGGTATTATATAGATAAGTAGTATTTAGTCTGAAACCCGTCACACAGCTCAAAAGTCTTAACACCCCCGCTCCCCTTTTAAGGTTATAAAATCCCACACCAACCTTTCTCCGTTCTACCCAATGGAACTGTACTATTACTAATTCCCTATTACATAAAGAGAAGAAAAGTGACTGTTCAATTTGTTGAATTCTGAGCCTCCTGTAAGACATCATGAAAATCTTGAAAACCAGCCTTCTGTCATGAACCTTTCTTTTTATGGAATCGAGGAGGAATGGATTCACTTCAGCTTCATTTAAACATTAATACCAGTGATATTAAGTGCCATATTTGGTTTGTGCTTTCTGTTGTTGTCCAGCCTGCATGGGTTGGCCTTTTTGATCATTTCCATAATTTCCTATTTTGGTCATGCTGAACCAGCAGCTTTTTGGCAGCAGTCAGCAGTTCTTGCTTCAGTGACTAGCAGATTAGCTGTACCATTTATCCTTGAAATGGCAAAAAGTCCTCCAGTATAAATAAGCCTCAAGGGATATCCCTGGGTTTTTTGCAGTCATACTACACTGGTTCTACTTCTGACTGGTTGTCTGCTACTAGTTATGAAGAAAAGTGAAATATGAATAATGCTGAGAGTCCCTTCTTTATCTTGCTTTAAAAAAACACCCAGTGACACCTGAACACAATTATTGCCCACCTTTTAGGTACTTGAGCATAAGACCTTACTTTTTCTCCCATTGACTCTAAGCATTTGCTAGAGTTTATTCAAACCTGTAAAACATGTCTAAGCACAGTGACAAAACTCCATGCTATTATCCACTCACGAAAATACCTCTCATTTCATAACAGGGCAATTCCATTACTTTTTTTCCTTGTAGTTGTATCATTTTAATCTTATGTAATTTGGTAATCTGCAGTTCAGCTATATTACATTTATATAATTGGGATAAGAAGAAATGAAATTAGAAGTCATTGTTTTCAGCTCCCACAAAAAATACTGCCTGCATCTCGGACCTGTAAATTAGAACTAAAATTCTGATTTGTGCAGACCTACATCAGCTTGTGGTAGCGGTGGACCGTAGTGCTCATTGTCTGGGCTTTGTTGTGGGTGCTGTGTCCTATCCCAACCCTGCCCTCTCTCCCCATACCTTCCTTTTCTCCCTTTAAAAAAGGGTTTTACATTTCTCAACATTTGGTCAGAGTTATGACATCTGGGATTTAAACATTACTAGGAAATTCAGTGCTTCTGCAATGTACATTGGGATCTACTAGCACAAAAAAGGATGGCTAGAGACTCAGTTAAACCTTCTTCTCATGACTCTGCATGAGGCCAATTCAAAGCTTAATTTCCACTCATCCTCTGAATTCAACTATTTTAACACACATTACTTAATTCAAACACTGAGATTTCTTCAGCTGACCCAAATCTGAAATATACAATTCTTAATATACATGCTAAGGTAAAAAACTGCACTTTAAAAAATTATTTATGTTAAAAAACCTGAAGCCTAAAATAACCAAGCAAACTAAGTCATATCTCATTGTGCTTTCCACTCTTAGCAAGTTTCTTCTTAAAAGGCACATGGCAAGACAGGCTGAAGATGGTGAGACTGTCAAGTAATGTTCTTTTTCAAAATCTGGCATTTAAATGACACACAATTCTGAACTAATGCAGACAGCTTAGTTTCTAAAAGTAGTAATCCAAAGACTATGTAATATTGTCCCATGATTCATTTACCCAAGTTCTACAAAAAATAAACATGTTCTCCCTCCCCGCCTGGCGGGTGCTTAGAGGATAGCTTCCTGTGCATCAGACAGCTATTGTTCTTGTTTTACAGGTGTTTCCTCTCTCACTTCCACCCAAAGAATGCTTTTAAGCAGCAAACTGCAATTTCTTGTCGTTGCATGAGACTACATACAAGCATAATTGAATCTTGTAAAGAATTATGGCACATAGCTTACAAAGAAAAACCTCAACCCTCACACCCTTCCAAACTGTAACAAATCAAAGTGAGAATTAATGAAGGATAGAAGGCTTGCAAGTATTTTGTCATGTGTTTAGCTCATTACTTTGTCTTTGAAGACAGAAACCTGCTACTTTCAGAACCTGAGGTTCATGCAAAAATCTATGGAGACATTCATGATTCAACACATCTAGTATTCCTTGTATCAGCACTGTCATTTGTGCGAATGTGTAAATTATGCTGACAACTCGCCAAATGTTATGATAAACCTGAATAATATCAGCACTTTAATTACCAGCAGGTCTAACTAGTTATGTCTAGACTGGGGGACACCAGCAAATTTCCAGGCTCCCGAGTCCGAATGTGCCTCAGGCCATTCCCTGAACGAATCTCATCAGGGCAGGACTCGGGTGTGCACAACACTGAAACCCCTTGGAAAGGAAATGGTGGGAGGTGCAGCATCCTCCAGGGCATTCCTCACCTAGACACTCAGGAGCCAAGAACTCCTCCTGAGTTACAGCACAGTCCCATAGGGCTGCTGAAAATCAGTTTGTTTCTTGGCCTCATTTCCTGTACCTTGCTGCTGACTCCCAACATCCTACCACGATCTACAGCAAATGAAGACAATCCCACTTAATCATATCCTTTTTTCTAGTTCTTCTTGTATTTATTAATAATGTAATACACAATTCTCGAAAACACCTCAGTAGAAATTTGATCAATCCTACTATTCCGCAGCTCTTTCTCCCCCTGCAAAGATACCACCTTCTTATGCCTCCTTGCAAAACTTCCTTATACATAATAGTTAGTGTACATAACGGTTAGTGCACCACCGTCTCCTATCCTTAAATCCATCTACCACAGTGAAGTAGGGGTGGACTGCAGATGTACTGCCGTTACGATACGGAAGGTCCGTCCCTTAGATTTTAGGTCTTCTTTACATGAAAAGTCAGTTGAATTCTAGTGTGATGTGAACCCACTTCTAGTAGATATTTAATATTAAGGAAATATCTAATGTCTGATATCTGATATCTATCTAGTATCAAAGGAATAACAAAGCAGAAATATCTGACAAATTTATCATTTACAATTTATCAGTCACCATTACTGGAGAACCTACTAGCGATACTAAAACCCACATGGTTTCATGAACTAGGACAGAAGGTCAAAGTCACTTAGTCAGCTGTGTGATTTGTTTGAAAAATGCAGTATTTACAAAGTATGTAGCAATATGGATTCTTTCATCAGAAATTACAATTAGTCACAAAGTCCTGATGGCCTGCCACCACCTTGAACAAAGAAAGAGTATATGAATTAGCAAGAAGCATTTAGCTCATTGTAGGTTAAAGATTATTCAAAGAATACTTGAAAAATTATCATAGGCAACAATGTACCTTTGTACATGCATTTCCCTCCTATCCTGTTGCATTCTTGCCCCCATTTTGTTTGTCCAGTCAAATGAAAATTCACAGTAGTCCAAAAAAACCAGTGTCATGAATGACCACTTTATCAAATGAAGAGATTGCAGTAATACGTTAGGGGAGCACAAATGCATTTTCTTTTCAGCATAGGTTCCAAGCATATATTTTTAGCAACTCTTTAGATACTGTAAAATTCATGGGATTTGTTTCTAAAAGAACACGTGTCTATATCAAGGTGTTTAAGGCGCTGTCCTCTGTTGGAGATGTCAGGTAGCATTAGTTGGTGCAGGGGACTTCCTGGTTTATGTTGGGGCGGGAAACTCACCTTCCATGCAAAGCAGAGAAGAAATGAAAAAAATGGCAGTTTTTAAAGCTTATCTGAGAGGAGGAGACGAAGGGGTGTTTCTTTTTAACACTATCATCTTTAGATTTGAAACCTTTCTATTTCAGTATGAACTACAAGTTCTATGTTCTCTCTAGTAACAGAGGCTACAAAGTACACAGTATATTCTGTTCCCATCAACTACAGATATCATGTATGACCTTGCATTCTACAAGGACACATTTTGCTCATAAATCATATTGGCTACAGTGTTACAAGTGGAGAAAGACAAAGTAAGAAACTGGAAATTAATTCCCAAGCTCTTTAAAAATATCTAGTTTCTCTTCAGGGTGTTTCAGTAGCTCTTTTTTTTGCGAAGTCTATTCACAGTGACTTACCAGTCCAGCTTGGCCAAATAACAATTGTACAGCAGTTTTGCAGGCTCCTCGCCACGTGGAAGGGCAAACCTGATTTAGTACTTCAGTAACAGGAGAGTCATCCCGCGGTGTAAGTCCATTATGGCATCCAGCTTCCTTAATCAATTGCAGCATTGTGTGCTGAAAAAAAAAAAATTCATCATACTAAACACGCAATTCAAAAATGTTAACACCGAGGCTTCCATTTGTATTTATCATTGTTCTACACATTTTTCAACCAACTATAGTCTGTTACCTCTGAACAGTCTTGTATAACTAGAAGCGCTCAACTGCAGAACAAAAATATGGAAGATATCTCTGCTCTTTAGAACACAACATTCCTCCAAAATCACAAACAGTATTTTTTGCTTATATCCTTGCAAAACGGTTTAATCAAAACTACAAAAAGCACTGCAAAGACAACCAAACAGCAGCATTTTGAGCTGTGGATTGTTTCAACTCTTTCAAGAGCAAGGAACTGGGCTTATCTTAAAAAAAAAATAAAAAAAGTGTAAAAGTGCTGATTAAAATTGCCCAAATTACTTATGAACGGACATCTTTTCCATTCCTTTATACTGGAAACACAATTAACTTCTCCATGATTTTAAATTATTTTTAAAAAATTGATTAAAGTTTGTAAGAAGACATTAAAAGGTGCTGTGTTACAGAATATTTTTTCAAGTACATCCCTTGGCACTAGGCTGGGCCAAGCTTATTTTGACACCTAAGAATATAAAAGCTCTGAGGTGCCTGGCTAGGGCATCTGTAAGGGCTCACTCCTCTCTGCACTTCTTGATACCTAAACCCATCTATTTTCACAGTTCACAGAAGCTTCATCACCTTCTAGACTTCTGTGCTTCTCTCAGAATGGACTATTATTTGCCCAGGTGGTTAAAATGTTATCAGAAGCAGGCACAGACCTACAGCGTTATCAGTATCTTGTTTCCACAGGACGTCAGGCTAAAAATAGGCACTTTTAAATCAAGTTTGGCACTGAACTTCTACAGCAGTTTTTTTGAATTTTTAAGGAGTTCTACTATTGTTTTCTTTTTTTCCTCCCCCCACCCCACCCCTTCACTCCTGTGGTCAGATTCAGGGTTATTACCGTTTTCAGCTTCAGGTTTTCTGCTGCAGACTCATTAAAGGATATTCCTTTCAGAAAATGTGATCCTATCTGAACAGGTACAGTGGGCAGTTCACACTGAATTGGCTGAGGTGGAGTCTGTCTCCTTCCTGTTTGCTGGGCTTCAGCTTCACTGCAACAGCCCTGAAATACAAAAGAACAGACCAAGTAGAAAGACATGAGAAAATCCTAATGTAAGTCCAGTGTTTATTTTTTTTTTCAATAGTCATTTTCAAGGTGAGAAGGGATGAAAGAGAGAACAGGTTTAGCAGATCCTACCTGAAGACTTGCTTCAATAGCTTTTGGGTTCAAGTGGAAGCCAGCTTTCATTGCATATTCACAATGGCCTAAACTCTCCAAAGCCACTTTGTAAGCCTGACGTTAAACAAAAAGTTGAGACAGCACAGGCATGTCAGCAAGTAAGCAAGCACGCAGTCACTGTGTCTGGATATATATATATATATAAGAATTGTTACATGGATGTACCCTACTCCCTTCTATGGCATACACACATTTATTATATAAGATTCTAATACTGTAATTCTCAAATACCTCATGGCTGCCTGTGGTACATATTTCTGCAGCAACATACTCCTTCCCTATTTCATTCCTCGGCCCACTGACTGTACTACATGCACATGAAAGCAGCAGACTTTAAAAACCACCTGCAAAGCACTGTCAATTTTCATGTTTAGCTCTTTGAGCTGATGTTCAGGGATTGCCACACTCTGTGAGCAGAAAAGTTGCTGAACTTCAATTCCTGCCAAACATCCATCACAGCCTCTTTCTCGCAGTCGAGATGTGGCCTGCAATGCAAAATAAAAATCCAGGGTAAAGAGGTTCAACATTAAACTGGGTCAAGCTTAATTAAATTTTAAAAAAGAGCAAAAAAAACCAAGAACCCACAGAGTTTAAAACATTATAAAGGATATGAGAAGCAGTACCTGGTAGAAAGTATCTGGAGGAGGTTATTTATTATAACTTAAACCTCCACTGCTACTCTGAAAGTGCAAATCTCACATAATTTGTACGGTGCACAGGTGTTGGCTAGCAACTTAATTCGACATTGTTTGCTGTTACTATTTCAGGTCCCTCTAAGGACTAAGGATCCTGTTACACAGGCCACATGATGACTGAGGTTACCAGAGGAGGGACTTGTAACTTCCACACAGAGGGTATTACTTGCCACGGAAACAGAAGATACATTTAATCATGTGTACAAACACTCCTGTGTACGTGAGAAGCTAAATTTTATAAAATCGAGGGTGATTACTGTGGTGCAATTTAAGAAGAGCCACACAAGATGAAGATCATCTTAGCACAGGAAGAGAATAGCTTTACGTATTATGATTTTGAAAAATAAGAAATACAAAAAGCCAAGTATCTAGTTTTAACTGTAAAATACTACACTACTGAGCAGGGTAAACCAAACAGAAATATACTCTCAGCTGCACCGAAGGCCTCAGATATGGCTTATTTTTTAGTCTAGGAAGGTGTCCTGCTTAAAGCAGCATGTCCAAACTGGGGATTTTTGGTACTACAGCCAATGGTCAGACACACTGCTCGCCTCATCAACACATACAAAATTACTGCATTTTCCGAGTATCTTAAAAAGAAAAAATAGTTTTGAGGTACTGACAAAGGATCATCTTAAATTTTACTCCGAAAGAGCAATGCCTTCTCCTGCCAAAGGGGCTGATTTTATATGGAAATATAATGGATTGACTTTCACTCTGCAAAGTTAAACTTTTGAAAGATCTCAGTATTTCAAATCTCCCTTGTATCAAAATGACTTGTATATTAGTCTATCAGAGACAGAACGCACATAAACGATTTATAGAGCACAGATTTTTCTTATGCTATCCTAAAACCCCACACGTAGCCTTCAGATTAGTTACTTTAGTCAATCATAAAAATTGAGAAGGCTCTTCTAGTGTCATTCCAGAAGCAGGGAGAATCTATATTTTTCTGTTCTCCCCATGTACATTTAAAAAGGGATTTGATTACTGTAATACTTGTACTGAACTCTATTTCAAAATACAGGTTTTATTAACAGAAACAGCTGAAGTAGGCTGTTAAGAAGGTAAAAGACAAAGTTAAGGTCCCAGATTCTGCAAACCTAAGTTTAATTTTAACGACATTTTAAACAAAATTGACAGCAATTGCAGGGCATTTCTAGGAATTGTAATAGTTTTAAGGGACTAAATATATTAAACATAAAATTAACTATTTTAATGCAAAAGGAGTAAAGCTATACCAGAATTAGACCTGTTAGGATTGTCTGTAATAAACCTACAGCACTCCCAAATCTTTAATGTATCCAGTGAAATAAATTTACGCTGCAGTAAAAGTTACAAATAATTCCTCTGCATTCATAGTCTAAAGGAAACTTGTTTGCTTTCATATACCTCACAGATGTTAGCTGACAAAAGGAAACCTTGACAAGATTTCCAGTCAAGATGATTAATGCACCTGTGTGGGCTGCCAAATTAAGACTTCAAAAGCACATGCTCCAAGTTACCTGAATTTAAGGAAACTGTGCACTCAGTGTCTGAATCCATTTTGATCTATCAGTCTGCAGGCTTCAATAGTGCAAGGGAAAGCAAAAAAGCTCTTAAAACTAATTTTCTTTGTCAAGTACTTTTTTTCAGCATGAAAAGTAAGGATTCTACAGATGGCTAGTGTTTGTGAAAATACAAGTCCAGAGAGCGGTACATTCAAGTAATACATTTAACATTCCAACAACTGATGGATCAAGCAACATCAAGTTTAACAGCATGAAGACAAGCATTACAAGTTACCATAAAGATTTTAAAGTCTAAAATAGAATCCATGCTCAAAATTTAAGAGAAATGGGTATTATCTAAATTATTTTTCATCAAGATTTTGCTCTGTTTGTGCAAAGACTTTTTGTATGGCGTTTTTTTTAAATGCCCTCTCTCTGCCAAACCACATTTGAACACTGTTAATTTATTACTAATGACAAAAAGCTGTTTCCACTTGTTTGCACACTCCTTATGTACAACCATATCACAAAGAAAACTTTACACAGGGCAAAGATAGTATAATCACCATATAGGTAAAACAAGTTTTAGCATCCAAAACTAACTTCACCATGTTCCCCCCCTTCAGATGCTACATGTCTTTAAAATCAGAGATTTTCTTCCTTTATTAAGGCATTCAGCCTGAATTTAGGTTTCACTAAATGTAACTGCCTTTTCACTAAATAGAATGTCACTGCAGCAAGACCTCCATACCTCTGCTGCTCCTCTCCATGATCTTATTGCATCTTCTAGCTCATTTGTGGGGCTTAAATTTGAGGCTCCAGCCCCACTAACATTCTTTCTCTCCTGAGCTACAGCTTCAGCAAAGCAAGAGTGTGCCACTGGCTGGACTTTCTGCAAAGCTTGTGACAGGAACTGGAAATGGACCTGCATCACCGTCAAGAAACATCGCCCAAGTACCTGTGGGAGAAGAAACACACCAGTTTCAAGCAAATAGATTTCATGGAAGTTTCCCTTCTTCCTTTTAGTTTCTTACCTCAAACAGTGAACAAAGTTAAACAGAGATCTTTTGTAATTAAAATAATGCTTCAGATCTTAAGTAACACATGATATTTAAGAATTTACATAGAAGGTGAACAGCGAGTGAGCATTGGTTTCTATGAATTAAGGGGAGATCAGACTGATCCCAAGTAATTTTTACTTCTGCACTCCAGTTACAATTATTTGAAGAATGAAAACCTTGTTAAGTTACTCAGCAATATTAAGTACATGAAACAAAAATGGGAGTAGCACATTCTCACAAGGACAAAGTAAACAGCAAAACCCACTTGCACGTAGACCTAGCTGAATTTATGTTAAAAATCCCCAAACAAACAAATCTGAGTAATTTTAAAATATTATCATAAAATCTGAAGAGTTCAATCCAGCGGTCTATCTTCCAAGCAGAGCAGTAACTGGTAATAAGCATGAAAAACATTTTGCCATATAACACAGCGGCAACACAGTGCCATTTTTAGAATATAATAGTGACTGCAGAATGCATGCACAAAGTTGCAGCCCTGTCACTTGCATTGTCTGACAGGAACTGCTAACGCTGGCACAAATCTCTTCAGAATATTTCACTGAAATGGGTCATGTAATACTCACTCGGAAAGCCTGAGGGAAGGCAGGGAAGCAAAGGGCTGCTGGTCCCTCCCCATACTCACTGGGCCGAGGGCAGCACCAGCATCGAGCTGGGGAGAGGGTGCCTACCTCTGCCAGGCAGAGCTGGGCTCCACGTCCTGGACCTCTGTCCCCTGCATGTTTGCATCCCCCATACACCTCCGTCTCTCACAGCAGTGCGAATGAGAATGAGAACCATGACCACAGACAGACATATGCCTCACTTACTACAAGCAAAACAAAACAGGTCACGCAAACTCCAGATTTAGGCGCAGCCACCACATGTGGAAGAACAGACAGGAGTGCAACCACCCAGAAGGACAACCTGGAGAGCACAGCAGCACAAACAGGAGTGCTCCGTCTACCTTCAGGGTCAGGCTCTCCTACGCAGACAAAAGCTACAACAAAGCGTAACTAGAACGTAGCAAAGAAGCAAGTATTTTCTGAATTACTGTAGAAAATATTTAAAAGATATTCAAAGCATTTTGTTTCTTTTATGGAGTTCGTCACACAAAGGGGTTTAAAAAGTATATTTGACTTTGATTTATTAAAAGAGACTCAACTTGAATTCCATTTTAGGAATAATTCATAAGATACACAGATAATGTACAAAGCCATCATGCCTTGGAGCAAATAAATCATCTGGCTTATTTTCAACTACATTCTTCTGGAATAAAAATATTCAGACACAGTGATCTAACTGGCAAGACTATAGTATCACAAACAGTTATATGCATTAACTATCTACTTCAGAAGAACCAGTGGTGGCAATGCTTTTTTCCATTGCATCCAGACTCCTTTTGACATTCCATTCTGGTTCAATCACTTCCCTTCTTTGTACAAGGCATAAAATTAAACATTTTTGGTAGTTCAGCTGACCTCTGAAAGTGGAGTTTGCCTTATTAAAAAAGAAGTCAGCAAATGATAAAATGAGTAACACTCCAACTTTCCTGGCTACAAGATTAGAAAGATTTATAAAATAACTGCAGGAAATGGCAACTGGTGATCTGAATATTTCTTTGTATGAAGAATACAGTTCTCAGGGGAGTAAGAAACTAGGACTCATTAGGAATTTCAAGCCGATTAAGTTTCAAAGAATATTTAAGGTACAGAGGTTGAAGTTTCCCCTGCCTGGGAATAGTGCTCAAAATAAACAAATGATTTAGGTTTTAAGTGGCAGCACACAACATTCCTAGTATAATTTACAATGTTAAACAGTAAAGATAAATAGTAACATCTGCTTTACTGAACGTCTATTTTGTTTGAAAAATAATCTATTTCAGTCTTCCTCAGAAATGGGTAAGGATGGTTTTAGCTGCTTAAATAAAATCCAAGTGGTAGAGGATTTTTGCACTGTTAAACACTCACTGCAGATGCCAAACTCCCTTTGCTTTAAAGTTCACTTCCAAAGAGCTCAAACTCTTGTCTTAACTGTGGGAAAGAAATACGACCGCCACTAGTTTAACATATAGAGCCAGGGTTGGCCAGCAATTATTGAAGTGTGTAAAGCAATATACTGAACCTCTGCTGCAAAATCTGCAGAACAATATTAGCATATGGATGTGTGTTTTCCTCTCACAGTTAAAGACACCACCATCTCTTTTCTGAGCTTTTTTCTTCCTACCTTCCCATGCAAAAGTGTTTGACTCTCCTGGTTTAGACCATACTAAGAGCTAAAACCTAGAGACTATGTAGTAATCAAAGATGAACTGGAATCATCACAAGTCTCAACTAGTAAGTTTTTCTTGGTAGTGGTGGTGTTTTCTTAAAGCATTTCTTAGAATCATTTAGATTGCATATACAATGAGGTCTTCAGCTTGCAAACTTTTTGTCCCAAGAAATACATCTCTAGCACCTTGACTTTCCTAACCCATTACCAGGTTGGACAGCTATCTAGCTCAGCAGCCAAATAACCTTACCTAAAGGAATCTGTCTTCCTGTTTAGGCAGTTGGAAGCAATGGGACTTTTTGGGGCGGTCTCTTGAGACCTCCTTGCCTCTGAAACAGATGGTGAGTTTAATCAAACTAGTTGCATACAAACAGGAGTGTCAGGGGGAAGATGCAGCATTACATTACTCTGTCCCATATTATCCTCCTAATAGAGGCACACGATCAGCTTTGGAATATTTTTCTGGACAAAGGGCACACACAAAATTTCCAGATTTCATTGCTAAACAGTGATGCCATGCCAATTCCCTGGCAAGCAAATCTTATTCAACAGATTGTTTAAAACAGAACACTACTACTAAAGTCAGGAAATAACCAGTTTCAGTCTTCCAATGATACAAATGCTGACCTGCTGTTCCAAGTAGCATTTTAGGTATTAAAATTCTCTCTTTTTTTTTTCTTCTCTTTTTTTTTCGGTCTATTTTCCTAAACAAAGCAAAGCACCACGACACACTTATTCAGTGGTTTCCCCCTTTTCCCTTAACAGAGTTCTTAATGGCTTTGGTAACGATAAGCCCTGTACACAACCTGTCTACCCACTGAAGAGACCAGATTAAAATAGCAATATAATGAAGTTAACAATGAGGTATGACTTAAACTGGTGTATCAGATTTTGAGATAACATTCTTTCCCACATATTACTGAAAGTGGGCAGAATTTTATTCATTTGTACTGTTTAGCAATGCCCTGCAATTCAGAAGAGTGATCTCACGACCAGAATACCACCAAGGGAAGACAGCATCCTGCTTACTGGAAAAAGAGTTATCTACAAGATAAACCAGATGCCAGCAAAGTCACACCTTTACTTCTACAGTATTGTGAGACATGGGCAACCTAACAGACTCGTTTCGGCTAACAGTCAACCTAAAAGCCCAGCAGCGATAATCTGATATTGACAGCTACTAAAATGGGAACTATAATTTAGCAAAAAAGCATTTAAGTGTTAAGCATTTTAAAAATGAAAAAGCAGCTATTAAAACATAATACAAAACATTTTTAAAGACAATGCTAGTAGATCTGAGAGCAGACCATGAGATTATAGACTAAGAGAAGAGCACAATGGCATTCCAGCAAGCTGTAGCATTTTCGACTGATTTGAAGCAGCTTTTTGCTACTAACAGTTCTTCAACTCAGAAAAGTCTCAAGCCAATCCCCACAAATCACAGGAAAGAAAAATTAGAAAAAATATTTAAATTGGGCTTTACCATGTTTGCTAAGGAAAGGCCACATTTTATATTTACTCAGACATTTTTGTTCCACAAGCTTCTTGTTCAAAAATCTTCAGTTATTTTATACACATAAAAGCAAAAAAATATCTCCATTTAATAAAAAATGAGGCATCCAAGTTAATATCCTGTGCCCATTCATGCTTCCCTTTTGTTTAGGAAGGCAACACATACATCTTTGTCACTACTCCCACTTTAAAGACAATACACCAGTTCTGTGTAACTAAACCAAGATTCACTATTTGTATTTTGCAGTAACGAGGCTGCTGCAAAGCTTGACAGAAAATGAGAAAATATACAAACTTTTTTCCACTTTTAATTTCACACACACACACAAACACAGAGGATATCCTTTCATGGTTTTACTAACAGAAGTATAGTTTTACTGCATTCTTCCAGCTCACAAAACTTTAACAACAGATCTGGAAAATTTAACATAAAAAACTCTTGTTCCCCCTGATTTCCAAGCTGTTACTCACCCATACAGGCACGTAACACCTGAGAATTCAAAGGTTTTTACAAGGGGAAAAGAAAAGGCAGAAAATAAAAATCAGTATTTGCATTTCTGAAATTAAGAAACCTTGGGACACTCCATCTGTCACCAACACTTTGATCAACCTTCTTATACATCCTGGCAGACATCAACTGTGAACTAGCAAGCTTTGTTCGGCTAAAAAGAAAATATTAAAAGCCTCATCCACTGCTGTCACAGTCCAGTTTGGGTTGCACAACATTTTTCATGCATGTTGCGTATGTTCATCAGAACTTGATTGTTCTTGATTGAAAGTATTGATGCTTTCTCAATACTGCCTTCCCTGTGGGCTAAGCACCCATCACAATAGAGAAAAATGTGTGGCACCACAGAAAAGCTATAGCTCTCTGCTAAATTTCTAAAGCCACCTGCTCTGCTTAAATTTCTCATTCTTCCTCAAAACATACAGCCTTTGCTGAGGAAGTCTTAGGAAAAGTACGTTTTCCTTAGCTGGGCTCGTGCATAGAAAAAAGCCTCATTCTCATGTCCTTCTCACGAATTTGGGATTCCGTCCTCTTACCCCACCTTGAATTACAGCTCACCTCCCACTGCTTCCCTAATACCAGGCTCATCCCTCAAATAAGAGGCTCTGGAGTACCTATTCATAGGATATTCCTGAGCTGCCTCTCAAACATTCGACCATCTCTCAATTCTTTCTCAGAGTTTTAAAGTTCTTTCAGTCATCTACTAGAGAAGCTGCAAAAGCAACTTCAAATATTACTATATTTTCCCCCCCTTATATTTTCCAAGGAAACAACTACACTGTCTCTCACACTCTTTTCCCCTTGTTTCCCTGGTCAGCTAACTGATGAAATCAGGCAAGCCCTTCATATTTTTCTGATTCCATTAGGAATTTTTTAATCCTGCTGGTAGTTTTACTAAATGTTAAATTTTCTATAGACTGAGGGGGGACAGGGGGACACGACACGACCCCAAACCACACTAACTAAAGTTTCAAAATAAACAGCCTGGTCTTCAAATCACAGGAATGCAGAGTAGGAGAGGGTATCAAAAGGTCATCCTCCTGTCCCAAGCAAGGAGTAATCTCACCTGGGTCAGTTTTGCTAGATGCAGGTTTAACCTGTTCTGTAAGTTCTGCATGATGGAGGCTCCCTACCCTTTGTAGCAGTCTGTGTCAGCACTTCACTAACATTACAAAGTATTTCCACAGCATCTAATATGAATCTTCCTTTCTGAAATTTTAAGTTCATTACTTCTTGCTCCACCTTGCATGGACACGAAAAACAGAACATTGCCATGTCTTCCAACAGCTTCTTACATACCTGGACAATTCTGATTTTCCTTCTTGGTCTTCTTTTCCGTAGAGTCAGTCTTCTCAATTTGTCCTCTGAAGTCTTATTTCCTGCATACCTGATTACTCTTGCTACTGACCTCTGGTGTCTCTCCAGTTGTTCACTATTTGTCTTAAGAGCAACAGCAGTGGTGCATGGGTGCACTGTTGTAATTAAGGCCATAATAACCAGTGAAGAGTTGAATGCTTAATTCATGGTTCTTGCAGGTTACAGTCACGTTAAATACACGACAACTGCCTCTCTGCACAACAGCAACAACACTGATTTATTATGTGCAACTGCACAACACTGACTCCTACTCAATATACATCTACCACAAGCCCAAGAACTGTTCCACAATTGCTGCCACTTGGGAGGCTGAAAACTTCTATTGAAATATTGTAACATTCCATTTTCCCCTCTGAATTCAATCCCAACTGGAAAACTCATTTGTTCAATTCAGATTATTTTTATATCAGCAGGTCTTCCATCCTACTTATATCACGTACTTTCAAGTCACCTACAAACAAATATATTCTCTGTACCGAACTCTGCCAAGGTCCGTTTCAACAATGAGCAACTGATAACAGTTTCCTGGGCACAATCCCCCAGCTAGCTTGCCCATATACTTAAGTCATTTAAACCACGCTCCCCACTGACGTCTAACACAACCATGCGCGTCAGTGTCAAATCCTTAATTTTTTGCTCATTCTTAAGCAGAAGCAAAATGCAATACCTGCCACATTACGTAAAAAGATCCCATAAATCTGGTGTATTTACTTTTTAAAGCCATGTGCAAGATGCAGTTTTAATTAGGGAAAAATATAAGAAAAGTACAATGACAAGTAGTCAATTTCCACAAGATATGCCTATAAAGAAAACCAAACAATCCAGCTGTTTCACCTGCATTCTCTTTACATTTGTTCCTACCATAGAGCTGCCTGCTGAAGAGAACACTGCAGTTGCACATGGAGCTCAGGAACAAGGGTTAAGTCTATACTGGTCAAGCAGGGACCAAAGCCAGTTTCTCTACCTTTGCTTTAAGCTGGTAGGACACACGGCCAACTTACGCAAACAGTGCGTTGCTTTTGCTCAAGAAATCCACTCACCACTGCAGAAGCACTCTCCCCATACTATGTGGGGCCGGGTATGAATTACCATCTAGAATTGCTTGACTAGGTTTCAAAGTCCACCAAAGAACCCTTGAAGACACGCAGTGCTTTGTATGTTTTTGTTCTTTTTAAATTAGTCTTTTGGCACAGGTATAATCAAGGTCTTTAATCGCATAAATTCGTGATTCTTAAATTACAAAACCATTTTTTCCCCCACAGCCTTAGCTAAACATTGTGATGTTATTAGATTGTTTTCAAAAATACTAGTTGACAGAAGACATTTATAATAAATATATAGCCAACCTTACTTCATTCTATATTAAGTATACAACACTGAAAACTCTCAGTCATATTTCTCATTACAATTATGTACTACAAATAGCATTCTACTTAACTGCTTTCTTTCTAAGCTGTGTGGTTACAGAAAGCAGATAATGCTTGATAAGCATGTGTGTGTTTCATCCTTAAAGTTACCTGAAACCTAAATCAAAAATAAGAGAACTCAAAAATAAGTTTTACACACAGGATGGAATTCTGTAGGAATAAGTTTGCAAGGATTGTGTAAAGAATTATGTCAAAACATGAGAAATTACTTAAAACACCAGGGATTCACATATGACTATCACTTAACACTGCCTGTTACCTAATTAAGACATTTACAACAGGAGAAATACCCAGAAATACCGAGCCAGGCAAGATGGGAGTTGGGGATTCTCAGCTTCAACACGTCTGAATTCTGACTGCTATGCACTTGCTGCCAGCACGTGGAAATTAGAGCAAAGTCATGACAAAATTTTACAGCACAAATCTCCCAAGCTAGCATGGTATTTTCCTTTTAATCACAACAGCCTGAAACCACAAAGATGCTTTGAAGAGTGATAACACTAATTTTACATAAATTCTGATTATTAGTCAATTAACATGAAGTTTTACACTAACACTGATGACAATGTGCCACTCCCAAGTGCACAGGTTTCCTCTCAGAATGGATAATATTAAGGCAAGCATAGGTTAATTTAGAATATGACAGCTCAGTATCATTAGACATCATTAGCTAACAAACCAGGAAATTGTTTATTTAGTTGATTTGGAGGTGGTGTTGGTTGGTTTGGTTAGGTTTTTTTGTTGTTTTGCATTATTGCTGTTGTAGTGGGTTTGTGTGGAGGGCTGTGCTCGCGGGGGCACAGGGTGGCTTCTGTGGGAGGGTGCCAGCAGCTTCCCCCGTGCCCGATGGAGCCGATGCCAGCCGGCTCCCAGACGGACCCGCTGCTGGCCAAGGCCGAGCCCGGCAGCGACGCTGGCAGCGCCTCTGGGATAACGGGTTTCAAAAGGGGGAAAGTTCCTGCGCAAGAGCAGCTGCAGGGGGAGAGGGGAGGGAGCCCGTGGGAGAGCAACAGCCCTGCAGCCCCCCAGGCCAGGGCAGGAGGGGGCCGGGGGGGCTCCAGGCGCCGGAGCCCGTGGGGAAGCCCCCGGCAAGGCAGGCTGTGCCCCCAGCCCCGGGGGGTAACGGGGAGCAGACCCTCACCCGCAGCCCCTGGGACCCCAGGCCGGGGCCAGGGATGCCCGGAGGAGGCTGTGACCCGTGGGCAGCCGGGCTGGAGCAGGTTTGCTGGCAGGACTTGTGACCCTGTGGAAGGGACCCAGGCAGGGGCAGCTCATGAAGAACCACAGCCCATGGGAAGGACTCAAGTTCAGAAATTCATGGAGGACTCTCTCCCGCAGGAGGGACCCACGCTGGGGCAGGGGCAGAGTGTGAGGAGGAAGGAGCGGCAGAAACAGCATGTGGTAAACTGACCGTAGCCCCCATTCCTGTCCCCCTGCGCCTCTCAGGTGGAGAAGGTAGAAAAATCAGGAGTGAAGTTAAGCACAGGAAAAAGGCAGGGGTGGGGGGAAGGTGGATTTTTTTCCTGATTTGAATGGTAGTAAATTGAACTAATCTCCCTGAGTTGAGTCCATATTGCCCGTGCCAGTATTTGGTGAGTGATCTCCCTGCCCTTACCTCAACCCACAAGCTTTTTGTTCTATTTTCTCTCCTCTGTCTGGGTGAGGGCGGCAGTGATCAGAGCAGCTTCAGTGGGCACCTGGCATCCAGCCAAGGTCAAACCATCACAGTTATTTTCCAACTAAGCAGAGTTTCCCCAAAGAAGATAGAGGTTGTTGGATTACAAAGTTGTAAGTTTAAACCAAATAGATCACCATTTAGAATTACATACATAGTACAACTTAATTGTAACTCACCTTTAAATAGAGTACAAGTTCGTAAACAGAAATACCTACTAAATATCTAACTCAATGAAGCTGGAAGCCAGGCATGGCAAATGACTTCCTACTTTCCAACAAGAAAACATAAGAAATCAAGAGTTTCTCTTTTTGCCAGCATTGCCCACAAATACAAAGCAAGGCAGAGAGAACTCCTGGTGTAGAAGCAGTTTTGAAGAGAAGTCAAATTAAGGGACTATACAAATTCACATGCAATACAGTATCCCCCTCAAGGTAACTTACCTCAATGTCTTGTAGGCTGAACTCTTTTTGATCTTTAAAGTTTGCAGCTCCTGCACTCAGTTCCATCAGCATTTTTGCTATTTCTGGTTTTATTGCTGCTGTGAGTCGACTCGCTGCTTCCATGACATGTTCCTGCACGTCTTTCAGTTGCATAGCTGCCTTAGAATAGTGTGAGTTCCTAAATACACTGCTGAAAAGGTCTGTAAGGAAAGTGCTTGTACGGCAAAACACATTGAGTGCATCCAGGTATTTGGAGATTCCCTGCTGGATGTCTGCGATCGGAGTAGTATGGGACACAGGGTGGTTACAACTGCCCGCAGCAGCTGAGGAGACCAAAGGGGATGCTGGGGTTGTACATGCCAGCGGTGCGCTCAGGGTCCTGCCTAGCTCAGGCATTTGATACTGCTGGTGTTGCTGCACTTTCTGCTTGGACCCGCCAAGCAAAAAGCGCCGCTTATAGTCCATTTTGCTTTCTTGTGCACTACAGCAATACATAAGTGAGTGCTTGTCCAAAGATTCCTTGAATTAACAATCACTTGTCAAACTCCTCCTTCAAATATATAGTTATGTACAGTAACAGTGGAGTACTGTGTACATAGGTTTCACAAAAGGCATTTCAAAAAGGCAAGCGTCTGTATAATCTGTATCAGCAGTGAGAAAGGCAGCAGATTTGCTGACTTCGTATTTCAGTGTTCAGTGCAGCCCTGCTGCAGTTATAAACTGTACTCAAAAAGCAAGCCGAAGTATCTTAATAATGCTCTGTCTCGTTTGGTATTCCACTCTGCACACAGAAAAGCAACACTGGAGCAGAGAAGTTATCGTCTACGATTTCTTCATGAGCATATTATTGTCACTTGCTGTGACGTCTACAAAAGTTATTTTTTTCAATGCAAATAATAGTTTTAGAAGCAATATCTTAAAACAATTTTCCCATTAGTAATACCAGGAAAAGTGGAGCAAACCACCGATCAACAGCGATTGTAAAAGCAGTGCAGAGGCTCCTTTCTTGAAAAAGCAAATCCTTACGTCAGCAGATCAAGTATCTTCAAATGTCTTGACAGATCCAGTCTGCCAAATTAGTTCACTTGTAGTGTCTCTTCTTAATACGGGGAGGGGAGGGGGGGGTGGGGGGGAAATCTGGACTCTGTTTACAGAAGACTTTGCAAATATAAGCTATTAAAAATTAGAGTGTTTATTATTGCAAGCCTTCTTCCCCTTTCCTTGTTTGTTGAGGTAGTTGTTTCCGTTGTAACATTAAGAAGTGGTGCTTCCAGACTGCATTTGCCCTCAATTGTAGACTCAGAACAAAAATGCACAAATGTATTTGTAAGGCCTCTAGGTCATTTCCTGTGAAGGGGAAAAAAAAAAAGTTTAAAATGTTATGGAACATTGAGAAGGTTTAAGATTTTAACTCCTGCAGTGTCCTGTTATACTTTCTAGGCCTATGTTGTCAACAACGCACGAGATCGAAAGGAAGGGAGAGTTGCACTGGCATTTTAAAAGGCAGTTACAAGCTGGTGTCATCCTGTTGCTAAACGCAACGCTGCTGAATATTTTCCTATTATTTCTCCTGTTCTAGCCTGTCAAACTTAAAGAGTGTAGTTAATCCCCAGTGCAACCCTTACACAGTTAACAACAGCAGAAGGCTATTAATGCAGAGCTCAGGGGGAGTTAATCCCATTTTCTAACCTCATCCTTTTAAAATAATTTAAGAATTAAGTCAATGAAACCTTTTTTCACACACTATAATTTATAGCAGAAATCTGAGAAACCCATTCATTTTAATAATTTACTAAATCAATGATACAGGTCCTCGAGCTTTTTTTCAGTACAATGGCAGACAAAACTGTCTATATCCTAACTGAGTTTAGCTGAAAAATACAGCATACACATCCCATTGCAGATGACAGACAGCATCTATTCACACACAAGAAATTATATGAGGCAGAACTGCCTAACAGATTGGCCTAAATAACGCTCTCACCAGACATGAAAGTAAGGAGGAAATACAGCTTCTAGCACTGCCCTGGTCCTGCTAGCAAACTGGTGCAACTGGAGAGCCAAGAGTGCTTTCTTGAAGGCCTTTGTAGGAAGGTGAACAGAGTGTGAGCAGTGAGAAAGGGTCAGTTTGCAGCAGGACACGTTGATGGCCAGGCTGGAGAAACTGGAGTTTCAAAGGTCTTTTCCAACCTAAATGATTCTATGAATCTGGAAAAGGGCATGAAGATTTTTAAGCCCTTACCCTTACCCAAACACAGCTCTTAACTGCAAAGGGCTTTGCATCTCGTGATCATGTTTGCAAGTTGGAGTCATATATCCATACAATGGTCAGTTATCCTAGGTACTCATTTACCTATCTTTACAGACAGATTTTATATAAACACACACATATATTTATACACACCTGTGCGTGACAATATTTTTATTTTTTTAATGCACTATGAATTTACAGCTTGCCAATTAATCCCACCTCAATCATCTTCCTGTCTTCTGTGCCAGAGTTAGGACTGCATTGACCTAATTACCTCTTACCCCACCAGGGGGGTTAGGGTGAGCAACCCCACACTAATGTCCTGAACAGGTAACTTTCTACAGCGTTCCCTGCTTTGAGACAGAAATGTTCTATTTCTTGAGACTGCAGAAGACACCGATTAACAATGTCAGGACATTATCAGAAGGAAAGCACAATGTGGAGAAAATTTGTTCATTCAGTTTATCTAGTCCTAGCTATTAGTCACACTTTAGGCTGCTCTCTCCCTCTCCTACACAGACACATAACTTGATCTCATCAAATAAGGCCATTCTTTTTTTTTACTGCAGCAATTGCAATGTACAAGGCTAATATCAAACAATAATTCATAATAGGATTTTCTTCCCTAAGCACTTGAAAGACTAATCCAGATGTAACAGGAAGGAGCCCTTTAATTCAACAACACAGTGTTCCTTTAGCTGTTAGATTTGAGATATGAAACCTGTATTAATATTGTCAAAATGGTTGGGGAATACAGATTTAATCTTCAGTCAAAATTTCTTATTCCCACCTGTCTGAACAAACAGGATATCAACTCATTCACACAATGTGTTTTGACACATATGTATGATACAAAAACCTCACAGATAAAAAAAAAAGGCAAGACATAGCAGGACAAAACAATATATAGAACCAGATAGTTCACACCCACTAAAACAACACACAAGTTGTTCAGGAAGCCATTGCTGCAGGGGGTTCTGCTTCTGAGATCTAGCGCAAATATTCTTAGGTATTCCAACTTTTTAAAACATGATAAAAAGATAAAACACAACAGAAATTTCCATACACATTTCAGTACCCCTTAAAATACTCTAAGTCGATTTCTTTCTTTCCTAACTACTTTATACTTCTCTCAATATTCACACTGAATGCATGAAAATGCAATAAACCCATTAAAAATTGAATTTTCTGGGAGGTCTTGATATTATACATATAACTGAAAATGGTTTTGTCTTGCTTTAACAAGCTATGATGCCTTACAGTGGAAAGCATGATCAAATTGGTTTTCCTGATTGCATAAAAATGTAGATGGAACAAAAGAGTTGGTTAATTTATATGCGTTGTATAAGTAAATTGGTGATTATTTTCCCTAAGTAGACATGAATTTCACATTGCAGAGGAACTTAAGAAATGCTTATGAAACATCTAAATGTTAATTAACACCAAAAGCAGAAAAAGCTAAGAAGGGGGTTTCAAGCTATACAATACTGAGTTGGATAAGCAAATTAGAGATGCACTACAATTTGGTGGTTCTGATTACACACTGATTATTATTACACTTTCAGGATCAAGTTAAGACACTGAACTCACCATCTGAAACTGCCTGATATTTAGCCAATGTATAAAACTGCTACCTCCTAAAAGAACATAAATGCAATGGGGGAGGGGGAGGGGGAAAGGTGTTTTCATATCTTCTACAGATTATAAACAAACATGAGAAATCATTGTGGTTTACTTCTAGACAATTTCATAGTCAAAGCTGCATGTACTTATTCAACATGCAACTTACGATTACTTGACAACTTCAACATTCCCTTGTAATAAAATCAGCACAAAAGCTTAAAGAGCTTATATCTTCAGCATCTAAAGAGGTATTTATTTAGAGGGAGGAAAGCTACAGTTTTCAACACTTCTCAACACTAGGCATGCAGGTAAATGCTACGTATCTTACACTTTCTCTAATGAGATCTCCAACATGCTACGTACAAAATAAACATTCTTCCTTTTCCATCTTTTCCCGAAAAACTGAAGTGGAGAACATTCCCACACTCTCCTCTCCCTTCCCCAGTGCTATGGTTCCCCCACTGCTCTTGGTGCATGGACTAAACTGGTGGCTCCATATTGTAACTATCTGAACTTTATACCAAATCTAAATCTTGCCATAATAGCAGGAAAAAAACCCAAATAAACCAAAGTGGCTCATTCTAGTGATACAAGAACAGCATGCTATCAATCAAAAAATATAAATGTTAAGCTTGTACTTTACTTCGCAGAAAACAAAAATATTCACAGAAATCAAATGTAGAAAATATAAAAAATGTCAGCACGCCATAAATAAACTGCATTCCTTCCTTTATGTAATCAAGACCAAAACAGTGTTCTTCCTATACTATTAGACATTATAAATAGAACTAATATATAATATAAAAACCAAGCTCCATACTGAACACTATGCTGCTGAAAGCTGTAAAACACTACTGAAAAAGCTCACCACGTTGTTTATGCGTTTATACATGTTTATAGTTAAGGAACTGCTACTAGTTTGAACTATTTGAACTTCCACAGAGAATCAAGCAGATATCTAAACGAGCTGCTCTAAAAATGGCATAGAGGAAACAGAAATTGCATGAAAATGACTGCTTATGCAAATCAAGTTCACTATTCTTTTTCTAAACGCAACATCCCCAATTTTTTGCTTAGATACTTCCTAGAAACTTAAAAGTATTTCCTCCATATTCACTGACTGTAAGAGACAAATTAACAGGGAAGACTTTCAACAAACAGAATCTGGCACCTCCCAGTTTCTGTTCTGGGCCAGCAACAAGCAGTCTAATCCCCCATCCATCCAGTTTGGGATGGCCCTCCTAGAAACGGCGGCAACTTTTTCCCTGAATCAACACAGGAAATTGAGCAGAGGAAGTAGTAAGTAAAACGTACAAGTCTTTCACTAGTTGGTTTAGTTACACAATTACCCATACTATCAACTTCCTTTCAGACAACTTCATTTACCATCCACATGAATGCTTTGCGGGCCATAGTGGTTAAAAACTTTCTGATTTAAAAAAAAAAAAACTTTTTTTCAGGCTTTAAAAAAATTCCGATCTCAGTTTTAAAAACTGATTGCAAAGATGTTCTTTATGAATTCTACTGTCCTTTCAGTGAATGTGCAATGTAACATATACAAGTAAGATAACCCAAAATACTTGAGCTAAACTTTCTGAAAGTAACACTTCCAGATATTGCACATCCGGTTTAGTTTTATGAGACAGATTCCAAATCTCAGGATGAACAAGCACCATTCATGTGAAACAATGAAATATGAAAGCAACTAATTCAATTATTGTTCCAAAAAAAAGTAGCTCCAAAAGAAACAACCCAGAACAGCGAGATTGCTTACCAGGGAAAAGCCTGAACAAACAAAGCCTACAGCAAGGCCAAAAGGCCAGCCAGCTGCTAGAGCCAAGGGCCTCCTGTCCAGAACACACCAATTCCCTCTCGCGTTTAGTCACACAAAGCCCGTGCAAATCCACAAGTTACTCCGCTATGGAAGGCATCATTCCACCTTCAAGTTCTGCTGTCACTGATGTGTACATCAGATTCATCAGCTGGCCAGGCCACCCAACATCCAAATGGGGATACCTTAGAAAAGAATTCAAATATCCCAAATGGTCTTCAACACTCGAGTAGCAAACCGGGAGCAGAACTGTAGGGGAAGCCCACACCCTATTTCCTGAACACCAGTCTTCCACTGGCTGGCTCAGAACGAAAAGCGTCACCTGCCAAGGCCCAAGGAACGTCAATTTGTGTATGAGCACCTCACAACACACCTCCAAACATCCTGACCAAGGGTACGCAGCAGCCTCAGGCTGAGACCCCCAGCAGAGAGCAACACCCAGCCCTGACCCAAAGCCAAGCACACAGCACATCGCAAGATGGGCTCCACTGCTCTGCTCCCCCCCAGCGCACACTGGAGAGGGCGAAGGCAGGGAGGTGACAGCAAGGACAGAAGAGACAACAGCAAGGGATTCTGGAGAAGGGAGCACTGAGAGTCCCAACTATGAAAAGGCTTCAAACCAGTAGCCTACATGAAAGCACAGGCACAGTACTTAAACATGAAAAATTGAAATTCAGTCCCGGATAGGGGCCTTGTAAAGCAGACCATACCAGCACGCCCAAGACACAAATGAACCATACCAGACCCTCATCCAGAGGGTAGAGCCACAGGCTGTGTTCAGTGTAAGGGGTTAGTTCTGGCTTCTCCTTTTAGACAGGCTACTAACTGTAGGTAAGAACATCAGTGAGCTAAAACAGATGGTGGAAAATCTTTCCTCCAAATAAACTTTTCTGAATCCTCCTAAACAAACAGGTTAAGCAAAACAGTCAAGCGGTCCCAAGTACTTTTGGAGCAGGATTTTAAGACAGACATCAATATAGCATCCTACAGATTTTTAACTCTTGAGTTGATTCATTTTACACTATCCCAAACTAAAAATGGATTACACCTACAGCTATACAGTGTGTTCAGCATTTACAAAACATACCCATTCAAAAATACAAGAAATTGGAAACCACATACCAGAGATTCTATATAAAGAATATTAGAATTTCAGTCACAAGTCTCATAACATGAGAAATTAAATTCTGATTTCAACTACATCATCTCCATTACTCTCAATTAATACATCATACCTATTAATATTAAAATTGCCATAAGAATGACAACTGTGTAATATACTCAGGCCATCCATAAAGAGGAAATGCATAGAACGGGGGTGGGGCTTTAAAAATTTCTTTCAAATTTTAAATGCTGTCTTGGACATAAAACTTTTCAGAGTAATACAAGAGCTGAAACTCTGTTTTGAAAGTTAAAACTTTTCAGTCAACAAGAAAAGCCATCTCCAAGTAATGCTGACTGGCAGAAAATATGCATTAATCTCTGACACCAACTATTTTGCACCTGTAATTTCTTACCAACACATCATAAATACTTAAAGCATGCAAATGCTTTTATAGGGGTTGACAAGTATCATTATCTTCAGCAGCAGGGCAAACGAGGCTGACAGTTTCTCAGGCCTCACTCCACGCAGCTGTCAGGATGCAGGCACACGATGAAATCCCCAGCAGCCCGCGAGCACCAGCAGGGAAAGGACACGCGTCCTGGTAGCTCAGCCTATTGTCAGGCAACACACGTCACCAAACCCCAATTGCTTTTGGTCAGGGGCCCGGACTTGGGCTACAGAGCCAGAAAGGAAAGGCAACCTCGCTTTTCAAGACCGATAGCCTTTCTAAAAGGGTGGGCTGCAGCCACGAGAAGACCCAGGCACCCCCTCTATGATTTTTTGGTTGCTTGGTTTTTTTGTCATTGAAGTTGTAAAAATCTCCTATTAGAGGATGACAAGGGGAAAAAGAGGAGGAGAGAGAGAAATAGCCTATTATACCAACATCATTTTACTTCTTGTTAGCTCATGAATTGCTTATTGGGATTCCTTTTTGGCTGCTTGCCCAGAGCAGTTGGAGGAAAAAACCAAACCAAAACAAAAAATAAGCAAGCCAACCGTTAGCAATCCCATGAAGCTCCAGTTGGAAACACCCACCTTCAAGGGTCTTCCCTTCCTAATACCAACTCACCACTCCAGCTGCTCTCCTGGCCACTTACTCCAGCATTAGATGGTTGTCAACAGCCACAGTGTTAAAACCAGTTCAGTGCCTTCCCTCCCACCAGTTGGGGACCATAGCTCACAGGATATACTCTACGGGGACTGTGTAGTTAGTTTAACCTGATCGTCCTATTTCAATGTATGCAAACCTAAACAGAACAACTTATTAATACAGAAACTGATCTCATTTACCAGTGAAGCAATTACAAACAGAAACATGGAGATTTTTTAAACCTAAATCGAAGGCTTCAGCAAGTTGGTTTTATTAACTCAAAGACCGATTTCACCGATGAAATACTTATCTAATACTCACAGACAGTCTCTGAACTAATTTATTATGTCTCTGTCTAGAGTTTTCTTCCCTTCAAAATGACCCTCCTTGAAACAAACCTATTAACTCCTTTGTTTCTTTTGCACTTAGACTAAAAAAAATCCTCTAGAGGCACAGCTATGCTAGATGCCCTAAATGACAAGCAAAGACAAAAATACCCCCATGCCCTGCCCTCCCCAAAAATAAACCACCACCAACTCTGTTGTGAAAACCACTCGGAAACTGAGAGAACTGGAAAAGGCTGAAGAACGCTGTATTTCTGGAGCTACGTAAGGGCTAAGAGTCTTGCCTGGTCAGCACTACACCACCTCGCTTCCAACCCTTAACCCTCCAGAAAAGAATCCATAGCTTACACTCCCTATGAAACACACATGGAAGGTAGGTATCTCTGAATCAGATTTAGAGTTGTCAGTCCACTGAGCTGGATTTTTCCAGGGCAGAGCCTACAGTGTGTCAGGACACGTCTTACCTTTTGTTTGAACTAAAACACGTAATACACCAAATAGCACAAACTCAAGTCTCAGCAATAAGATATAACAGCAAAAGGAAACATCGGTGAAAGGAATGTGTTAAACCAGACCTTTCAGACACGGGTGCCTCCCTGAACGTCAAAAATAGATGTCCGTGTCAGATCAGGATCACTGTTTCAATCCTCCCTTGGCAATAGGTGCTTATGTTATCTATTTTGAAAGCAGGACCAGCTCCCTTCTGACAGAGAACTGTGGGTGCAGATAAAAAGGAAAAGAAAATAACGTCTATTTTCTTTTGGTTCAGTAGCCTAACAAAGCATTTGCACGCAGCATGAGAAATTCCCATGCAATGTGATTGTCAGCCAGAGGAGACTCAAGATTCCACCTCTCATCTCCCAAAAGGGTGCACTTAACATCAGCCACAAGCATACTCTCTCCTGCTCTCTCCCCAGAGCTGTAAAATGCGCTAAGATGAAGAAAAGGCTCACAGGAACACAACAAGGGCGAGCGTGAACAGCACAAGCTTTCTGTAGAACAGGCACAGCTCTGCCTCCCAGAAAAAGTTGCCTACAGAATTCTTTAATTCTGGGCACTACCTGCAGGACTGCTTGGGAAAAGATGCCTGAACACACTGAAAGCCAGGCACTTGCAGCCAACCATCGCAAAAAATACACTTTTCTTTAAAACGGAGTGAAGAACTAAAGGCCATGTTTTCAAGACAGGAATGAAGAGCTGACAATTTTTAGAAAAGTCTTGACAATAAGTTAACATCTACTCCTATAAATAACCTTTCTCAGTCACAGACTTCACTTCCTGCTGAAGGGAAGGCAGGAAGAGAAGGCTGAACTAGAGATATATTTAATTAAAGCATACGTGGAACAGGAATATTACTTGGTCAGGCATGTGCCTCACGGTCCAGTTACAGACATTTGAGATAATTCCCACTCACCCACCCTCCTCCCAAGTCTTCCTTGCAAACCCACTCAGCTCATCATACATGCAGCACTTGAAGTCTCCTAAACTACAGTGGAAGCCACCTATGTTCAATTATTTTTCACACTTACAGCTTCACTTCTAAATACAGTAAGCACGGCGTCTAGGATGGTATTTCCTTGTTAAAACTTCACAGAAAAAACAAGCATTAAAAAAGTGTTTCTCAGTTCTGTAGTAACTACATTTCCCATGCTTCTGTGTAAGACCAGCTTTCACAGGGCAAGGGGGAACACAGTATGACAACAACCACCAAACAAAATAAAAATACTACAATCCTATAATCTCATAGCGAACATCTTGAACCTTTCGGCTCACTTCAGCAATGGACTTAACAATATGATTAGTTCCAGTAAAGTCAGTGGCATCTCTCGCATACTCAAGTGAGAGTTAAATCTCCTTGTTAAATCATGAATTACAGCTCTCCAGCAGAAGCAAATGCTGTATGTATTTCTCAGTATCATTCACCAGGAAGAGAGATCTTTAATACACATTTTAAAATGCATGCTAAAAATTTCTACCAAAATTTTTTAGAGGTTTAGGAAATCGCCTTGAAGAGCTTAGTTACTGCTGAGTCAGTGTAGATCAAGAATCAGAAGCCTCTATGCAGAGCTTTATTCCCACTGGCTTAAAATTATTTGTCCATGAACCCAAATACTGCATAAAAAGCTTCTGCACCTAGCAAAATGGGAATAACTCCCACCCTTTGGCAAAATACTTAAGAGAAATAACTGAAATACATTCTATAAATGTTACCTTCAATACACCATATTCCAAAAGTTAGGTGTTTCTGAGGAAATTTTTATTGCCCCAAACACATCATGCCTTAAACAAGAATCGAAAAGACAAGCAAGAATAAGAACCCAAGTCAAATACTACAACATTGTGGTGGGCTGACCCTGGCTGGACACCAGGTGCCCAAAGTCACTCTATCACTCCCCCTCCTAAACCAGACAGGGGAGAGAAAGTGTCATGAAAGCTTCATGGGTCAAAATAAAGACTGAGAGATCATTTGGTAATTACCATCACAGGCAAAACTGACTCAGCTCAGGGAAATTAGTTTTATCTACAGGGTCCCTCCCACGGGGGACAGTCCTGCACAAACTTTTGCAATCTGAGTCCTTCCCATGAGCTGTGGTTCTTCACACCCTGCCCTGGCCTGGGTCGCTCCTAGGGGTGCAGCCCCCAGGCCCAGCCGGCTCCAGCGTGGGCTCCAGCGCGGTCCCCAGCACTGCCCGCAGCCCTGCCCCAGCCTGGGCTCCTCCATGGGGCCACAGGTCCCACCAGGAGCTGCTCCAGCCCAGCTGCCCACGGGTCACAGCGTCCTCCGGGCATCCCCGGCCCCGGCCTGGGGTCCCAGGGGCTGCGGGTGGGGGTCTGCTCCCCGTTACCCCCCGGGGCTGGGGGCACAGCCTGCCTTGCCGGGGGCTTCCCCACGGGCTCCGGCGCCTGGAGCCCCCCCGGCCCCCTCCTGCCCTGGCCTGGGGGGCTGCAGGGCTGTTGCTCTCCCACGGGCTCCCTCCCCTCTCCCCCTGCAGCTGCTCTTGCGCAGGAACTTTCCCCCTTTTGAAACCCGTTATCCCAGAGGCGCTGCCAGCGTCGCTGCCGGGCTCGGCCTTGGCCAGCAGCGGGTCCGTCTGGGAGCCGGCTGGCATCGGCTCCATCGGGCACGGGGGAAGCTGCTGGCACCTTCCCACAGAAGCCACCCTGTGCCCCCGCGAACACAGCCCTCCACACAAAACCAGTACAAAGCATTTGGGCATGTCATACTACCGGCAGTTATATATGTGTGTGTGTATACATATATATATACACGCACGCACACATACACAGAATGGCATAACTGTACAGGACTGAGGGGCTAAAAGAAGAGACTAGATTCATTACGGATAAATTTATCAACTCACACATGGAAAAACAACGTAGTCTCACATATAAAATGATGGGCTCTAGCCTGATCATTACCGCTTAGGAAGATCATCTAGTGTTACAACTGACTGTTTTTGCTAAAATGTAGCCTGATACTGAACGGCACAGTCAGAAGAGTCAATCTGATGTGACAAATTATTAGCAATGAAATCTGGAAGCGAGCAGCAGCGTTGGGAAAGCCAGCAACATAATTATGCCACTGCATAAATCCATGGTTTACCCACACTTCAAATTTAGCATGCAGTTCTGGTCTCCTTATCGCTCTTTCTTCCAGCGGGGCTCATTTGGCTTACTAAATAGACTAACCACAGGCTCAGGAAATCCTATACGTAGCAAAATGCTGAAGACAGTTTTAAATGAGCGTAGCCCACAAATTCACCCTGTTCTTGCCTTTTCCTAGGTATCTGTTTATACCCTTCTTTATCCCATGGAGGTTGAGTTGGATCAATTTTGAAGTCTGAATCAGCATGGCCACTTATACCTTCTTAGTCACTCCAACTTAGTGATCACTGAAATCAGTACAATCACAATGACATAGTGTTTACAACTGCTCTGGAAACAGAAGCATTTTCTCATCAATAAATCAGCTGTTAACTTTTAGACAAGGCTTCCAGCCATTTTGCTGCTCTTGCAAACATAGATACTACATTTCATAAATGCCACAGTACTCACACTATTAGCATATACACATTTGAATTTTCCCACTGAAATAAATATCCCTAAACCAGATTTCTAGACTGTTTTAACTGTGATGCTATGCAACTTGAAAAAGAAAAGCCAAACTCAGAGTAACTTCAGTACACATTTTAATTATTTTAGTAGTGTTAGACAGTAGTATTTCAAGGCGGTGAAAATTACAGATCATCTACACATTTAAAGCTCTTCTGTGAAGAAGGAAGTTTTGAGCACTAGAAACATAAGACAGATTATGTACAGAAAATCCAGTAAAGCCTTTATGTGAATTTTTTTTTTCTTTATTGCCGGTTTGCAGCAGGGATGATGAAAGCTTTCAAAACATTTGCAGTAACTCAACACCAACAATCTTTCCTTTCCCAAATTACTATGCTTCTTCTGAATTCTCAACACTTGCCAGAGCATACATCTACAGCATTCACTCAAAACTTGTCTACGCTAACAAGAAAAAAAAAAGAAAAAGCCCTGCAAATGTGGTTTAGTTGCATTAAATACACTAATCCTAACCCACTCATGTAAATGAAGAGGCTACTGTTAGCATGTATTTCCACTTGTAAACTATTCACATCTAGTAAGTATATTGCCATACTATTTCTTTGTGACGTAAATTAATACCTAATCCAATACTTACTAATGTTTATTCTCTTCAGTACACAGCAGAAGCTTTATGTATCTTAATGTTTGCCTTCTCCCCAACTCATTCATTGGAAGTCTCCTACTTGAAAAGTACCAAGTATTCTGAAATTATATTAATTTCATTTCTAAAAATAGGGAACAGGAGTACATATCAGAAAAACTGACATCAGCACATACGCTTACTGTCTCATGACAGTTGCAGCCACGAGCTTTTTTGTCGTCTAGCTAATACAGAGATTCATGTCTCTGTACCACAACTCCCCAGAACAGACTTTCCAAATGGTTTATGGGCTTACTGTATTCGAGTAGCAGTAGATTCATCACTGAACAGCTGGAGTTTTGCCCAGGAAAACAAACTATATTCTATACTGAAGAGAGGGACATGATGATTAGGCCTTTCATATCCCTCTCATGTTGAAAATTATGGAATTATCAGAAAACTGTAATCATGAAAATGTTAAACTAAGGAGAATGTATTTTTACAGCAAATGAACATAATTATGTTTACCATATTTGGGCTCAAATTTGGCTGGCAATTCAGACTATATACAGACAGCAATATCTGATTCACTGTCACAGGATATGAATAAACCAGAGCAACCCAGTGTGAATAACTGTCTCCTTCCTATAACAAAACCAACGACTAGTGTGTACATAATACTCCAAATGCATTGTATACTACTACTGTAAACAGCAATTTCACAAATAGTAGTAGTTGAATAGTTTTAACCTTAATTCTAAAAATCATTCTTTAACTAGGTCTTTGTAACAGGAAAGCTGTGGAACTGTCCAAATGCTCTATTTCTAACAAATCTATGGGTTTTGATGTATTAGATTATGTAGAACTAATTTCTGTAGCTGATGAAGGAACAGTGGTGACAAGTAATTTGAGATCATAAAGATTAAAAAGGTAGAAACAGTAGCACGCATACTTCGTAACTTTTCCTCATGTTTTCTAAGCAAAAAAGCTGGTTTTGCGACTTGGGCACAGCATTCCCCTCCTCGTCAAGACCAGAATTTATTAATTAAATAGAGGTGATATTTTAAAACCACCACTAACTCATCCTGCATAGTTGGGGTCAAAACATGACTAGCTATAAGATCAAATGTAGCACCATTCCAGTTTATAAATCTCTAATACAAATGAAAAGGGAAAAATATAGCCAAATCTTGCCAACTATAACATTTTCCCCTTCAAGAACACCCAAAGCTTAGCACTTATCTAGTTGTTCTGCCTGCTTTGCACAGCAGACAACTTAAAAAAAATATCCTTGCTCAAGTTCCTCAGTATTCTGCAAATGCCATTAACTGGTTCAAACACAAGCTAAGCACTGAAGTCAAAAGGATTCTCCTTTTGCTTTTCTTCAACAAGCCCCTGTAATAGAGCAAATATCACCCCACTTTCAGCACAACACAAACAACTTACATCTTTGAGACGCCAGTATCTAGTGCTTTCTATTAGCTGCTTCAGTAATCCTGCTTTCTATTTCAGTCCACAGGATAATTTGTTGTCTTTTATCCACACAATGTAAACGCCAAAATAGTTCACAGGTCAACTTAAAATCCAAAAGGGGCAGACTGAAGGCTGAGGAATGCAAGAGCAATCCTAGGTCTCCTCCATCCACTCCTTACACTGACACAGCTGCAAGAAATTTCTGGTTTTCAAATAAATTAGTTACTTGGGTTTCGCATGTTCTTCCTAGGAAGACTAGCTTGATTAAAGTTATTTTCCTTTTATTAAGAAAAGCAAACACTTTAATATTTTAAGACTATTCTTTTCCTGCTTCTTTAAAAACAGAGTTAATACTTAAAAATGAAGTTCAATAGTCTTTCAATACCAATAAATCTACACATCTGGAAAATAAATCTCATTTTTTCTATCTAGTGTAGACACTACCAAGGAATATAAATAACTTCACACAAGAGCTACTTACTAACAAATGCATACATGGAATTCTGCTGGCATGTCTCAGCGGCACGCATAGCTTTTCTAGCTTCCGGCTTTAAGTTGCTACATTAAGTATACAGCACGCAAAGGCATACAACAGTCAAATTGATGTTCGAATTAATACTGATGTGATTTGATTGATGTAATGTGGTTTTTCCTTTAAAAAAATACATTGGTTTTAGGTTATAAATTGTTCCCCGGAGAACTCGCCAAATACTCCCCAACAAAATTATCAATTGTTAATTGAAAATTAACATATAAACTGAAGTCAGATCACCTTACCATGTCCTGAAAGTATAAGTACTGATAGTTTTATATAAACAACTAAGCCTTCCATCATGGGCATGATCTGTCACCAGACTATGTGCCAAAATTTCTGCATTAAGTTGTGCAAGAATTTTTTTTGCCTAGCAGAGGATACAGTGGGATATTTATGTTAGTATAATAAATCTTGAAGGTGAAACAGATGTAATGTTCTAATCCATAAAATTAACATGATGTGATTGATATATTCAGTAGAAATCAAAATCCATACATAAACCGTAAGTTTAAACTTTTATTATTAGATCTTTCTGAAAACTCACATGTGTTCCCCCCCAAGCACCTAGTACCAACAGTCCAAGATACCACACACATGAATCAGTGGAAGATCCTAACTTCATAAGCAATTAAGTACATGCAACAGTATCTCTCAATATTCATTAACAGAGCTGAATTTTGTTCACTAATGAAGACTGGAAAGAAACATTTAAAATTTTAGGTGGTATCTTCTGATGTGTCAAGTATACTTTAAAAATTATTATCAACATGAAAGACTAGGCTTACATTAAATGATGTTTAGGTGATTTAAGCCATGCTGACACTCCCTCCCAGTAACATGTTGAGAAAGGGCTTTCTGCTGCAGAAATTGCGACACAATAAAGTTCTGCCAGCCATAAGACACTGCAAAGATGCCAAATACATTTATGCAACATTTCAATACCAGCTGATGCATCTATTACAGATCTGGCCTGACCCCTTTCAAATATATTTCTTAAGTATTAGATTTAGAACACGCGACCTTTTTGCCATCAGGACTGTCTGTGCAGAGAGCATGCTGACAGCCAGGACTGTCCCACTAGTACCAAGCACTGCCCATGACTAATCTGGCACCAGGAGAAGGCCACAATACACAACAATAAGCATCAAGGCAACGCCTGGCAATTTCGACTTAATGTATTACTACAACCCCCCACCCCCGGCACCATTTTTAGCCACTGTTGGATTTCCTTCCTTCTCCCCATCCCCCAACCAGGCTCCAAACCTTGAAGTAACCTTGTTCTGTTCCCCCCCCCCCCCCCCCCCCCCCCCAAGAGACAGCTCCATGCCTGAAACATAACCTCTAATCTTATTTTCTATTTCTAGCATACAATTCACGACCCTTATCCTAATTTTTTAAATTAAATATCCTCCATGCTGCAGACTCCGCTTCCTATAGTCAGGATAGCCCACAGAGTACGTCAGAATTTATAACCATATGGTTCTTGTTTAGGACAATTTTACATTACTTTTAAGAGCATTAGAAACATACAGTATTTAGGTAATATAGGTTTAAAAACCTCCCCTGAAAAAGAGGTTTTCAATACTACTGCCAGTATTGCATTGCAATGAAACAACTTTATTTGTTAGAAGGTTTACATAAAGACCTTAAAATACAACAGATCTGCACTTCAGGGCAGTTTGCAAAGCAAAGCATTAACTTCCAGCAATTACTGATACTTGGACAGTATCTGTGGACATTAAGCTAAAGTCTTACATATTACAGGGGTTTATTTCAAAGGGAAGTCTTCTCATAAATAGGTGGTATCAGACGAGAAGGGTTTTGCTTAAACTTCTTTGGGTTTTTGCAACAACATTTGTTTGTCATCAATTCTGTAACATTTCTTACACAAAACAACTGTCGTCTACTGAATCAGATGTCCATCTAGGCCACAGTGGCAGTGGTCAAAATTCATACTTTTAATTACTAGCACTATCCATAACCCTCTTGCATATTTTTATCAATTATACCAAATTTGTACAGCTGCTAAGGCAAAATGTTCCTCCATGCACAAATTCTCCCACAAAAGCACTTTGATACAGAACAGCTCCCTGAAGAACGAAAAAATATTTTTCTGTCTCCAAAGTGCTGAAAAACAAGAAGTTTCCAGGACGCGTCCCAGTCTGACACAGCCATGCCCTCTCAGAGCTGCACAGTTACACGTACACGTCTGCATTTTCATCAGCCACATGCCAACACTCTTCTGCCTACCCCAAAACAAGCTATTTCAGTCCCAGAAAACACATCCCCACAGAGCGTGGAGGGAACGCCTGCCACTGTTCAGCCGGCTGTGTGCTTACCCTGCAGAGAAGAACTGATTTAGTCACTGTGCATTAGTGCGTATCTTCACTTACACACAGTGAAAGTTAAACAGGCCAATTCTAATACATCCACATCCCTGAAATATTTACTGTAATGCTTATACCAAGTCAGCAGCTAGCCTTTCAAAATAAGGCCAACTATATTGATACAACTTTCGGTTGATTAATCAGAAAATTAGTCAGTCTAGGAGGTCAATACCAAAGAAATTGCCCCTAGTACTTCACAAAATCACTTTCTGAATTATGTTTTAGACATAATCTGTTATGGGACAAATTGACCACACAAACTAAGTTAGGAAAGGGAGAATAATCCTTGAGCTAAGACAGTGTCACATGTTTTGTTAAGTTTTTTTATATATATATATATATGTGTGTGTATATATATTATCAACATGTTTTACAATAAATACAGCTTTTTAAAATAAATACAACTTGTTTGGCATTGGTATACGCAGGCAGTTCTAGTAGATACTGTTAGTCTGTTCTACTTTCTCCCACTCCTTCAGCTTTCTCCCCATGCTCAGCAGGCCATCATTTGAATTTATTGGTAGTTCTACAGAAATTGAATAGTGTGAGTGGGAGGACAGCCTCTAGCAATTAAGAATAAAAGCAGGTAAGTGAGCATAAATCAGATTAGAGAAAAACAAGTGTGAGAACTTAAGGTAACAGAGCTGGATTTTGAAACGGACTGGAAAACAATAAACAGACATTGTAAAGCCCAGAGTTATCAATATAGGTATCAGACCAATTTATACTATGAAGCTAAAGTTAGCACAGTAACAGGTGCAGTGCAATCAGGTGTAGCCCAACATGATACATGCCTAGGCTGCTACTGGGGGCGTAATAATACTTTTTCCTTACTTAAAAAAATAAATAAAATTACACCGTCAACATAAATGATAACTGCAAATCAGGACTGCCTTTTCCTCAGCAAAAAAAGGATGCTATAACAAGATATTTTGAATAGTAACTTCATTGAGTCTTAAGGGTCAACATTTGAAAACTTCTCCACCCCACCCCTAAATGAGGGCTACAAACATCTCAAGAAACCTCACTGAGATTCTCATGTCAGTGAATGACAGCCACAAAAATTCATCATAGCACTAGGAAAATATTCACAAATATGTTTTCAAAAGGATATTGTTATTCAAACGGAAAAAGTATCACACCACCACTGTCCAACAAACCAACCATTTCAATTTATTAAATCCATTAAGCATTTTATTACTGCTGCATCCATAAAATACATAAATAGCTACTATAATATTGCTTGTTGATGTAAATACAATTCCAAAGATGTTTTCCCCACAGTTTCTGCCTTTAGTATGAATGTTACAGCAGCAATTCTAAAGTCCTCACTGAGGACAGTATTAAGGTCTTTACTTTTCCAGAACTGTTTCCACTCCCATCTTTAATTGAGAACACAGTATAGGTGGTTTGTTATGTAAGAATATTCATCATTAGTCATATAGACTGAAAACCAAGTATGTAGCAAAGCAAATCCACACTTGACACCATTTTAAAATCCTTACTTCATAGGGAAAGGGCTCCTGCAGTACAATCACTGATGCAGGCTGAAAATGCATGGTAATTTGTGCCTTAATTTTGTATAAAGTATGCAATAAACATTCTACCAAGTCAAAACCACCCTTTTAACATACAACAGATCATATGAAACATTCAAATTTCTCAATGAGCACCTGGGAAAAAAAATTAAGCTCACTGAAAATGTAGCAATTTTTTTAAAGTTTCTGAAAGGAAATCTGAGGATTTCTGAAAAATAATTATTTTCACCTACAGCCCACCAGCATCACCAGGTGAAGTCATCAGAGTGCTAACAGCAATACTGTTACTACTATTGTCAGTACTGGAGTACAAAGAAATGAACACTAATCATCATAATGGTTAATTGTTCTGTTTGGTATTTAACAATGCAATTACTAGATTAATTTAAAATTAAATTTAACAATTCAATTTTAAATATTAAGTATATTAACATGATCTAGTAAACATTATATTTAAGATAAAATTAGTGGCCAAAATAGACAACATGTGCCTTCTGTCTGCTAGCTGCAACAAATTTCCACAACACATCTCATCCAGCACACATGTGGCTTCCCTGCCAGGGCAGCCTGCAATGAAACCCACCTTCCCCCAAGAAGCCAGACGCTGCTGTAATCAACACCTCTCAAGAACCACAGCCAGAGGTCTTCTACTTGGACACAAATCTCATCCAAGACATTCCCATATATTCACTCCTTTCAAGTTCTTCCAGCCCCAGTGGAACTCACACTGTGGCTCAGCCTGATTTTGGACAAGACATCCACTACTACTACTCCATAATCAATACTATGGAAACAACTCCTTCCACACATGTCTCTAGGAGAGGTAAGCAAAATTATTACTTAGGCAAAAAATTCATCTTACATCTGCTTCTAAGATAAACCACTCACTAAGAGATCGCCACAGAACAATTTTAACTGTTGGGAAAAAACCCTGCTCCTAGACCCCAAGGCTCAAACTTCCACTACAGTTCTTTACTATGTTCTCCATTTACTGACAATACATCTTCTTCCTCATGTTTTCCCCATTAGGCAAGCTCTGACAAAAACCTGAACTTGTGTGTATTCTGCTCCTGAATTACTGATGGCAGCAGAAAGTGCAAATCACTACTGCACAATCAAACAAAACAGCTAACATGCTTTTGCAGGAAGGTTTTGCATCCATTCCTATTCTCCAAAGCATTACATGGAAAAAGCCTAGAAAATGGTGTTCCTACTACTAACAATACTCCTTCTTTCCAAGGCTCCATGAGGCTCTTGCTCTACTTCTACAGTTACTCCATTAGGCAATTACAACTTCTATATTCTGCATAGGCCTACAATATATATCTGTAGAAATCTCTCAGGGAACACTACAACAAATAAACACAGGCATGCTACATTTATTTTCTGCATCTTCTTTTCAAAAGAGCTATGATAATATCAAGTCTGTAGGTACCTGCAGATTTTGAACACTGAAAATATATCTTACTGTCTTGCTTTCAATTCAACATCAGTTCTATTCTCAATTTCTTGTTCCTACTTTTAGATTCACTCCAGCAAGCTTAAAAACCACAGTATTAGACAAGCATCCTTAGACTAAGGTATTTATGTATTTTTTTTTAATCTACAAGTAACAAAATAGATATTTCCTCCATACACCTAACAACTACCTGTTACATGCATATTACACAACATATGATCTCCTTTATTAAGGGAGTGAATTTCAATGAGTCATTTTCTCAACATTTCCATTCTAGAAATAAAATAATCACCTTCCTTCAAAGTGTCCAGTAACGTTATGCAGCTGCAGCAGACCACATCATTTTTCGCATATTATTTTATTAGGAACAATGTGTTCTAAAGTCAGAACTGGGACTAACCACAATCGGAGTATTATTTGATACACCAAGGGATTTTTTTATCCTCAACTACCACTTGCGTATTTCTGTGCTGCAGGAGAGTTTAAGTGCTGCTTCAGCTGCGCAGACACTAACACTCATACCAAACTGAGTTTAGAACAACAGGAAATCTTTCACATTTTCAGCATGGCAGATTTCTCTCCCCATCTTTCAGTAACATTCCAATCCTCACTGTGTAATACACACAAACAGGAAAGTTTTAAATGTGAATTAAAGTGTAAAGCAGCAAAAAAGCATTAACAGTAGGAACAAAAATCATCACAGGGAGAAAAGGAGAGATTCAGCAGCATAAGAAAATTCAATGATTGTGGGCTTGACAATGAAACTGATGGTTTTCTTAACAGTGTATCAATCTAATGATATTAAAAATTGAGATTAAACTATATTTTAGGGCTCTCAAATACTATTAGTAAGGCATCCTGCTGCCTTTTGAGTTGCTGTATGGATATCAGCAAATCATTTTAAACAGCGTAGCCACTTGTAAAATGGAGTCTTATCTCCTCTTATAGCTAATGTTTCTATTCCAGATTGAATAATAATTATTCCACAGGCTGCTTTTCATATTTTTCAGGTGATTATGCTGGCATTTCTTTGCCTCTAAATGGAATCTATGTTTCAAATTTATGCAGACATTTCTTTGTCCAGATTTTGGACAAAACAGTGGATTTTTATTGCGCAGAAGTGGCACTTACTACTAATAAAAACAATTTTGATGTTATATTAAGCAATCTATACGAGTAAGTCCCTAGAACATACCTACTCATGAAAAAACACCAATGAAAAAAATCTTGTGGCATCTAAGTTTTTACCACACGTCAATGCTGTAAAAAAATACCCCTCATCCTCATTTATACCAATTTAATTTTGTTATTCATAAGTGAATGAAAAGTCTTTACCTAACTATTTGTTATTTCCAGAAGATTACACTTAGTCTCAATGATTACTCATCGAGTTCATGACCATGAGTAGTTGCTTTGCTATGCTTCTTACTAGTCTTCCAATATGAAGGTTATGTACAAAGAAACCAAAATCTTTGAACAGAGAAAACAAACAAGAAAAGAAGAAAGCAGGAAAGTCATTCCAGTGTGAGTGAGTAAGCCACAAGTACCTGCCACACAACCTACAGCTTACCACCAGCCCAAGCAGAGGCAATACTTTCCATATGGAAAAACACAAGCAGCAGTTTTAGAAAAAAAAAATTCACCAGTGAAAACAAAAAACAATGCAACCCTTCACATCAACTACAAAGCATCATTTTCAAAGTATTACTTATGAAAATGCTGGCTCTTACCAAAAAGATACAGGTGGTCTTATCTATGCTGGAATACACAACTGTTGTTCTAAGACAAATCTTGCATTTGAGGACCTGTACTGGTATGTAAGTCAACTTGTCAAATGCTTCCCCTCTCTGAGGGATATTCTATAGCTGCAATTACTATTCCCTGCTTTTTTTAGAATATATTAAGTGGGTCTTCTGGGATCACCAGGTTTGGACTATTTCAGATGGAATACTGTCCCCCACAACACTGTCTTTTGGCAAAAATGCTATCTGCCTGTGACAGTGCATGGGAAGTGAAAGCCAATGAATTACAGGTCTTTCAGTCAATGGTGTGATGTAAAAAGAAGAAAAAAACCAAACACCCTCACAATACAAACCTTTAGAGACAGCTAAATAAGGGATAAGAAGTTCAAAGTCAACAGCGCTTTGAGGCACAGTCATGTTTTTCACATGATACCAAGCACCATAATCAGTATTCACACATACCTAGTTGCACAATATTTGCCCCAAGTCTACTGTTCCAAATTACACCAGCTTCAGTTTGCTCACATCAGGATTCATTTTAAAGAAAAATATTTAGCATAGACATAGCATGCAAGATGCCTTGCATTCATATTATAATTTATTCCTCAACACACTGAACAATGGGATCATAATACAGCATACCTTCCTATCTATGCTTGTAATTATGAGGACTGTATCACTTACAGAACCTTAAGTTAAAACTATGTAGTGTATTAATTATGTAGTGTAGAACATTTCATAAACTATACTTACCCTTGTTTTTCTTGATGTACGATTTAATGTGCAGTAAAAAACAACCCAACACAGCAGAGATGAGCAACTTGCACTCCGGAACAGAATATATCAAATAGCATATGCAAGGAAGACAATATATTATTTCCCTGAAACCACAAGAATTTTTTGAAAGAAACAGCCTCATCAGTGTTAAAACAATTTCAGAATAAAATACAGACAACTTTTAGCAGAAAGTCACTGACTGAAATACATAATTTTCTCCTATTTCAGGATGCAACTTAAAATATCAGTAACAACATGCTGTATCAGACAGAGAAAAGCATCTACTGGCTGTACTGTGAAGCTGAAAAAGCCAAAAAAAGTGAATGTCTCAGGAAAAAAGCACAAACAAACCACAACTTAGCATCATGGCAAGTTTTGTCAGTCATTTTAGCAGTAGTCTTCATCTATCACAACGTACAAAGTTGAGGATCAGGAACGCCTTTCAAGTGGAACAAACACATAGCAAAAGGTGTTGAAACACAAGAGAAAGCAGGCTAGGCAGACATCTTCCATGAATACCTCCCAAAGTTCAAAGGATGGAGAAGCACGCGTTTAAACACAGAACAATGAATAAGAGGGTAAAAGCAGGCAATTCTGAAGAGACCAACAGCAACATGCTAATCTATACATATTTCCTCAGAAATTGACTTGAAGTTTTAGTTTAAAGACACACTAAATTGTCACAAAACCCCTAGGTGGCAATGTATCGAACAAGCAACAAGCTCTGTGCAGCTCTTTAAGAAAAAATTAAACTTAATATATTGTATCTCTAAAGCCAGAGGAGATATTCAATCATGAACTCTGGTACCTGTAGCCACAGCAATTCACAAACCCAGTATTCAGTCCAACAACATGTCTGATTCAAGCACACTCCTCAGAAAAGTGTCCAGAATCAAAGACACCACGGAAGGTTTTAGAGTAGTAACTCTCCGCCCAGCAACAAATTAAATAGCGCTAGGGATTCAGTGACAAACACCTCCTGATGCTTGAAAGACAGCATCTATGATTTGAAAGGGAGCTCTGCAGCCAGCACGGTCACCGTGATATGGTAAGAGAAGGCAGAGTGAGAGAGGAGCTAGAATCTTTTAATACATGTCCAGGGGAAACATAATTAAGAGGCAAATCATGGTCTAGTTCATTTGTCCAACTGTATCAGACAATCCTAGTCAAGCCTTCTAAAACTCAACTGTTCTAGAAACTATAATGGAAAAAAAAAAGGGAAAGAAAAAAACTCCTTTCCTGCTGTGTCTTCAAAGGAAGAAAATGCACTTCTCCCAAAAAACATTTCCCTAAATCTTGTGTGTCAACTACAGATTTACTCTATCATACCAATCCATCACCACAAAAATGTAACATTCCTATATAAAAACAAAAAATGTATCATTAGTGGTTTTCAACAGATTTCATATCCAGCAACATCTGCAGAGCAATAGATTTCACTCAACCAGCCCAGGATCTTTTTTTAACCACAAACCCAAGCAACAGATTAATTTCAAAATAGCACAGGTCAGAGGTACCACTCTTCGACACAGACAAAGCAGTAAGTACACTTGACCAAACACTGCCAAACTAATATGCTGTCCCACAACCCAAATTACTTTTTCAGTGTTAAGACCAAATAGTGTATGAAAGCTCACATTTAAATTAGGGATAACTTGGATCTGCATAATACCTTTGCTAAGGTCAACTTGTGAACAAACTCACATTAAATTCATGGCCAAATTTTATATGAAGTTTGCTATTACAAAATAACTTGTTTAAAACTTTAAAATACTCACTCTTCTTTGGACCTGAAATGAGGTCAAAGGGCTGAATTCGACATCACAATCTGTTGCCCTGGAAATCATTGCAATCTTTAAACAAAGAAGTTTATTATGAGATCTAATAGGATTGCTTGAGAGAAAACATTTTCATTCTCTTCCCAAAAGCAACACAAGACAGACAGAAAGACTGGAAGCTCTGAGTAAGGGCTCTTCCAACATTTTAATACAGAACCAAGAATATTCCCCGTAACAGTATAGATGCTCCTTTTTACTCAGGGTTTTTTTCTAATAATTGGCATTTCCTTACACGCCCCATACAGTTTCAATCAGCATGGAAGTCTAAGAAAAATAAGCCACAGAATTAAAGTCCACTTACACTTGCATTAATTTAGGAAATTTAATTTTTCGTTAACCTATCCTGCTCTTCTATACACAAATTTCAGCAACCTCTTTTCAAAAATAGCTACAACAGAAGCGCAAGTTACACAAGTTGTGATACAAGCAAGGGTAAGGTTTTGGTAGTGTTGTATCTACACTGTTAGACAATTTATTTGTACTCCACTGAGTTAAAGTACACCCACTTGGCTCTCCATACAGTGAAGAATGTACAAGTATCCACTCAAACCTCTGCTTTCCTGCCGACAACAGCAGCAACCTGGCAGTCTCGACTATTTCATTTGCACTACTCAGAATAAAACTCAGTAAAACAAAATTCCAATCACTACCAAATCTTACACTTTTTTTCCCATTCTCTTTTGCTTTTTATTTAATAAAAGAAAGGTTTTATCTTTTCTAAATGATACATGCATATTTAGCAGTAGACCTATTTTTCAGCACCATATTAAAGTTCTTGACTACATCATCTGCTTGTAAATGTTCATCTCATGTAGTAAACAGGGTATAACTTATTACCTTATTATTTAAATATTTGTGAACTATGTTGCTCAGCCAAAAAACCACAAATACCTAACTATGTCTTTGCTAAGAGGCTACATAAAGTTTATTCTGGAGCTATGAAACATATACTAATGAAGTTGGATTCCTAACAACGCATTTGCAGTTTTATTTTAACACTATTCTACATCACCTGACTTTCAATTCCTGCTTAGATAAAGAACTGCAGACCACTCAACAGCAGGCATACAGCTATTCTTCCCTTCTGCCAAAAAAAATCTCCTGTTCTCAAGATCTATCCATCTTTTACTAAACATAGGTTCCTTAAATGATGAAAACCTGCATTCATTTTTACTTTCATTTGACAAATGTGGTTTCTTCTGAGCATTTGGAGATGACTAACTCATTCTACATTGAATTTACACTGCAAGATGCATGCAGAAGAACATACGGATCTGGAAGAATGAAATTTTTAGGTAGCCTCTTCCTCCTTCTACATAATACCATCTGGTGCAGGACTTGCAAATAGCATTCTGAGAAAAATTTTGAAATACTCAACAGAAAGATTATGTTCCTCAAATCTTCTGGAGTCTGACATAGAATTACATTTACCCGAAGTGATCTTTCCCCTGTGATACTCAGTCTTTTACCCAAGCTGTGAGAATGCAGACACAAAAAAATTCTTTCAACAAGAAGAGTGTTTCTGTGTCTGTCCTTCCTAGTCACTACAGCTTTCACTGGTTTTCAGCATTTCTGTCATATGCTAGGCCACGTAAAAAGAGTGTCTAGCTTCTTCAGGATGAGATTGCCAGCTTCCAGTATTTTTACGGAACTTTTTAAAATATTACTTGGTACTTCAGACTCCTAGGAAGCAACACTTAAAAGATCTCCAGATTCTTCTGGAATGTGAGCTGTAGACATTCAGGTGCTTTATCTTTCTCTGAGGAAGCTCTCATGCTTGGACTCAAACTGCTCTTCTAAGACACAATCAGCCAAGTTCTGTAACCTGTACAGAAGACCATAAGTTCAACTGTCATTAAAAAAACCCCACAACCTAAAAACATTGCTCTGAATATCCTAGTATCAGACAGATCATGTGGACATGCTTCAAAGTATCTAGTTTTACCCCAGTAAATCCAGAGGAATTCCCAACACCATCCAGAAACTCACAAACATACCAAGTTATCACAGTGAGGCAATCTACTTGGGAAAATAAAAACACTCAGTTACTGAGAGGATTAATGATACATTTCGTGGCTAGCTAACTCTCACACAAATGAATCACACTAGGGATGCCTGAGAACAACTGGACAAAAGGTCCATCACAGTCCTTCCTTCCTAGTCTTCTCCTACTTTCTCCTCTACAAAACATTCCATACATTGCTTTACAGTTCCCAAAACACAGCATGTTAGAAAAAAACTCTAAAGAATCAAAGTTAAATATTATTTCTACCAAGGGAAATAAACTTTCCCTTATGTTCAGAAACTTTAAGTTGAGGAGTTTTGTTCGGTTCCCAGATTGCACAGTACACTGCACAGAGCCTGTAAGGAGTTTTCCATAACTGGACAGTACCACTTAAATGTCAACTTTGAGTGCACAACTGATCACGCCTAAAACACTGTTACTAAACAACCAGTTGACGTGTTATAACTTTCTAACCAACACACACGTAGTGTGAGTAAAGAACAAAAACAGAACACCTAAACCTGAGAAGGGGAGGCTGACAAGGTGATGGAGAGATCCTCCTGTTGAAATTTCCCAAATAATCCGTCTTTTGCAATGCTATTGGACAGAATGCTTACCACAAAACATTAGTATCTGACAAGTACCCCACTGAAACGTGACCAGATAAAACAAAACAGAGAATCACACCGACCAGAAAACCCTAACCACTTGAAAAAGCAGAAAACACTTAGAAAAGTAAGAAACAAAAGACCACAAAGGAGTAGAGCTATGTTGCAGGACAATGAAAATCTAACTAGCCTATAACAAATTATGCATTAGTCATTTCAAGGAGAAAATTTTACTAAAAACATAGGCAGGAATTTGTCACTATTTAGGAAGGTGTTGTATGTTTTGTCAGAAATTATTTTCTCTGCTGTGAGTCTAACAGTAAAAACACACAAGGTAAAAAATGATTTTAACATGGACAGCTACTTTACAGCAAAAACTTTGTAAATTTATGTTTTGCTTTTTAGCTAATACAGCAACAATTCTATCTACTAGTGCTACCATGTTCTCCTGTGAGGGCTTTCCTTAGAAGGGAGAGTACTTCCTTCATGCAACAGTTCTTCAAAGCAAAGCCCTAGTACATCCCACTTGAAACCTGGACTGTTTTAATGAAGAGTTGTAATAGGTGCCTGCCCTGATAAACTGCCATACGTTATCAGTAGACTGAAACCAATGTACCACCGATGGTATGCAATACCACAGCTGGAAAAATGCCTGACTTGCTATAAAGGCTCTTGAAGATGCCTGAAAGCCTCACAAAGCCCCAGTTACTCCCACCTCAAATAATATCCATTCTGCTCTGCGCTAACAGACACCTCAGGATTCCCCCAGCCACACTGGAGTACTTCGCATTCCCCTCTTCAGCCCTTTTCTTTCATTCTTCTAAGTTTAACCAGCATTTCCAGACCCTCTATTCTGCTATTTCCCACACACCCACCCCTCTTTTCCTTGTACTTTAAGGATGCTGCAACCCAGGTCCCTAGAAGACGGTTTGCCTTATGCCAAGTTTATGGCCTTAGTAGAACCACACAGATAAATCCCCCGAAATTTATCTTAAATAATCAATGCATTAATCTTCATTAATTACAGCAGAGTAAAACAGAATTCAAGACGACAGTTCTCAAAATAATGTCTTGTCTACATTAGAGCACTTCAAAGTGAAACACACCTCATTAACACCAATATCATATTTTTGAAGTTTTATAGGAAAAAATTATTTCTTTTTTTTTTTAATTACTCTTTTTGGCAGAATTCAAGGACTGGACCAAAACAGTTTATTCACAGAACACTGGAAGACTGGGATCATATCAGACCAAATCAGCAATTAACCTGCAAAGCAGTATTCATGAAACAAATGCCTCCAACTCCCCACACACCCACCCTAACAGTTTCTTTGGAGGCAGAAGGAGTGAACGTCTAAACGCCTCCTGCCATAAAAATATCTTGAGGTACACAAACAGCAGAAGAGAGAAACCCACACAAAGCCAGAGGCACAACGAAACACAACTACTAGTAGCTTTTTCTTAGTGAGTTTGGAGTCCATCTTTAACAAATTCTACTTAACTTCCAAAATATTTTTTTCATCCTACCAGGCAGAACTTCAGATTTCACAGATATCAAGAAACAGCACCTTCTATGGTTTAGATCTGCAGTCCCCATACAAGCTTCCAGCGCTTCTTTCAAACACCAAACATACAAAATCTAAACAGAACCTGGAATACGATACTGCCTGGAGAGCACAAGATTGCTCACGGCACATTACTAATAAATTGTTGTTACCCAAAGGCCAACAAAGGTTAAGAAATACTAATCCAGACATATCACCAAGCTCTAGGAGGACCAGTGCGATTATAATGCAGATTTTGCCAAACCTAGCAGGGCCAGTTGCCCTCTGAGCCAGCCCCAGCACAATGTTTTGTGATGAGGTTACCCATGCTGCTGGAAATGTCATCTTTCATGTATGATACAAAACCCCTTCTATAGTTACTAACAATACCCTGGCATTGTTTGCAACATGCAGGGTGTTGCTCTGGCTAACATCCAACTCCAGTAATAATATTCTACCTACCTACAGTAACCACAAGATGATACTCTTCATTTGCAGCCCCAAGTGGCTTTGCAGTGCAGCAGCAAGCTCTTAAAGAATTGCCATACTTCACTGCAAGTTCTGCATTTCACTGTGCATTATCTGTCTGCACAGATCAGGCATGTCTCTCAAACTGTAGAAACACCTTGAAATTACTGGAAATAAAGGAGCTCTTTTCATACGGCACAATTAGTCATATCAGCAGTGATAGCTATTTTGAGCAGCACCCATTAATCACTATCATTAGCAGGATTTCTGGTGTACCAGCATTCATTGTACCAAGAACAAGTCTTTTCCTATTACAGTACTAGTATATAAACAAAAGCAGCAGCACAATTTCTCTTGACACAATCCTGGTTTGAGCAACGAGAGGCAAGTGGCAGCACTTAAAACTACAGTCAATTCAGGGTATAAAGGAAAGCTTACTTAAAACTTTTAAGACAGCAAAAATACAGCTGATTTGCTGCAAAGAAAAAACTGGCTATCATTTGTATGCTGGGGAAGAAGAGGTACTGAAAAATAATAAATAATGGGAAGAAGTAGGGGAAAAAAGCTCTCAGATTGGAGACAGCAGGGAAAAATACCGCACAGAAAAATAAGGTTCAAGTGGAAAAAGATTCAAGTGATCAAATACAAGTTGCTGCCTAAGAAGTGGAAGAAACCTAGACTTCGCTTTAAACATCTGTAGCAGATATTTTCATATTACTTTGTATGAAGGATTACTTACCTGCTGATCAAATTTCACTCTCAGAAAAGACCTTCCACTAGAAAAATATTCCCTGTATGCATTATTTGTAGTTTCCTAACACCCCTGAATAACTCCTGATTTAGAATGAGAAAACGCCAACAAAGGATCTATGCCTTACGCTGACCTAGGAAGCAGCACCGCAAGATGCATAGGAAGCAGAAGTTCCATGCCGCTTCCAGCCCGGCTCCTCACACCCCAAAGGTTCCATGAAGCACCAGAAATGCATATGTTGGCCTGAAATACACCTTCTTCACAACCACCGATTAAGTACTTAGAAAGTCCTCCTCCTTTTTTAGGAGGATAAGTACGGAACCGAAAATAAAACAAGAAAATGAAACCTATACAAGTCTTCAACTTGGAAAAACAGCACAGAAGAAGGGTCCAGCTTATCTACTGTAGAAATGCTGCCCGGTAGAAGACTCCAGCCAAATGCAAAATCACACTGATACCCATGATACACAAAGAGCACCTGTGCACATACCAGGACTGGCCAACGCTCCTGATCCTGTGAGCTGCATACCAAAACCTTCATATGGCTGGGAGCTACACAACACGTATCACGTACCTCAGAAAGGTGAGGGAAGCGGAGTGTACTGTAGGAGCTTCAGCTGCCCTGTTGCCCATGGAAGACAAGAGCTCTTCAAGAGCACCACCACCCCTCTGCAAGACAGCAAGGGCCGAGAAAATACAACAACATAGCGCAACAGCAGCCTTAAAATCCACAGCAACCTCTCCCCCAAGCTCCAGATTTGAGACTGACTAACAGCCACAGGGGCTGTTACAAAACGAGGTGCCATTTTGGGAGCCCAGCCTCCACCTTTTGCCTCCGGAGCCGCGGACTCTGAGAGGCCACGCAGCTCATGGCGGCTACACACAGCCAGTGTGTGCCACCCTGCAAGACACGGAGACATCTGTTCCTCTATAAAACCAATAATAATCATCATCATGGCTGATTTATACCTGCAACAAGGTTTACGATCTCATGTAAAACAAACAAACAAGGTCTCTCAACTTCCTTCAAATTTCTAAGCCAACATCCACCTGACAAATATATACCTGCACCATACCCTTTCCACCCAGAGCGTAAAACCCCCTCAAGCAAGGAGAAGCAGAGATATATTAGTAAAGTTTTAAGCTACAGCCCAAAACGAGTTATCCCCTCCCGCTTACGGTTACTATATGCACAACAATGTAGTAAAACGCTCGGTACCAACAACCAGCACTTCCAGCCAGCACCAGGTGAAGGATCCGCACCAGCACAGCTCACCGCAGCGGCCGCCCAGCCCGAGGCGCTCCCGCCCGCAGGCCTGCGGGCCGGGGGCGCGAAGGAAGCCCGGGGCAGGCGCGGCGGCGAGGTGCGCTCTCCTGAGGCCGACGCTACAGCCCTCCCGAGGGGCAGGTCCCACCGGCACCGCCCGGCAGGCCCGCACGGCCAGCGGGACCGCCCGACACCGGGGGCTGGCGGCGCCCGGCCGGGCCGCCCCGCCCTGAGGCGAGGCCCCCGCGGCGGGGTCTCGCTGCCGGGCCGGGGCAGGCTGGCGCCCCGGGCGGCCCTGGCTCACTATTTAGCAGGAAGGTGCGCAGGAATTCCCGCAGGCGCAGTCCCAGCCCCCGCCGCGCTCCCCGGGCTGCCCGCACACGGGTCACGGCAGCGGGAAGGGGCGGCCGCAGCCTCGCCACCGCCCCGGGCTGCGCGCCCGCGCCGTGCCGAGGCTGCCCCGCCGCCACAGGGGCGGCCCGGCCCCGCCGAGGGAGCGCGGCGACAACCCCCGGGCCGCGCCCCGGGGCACCGCCGCCGCCTTCCCCCCGCCCGGGGCTCCTCCCAACCCCGGCCCCTGCCAGCGCCCCCCGCCGCGGCCCAGGGGGCTTCCCCCGCGCGGCCGCCGGACGCCGAGCTGCCCTCCCTCGCGCCCCGTCCGCCCCCCCGCCTCGGCGCCCGGGGAGGGAGGAGCGGCGGTAACGCCGTCCATGCCAGCCCGGTGCCTGCCTCGCACCGCCAGGGCCCCGCCGGCCGGGCTGCGGGGCTGCCGCCGAGCCGCCCGCGGGCAGCCGCCGGGGACAGCCCGCGCCGTGGGCCGGGAGGAGGCCGGCGGGAGCGGGGGCTCGGCGGCGGCGCTCACTCACCTGCCCGCGACAGCCCCCGCCGCGCGGCCAGCCCCGCTCTGTGTACTCCGGAAACGGCGGCTGCTCCGCGGGCGCCGGGGAGGGGCCGGGCCAGGGGGCGGGCGGAGCCGCGAGTGACAGCGGGAAGGGGAAGGCGGGAGAGAGCGGGCGGCCGCCGGCGGAGGGCTGAGGGAAGGGCAGGGGGCGGCGGGCCGCGCGGCACCGGGGGTGCCCCGGGGCGGGGGTTATGGCGGGGTGAGGTGAGGTGAGGAGGGGGGCGGCGGGCTTGTCCCGGCGAGGGGATGACAGGGCCCGCCCGGGACGGGCCCCGGCTGCGAGGGGAGCGGGGGTGAGGGAGGGCCATGCAGAAGGAGAGGGGAGAAGGCAAAAAAAATCAATGGGCCAGTATGTTATAAGTGCTCGAAATCATGAGGTTTCGCATCACGTTGTGTTGCGGTCAGGTGCGGTGTCCTTCCGCGGCAGAGCGGTGTGTGATGGAGGTCCCCGTGGCACCTGCCAGGCACTGTGTGCCTCTCCCGCTCAGGATTGCTACTGGAGAAACTGCAGAAGTCAACACTGCTGTTAAATGGATTTATTTGGGAATTAGGTAAACGGCATAAAAATTATCTCAAATTGATCCCTTATTGTCATGGTGCTGCTGGCTTTGGGAATTGTTCGGAAAGAGGCCTGGTCTACGATGGCTTTGCTGTGCGAGTTTAAATGGGTTGGTTATTATTTCTCAGGCTTCATGCGTGTTTTGTAGAGAAAAGTTTGCTGTGCAATACATTGTATTTTCAAATCCTGTTTCCACAGAAATAGTCTTCTGTAAATCCTGTCTTTCTTAGTAGAAGGTGATTATATTTTATTTCCAAGGCTTATTTAGAATCTTACATTTTAAATGGAAGAAGCATTTAATAATGTGCAGAAATGTCTGGCAAAAAACCAAGGTAAAGTGTAATACTAGGAGAGTAGTTGAAAGTTGTTGGAATATATGTAAGCAAAATTTTGTCTACAGGGCTAGGCATCCAATCATCTGGCTGTAATTCCCCCTGCCCCGAGAAAAAAACCCAAACCCACACACTTGGATATGATACTAATAAAGTGAAAATAACAGTAATTTCCACCAGTTTCAGTGCTGCTAATCAGAAAACTCTGTGGGAAGAAGTGAAATTGTCAATTTATTGGACACCTTCTAGCCACAAGCTAGAAATAGTCCTCAAGTAGCGTCTGCGGGGAGCTGCCTAGGAGCAATCTGTGGCTTTGTTTCCTTCTCCATAACAGATGGTTGCTGGCAGACAGGGCTTCTCATCAGTGCATTTCCTCCGAACTTTTCTGATTCTTGCATGTTTACTAAGTATGTCTCTTCCTAGTAAATTTAGTTCTCAAATTAAGAGATACCTGGGAAATACTTGGAAAAACACCAGGGAACAGAAGGCTGTCATATTTTGGCTCCTTCAAGAAAGAGGAGTGTTGGAGTATTCTTTGTACTGGAAGAGTGCAGTTAAGGGCTGGAGAAGGTACCGTTGTTGTTGTTTTTAACTAAATGTTAAATGAAATGCTGATTTTTAAAAAAGATTAAAAAGACTAATGAGTTTTCAAGTTTTTGATTGGAAGGAAGTATAGGTATGAAGTGGAAAGACTGAGTGTAAAGGAAGTCAGAAGGAGCTGAAGAGGAGAGGAATGAGAAATTAAAATAGTGGGATGGATTTTCCTTCCTCCCAGGCCAGAATCTGAGGTTACACCTCAAAAGTAATCCAAAAAAGCCCACAAAATGCCTCTGTTTTTTTGTTTTTGTGTTGTTTGGGGGATTTTTAATGAATGAAGAGAGAGAGATATTAACACGCACAAACAGACATGTATTTCTAAGGATACTGGTACTTCCTATCTTTGGGAAGCAGGGTGGTGATTCTGGAGCTTTTCAGCTGCCAGCAGCCCTCCAGGAGCTCAAGTGTTGCTCTTGTGCTGAGGTTGTGTTTCTTAGCCAGCGCAGAGCAGTGCTGAGGACTGTTTTAGGAAGAAGCAATCCATTCAGGAGTTGCTAAGGCAAACATTACCACTCACACTTGAGTCTTGTTGCATGTGCAGCCCAGGCCTGTCCAAAAAGAAATCTAGAATCCCTCGTGAGCTGTTGACCTTTTTCACCTGCAAACTGTTCTGCTCTCTGGAAACCACTCTGCTCTCAAAGCCACATACCTTGCAGTTCTGGGTCATAGAAGAGCATGATGTGGTGCTACATCATAACAATCTCCCGCTCTGATGAAAAGCTGGCAAATTATATTGCACTAGCTGATGGCCATCCACCAGAACTTTTTCTAATAGTGCTATGTGTTTTACCAACGTGCAGTTTTACCAAAACAGATCCCAAAACTACAGAAGCCATGCTGACTAAAGCATGCTGTATTCACAGGCAGATTTTATTTTCTACAGACCTGGTCTTACAGTTCGATACAATGCATTGACCATGTTCCTTCACACTGTCAGGTGGTGCCCAGATCTGCGCCATATTTTGTTATCCTAGTGATTTAATTGCATTCAGTGGATCTGTGCAGAATTTGGTTCTGTCAACACTGATGGTTGAGTTACACATAATAAGCATATTTTTTTAACACATAACTGTCTCTGAAGATCAGACACTTCATTTGAAATTTATTATAGATTAAGTTTATAGATTAAGAGCATAAAGGCACAGAGGACTGGTAAGAATCCTGGCCTTAAAGCTAATATGTCTTAACCAGATGGTGGGAATTTAAGACAGACTGAGAAATAAATAGGGAGTTCACACTTCTTAATATGAACAGGGTATGAAAACGTTCAATTCGGCAGAAGTGCATAATAGCCAATGAATAATAAAGAGGAAACTCTTAAGGACTAGAAGATATGTAGTGTAGAAATCGATTCTGACATTGTACAGTAAGATTACTTTCCTGAATGCTTACAGTGATGTATTTCTACTGAATATCTGTTTTTATTTTGTGAATTCTAAATACTTCGAAAGATGGTAGTGTAATTAACTATTCTGAAAAATCATATGTAAATCAGCATAGAATAGATGTATTCAGTTATATTTATGATTTTTCTATTGATATTACATATGTGTGGTAAATGGTACCTATAGCAAACCTTACTTGCCAGTGGTTCCAAATAAGAATTGGGGACCGGGCAGCATAAAAATGCAATCACTGCTAAACTTAACTCAAATGCTTCCTGAATCATCTATTTAGGTATAAGATGGAATAAAAAAACCTTTTGCTTTGAGTTATTTGTTCAGAAGTAGCAGGAGTGGGCTTGGACCAGTGGTTTGTAAATCTTCAGACATAAGGAGGCCTCAAATGTCATGGAGTTAGTCCTTCGCAATTAGAGATCAGCATGCTTTTATGGTTGGAGTCAATGATCATAATGGTCTTTTCAACTTAAATGTTTCTATGATTCTATGTGAAAAGTGCTTTCCAAGACCTCCATTGAATAGGAAGGGAAGGAAACCAGTGCACTGTTTAAACAAAATATTTAACAATGTTGTTTAGAGAGAGAGGAACCAGCTTTGAAATTTATTATGAGTGCAACTTGATGTTGTGGGCTGTAAGAGGAAGAAATCATTAGCTCGGGGAAAAAAGCAGCACTGGCACAATAGTCCTGTGCAAATGTTAATAAGGATGTGCGTATCAGCAAGGTGTGGGGTAAGATTAGGAGGATGAATGTTAGTAATAAAATCCCTTGAGAGTGCATTGTCTTGTTAAAGGAAAAAGCTAATTTACAGGATGTTGTTGTTTCTGTTGATCAGGTAGAGATAGGTTTAGGAAAAGGAAATGCAGGTAAAACCAGGGTGATTTTGGAACACAGACTTGATCACTAATGTCCTATTGTATCAGGAGTGATTTTCCCTTTGTGGTTACTAATTTCTGTGAATATTGTAGTGATAATATGTTGAAGTAGAGGAGGAACAGCAGTGGTGTTGCATTAAATTTGGACCGTGTATTTGCAGTGGGAGGGTAAGAATGAAAATGCAGGTTTAGATCTAGATATGTTATACAGTTTGTACAGTATGTCACAGTCCTCGTGGCTTGTAGCCTAACTTGCTCTTGCTGTCTGAATGTTTGACAATGCAGGCATACACATAGGCAAATAAGATTTCTAAAAATACATTTCACAAATCATCCATTCCAGCTGTCAGGATGAGAACAGTCCTTTTGTCCTGCAGCCTAGCACAACTAAAATTCTATTTCAGACAAGTGAAATTTAGTTATTTGCTGCCTGACAGGAAAACTGCTGACCTATGCTTTATACCTCTCAGTAAATCAGGTTGTGTCCAACCTGAGGCTTAAAATGAGAATTGGGCTTTTGCCCAGTTTCTTGGTAAACAGTACCAAATGGCAAAATAAATGTGTGGTTAGAGCCCCCAGCCTGCAGTTTGGAAAAATTCTTGCCCGTTACCTCCACAGGGCAAGTCTCATTTTGGAAAGAGTGAACATGGCTATATATGGCCACCTAAAAATAAAAATAGGGACAATCACTTTTTCTTGTCAGACAGATCAAAGATCCAGGTCACCTTAAAAAATCCTAGGCTGCAAGCCAATGATAGTGGCTATAGGGGGAAAAAATATTTAAATTTATTTATTTATAAATCTCGTAATCCTACATGGATCAGTCCAGTTTTGATCGAAGTGAATGGAGACCATTGACTTCAATTAACGCTGGATGTGTCCCATGACCTTCTAGTTTATATATTTAGACTCCCCATATTAATCTTCTCTTCTACATGTCTGATGTCATCACCATTATTATAAGCAGAAATGGTCACTTGATTGACAGCAAATAACCTTTCAAAAAATTAGCCAACAAGTTAGAATGTTTTGTAAGAGTGACATATGATCATGACTGCCTGCAGTCCAGTTTTGTTTACAGACAGTGGAAAAATTTCAGATATTTCTAAGGTCAGCGTCCCTAGTCCAGAGATGAAGAAGATGTGTTTGTTTTTAAATTGCTGTCCTGCTTAAAAAAATGTCTTCCAGTTGTGCTGAAATGGAGGACTAGACTGAAATAAATTCTTTGCCTGTTGCGACCAGCTAGATGGGCACAGGAATGGAGTACTCCCAATTGCATGCACAAAATGGTCATTGGCATTCCATATTTTTGCTTTAGGAAGTCAACTACTTCAACATATGTATAATTTTTTTTTAAATGTCTGGTGATTCAGATGTCTGGGATCTCATTTTGCTTGTTTTCTTGAAAACTTTGACAAAAAGGAATCGGCTTGCAAAACCACAAAAATGTACTCAGCCAGCTGTGGTAAAATAGTTTGCATGGCCATCCAAATACGGGAGAAGTTCTTATATTTAAAACATTTATTCTGATGAGTTGCAAATTATTATGAATTCGTTATTATTCAGCCATGAGCAGTTGGCTTAGAACAGTTCAAAGTATGCAGCAAATATGGAGGTGTTGAGAGAATATTTGAGAGACAAAGAATTGTTGTTGACATTTTGTAATACTAGATCTTAGAAGATTTTTATGAAACAGATGTGCTGTAAATGTGTGAATGAGAACTAGACTGATTTTTTATTTTTTTTTTTTACTCAGAAATAAATATGGCATTTAATTATAGTCCATTTTAAGGTTGTGACTAAGAGTAAAATGTAGTTCTGTAATTAACCTAACTTATTAATAAGATATTTAGGGCTTCTAATATAATCAAGTCTAAATACTATTCAAGAAGTGAAATAAAATCTAGAATTAATTCTGGAACATTTATAAGCAGGTATACTTCTACTAAATGTTTGAAATTAGAGGCTACCTGACAAATTATGTTTTGGTTTTTTGACTTGTACGACTGGTTGCATTAAGGTGTTATGTTGTTTCAGATAACGGAATTTGACTTTTTTAGTAAGTGTCTTACAGTGGACATATAATTCTTCTTTTAATAGTCTATTCTAAACATGTTACCATATGAATGGTGAATTTTAGATAATTATTTTAACCTATGTTTATATATATACATACAAAAATTTACCTATGTTTATAAATATATATATATATTTGAAGCGGTCTAGAAAGAAGCTGAAACAGTAGTTTTATGAAATGTCCACATGATAGTTCCTGCAACACAGGATTGTTGGAGTGGGACTGCACAGGGGACCAAATGCTATTGCATTGCCTTAGTTTCTATTAGGGCACTGTAACAAAGGCGACTTAATTTCAACTGCCTTAGTGGTACTGTTACTACCTTTTGCCTACACAGATTATTTTGCATTGTGGAAAACTGCCAAATAAGAAGTAATTTTGTAATGGAGAACATGGAATTATGAAAGTAGGTTGAACAGAAGGATAAGAGAAACATGTAAGCCGATATCTCGTGGTTTAAACTTTGATAAATTGCTTAGGAACATAGGGAGAAGTGTAATAGATAAAGCTGCGATCTGATGCAGGCATGACACATGAATGAACTAGTTGTTTCTCTAGAGTTTCTTGATTAATTACAGAAATATTCAAAGGTCTCGACTGGGATTGGGATTTAAGTAATCCACTTACAGGAAGGCGTTTCTCAGGAACAACAAAATATGAGACTGACAAAGCTTCCTTCGTAAATGACTCTTGCTAAAACTCTCAATATAGAGCCTGTTTTGGGTGTCCTATCCAAACCAGTCCAGGTCTCCTGGTGACATCATGAAACGTGAGATGTTTATGAACTAGACTTTGGCCACGATGGAGATTTGGCCACTTGTCTGTCCTGTGCTTTAGAAGATATTCAGGATGTTGACAGAGAAGAGTGGGACGTATCTACTAAAACTTGGCAGCCCAGTCTCATCTGTTTTTCCAAAGGACCAGTGCAGCTAGCAATGCTTGATTGGCTGAGTACCATTTTCCTCTGGCTCCAACAGGAAAGCCAGCATAGCTGACCTCAGTGGTTGGTCTCAGGTTCTTGATTTGTTTAGTCAGCTTCTAGTGCTTTCATACTTCCTTTGTAACTGCTGCCCAGAGTGTATTTGGTTTGCTTGCATTGTGGTCCACCACCTGGGGCTGGTTCTCCATGATAAAATCTGACATCAGGTTTGAGCAGCTCACTCTCCTCATCACTAAAGCTGATGGTGCAGTGCCTGGTGATTCTTTCTTTGTTTGCTTACTTTTTAAACTTCCTCAGCCAAAATGGTATACAACTGGCTGTGTTATTAGGTGCAAATATCCTGCACAGCTGGACACATGCCAAGGATGCAGGAGCAGGTTTCACAGTGTTTATGGTTCACTTTACTGTTGTATTTTTCACAGCCCAGAAATTCCTTGGTATTCATTTGCTTGGAGTTTAAGGGCTACCAGAAGTTATTTCTCTAATTTTAGATCCTTCACCGTCTTCCAAATATGCTAGGGCATCTAAGGCAGATAGATGCCCTTTATGTCTGAGCGAGCCCATTAAAGGTGCTTTCTGCATCCCCTGTCTCAATTTCTATATCCTCCTTGTTTCAAGAGGCACATGCGAACCTCTTTACTGTTGTTTGGCTCCAAAGGTCCTGATTCATATGTCATTAATATAAATTGTGTATAGCTTTGTTGACATTGATAGTTGTGGTTCCCAGCTCTTTTGCATGACATCTAATCAATTGCATTATCGTAAAAGGAAGAATAAAAAGCTACCTAGTCTGTATCAGACTATCAAATCACAGTTCTCGCTGGTGTGAGAGGCAGGAAACAAAACAGTCCCACAAAGAATTGCACATACGTAGTGTGCAAGTGTGCAACTCGTGTGAGTTGTCATATCTGTCAGCGTGAGGGACCATGAGACAACAGCCCTGTGGTAGCAACTGTCTACTGAGGTTTGAGGGGAAGAAAGATTTTCACGGTTTGTGTGTGCACTGCTAAATAATTCAAAGAGTCAGATAAACAGTACCTACAGGTGCGTTACTGCTTTTATTTCACACTGATGAATCAAGATACTATAACCCACATAGATCCTTTTAGGCACACAACGTCAAGCCAACAGTTACTAAAAGATAATGGAGTAAGTAATGCAGTCTGTAGGCCACACAAATTCTATATATCAGTTGTTTTCTGTTCTTTGATTTTGCATGTATTAGTTTTCTTTTGGAACCTCGAGAGTTAAGAGTGAGGAAATGATACGATATAGATCTTTCAAAGTAAAGCTTTGCTAGTGGCACTGAACATCAACATGCTGTATATATATATATATATATATATATGTCAAGGATCTTTGTAACTCCAAGAGTTGGAAGATGAGGAAGCAATAAACAGTAGGACAGAGAGTATACTCCTTTTCCTTTTTAATGGGAGAATATTTCAGACATGGTGATGTAGTTGACATGCTCAGTTTAGCATAAAAGAAAAAGGAGAAGAAAAGAGATTGAAATGCATAGTTATATAGGAAATAAAAAACCTAATTAGTAATGGAACCTATTGCAAATTTATCACAATAAAGTAGCTTATGCTTAGCTTCCTTTAAGTAACGTAAATACATTGTGCCTTAATATGAAATAAAAGTAATATAGAATGATAAACCCATCATTTTTCATATTTAACTAATTCTAGGTGTAATCAGTTCATATCTAGCTCAAAGACAACCTTAAAACATGCCAAGAAATGCATATGTACATGCACAGGTACACACACATATTTGTCTTAACTTTAATTGTTAAAACAGATATTGTGAGGAATAAATGAATTACCTGTTTTTACAAAGATTGATATGATAAAAATACACAGAGTTGATTTGTCATATTTACCTTTGTTTCTCGCTATACCAAAAATGACAAATAGAAGACGGTAAATAAACTGCAGTAGCATCAAGGCTTATAAATAGCATTCTAAGTTGGGGACACAATGCAGATTAAATATTTTTTGTTCTGTACAAATCTGGAGACAATTATGTCCTGTCATAGAGATATCAGATAATAATCATAAAAGTAGTGAAAAAACTTCTATTATTGTGCTCTTAAATTAAAATGTACAACACACATCTATCCCCCAATCTGCTCAATATTGTTTTTAGAGAACAAATAATCTGGAGAGTTATTTAGGTAACATGATTTGCTATTTCCTGGAATAATTGTCCACAAGCATGTGAGCTTGACCCCTGTGCCAGCTAACAAACTCTATACTATGTACACAGGGTGACCCCAGTGATGGTTTCAGAAAATTAGGATTTGGGGATTAGACACATTTGTCCCTGACAGGAGTTGCATTTTTCTCTTCATATGGATAAAATAACATACTGACACTCTCTAGGGTTGCTAATTTTGGCTTTCTGATTGCAAGTTCCATGCAGCTTCATGTTTTGCTTTGTCTCACAATTCTAGGAGTGGTGGTTTCCAGAGAAAACCAGACTCATAATACTTTGGGACACTCTCTGTCATGGTTTTTGTGCCTGTAGAATTGGCAAACCAGCACAGGACATAATAAGAATGAAGTCCAATCTGTAGTGGTTGTATACCATGTTTTTAAGAGTGTGTAATCATTTTTCTGAAAATACATAAACAGAAATCTTTGTAAAGCTAATTTCTCCAGTTGTACAACAGCATACATATAATTTGGGGGTTTCCAGCTATAACGATAGTAGCAGTAACAAAAGATATTTATAGCCTGATAGCTTTGGGTCATGTTTTTACTTAATGATTTTAAAAATCATGGTGCTGATCTTGCAGTGACATCCATTTACACATAGATCTTACTGAAGGCCCAGGACCTGCCAATAATATGTTTCCATTCTGTGTCTAATTGCACTGCCATTTTACAAAAAATAAACGTGGGCATTTGTTTCAAGGTCAGCAATTTATGAGTTAAGAGTAATATTTGTAAATATCCTCCAAATAAAATTCAACAGGAATCTGAAAACCTCAAAAATGCAAAGATCTAGAGAGTTCTCTCCCTGCAAAACCATATGGTAGCATGAAGGATGAGGTACAAAGTTGTATCTGTAATTTAAGAGCCTGCAATTATTTGCATTGTAGTCATTTGTGCCCTCTGTATGATCATACCCTTTTAAATGCAAGGATCCTGATAATACACATAAGCAAAAAAATACAGGCAGGTATTTTAAACAGAACCTGTAGAAAGAACAACATTCACATGTAGATCTTTTTTAGAAGATTCAGTCTACAGAACTGGATTCTAAAGATACTGGCAAAAGAATCAGGCTCATCTGATACGCACGGGAAAAAATGTCAACCCGAAGGGTAGACACCTTCTAAAACAAAGTCTACATTACCAGAGAACTTCCTTGAACTGAAATAGGCTGCAAGATGGGCTGATTCCTTAAAATATTAATAGTAAATTTTGATGAGATATTCTCATATTGCTTTCACTGATGCAAATTCATTAAACTGCAGTGATAATAAATCTTGAGAGATTAAGTTTATAAATTAATATCAAGGGATTGGTTTTGGTTTTTTTTAACACCCCAAGATCTGTTTGGCATGTAGCTGAACAATCCTTTCTCTTTGCTGACAGCCTGGTTTACATTACTGGATGATGTGCTGCTGTACACCAAATGGCATTGTCCAATTGAGTTTTATTTTTAGGCATCTTTGTAGCAGATGCAGACTGGCACATCACTGCTTACTCCAGTGGTGTGTGTTACATTCCCAGCAGGAGCCCCACTGAGAGGGGAGGAAGGAAACTAGTTGCAGAAATGATAGCAGTGCGAAGTACAAGTCTCAAAACTCTGCTTTAGTGGGTCAGCTGCCAAGAATTACATGTGAATGGTACTTTAAAGCTGTCTTTGCTTCCCACTGGGGACTTGACTTACAACTGAAAAATTGTACGTAGGGAATTTGCTAGGGCTTTGAATTAATATGCACATGACCAAAACAGTTAAAGTCACCTCCTATTTGATACTGCAAATTCCTAATCCTCAGACGTGTATGCTATTCACTGCAGCAATGATGAACATTTAAAGTAGTAAGCATATTTTAAAGAATATATTCCGAGAGCTTGATTCCGCTGCTTTTAAGATGAGCAGCAATCTTTGTGTAAAACTTAACAGGAGTAGATCAGAGCCTATGACTGCAAAAAATTTATTTTTCTAGAAACCAAAGTAACTTAAATGTCTGTATTAAACCATTTCCACTGTGAAAAGTACTTTTAATCTGTAAGTACATAGCATTTTCTCTAAATAGTATGCTTTAAGACCTTTCCTCTCTATAGTATATATGCAAAATAAGTATGATAGGCAATATTTCTATAATAATTACATGTAATTAAGATAATAATATTTAATTAATGCTAATATAATTAATAATAAATACAATAATTACCTGAAAAAGTAATAGTTATGGTAACTGACAGAATTCCACTACCATCAAAATTAATTTTCCATTTTTTCAGCGGAACCTTATATTACCTGATTGGCTCATCTTACAAAAACAAGAGACAATGATGGCTGGATCACAGACCTGCAAACCAGGCTTGTGCAACAGTTTCCTCTGTGAACTTGGCAAGTGCTTTTGATGTGACTGTGTCAAAAAGCAGACATAATTTAACAACTTTGTTATCCTTTTACCTGAAAAAGAAACCTGTTTGCTTTCTTTTTAGATAAGTGTTTTTCCTGCCAGTTTGTCTTATTAGCAGTTATGAAAGGGTGAGCTTCCTGGCCATTGCATCATTAGCAGAATTATTAATTGTGCTTCCTGCATTTCTATGCATTTTCATAGTGAAGTTAGGAATAGAAACTTTTAATATTAAATGGACCAGGCTGACAACTAGTAAATAAATAGGTCATTACTGAAATTGTATATGTAATATAAAAATCAGAGGAGGCATCATTGCTGTTCTTCCAGTCACCATTCAGAGTGAAAATCTAATTTCAGTTTCTCTGCTTGTAAAGGGAAAGAAATGCTTAATTGCAAGAGACTGGGTGACATTTATATGTAATGCCTAAAAATATTTGAGAAGGAATTTACCTGTCAGTATTGATTACAAAAAAAAAGGCAAAAAAAGCTTTCTGCATACAGTTGGCTTCCCAGAATACACAAAATGAATGCGTGGGCTCAGAGCTGGTTTTGTGTACCCACTGGAACCTGGATAATTGCAAGCCATCATCATACAGTCTTCCTGACCACACAGAAATCTCAGCTGCTTTTGACAGGAGCAGCCCCACCATGCCCTCAGCCTCAGAGATCACTGCTGCTTGCTCTGTACATGTGGTACTGTTCTTGATGCTATATACTAAGCCAGATGGTGTGGCTTGAATAACAGTCTTCTGCTGTGTATGATGGTTTTTTGCCAGAGGTCTTCTGGAAAAGAGGAAGATCTTCGCATGGACACTAAACTGGAGTCCAAGGAAGCAATCTGATGCTCCATACTGTCATCTGCAGCCTGAAAACAACTATTGCATGGGGCCTGATTTTATTGCCATTGAAGTCAATGGTGTCTTAACATTTTCAGTTGCGTTCCTATATTAACATCTGTGGCACAATTGGCAATTGACCAGGAAATTTTAGCCTCAGGTGAGACATATATATATATGAAGTTATTTTGTACTATTCAAGTAAGTGTTCTTGACCACCATTAAAAGCTCTGATTTCTGTATTAGTGAACATTACTGAAAATTCATAGTTCTTTGTTCATTATTCAAAAGAATACCCTTGCCTTCTGTAGTAGTTGATATAACATAATGGTAAATTTTAAACTTATTTCCTGCCTTGTTAAAATCCATTGCGTATATAGGAACTGTACCCAAGAAGAAAGTGTTCCTATGCTACCAAAACAGATTTAAATCTGGTAGCCAGTAATTGTTTCATATAACAAAAAATAGCAGTCTTTGTTAGAAACAAAGCCTTTTAGAGACATGGTGACTTGGTAGCTTTAGCAAAACAATAGTTAACTGAACAGGAGAGATTTTTTCTGTGCCGATATAAGTGATATAGTGTCGCAATTTGTAAATTCTGGAAACATATCTTCTACAAATAACTGTTAAAACAACTATACACCTCTCTCAAGTGTAGGATTCTGCTGTTTAGTTTGGCTTCCATGATCATATAAACAGTAGTACCTGTGCACCTCTCAAAAGAAATGCACAGTTTAACTACACATGCATCTTAGTGGAGACAAGAGACCCAAATGTGACAAAAAAAGAAATTGCTCTCATCTTATGCAGTTTGATTAAAGCTTTAGGCATAGAGCTTTTTAAATGACAAATGCTCAATGAAATAATATTATGTCTTTATACTCCAGAGCACTATTAATCTGAGGTTTCAGGACTTTAAGAAATGTTAATTAACTAGTTACCATTCATGTGAAGTGTTAGCATTACAGTCATTTTGTGGGCTGATAAGTGAAGCACAGAAATACTAGATTCTTCAGAAAAGATGAGACTGCGGTTCTCTTCCATGTGTATTCCCTATCAGGTATTTACAGAGATGTGAGCTGCTTATGCAGTAGTGATCTCCATGGATCTTCCATCAAGTTAGCCCAAAATGAGCTGGAACAATTTTGGGAGAGACTACAAACAACTTCAGTCATACCCAAAGCAGGATGTTAATGCGGCCTGAAGCTTTATGTTGGACACTTGGGAGGCCAAATATGACAGCTAAGAAGCCAAGCAGTGTTCTTAAGGGTTTGAAGCAGTTGCAGATTCAAGGAAGGAACAGAGACACTGTTGGCTGTTCTGCAGGAAGGTAAAAGTTTGCATCACTAATTTTTTTTTCTTATCCCTGCACCTCCCCCCACCCCCCACCCCCCACCCCCCAAAAAAAAAAAAAAGATGCCTGCTATAACTAGGGTAAATGATGTGCAAATTAGGAAGCCACTGTTAGGTCTATTGAAATGCATCTCTGCACAGGCTTGCTAAAATCTATTTGTGATTTCAGTATAGTTAAAGAATATGATCACCACGGAATAAGATTCACAATAGGATTTTTGCACAGTGTGGGTATAGGAATAGTTCAACTATATACATTTAGCCTAATGTCTTGTTTCCAACAGAAGCCATCAGCAGAAGATTTGGAGGAAGGTGTAGAAGACCCATAGGCAAGGAATAATCTGTTGTACATATTAGATTTCAACTTAATCTTAAATCTGTTTTGAAAGTTAAAAACATGAAGCATGAAGCTTTCATATACTTCCCACATTTTTTTCTCCAAAATCACTACTTTTGAGTATTACTGGTAACAATTTAACTGCTGAATCTCTTTTTGAATCTTGTGAAATTGTTGGTCTTGAGGATTTCCCTTAACAGTAAGTTCTGTAATATAATTACATAGAATCATAGAACCACAGAATGATTTAGGTTGGAAGGGACCTTAAAGATCATCTAGTTCAAGCCCCCCCCTGCCATGGGCAGGGACACCTTCCACTAGATATGCTTGTATTATTATTGTTATTTTTGCATTTCACAACATTCCTCTTGTTTTCCTGTTACAGGACAGCAAGAACTGAAATTCAAAGTCTACCTTTTCTGTAATATTCTGTAATTTTTATGGGTTTATGGGGTTTTTTTATTCACAGGCCTTTCAGGCCTGATTCATTTAAAGGGTAAAACCAAAACATCCTTCCATTGGCCTTTTCCCTGGCCCAGGTTATTCTTCTCATCCTTCTTTTAATTTCACCTGTAGTTTCCTTTCTTGAGATCTTTGCAGCCTGTACCATTACATTTCCTTCCAGATGAAGATACCAATATTGATTTCTCTAACATTCTTCATCTTATTATCACTGTTCTTATGCATCCCAACATTTTGTTTGCTTCCTTTGACCACAGCTAAACATGACCTCAGTCTGTTTTCTAAGCTGATGAACTTTTTCAGAATGGTCAGAATCTCTTCTTTCCTTCCATGGCACAATACTTTGTAGTTATCAAAACTAAGTTCTGCGTGCTATCAGTCTGCCCATATGATGCTATCTAATTGGGTCTTTCTTTTGAAATTCTTTCTAGTCCTCTTTAACCTGTCACCTACAGATTTTGCTGCTCCCTTTTCAGATCTTTGCTTTCTTTCCAGATCAGTAATTAATACATGAAATCATAGAGAACTATTATTTTACTTAGTAAAATTGCTAATTGTAATATAAAAAGCTCTAGTTTGACAATTTTTGTTTCTCTGAGAAAGTTAGCCCATTTCCTACTTGTGTTTTAAACTCTTATTGCCATTATCCATTTTAGAATGCCAAGTAATTAAAATATGGTGTCTTAATGCTCATTTATACTCTGGCTCCCTTTTCTATAGATGAAAAGCTATCTGTAATAGTAAGAAACTTACAGAAAATATCTCTATTATGGACCATGCCTCTGGCATAATTGGAATTCTTCTTCCCTATCATAGTACAATTTATATTCTTCGGTTGCCTGTGTTATGGGGGTTTTGGCCCACACAATTATTTCTTAATAGGAGAAAGATGCCATATTTAAAAAAATATAATTTCACCTCTGGCATAACTGGAATTTTTTTTCCCGATCATAGTACAATTTATATTCTTCGGATGCCTGTGTTATGGGGGTTTTGGCCCACACAATTATTTCTTAATAGGAGAAAGATGCCGTATTTAAAAAAATATAATTTCAAACATTTGAAACTTGAGGTTTACATCTATATAAAAAAGAATTTGGTGCTTTGGACAAATCTCTAGTATTTTAAGGGTGACATCTTTCAAAAATGTAGATTATTAACAGACCGCCCCCCCGGTGAAACTACAGAATTTCCCTTTACCTTCAATGGGTGAAGAGACAGGCCACCACCGATAGCGTTCAAAAGCACTGCCCCTATGCGTAATCATCAAAACAATTTCTGTTCATAATTTTTTTCCAGAACGATTACGTTTATGTGACATCATTATGGAAGGAGTTTAAAACAAGGTAGTAACCATTTTGCAATTCCTTGTGAAGGACAGGGGGAAGACTGTAGAACCGCATACAGATACCGAATACTCAGTGCAGTATTGCCATCTGTTGGTAACTGCTTAGCAAAGCTGCAGAACTGCTACAAGGCCTTGGATGATGAACCACCACACCGACTTGCTGTATATTATTACTGTTTTCTGCTTCTAAAAGGCTGAGTTTCCTTGGCAGGGCATTTGCCCTGTACTGCTGCATTGCTGGGGAACTGACTGGACAAGACAGGGGGCCTATGGCTCCCAGCTCTGGCCCAGATTGTTCAGACCCTCTTCCACATCTGAAGCTACTACCCAGAGCAAAGTCTGCGAAGACCAGGCAAGTCTATAGCAAGAATATTTAAGAATCCCCCCCCCCCCATCCGAGGGAGAAAGGGAAGGGAATGGAATCGGCAAAATTCCTCTGTGTGAGTTTTAAAACCTGTAAAACCTGTGACAGATAAAAAGCATATTAAAAACACAGTTCTACTTTCTAGCCAAGAAGTGTTTGCATATCATGAATCTAATCAACGGCAATACTTTTTACTACAAAAAATATGGCGCGAGACCTGGAATCAGGCGTGTGGAGTTCCAGTTTCAGCGACTTATTAGGAAACCCTCAGAGAATCATGTAGAGGTTCACTTTTTCAACACTGCCAAGCTGAGATGCTCTGCAGCAATTTTCAGGAGTGCCAAGCATCTGTACAGTGGATTCAAGATCTGATACTTCTGCACAAGACCCATATCCATGTTTCCTAAATATGCACATTCCAAAATTTTTTGTTATTAATGAACCAAAAATCCTTATGAGGTCTATATGAGCCATACAATTACTACAATCAAACAATTACTACATACAGAAACTAATTCCAACAGGCAAGCGGGAGACAAAACTCCCAGTAGTGGTGGGAGCCTTAAACAAAGTAATCACCACATGGGAATGCTGCAATTGACCATCAAGAAAGACTTAGAAAGTATTCTGAAAAGACAAGCCCAGGAACAAAAATGGCAGGGCAGAAAAACCATGGATATAATGGAGACATTGATTTTACAATACACTGTATGCACATACTACCTCATGGCCCAAAGGAAACAGGTAACTGCTGTTTTCTGTTCTGTTTATGACCTGTATTGCTTCTCCCCTTGCAAGTTTCCTCCGCTGTTGCAGATGCCAGGTACACTTTCATTCCCTCAAATTCTGAAGTGATTCACTTAGCAAAGTTAAATTCAAAGCAATTTCTTCCTGTCTATCCTTAGCATAAAGTTTGCTCTTTCTGTGCCAGACCTGAAGAAGAGTTTGTATCTGACTACCACAGTCTGAATAAGAAGCCACTCCTTTCTTAAAAATTTAGAGCACTTATATTTATTAGAAATACTTTAAAATACAGGTATAGACAGCTCAGATATTGCAGAATTAGTGCACTGATACAGTCAGTCCTGACAGATTGCTATGTGCTTTTTCCCTGAAGCCTGCTCCAGTCTTGTAAAAAGTACATTTATTTGCTGATTTGTGTGAGCCCTATTCCACCCAATTCACTGAAGTTAGTGTGCATTTGGGTTTCTCTCACTGCTGCAACCAAATGCAGATGGATGTTAAGCACTCTGCAAATGTGACTCCTTTATTGTACTTGAAACCTGGGACTAGATTTGAAAGTCTAACCCCATTTCTTATTATCAGTCTCCAGAAGAATCTATTCCACTACTTTCTCTGCAGCCACTCAAGTATTTTGTTTCATTAGTGGAAAATGAAAGTAGGATTCAAGACTGTAGTTTTGCTTGCTTTCATATAATAAGTTAGTACAATGGATTTAAATGGAAGTGGAATTATATATGAAAATTTTTTATCATGCCAGAAAATTTCAATTAGGGGAAATTAGCCACTTGGTTCTTTCTGATAAATTAATCATAAGAGATTATCTATTAAATGTGCCACTTAACCTTTCTGGCATAAGTGCCTGAGGCAGTAGTATTTAGGCTCTCCACATTCATTTGGAAATATTAATTTCTATGCAGCTGTCTTCCAAAATGGAATTTTCACTTGTCTTTTTTATAAGTAGGTCATTGTGCAGCTGTTGTTAATAGAGGCTGGCATTTGTAAAATGGTAAATCCACCATTGTACCCTATCGGTCACAAAATTGATCTCCATCAGTTACAGAATATCCTTTACTAAAATGCCCTTTCTCAGCCCCAAAGAGTGTCATCCCTTGCTATGATAGCCTTTGGCCTTTTTGGAATGGGAATGTGTTTCAGCTGGTTATTTTGCAAGACCTGAAGCACCACTATGTGCACACTACCTGTCTTCCATTAGTTTAAGGTTTTGCCTTGACTCTATGTTATCGCTTCCATTTACATTAGAGCTGCCTTAAAATTAATCTTGAGGGAAATTGGTATGACAGCTATCAGCTGTCAAAGAAACAGCTGTCTCAACTGCTGAACCTCCCAGGTCAAAATCCTCCTTCTACACTCTGCAATGAAATCAATTGGTCTTTTCAATGTAGACAAGGCCTTACTGTCCCCTGTAGTGGTCAGCTGTCACACAGCTTATGGAGAGACAAGCAGCTCCTGGAACAGCTACAAACTTTATCCTGTGGTCTTTAAAAATCAGAATTAGGATGTTGGCCAGGCTGTCTTTCTCATATGTCATAAAATTTGCATAGCCTGAACTGTAGTTCTAGTTTGAACTTTAGAAATCTCCAAGGTGTGTATTCCCTGTATGTATCCTAGGGAACAAAGACAGGAAGTGAGAAAGTGCCACCAGAGGAGGAGGTCTAAGAACAGAAAATATGAATGGCAGATAATTTATAAACTTTAAGGTTAATGAAATGTGAGAAACATCTCAGAATCTTAGACTAAATGTTACACAAGAAAGTAAATGGAATTTACATTATATGAACAGCAAGCACATTAGTTACAGGTAACAAAATCAGTGTTTTAGAAAGTGGAACTGGTAGCAAGGCAGCGATGTTACAGTCACAGTTTGTCTGTACTGTAAACTAGAATTAATACTTTACTGAGTACTTTATTGATTACCTGAGCCTATACATTCTTGCACAAATACAATTAAGTATGAGAAGAATTGTAGATTTGGGATGTGATGCCAACAAAATCCTGCTGACTTTGATTCTGGGTCCGATAAACTTGAAGATCTTCAAGGTTTCAGATCTGGAGGATTTGGAGACAATGCAAAATAGTGCAAGAACTATGATAAAAAAAGACAAGGAAGGGGAAACAGAATTGAAGAGAGCTGTGTTGAAACTTGGACTGAGGCACAATTGGGCAGTTGTCCTGCATAAGGACATGAGATTCAAATTTCATATGAAAAGGAGTAATTACAAGATTCACAATTGCAAAGTGACCAGAGCAGTAAAAAGCTACAGAGCTAGATGTGGTTCAGTAGTTTGGAAAGAAAGTGGAGAACTGAGGTGGCAGAAAAGAGAACTATAGTAATGAATGAGGATTTAAGAAAGGAATCCTCAAAAGACATTTTCATAGGTCATGTAACAAGAGTGAAATCCTGAATGTGAAGAGAGTAACACCTCAGATACCACCCAAGTTTTACAGTGGGCAGGACAAAGGCAGGACAGGGGAATCGCTGATTTTGAAATAATAAGAGCAGAAAATTAGAAGCAAAATTGAGACATCATCACCATTTAAGAAAACAACAGGATAGCTGGAAGGACCTGCAAGATAAGTGAATCTAAGTTTGTACGTGGCAGACGCTTTGACTTGAAGCTAATTGGTGAAAAGAAGTGAAAGTGCTCTGAGAACAATTACTGTGGATAGCAGGAGAGAAACTCGGGAAGAATGTATGTAGGGGATCCCTGGATTTGGTAGGGATGTGGTGAGACCACTTTAATGAAATCCTGTTTGCCTTGATTTGAGAAACACCAGGCAGTTGGGTCAGGAGCATTTCATCGCTATCAAATGCTATCAGTAAGGTTAACGTTTTAAAAAAGGATATTTGTTCTCTCCGTGTGACTAATATGAAATGTTTATTAAGCCAGAGAACTTTACATCCTGGGTTATAGTGTGACTGTGAACAGGAGCCTAGGATTATTGAGGGCTTTATCCTAAAGGCCTTGAAAAGGAAGGAAAATGTGTAAAGTTTACATGGCAGTGTGCAAGATGACCTAAGTGGCTTCTTAAAGACTTGCTAAGCACTTGCATGCTTCTTTGTGGAATCAATCCATAGTCCAGTTGTTACCTGCCATTTCATTTTCCTCCCTTACCTGCAGGTATGCAGGGAACCGCAGCAGCGATGGATGGTCAGGTAGATCCAGGCACTGTGAGAGAAGCAGCTTTGGCTTGGAGATATTGCCCATACCTATGACTAGCGGGGATGAGTGTCCTCCAGAAACTTTAAAAAAATCTATCAAGTAATCAATATTTATTTTGGTGAAGAAAAAGGTTTTTGCCTATTAAATTTATTTTAAGTCTGAAAAAGCAAACCTTAGAAACAGGCAAGTAAGGAGGAACCTTTTTTAGATGGTCTATTATCACTATATTAGAGGTGCACATTTGCTAATGTAATTAAGGATCAATTAGGAATGCTTTATGTTTCACAGCAAGGAAAAGATGCTGATTCTGCTGCTTAAGACTTGGGCTGTGATATTAGTGAATCAAGTTCTTCCTCTGTGACTCTGATTTAGGCCCGGATCCATAAAGGGGCTTAGGTGCTTAAAACATGACTTGGCTGGGGTTTATTCACCTAAGCCACTGAGTGCAGTCTCTGGAATTTGACATACTGCTTTACACGCCTGTTGTTAAGCAACATTCTGCTTTATGTGCCGAAGAACAGTGCAGCTGCTCACCCGCCTGCCCCGGCTTGCCTTCGGAGCCAGCGTGCCCGGGCCCGCGGGCGGCCCCGGCGGCACAGGCCTCCCGCCACCGGCCCGGGCCTGAGCTCCTTATGTAACGGCCGGGGGAGCCGGGGCTCGGGGCGCACAAGCCAGAGCAGCTGACGTGTGGCGCAGGGGCCATCTGCCGCAGCGGGCAATGGAGGCGGCCAGCGGGAGCGGGCCAGGGGTCTGGCACAGGTGTCAGGGCGGCGCTGATGCCAGGCCGGGGTGCACCCGCCCCGAGGCCTGGCACTTCCCTCACGGCGCTGCCCCGGCCCGTGGCACCCCTCCGCGGGGCTGCGCTGGGCCAGGCCGCGGGGCCGAGCCGGGGTAAACATAACCCCCGAGAAGAGACATCGTTTTTAACCTGGTCAAACTTCCTACGTAGCTGCGCGAGCAGCGACCTGGACACAACCGCGGCGGCTGCCCGCGGGCGGGGGGGCAAGCACGGCGGCTGACGAGCCAGCTCCCGCCGCCCCGCACAGGTGCCCGCTGGCAGTGAAACCGCTCGTCCCTCAGCACGGGATCCACAACCGGCAGCACGGCGTTCCCTCCACAGGGGCTGCTACCTGCGGACCCCAGCGGCCGGGCGGCCAGGCCCGCGGCCCCGCCACCTGCCCCCTCGCACGAGCGGGGTCACGGCGCCTCCCGCCCCGCTGGCGCGGCAACGGGGGAATCCCCCCGCCCGTGAAGCGGAGGGGGCCGGGGCGGGGCGGAGCCGGCGGCAGGAGGCCGAGCTCGCCGCTATAAAAGCGGAGGCGGCGGCAAGTGCTCTGCCCGCTGTGCTCGTCTGTGTGCGCCGGCTGTGACCGCGTCAGCCCTCCCTGGCCGCTAACATGGCGCTCTCCGGCGACCCCCATTTCAAGAAGCTGCTGGAATGGCATAAGGCGAACGCCTCCAAGCTCGTCCTGCGGCAGCTTTTCGAGGCCGACAAGGATCGCTTCCAGAAGTTCAGGTGAGGCTGGGCGGCCCCCACCCGCCCTCCCCCGCGGCTGAGCGGGGCAGCGGCCGCCCCCGCCCTCCCCGGCCACCGCGGCGGCCCGACGGGCCCTCGGGCTGCCGACACACGGGCGCTTCCCGACACACGGGGCCCGGGGCCTGGCTGCCCGCTCCCTCAGGTGGGCGCCGCCGGGGAGCCGCGGCCTGGCCGCGGGCGGGAGGGATGCGCCCGCCCGGCTGAGCCCTGCGCCCTCCCCCCGCTCCCCTCCCTGTGGCCCCGGGGGGGGCGCTGGGCCCGGCGGGCGGGCGGAGACGCCGCACCGCGCACACACGCGGCTGCTCTGCTCGCCGCCGCCCCCGCCGGCGTGCGGGGGGGGGCCGGGCCCGGGGAGAGCGGCTGGAGCTGCGCCGGCCGGCCGGAGGCAGCTGGCAGGCCGGGCACATGCGCCCGGGGCCCGGAGCGTCCCGCCGGGAGCGCGGAGGGCCAGGGCCGGGCCGGGGGGGGCGCTCCTCGGCATCCCCCGAGGAGGGCGGCCGTGCGCGCTTGTCCTTGACTCATCCTTGCAGCAGGGTACGTGCCGGGAAGCACAGCGCCGGGCCGCGGCTCGCACAGCGGCATTGTGGGTCCTTCGCTCCTCAGCCGCTCGCACCCGCGTGCTTAGTCATGATAAGCTCCGCGATAAAATCGCGAGGAGCCATCCATCCCCCCCGCCTGCCCCTACCTGTCAGCAGCGCGGCCGTGCCTACCCCTGCCCTGCAACGGGGAAGGGGGGCGGCGGGGAGGCCCGGCCCGCACTGGCCTCTTGCTGGCCGCCTTACAGAAAGCCCATTGCACCACGGTTTTGCTAGAGGAGGAAGAAAGAAGTGGTGGCAGGGTGGTAACGCCCAGCGGCTCGTCCTCCGTACACCGGAGGCTGTGCTGGGAAGTCGTTTGTGGTTACGCTGTTGGACTATACGATCTGAAAAGTCTTAATAGCATGTAACACAGCTCTGAATTGAGTTTTAAAGTGAGGCTGGGTCATACAGCGAGCTTGTGTTATCGAGTGTTGAGATAAGACTTGTTGCGTGTATCAGGCTTTTCATTAGCACCCTAGGTGAAGTGACTTTATTCTTGCCTTTGGAGTAAGTTAGATGGTTCTTAAATTGTAATTAAACACCGCATACAAAGTCCTGCGTACCAGTATACTGGAGTTAAAAATCTCATTTACATTGATGAAAAAGGTGTGCTAAATGTTTGGAGTATTGAATACATCTGGATCTTCTGAAGGGACTTTTTATACTGTTAAAGGGATTTATTAGTATTACGTTATATAAATGTACTAGCTCTTAGCTAATAGATATAGTTCTGTTTGCACATTTTCCTTATCTCTGGTGTATTCCAAGAGACTGAATTTGCTAACATCCTTGGAATAAAGGAAAGCTGAAGCAAGCTAGCTAAATGAATGAGAAGGTGTAATCAACAGGTCTCGCGTAAGTTCCTTCCTGAACGGCTTAAGCAGGTACTCTTATTGGGGATAGCTCTGCATCTTAATCTCATTGGCTGTCACTTTAATATTCTCCAAGCTAATCTAACCATAAAATACACTCTCTTAATCTGAAATACTCTGTATTTAATTGCTTTTGAGAATGTGTAATATACTTAAACTTTGAGTGTTGTGCTGTCACTGTGTACAGCTCACAAAGGAGACAATATTTGACAATTGTTGTTTCAGGCCCACACACTCGTGTCTAGGATGTTTTCTCCATGCTGAAAGTAGTCAGTGTGTCTCCCAGAATGTGTTCATCAGATCTCTTGTGAAACATCCTTTACCAAAGCTGCTAGTTTCAAATAGCTGCCCAACTTAATGTCCTTTCGTGCAGTCCCCAAGGATAGGAAACAGTTGAAGTGTTTATAGTTTACTTAATCGATCTCATGCCCCTTTTCATGATTTCAGCCCTGTGTCCCGATGAACCAACACATTCTAGATTATCAGGAGAACCTTCTCATAGCAAAACACAATTGCTGAACTAAGAGGCTGGGTTAGTTCGACAGATCTGCTTGTATCCTTCTCACTGATTGCCACTTTGAGTCAGATCAGCAGGATGATGGTGGGTAACATCTGCTGAAAGCTTAAGCAGTCTGGAGGTTTTGCCACAAGGACCTGACTTAGTTTGAATGCACACCTCTCCTCATGTGAAATGAATCTTTGTGAATAAATTTCAGTTAGGTCTGCTAGGTATTATCGTGGAAATCATTGACTACCTCCCTTCCTTTAGAAGGAAAAGAGAAACTTATACCCATGTAAAAGTGTTTCCTGGTACTCGTTCTGGGGAAATGTCAGACTGAAATATGAATATTTTATCTCTCAGCAGAAGCATCTATTTAATTTTATTATAAGAACCTTACACTTGCTGATTGTGTCCTGCAGAATGCAGATAAAAGACACTTTCTTACTTTTGTGTGTGTGTGTCGTCCCCCTCCCTCAGGATTTGTATATCCTGATTTCTTGACTGGGAGTGTAGTTAAACCTGTAAGGTATACCTTCGGCTTTCTTTGGTACCCAAGTGTAGGTACAGTGGGTCTTGACAAAGTGGGTTGTTCACTAGAAGAGCTCTTAATAGATTTGAAAGGAGTAGAACTGATAAGGTGCAGCCATCACAAAATTCAGCAGATAATGGACACTGGATGCTGATTAAAGTATTCTTGATGCAAATAACTAGTGCAAGATAAGAAGCACTAGTATTATACTCCTAGTTGGCTTGTCCATTATGAAGGATTGGAAAGAGCCTCAAATCTAGATGGAAAACATACCACCAGGGAATCAATACGTAATAATACTTTTAGGGGTTGTATACAGCTTTTCTAGGTTGTGTTTAGTTGGGAGATAAAATCATTCTGAGGTGCTACAGGTGATCTTCTGATTAAGGGCTGCATCACTTAAATGTGGATGTGGCTTACGTGACCAGGCTCTTGTTCCACCTGGGTAGTGCTACTGTTAACTACTGCATTGCAGAATGGGTGGTGTAGCAGCAAGCTGCTGAGCTGCAGGGGTTTGGGCTTCTGCTTAAATAAAAGGTGGATTTCTTGGTGTAAGGGTTTAAAATGAGATTGCATTGCATACTGCGTATTACACCTTGTGTGTGTGAAGTTAAGATCTGGTAGCCATTGCTTGCTTTTTTTTGTTATTATTTATTTTTTGCCTGTCTTGGGATGCCACTTTCCTGCAGTTTGTTCAAACAAGTAGTGATTTGAATCCAGCCAGAATTTCATGGGATACTCTGTCTTCTAGGTCTAGTGAGATTGATTTTTTTTTTTTTAATTTGTAAATGTAAAATAACAATGAATTGTAGAAGTAAGGCATATGTCAAGTAAACAAAGAAAAGATTGTAAAGACTTCATGGCGTAGAACAATGGGGAAGACTGTTGTTCTATGTTAAACTGTAGATGAGAATTTTAAGACTTCTACCTCTCTAAACTGAGGAGGTATTAGTATACTAATGACTTTGCTATATCATTAGTAAAATATGTTCAAATCTGAGACGTGTCTGTTAAAAAAATTGCATCACGTGAAAATGAAAGACTTGGTGGACTTGTTCTTACTTTTCTTCTTTATTTTTTCAATAAATAGCAAATCTGGCAGGTGGAAGGTAACAGTCCTCCTTCCCTTAGCTAGCTGTATTCCAGCTGTCCTTGTGCTGGATGGTCAGGGTTTCAGGATTACTGTTTGCAGCCCACTGAAGAGAAGGGTGATTATCAGTATTGATACTGTTTTTCCTGATTTGCCACTGCCTTGTCTGTACAAGAAACACTCTTCTGAGACTCTACTTGAAGACTCCTTCCTTCCTTATTTAGTGTCTTGTGTTTTAAGACCAGAGAAAGGACACAGAGTCATGAATTGTTAGATTGGAAAAGGCCTTTAAGATGGAGTCGATCATTAACCTATTACTGTCCAGTCCACCACTAATCAAGTTAATGAAACCACCCAAATGTCTAGGCCTTGCTGATTATTGCTGTTATTCCAAGTTCAGCCCCATTCTTCTTTCACAGAATCTTGCCTGCTCTGTCATATTTTATCTGTTTGGAATAGCAATTATGCCATGGTTTGTCCCTGTGAATTCTCTGGCATGTGTGGTCACTAAAATAACTGCGTATTTTTGTGCTCAAATCTTGGGAAAGAACAAGCAGGGGAGATGATGAAGAATGTGGAAACATTGAGAATTTAGATGCATGCAATTTCCTGTGGCTTGTGTCTGCGGAGCAAAACTGAGAGTAAGGTATAAAAGGCCTTCTGTGCCTTTTTAGAAGGCCTACTGAATTACTTACAGAACTTTGTGTTCTGTGTATGTTTGGCTGTAAATGAGTGCAAAGAAGAAATGAGTAGAAAAGTGTGCTGTAAAGGACTAGAGGGCCTGTAGAACTTTGTGCATGGATACAAGGCTAGTAAATACGAATGGGCTCACTCTATTCTTATCAGACTGTCATTTCTGTGTTTCATTTCGGGTGTAAACAAAAAGGTGCTTCTGTTTTCAAGTGTTAGGCTATAGCTTTCAGATTATGATTAGCTGACTGATTTGGAGACTTCCACTGGAGTCAAGTAGGACAGTGAGACTGCTATGCACAAATGGGGTTTAATTCTGCATAGTATTTTACAGAATGTTTCCGTATGTGGAGTTACATGGACTTACAGATCAGGTTTGTTCAAGTCTCCATATAAATAAAAGAATGACTATATTTGTTGAAAGGACCTGTAGGAAGACAGTTAACTTTTAGCAGCAAAAGAATGTAAGCTTTTTCCTATGATATATTGGGGAAAAAACAAATTATTGCTAGAGAATACTAGTGGCTCTGAAAACAGAATGTGATTGTTCCAACTATGCATTAAATAGACTTTGTTATATTTGGACTTCAACAAGCAGACAGTCGACACGGTAACTTCGCTTGTTGAAAACTGTGGTCTTCAATTAAAATAATGCGCTAGTAGGTCATTCTGTGAAACTTGGGGGGCAAATCAGTCCCTCAGGTCATCTTTACTAACTTTGTATAATTAGGATCCCAATCGTCTTGTAATGTGTAGAGGAGTTATCACTGTCTTAAAACAGTCGCTCTTCAGGAATGTGTAATTAAACCACCTGTTTGTTTTGACAGCTTGACTCTGAATACTGATCATGGGGATATCTTACTGGATTACTCAAAGAACCTTATTACAGAAGAAGTGATGAAAATGCTGATGGAACTGGTAACTCTTTAAAATGTTGAATTAATAAACCAAAATTTTTAATATTCTAGCACTGCTTATATACATATAGCTCTGAATTTGAGAGGCCATCAGAGTTAAAAGGTGCAAGGCCATTCTCCAATGCACAGATCTGTCTCTTGTGCTCACTGAAAGGATTATGTGTAACAGACCAGCTGGCAAATGGTGCTGTTTACTGAAGTCTGCAGTAAAATAAGACAGATGAATTTGTAACTTGAACTGTTATAACATATGAAGTTGTAAGAGTCTTCTGTACCTGCAATTGAAACAATACTTCATATGTCATGCAGCCTTAGTTTTAAGATGCATTTGCGGTTGGGTGCATTTTAAGTAGTTTGTCACTAACTTTAGTTTATCCTGGTGTCCATATTTACAACTCTTCCTTAACTACTGGTTCAGCCAAAGGCTTAGACCAGGTAAGACAGACTTCTCTGCAAAACCAGCCATAGCAACATTACTTTTGCTATGCTTTGGTTTCAAAAAAAAATTAAAAATTCCAAGCTGGTACAAAGAATCATTGAGTCCTGTAGCAGTATGACAAGATGAAACTGAGTAAGATGGATTCATTGCATCTTGGTAATTCAGCATGTTACTGTGTAATCTCTTAAGGAAATAAATAGCCTGCATAAAAACACTTGTTCTTAAAATTAGAGAACTGATTTTTAAGCTAAAATCTAGTGAGTCTCTTAATGTGATCTTTATTTCACTGTCTTATGTGGTAAATGTTCACACTCTTTATTGTAGCTGGACCTTTGTAGTACATGTTGACTTCCTACTATTTTTAAGAGGTATCTATTTTTGTATTTCTCAGGCTAAGTCAAGGGGTGTGGAAAGTGCCAGAGAGCGCATGTTCAGTGGAGAGAAGATAAACTTCACCGAGGTAAGGCTATTTCTGTCCATGGTTCTGTCCCCTCAGTTGTGCCTGTGTGTTACAGATATTCATGCATCTGTGTAAGGAATCTTGAAAAAGCTTACTCTGATTGCTGGTTTAAAATGCTGGGTGGTTGTAATTTTTGCTGCACTACTTACATGAGAAGTTTTTACAGCTCGGACAAAGAAGAAAATGTGTTTGAATAAAGCTATTCAATCCTCCCTTCAACACACATCTTTATTTTTTTAGGGATTTTGGTGGTACATTTTTCCTTGTTTTCTCTTTAGTTTTTTATAGAGTGTAAAACAAGTCAGATCTTGCAAAGGGCATGGAGCAGAGTATTGCATTCTAGGTATCTGTTACATGCTTTTGCCTAATGTCAGTGTTTGTAAACTTCAGTAAACTGCCTGCAAAGTTGTAGTGAGGGTTGTGTAAGACTTCCTGCTTTGGGTTATTGATACTACTTATCTTCGGGTATGTTTAACAGCAGATAGTATAAACAATCTTGGGAAATTGGCTGCCTATTTCAGTAAGAGGGTGAGTATCTTCCTTCTTGTAGATCTGAAGGTTGTAATTATCATGGAATCATTTAGGTTGGAAAAGACCTTTGAGATCAGCAAGTCCAACCATTAACCTGGGACTGCCAAGTCCATCACTAAACAATGTTCTTAAGCACCACATCTATGTATTTTTTTTAAATGCCTCCAGGGGTGACAATTCCATCAGCTCTCTGGGCAGCCTGTTCCAATGCTTGACCACCCTTTCTGTGAAGAAACTTTTCCTAATGCCTAGTCTAAACCTTCCCTGGTGCAGCTTGAGTCTGTTTGCTCTTGTCCTGTTGCTAGTTACCTGGGAGAAGAGACCCACCCCTGACTGCTTACAACATCCTTTCAGGCAATTGTAGAGACCAATAAGGTCCCCCCCGAGTCTCCTTTTCTCCAGGCTAAACACCCCCAGTTCCCTCAGACGCTCCTCATCAGACTTGTGCTCCAGACCCCTCACCAGCCTCGTTGCCAGTCTCTGGACACACTCCAGCCCCTCAGTGTCCCTCTTGGAGTGAGGGTCCCAAAACTGAACACAGTACTCAAGGTGCAGCCTCACCAGTGCTGAGTACAGGAGGACAGTTGCTTCCCTTGTCCTGCTGGCCACCCTGTTTTGGCTACAAGCCAGGCTGCTATTGGCCTTCTTGGTCACCTGGGCACACACATGCTGAGCTGGCCATCAACCAGCACCCCCAGGGTAACCTTCCCCGGCACCGAGGTCACGCTGACAGGCCTGTAGTTCCCCAGATCCTTCTTCCTGCCCTTCTTGTGAGATGGGCATCACGTGGGCTGACGTCCAGTCAGCTGGGCCCCCCCTGGGTAGCCAGGGCTGCTGATAAATGATGGAGAGAGGCTTGGCGAGCTCCTCCGCCAGCTCCCTCGGTGCCCTCGGGTGGATCCCATCCGTCCCCATGGACTTGTGCGTGTCTAAATGGAGCAGCAGGTCACTGGCCGTGTCCTCCTGGACTGTGGGGACTTCATTGTGCTCCCCGTCCCTATCCTCCAGCTCAGGGGGCTGGGTACCCAGGGAACAACTGATCTTACTATTCAAGACTGAGGCCAAGAAGGCATTAAGTACCTCAGCCTTTTCCTCATCCTCCGTGGCAATGTTCCCTGCTGCATCCAATGAAGGATGCAGATTCCTCTTGGCCCTACCTTTGTTGCTGATGTATTTGTAAAAAAAATTTTTGTTATCTTTTATGGCAGTGGCCAGATTAAGTTCTAGCTGGGCTTTTGCCTTTCTAATCTTCGCCCTGCCTAACCTCACCACATCGCTGTAGTCCTCCAGAGCTGCCTGCTCTTTCTGCCAAAGGTCACAAAACTCTCCTTCTTCCCCCACCAAGTCCCAGCCAAAGCTCTGTTCAGCCAGGCCGACCTTCCCCACCGGCTCGACTTTGGGCACATGGGGCCGGCCGGCTCCTGCGCCTTTAAGGCTTCCCTCTGGAAGGATGTCCAGCCTGCCTGGAGCCCTTGGCCCTTCAGGGCTGCCTCCCAAGGGACTCTGTCAGCCGGGCTCCTGGACAGGCCAAAGTCTGTCCTCCGGAGGGCCAAGGTAGCGGTTCTGCTGACTTCCCTTCCTTACTTCCCCGAGAATCAGAAAATCTTGTCATTTCATGATCACCGTGCCCAAGATGGCCTCTGACCACTACATCACCCACAAGACCTTCCCTGTTCACAAGCAGCCGGTCCAGCGGGGCATCTCCCCTGGCTGGCTCAGTGACCAGCTGTGCCAGGCAGTTACCTCCCACACGCTCCAGGAACCTCCTGGACTGTGTCCTCTGTCCTGTATTATGTTTCCACAGACATCTGGTAGGTTGAAGTCCCCCAGGAGAGCAAGGGCTAGTGATGTTGAGACTTCTGCCAGCTGCTTGTAGTATGTTTCATCTGTGTCATCATCCTGGCTGGGTGGTCTACAACAGACTCCCACCAGGATACCTGCCTTGCCGGCCCTCCCCCTGATGCCCGTAAACACTCAACCCCATCACCACCATCATTCAGCTCTCGACAACCAAATCACTCCCCGACATACAGGGCTACCCCACTGCCGCACCCTCCTTGCCTGCCCCTTCTGAAGGGTTGGTAGCCACCCACTGCAGCGCTCCAGTTATGCAAATTACCCCACCATATTTAAAAATGTTTTATGTTCAAATGTTAACTTTCATGGTTAAATCTTCACTAAAACATACAGGAAACGAATTGTACCTTTTTCCTGAAATTAAAAGATAGGTTTAAAACTGAACTTGACAGTGAAATGTGATTTACTAGTCTGCCTTAAAGGCTGTTTAGTATGTTTGGGTTAAATTCACAGAAATCAGTATTTCGTTTGACTTCGTTATTGACTGACTTAACTGTTGCACAAGCTGTTTGCTTAAACTAACTCTAGTATTTGGACATTGTATTGTTTGTGAATGTTATATCTGTAAGAATGCACAGGTAAAAACAGGTACAGCTTCACTGGAGAAACAGTTCACCTTCCTTCTATATTAATGCCTTCAATTCATAGAGTTAATTCTAGTTAGTGAAAGAAGGAAGTGAGAAAAGAGGGTCCTAAGTCTTAAGTCTACTTGAATGTTGTTATGTCTGGTGTTGCCTCTCACTAGGCTCTTGTAACACAAGTTATACAGGGTTAGCCCATCTCAGACCATGTATTATGGAGTTACACTTTGTTGTCTACGTGAGAGCAAATACAGCAGCTGAAGCCTTCTCAGAAGGATGAAGTTTTCCCAGAAAGCACTTAAACACAATATTAAACTGTGATGTCTTTAGCTTCTGCTGCTAGCTCTCTATCTTGCTACTGTCCTCATGTGGCAACTTGGTGTAGCAGTTAGCTGCATGATGACTTTAGGAACATGTTTTTCGTTATCAGCTTTTCCTTGTTTACAGTCGGAAGTTGACTTGGAATTAGATTTCTTGTGTTTAATTTTTCCTGCTTGTATAGAATATCAGATCAAGTTGGTTTGGCTCTGAAGTATGAGCATGTGGACAATGTGAAATGGTCATGAGACCTTAAACAGGATGCTGTCAAACAGCATGACTAAATAAACCTAAAGCAGTAAGACAGAAGGGAGCTGCTTAATGGCAAGAACTGACTTGTCAGCTACTCTTGTTCTGATTTAGAACATTTTTTAGCTATTTGTCTTAATACTTAAGATTTGTCTGTATTTGGTTCTGCAGGCATTGGCTGTATGGTGTGTGCTTATGTGGAAATTCTTCATAGTGCACTCAAGTGTGTTATTGCCAGGTGTTTGTCCCATATGAGTTCAAACTTGCAGTTTGCTATGGCACAAAGACAGTGCATTACAACGTAGTGCATATCTGACCACTCATGTGGACAGTCTTCATAGCCCACCTGATATTTAGAAGATAATTCTGTTTTACAGTAGAAATCAGGTCAAATATGACTGCTTCTCTTGATAAAGATTTAACTTCCTTCAAGCCTGGTAGTGAGCAGTATGTACCAAATAATACCATTCTGTGGCTGGGTGTTGCAAAAAAATTGTGTCTATTATTTAAGTGGGTACACTTCGATAATTAGCAACTGCAAGAGCTTTTTTGTATTCCAAGTCAGTAACCACAGACTCGATGATTATTGAATTGGCATTTGGTATTTAAATCATAACTTGGCAGTTCACATTGTCTGTGTTGTCTTTGTTCACAGTGCCTCTCTCTATAGTGAGGCACAGTGAGGTGGAGCAGACTAATTTTTTAATTTGTTCATTAGTATTGGCTTAACTCCTTCATTCTAGCTTAAAGCTGTTAAGCTCCTGAACAGGCAAATCATAGGCCAGATCTCAGTGCTTTGACTTGTGTAGAAGTGTGGAGAATCAATACATTATGTTGCATGCTAACAGCTTGGGTTTTTTTTTCTCGTAACACAGCTAGCACCTACATTTCTGGCATGCAAGTATTCAGGGAACATTTAATTGTGGGCAGTGGCTAAAATCATGTGGCTATTATATTCCTTTTTTGTCAAATGTTTAGAGAAATTATGTATTTGTCTCATATTCCTATAGGCAATGGACTGCTCAGGATAATGGAAAAAATGTCAAGAGAAAATAACCTTGGCTTCTTGTTATAATTGATTCTCAGTATTGTCTTTAATAGGAAACAACTTCATCCTTGTATACCTGAAGCATGCCAAGTTCAGAGTACTGAATATTGCTGAATTTTGAACCTCAATCTTTCCAAGGGATTTTGAGCTTTCTTATCCAAGTAAACAGAGAAACTATTTATTTACTTTGCATATTATATGCTTTTGTAAACTCTCTGCACTGATGATGTGAAATGAGAGGGTGATGTAGATAGCTGGTGATGAATGTGTGTATATAAACTAGTGCCCTACCAATTACAGTTACTCTAAAGGATTTTTAAGTCTCGAAGGTTGTACTATCTGCTGGATGAGGCACCTGAGGCCCCTGGGTATAGTTTGGAAATGGCTTCATCAGGTTTTCTCCCTTATTGTTTCAGAACCGAGCTGTGCTTCATATTGCTCTGAGAAATCGTTCCAATGTGCCAATACTTGTGGATGGGAAGGATGTTGTTCCAGAAGTAAACAAAGTGTTGGACAAAATGAAACACTTCTGCCAGGTATAAACTACCACCATAGCTTATTTTTCATATGTTTGTTCTATACCCAGCCAGGTTCTTACATGTGTATTGTGAAACATTGATTGTAGGCTGGTTCACATGAATTACTGTGCCCTTTTTTGAGGTTTATAATAATTCTGGCTCAAGCAGGGAGTTGGAGCTGTTTCTAGTATGATCACTTCTTTCTGTTACCAGTTGGGTTTTTCTTTAATGGGTTCTCTAGGTCTTGCTCTTTTAGTAGTAATCTTGCATTTACTTCAAAAGTCTCGCAAATCACTTAAGTACCATTCAAATACTGCCTTATTTCTTGCTACTTTTTCAACTACTTAACTGTATCAGGTAGAAACTGCCTCTTAAAATTTGTGTAAAACCAGGAGAGAGGTAGAAGCTCCCAGCTCACTTGCAATTTGATTATGCTTTACCTAAACGAGAAGTTCTTTAAGACTATTTTAGGTCAGATACCTTTATGATTTGGCTTGCAACTTCGGCAGCATGAAAGTTTTCTGTTCCTTAGTTAAGTACAGCAGTGAACTGTTATCTTCAAATATCATTAATTGCTTTTTTATTCTGTGTATCTTGATAATGTAGGCGTCTGTGAGATCAGTTGAGGAAATGCTCTGATGAACTTCATAGAGCACTAATGAAGTCAAATTTATGTGTGATAAAACTAATGGGTAAAAACTCACTGAATAGTTCTGGTGCATTTTAAATATGACTATGAGGAACTGGACCTACTTGGCTGCTATTGTGAGTCTCATCCAGGTGGTAGTGGCTGGTATTGCTGCCACCTCATACTTTTTAACTCGTACAAAATGGGCCCAGGTTATGTCTGGTTCCTAATGGATAAATGCCAACAAAATCACAATAACTGACACTAACTGGTCCAAACTTGGTTGTTTCTTCAGATAATGTAAGAATTGAATGACCACAGAAACACAACAGTCTTTTTCCCGCTGTAGAGTTTTTAGCTGATTAAAATTTTGGTGGTAATGCAAAATCAGACTTTCACTGGTGCCTCCTTCTTTATTGCTAGATGGTTTCAATCATCAGAGCATGTTTTTAATGCACAAGTTGTTTTCCTTTTAGCTTAATTTCTCTTGCCTTTGCCAATACTGCTGTAAATGCTGTCCGCGTGGAAGGAGAGCTTGATCTTGCAGCGTGTTTTAAATATGTGCGTTAGATTTCTAGTACTTAGTGAAGTGTCATCTTTGACATAACCAAAGGTATAGCTAAGAAGTTAGCTCTGAGTGCAGTCTTTAAAGTCTAGAAGCTTGAAAGTTGTCTTTGGATGCTTTCTACATCAGTGCCTGAAAACACAAACTATTTCTACTGTTAGAATCACTAACTTCAGTGTAAGTATAAAATAGTCATTGCAATTTTCTTTTGCCACAGAGAGTCCGCAGTGGTGAATGGAAAGGGTACACTGGAAAGGCGATCACTGATGTGGTCAATATTGGGATTGGTGGCTCTGACTTGGTAAGCTCCTGACTTCTATACATTTTCCACATCTCTTTGTGTGTGTATGTGCTTGCAGTGAAGATAAAATCTTATTGTTGCTTCTATCCAGGGCCCTCTGATGGTAACTGAAGCCCTGAAACCATATTCTAAGGGAGGCCCTCGTGTTTGGTTTGTATCCAACATTGATGGTACTCATATAGCCAAAACCCTGGCTGAGCTTAAAGCAGACACTACGCTGTTCATCATTGCATCAAAGGTTTGTCTAATACAAGCACTGGGGTGTGATTTTTCTCTGACTGTAAAAGATTCCAAGTAGAGATTTGTCCACAAGAAGGTCTAGATGAGGGACTTCTAGTGTGGACTGCTCTAAACAGGCCTGCTGTGATTCACCCTAAACTTGAAGTAGAAGCTTGTGTTGCCACTGAAATACTTACGGATCCAGAAGTCAAGTGCTGAAAATGGCTTAACCTAAACAAGTGAGGCACATGAGCAATTTCATGTTGTCTAGCATGTATTTCTCAGTCAGTAAAAGTTTAAGCTTTATTCACAAGTTGATTTTACTGTACTTCTCTGTGGGTGCAATGTAGGATCCGATGTAGTTACTTATTTGAAATTCAAGATCTTGTCTCATTTCTTTAAGGTTACTTTTGGTCCTTTATCTTAAGTACGTTGTTGTATTTTTTGCATTAATGAATTGCATGTAGTGGGAACCTTCATTCCGTTTTAGGGTAGTAACAAAATACCTTCACCTAAATAACTTAAATGCTGAGTTCCTTGGGCATAAAGGATATACTAATATATAAGTATGTACTTAAGCTGCTTTACTTAGGAAAAGGTAGTTAGTCTGCTGCTAGTTAGTAAGATGACACTTATTTCTGAATATGGACTTAATAGCTGCCTTTTAAGGTCTTGCCTTGGTAATAACTTACTCTGTAAACGTAACTGTTAGCTGCCATCTTCCTTTTGAGGAATGCTTCTGTCATGGCAGAAACAACTGGTAAAGACAAACTTCATAGTTATGTAACTTGGGTTGCTTTCATTTGTAAAGCACAGTGGAACCTTTTTGCTGTTGAAGACTATCTGCAACAAATGAACATGTGTGTAATGCTGGCCATGCTCGACAGTGACGCTCATTATCTCATCTTGGCAATACTGCAGCCGAGCAACAACTTATGGAGTAATAAGGAAACTTCACAAGTAATACTAATGGTCACTTAGAATAATTGAGTTCAGGGATCACGGTTCAAAGGCTTAGAAGACTGCCAAATTGAAAGAGTAACACTTCAATTTCTGTTTGCCAGATAGTAGTTAGATAATTGGATATATTTGGAAGAGGATGAATGGCATTTTTTTGTTTTCCATAACAGGCTTGTGTTTCATAATGAAATATTTCTGGAGGTGGATGAGAGTAGGTTGAATCTAATGTTCACCCTTAAAGCTAAATTTTGATGGTTGAATAAATCAGAATGGTTGTAGATCTTTGCAAAACTGCATGACTGAACTTCTGTGCACACTTCATGAAGCAGGAAAATGTTCTGCTCTAATCAGCAGAACAAAATTATGGCAAGAGTCTTAGAAATGAGTGTTCCTACATGAAAACGTAGGAATGGAAGAACAAGAGGACAATCAACTAGGTTATGTTGTTTTGATGCCCAATTAGTTTGTTTTTAGTTGGATGGTAAAACTTCATGTTTAGTGGAAGAGTAAAGTGGAAAATTTTGGTCTCAAGGTTTTGCATAACAGTTTGGGGGAGGGAAGGCAGGAAATGGGGAATAATTATTCCAATTCCAGATAATGTGCTTATTTAGGTAAATCTAGAAACACTAGTCTTTAGTGGATTGATAAACCTGCTTTTTAGCTGAAATCTGGCAGCAATTGTCTATTACGAACATCTAGACTCACTCTGCTCTGATTATCTGGAACAAATGATGTTTTAGCAGCCTGAACTTGTGTCAGTTTTAAATCGTGTTTCACATACTTCCTTATTTTCTGATGTGCAGACTTTCACCACCCAAGAAACTATCACGAATGCAGAAACAGCCAAAGAGTGGTTCTTACATGCCGCTAATGATGTAAGTCTAACATGTTTAGGTTACATAACAGAATGCAACAGCTTTTCATTGTGCAGCTTCTCCCTGGTTGTTCTGTGCACTTTGGAGCAGAGTGAATAGCTGCCCAAATTCAAGCGGTATAGCTCAGTGAATGCTGTATATATATCTCATTTCATGGATAGTGACAGGCTGTTAAATCTGATCAAAGTGACAAAACCACTAGTTTTTGATTATAAATGATTGTCACACGTTGTTCCCTGAAATACTACCTGTTAAGTAATAGAGCGTAGCATTTGCCTTAGAACTGGGTAATTAGTGGAACCACTGATACAGAAATCCAGGAACATGTTATATGTGGCATTACCTTCCAATTCTTGGCAAATACATTAAAAATGAAGCTATGATTGAATAACTAACATTTCTATGTCAGAGGGCAGTGCTATGAATAGAAACCTTGTATTTGTCTCATTCTATCTCTAACCTTTATAAGAAAAAAGCAGATACTGCCTACTCAGGTAATTAAGGTGGTCTTGAACCTGTTCCAGTCAGAGTAGCTGTACTTGGTTGGGAAGCTGGGCTTTGAAATACCCTGTTAACCCTACTGGTGCAGACAACTCAACTTTGTTCACCAGAACACTTACTGAAAGACCAAACTCTATATTTAGAGCTGGAGATTTATCAGTAAATCCAATTGTCTTTATCTTCTAACTAGCTGGAAGGGTAGCATATGTACAACAAACTCTACCTACTCCAAACTGGTGGTAGTAATGTTCCAAACTGATAACATACTCTTATGGAAGTCGTGTGCCACTCTAAGTAGTGACTGCTTCCAGTGGGTTTCATGTATTCTGATAATATTCTCAGAATGTTATCTTCAGACAGGCATGCTGCCAAATCCCACACTGAATGTGAATAAGGTGATTTCAAGTTGATAATGTGAAAATAACTGATAGTCAACAGTGTTTAAATGTGAATGGTAGCAGATCATCTTTATGACAAGAAATAAAAATAATTAGCATTCTAGATCTAACAGTGTTTATTTTTATTAAGCCTTCAGCTGTGGCCAAGCATTTTGTTGCCTTGTCTACCAATGGTGTAAGTATAACAAATCTATTTTATCTTTTCTGTGTATCTTTAAGGTGTTCATTTTACAATCCATTAAGGAAGCCTATCTTTTAAGACAGTTACTTGAATACCAATAGTTATTCTTCCTCTTGAAAGGAAGCATTTTTTTTCTACTGAAAATAACTAACACTTTTAGAGTAATGAACAGTATCAGGATTTGACGACCTTCATTATAGTTTTTTGCTTTTTCTGCTAGAGTTTGAAACCTGCTATCAGGTCTCATACTTGAAATGACTGTCCTGTTATTAGTGAGTGTTACCTGTAATTAATTGAACTGTGTGTGAATGCAGTTATGTAAATAAATAGTATTTTCCTAGACCTCTGAAGTAAGTGCTGAAGTGATGCAAGTAGTTTGTGTGAATAATCTGTAGCATATGAGTATAATGTTCCCTGATGCGGTGGTTCATGCAAAGTATGAAGTAGAAGGACCGATAGCAATTAGAAAAAGACTGCAGTGGCTGAGAGGCTGTTGGGTACTGTGATGTGAAGTTCCTTTTTTATGTTATGGTTCTGCTAAATGTAGATGGAATGTCAGTCCAACTCCTAACTATATTACCACTTTGATCAGAAAATAATGTATGTCATTGATTTTATCTGAGACTGCTGCGTAGTGATAGGTGGAAATTAATGTTATCTTCTTCTGGTGAATGCTGTATATTTTTTAAATAGAGGATGTAGTTGGGGAATTGTGCATTTTATAGGTATCCAACTTGTGTGTTCGATTTTCTAGACCTAAAGCTTTTTAAGAATGTTAGTTTTACTTATGATGTTCTTACATGCTTTTTTTATTATTCTAGCCTAAAGTTAAAGACTTTGGAATTGACCCAGAGAACATGTTTGAGTTTTGGGATGTAAGTAAATGTTTAATGTTGTGTGGTAGATGTTAACTGTTAGGATAATCTAACTTGCTTCAGAAAATGCTAACTAGATCTTGGGAAACTGCCAAAACACCTAAATTATACTCGTTGTGTTCTATGTACTGAAACATCTGGAAACTTGTAATTCCAGGCAAATTCAGAACATGTCAGATAAGCAAAACTGTTACGTCTCTTGACCATTCCATTAAAATGGTGCAGTCAAAGGTCTGAAGAGGAGCCTTCTATATTCCTGGCTGTCTAATCAGCTGTTGGGTAACAGGAGATAGAAGTCTTAGCTTATTCCTCGTGTAAGTAGTTATTATAAGCTGTGACATTTGACGGTTGGGGTCCACTGTATATAATTTAGGCCTGTAAAGGTCAAACATCAGAACCAGGAGCCTAATTTGGTATTTTTGTAGCAGATATGTATTTTAAGTATACTGCCCTTATACTTAACTAGAAACAGCTTGGTTTGCCTCATTGACTATGTGCCTGACAAACTAGTTTATAAAGCTGCTGTTTAGAAATTATCTAGAGCATTACCTTTCCCTAGGTAGTTCCATAATCTCATTGCAGCAGGCTTTATCTATAGAGGAGTGATACTAGGCAAGCAGTTAATACAAGCTGCAAACTTAGTGTTTGGAAGGGAACTGGAATCATCAAAGAATCTGCTTCAACAGATGTTACAAATTTTTGGACTAGCAGGGTAAATTTCAAGTCTCAAATAATTGCATACTTAAGGATTTGTTAGGGGTCTACTGTAAGGTGCAGGTTCCCTTGACCATGCCATGTAATGTGTTGTGAATTATTTCCAGAAACAATATCTATTTTGCTGAAAATAGTCTAAACATATGCTGCTATTTCCTAGTAGTTTGAGTTTAAAAACCCTGTGGTTACTTCTAATGTATAAATTAATCTTTTGCTTTCAGTGGGTTGGTGGCCGCTACTCTCTGTGGTCTGCCATTGGTCTCTCCATTGCCCTGCATATTGGTAAGTGTTCCTGTGATGTAACAATGCCAAGAACTAGTCTGTTTGCTTCAGGAATATAACTGTGGAATGCATTAACAATAATGAGTTATGGATCAGATTTGGGGCAGATACTCTTTTACCCACCTACTCTGAGTGATTGGATGTTTGTGCTAAAAAACAACCTATAATGCATCAGAAATGTTGAGAGTTTTCAGTACTGTAAATGCAGTTTTGGAAATTACCTGTACTTAGGTACGAATAGTAAAACTGCATCTCTTAGTTTCTCTCACTTGCATAGCCAAAAGTGCCTGATCACTTAAAGCCATGTCAGTGAAAATCACACCTTGCAACTGATGTTCCTAAGCTACTTAAAAGTAGTGTATTCAGTTTCTGCAGGTATTTACACACTAACCATTAAAAATCCTATGTCTCCAGTTCTGCATTTGAGCTCAGTTTAGCATTGTTAACAGTCTCCTCTCATTACTTCCTTTTGTCCCCAGTACCTGTGCTTCTAGGCTAGAGGGCCTGATGATACAGGAATGCTGCTTCTATCTTCAGTCGATTGTGGCACAAATGTAGACCCTCAGAATTGATCCCCATCTACCTTTTATACTGTTATGGTAGCATTGGCATTTTTGATGCAGGTGGAGAGTACACAGTTAATGTGAAAGAGCTCGAAGAACTGCTATTTCTTGTTGAGCTGGCTGTTCAGGAGTCTTGCTTCCCTCATCACTACTTTCAGATATTTCAAGTCTGAAACCATAATGTCATTTTAATAAATTAAAGCTAGAATTCTCTTAGACTGAGGTTAGAGGAAACATTGGTTTTGATGGTTTTAGAATTATGAGTAGGAGTTTTCATATGTAGAAATACCAGTGCGAACAGTAAAATAAACTTCAGGCGCTTAGTGTTTTGTCTGCAATAAACTGTTCATCTCTGCTGTCAGACAGATTTGGTGCTGCCTGCTGACATGCCATATCTGCGCTTCTTGCTTTTACATCCATCATCTCCCAAAGTTGGCTTCTGACCATAGGTAGAGCTGCTGCTTTGTCAAACACTTCACCTCCATTCTTTCCGTATAACAATCAGGATTTCTGGTTTTGCAGGAAAGGATGGAGTTAGATAAAATACTCATTAGTGAAAAGAAATGGTGATTTAAATACCTTAATTATAGAGCAGAGAAAAATGGGGTGAATTAAGAGAACAAGGAAGGGAGGGGGGAACCGTCTTCTTTGAGAAGACCTTATTACAGTTGTTTCGCCAGACCAGCATAGAAATGCTTACTGTACTACCCTTGCCCTGTTATTCTGGGGGATGTCTCTCCTACTGTGTCTGTGAAGTCACTAAGTGTTCAAACTTGCTGAAAACTATGTAGCCTTTAATAGAGAGCCTGGTTTTAATGCCTCTTCGCCTTCTAGTTGCTCATTTTGCCTGCATGGGGATTTTAGGCAAAGGTTTTTGAAGTATGTTTCATTAAGTTGAACTTGCTCTGAAGTCCAGGCTTTAATCGTAACTAAATACATCTGGCTTATGGCACGCAAATTTCAGGAGAAGTCAAAGTGCAGCTTTAAACTTGATTAGTAGTTGGGAGCCTTGCTGCATACCAGAAATCCCAACCGTTTTAAGATTGCCTCTGCAAGAAAAATCAAATTTGAGTTGTGATAGTAAATATGAACTGACTTTTTTCCATTGTTAGGTTTTGACAACTTTGAGAGCCTGCTTGCAGGAGCCCACTGGATGGTGAGTGTGGGATCCCTATTTCAGATTTGTTCCTCTTAAGTGTTTTAGTATGATAACTGGCGGCAGGTTTCTAAAGTTTAGCTCCCCGTGCCCTCTCGGTGCTTCCAAAATGACTGTGCTTGGGAAGGTCTCCCTGGATCAAAACAACAATAAAAACAGTTTTAGTGTTGGGAGGGGTGACAATTGCTTCATCAAAAGTGTAACAACATATGTGTCACATAGGATAAACACTTCCACACTGCCCCACTGGAGAAGAATGTGCCTGTTCTGTTGGCCATGCTGGGCATCTGGTATATAAACTGCTATGGATGTGAAACCCATGCCCTTCTGCCCTATGACCAATACATGCACCGCTTCGCTGCTTACTTCCAGCAGGTAAGACTCAGAGTAAAGGTTTCATGAAGGAATTATGTAGATATGCTTCTGTCCTAGTTCTAGAAACTGAATGTATGTTTCTAGGTTAAAATTGCAATCGCTTAAATTCATGTTATCAAGGACTTAGAGACTGGTGCCAAGATAGATACGAACTTATCTGCTCAGATAATTTCGCAACATTTTGCCCTCAAACATCTGTTATCTTGATGTCTGTAAATGAAGCAGCTGTATGTCTTACGAAATTACAAAATTGCTATAACTCATTGTAGTTGAAGTCTGTATGGAAACTTGTACTAATACTGTGTGGTTCTGCAAGAAAGCTAATATTGCCCTTCCCTTTTAGGGTGATATGGAGTCTAATGGCAAATACATTACCAAGAAAGGTTCTCGTGTGGACTACAGTACTGGCCCTATTGTGTGGGGAGAGCCTGGCACCAATGGGCAGCATGCTTTTTACCAGCTTATTCATCAAGGTAGACTGAAACTACTCAATACCTTGTTTTGGAGTTGAATTTTGAATGGCTGTAAAGCTGCAAGAGTCTTCAGAATTGATACTGGTTTAGAGGTTGGGCTCTTATCTGACGCAGCATCACATTGCTATGGTGCTCTTAATTAGTGACTTCGGAAGATAACAAGATGCAGGTTTTAACTGTACAACAAGGAAGGTCAGCTAAAGCTGAAACTACTGAGCTGTATTGTCACTTTCCCGTGCTGTTTATAAAAAAAAAAAAAGCTTTTTAAAAATATTTTTGAAGTGGCTGTGTCTTCCAGTAATTCTGAAAATGGGGTGAGAATTGAAGTTTTTTTCTAAGACTTTCCTGTTGCAGGGTTATTAACGTGGCTTTTCTTACAGGAACTCGCATGATTCCCTGTGACTTCCTGATCCCAGTCCAGACCCAGCATCCAGTCAGAAATGGCTTGCATCACAAGGTAATAAATTGTCAGTGCACCCATATTTTCTTGTGGCTGAAGGCATTGAAGCTTCTTCAGTATTGCAGCATGTGAGGTTTTTTGTATGTCCCTTTGAAACTGTACACATGGGCTGTCAACATTCACAATAGATTTGAGAATATCTAAGTTACAATTACATGTTACGTTTAATATATGTGATACAGTGGTATTTTTGTTCATGAAGAAATGGCACAGTTCGTGAGGCAGGTCAGTGGTGTGGCCTGTTGGCTTACTGAGGTTGCAAAGTGTTGAACAATTAAGTATTGGTGAGAAAATTCCTTGTAGAAATTGTTAGGAGTGTAGTTCTTGCAGAGTAGGAAGGAACAAATTCTCAGAGTTGATGAAAACTTCCTCAGAGATGCTGTTGTGAGTCTTAAGCTCTAGGACAAGTGAGTATGTATACTAGTGTGGCTAGCGTGATAGCCTTCCACTCATAGATATTTTTTTATTTGTCCATTTTTTCTAGTTTAATTGGATTATCCAACTAAGGATTTTCAGTGAACTGTCTAACCATTTTTTAAGTTCCGTAGGTGGAAACATGTCCAGGTCTACTGTTACTGCATACTTAAAAACAAAAAAATAAACCCACAAAAAAACCCGAAGAGACCCCCAAAACATGTTTCCTCACTAAATTTCAATCTTGTCATTATTTCAGATTACAAGTGCTATTTGAATTGTGTAATAATAACTTTTTGTCAAGTAACGCTAAGTACAGGTGAAAGTTTAGGACATGACTTTGCAAAAGAAGGGAAGAAAAGGTTTCATTCTACTGTAGATACAGTAAGAGATGACTTCAGTGTAATGGGTATGAATTTGCAAGTAAGAGTAAGTATGTCTTAGTTTGTTACATTGATTAACGCTGTGCCTGGCTTTCCATGCATATGGTGTGGCGTGGAATAGAAGTTTAGACTGTACTGGATAAAAGGGTGTGTGAAATCCTGGCTTCTTTGTTCTTGTTGGGGGGCTTGCTGTCAGTTTCAGCAGGGCAGGATTCTGCAAAAACAGTCCTGGTTGTCTTGGGATACCAGCACTGTTAAAACAGTAATCAAGTCTCCTGGCACTCTGAGGTAAAAAGCGATAGCAGGCATTATGCAGCTGAAACTACTGCACATATTACTGCCGTAGTGTTTAAAAACGAATGTAGTAACTTTAGCCTAGGTCTCAGTCTCCGTTCAAGCACTGGGTATTGCTGTTCCAGCTGGAAGCAGTACTTGGTTTGATACATACATTTCTACTTGCCAGATCCTTTTGGCCAACTTCCTTGCTCAGACTGAGGCCTTGATGAAAGGAAAGACCGCTGATGAAGCTCGTAAGGAACTTCAAGCGGCAGGACTGAGTGGAGATGCCCTGGAGAAGCTCCTTCCCCATAAGGTAACCGGGCTCTGGCACTCGACAGCGTTTCCCGGTTTAGTTGGACGCTGTGGTGGGGAGGGAGGCGTCGTGTTGCTGCGCTGCTGGACGGAGTTTGCTCATGGGGCAGTGCCCTCCGGTGGCTGTGAAGAGCTACTGTCGCGATAGCTGCGAAGATTAAGATACAGGTTCTGCTTTGTCCAGTCTCATGGTGCTGTCTGTGAATGGCACTCTTGCTGAAAGGCTGCTGAGCTGGAAGCCTTTTTGAGGCATTTCAGGCAAGATGAGCTACCTCATCACTGCCCCTGGGATACTGACTTGTTGGTTACTTTCTCTAGCCCATAGTAGCCAGTAATGGTGCTTGGAGATAACATTTTGCCATTGTATTCATAATAAACCATGAAAATGGATACAATTTTCTGGTTGAAGCTGTTAGCCTTTAAAGCTTTCAGCATTTTGTATTTGTTGCTAGTAGATATAGTCCAGTATGGGCTGCAAGGAACATACAAACCGCAAGTTTCTCATGTAAGTTTTACAACATATTAGATAACACCGTAACTCTTGTTTTGAAAGGTCTTTGAGGGAAATCGACCAACCAGTTCCATTGTGTTTACAAAACTCAACCCCTTTACTCTGGGAGCCATCATTGGTAAGTAAATGGATCTCTCATCTGTGAATGAGACTTTCTTTTATTTATACTTTCTGATAAATCTTCTTTTCTGATTACAGCCATGTATGAGCACAAGATATTTGTTCAAGGAATTGTTTGGGACATTAACAGTTACGACCAGTGGGGGTAAGTAGTCTTGATCAATTTCTTGCATACTTGCTGACTGTGGTATTGCTTAATCTGTCATGACTTAGAGAGAAAAAAAATAAGTGTTAAACTTAGAGCAAATTATTATAGGATAGTTTTAAATGAAAACAGATTTTGTGGGGGTGAGTCACCATGTATCCTTGTTCAGCCATGCATAATGACTTCGTAGATAGAACTTCAGCTAAGGACCTTTGTTTAATTAGACTAAAAAAATACTATGAATGCAGAAAAGAGGCAGTAATACTGAAAAAAATAGTCAAGCAGGCTGAACACGTTCTAAGAATTAGAAAGGGAAAATAATTTCCCTTACAGAAGGGAAAATTTTCTCTCTAGAAATGTTTACTAGGCAGTTTGTATGGCATCTGTGAAGCAAAAGACTGACCACTTAATTTCCCTGTACAAGAACATTCTTGGCAGATGTGTTTATATATAGGAGCCGTAGGTCTGATGCAGGCTGCACCTGTGACCAAGGTTCATGGTAGAGCTCCATGTGGAGAACAGCAGCTTTATGAGTTTTTCACTTTATCACTTTTAAAAATGGAAGACTTAATAAGGAGCTAATCAGGTTCTTTTTAATCTGTAATAATACTAACTGTACAACATGCTGTATGAGGGCTTATCCAGGACAAAAATTGGGAAATGAGTAAGATTTTTCAGGTGAAACCTGCCTGAGCTGTGAGGGGTTATTTTGAAGAGCAAGTTTGCTTTACAGGCCTAGAACAGCAGTTTACACTAAGCTCTTTTAAAGGCTGAAGGATAATTCCTTGTGAAGATTTTCTTGGAGCTATGCTACCAGAGAAAGTGCTTTAACTAAAATACTGTGGTAGAAATTGAAAATGGAAGCTGGCTGATAAAAGCTGATGCATCTTACCAATTTTGAAGTCGGGGTGGGGTAGAAATAAGTACAGCTTTTACTGCAACACATTAGAATTTAGAATGGCATCTAAAACTAGGGAATGTGGGGATGCTGTAGAAACAACCTAGTTTCTTGTAGCTGTTGAATTATCCTAGGTTCTTGCCCTGTGTGCTGTAACTCCTGCATAGTGTGTTGTAGTGTTGGGGAAGGCTACCAGGCCTGCAGCTCGGCTGTTGTTTACTGTTTTGGTGCTACAAATCAGTGTTCTGAGTGGATGTCGTGTTCAACAGTGAACAGTAGCAAGCTGAATGCATTCTGCATAACACAAATGACTACAGAAAGGGAAATGACTCTGCTTAACTTTTAAAACAAAACTTCCTCTCTTTAGATGTCCTGTAATTTAAGAGCTGTTTGTTTGGCTAAGCAGCTGTGAGAACTCCAGCTGAATAATAACTGACTTTGTCAGTGATTTCTGAAGGGAAAAGCATTCATCATAGTGTTTGCTGCCAAGTTAACTGGCACCTATTTTTAATGTCAATAGCTAATAGTAAATACTGTAAGTTGTTAGCACTAATGTTTTTCTTTCTTCTGACTTTTTAAATACAGAGTTGAACTTGGAAAGCAGCTTGCCAAGAAAATTGAGCCTGAACTGGAGTCAGATGCTCCAGTGACATCTCATGATAGCTCAACAAATGGGCTCATCAATTTCATCAAAAAACACAGAGCCTGAAATAAAAGATTTGGAGGACATCGACAATCCTAACCACAGAACACCCAGACCTGTTGTAGTTGTGCTTTTTTAGCCACTTCTAACAAAAATAGCACTTTACAGATGTAGCTTCTTCACTTGTTGCAGTTAACCTTGTTGCGTCAAGTGTTACAAACGAAAACTAGGTTTGTGAAACCCAGAGGCTGTATAGTTGCTTTTTATTTTTGTGGCTGTTAATCTGTGAAGTGCAGCTGGTATGTTCCTCAGTTCTTATCCCTCAACTTCCTTAAAAGTGATCATGTATTGATACTAGAAAATAAAAGGTATGATGGATGAGTAATACTTCTTCACTTTGTATCTCTTAAAATGCAGACCTAGTAACACTTGCCTCACTGTCTATCTGAGGTTCTCTGAAGCCAAGAACTAACATGTTGTTTTGGACTGGTTCTGCTGTAAGCTACAAACTAGAATGTGTTCAAAGAATCAAGTCTTTAGCTGTAGATTGTTCAGGTTGAATAATTTGATGCATTTGAGCAAGATACAGAATTTTTTCAAATGCTACTGTGAAAAGGAAAACTTACTAGTGTTTGGTAAAATACCTCCTGATGTCTCTGTAAGCTGTGGAAACCCTATGTGGACAGCTATCAAAAAAAGGAAGAAAGCTCCTGGAGTGATGGTAGTATCTTAATGTTCCGAACAGTTTTCAAGCATTTGTAAAGCAAAAGCTTGGGATTGCTTGCAGAAGAAATGTATTTTTGGTGTCTTCCAGAGGTGCTTTCTCTCATGTTTAAATCAGCATCAGTGTTCCAACAACAAAAAAACAACCCAGCAAACTATTTGTAAACAAGTTGCTTATATCCTTTTCTCGCTCTCTGCCACTGTTAACCCCTCTTTGCTAGCAGACTGGCATGCTATGGCGTTTGTTCTGTAACACCTTTAATAAAGGTAAGACACAAGCATTGAAAGGAGAAATAAGATGTTGATTGTGGTTCTCATACCCTGACCTCTTCATGACAAATGCTACTGTGGCTACAAAGTCTGACCTTGTACCTCTTAATGCATATGTCTTTGCTGTACATATGCATCGGCAGGATCAAAAGCTTGGTCTTGCTAAAGCGGCACACTAACAGCTTGATACTGCTTGAAAATCTGGCTGCATGGATTTGAGTAGTTAGGCTTAGACGCTTTGGTTTTGATCAGCTTTATAAAGCAATTTTCCCACATGAAACAATGGTCACAAAGATAACCCACTGGAGAAAGGCAGATTTTCATATGGGGTCTTTAAACTTTTCATCCACCTGTGTAAAAGCACATGCTAAAGCACAGCTTCGTCCATGTTCGGTGGAGGTGAGGTGGGATGTGGTGTTGAGGCCTGTGGTGAAGCCGGGTGCTTTGTCTCAGGGCTCTGGTTTCACCTTTGGTCTGTTCCTCTCCTGGACACTAGACCCTGGGAACCTCTCTTGGAGAAGAAAGGAAGATGTCTGTCTTGTAACTCTACAGTTATTTTCTAACCTCGTTTTTTTCTTTCAGGGTGTTCCCTGATGTGAAATGTAACACACCTGATGATAGCGTAACAGGCGGTGCCACCCTGCAACTCACCCCACAGGGCAGGACAGCGACCCCCACCCCCGCGCGCTGTTTGTGCGTGCGGGAACAGCACTCCCGCAGTGGCACTGCCGCTTAGAAAAAAAACTAATAAATGTTCGTTTTTGGAAACGCTTCATCGTCGCTCTGCAAAGCCGGTTGGCCTCCCGAGGACGCTAATGAGCCCGAGCGCCCCTTTCCCTGATGGCCGCCAGCAGCGCCCGGCGGGCTCCGCGCGCTCGTGCCGCCCCGGCGGCGCCCCCTGGCGGCAAAAGCGCGGGGCGCGTATTCCCCCCCTCAGCCCGCCCGCGCTCTCAGCGCGTGCCCCTTCCCCCCCGCCCGCGCCTCAGCCTGCCCGTGAGGGAGCGGCCGGCTGCCAGCTCCGGCTGAGGTGCCCTCGGCGCTGAGCCCCCTCACGGGCTCGACCTCGCCCCAGCCGGCTCTTGTACCTGTGAGAGCTCCCGGGACTGGCCCTCCTGTGTGTGCCTTATCTGCGAACCGATGGTGGGATCGCAGGGGTAAGTGAAGCACTACCTCCAAGCAGCCTGCTGCTTCATCAGCCTGGCTGCCGGGTTTATTACCTCAGAGTTTACAGGGATGCTCAGTAGCGTAATGGCTCGTGGCCATAGTCAAACACAGGTTAAAAGTGGTCAAGAAGCTTTAAAAGGACATTACTTTTCTGCCCCCTGCAGTGGTTGAAGAGGGCACGGTGGTAGAGCTCACAAATAATGTGCAAAGGAACCAACTGTGGCTACATTCTGAAGATGAGGTAGTGTAAAAACCATGTATGGTTCAGGATGTCACTTTCAGTTGGAGGCTAAAAGCCAAGAAAATAATGACCTGCCTGCCCAGGCCTCGATCTTCCCTGGGTATGCGCTTAGAGTTGTGTTGGGGGTGGGCAGTGACCCTGTACTGCTGTGCTTATCCTCAGCCATGACATGCATCCCGTTGAGTAAAAAATACAGGAAGTTTTTGATTCGGTTTCTGGTACATGAGGTCCAGTGACTCTGTTTAGATCCTTCTGTATAATAAACTAGCTGATTCCCGTGAACGAAACACAAATAGTGCTCTAGTGACAAGAAAGTCCAACCTAGCCAGTTCTAATTGGGAAAGCGTACTGGGCATGGCTGAGCTCCCTGATAAAAGAACTGTTGCGCTACAAGAGAGAACAAAAAGTAACATCCCTAAAGTAAGCACCCATCAAACCCACGAGCTGGAGCAAGATCCATGATCCTCAGCCCAGTGTGTTAGCCACAAGGCATACATTTCTTTTGAAGGCCTCTGAGGAAATAGTGTGGGGATGCTTCAGTCAATGTAAGTAGTTACCATCTTTACACTTGCAATGCTGATTTGACTATATAATCATAATTTTTCAAAGTAAAAGTTCATATAATTGTATATTTTAAGAGTTCTTGAGAAAGTAATTACTATATTCAAGGGAAAATTTTAATATTTTTAAAGCATATTCTGTTAAATTCTTGTTGCATTCCCATTGGATGTGTATTTAATATAGACTTCATGGGTATGAGATTAAAGAAGGAATATGTTTGCATTATAATTGATCTAAAAAGACTGTCTCTCAGAGCTATGATTGTGGTGAAGATGTCTTCTGGTTCTCTTGTCTAAAGAGAATTTGGCAAGAATAATCAGTAAGTGATCTCCTTTGCCACAATTCATAGCGATCTGATCTGCTGGGGTTATTCTGATTTCCAAACTATCCAGCACTACGTGCAGAGTTTCTGCAGACTCAATGATCGTATTGGTTTGAGCTTAAACTTCTCGAAGGATGATAACATGAGTAGAACTTCCCAAGCTACACTAAGAGCTTCAGTTGAACCTGTTGCTGTTCTGGAGAAGTAAAAAGCGCTTACAGATCTGCTGTGCTAGTGCTGAAGCACCCAGGCCATGAGTCTGTATAGATCAGTCAAGTAAAAAGAAGATAGTTTTACCTCATTAATCAATTCATTCATATTTCTTTTTTTTTTATATTCTCCCAGGCAAAATGCTTATCTTCAGGTGTTCTTAAAAATACTTTGCTTTGCTAATTCCTGCTGTTAATTTCTGTAAAAAGGAAATGGATTTTTAAGAGTTAAGTAGATAAGTACAGCATACAATAGTGAAGTCTAGAGTATTAAAGTTCTGCGTAAATCTGGTTTTGTGAATTTTCAGTACGATATTGACAGAGTGTGCATCCTGCTAACTTTTATATAGGTAGAAGAGAACTGGCTTGCAGGCTATATTAATAACAGTGTTTTGGGGACTACATGGTGTAACAAATAGAAAGCAGTTTGGCTTCCAGAGTTAATTGTTAAGCAACTTGGATTATCAATGAAAATTCAGCAGAGGGAAGTGTGCTTTTTAGCTGCTGTTTCAGTCAAACTTGGATGCTAGTAACCATATTGCTGTACCCTCTTTGAAAAGAGGCTTTTCAATTTTTTGTTAGTTTTGTGGCATGTGGGGAATGTCAAAATGGATCAGATGAAAAAACAGTCCTAGAACTAAACATTTCCAAAGGGCTGGTAACGTCCATATAACTTCATTGTGCCCTCACATTTTCCCTTCTGTGTGTTTTCTCATTTTGAGTTTTCTGACAGAAGAAAAACGGAAAACTGATATTCTCGTAAAACAAAACAACGGTTCCCAAACCTGCTGAATTTACTTGGAATTTCAGAAAGTATACTCTCAAAGGTATTTGCAGTCAGGTTGTCAGGGTCAGGGTATCTGGATTTTACTTGACCGTTTCACAAGTGGACTTATTTCTCAGTATTCCTCTAAATTGTAATTTTTGAGATTTATGTAATGTTTTCTCTAAGGAAATATTTTGAGCCCAGACTTCTGTGAACCAATGAGTCTAACATGGAGAAAACAGCCAGTGTGGCTGTCTGTTCAGTCCCTGCTGAATGGGGCTGTCCCAGGCTGTGAGAAATGAAAGGAGCTGGGGAATGGATAATCCTTGCAGAGCCTGGAAGCAGGCTCATGGTGGATTCAGCTGAGGTGTCAAAAGCCGACTAAGATGTTGGCCTGGAACGATGCGTCTGGAGCACTCTCAAGTATGCGGCAATTCCTAGAAAGGCCGAGCTCTGCCTTTCATCATTAACAACAGCCACGAGCGACAATATCTGGTAGAAAGAGCCCTCTCACTTACACAGGATAAAAGCATAGCATGTTGTTTGTTGTTGGATAGATTTTGAGTGCTAGTGAACTGAAGGAAAAAAAAAAGAAAAGAAAAAGGCTCATGAGTAACAATTCTAATAGTTTTTTATGAAATATTTCTGTGTGGTTTTGGACTAATTAAAGCCACCACTTTTGTATTTATAAGTCAGTAAAGTGGGTAACCAGTGTGTAAGCAGTTAATGAGTTTGACAAGTTCAAACCTTGAGTATGACTTTTCATAAAGATTTCAGTTTACACTTGGTCTAATTTATTATTCAATTTAATGCAGAACTGAAGTGCTTTGCTGTGCTAGTGGAGCTGCTTGTTTTAGGACTGTCTCTCTAGGCTTTTCAAGAAATGCATCTATAGCCATGCCTTTTTTTTTTTTTAAGTATACAGTCAAATCTCTGCATGGCTTTGCTTTTTTGCTCTTGATACATTAGGGTTTTTTTAATGTTTGCTTTATTCTCCCAAATCCAATTACAGTCATTAACATAGACAACAAAAAGGCTGTTGGCATAGCTTCGTGGCTGGATGCATGTGTTCTACCAGCAGTGTTTCCTGAACTTCTGGAGAAAACCAATATTACAAGAGGCAGTACAGTGCATCTAGAGCCTCACTGGACTCCTCCATAAATAATTATATCAGTGTTGATCCTCAACAGCCTTTTAACATAAATTAAGAAAATTTGAGTTGGAAGAGTTATAATGATCTGTTGATTAAGTCAAGTTTAATTCTCTGGATATGTAACTGCTACCTGTAGATAAAGAAGTGAAAAAAGAATGGGCATGGGGACTTCATCCATTCTAATTTGATAAGTATGGAGCATGGTATAAGGCCAAGGTACAGGCATATCAGCTTGGGTCAAATCCTGCTTAGTTATATTTCCACAGGATTGAGATTTTACTGAGAAGACTTGTCTCACAATTCATAACTAGGATTTCATGGACCAGTGAAAATGTCTCACTGGCTTCAGTAGACATTGATCTGGGCCTTGGATTATTAGCTGCAACCATAAGGGGTTTCAGGTGACCTGCATTATTTGGCAAAGATATTCTGAACTATTTCAGCCTGGCTACAGATCTATTTCTGCATGGAGCGAGAGCTAAAAACAAGTCTCCATGTGAAGAGGCAGACGCACGCGCAAGAACACCTGTAGAGTCTTTCTAACCTGGCTTCATAACTCTTTTCAGAGGTGAGCAGTATTTAACAATAAAAACCACCAATTTCATTTGGAACACGTGTACTGTTGGGACTAAATTAAAGTTACACGAAAGGAATGACGCTAGCTATTTAATGTGGTAGAAGAGGTCCTAGAGCAGTGTTCTTCCTTGCTAAAAACATTTTGCCTTTGAGTAAGTATAAACTGGAACAAAATTAATATGGTGGTGTCCTTGAATTTGGTACCTTTAATAAGAAAAAAACTATGCATATATAGATACATATTTAAAATATACTTATGGGCTTTACATATAGAAAAGTATATTAAACTTGGTTTCCTCTTTAAGACCTCAGAGATCTTCCTCCTGGGAGATACTGGCATTCCCTTCATATTGGGTGGATTTACCGCAAGGAAAGCTAGAGGAAACTTAAAAGTGTCCGGTTTTATTTAAAACCTTGGTGGTCTTTAACGGCTGCCCCACAGTTCCAGCCTGGTACAAACTTAAACAGAACTCTTTGTTGCTCTTGAATGTGACATAATCCTTTCATCTGGCATGCTGAATGAAGTATGCACATGGCTTTTTTGCTACCCCTGCTGGGCTGCCTTGTTACACCTTCAGAGCAAATCACCCCCCAGTAAAAAAGCTTGGACTCTGTCATCCACCCTAATGCCAATAAACAACAGATAACTATGGCATCTTTTGGCTTTAAAATGCTGCCCCTCATTAAACTTGTGTGTTGAGGAAGGAAACAGCTCCCACATCATTGTTTCTTGCAGATACAGATACAGAGTACATTTTTTTTGTTGTTTGCATGTTTGCTAATTTGAAGCTCTTTGAAGAATCCTACAGGGAGATCAAAGACAAAAGATTAGAACGTTTTTAATAAAGTGAAGAAGGATCAGGTTAGATCAAAGGGACAAGCTGACAGGAAATAAGTAGGTGCCGTTGTTGGCTGACACTTGCATGCTGTAGGGTGATTTCTGTGTTAATGTGAGGTCAGAAGGAGGATTGCTTTACATCTTATTGTCTCCAGACTTTGCTGACTGGGTGTGTCTTTGTACTTCACTTTAATCTCAAAAATTAAAACCCATAAAGTCACAGTTTGGCTCAGCCACATGATTTTTCTAGTTATTTAGCTTTGATTTTGAAATAAAAATAAAATTTGGAACACACCAGCAGGGTATGGAGGTAATTAATTGGCCTGCAAGGGGATTTAGCTACAGAAATATTTGTTATCAGAGGCACTGGGCCTCGGTCACCCCCAGTGTCATTTCACTGACTTTAAAGGAATTACATCTTACCTCACTGTCTTAAGAGGAAACGTGTTTTCTATATATATATGCTGAAGCCTTGTGTGCTTGTGGGTTGTGCAACTGTAATTAAACCAGTATAATGAAATCAATATATCCCCTTCAGTTCAGATGCAGTTTTGTTGGTATAGAGCTGCTAATTGGGTAGAATTTATTTCCCTGAGTGATTAGAGTGACAGCACTAACTGAAATGGGCTCACTGGCCTCCTTGCGGTCTTCAGCATGTAGGTTGTGGTAGATGCATGTCATACATATATCAGAAGAAAGGTGCTTTACAAAATACCCCTTTCTTCTCATAATAAACCACCCTTCTCCCTGATGTAGCTAGAAGCTAATTTGAGGACAGTCACAGGAAAACAAGCCAATTTCTTTACTATATGATAGGTCATTTTGTAGCTGCACAGAGCTTGCTTTCCCCATGCGTCTTCACAAGGGAGGAAAACCATCAAATGCTTGAGAGGTTCGTGTGGCTTTGCCTCCATTAGCAGGAAACCTCTGCCTGAAGGTGTGTTTTCAGGCAAAGGTGCAGGATTGGGCCCAAAGAAACAATACTTGTTATGTTCCACTAACAAAAGGGCTAGTAGCATTAGCTTTCTGCTTTGCACAAGTACACGTGCAGTTCCTCCTTCAGCACTGGGCATTTCTGCTGCCCTAATGCAGAATGACACTCCAATAGTTAGACATGTTATAGGACGTGGTGCAAGCAATAATTGTCTCTTTTTACATCCAATCATATTAAATCAAAATAGCAGGTTTGGGGTATGGCCCTAACAGAAAGAGCTGCACTCAGACCCTAGCTTATTACTGTAATACAGCTAATAATCACATGTCGCTAGAAAAATGGTTTTTAATTGTATTTTGTTATTTTTCCTCTTGTGGTTAGTTATGTAAATGCTTTATCACTCTACAAAACCAAAGGAAAGTATTCAGTAAAACAAAGTTACTTAAACTTATTGGGGCAAAGTAAAACACATGAGAAAAGAAGGTTAGTTTGCATTTAGGAAACTGAGGCAAATTTATGAGCCTCAAAGGGATGTTAGAAAGAGCACTGGTTTTGACTAACATCCACCAGTGGGAAAAAGCATTCCTTTTCACTGCCTGTGCTGTGGCTGAGCAGAGCTGCTCTCTCTGGTGCACATGGCTCTAAGCCAAAACGTCATATACTGCACTGTTATTTGCTGCTTGTATGCATGCCTTATCTAGGGTTCCTGATTAAAAGCCACCTGGCAGATTGTATGAAGGGCTGCTGTTCTGGGTACAGTCATGATCACTTCACGATGCAGTCAGGATTCAGTTTCAGGAGAGATGACCCTGGGGGTGCAGTGCTATTAAACCAACAGCTGAGAGTGGCATATGGAAGGAAGGCAACCTGATCTGGTTTTGAACATTTTCTGTGTTTGGTCACATTCCATGGAGCCTCCTGGGCTGCAAGTCTGTTAGTTTTCGTAATTGGTAGGCTCTAATTAAAATTACTTCTAAATCAGAAATGTGCAGCATTCACACAGAAAAAACGACTGAAGGCTCCTCAAATACTCAAAGTGCTTCTGTGTGGCCATTGTAACTGCACATTTCCTAGAGATATCTACCTCTGTAACCACTTAGTCCCTGTGACTCCCTTGCTAGACTTGCCTTCAGTTGGGAAGCATGCCCTGATATGCTTCTCTAAGCTTTCAGATTTAGAAAGGTGATTCTTCTTGAGATTTATCTGTCTAGTTAAAACACTGGAGTTTTGCCTAGATTTTAGACACTCTATGGAGCTGTTCTGCAATAAAACACAGTCATTGGAGAAAGGCAGATGCCAACTGGAAAAATGATTGGGTAGCAGAAAAATAAGGATCTTGGGGACCTCAGTCATGGACAGAAATGTCTAAATCCTGCTGAAGTTGTGATGGATACTAATGAGTCCAGCTGGACAGAGGTTCCTGGATTATAGAAGTTCAGGAAAAAATAGGCTATGACCAAAATGGGAAAATCTGGAGTTGTAAATTGATTTAATTAAAAATTTGTTTAATCTTTTGATATATACAACACCATAAACATATAGGCATCGTAGGAGTCTGATAGGACTGGAATGTAGCAGAAATTCAAGGTACTCAAAGCAGTCAAATAGTATGAAAAAGAGAGTCCTTTAATGGATGTTGCAGAATGAAGATTAGCAATTCAGGGAGAGGTGCAAAGAGGGGAATGAGGATGTTGACAAAGTGTTATGGCAACAGAAAATTCAGTGATGAAACACAGAATTCCCTGAGGGAATCATAAATCAGCTTTAGTCTACAAGGTATGTTGGTTCCTAAATCAGCAGGAGTCTGGTACCTAAATAGCTCTGCAGTCTAGTCCCAGATGCTTTACTTTGGACTTTTCCCTTCCCTTTAGGTTTCATGTGGTTTTAAATTTAACAGGGCACTCGTTTCCTCTGAACCAAAGCATGTTAATGGTATCCTTAATGTATTTGTAAAATGATGAGTCTTGAAGGATAGCTTGGGATTTTTCAGAGTTCTGAAATGCTAAGTGTTTTACTATAAAGTAGAAAGCATTAAGAAAAGTTTAAAAAATAACAGGGAATGTCAAGCTGAGACTGAATAACTTTGGGAGGTTTGATATTTATTCTATGCTTGAATCTTTAATGGGTCTTTTTGTGGTTCATTAGATGTGGGGTTGTGGTGCTAGCATACCAAGAACAAATAATTATGATCCAAACACAGATACAAACAGCAGTTTACTTGTTGACTAATGCTTTAACAAAGGGCAATGTTAGGTTATCCTGTGTGGATGGAGATTGGAGGAGTGGAGCAGAGCTGCCGGGGGAGTAGCCAGTGTCCACTAGGTAGTGATGCTGGCTGTTGAACCTTCTGCCCCCAGTGCCAAGCTCTGTCCTGCATGTTGGGGCCTTCCTGGCACCTATCTGCTGGAAGGACTTTTTGAACACTAGTTAATAAGAAACTTCAGATCTGAGAATCCTTAGTGTTTCCAAGTAAGCAGGGCTTCATAAAGCTTAAGGTTTAACATGTAGCTTGTGGTAGTGCACCAGAGCCTTGTATAGATAGATGTACCTTAACCAGTGGTACACATCTGTAATGTCTCTATGTAAGTTTTAGGTTGGCTTCTGAAATTTTTGAGCATTCACTCTACAATAACCACATTCAGCACCTGCTATCTCAACTTATTTTAAAAATCTTCATCACAGTGAATAATAGTTTTTGGTCCAAATGACATAGGAAACTGAAGGAGTGACTGAATGATAAAGTGTTGTTGTTGGCTTCAGTTTGAAGGTGTATTTGTTACCCAAGGTGGTTTGTGGGGAAGAAAGCTAAGATACATCTAAAATTAACTATGTACAGTATATACTACGCTATATGATGAAGCCTTTGTTTGACAGTATACCATGGTATCTAGGACTGAAAAGATGTCAGGCTAGAAATTAACTCAAAGTGAAAAGGGAATTTAGGGAAGAAAGAATAAGATAGTTTCCTCTATAATTTGGAGAGAATGATTTAAGAAAAATTTCATTCATCCTGACTCTAGAAATCAGCTACATTTCTGTATCTTTTCAAGAAGATAATTTCCAGAAGCAGAATGTTTCATTGTACCAAGATCAAACATTGAGTCTTTCAGGACTCAAAGATTAGCTGAGTACCATTACTTCTTCCTGCAAAATCTATGGGTGCCTGCTAGAAAACTCCTGCTCAAATACAGAGTGGTTTCATCCTGCTTTTCATTGGTGAGTCTATGAAACAAGCCAGCATATAATAAGATGATAGATACAGAAGGGCGAAACTGTGAAGGTCTGTCCCTGAAGAGGTTGCAATGCTGACTTCCGTTGTGGCAGACAGTAAAGATTCTGAGATTGTTTTTACAGAATTTAATAAAATTCTGAAAAATGCATTTATAAAAATAATTATAATTTTGAAGTTGGTATGAATATTTAAAAATGCAGAAGAAAATTTAGCTTTAAACTCACACCTACTAAGTTTCAGTGTTGTATTCTGGGTTATCTGGTCCATTTTTTGCTCAGGGAGTTCAGGATTGCTCTCTCTCTATGCTAATCTGTAGTATCCATCTGAGATAGATTTAACGTAAGAGAGAAGAAACGCAAGTACCTTATTTCCAAACATTGGCAACATTTGCTGGGGTAGTAGGGAGGCAACTTCCACCCCCAACACTGGGAAAATATGGATGGGCATGGTAAACACGGAAAAGCCCTGCCTTGCAGTAGGAGCCCTGGTGTTTATTTGGGCATTGAGAGTAAGAAGGTTTGCTAGAGAAGGGAGCGCAGCTGTGCCAGGGCCTGACTGCAGGTGCCATGTGGCAGCAGGAGGGCCGTGCTCTTGTGTTGCAGTGCTGTGGTGATTGTTCAGCCATAAAGCAGCCCAATAGTCTTATGTCATACCAAAATCAAGGTTATGATAAGCCTATAGAGGCTCACACAATTCCAGGTAATGGAGGTGGGGGAGACCCACTGTGTCAATACATTTCAGGGGGCTTGGCTGTATTCTATTTTTTTTCCCTTCAGTTTGAACTCAGGCTGGAGGCATGCTGTGCAGTTGCTGCTTTCACCATCTTGCCTTTGCTTGCTCAGTCAGGTGTTTATCTCCCTTCAAGTGTCAATATAGTTCAAAGTACATTTAAGCCACAGTATTAACTCTAGACTCAAAACAGTGCAGTAGTGTCACTGGTATAAATGAAGGCTTTACAAGGACAATAGATATTATTGTTTTAATGCTGGCAATGGAGATGACTGATACTCACTATTTTAAAGTAGAATTTGTATTTCTACAGAAGCAAACTGCTAAATGCATGCAATTTCTGTTGTTCACAATTATATTTCTTGCCAAGCTCTGCTATGTAACTTACTCTAATTTTACTAAGCCTGACATTGTAGCAAGAACACCAACTTGAACAACACTAAACCTTGGTTTTCATGTTCTTGATCTTGCAATCTCACTCATAAAGATGGAATTTTGGGTTGGTATAGAGCCCACTAGTTTAAATGCATTTCTTTGTGTGTGTAACAGTTCGATTGGGCAAATCAGTGCCATGGTCAAAGATTGTATCTGCTAGGATTTACTTGGAGTAGAAAATATGTCTGTCAGAAACACGCCTTGCCCACTAGCCCACCAACTGCATTTTGACTCTCAGAAAAATACAGTTCATATCTCCATGGGAGAATATTTTTTTTCCTTAAAAAAAGCCTCAAAGCTGTTGTATACAGTGTTTTCCTTACCTGTATATACTGAAATCTTTTATTAGTTGTATTTGATGTATTTGGCATTTACTAATTTGGACTGATCTGTAATACCTTATGTTTGTGTGACTGGGAGAAAAAAAAAAAAAAAGTCCCTTAGGAAATTAGAGTCATATTTCAGTATTCTTACACTTCTCCCTCAAAAGTAAAACATTAACATTAGGTGAAGTGAGGCATCTTGCCTAATATGTTAATTGTGGAGACAGATAATCATTAACTTTATTAACACTCCTGAGAATGATACAGGATTATAGAAACCAAATTATTTTATCTTTTTTGCATATATTTCTGTATTTTAAAAATGTGTCTTGTGGATGGGTTTTGAAAAGTAGGTGTAATAGTCTCAATTTTGTAAAGATGTGTACAACTCAAAATACAGGATTTCACTCTTTAGGGTAAGCTTGCTGAAATATTTGAACAGTTTTCTCCAGGAAATTAAAAAAAAAATGTTACTATTTTTGATTTGGTAAACAAAAGGAAAAAAAATGGAGGGGTTTTAGTTGTGTTTTTTTTAAAAAGGAACAGTGGGACAATTCTTACCTAACCTATATTTTCAAGTATTATCTGTTGCTTGTACCAGAAAAAACACAGAAGAATATTTTAAATACAGTAAACCCCCCAAATTTATAGTGGAGGTATTTTCTCAGGGAGACTAGAAATATTGGGAGTAAATAGTGTATGTCCTACAACTGAGTAGGACATTTCTTTTCAGTGTACACCTAGCATTAGCATTAAATGCATTTGGAGTGACAAGACTGCCACAAACCCCTCTGAGGAGATGTGAGGGGGACAAAGCTGAGCAGCTTTGAATTTAGCCTCTGCCATTTGAGGAACTCTCCCCTTCCTGACCTATGTCAGCCTGTGAAAACCTGGCAGGGCACACTGAGGATGTGGCAGTGTCTGTAAGGTCCTGCTGACTGTGTCATACAACTGCTGTCCCAGACTGGCCATGGTCCTATGTAGGTGTTATCTGCTGTGGAATGGTGAGAATGGAGAAAAGTGAATTTGGAGAGATGTTTGGGTTTTAGCAGGCATTTCTTCAGCACACCCCATTTTTTGCTTTTCCTGTGTTTTGGCTCTCACTGATCAGAGAGGCTATAGTCGACAAAGAGCAGAAACTCTAAACCCAGCAGTAACCTGTGACAGGTCTCACCTTGAGGAAAGGGAGCAATTCCAAAGGACAGTGTCTTACTTAATAGTTTCTTACAAGCTCCATTTTGTTTTTTGGGGGGATGAGTGGGAAGTTGTTTACAGCCTAGCTCTAGAGGCTTAACTCTCTCTTCCCAAAGCTTATGGAAAACTCAAATATTCTCAATTTAGAGCTTTCCCTTGACTTTACATTGAAGGAAAAGAAGCAATTTTGGGAAGGCACCAAGGGGTTTTGGCTAACAAAATCAAACAAGGCAACATAAAGCCCAGAGCTCTCCAGCTTCTGCCGACACACTGATACTTGCATCTGCCTTTACCCACAGCCTGCTATTTCAGAGGAGAACTAATTTTTGCAGGGATAGCTGCTAATCTTCTCAGGCCTAACAGTATCATATGAAAGAAGCTCATATACATTCCTCTGATTTTGTGCCTTCCTCTTCTTTGCTTTCAGGAATTAAGACATTTGTGGTGAACGTACAACATTTGGTTTAAGGAGTACTTAGTAAAGTCAAATCATGCCTTTCGAAGCTGGAAACCCAAATCCCTATTTAGGCTGCTGCTTGTGTTGGCTGGTCCTTTGCCTTCAGTGGTGGCTGCTGAATGCAAAGCACTATAAGAAGTCAGGCATCTCCTTTCCAAAACGTGGGCGCTTGTTTCAGACAATTTTGGCAGAATGAACATAACAATGACGCTTGGATATGGACTTAAAACAGAATAAAAGTTTTTGTTAAATCAGAAGGGGGGGGAATCAGAAAATACTATGCAAATGTAATAAATAACATTTTGAAGTGAAGCATAAGCTGTAAGTTTTGCATAAATGGAGTTAGAAGTACATGCTGAAATACAGGAAACATCCTGTATTTGTCTATTCAGCATGCTCTTCTTACATGGAACTTAGCGGGTTTTCCTGTGTCTGAAGACTGCTGGTGTGATTACCTCTGGTCTCCAAGGGAAAAACCTATGCTTCTGGCTAGAGAGTCCTGTATCTTGATTGTGCATTTTGAAAAGATAAAACAACACTCACCAACGCTTAAATTTTGTACAAAGAAAGGTGTAGCTGTCTCTGTGTGTACTGTGGAACAAAGGATTTGTTGCTTCCCCCCCCCCCCCCCCCCCCCCCCCCCAATAAGATGACAGATAAATCATATATTCTTTTGTACTCTGCATTTCCTGCCTTTTTGGTTTTAGACAGTTGCTCTGTATTGCTGCATTATGTGAAAGGAAAGATTATCTTGACGTGTGCTCGTTTGATTTTGAATAGTAGTAGGTGTTTCTTAAAAGGCAATGGGCATATGATATTAAATTGGAACTGGACTAAAGCAAACATAAGCTTTCTCCTTTGACAAGCTTACAGTCTCATTAGGGTAAATTACCCAGTACTGAGCTCCCTGTTTCTGTGATTAGATGCTTATTGGGATCCAGTCTAATTAGTTTAAAGCTGGCTTGGGTATCTCTACGCAACACTCGTTATTTCTGTGCTGCTGTGGAGACCTAGTCTAAAGTCTTCATTTGAAATCCATTGAAGTCAAAGCAGTTCTTTCTGTTGGTTGAATGAGCTTTGCAACAGGCTGAAAACACATCTAAAGTACAGTACAGAAAACAGAGAAAGCCCAGAAACGTGGTCCAGGCCTGGCATGTCTATTGGGATATAGTGCTTCAGGAAGGATGCTGGGAATGCAGGCATGGGTTGGCACGGCTTGGAGACAGCAGGCTGAGGTGGCCAGGCCAGGGAGCTGGTGAAAGGGGGCTTGTGTCTAGTGGAAGAGGCGGGGAGGAGAAATCAGAGCATCAGAGAGGAGGGAAGACTTCTGAGTTAATGCAAATGATGGGAGAGACTTGATTTTTGTATGGAGGAGGGCAGAAAGGTAGTCTGGCATAGCTGAAGCAGCACCTGGTGGAAAAGTGCTCAGCCAGTGTTTCTGGGAGCAAGCAAAGGCAGGGCTGACAGCATGTGATAAACAGCACTACAGAGAACCAACCGTCAAGGGAGGCAGAGCTTGGTGGGAGAGTAGACAGCACAACCAATCTGGTGGTAAATATTAAAGTCTTCCCTTTCCCAACTGTCAAGGGAGGCAGAGCTTGGTGGGAGAGTAGACAGCACAACCAATCTGGTGGTAAATATTAAAGTCTTCCCTTTCCCAACTGTCAAGGGAGGCAGAGCTTGGTGGGAGAGTAGACAGCACAACCAATCTGGTGGTAAATATTAAAGTCTTCCCTTTCCCAGGGCATGAAACGATTTGCTGCAGTCAACATGCTCTTTAAAGAAATCCAACCTGACAGGAGTGGGGGAGCAGCAGGTGAGCCCCAGGGGCTGGAACAAACAGTTGCTCTTCAGACTGGTGGAGACGTGAATATGCTAAGGGGTGATACGCTTCCAAAAGGAAAAAAAAAATCTGAAAAAGCATAGCAAGCATATTTTAGGGCAGGATGGAATGTTTGCTCAATTAACTAGTCAAAACAGGATTTCTTTGTGTTTCTCGCAGCACTGCAAAGGGAACTCCCTTTATGAGAATCAAATTTGTTGCCTGTATCTTCATTACCCAACATATACCACCTTCAGGAGCTTTACTAGCATTAGCTGATCCCACTCTGTTGTGGAGTAAAGGAGCTCTGTTTTCTCCTGACCTGAGTGGGTACAGAAACAATAGGGTTGAAATTAGACAGCTTGCTCAAAACCTCTAGAGGACTTGCTGTCACAGTTAACATCACAATTCTGTTCTGCTCATGTAGGACCATAAGATTAGAAGGAATCCTCTTTTCCTGAAGCTTTGCCTGCTGCCACCACATCCCAGTGTCTGGGAAGTCCAGAATGGTCTTCACAACACCCATTCTACAAACCGCAGGTTGCAAAACACACCCTATAACAAACTTAAAACTATTAATCTTCTGTAAAAGAACAAAAGCTGCCATCTGCCATGTCCCACTGGAAGATCTGGAGCAAGTAAGGGCTTTATTCTGCTTTTAGATCCTCGTGTTAACATGGAACTTGTTAAGTGACACTCCCAGATTATCTGGAAAGCAAACTATGCACTACAGTACACAAGAAGACAAAGCAATTATTGTCATATTCCTTAACAATCTGATCTGAATTAAACTTTCCTGATTTTTCCTAACACTGTGCATCAAAGATGTTTAATACTATAAAGAGCATGAATACCCTGGCTATACCTAATGTCTGCTACTTCAGGGAAAAGGCATCACTTTTCCTTCTTCCACCACAAGTCCTAAAAAGTCAACTTATATGTGAAAGGGAGAAATATATACTGTTTCCTAGCCTGTTTTGGACAACAGAAGTACACCACAAATATGGTGCAACAAACACAATCTCCTTAAGATTAAAACAGCACATTCAAATCGGACAAGAACAAATTAAGCAGAACAGCCTCCCTCAGCCTCTCACTTGGTCTCTTGTATTGGGACTTGATATTGTCTCATAACTCTTCTGAATCTTCTTTCTCTTCCCACACTCCCCCCCACCCCTTTGAATTAAAGATACCAACCACAGTATTTTTTGTAGGGTTTACACCAGCAGAACATGCAGCAAGAATGTATCATGTCTGCTTTTATTCAGTGTTCCCACTTGGTGACCTGGGGATTGCGTAAGTCATTTTGGCCATAGTGTTTCATGTGCTGCTAAGGTTGGTTCCCATTTTCCCTGCAGACCACCCCATTGTGGAAGGAGTTATGGCCTGCAGTATTCAGGCCAAATGCATAGATTTACATCTGAATACTTGCTGTGCACACAGCCACCTTACCAAGCAATTACTTTGTCTCAGAGCCCTGCTCTTATTACTATTTACCATTCTCAATCAGACATGTCATCTGTGGATTTAATATCCAAACAGTTTATATTATTTTCCACTTTATAGGTAAAGATACTAAACAGTGTCAAGAACCAGCCCTGTGTGATGTCATTAAAAATGCCATCCATTAATGATGAGTCTCCATTTACAAATGTTTTTGTCGACCCATCAGTGAAGTGGCTAAGGAATGAACTCTAGTCAGGTTACTGGCAGTGACTGTTTCTGCTGCAGCATTGCTGGAAGTTAGTTTAGCTGTTTGCTTCTCACCCTTGTGAAAACCTTCCTACTTGTTACCAGCTGCATTACCAAATCTGTTGCTTCTTGTAGGGCTTAGGCTCTATCCCCCATCCAGACTCTAGGATGAGAGTGAAGACCTGCTCTCTGTGAGACTGACCCATCTCCATGGCCTCTCAAATAGGGTAAGGACAAGAGAACCAGTCTAGTGCAGGTGCTGTGCCTCTTGGCCTGGTGAGACACAATCGCTTCTGCTCAGTGCTTGGAATAGTTTGTTGTCAGCTGTTTCACTGCTGATTCCCAAGCACTGGTAATGGATTGTTGTGTTTCTTCAGCTCAAGCTGTTTGCAGGGTCCTTAATGGGCAGGTGTTTTCCCCAGCCTGGCCTGTCTGGTCAGCGTGTAATTAGCACACTGCTGAAGACATGAATCTCCTCAATGCCCAGGGAAGAGCTGTGGAAGGACAAATGCAGAGTGATACCATGTTGTGTGTCTGCTGATGAACTTCAACGTGCAAGAGACCTCAAGAGAATAAACACTGGTTTCCTCTAGAGAGGCCCATGCCACACAATTCAGATCTAGCCTGCACAACTGAGGGGACTTATTCTGGACTGTTCACTGACTCGCTGTAGAGAAGAGCAGCTCTTACATTGGCCACAGGGTCAAGGCTAGGAAGCCCTAGAGACCCCAGCCTTTAGGAGCCTGTGGTATGACCAGACCGGGTTACTGTCCTGCTGCAGCCTCTGGTAAGCCATTTAATCCCTCTGTACCTTGTTTTGCCCTTGTGTTTCCATATGCTATAGAGCTGAAAGTAGACAGAAAAAAGAATGGGATACCGCTGCAATGAGGGCAATATCTAAAAATGGACATATTACCTTTTCTGTTGGCCATTTATTGAAGTCTGTACTGATGTTTTAGCCTCATTCCTGCTGTCCCACAATGAACAGCATGCTTAGGAGACTGAGCTAGAGTGGATCCTGAGACTGAAGTCTGACCTGTACAGTTACATACTCATTACGGTCCTTAGATCTGAGGCCTGTAAACACTTTTTTATATGGTTATATTTTATATGTAGTGCTGCCACATCTCTAAAAGAACTTAAGCCACTGCCGGCTAGAGCCAGGTCCAGATTGTTATTGATGCCATGTGAAACTGTGAGGCTGTGGTAGCTGCTGACTGACAAGCTGCTGTAGCAACTACACATTAGTAAAGAAACAGAAACATTTTTGGTGCCATTTTTGTCTGCAAAGCTCAGACAGTACAGCATAGCTCGATGACTAGCCTGGGATGTGCAGAACCCCACGCCTGTCTTGTTTTTTGGTTGGGATTTTTTTTTTCAACAACTTCATGCTTTTAACTTTACATTAATGAAAACGCGGGTGCTTTTGCCAGCAAGTAAACAAAAAGTAGTACGGAGTATGATAACAAAGAGCCTGGAGCAGGCTGGCAGATAGGTATTTTATTTCCCTAGTACAGCAACAAACGAAAACATGTGTGTCTATGGCCAGAGTCTCATTTTGAGTGCTTGCAGAGGGCACATAGGGAATGGTGATGGGGCGGTCAGCCAACAGACACTTTGTGAATTCCATTTTTTCCCATTTAGAATCATAGAATCATTTAGGTTGGAAAAGGCCTTTGAGATCAAGTCCATCACTAAACAATGTTCTTAAGCACCACATCTATGTATTTTTTTAAATGCCTCCAGGGGTGACAATTCCATCAGCTCTCTGGGCAGCCTGTTCCAATGCTTGACCACCCTTTCTGTGAAGAAACTTTTCCTAATGCCTAGTCTAAACCTTCCCTGGTGCAGCTTGAGTCTGTTTGCTCTTGTCCTGTTGCTAGTTACCTGGGAGAAGAGACCCACCCCTGACTGCTTACAACATCCTTTCAGGCAATTGTAGAGACCAATAAGGTCCCCCCCGAGTCTCCTTTTCTCCAGGCTAAACACCCCCAGTTCCCTCAGACGCTCCTCATCAGACTTGTGCTCCAGACCCCTCACCAGCCTCGTTGCCAGTCTCTGGACACACTCCAGCCCCTCAGTGTCCCTCTTGGAGTGAGGGTCCCAAAACTGAACACAGTACTCAAGGTGCAGCCTCACCAGTGCTGAGTACAGGAGGACAGTTGCTTCCCTTGTCCTGCTGGCCACCCTGTTTTGGCTACAAGCCAGGCTGCTATTGGCCTTCTTGGTCACCTGGGCACACACATGCTGAGCTGGCCATCAACCAGCACCCCCAGGGTAACCTTCCCCGGCACCGAGGTCACGCTGACAGGCCTGTAGTTCCCCAGATCCTTCTTCCTGCCCTTCTTGTGAGATGGGCATCACGTGGGCTGACGTCCAGTCAGCTGGGCCCCCCCTGGGTAGCCAGGGCTGCTGATAAATGATGGAGAGAGGCTTGGCGAGCTCCTCCGCCAGCTCCCTCGGTGCCCTCGGGTGGATCCCATCCGTCCCCATGGACTTGTGCGTGTCTAAATGGAGCAGCAGGTCACTGGCCGTGTCCTCCTGGACTGTGGGGACTTCATTGTGCTCCCCGTCCCTATCCTCCAGCTCAGGGGGCTGGGTACCCAGGGAACAACTGATCTTACTATTCAAGACTGAGGCCAAGAAGGCATTAAGTACCTCAGCCTTTTCCTCATCCTCCGTGGCAATGTTCCCTGCTGCATCCAATGAAGGATGCAGATTCCTCTTGGCCCTACCTTTGTTGCTGATGTATTTGTAAAAAAAATTTTTGTTATCTTTTATGGCAGTGGCCAGATTAAGTTCTAGCTGGGCTTTTGCCTTTCTAATCTTCGCCCTGCCTAACCTCACCACATCGCTGTAGTCCTCCAGAGCTGCCTGCTCTTTCTGCCAAAGGTCACAAAACTCTCCTTCTTCCCCCACCAAGTCCCAGCCAAAGCTCTGTTCAGCCAGGCCGACCTTCCCCACCGGCTCGACTTTGGGCACATGGGGCCGGCCGGCTCCTGCGCCTTTAAGGCTTCCCTCTGGAAGGATGTCCAGCCTGCCTGGAGCCCTTGGCCCTTCAGGGCTGCCTCCCAAGGGACTCTGTCAGCCAGGCTCCTGGACAGGCCAAAGTCTGTCCTCCGGAGGTCCAAGGTAGCGGTTCTGCTGACTTCCCTTCCTTACTTCACTGAGATTTGAAAACTCTGTCATCTTATGATTACTGTGCCCAAGACATTTAGTTTAATTTTGTCCTTGTGTCCTTAGGACTATGGCAGCCACAGCTGTTTGATATGTGGGCAATCATAGGCCTTGTTAATGCTAGTGAGTAGGGTAAATGCTTTCTTTTATAGCAAGCAGAAAAATACATGAAAAGCCTTTTCTAGAGTAATAGCAGAAAGCAATGGGGAGCTGGAGGCAATGGGATGAGCTGAAGTGAAGCTGGAGGGTTGCTGGGGAGTTTCTCTGGGAGTGTTGGAAAGCTTACAGGGGTCAGGGGCTGCCGAGCTGCAGCTGTGTGGGTGGGTATGCACAGCATGGGAAGATGAAGGTAGGATAAGGGAAAAGGTTCTAGGCAGAAGCAAAGACACAGGGTTTCCTGAGACACAGGCCTGACGAAAAAGGTGGGCCTGGGATTTGTAAGGTAAGCGTCTGTTTGTTGTTATTAGCATTGGTTATGGGTGTCAGAGAGGCAAGGTTTGGGTATGTTCCCTTTAAATAAGGAGAGTTGCACCAAATAAATGCCTGATCTCCATTTTCAGCTTCGTACTCTGGAGTGGTGCAGCCCAGTGCTGAGAGTTTAAGACAGACCAAAACAGATATAGGCAAAATTAACTTTTGTTAATTTGAAATGTCTTTGGGCAACACAGGCATTTTAGAAAGTAAACAATTAAGCAATTGCCTGTTTTGGGGTGGGTGTTTTTAGAGAAAAAATATCCTGTAGAACTGGCAAGTATTTTGATTTTCTGATCTCATGTATAAGTATGGTTGGACTTTCTTCTCTCTACTCCACCTAAACACACCTCACATACACAGATATGTAACCTGGCTTAGCCTTCATGTGTTAAAAATGAGAGATGTTCCCTAAGTCTATTAGCTGTAATATGGGGAATAGGTAAGCCTAATACACTTGTTCTTTAATTTCTAAAAACACTATTCTAATAATGACATCTGAAGACATTAAAAAAACTTATTTTTGATCTTTGTTTTGGCTTCTCTTGAGTATTCCAATTTTTAGATATAATTTCACTCCCGGAAACAGTAGTTTCTACTTATGGCCACTTGACAGTTGCTCTGTGTGTTGCCCAAGAAATATGATATTGCTTCTTTGATTTGATAGAACCTTTTGGGCTAGCCTAAGTTTGAAGATTATTTTTTTAAAAATGTGTTTTAATATATTTTAGTTTCTTTCTGGTTCACATTCCTTCTGACACTGCCCTGGCTACCTTTATAAACATCTGAACAGTTACTCTGTTTTCAGATACAAAGAACAATAGCACCTCAAGCTCAGTGAAAATACCAAATATTGATCTGTCCCTTGAATGCCAGAAAAGCTCAGCAGGAGGTATACAAAATATTTCTGAAAAACGATAGCTTATCACCTGCAGACCTGGAGATCGCTGTCTACTATTACAAAGGCTTGCTGGGGGGCTCCAGTGACCTCCAGCCTTCAGCTATTTGTGTCTCTTCCAAGGGAAAGAGAAAAAATCTCAACCCTCTCCACAATGTTTGCATTCACCTAATTTCCTGTGGCTTTCACCTAAGTTTATGGAGGTCCACTGAAATACATCAGCTACAGTGATGCAGCAGCATCAAAACTGCACAGCACTGGTGGAACCTGATGTATGAGCTGCTTTCAGAATAAAGATTTGGTTGGCTTGTTTACACCCTTGCAAATATCCCTATAACTTAATCAAGTGGGATGAGTTTTGGAGGTGTGACTTTTGCTATATAATGTTACTGGAATCCTGTTTAAAACCAGGCTGCACCTGAATGCTATTTAGCTGAATTGCTAATTTGCATTGGGTGCTCTGATGTGCTAATTATTTCCCTGTTAAAAACATCCTTGTATTACCCTGGGGATACCAGAAATGTTAATGTTGATTTTCCAGTCAAATTTGGCTCCATGGGGACAATGAGGGTTTCTGTTTGCTTTCTCTGGTTTATAGGGTGGCACTCACAGCCTCTCAGGCTGTAACAGGAGGCTCGGGGAACTGGAGGAGTCACTGTAATCTCCAGTCATTGTTTTTGGAGAAATGGAGTCTACTTCTGTTTTGGCCTTTGCTTTTTCTTTTGGACAGTTTATGTGTCGTCCTGACAGCCAGCTTCCCCAGTTCTTGGGGCTCTGTCCCCAGTATTTCCCAGAGCTACAATGGATCTGGGCTACTGGTCTCTAATCTGAGAATGAAAATTATGGTGTTTGAGTGAATGATTTGGAAGAATTTGAACCCTGAGCTTGTGGTGGAAGGTGAAAAAAGAAGTGATCTGTTAATTGTGAATCTGCCATGTAAAGAAGTGTGCTCGAGAGTGCCCATACCAGACAGCCCTTTAGGACCATGCTTGTAGGAGTCGAATCTTAAGTGGAGCGTCCCTGTGTGCTATGGAAACAGGTGCTGCAGCACTGAGGTGGTAGTGCTGCTCCATGGTGTCACACAGGTTTTCTGTCATTCTTTTGCATGTTTTTTATTGTGGCCATGAGGTAGTAGTGAGTGATAGTACCCCTTAGTTCCTCCTTTTACCTTCATAAATCTGGATTGTAACTGTTCCAGCAGTTCACCAGATGGTAAATTCAGCTGGAATAGCTAACTTGAAGTTCTGCATGGGTACGTGGTGGTGTTCAGTCTGTGTGTGTGCTTGGCTAGGAAATGTGGTAGGAGCTGTTGCCAGACCTTGGCTGTCCTAGAAGGCTTCTGAATGAAGAAAAAGTGTTTGTTTGGTTGTTTGTTTTTTTTTTTTCCTGGAAAGAGATATGAGGTAGAAGCTTCTAATTTAACAGCTGTAGCTTAGAAGTGTGCCTGTCCCTTGTCCCACTTATAGGAAGGGTGCTGATATTCTTGGTCTTCATTTTTTCTGGAGAGAAAATGGGTAGAAGGTAGTATTTGGGATGAGGTGGGTTCAACCCTCTGCTTGGTAGGGAAGCCTAACTGATGAGCAGAGGGAGAAACAAGAGCTGAGCACAGCTGTACTGGGTTTCCTCACATGCTTGCAAAAGTTCAACATACCAACACAGAAGGTAGGCATGAGTGAATAAAATGGTTGATCTCCATCTATGGCATAAATCCACGTAAAATTACTTCTTTAACTTCCAAGGTTAAAACCGTTATGTGTTAATGTATATTACATAGTAAATCCAGTTCACTTTTTATGCTCTACTGCTAGGTATGCTCTAGCTACTTTCACATTCAAGGTAATATCTGTTCTGTTGTCTTAGTACATAATTAGGTATCTCGTGGTCCTTTTAAAATGTCACATCAGTTACTGTCACAACTCAGGCTTTGTCATGTTATTCTGGTTTGGCTTATTCAGTCCACTTCAATACAGTCATTGCTCATACTTGCAGAGTTCTCAGGACTTTGCTAACATTTCACTCAAATTGTTAGTCTGAATTAGCTAGCTACATCGAACGTGGGGTCATATTCATCTCTGCTACGACCCACAGAAAATGAATAGAGCACCAATGCTGAGCATATGCCAGTATGATCAGTCTGCTGCTAAGAAAAGGTGGGGTTTTTAATTGTGGAAAGAGGGTAGTCTGAACAGCTGCTGAAGTGCCTCTGACTTCCCTGTTACAATTTTCTAAACTTAAAACTCAAACAAACCAATGCCCAGAGCTTCAAATCTCTGTCTCTCTCTGTCTCTCTCTCAAACACAAAAATTATTTATTCCCTTGTGGTTACTAACTCCTGAGGTAATTTAACCCTTACATTTCTTATAACTTGTTTTCCTCTCCTATGTAAAAATGATCAGTCCTTGGGTAAATTGCTCTAAGAATTAATTTTTTTTCCTTCTGTTTTACAACAGAGGGAGCTCTAAAGAAACTTTTCCATAGAAAGAGTAAACAGACTGCATCTTCAAAAGTGCTTGAGAAAATAGCAACATCAAAGTGTTGCCCCTTACGATGGGTATACATGTGCACATTCGTGTTTCAAAGTGAAGTCAGGCCAGCCTTGAGTTCTCAATCACAAACGAGTTTTCATTGATTACTGTGTAAAGGCTAATCAGTAGCTTTGCCTTGCTTGATGGGAGTTACTCTGGAAAACTCATTTTATAGTACTTCTCCCCTGAGTATGCCTGGGGGCTCTGATGCTGCTGTACCAGGGAGCTAGATGGTCTCTGTTAAAGGCGATTTACAGCAGAACATATCTATCAGGATGGGTGTTTTCATATGAGGGAGTCCTGGACCTGCAACTTTAATGGAAAGGTCAATTCACGCTGACTGGTTAGAAATCACACCCTGTAGGCTGGTAGTGACAAGTGGACTAGTTACAATAAACTGTGGTGACAACAATGCTGAGGTGTTCCTATGTGGAAAAGCAGACCAGTGGGCTGGAACGTGGGATCACTATTGCTATGGCTTTGAATATCTTATTTAGCCATCCTCTTCTGTGTGTCCAATATGTGTATCAAAGGGGTACTCAGCGTGTAAGTGCTGTCTGTAGAGACTGGGTCTGGTTTTATCCAAAACATCCGTTGACAATATATACTTAATATATGGCAGGGACCTATGGATTTTTTTTAACTGTGTTTGTATATGCAGTACCTGGAAGCACAAGACCAAGTTCTTCCAAAAATCATTTTGATTTACATTTTTGGGAGGAAAAAAGCATAACATTTCTTAAAATAGTTGTTTTACTGTTACAATGCAAACATGTGTTTGGCTATGATATTAATGCTTTTTCCAATGGGTTTCTTTCCCCAAATGCACAGGGAAATAGATTTGAGAAAGATGACAAATACCATCCAGTCTTGCTATAGCATTAACTTCTAGAAGTGGGGTGTTGTTTACAGACTCAGTATACCTTTGTTTTTGTGAGGTCATCTTTGCTGTATTCCTTGAGCCAAGGCATTTTATTAGCAATCACATACTCATTACCTTTCAGAGATTGTTTTACTAAAATGAAATTACACTTTTTATAAAAAATAAAAAAATTAAATGCCCCCTGCTGCTTCCCCAGTTGACAAGTATGCTTTAAAGTACAACATGCTGCAGCAATTTGTACATCCTGCTGACTTGTTCATACTAGAAATCTTTCTTAGGAGTAAAATGACAAAGACTATATACTAAATTTTTGTTCCTGTAAGTTTTCACCTTTGGAGTAGCGTGTGCTTATTTTATGGTGGTTTTTTTTTTAGTCTGCCAGTTCTTGACACAGCAGACATTGATGGTAGATGCTTGTCAGCTGGAAGGTGACATCAACATAAAGAATTTCAGATGTGACCAATTTAGCTTTCTATTTTTGGACTGTGCAATTCTGTAGCATTTTAAAATACAGTCTGCTTTGTATATTGACTCATGATTAAAGAATGCAAACTTCTATACTGTTCAACTGAATTTGAGTTCTGCCCCCACAGTGGTGATTGTAGAAGGCTTTTATTGTTCTTTTCAAGTCAGGCTCTATGCAAGCAGGGTCAGGCTGCAGACATAATTGTATTAACAAAAACACTTGCTAGTAGAGATTGTTTTGCTTGTAAACTGATACAAGGTAAGTTGATTTGAAAACAAACAGTATTTTTTTAGTCAGGATAAACTGCATGTTTTATTTTGTCCATTGTATCTGTATGTGCAAACTGCAGAAATGGGTCTCGTTTTGGGAAGAGCTATCTCCTGAGTGCTTGCTTCGAAGTTTCGGGAGTGTGCTGTACTTGCACAGCAGCAACTCCAGAGCTATGCTGAACCTGACACCTCACAGGGCGGAAACAGCAGGAAGGCTTTCTCTGTGATCCTTATCTGGCTAGCTGTAATTATGAACGCTTAGTTTGAGAGAAAACTTGCATCACTACTGGTTGAAGTCTATTTAAATTGTCTTGGGTAATTCAGTACATTTTGTTCTTAAAATCTCGGTGGGCTCTTCAGTTCACATGCACAATCAAAAACCTTAACACTTTTACTGAGAGGCCATTGTTAAACCACATAAAATACACGTTCCAAGTGGGGCAATGACTGAGGCCAATGCGATCAATTTGGAAAAGAGCAAGCCCTGGCCCAGGTATGCTCATCTAGGCAGGAGGAGGACGAAATGTGAATCTGAGTGGTGGGTTCAGGGGACAAGGGCCAGCACAGCTTCTCATGCTGATCTCTTGTCTGCTGCACTGCTTTCAGGAAAGCTCTAACTGAAAGGTGCAGATGGGGGAATTTAAGACTCACCACTTTATCCTGAGGAAGGGTTTAGCAGGAGAGATTTTTGACTATTAGCTAGTAAGCTGTTCTGACTGTGACACATGACATCCGTTACATATTTTAAATTCACTTCTTCATTGTACTAAACTGACTTTCAGTTCAATAACACAAAGCTGTTAAGGAGGGAGCAGTGGTACAAAAGCTTTAATGAGAGGATAATTTGAAATGGGTCTATATAGACATCTGTCTAACCATGCAAAACTGTTGTCTGTCCTGGAGCAGTGTACTCTCTATACAGCCATTTGTATCACTTAGAGTAACTATTCAGTTCTCATCGCCACAAGCCTATCAGCGGTCTTTCAAACTACTTTTAAAAACATATAATAATAAATGCCATTGGCAAGGAATATCTTCTTTTAACCTTTTAAATGATTTCTTTTCAAGACCACAACAACGTACGGTTTTGCAGAAACACCAGGTTTGAACAAATTCTGTGTTCTTTTAACAAAAGACCTCCTTCAATACTAGAAACTAGAGTAGGCAGAAATCTCTTCCAAGTAGTGTGTTTCAAATTTCAGTTTGTGGCCAAGGGGAAATGGAGACACAGGCTCATGCCTGTGCCCTCATTTTGGCTGGTTTGCATCACCTGAGCATTGCCACACTCGCAGCTGTGCTCAGCCAGTGCTGGCCTGGGGGTTATGCTGGAGAAAACACCTTCCTCTGCCGAGTTAGCCTGACCCAAGAATAAAACCTGGCTTGTTCTCTGCATTGCTTTTCCTCTAGTACATTTGAAATATGGGTGTGCTTTTTGTAAAAGCCAAATGTGTAACCGCCGGCTTTCTCACATACTGCAATGTATTTGTGGAGCATAGGACCTTGCAAATAGCTATTACACAGGAGGACACAGTTGAATTTTGCGTACATGAGCTAGGGTGTTAGGGTTTGGGTTTTTTAAATCAGTCTGATATTAAGAAAATGCCTTTCATATTTAAATATTAATGCTGTCTTTATTTTTAAAAGTTAATAGCTAATCTTATTTATATTTGCCCACAGTACCCATGAATTTTATTAGCTGGCCTAATTCTTGCTTTCACAAATTTGCCATTAATATCAGCATATATATTAACCTGAAGTATATATATAATCTTTCAGTGCAATACTTTCAGTGTAATTGATAAACTCACATTCATTTTTGTTTCACCAGCTACACTTCTTTCAAGAAATCAGCCAGTAGGTATGCAATACAAATGCAAAAGCTATCCCACTTAATAAATTTTCATGCTGAAAGTCTATGCAATACAGAAAAAGGTCATTTGAGAAGTACAGTTGTAATGATGATGGGAGCAGGAGAAAAGGATAAGAGGACTGTGCAACTATAGGCTTGCTTTTCAGCTCCAGGAGATGCATTTCAGGTGTTGAATGTGGCAGCGGGATCTGCAACGTTTTCCTCATCCCTCAGGTGGAATCAAGGGCAGCTGTGTAACCTTGGATCAGGCTGGTGTGAAAAAAAGCTGTGAGAAGGCTAGTTAGGGACTTTCTTCCTTTGTTCAGAAGTTGTATTTAGGCTTGGTTCCCTGCCTGAGCTACACTGTGTATGCGCCTGTACCTGGCTGTGTGTCTGCCGACCCTGACCTTGTACTGCCTTTGTGGCTTGACCTTGGACCTGCCTCGTCACTGTAAACTTGTCTGGTGAGTGCAGGACAGTGGCTGACTCCAGTTAATGCCACTGGACCTGTTCTGCTTGCTTCAGAGACTGTGGGACTATGGTGCTTGCTCGTGAGGTCCCTGCCTGCCTTACTTTGCCGCTGGCTCCCAGCTAGCCTCCCTAGACAGAGGTCTTGCGGCTCCCAGATATGTTTTTGTTTGGGATTTGAGTTTTCTTTTTTTCTCTGTTGAGAATAAACTGCTGTCCTGTTGGTCTGAGCATCCATGAGAATGGACAAGTTTGCTTGGGAGGATAGACTTGTGGAAATATGTGAAGAGGAATTATTCTGATGGAGTATTGATTTAATCTTTAAAAAAAATCAGTTGTACTGATCTGTGTTCATGGATGGTGCTTTTTGTGAAAATGGCAACTGTTGTGTGTTTTGGTGATAGTTAAAAAATAAAAACAATGTATGTGATGATTACACTGTAAATTCTTCAGACAAGAGGCTGGATCTGTCTTATGATCTAAGAGGAGACTATATCATTAATTGTCACTTATGCTGACTTAGTGTCTTGAAAATTCAGAGCTGAAAAAGGACAAATAGGAGCTGGTAAATATTCCTACTGCAGGTTTGCTAACTGAGAAATTCTGCACTTAATAGGTTGCTTTCCATCATGCCTAGAGCACATTATCCTCAGTTGTGCAAGTCAATGAGCTAATGCTGCCCGTGCCCACGGGAGGTCTTAACCAGGTTCATGTGTGCAAAGGAACTGATTTTTAAGAGTATAATAAAATAGTAAGATGGTAATGAGAATTTGGTGTAAGTTCAAAAATAATCTGTTAAATCTTGAGTTATAGCATAGTGCATACTGTCCCCTAAATACAGCTCATGATTTGATAGCAGGTAACTAATTCTTTCCTAAGAAGTAATTCTGAAAAAAAAGGGTACTTGAATGGTAAAAACCCTCACGCTTTGACTCAAAAAATCTTGCTAGGCCATGGCTCTGGCTTGCTGCTTATGGTAACTTCTTTGGCGGAGTAGGATAGAGGAAGAAAAAATTCCCTGTTGTGTGCCAAGCTGAAACCTGGCAGAGCTGCTCTGTGCTCCTCTGTAAAGTGCTGCTTCTCAGCTGAGCTTTCTGCCATCTTCTCTGGAGGGCTGCCTGCAGGTGGGGAACCTGTGTGTTTTGCTTATCCACAGGGCAAGGTGTTCCAGTCAGTGTCTGAAGGAGGGTATCTGAGCCCAACAGCCACAGGCCAGGGTGGAAGGTCCCAACCTCCTTTATTAGTTGAGCCTTACTTGAAACAAATGCTGCTCTTGCTCTCTGCTTTCACCCACCCCCAGCTGCCCCAGAGCTACTCTTACCCATCTGACCTTCCCTGTTAGAGACCCGTTCTCCAAGGCTGCTTCAGTGCTCTCTGCTGACTCCTCAGCTCTTCTTCTGGCAGCTCTGGGGGTTTGGGTCTGGGACTAAACTTCTGGAGGACTTTGAGAGCCTCTCAGGTGCCTCCGTGCCATGCCACTGGCTGTGGGTGTTGTGCCAGCCCTGGTGCTGCCCTTGTGCTGTGCTGGGCTCTACCTTGCCTGCAGAAACCCTCTTGTTCTGTGGATGTAAAGTAGCTATAGTGTGATGGAGACAGTTACAGGACCTAAGGAAATGACTACAGTACGCATAATAATTAGTAATAGATTCACTGTATTGGAGGCTGCTCTTAATTTTCAGCTTTGACAGATCATTATTAAAGGACCAGACATGTTTTAGAAAGGGTGAGTGTAAACATTACTTCATCTCTTTGCTATGAGTACTTGGTGGAGCTCTGCTCCCCCTTTTTATTTTTTCTTTTTCCTTAAGAAAAGAGGAATGTTTTCTCTTTGTGAATAGGTGTAAAGTACTAGCTTGTGCCAAGATGCCTGGTATTTGGCCTCCTCACATGCTTGCAGGACATGGGTTGCATGTAAAGCAGGAGAAGTGTAGAGAGTTGGGACAATGGATACTGGAGAGTAATTGAAAGATTAAAAAGAAATCTCAGACATTGCAAGGAGGCAAAGATTATAATGAAAATAAAGGGAAGGTATAAGGGCAAAACTTTGTAGGGCAAGAGAAGCATTGCTTTTTTTTCCAAGGACAAACACAGCCATGCAGCTTTTCTTTGGTTTTTGGCAAGTACATGCTTTTAGTATAACAGGAACATTGCAGTGGAGTTTGGTAAGAACTTAGGTAAAAAAAACCCCAAACTAGTGGTACTGTAGCCTGACTCTTCCTGTCTTTTTCATCCATTTCTTCCCCTTGTTTAATTCTCTACAGACAGAGCGATGGAGGGAAAAGAGTTCATGGCACCTAAATGGTTTTCATCCCTCTGTATGAATTTCCTCATTTGAATTATTATTTTAAATCTGTAGAACTGCGATGGTTTTTTAAATAGCTTAGACTTGAGGCCAGTTTGAAACTTAACATTAAGCAAGTGAACAAAATCTCCTCTGTTTTGCAGCTTAATTCATTAAATAGATGTTCTAGTTTGCCTGTTGCCCTGTGACGTACTGTGTCCCTTGATCAGGCTGAACAACTACTGCCTGGCAAGTTTTTAAGTTAGCCAGACCTCATGCATTGCACCCTCCTGGGACAGAAGTGGGAGGCAGGAGTATAGGAGTATGTTGGTGCCTCCCTCATTGTGGATCAGAGCAGCTGGAGCCTTTCTCTGGAGTAACTTGACTCCACCCCCTTGATTCATTTGGTGGGAAGGTGCCTGGTTGCCCAAGGAGTCAGGAGGAACTACAGCTGATAATAGGCCCACTGGTTCTTCATTTACTGCAGAAAATATTGTGGTTTTAATTGCATCATTGCACACAGTCACGTAGGCTAAGGCTAGATCTTTGTCTCTGAAGTAGAACAAAATGATCTGTTCTGTGTTAAATAGCTATTATGAAGGATGGGAGTAACATATGGCCTTGACATGGTTCTCCTAATGACACAGAGTGGGAAAGGCCAACTTGGAAGCTTAAAAGCTCTAAAAACTAATCAGAATTGAAAAATAATTTAGGATGGGGAAGTATCTGTACACAGGACGAGTATTCTCACTGATGTTAAGGGACATTTGTCCATCTCTGACACTACAAATTTACTTTGAAGATGAGATTTAGCTGACTTGCCAATTCCTAGATAGAAAAACATTTTCATAAATCTTGATTTCTGTAATAATTTCTTAATAGAATTCCCCCTGCACAAATGAGCTTGTATACATTAGCAAAACTTTCCAGGAAAATAAATAATCTTTTGGTTCAGAAGAATATAACTTGAGAAACACTAACTGTTGTTCAAAATACCTCCATTTTTAAAGGTCTCTTTCTTGTTATTGAACATACTTTTACACCACCACTTAGGAAGAATGCATAGTGATATGTCATATGGAACGGGTCAACTGGAAGAGGCTGCCCGGAGGAGCTGTGGATGCCCCATCCCTGGCAGTGTCCAAGGCCAGGCTGGATGGGCTTTGAGCAACCTGCTCCAGCGGAAGGTGTCTCTGCCCATGGTGGGGGGGCTGGAACTAGGTGATCTTTAAGGTCCTGTCCAACCCAAACCATTCTGTGATTCTGTCCCAATGCGAGAAACTTCACAACTATTTTAAATGAAAATTAGTACAAAAGGGAACAAACCAAGTATGTCTGAACAAGAGGTAATGTTTACTTTTTTTAATAGAAATTATTAAACTTCTAAAACCTCATGAGTATTTCACAAAATAACAATATGCCTCACCTCTATACATAAAAAATAGTAATAATAATATAAACTGCTGTAATGTAATATATGCTATGCTGACCAGTGACATTTTGTTACATGAAAAACCTAATGCAACACTGACATGCCAAATTTTCACCCAGAACATCCCATTCATAGGAACCTTGAAAATACTTTTTGTTTCCTACTGCAAACAACCATCAAGATTTTCTTTAAAAAACAGAAACTCAATTTATGTAGCTGTATTAATAAGCACAATAAATATATTTTTAAAGAACTGGAAGGAGGCTTAGAGAGGGCTCCAGGGGGACCTTACTGCAGCTTTTCAACACTTAGAGAGGGCTTATAAAAAAGACTGGAGACAGACTTTTTAGTAGGGGCCTGTAGTGATAGACAAGGGGTAATGGCTTTCAATTAAAAGTGGGTAGATTCACACTAGACATAAGGAAGACGATTTTAATGATGCAGGTGGTGGAACAGGTTGCCCAGGGAGGTGGTAGATGCCCCTGGAAATGTTCAAGGTCAGGTTGGATAAGGCTCTGAGCAACCTGATCTAATTGAATATGTCCCTACTCATTTCAGGGAGGGTAGTTTAGGTGACCTTTAAGGGTCCCTTCTAAACCAAGCTATTCTATGACTCTAAGAATTATTTTTGGAAACTGAGATGAGTTTTCCAAAACATCTACAACCCTTATTTTGGATTTGTCTTTCATATACAAATATTTGGTTGACTGAGGAATTGGCTTTTTTGGGATAGAAAGTAAGGACTCCCTGATGTCCAGGTGTCAGTGAGATATGGTGGTTTGTTTTTTGTTTGTTTGTTTGTTTGTTTTAAATAAGCAGCCACTAATGGGATGCAGACCAGGACACATATTCAAGGTTATGAAGATTTATTAAGTTGCTGCTGTCTGCTCGTTTCATTAAGCCTGCTGGGTGCTGGGCACCTGCTCTAAGTCACTTGAGGCAGGGGCTGAGCCCTTCCTCTTTCTTGGTATTTGGGCAATATTCCCCTGTGCCCAAGAGCAGGAAGGGGAACAAGACATCTTCAGGAAGTGTTTTGCCAAGTTGGTGCAGTTCAGAGCAGCTGCCTGCGGCCTGGCGTGTGCTGACGTGCCACCTTTGCCCTAACTGTCCAGGGAAGCACCTGTGTGTGCCAGCCCATTGAGATTGACACCTGTTGGTGGGAAGATCCTAGAAACCATTTTTTTCAGAGATCAAATGGAAGACTAGGCAGAAAAGCCCAGTTTGATTACAGCAGGCTGACACGGTGTCAGGAAGCAGAGGTCACAGCTTGCTGCCTTGTTGGAATTCTTTGAAGATATTGCTGCTCAGGAGATATGAAGGACAAGCTATAAAGACAGGACCTAATGCTTGCCAAAGTGGATCTGAAAATGATGATGTGCTTAATCTATGTTTCAAGATTCTGTCTTTTTTTAATGCCTTTTAATAAAGCTATATGTGCTACTCTGCCTTTACAAAGTTCAGCCAAAGCCAGTGTTGTAAGCATCATTAATGAGGTCTTATAAAAATGACTTAAATGGTGTGCATGAGTGAGGTTTGTCAGATTAATAGTGACAAATACTGCCAGGCCTGACCAACAGAATATGAAGATGTAACAGGATATGATAATTTGAAAACTTCACACAGCGGAACTCATTTAAATTCCTTTTTGTATTCGTACCAACAATACAGAAATTCAGGGACAAGAATTATTAAAATACTACTTGGCAGAATGGATGGTCCAGATTTGTATGTCTGAATAAACAGATCAGCTTCAGGTTCTTTTCTGAAAGGCTTAGAACTGGAGAAGCTGTAACCCCTGTAATACCATCCCTTCCTCTATGTGGAGTTCTTCAGCAGTTGCTCCATGGGACTTCACATTCTACAAATGGGAAGAGGGTCAGATCACAAAGGCAACATCTCTGTGCCAAAACTGACCCTCAGCTGTGTATTGGTGTCCTTGTTAGTTGTGCAGATGTGGATGATGTTACCTGGTAGATTGAGGTGATTCTTTTTCATACCATATTCCACACTTAATATCACTGAATGCTGAAGGACAGTCCATTGAGTTCAGGACGAGGATGTAATATCGCCCTTCTTCCCAGAAGAATGATTTCTAATTCCTCAGCTCCATGCAGCTAGACAATCTGGACCAAATTTCGGTGTCTGGTGCACAGCAGGTCCTTAGTCACTTACCAGAGGAAGAGGGAATGTGACCCTCAGTAGTGATGGGATGAATGTACACTAATTCGGGCATCTTTGCAAGTATGGTATTTATTTTAAGATTGTGCAGTTTTCGTTGGATGGCAAATTTGGCGAATAACAGCATGTAGAACAACTTGTGGCCTTAAGATGTCATTGTGTCTGTGCTGGCATGAAGTATGAGAAGCCACCTGAGGGTATAGGACCTCCAGGGCTCTAGGGGTAGCAATGGGGACTTCTTGGCAGCTGGATAGAACAAATTGTGTGTTTTCTCCAAAGAAAATGTGGACGACTGTAGGCTATAATGATACAGTGGGGGCAGGGGGAGGGAATGCCGGCTTCATGTGAAGTATGGAGTAATATCCAAGCTGTGGGGTTGTGTATGGCATTCATTTCACTTGCTGGTAAGCTGAACGAGGGTAAGGAAATGCGTAGTTCAGCCTCTTTGTTTAGGTAGTAATATAAAGGCTGGGTCAAATTTGAAAGATACAACTGTAGATAGGAAGGACAGAATTAAGTTTGGGCCAACTCCCTGTGCTTACACATTCTTTTTAGCATATAATCTGCCAATTCATTATATAAAACTAGACACCTCTTTACAACTGTGAGTTTGATAAGGTTTAGCACAGGTGGTGGTTTGGTGGTCGGTTGGGTTTTTTTTAGACTTCCATAGCATTATTAAGTTTTTTCCTGAAGAACTCATGCCAGAAACAGGGTTTATGCCATTGCTTTATCAGTCCCCTTACAACTTCTGAATTTTAGGCCAACTTCTAACCAAATTTGGTGGTTGTAAGTGATATAAAAATAGCTGGGGAGTAGGTGGAAAGGAACTTGAACTTTTTCTGAGGGAAAAACTGTATTCATTAGAGGATCCTCTGAGGACTTCAATCTTGAGACATAAAAGCTATGATAAAGATTACTTTATTTTGCTGCTCAAAGAAGTATTTGTCTTAACATCTTAACAAGATCTTTAAAAAGTTACATTTAAAGATAATTGTCTCTCTAGTTTTGAGGCTATTAGTCCCTTGTGCTACAAATGTTTATGTGCAAGACTAGTCTTGGCAGATCATTAGGCTCATTAATTTCTTCAAAGCTATTACCCATTAAGCCTGTACATAATTTCTTGCAATATCAGGCCTTTTCTGAAACTAAATAAATGCTGGAAAGAGCTCTTTACTGTGTCTGGAATGAAATGTCTTCAGTGATAGTGTATCAGGTCCTCCAGGATTTTTGAGTTATTTATTTTTTTAAAATGGAAAAAGGAAAAGTTGTAACATTCAGCTTGCTCATGATACAGACAACTGAGTGGATATCCTATGTAAGTAGACTTACTGCCCTCTGCTCCGGCATAGTATAGCTGGGAATAACAAAACTCTGTAAAAATTAGATAAAGAAATCATGTTTTATGAATTGTAGTGGTTGGAAAATGCCTGCATAGTGCAATTCTGTTTACATAGTTTAAAAAAAAAAACAATTGATGAATGTTCTAAGGCTATTTACACAAGGGAACGGGAGCCGAATCAAATGGTTTTGGTTTTTTTTTTCAAAAAAAAGCAAAACAGTTGCTCTTGATTATTTAAAAAATATGAAAAAATACCCTACTGATGTTAGGCTGGCACTGTTTTTTAAGATTTAAAATTAGCATTGAACAGTCTGTTCTGGGAGCTCGTGGTTTTAGTCCTCTTTATTTTTCCTTTTTTTTTTTTTTTTTTCCCACCACAGTCAGCACTGGATTGACTAGTGTTTCTCTCCTTGCTTCAAGTACTGTAGCTGTTCAGTCAGGAATGTAAAACTAAAATGAACAACAGGGAGGAGGAATTATTAGGATTGTTTACAAATTTTGATTTGCATGAGGGAGTGGAGATGTTGACAGTTATACTTTAAGAATCAAGCTACTGCAGCTGGATAAACATTTATAGGATATCTCAATGGGCCTCCCTCTCGCCCCACCCCCATGGTAGAGAATGAACCAAATGCAAGTCCAAGCTAATCTGAAAAATAATAGAATGGCTTTCAACAAAACCTATTTATCTATGAGGTCAAAAAGCCTCAGCATAGTTACACTCCTAGATAGGCTCTTCTTGACAACATCGTCATACTATCTAGGAGGCCAGGAGTTGTAGTGTTACAGACCACCCAGAATTATTGCTCCCACAAGGCAATGATAATGGTGGTATGATTTCACTGCCTACAGACTTCAACTAACCTTTTAATAGCTTGGGTAGCCATGGGAAACATACTGCATTGTTGTGTTTTATGGATCATTTTTCCTGGATGCTTTTTAGTCACCAGTAAAAACCATGTTGGTTGATTGAAAAAGTAAAGAAAAATTGTAAGAAAAGAAATGAAAGGAAAAACAAGTTGCTATCAGCATGCAGAACCTTAACCAAAGCTATCTGTGATTAATAAATAAGTTTTATTTTCTTGGACTTCATTATTACAACAGAATTCTGTCAAACTCCTTACAGAAGTAGAATATCTGATGTTTCTTACGCTAAAAAGAGAATAGTCTGTGCTCTGGAATGAAAACGTGAATGAATCCCAAATGCAAAGGGCTCTCAGTTTTCTGAATCTGTCAACAAAACTTCTGTGGCCTTTGGGTGCATCAGCAATGTAAATCTGAGTGCAGCCTACAGGAAATAACCACTTGTGAAAGCTTTACTGACCTTGTGTTGAGAAAAGATTGTAGAAATAACTGCCTATAAATCCATTTCAATTGCTGAATGATCTTCAAGTTGATGGACAGTCCCATATGTAGGTCTGATTTAAAACAAAACAAACAACAAAATCAGAAACAACCCTGAGAATGGTTTTGCAGAGGTTGGGTTTCTGTTCTTGCTTCCTCTCAAGTGAAAAGAAATTGTGCCATAGGTTTGAATGGGAGAAGTTTTGGCTTAAGAAATGAACAGCTTTCATGGGGCTAGTGTGCACATGGAGATCTGTTTGTATAAGTGCTCATTTATGTACTCAAGTACCCATTTGCATAAGGAATTATATTTGGGTCCAGCTGTTCATAAACTCTGCAAGGTGCATGTAAGTCTCTGTTTCTTCATTACTGTTTGAAATAGTCTGCTACCATCCAGCTGTGGCTGAAAAGTAATGTGATCTCTTGTCTTTGTCTTCTTATCATCCAAGCTCCCCCACTCCCCAAATCCAACAAGATAGCTATGAATTATGGAAACTATCATGCTGCTTCCCTGACAGATCTTCAATATCTACAAATAGCTCGCAGATAATGTTATCTTTTTCTTTTTGTTACAGTCCTGCAGACATGAGTAATGTTACCTGGTAGGTTGAGGTGAATCTTTTTATATTGTGTTCTACAGTGGATAATGAATAGCACATACTTCAATCAATGTCCTTTCCCTTTTTGTGCTTTGTTGTGTTGTTGGGGTTTTTTTGTTTTGTTTTGTTTTTTTTTTTAATGGTTATTGTTGATGTTTGGCAGGTTTCTTCAGTGCATTAGGATGTAGTAACTAATGTCTGTGCATTTGTGGTGTGTTTTGAGTGAGCGTTTTGTTTGTTTCATTGGACATATCTTCAATTCTGAGTGCTGGAGTTGCATCTAGTATCAAATGGGAATGGTGCCATCACTGTCTTCCCAAGAAACTCCCAAGTTTGTGACTGCAATTCTATTCTTTGAGCTGTAATTTAGCATAAGCACAAGTATTAGCAAAAATACCAGATTAAACTGAATTCCTGTTAGGCTCCAATAGGTCCTCCATGGCCACACCTGATGTTGTGATCTCTAGTGTACGAGCACTTGCTTTCCAGTAATTATTAGCTCTGATGTCTGGAAAAGCACACACGTGGAGGAGGAGGCAGAAAGTGCTCTGATGTTTCCCTCCAAGCTCCTTTGAACCCAAGAACTCCTCTCAGAATTCAAAACTGTTGATCAGCTTCAGTGGTTATAAAGGTGACTATCAGATATCATACATTTTTTGACTTGAACTAACCTCTTGGAGATAGAAATAATTGTTAGCTGTACATTGTCAATAATGCTTCTATATGGCCAAAAATGGGTTTTATTTGTATCAGGATACTGTATGCTAAAGCTGTCTTTACACAGTCAGTGTGATCTACTTAGAACGCTACAGCTCTTCTTGTTTACCATCTTGTTATATGTAAACCTTGTCATGGAAACAGATGTTTGTAATTTTCTTTTTTTCACTATATCATACTAGTCATAGAATTCTTTGGGTTTTTTTTCCCATTTGTTTTGTAAACCACAAAGAAATGTCCCACTCCTGTTAATTCCATGTGCAGCATGCCAGGAGAATGAGGTGTTGCAGAAACATCTCTTCCCATCTGGGTAGATGCATTTTCACAGCCAGAAGAGTGTGGGCTTTGATGTACTGTTTTCAGCAGCCTGAGTCATGTATCCCAGGAACAGGGCTCCTCTGCTCTGTTGATTTGACACCATGTGGGCCTCATAATGTCTATAAAAATTGGAATAAACTTGTGGGCCTTCTCCAAAGATGGGTGGTTTGAGCTGTGATGCACTTCTTTGTCTGATCTTCAAAGAGTGCTCTGAAGCCTTTCCTTGTTTCATTTTCTGGATGAAGAGGGTCGTTTGTCAAAAAAAAAAAAAAGTCCCAGTTACTTGGTCTTGTTTGAAAACTGACCCAAGTGCTTTCCTTTGATATATGGCAGGCTGTGATACTATGCCTTCGATACCCACAGTAATGTGATCCCCCAGTATCAGACAGAGCATCATATCCAGTTTCTTTTCCTTTTCACCTTCCTCATCTCATCCAAGTTCTGGGCAAAGCATCCTGCTCTGCTCACTTTGGCACAGCCACTGGCTGTGGAGGCACCTGAGACATCACCTGTTTCCTATGAAGTTTTACACCTACCTTTGCTGCCCTTCACAATACAGCTGAATCTCCCTGTGCAATTTGGGAATATCCAGTACAACTGCACCCAGCAATATGTGACTTACTCCTTTGCATGTTGTGTTGTCTATTTTTGATGTGTTACTTGGAAAGCCTTAAGAAGTATGTATGTTTTCCACCTACCTGTGGTATTTATTCTGGATGTGGGTATTCTCTTCCAAGGGGAGAGACTGAGCTGCCCATACCCCAAAGCAATGAGAAAATTTAACTCTCTGAGGTGTCCTAGGAATTTGAGTGCAGTTCTTGCATAGAGAGTGCAGTGGTAACATTGTATGTCCATCTGAAACAAAGCCCTTCAAAACCTGTACTAGAAAAGCTAGTAAAAATACTCTAAGACATGAGAGGAATTAAATAATTAGTGAGAATTTTTTCCCCTTTTTGTTTTCTCTGGATCAGCCTAGTTTTTATCACCTTTCCCCCCCTGATTTTAGAATGGGGCAAAACTAGTAGAAATGGCAGTTGTTCCAAAGAAAATCTCAGTTTTGAACTTGCAAAAAGATATTTATCTGTGATCCCAGGGAAGTCTTTGATAAATTCAGTTAATTTTTTTTTTGAAAGATGACTGTATTCTCATTGCACTGACTGAGGAATATATGTCATGTTTTTGAGGACTCTAATGCTTTGCTGACAGCTCCGAGTATGTTTTTTGCTTAGAGTTACTCAGGTGGATTTTGTGGTCAAAGCACACAACTGGGACAAGAATCCTGTGTTGTGCCCTGAATGTCAGCAAGGAAGTAGCGGCTCCTTTCCCCCTTGCACGTGAAGGTTCCCACCCCTGGAACAGCAGCTTATTTGTCTCACACCTGAGGTCAAATAAATACAATGTGTTTAAGTGGGTTTGGGGTGGGTTAGTTGGTTTTGTTTTGTTTTGTTTATTCTAATGGGGATGATGGAGACCTTCAGTACAATTACCTGCTCCTGCTGTTGATTTCTCATTTATCAAAATAGTCTATGACCAGTAGCCTACTATTATCTTGGAGGTGAAATTCACCTCCAAGATGTCTGTGGCAGCAGAAGTCAATGAGCTTTAAGGGGTAGAACAGCTTTCTCTGTGTAATCATTGCAATTAATGCAATGCCAGGCAAGAAACACACTGATGCATGAAAATATATGACATTGTAGTATAAGCATGTTGTGTCCTCTTCTTTTTGTGAAGCATCAGTATGTTCCCAAGGAAGGGAATGTGCTGCACTGCTTCGGCTATTCCAGAATAAAGAAGTTCTAACCATAGGTTCATAGAAACTAACTTGGACAGTGGCTATTGCACATCCACCAGATGCTTAAACATAGAGAGTGGGTTCTTTTAATGTTCTGGAAGTTAAGTTTTTATTTAAATGAGATCTTGGAAATTAAATTAAACCACTGTGCAACTGTAACTATACGAAGGACTTATTTCTTTAAAAGAGAAGAAAAAGAAACATCTACTCCTATGAACTATTTTAGCACTTTTCCCCCTGAAAACCAGTTTTTGCCTTGGAAAGGAGAGCTATTTTTAGCTTCAGAAATCTGTTATTTATCTTGTAACTATAAGAGATGGAAGCACAGATCTAAAGTCAATCTCACATTGACTTCAAAGTCAGATGAAAGTGTCCAAATTACTTGCAATGAAATATTCTGTGAGGAAACAGCTTTCAGAGTTTCATATAATGATGGAAAATAATATCTCTTGCCAAAACTTTCCCTACATCTTTAACAGGATTTTAGCTTAAAAAGTTGATTTCCTATTGAATGGCAGAACAGCTGCAGTTTGAATGCAAGGTGATTTCACGTTTTGCTGTTTGGAAAACTTGTATTCAAACACTCCTGTAGTAAATATAACCATTTCTTATGTTTCTCTGTTTGACAAATGTAATATTATTTCATTACTAATATTTGTATTTTGGTGACTTCTGTGTTTTGGCTGAGTCATATCGATACCTAATAAATGGCCAGGTAGATGTGAAATTTGCATAGAAGACTTTTAAAGTGTCACCTGGTTTTGATGCAAGATGATAATACAACCTTAAGAAGCATATTTTAAGAAAATATAGAGGGGGTATATTTACCAGGGTTTCTTTAAACACAATATACTTGTTTTTATGAATAAAAGTATTAACTGTACTAAACTCATGGTGGGTCTGTGTTAGACATGATTCCTTGTGCAAGGAGTACACCCAGGACTGTGATGCAAATGTTACTGCTAGGTCCTTTTGAGATCCACGGTGAAAGGCTCTTCCTAATCTTAAAACTAAGACTTTTGGCCCAGGTTTACTTGTGCATGTGTATTTTATCTAATGATTCTCCATTATCAGCAATGCAGAAATTTGCTAGTCTCCTAAGTATTAAAAATACTCTGCTTTTGCATCCAAGACAATATCTTTTCACATGGGACAATTCAAAGTGGTGTGACCACAGGGAGTAAGGAGGGAAGATAAATGCTAAGATTAGAGATTGTCAGAGTATTTTGGGCTGAACAAAAAGTATTCAAAATGTATCGCTTTACTAGAACATCTCTGGGACAAGTGAGAACAGGGGAGGAAATGCGGGGAGAAGAAAGATTGCTTGCAGTTGGGATGTGAGAGAACAAGTACCTGCAATGTCTGAGACAAAGCAGTTTTTCACTCCAGGTCATTGGAGTCTGGTAAGATGGGTCTTGAATGTGTGCATCCCACATCCCAGTGAAGTCCCCCTTTTGTGTGTTTTGATGGCCATTCCTGTATGATCAGAGAAATTGGGCCAAAATATCCATGCTTTGTAGGACTTCTGTTCCTTGTGCTGTGTGGCATTAGGGGAAAAGAAAAAAGGAGTACAAGACACAGATAGTTGCCACAGAAAAGGCTTGTCCTTGATCTGTTACAATTAGGATTGAGTCACACTACTCATTAGATCTGGAGTTGGCTATATTCTTTGAGTGTGATTTCTGTGGGAGTTAACTGTGTTTAGCTGTTATCTGGGAGCTTCTGGTTGGAGTCCTCTTGGTCATCTTTCTCTGTATCGGTGTTTTTCTCTCCTGCAAGCCTTTTTCTTCCAGTCTCCTCCACTGGAAACGTCAAGAAAGTGATTTTGTTCTGCTTTGCTGTCATTTTTGGGAAATAAGTGAGATTAGGATTGCTGAACAGGCTGATTTCCAAAAGAGTGAACCTGAAGCTATGAAAAGGGCAAGAATTAACACAAGAAAAACTGTAAGGAAAATAGATATGAAATAATAGCAAAAAATTTTGTACTGCAGAGAACTGTGATTTGTCTCAACTATGCCTTGCCAGACTTTGTCAGCTGTCCTTAATTGAGGTAGAAAATGGTGTGGGATGATAACAAGAATGTACTAATGACAAACCATAACTAAAACTGTCCCAGATAAGCAGTTCAGAAGTGCTTGCCCCAAGCATTCTTTTATTTGCGCTTTTTTTTTTTCCTTTGGTTCGCTGAGATGAATGACTTGTAACACTCTTAAATTATACCTCCCTTGGAAGTTAAAATACATGAACGTGGTACCCAGCCAGTTTTCAGGTCTTGATTAAGGTTTTAAATGGGGCAACATTATTTTTTGCTGGTGTTGAAGACCCAGCTTACAGGTTATGGTGTCATTTGACTTTAGTGAGGCATCACTCTCTGAATCCTAACATTTAGGAATGGAGCAGCAGGAACGTGCTGGTGTCTAAGGCCAGCAGTCCTGTGTGAACCCAGATCAAGGCTTTGTCATGTACAGAAACTTGGGAGTCTCGCCTCCAACACTTGCTGATAATGTTCTAACTTTATTGATTTATACCAGAAATCCTTCCTCCTTAAGTATCAGCTCTGTGATTCTCACACATGGAATGTCAGGGTCTTTGCTGATAGGGAAGATCTTTACCTTGGTTAATCTTCACATAAAGTTTGCTTGCTGAGGTACAGTCCTTGTGTCAACTTGATTGGCTCTCTTCTTTTAACCTCATCTATGATCTTAAGGAGGAAAGAAATGTCCAGTGTAAAACATTCCCTCCATTACCTTGCAAGCATGGCAAGTATAGTCCTTGCATTTGATTTCTGTAAGGAAATGTCACTTTGTAGTTCATTCAGAAACAATCCTTTAGTGATGTTTACTAAGTAGAAGTTATCTGTTAGACAGAGTTGGATTTATATAAGTACTAAATATTTTACGCTTACACATTCACAGTTTTTTTTGGTTGGGTTCCCCCCCCCCTCCATCTCCACAGACATCTGTTTGTAAATCTTTCTCTGGTGTCCATCACCACTGAGTCAAAACAGCTTACAGACATCAAAAAATTATTTCTTGTGATACCACTGGGAGATAGATACTGCTATTTCAGCTCAGTGGATGGGTTACTGAGGATTAAGCAAATTGCTCAAAGACAGACAGTGAGAAAAGGCAGGAGCAGAAGTGTTAAGTATTGGCCTTGCACCCACTCTTCAGGCAGCACTGCACAGATGAGCTATCCATCCAGCTACAGGAACCCACTCCTGTGTATGACTGTCTCCCTTCAAAACTTTATGTCAGCAGGCTAGATATCCATGGTATCCACAAAAAGACTTGGAAACAAATGGGTCCCTGTGCTTTGAGTCCTACTAATTTTGGAAATCTCAACTTTGGAAACATTTTCTGCATAGAACTAGAGAGAGGCTCAAGTTTCAAAATGCACTTCTTGGCACTTTTTTGTCATTTTGTTGACTCTTCAGCTCCGAGGTTTGGTGGCGGCTTGTGTGTAGCCACAGTACGATTGCAGAGAAGCGTTCGTAGTATGTGTGCAGGCCTTAGCAAAATGTCCTGCAACATTATGTGAGGTTTTTCCCCCAAAAAAAGGGCTATTATTACTCTTCATATAATACTTAGCTTCGTTCCTAGGAACTGCTATTATTTAATCTGTTTCATTTCTTTCAGAATATATTTTTTATATACTTAATTGTGGAGCTGCAGTGCTTTTTGGGTTCTGTGTATAAATATTGTTCATATGTTCTCTTTGGCAGTGTAACTATGTGATCATGGTTGTAGGCTGTTCACCTATTCAGATTCTTATGATGAACGCTAGCATAATTACAAATGATGCTGTATCAAAGAGAGTCGCTTCTATGCTGATTATAGCACTAAGTTACCTGTGGTTTGCTTTGTTTATGAGAGGTATGTGTTTAATGTTACCTGGATAAGTCTATAGACACAGCAGCTTTATTGCTGCCTGAATTCCAGTAAGTCTTTTTTATAGTGGGAAATACAAAGGCTTAGCTTCTGCAAGAAGCTATCCATGTAGTTGAAATCAGAAGCTTTGCTTCAGCTCAAAAAGTGCTTACCCACTCTCAAACAGTCACCAAGTGATGCTTTGATCCATGAATGGGATATTTGTGACTTGATTCTTCTCTTTTAGCTTTTTTGGGCGTTGGGTTTTTTTTATTTATTTATTTCATAAAAACATCTGCACTGGTTTCCATTTCTAAAGTGGGATGTCAGAAAGTCAAGCATGCAGAAACATGAAAACTAATATGGTGTGTGTGTGTATATATATATTTGGAAACTACTGATTGCTTCTTTCCATTTTGTTTCCAGGTTTTTGCACTCAGTCACAGAGTACTGTTATTTTGTGACAGGGGCACACCAATGATTACTGCACAGCAAACCATGGTGTGGACATACAGTCTGTACCTGCACCCTTAGAGACAACCAGGTGGGAGATGTGGGAGACTTTTTTTTTTTTTTTTTTCCCCAGGATGTAACCTGAAAGTTCTGCTGAATTACCAGAAATGTCTCATTTCCAAAAAGTCACAGTAGAGAACATAAGCTTTTGCTGTTTTTTCAATATTATCATACTGCTGTCCCACAAGCAAAGCAAGAAAACAGTAAATACATAGTTCAGGTGACCAAAGGTTTGCGTATGGATAGAGAGGCTCTCGTGGATGGAAACAAGGTTAGTTATTACTGACCTTGCAGATGAGGCCAGTTGTGGTGCTCGCTGGTTACCCACAGGAGGTACAACATGGAAATATCCAAAGGGAAGGGAAGGACTGGGTTTGGGGCTTGTAAATGTGCAGATGATAATAGTCAGCAAGGAGCTTCAGGAAAAGTCAGGTGTGCAGGAAGCAGTGGTGGCAGCTGATCCTGCTGTCAGTGTGTGGCATCAGTGTAGCATGTTGCTGCCACAAGTATGGTTACAGGGCTGAGCTGCACCTGAGGACTGTCAAATGTGCTGGGAGAGGTGCAGGCAAGCTTCTTCCACATCAGCCATCCATCACAGGTTATCTTGGTCCATCTGTCTTGCAGAAATGTACCTATGGCTAGAACAAGGCTGTTTGATTTGGCTCAAGTATGCATGATGAAGTGGTAATGAACAAAATATCTAGAAAACAAAGTAGGCAGGCACCTGAGTATGAATACTTGAAGCTCTTAAAACTTCATCTGAAGTCTAACTTGGCAACTGAAACCTTTCTACATATAACTGACTTCTTAAGCCTGCAGTCAGTATTCTCATGGGTTACATTTTCAAGTATTTATGCTGTAGCTATATAGACCACTATGTATACACTTGAATTCCTTTTCCCTCCCTTGTATTGTTTCAGTGCTTGAGGCTACAGCAAACAATGAATGTGGGGCGGGAAGTGTTCTTTGTCTTTTTTTAAATTTTTTATTTACTATTCCTCAGGAGCCCTATGAAACATTCACAGCCATGAAGAAAGTCAGTAATTCTGGGGGGGACGACGACAGGCCTTCTGATCTATTTTAGTCTTCCAAGATGGCAAAAAATACTCTCCAAACTGCAGAAGTAATCTGGAGGTAGGAGGTTTACTATTTCCTCCTTTACACGCCACCACTGTTCCTCTGGAGACTTTTAAAAGTCCTGAGCAGCACGGAAAGGTAGATGTGACATTGTACAGGGAGTTGCAGATGGTAAGCTCTCATAGGCCCATGAAAGTAAACTTTCTGGGGGCAGCTGTTCTGTGTCACTGCTGTCACGTTGTTGTTTTAACTGAAGGCAGCAGTAGTGGGAGGGAGATGGTGCTGCACAGAGCTGCTCGCTGCTGGTTGTACGGGGAGCTTCACCCTTGTTCAGTGAATAAGGAGAATTTGACAAATACAAAGGGAGTCATGATCAAAGTATTAATGCATTAATTTGGGACTCTGCTTGTTTCACATTACTGTATTCTACTGTGGGACTGTCTTTTAGATCTAATGAGTTATAAATGGCAAATACCAAGCCTCCTGACTGCCGTTTCTGAACGCCATTGCCTTTCCAACCTCTGTAGTGTTGAGAGGATGACTGACAGGCTTTGGTACGTGGAAACAGGGGTTGTTCTGGTTGCTTATGGCATGACTCATAGGCTTAAAGTTAAGCTGATAGTTTAGGACCCTAACTGATACCTTTTTTTGGAGAAACGGGATTTTGGGGGAAAACCGAAATACTCATGCCTGGTTCATTGTTGCTGTCTTTCAGTGATAAGGTGCCATTTAAGATAACAAGTTTCTCTTTCATGGATATCATACACAAGCAAAGAACAAGAAAACATACAGATATTCTTATTAGTAAATTTGACTGAAGTGTAACAGGTTTAGTGGAAAAACCTTTCTTCCTTCAGGACATAAAAATGGGGTTGCTGCCATGCTACGCTTATGCCAAAGGGCTTTGCTGGCATTAAATGTTGAAACAAAGATTTGAGACAAGTTTTACTCTCTGGGTTAGCCTTGCTACCTCTTATTTTTCAGTACATTGTGTAGAGTAAATCATAGACTGTCTGACTTCATATTACAAGTGAAGAGCAGAGTTGTAGGAACTTTCCTGGGTTTGGCCAAAAAGAGCATTTGTCTTTAAAGTTCAGCATTAAAAATGACACCAGTGAATTTTTTCATTTTTGTTGCTTTGAGAAACAAGGCAAACTGGGGGAGGGGGGAAGCCAAGCAAGTCAACTGGCAAAAAATAAGCTGACAATTAATTAAATTTATATTTCCATATTGCTAAACCAAAGCTGGTGTTTCACATGGTACAGGAAAACTAACCTTCCAAAAGCTGTTTTTAAAATGTCTCTCCTATTCAAGGCACAGTTGGATTACTCGTGGTTATACTTCTGTAACCTTATATAGGAAATTGAGATTTAGGGGGTTTTCCCTTGAAATAACTGTTTAAAATAAATTAGGAAAATACCACAGTTGCCCTGGGAGAGCACTTGGAGGTGTCTCTTCCACTAATCAGGTGGAGCAAGAGCACTGGTACTCTGGTACTGGCATTTTCATTTAAACACTCTAACGTTTTAATATTTCTCTAATGTCCTCCTGATACTTTCTCTTGAGGAACTGAATGAAGCAAAACCATTACTGTAAACACAGAACACATTCAGTGATGTTCCAAAGTGCACATTTTTGGCAGCCATAAGCTTTCTCCGAATAGCTGCCCTGGAATTTACAAATCGGTCACATCTGAATCCATTTTGTGAACCTTACTTGAGTCTGCACCTGCTTCCCAGAGACACACAGAAAGAGAGAGGCTATAGATGTGTTATCCATTTGCTGATGCTTCATTAGAGCTGAAAGGAAACAGCCACATTTTAGTGATCTGATTACAACACCTTGGGTGGCAAAACATCACATTGCTTGTTGAAAGGGAGTCGGTTGTACATTTTGCTGTATTCCCGCTCGCCTGACTACAGGGATTATTTATTTTTCTGAACGAAGCGCAACTTTCTGCCAGTTACTTTTTGCTGAGAAGAGAGGACAAATATGCAAGAAAAGGAGACCGAGTCACTGACTAGGAGAAAGATTCCGGGTGCTGCTGTATTTATCATGCACTGGAGCTGATACTGGAATAAAGAGGGCAGCAGTGAGTCATGATCATGCAGGATCAGACAGGATAAAACTGGGTGTGCAGGTAACACTGCAGAAACCTCGTTGAAAAGGCTTGAGTGCTGAGTTGTGCTAAACAGTGTGCCAATATTCATAAAGCATGTTTGCTGGTGAAACGTAAGCCACAGCAACTCTTTCTGCAAAATTATCAAAATGTTTGTCCATAAAACATAAAGGATTTTTTTCTTACTAGTAGTTGGCAGGTTGTTCTGTAAATAGAGTTTCTATATCTAAATCTAAAAGCTTACTACTGGATGTTCAAAGTGAATAGATTGTTATTGCAGCACAGCAGTTCTGGAAATGCACTGAAGTCCTAAGAACTACAGTCAGTTCGTGGCTTTTTCTATCTGTAGGACGGTTTCATTGCTGTCTGTGGCACACTCCACGTTTGCTGTATTAGCTGACTGTGACAGGAAGATTGCAGGTTGTTTGGTTTTGGTGTTTCTCTAGTCCTAGGTAGAACCTGTTTGATGTGGCCAGCCCTTACTGGTAGAACTGAATGCTCTGTAACAGTAAAGAGGGGGTTGAAGGGCTCATTTCTTGGTAACAGCTTTTGGTCAACCAGAAAAATAAAACCAGACTGGCTGTGTCTGGATTTAAATCTTAGGGTACAGATGCTTTTATAGCCCTGCTGGCTTCAGTTAGACCAACCGCAGAGGTATAAACCTGTAAGGAATCAGCAACTCACGTTCTTCTCACTTCCAGAGTTTTGGGAGGGGTCTCCTAACCCATAGTGTCTCTATGGACTTTATTAAAAAATACATGTGCATAGGCATATACATACACATAAACACATACATATTCTCTAAAACAGAATTACAGAGAAAGCATTTATTTCTGAAGTGATCCTTTCAAGGCTGGCAGTGACATGAAGGTAGAGCATTTACTGGGGGGGGGGGGTGGGTTGCTAATTCCGGTATCTGTTTTCAAATGCCTGTTTCCAGCAGGAATAGAAAATCTTGAAGTCTTTCTGGGCTTTCTCTAAGTCACAAACACTTTGAAATGTAATTCATGATCTCGCCTCAGAGAGGCAAATGTTGCTTTACAGATACAGAAGGCATCTGTACAGTTGCAGGGCATTTCTTTTCTAACAAAGAATTAGTTATCTACAAATAAGCTGTTGGATTTTATCAGCTGCTATTTTTTTTTAATGGCCTGAGCATTTTGCTAAAAAAGTTTTAGGCAGCCTAATGCTTTACAACAAGTAATGGTGACACTCTGTACAGTGATGTCCATCTTCACAGCAATTTACAACAATACCTTTTGTTCCTTCCCCTGCTCATTCCTGCTTAAGTCTCCTGATAAAAGCCTGGTTTTATCTGGGAAGGTACAAATAGCATCGCTTTCACACCTCAGTTAAATAGTTGTTCACATGGTAGCTTTAAAAGCCTCTGGTTTTATTGGTGGAAAAAATGCTTGGAAAGGAGAGATTTAGTACTTAAATTAGTTCTATCAGTGCCTTTTTTTTTTTTTTTTTTTTTTTTTGGCTGGGACTTGTTCTCACAGAACTTCAAGCTGGATTATTTGTGTTAAACTTCCTGACTGAATTCCGAACAAGTCATCTTTCCCCACAACACTGACCTTTAGTACGAGGCCAGAATAATTTTAATTTGTTTCAAGTTTCCCTTATAAGCAAAAGAAAAAGAGACCATATTCCTCTAAAACCTGGTTAGCTAGCTGCATGGCAAAATATTTTCAAATTGTAAGGGGAAAAAAAAATCCAATAAAGTTGGATATTCCAAACTGACATCCAAATGGCACGCTTCCTGAGCAGAGTTAGCTCTGCTGTCTTCCAGGCAACCAATCTAAAACTTATGGGAAAATAATGATTTTAAAGAAAGGTACTAAGTATCTAACCTGCTTTTAATCAGGATTGTGCCCTAATGGAGGCATTGCAAGGTGTGTTCCAGGCTCCTGTTGGTTGTTCCTGACTGTGGAGGGAGCAGAGATGATTACTTGGGCTGAATACACAAGGCCACCACCTTGCGCTGGTGCTGTCTGCAGTCTCCTGCTGGCACAAGCATCTGTTCACCAATGTGGTGAACGGGACCCAGGTAATCTGGCTGAATGCAAAGCTAGCTGTCTGTCTGTCTCTTTCCTGGATTAGTTCCCTCATCTGCTCTGCTGCACAACTGCATGGGAGAAGGTGGTGTGCATGTGTAGGAGCAAGTGACTTGGAAGGAACATGCTATACTTTGAATTTATAGTCATGATTAGATATGAGGACAGACAGTCTCCATCCTGTAATAGCAAGGAATTGCTGAGAAATGAGAAGGATCTGACTGAAGCAAATCTTGGTAGTTCCCTGTTAGGGAGAGAAGAGAGCAACGTGTTTGGAGAGCCAAAGCTGGGAGGGTTGTTAGTGGTGTGAGCAGCTCAGGTACCCTTAAAAATAAGCAGATCTACTAGCTACTCAGCTTAGCACAGCAGCACAGAAGAGAGAGATGCCACAGGTAACAACTGCTAGAGAATCCACAGTCAGTAACCATGTCTTTTGTAGGATGTCTGTCTTTTTTTCTTTACTGGGATAAAGCATGTTTCCTGTGTGCATAGTTCATTGGCCATTCTGTTCTCAGACTTGCTGCTGCCCATAACTGGAAGTGCGTGGTCTTGACTTTTGCAAATACTTGGCTTTTGTTCCTCCTTGCCAGACACTTAGTCTCAAATATGCTTATGGGACTGCTGAGGACAGTCACAGAATTGGGGAAGTGATTTCCCCCCCCCCCCCCCCTTTTTTTTTTTTCCTTTTTCTCCAGCACTAGGCAGCTGTATGAAGTTCTGCAGCACCCTGTACGCAATATTTTAGAAGTTGGGGAATGGGCCATTCTCAAAATGGAAACGCTTCTGCTTTTTCACACCTCTTCCTCAGTATGATTTTTTTTTAATTAGAAAATCAAAGAAAAAAGGAGTTTCATTTTCATAAGCTTGTCACTGGTTGCAGACATCTTCATCTTTGTAGAGCCCAAATGGGTACAGATCCAGCGCAGAAGTGACTCTGGTGACTGGACTTGATTGCTGCAGTTGGCTGGTGGTGTTGCTGCTGCTTTTTGCTTAGAGCCTTAGATCTGAGCATTAAAGGGAGAGTCTGTAATATCAGGTCTGGATCTTTCCAAATGCTTGTGCTACTTGGATGTACTTGGTGCTCCACATGGGACATGAGAACAGTTAGGTGGAGGATGTTCTCACCACCAGGGGACACAGGGCAGTTGGTGGGTCCCCGACTTCTGGTAATCCTCAGGTGCTCTGGTGAGTGCGGAGCTGTGCTAAGCTTTGCTGATGGACCAAGCTTGGAGAGGATTAAATTTTCTTAAGTCCTGGCTGTGCCTCCCCCAGGCCGAGTGGCTTTGCCAAGGCCAGCACACTGCCGGGAGCCATGCTGGGCTGTTCATTTTTTCATGAAGCTCATGAAGCAATTTGTTTCCAAACGAAAGGCAGTTGTTTTCCTTCCCCCTTGCAGTACTGTCTTCTCTTCTTGCTCTTTTCTCAGCCATCTAGTCTCTGTGTGTTTCCCTGTCCCAGACACCCCTTATTAGCAAAGAACAAGACCGAGAACTAGGTTTCATCTTAAAAGGGAATATAAAATCCTAGTGTAGTGGCTTGTGCAATCCTACAAGCTTGATGCAGTGGGGGTCTGATGATAGTCAGTGGTGCCTCTGATTATTTTTTTTGCAGTTAACAGCAAAAGAACCTTTCACAACCAGGATCCTTTATGTGTTTGAGCTTCACCTTCTGAATATTTTACAGTGACCAGAACTACTCTAATTTTCCTCTTTTCCAGAGCTCTCTGGAGTGTAGTTTGTGCAACTCCATACTGAGAAACACTATGACATGAAACTTTTATTTTGCATTCTTGTGGTGGCACATCCACTGTGATGATAGGTATTTTAAAGGGAAGAAGCTTAGTTAAGGATTGAAGATCTTGGGGTGCTCAAAGCTGCTGTAAATGCTAAAGGTGGAACATCTAATGAATTAGCAGATCTGCTAAAATGAAAATTTTTATTAAACCATAAATTCTAGGGGCTCAATAATACATTAGGTCTCCACTGTGCTGGGTACTGTATGTAGACAGCAAAAGGTTGGTTTAGGCCCCCAGATGTTTTTTGTAACTCTGCTTAAAATTTTAGCTGATGCTGCTTTACAGCCTTGTTTCATGCTTGCTTTCTCTGAATGCTCTTGAATGAGGATCCCCAGGATGTAAGAGTAATGTGCAGGAGTATTTGTCCTCAGGATTTTGCAGTTGATCAGACGTGAAAAAGAGACGCTGCAGTGACTCATCTGACCTTGTTAGACCCAAGGCTAAGAGTGCCGACAGTGGTCTTTTGCTAAGGTCCCCATCGAAAGAATGCAAAGCATTCCAGAAACTTTCATCAACAATTCTAGATAGCAGCCAGCCATTTTCTCACCAATGTTACCTATAATGGTCAGGGAAAGCAAACGATTAATTGGGTAAATTACTGTGAACTGCTTATGAAATCTCTTTAATTTATACTTAGCAATGTAAGCCCACTGCAGGAATGGTACTGCTAAGGATGGGTGTGATAAATTTTGGGGTTTGGTGGTTTTTTTTGTTGTGTGTGTTTGTTTGTTTGTTTTTTAAAGGTAGTTTTCTGTGCTAGACATAGAAATACTTCCTGTAGCAGAACTGCTGTTACACTAGGCCAAGAAGACTAGGGCAATACTGAAAGATTTGTTGGTGTTTACAACTTGTAATTGTAGAGTTGCAAGAATGTTTTCCTGGTAATTAAAAAATAGTTTTTTGCCCTCAAAAACTTGCTGTCTGAATTTAAGACAGGATAGATGGGTACAGGTGGTAGCCATAGTGTGTTACCAGCTCTAATTGGCAAAATTAATTTAGATATCACAGCAGATGAGGGTATTAGGAAGGGATTTAAAGGAGGATAATGAGGTATATAACTGCAGTTCCTTCTAAATGCCAATCCTCTATAATCAGGAAGGGCCTTGTAGAAGAAAGCACGTGAGAAGAAGCAGGCAGTAGCAGAGGGCATCCTGGTAGCTGATAGCGTGGTTTGAGCTGTATCACAAATGCTTACAAGTGACTGCAGCGTGATGTGAGCTTCCAGACTGGCCAGGAATATATCAAATGGTACTGACAGCAGGAGGGGAGTAGGAAGCGAACATAAACGTTGGGTTATGCAATCCAAGCCACTCATATTCCAAGACAGTGATTTAGATGTATATGTTTGATGGAAAAGTAGTTGCACAAGAGTTTGGTGGGGATTTTTTTTTGGGGGGGGGGGTGTTGTTTAAAAAAAGTCAGTTTGTTTCAATGTCTAATTTTATATTTGAAAGCAAACTTTCTTGTTTGCCCTCTGAAGGCAGCAGCCAAGCACTATGGGTCTCTGGGGGGGCAGCAGTGCTGGCCGGAAGCATCCTGCCAGGGCTGCTCTGGGATTTGTTTTCATTTGATTATGGGAAAAATAACCCGAGATATTTCAGTGCATGCAGAGCATTCTTAATGACTGAAAAATCTGTTGTCAAGTAGGGACGAGGGGGAAGTGCCATCTTGAAAGACGACACAAATGTGTTTGGATTAGTTTGAAAACCCAAACAAAGTTATTTTTAGAGAATTCTAGAAGCTTCTACTAGAAAAAAAAAATACTGAGGTAGTTGCACAGCTAAACCTGGACTTGCTGTGGTGGAACTTAGTGGAGTTCACTGAGAGTCACAGCAGCAGGCACAAAAAGAAGGTCTCCTCCACAGTCTCCCAGATAATAATTACTGATGATCTCCAGGTAAGAAACATGACAGAGGTGCTGTCAGGCCTCTTGGGGTTGCCTACACAATGTGGTGGGGTTTGAAGCTTTGTGCCAGCCCCCAGCTTTGAACAGCCATTTTGGAACAGGAGGAGAGGGACCCGGTGGTGCTGGTCTTGCCTTTCTGTTTGTTTAGTAACTGGCTCTGCTGTGCACACCAGGAAGCACTGGGGCGGACAGAGTGTACTCCTCAGGGGTATCTGTTTTGAAATAACTTTGATATTTCTGCTGGAAAAGGTCCTCTGGTGACCTTCCCATGTCTTTCAAAGTTGGGGCACTCGTCACTGTGCAGGATGCTGAGTGGTGGCTGTCTGCTCCTCAAACCAAGCCACTGGCCATGTATCTCTGGCTCTCCCACCTTTTGGCCCTTTTTATTTTAGTTCAACATGCTGCAACTTGGTTTTTTTCACCTGAGACCCATACACAATCCCAGGGCTTTTTTGCAGCAGGCTGCAGGGCAGTACCTAGAAGCAATCACCCAGAGCAGCACAGGAGTCCAATCCCCATCTTTTGCTGTAGCCTGGCCCTGGCCCGTGCCCCCAGCACGGCTGCAGTGGGCAGAGCTTGTGGGCACCATTCCTGCTGCCTGTCCTTGAGCACGTATCTGCAACTTGGACAGGGAAAATTTCCTCACTGGTGAAATAGGATATTTAGTAAACTTCAGCTGGAGAGGGAGTGAGGAACAATGTACGCTGCCAGATAGTGCAAGGAAATCTGCTTATGTATGTGCAAGTGTTATCACCTGCCTCCAAAGAATACTACTGAGATATGTAAAAAAAAAAAAAAAAGTCTTATGTGGCCTTGTTCCCTCTAGAATGAGAACTTTGCACTAAACAACCCTTCAGCCCACTTACACCCCTACATGGGGATTTTTTATTTATATATATTGTGTACAGTATAGACAGGAAGTTCATATATGTGGGTTTGGGTTTCTGAGGTAGGAGGTGCTGTTAGGACAAGCAAAACCTTTTGCCGCTTCCATGAGCAGATACAAAGGACAACATCCAGTGATGGTAAAACTGCAGAGATTTTGGATGAAGCATCGAGAGCTGCTCTTGCACCACAGCAAGAGCTAACACCTCCCTTTGCTGTTCCTTTGCAGACTGGGATGGCGGCTGGCATGTTATATACAGTCCCACTCACCTCTTCACTCCTGTTCAATATGGAAGTGTTGCTGAGTCTGTGCAGCATCCTCTCTACAGTGCTGCTTTCTTTTGGGCTGCATGCTTATATACAAGGCTGCAACTGAAGATCCAGTGTAAAGAAAACAGTTGGTATCTCCTGCTCTGCACTCCCTGACTGCCAGCTAAGCCTGCAAGCAAATTCCTGCTGCAGGAGATCCTTAGACATGGGGTGCAAATAAAGTAATAAGATTTTTGGAAAAGGTGATATAGAAATTACTGACTGCAGTGCAGTGGATGCCTGGCTTCATATTACCTTTTGGCTCGTCAGCAAAGGAAAATATTTCAACTTTGAAGATATTATGATTAATGTAAAAAAAAAAATCAAAGTTAAATTATATCATGAAATCCAGCATGCTTTATCAAAGCATAGTCTGGCAGCTGCCAGATCCATTGACTTAGCAGATTTTCTGCTGTATGTTGCAGAATAAAATAAGACATATTTAAAGAAAAGTTTTGGGTTTTTCTACCTTTTTTTTTTGTTTTGTTCCAGTTTAGAAGATGCAATGGCATATCATTTAAGGACTTCTGTTCCATTTCAGAAGCATTCATGGACTCTTCCGTATAGACTTTTTTATTAATTTTTTTCCCATCCTGATGGGGCTTCTGGAAAATAATTGGCCGATTACATATTAACTGGCAGTAAATATATTCATTTTTAAAATAGGTTTCTGTGGCTTCTAAAAAACCCATGGCTTTAATCCAGAGCTTGGAAAATGTGCTGTGGGTAAGAAAGCAGCTAGCAGCTGGTTGCAAGGAAAGTTAGTTGTTAAAAAAGTTACAAACTTTTTTTTAACATAGATAGAACTAAATTTTGTTTATAGCCAACTAAAGGTAGATCTTACTACAGCTGAATGTCTGTCACATTAACCATTAAGTGTGGTATATTAGGGTGATAAAAGAACAATGAGGCGAATAAACTAGGTATAGCTTTTATGGGTTGGGAGTGTAGGTAGCAAATGATTTGTTCCAAATCATAAGACATTGCTAGAAGCAATAGGGTGTGTCTGAAGTGATCATAACATTTGCTGGATCAAGACTTGCTATTTTGATAAAACGGATTCATGTGTGACTGACCACTGCCAGTCTGTGCCAAGACGCCACAGCCCTGTGCCCAGCAGGGTGCTGTTTTCCTCTTCTCCCTTGCTGGAAAGTGCCCTGATAAGATAAGGAATGGAGAAGTTGAACAGTGCAGAAAGCTGTGATGCTTTCTTTTGTTTTCTATTCTTTTTCTGATACAGGAAGGAGGAGTGAGAAAAAGGACCAACTGCCACCAGCTGCCTTTTGGACACTGGTGCCTTTTTTTTCCGCAACACTTTAAAGAAACTCTGTGGAAAAAAATTCCTGGGAGCTGTGTCCACTGGTAGAGGTAAGTGCAGTTAAACATATAGCTTGATGGTAAGTCTTGTTGCTCCTTCCCTGGTGTTGCACCCTGTCACACATGCCACTTTTGTTTTCTTCCCTACTCCATCACTGTATGCATCCTTAAGATGCAGTGTGTGACCTTTGCAAAGTTCAGGTAAAGGCACTCAGGTGAGACCAGAGCCACACAATGTGTGCAACCATCACAAAGCAATATTTATTGCTACTTTATTTCCCCTCTGGTAAACTTGTTGCATTTAACTTACACAGATTTCAGCTTCCATTTAGGTGGTGAAAGACACAGCCTGATAGAATCATTTTTGTTCCTGTCCTAATGCCCTGTCTTACAGAGGGCATGAGACACTCACTTAACATGAACCAGGATAGAATCATTTTTGTTCCTGTCCTAATGCCCTGTCTTACAGAGGGCATGAGACACTCACTTAACATGAACCAGCCCAGCTTCTTTGGTTTTAGCGGTGCAAGACCCATTTACACCGGTTGGGAGATGTGCACATCACTCACTGTTTCCTTACCATACCTGGAAGCACCGAGGTGTGCCCCAGCTTTCATTTGCCTCGCCACAGCGGCCAGTAAGTAACTGATCTGTTGGCTTTAACATTCCTGCAATAGTTTAAATGTGCCAGATTTTTAATGAACAGGCCCGGTGGTGGGTTCTTTCTTTTTTTTTTTTTTTTTTTGCGTTTTTTCTTTTTTTTTTTTTCCTAGTCTTTTTAACCACTTGAATTACTGTAACTAACCAATGCAGTATTTGTTCTTTGAGGTGATGACTTCCCAGATATGTACATACAAATGTGGGGGTTTGTGGATTATTTTTTTTTCAGCTGTGACACAAAGCTTTAAGAATTTGTTTTTAAATGTGTTGCTGGATAGATACTTATTTTATCACTTCTGGCAAACCAGCTGTCCACATGGTTTCTTACTTTTTGTACAGTGTTCAGTTTGTACTTCTGTGCTGTGTGTGTGAGCACAGTGATTTGTGCTAGCCAGCGTAGTGTATTTTCTTCTGATGGGACAGAAACTGACAGCACAGAGAAAATGCAGGTACAGCAGAAATGCACTAGTCCTTACTGTGTGCTCTTAAACAGTATGGCAACTCATTTTTGCTAGCTCAGTGTTAAGTGAAGAGATGGTGAGAACAGCATTGAAAACTAGGATAGGATCTTAAATGAATTTTGAACAGGAAGAAAATAGTTTTGGTCTTCTGGAGTCTTAACAAAAATTGTGGTTAACTCCATAGCTTTTAAAATACGTAATTCAGCTGCTGCTGAGCCCAATGGTGGTGACTGAGGGATGACCTGCAACTTACTCCAGAAACCAATGCCCTTTGCTTAATGGATGACGCTTTCATGTCCAGCTTAGGCATCCAGAGAATACTGATGTGTCCTGCTCAATGTCCAGCAGCTCTTGCTCACCATTTCCAGACCTTGCTTAGTAGTTCCTCCTTGGAAGTTTCTTATCTGTAAGTCAACCCCAAGCATGGTGCTACAACCTCAACTGGGCTCATAGTCTTGGCAAATTTAGCTAAATTCAGTGCTTTTTAAGGCTGAATGAAATCAGAGACCTGCAAGTAAGCAGGAAGAAGCCTGCAGGTTGCTGCGGCCTTAAACTGCATTCAGAGTAATGAGGTCTGAGTTCTTGCATGGGAGACTGGCTGTAATTGCAGACTACTGTCCTTTGCTTTTAGATAGATTTCACAAGTAAAGGTGTCTGTTGCCATCTTCTAATGTTTAATGTAAACAAATTGGTGATTGAAATAAGAATGTTTTAGCAAAAAGAAAAAAAAATAAATCGCAGGTGTTGTCTTTCAAAAACTACATGCCAGCCAAAAATGTTCGCGAACTGCAGCACTCATGCTTGATCTGAAGTTGTTTGCACTGTTTTCAGCTGGGGCCTTGTTCTTTGCCTCTCTATGTTTGCTGACTTCTGCCACCTTTTTCTGTCTTAGCTGGTGTGAAGTTAAAGGCATGGGCATCAGTGACTGAGCCAGCTTGTGTCTTGGAAAGAAACCTGCGATGCCAAATATGAACACTGAGCAGCTTTGTTACTACCTGTCAGACTAGGCCAATTAAGGAATGCTGTAGCTGTAGGAATGAGACTGCAATTCCAGCTTCCCCAGTGACACACCCAAGGGAATATTTAAGGTATTACACACACACACAGAGACACAGAGATATCTAAAAAAATCACAGAAGTCTGACAACAATCAAGAGACTTCAGGGCGTTGGGACAACTAGTTACGGGATCAGGAACACAAGCAGTTTCTCTTCCATCCCTTTCAGTTGCAGGGAATGTTGAGGAAATAAACCAGAAGAGCCAGAGGATCAATCTGGCTCTGAGCCCGGTGTCACCAGCTGAATTTTGGGGGTTTTGATCATGTGCTCGTTTGCATGACACCAGGCCTGCTGGTGACAGGTGGGGTACACCTGCCTCAAAGGGGGGAAAGGATCTTTGCACAGGAGTTAGCAGGTCTGACTGAAAGGGCTTTAAACTAATGTGAGAGGGGAAAGGGATAAAACCAGGCTCACCAGAGATAAGCCTGGGGGCAGCACGCCAGTATTTGAGGGATGGTGTGCTAGCAAGGTCCTTTGGTCTTGTGGAGGCAGGGAGCAGAGATCCATGCAGCAGCAAAGATACAAGGGTTATTGATGTGTTAGAAAGCATGGAACCACCTGAGAATGGTCATGTAGGGATTAGGTCTTCTCCTCCCAAAAAGGTGTGGGATCAACAGCCCCGCTGAAGTGCATCTGCACCGATGCACGTAGCATGGGCAACAAACAGGAGGAGCTGGAAGCCATCGTGCAGCAGCAAAACTGTGACAAAGTTGCCATCATGGAGACACGGTGGGAGGCTCGCACCACTGGAGCGCTGCAGTGGGTGGCTACAAACCCTTCAGAAGGGGCAGGCAAGGAGGGTGCGGCAGTGGGGTAGCCCTGTATGTCGGGGAGTGATTTGGTTGTCGAGAGCTGAATGATGGTGGTGATGGGGTTGAGTGTTTACAGGCATCAGGGGGAGGGCCGGCAAGGCAGGTATCCTGGTGGGAGTCTGTTGTAGACCACCCAGCCAGGATGATGACACAGATGAAACATTCTACAAGCAGCTGGCAGAAGTCTCAACATCACTAGCCCTTGCTCTCCTGGGGGACTTCAACCTACCAGATGTCTGTGGAAACATAATACAGGACAGAGGAAACAGTCCAGGAGGTTCCTGGAGCGTGTGGGAGGTAACTGCCTGGCACAGCTGGTCACTGAGCCAGCCAGGGGAGATGCCCCGCTGGACCGGCTGCTTGTGAACAGGGAAGGTCTTGTGGGTGATGTAGTGGTCAGAGGCCATCTTGGGCACGGTGATCATGAAATGACAAGATTTTCTGATTCTCGGGGAAGTAAGGAAGGGAAGTCAGCAGAACCGCTACCTTGGACCTCCGGAGGACAGACTCTGGCCTGTCCAGGAGCCCGGCTGACAGAGTCCCTTGGGAGGCAGCCCTGAAGGGCCAAGGGCTCCAGGGAGGCTGGACATCCTTCCAGAGGGAAGCCTTAAAGGCGCAGGAGCCGGCCGGCCCCAAGCGCCCAAAGTCGAGCCGGTGGGGAAGGTCGGCCTGGCTGAACAGAGCTTTGGCTGAGACTTGGTGGGGGAAGAAGGAGAGTTTTGTGACCTTTGGCAGAAAGAGCAGGCAGCTCTGGAGGACTACAGCGATGTGGTGAGGTTGGGCAGGGCGAAGATTAGAGAGGTGAAAGCCCAGCTAGAACTCAGGCTGGCCACTACCATAAAAGATAAAAAATGTTTTTACAAATACATCAGCAACAAAAGGAGGGCCAAGGGGAATCTGCATCCTTCATTGGATGCAACAGGGAACATTGCCATGGAGGATGAGGAAAAGGCTGAGGTACTTAATGCCTTCTTGGCCTCAGTCTTGAATAGTGATCGGTTGTTCTCTGGGTACCCAGTCCCCTGAGCTGGGGGACAGGGACAAGGAGCAGAATGAAGTCCCCACAGTCCAGGAGGACACGGCCAGTGACCTGCTGCTCCATTTAGACACGCACAAGTCCATGGGGACGGATGGGATCCACCCGAGGGCACCGAGGGAGCTGGCGGAGGAGCTCGCCAAGCCTCTCTCCATCATTTATCAGCAGCCCTGGCTACCCAGGGGGGGCCCAGCTGACTGGACGTCAGCCCACGTGATGCCCATCTCACAAGAAGGGCAGGAAGGAGGATCTGGGGAACTACAGGCCTGTCAGCCTGACCTCGGTGCCAGGGAAGGTCATGGAGCAGCTCATCCTGAGCGCCTTCACACAGCACGTGCAGGGCAACCAGGAGGTCAGGCCCAGCCAGCGTGGGTTTGTGAAAGGCAGGTCCTGCTTGATGAACCTGATCTCCTTCTGTGACAAGGTGACCCGCTACATGCATGGATGGGGGAAGGCTGTGGATTTTGTCTGCCTAGACTTTAGCAAAGTCTCCCACAGCGTTCTCCTGGAGAAACTGGCTGCTCACGGCTCAGATGGGTGTATTCTTACCTGGGAAAAAGCTATGTAAAAGGCAGCCCTGGGATGACTTTCTACTCAGTAGCTGCAAGGTGAAGGGCACAGACCTGGGGATGGCTGGTAAGGTGAAAAGCAGGGCTAGCAAAGCTCTTCCAAATAATCTGTGTGCCAGAATCAGCAACTGTGCGTCATGCAACAGCTTCCAGTTCCATGCTGCCCTGTGGCTCAGACACCATGCCAGGGAGTCCTACACCACTGTAGAATTCTGTGGTGCTCCCCTCTGGGAGCTAGGTCCTGACTCACACCCTCCCTGCGGTGAGTGTTATGTTCATTTTCCAGTATGTGTTTCCTGCAAGGAGGCCCACAAGGGGCAGTTAATATTTTGAAGTACTCTGTTATTTTCAGCCAGGCTGGTTATGGGCTGGTATGAATTCTTGCTGCATTAAGAGAATGTCCTAGGTTTTATTGACTACATTTGTGTCACCCACATGGTGGGGCACTGTTCAAATGCTTTGAGTTTGCCAGTCTTTGTGCCTTTTTTTTTTCCTCCAAGGAGGGTAGGAATTGCTCATTTTGAATGTATTTTTAAAAATTACGAGTGAGAAAATAGCATGGACATAAAGGCCCTATAGAAGTACGGTACATCTGCTTCAAAGCACAGAAGTGCAGACTGTGTCCCTAAAACAATTGTGGTATTTGTAACTCTTTCCATTCTGACTGTGCAAAAGAAAAATTTGCAAAATAGCCATTGTATAAAACCCACCAGTTTCATTTCCAAATGTGAAGTCATTTGTACTTTGAAGTAATTTAAGAAAAAAAAATATTCAAATTTGTAATTTGAAGGCAGAGTGGCAGAGCTGCAGAGTAGGCCTCTTCAGAGGAGAGGGTGGTACCCCACTGCAGTAGCAGCCTGTGAGTATTTGATTTCTTTGAGTCACTGGAGGAAAGAGCATCTACAAAGATGGTAGTGTGACCAGCTCAATGGAAAGGAAACCCACTGAGTATGAGGAAACCAGGAAGAAACTGGTTTTTCTGCTCTTTCCCCAGGCATCCACTTGTGGCTATAGGAGGAAACAAGATGCCAACACTGATGAACCTTCTGCCTGACAAGACATAGCTGCTCTTCCAGGACTGCTGTGCGGGCGAGGTAAACGTGACCAAGCTCCCATCTGTGCCATGAAGCTGGAGACAAGACCTTCAGAAAGGTAAGAGATTTAAAAAAAGCATCTTCTCAATCCTATCAGAGCTCTGGCCATGGTTTCTGAGTTACTGTGACTTAGCAAGAATATTGAAAAAATTCCCCAATCCGAGGCCAGAGTGCTTAAAACTACGCAGGTTCGTAGCCCAGGCAAGTAGTTCTTTTCTGGAATGCTCAAAAAAACCAATGGGAGTCTGGAAAAGGAAGTGTTCCTCAGTACTTGCTGTCTTACATGTAAACGAGCCGGACTGGTTAAAGCTTAATTAAAAATTGCCAGAGTGGCTAAATTCTTTTCTAAGTGCAGCTGCAAAACCTTAGCTGTGGGCATATTTTAGACCTTAATTAGTAACACTTGCACTAGAGGACCAAAATCTTTCATGAATGCAGCTGCAATCAATTAATATCAGTCAGGAATTTCTGTAGGCAATGCAAGGGTCTCTTGAAAATTGTTTTAATGGCAACCTAGATTAAAAAAAAATAATACATTGAACAAACTACAAAATCAAAGATAACTACAAAACGTCTTTATTGAAAAAAGCAGATTATAGCATCTAAGGTTAAATGAAACTTCTGACTTTTTAATATTAAATAACTTAGGATGATAGCAAGTAGCTTCTTCTTTAGATAAATAAATCTACATTTCCCAATTTTTTTCTTCAACAATCAAGGGAATCAAACACTGAAACACAAAACCACAAGTAATTCTAAAGACTAAAAGACAGAAGTACATTGGAAGGTTTTACAAGGATATATATACAAAAATAGTTAAACTAATGTATATTTTCAGCATGTAAAGTAGTTACATGATATACAAACTGGGAATTTATATATTTCCTACAAAATAAAAATCAACGTTGGTCCAAGTTCTTGGAAGAAAACTATATTCTTTTAAAGAAAATGAAAATATTTCTCAAATGAAAACTTAATTTAAGTCAAATTATATACTCTAGTTATGGCATTAGTTACAGGATGAATCACAAACTTTTAAACTTTTCTTGAAACACAAGAAAGCAGCTTTTGTCTCCTTTAGAGCTTTGGTTTACTTTACTACTCTGGAATTTCTGGTCTTAAAGAGCTCCTCTAACCATGTTTTCCTTTTGAAGCTCCACCTTACAAAATATATACACACACGAGTGAAAGGAAAAGGAAAGAAACCCAAACAAACCTTCTTTGAAAGCTCAATTATCTGACTGCATTCTTTTGTTTTGTTTTCAAATTGTTATTTTGGTCCTTTCTTTGGAATGTGTCCTCTAGTGCATGAGGGACTCTGAATTGCCTACAACAGCTTTGTGCTGTAGGGACTCTGTAAGATTCCTTACCGAAATGGAAAGGTGTAGTTCTGATGCAAATGAGAACAAGTTGTTAGCATTTTAACTTTATGGAAATATTCTGAAAGTACAGCAAAGGCTTCTGAAGAACAGTCACATCATAAAATAAACTCTAGGAAGTTTACATCTGTGTTGAACTGATGTAATGTTATTCCTTAAAAAAATGATTAAAAAGCGCTTTTCTCTTTACATAATTCCCCAGATAGGAGGTAAAATGTGCAGAAACTGTCACTAGCACTAAAGAATATAGCACATCATTATTTTAGATTTGCTTGTTTTTCTCTTTGATTGAAGAAACCCAAACAAAAAAAAATAATCCCCAAACCTTGGCAAATTTCACTCAAGCTCCAGGTTTTATACTAAATGCTGGAAAAGCAAAGCTGTACTTTGTTGTACAGTAATGGAATGCACCTGTCTGTAGAAAATATCGGAACAACTGCTGCTTTCTGGTTTTAAACAAATTGCTTATTCTATATTGAAATACTACCTTTTGACATTTTTATCATGATACTTAACACATTGGAACTGAGTAGAACTATGAGACTTACAAATTAACAAGTGAAATGAAATTAAATACTCTTGTTCTACAGTATGATCGTTTTCAAAAAAGAAAAGGTATGGTATGTCCATGTTAGGTAGTACGCTGTCCCTTGAAAAGTACATTGCAGTGGAAACTTCAAACTTGCCACTGAAGGAGTTGAAGTGCTAAGGAAGGTCCTGGTAGCAGCCTGGGCTGAACACCAAGTCACCTCTGTTTCTGGCCACTGTGATTTTGAAGGTTTTGCTTCTATACTAGTAGAGCAAAGTATTTTTCCAGTACAGTGAGTACTGTCAGGGGATGACTTGCTCGCACAGGAACAGACCCAAACCTTCTCTGTATATTTTAATTATTTTTTTCTTAATTTGGGTTCCTTAATATATATTGTAAAGACAAGCAAGTAACAATGCTTCAAAGCTAAATGTGGTCCAAAGCAGCTTCCTTAAATGGAAAAAGTGTTACATTGCAGCCGACACTAAAAGTTTATCCTGAAGCTCTGATATCTTCCATGTTTGTAGTAAGGAACTTAAGGAACTGACCTACTCATACAGTCCAACTTAAGACCATTTTTTTTTCCCTTTTCTACTGTTTGGGAACAGGCACAGGTACTTCTACTTCCTTCTGAGGCTGGGCTGGTGACTATGGACACAGAGGTAATGTTTGCAAATGCAGAAAAAGTATGCACATACCCAGCGTCCTCTCTTTCGCAGGCCAGGCCTCTAAGGCCTCACTGTAGAAATGGGACACTAGTTCCACTGTAATTCCTTCAAAGCATGGCTATGGCATTGAACATGTCAATTATAAACTGATACATATTAATTAGAAAATTACTTTTTAAAGAAGCATCTGACCTGCCAAGGAGCATCAGTAGGGCAGGTTAATCTAGGCCCATGGAAGTTTGGCCAAAGTTCAGGAAACATACCTTTTGTTCCTTACTAACAGGAGAAAAAAACAGTTCATGGGAATTCTTCCTGCTCCCCCTTCCCCCATAAGGAAACTCCACATTATCAAAAAGTTCTGTTAAGGGAGTTAATTATCCCATTAAGGAATTGGCGTCCATTGGATGCTCTTTGTACTTTTCAACCTTTCTTTGTACTTTTCAGCAGACAAATGGCTTTCAAAAAGTCAATGAAGCCTAAGAAACTGAATGCCAATGGTGTTGCCAAACAAGTCATTTAATCAATCTATGTGCTGAATTTAACATGGGATCATTTCTGAGTGGATTGATCAGATTCTTGACATGTTGAGAACTGGCATGGAAATGTCCCAATCTACACATGCAGAGAATCTGGTCTGGTATTTCCACTTCCTCTGGAGAAGAATAATTTTATTTTATTGTAATTTTGGATACCGTTAAAGACAGCAATGACGGATTTATTTAAAATGTAAATTCAGGAAGGCTGCATCAATTCTCATGAGAATGCAGGATTATTTTTTTTTTAAACATACAGATATGTGATTTGCATGTAAATCAACACGTGGTAGAAAACAAACCATAAAAAAGATTCATCTAACTTCCTATATGGAAGACATATTTCCCCAGAGCTCTGAGGTTACTGTAAAAGCTTATGCAAGACATGACAGTGTGTACATTCTATGTACATCCAATACTTGTTATAAAATACCAATGTTTCAATGGTCTGACTCCCTACATTATTATTTCTCCTAAACTGTACTTTGTTTTCCAATGAAGACAATCACCATAATTAGTTCAGAAGAACATCTAGAAAAGAACACAAAGCTGAAAAGGTAATACAAAAACCACTGTCTCCCTCTTTTTTTTTTTTTTTTTTTTTTTTTTTTTGTCCTTCTTTTTAATAACATATCAACATACAATCATAAAGCAGTTGGTAACAAATGAAGTCCAAGACAAGCGTACCTTTGCATAGAAAGGGGCTTCTAACCCTATTAAACAAAAAAAAACAGGTTTAAAAGAGGAATTCTTTAGTAAGTGCCAAATCATCAAGTTGATACGAATGCATTTTGAAACCATGACTACATTTGTATATGGCAAGCAATTACAGAGGTCTGTAACTTTCTTCAACTGTTCTGACCCTGCGTATGCCAATCTTTTGGATACACTGCTCTGGTTTTTATGAGATGTTCACCATATTTCTTTAACAATCTAAATAGTCTTTGTGTGACTGTGGAACCTTATAGGATGGGAAGCTGGCCTGACACTTCTTCACAGAATGCCATTGTTTAACCCATGCTGAAAACTGTCCTTGCTGAAAAACACTTGTTTGCTTCCTATTCACTACTTCTGGGAATCTAAGTTTTAAAAAAAGTGAGACTGTATTCTCTAAGACCAGAATTCAACATAACTAGCTAAAATGCTAGCATTTATCTTATCATGCTTGCTGCAATATGATAAGGTGCTAACTTTTGGAAAGTAATTCTACACTCCTTACTTGGGTGAAATCTCCACTGAAGGAAAGGGAGTACGGAGTGTAGAACAGCCCTTTGTACCATTGTTTTTAGAAATGCTGCCATTTACAGTTACAGTTTAGTGGTGAATTATTTGTTCAAGTAGATGCTGTCTCAGTGAAAATGTCTAGATAAAAGAAGACATATGTACAAAATCAGAAAAAGTCCCCTCACCTCTGATTTAAAAAATAAATAGCTGGTTTAGATGGTTATTACTGGAATCTCATCTTTAAAGGAACACAAAAGTCATTGTTAGCTTTTTCTTTCAAACGGCTTATTGGTAATGGAAATGTCTTTCAGAGTTCTGTGACATGCATTGGATAGCTCGGAGGTGGATGTGATGGCAGTTTAATATTAAGGCGCCTGATATGACAGCTGTGGCAGAGCAAGTGGCCCTCTAATGGGTAACAACGATGGCCTTCCTCATCATTGAGCTGCAAGCCACAATCCTAGAAGAAACATACACATCCCAGGTTAGTGAGTGATTCAGGTAGGTCACCTCACAACACTGTCCATCTATCCTGCATAACCCTGAGAGTGCCATCCCATGTCTCCAAAGCCCACAACCCTACCAGTTTTTGGGAGGTGGACCCTGACTATCTTGTATTAAGCCAAATGGCATCACTGAAATCGAACAGGACAGTCTATAGCAGTACCCAGCATTGCTTCCCATTCTGGTCTCTTCATCTAATAAATGTTGATGTAAATCAGACAAAAACATGCCAAGCACTGACCCTGACACATACAACCGGGAAGGTTAGGACAGAGAAGGAGTTAATTCTGCAACAAGGCACAGAACAAGAAATAGGGGAGCATAAGTATAGAATGAGAAGGGGGTGGGACAGGACAGGACATGGGACAGGGTTACACTTTCTTTAATTTGGAATTTAAAAAAAGTTAAAAGACTTCAAGGGCAGTGGTCCATCTTTAGGTTTCAAGGATCTTAAATACTTAAACATTGTTACTGTGCTGAGTCCTGACAAACCAGACATAATCAGTATGTATTTGTGAACATTAACACAAAGGAAAAAAGAAATTGAAAAAGCTGGGCATATAGGTAATTTTGGTATTGAAAACTGACGCAAAGTTTTTAGATTAACACCAAATATGATTTTTCAGCTTTCATAGCTAAAAGTTAAAGCTAAGTTAAAATCCTCAAAGTTTACAATGCTGAAATAAGAATGAAAAATGGGTTTTGTTAGTTTAGGGAGGCTATAATCAAAGTTTCTGCCAAGGTAGTTTTCTGTGTGTTACTGTATGTTATAGAATAACTTTATAGCCCTTTATATAATATTTAACCTGTGATGACAAAGCCTCCCTTTCTCAGTGGATTTCAGTTTTAGAATCGAGGTCTACTGATCTGTAAGCTGGCTTGAACTTCTCAGCAGAAGCGGTTGCACAAGAAAGAGATGATACACAAAAGGAACGAAGTTTCCAAACCAACCTTGCATGGCCACCAGGTGATGATGACATTACTGGTGTTTCAGAAGTGGCTGCGTAAGTTGTCACAGCGTTTGTAAAAGTCTCTATGTAAATACCTCAAAGTACTGGCACTAACTTTTCTAGTAGTATATGGAGACAGCAGTGACCCAGCGTGTACAGTTCAAGAACCTGATCTGAGATCATCAGGCAGTAACCTACCCCTGCTAACACACGGCTAACCCCCTCATTTCTCTACATAAACACACTCTACGTACTGGGCAGATGTGGAGGCAGCTTAATTTGCCTCACACTGGAAGGAGAATGGGGAAATGAATAATGAAACAGAACTGAAAATAAACCCCCATTGGGACATTCTAATATAAAGTCAATAGCCTGAGAGAGAAGGGGAGGGAGCTGTCATCTTAGGTGAAGCCTGCACAAAGCAATAGATGGGGGAAGAGGAGGAGGGAAGTACAGCGCTCCAAAATGCTGCCATTTCCTGTGCCAATTTCTCTTTAGAAATTAATAGGAAAGGATGTAGTACCAGGATCTCTGTTGGAAGGAGCCAGCTGAGTGGATGCGGTCTTCCTTACATTTAGGTACGTGTATGTTTCAAGATGCCTTGAATTTTGTTATTTTCTCCCTCAGTTGGCAGCCTCTTCGTAAAACCTTTTCGTGCAAAAATGCACAGAAGATCGTATTGCTGCATTTTTACCTCTAGCGCTGACAGTCAGGTAGCACAGTTAGGACCTGGGCGGCTATGCATTTTCATATCAAGAGCACCTAAACTTACAGTAAAAGGGAATTTTTTGGTTGGTCCCAAATTGAAGAGTTTGTTTCCCTCCTCATGTTGCTGGATGCAGAGCTAGGACTGAACACAGCTCTCTTCTCTGAAGCAAGAGCACTAATCCCACAACTTGCTCTGTTTCAAGAAACATTTAAAGTTCTGCACAAAAAGAAACTAATCCCCCAAAAGTGACAGAAAGTCAATGGTATCCCTGTCTCTTTTCTAGTAAAGAATCAATATTCATTCAGCATGGAAAAAACACAGGTCCCCTAGAAAAAGCCTTCCAGTGTAGGAGTGAGGGCCCTTCCCTGCACAGGCAGGTCTCCTCAACCAAAGCCAGCTTTTGAAGTTAATATACTGGAGGGAAAAAAGAGAAATAATTTGGTACTGGAGAGGGCAGCACCACTTGCAGCCCAGCTAACACTCACCCCTTTGCATCCTTCCAGGAGCCGTGGGGCAGAGCCCTACCTGCCCAGATGTGCAAGAGGTAGCAAGTGCACCCTGGGGTGTGAGTCGGGCCAGCGGAGGCACCTGGTGCTTACCTCGCAGTGATAGCACTCCACGTGGTAGTCTTTGTCCATTGATACCACCCGAATGGTCTCCTCGGAGCCCTGTTACAGAAGCAGAGTGAAGGTAAGAGTGCGCTTGTAGGTGGTGGTTTCTCAATCTTCTTTCAGTGCCCAGATTATCACTTTGCAGAGCTGTTCCCCTGGAGGATCCCCTCTTCCTCCACAGAGCAGACCTCTGTGGCGGTGGAGGGCCTTGTCCACAGCACTGCACCACTGGCTCTGCTGTTTAGCAGCAGCGTGGGTGTCTGGCATATCTAAGCTGTAGAGGTCATTTGGGAACGGTAGCCAACAACGTCTTCCTCAAGGGACTAATTAGTCTTGAAATCAAGTAATTTTCCACGGGCACCCAGGATGTGAACATATTACCAGCCAAAACCCGACCTGCTGACTGGGTAACTTTTCCTTGTAGACTTCCTGGCCTGAGTTTTCCAGGACTTGCATTCCTCTCAAACCATCTGCTGCACAGCCATTTTGCACATGCATGTGTCCCTGTATGTAGCCCATAGGGATTTACATACCAATCCAGCAGGTAATCCTGTGCACAGCCCAAAACCTCAGCGTGAGGGTGGATGCAGTGGAGTTGTGTAACTCCTGGCTGAGCCCCAGGCCCTGCAGAGCAGCCCATACCCTTCTTGTAACCTCACAGGCTCTTTCCCTGATCCACTCTGAAGCCTCTGAGGACAGAGCTCATTGGATTTGTTGTCTTACATTGTTTCCAGTTCCAGGTGTGGTTAGAGCATCAGATATGACGTACGCTATGTCTGAGAGAAGCAAGTTAGTACCTGCACTGCTAGACCTGAACTAACTTAAGAAACCTCCATGGGAAAGAACATGGAGTCTCTCCTGCTAGCCATCAGATGAGTCAGCAGTAGGACTGCTTTTTTTTTTTTTTTTTCTTCTTTGTAAGACACAAATCCAGGGAAATTTACAGAGGGGTTTTCTCCTCACATTGCATCACCAGGACAAGCAGTTCTGGCTCAGCCTTTATAAGGTTTTCAATTATGTGAGACCTGGCCATTTAACAGAAATAGTAATGACAAATGAGGGTAATGTGCAGGGTGATAGAAGCAGGCATGCTGAGAGGCTCTAGCTACAGGCTTTTCTTTTCTGGGGCGCAGCAGCTTAGAGGATGCAAGTTCTGGCTCTTATCAGTATGACAATAGGAAAAGGAGGGAGGCACTGAGGCCCTTGCTTACAATTGAGCTCATCAGTGACCTCAGCAAAGGAAACTCACGAGGGTCCTGCACCCATCAGGGTATGAGGAAGCACCACTGCGGGCTGCCAGAAAAGGGATGTCTTAATGCAGAAGTCTTATAGTGCTACCTATATAGTCAGAACAGGCTGAGACTGCAAGCAAGACATTCACCTGGCCTCGCTTGCAGCCAACTTTTCTGCTGCCTTTTCCACCCCTTTAAGCACTTCCATTACATTGCCAGCCCAGGATGACAGACTGTGTGGCCTTCTCGCAGGTCAGGGTAGCCCTCAGATGTCTTTTGAAGTCTGGGCATCTTAACAGATCCACATCAGAAATGCAAATGTAGCAGACAAGGAAAATTGCTACTTGAGCTAATGGGAGATTCTAAAAATAAACAGGGCTTGGCTTCTTGGGTTGTTCTTGGAGCCCCAGTCAGGACTTTCAATTAAAAGAGATTTATAACAGCATAATTAAGACCTGGAAAGCACCCTAAAGATACAAAGTACTATGCTGCATAATAGTAGTATGACTATTACAACCTCTGGGAATGTTTGGGAGCGACATTACTGCTGAACTGTAATTTAGTATCTGACATAGTATAGATTCTGGAAGAAGGAAGAAAAGCATCTAATGTGTTTATATAATAAAGTGTTCACATGCCAAGAGCTGTAATGTCTAAAGAGTCAGTGCACGTTAACATGTACCTGTGCTGGTAGGATCGGCTGGTTACAGGAAGCGCATTTTGGTGCAAAAACCCTAGGGTGCAAGAAGAAAGTGTTCAAAACACATTTAAAGCTTCTTCAAAAAGTAGAACAAAAATAGTTATTCTAACCACGCCTTGTTTTTAGCAAAATGTAGATCCACAGGATTTGAAACACCTCTTAAATATTTGATGATATTCAGGGAAAAGGAGATTTACAAGAGGCTGATCTACCCCAGCTTTATTGGTTAGGTCTTCCTAACCTCTAGGCATAGCAAAACCAGCCCTCTTCCCACATAATGCCCTTTCTCTTACTTTCCTTTACCCATAATGTCACTCAAATTCTTCCAGAGACTGACTGCAAAGCAGCTCCTGACTTGGGGGCTGTCACTACCTGACATCAGGAAGACATCATCACACTGAACAGGAGAGGGGCTGATCATGGCTAGGATCTACTTCAACCAAATACATCAAGTGGTCTTATTATCGACAGCTATATTTTATGACAATCACTGGGCCAACAGTCACTCTCTCCTTGGAACACGAACAACTTGGTACCAATTGGGTTGAGTTCAGAGTGATTTACTCTGGCTATGTAAGCAGAGCTATAGGTTGACTGCAGCTAAGAGCATTCACATAGCTTTTGAGCAGGAGAAGAACAGAGTCCAAAAGCAATCACTTAAACCACAAAACTTTTTGTCAGGTGAGTCTAAAATCATTTTAACACTAGTTGCTAATTACATGTCTACTGTACAGTCTAGGTTAACCTAACTTACATTCACCAGTGTCATGCACTACTAGAACCTTGACCAGGGCTCCTCAAACTTTTTAAACAGGGGGGCGGCGCGTGGATGAAGTGGCAGGAGGTCATCTGCGGCTGCTTGATTTCCCCCCGCAACCCCCGGCGGGGGGGTGGTGGTGGGGTTCTGTAAATACCAGGGGCCAGACTGAGGATTCTAGGGGGCCATATCTGGCCCGTGGGCCATAGTTTGAGGACCCGTGACCTCGACTCTTAGCCAGCAGAACCTACCACCACTTGCAGAATTAGCCTGATCTAATTAGTGTTGGAAGTCCTGAAAGAAGTAGAGAAACAGCTACCAGGGAAATACAACTTGATTTTCAACCTCACTTGGCCACTGTATGCACACACTGGGCCCATGAAGCAACCTCTAATATAACTTTAAAATACTCTACAAATACAACATGAGAGCAGCACTTGAGGGACATCTGAGCAAACAGGAATGACCTTTTTTTTTAATCTACTACAGAGGCTTATAACTATACCAGTAATTTTACTACTATAATTTTTCCAAGCATGTAATGGATTTGCATACTTACGTATGGTAGTCTTTGACACAGTAAATATTGTTCTCCACATCTACAGTGAAGGGGACTCCATCCAAACACTCGTTACACACCACACAGCGGAAGCAGCCAGGATGGTATGACTTTCCGAGGGCCTGTAAGATCTTAAGAGGGAAACAGCAAAATAAGTGGATGCACGATTACATATACTGCTGTGGCTGATTCTTAATAATGGCAGTGAGAAAAGCACTTCAGGATGACATTACCACTCTGCAGATCTGTCAGCAAGGAAGGGACCTTTTAAAACAGTCAACTTGCTTATTTCAGTGGGTTGCAGTAGGCTCGCACCAAAGAGAGAGAACTGTGAAAATCAGGCTAACGCCCATCACTGAGCTCTGCACGGCCAATACTGGCAACAGAAATTAAAAGCGGCTTCAGAGACCACTTCTTGGAAAATCTGCTGCAGCCAAATCCAAGTTACTGGGATACTGTGTTAATTCACAAAACTTAACAGGCTGTGACAGACAGAATCCAAACCAGTCATTACTCAAACTTAAAAAAAAACAACAAACAAAACAAGCAAAAAATCAGGTGTCCCTTTATTAATCAAGGATCCTAATTCACCATAGTAACTGACTGGTTATCACTCAGTCACAGGAGCCCATCAGTTTCTGTTAAAATTCCATCTGTATCCACGTGTTTGGATATAGATCCAGCCATCTTGCCAGGTTTTTCCCATGCTCATCTTCCCTATCTATTCCTTTTAGAAGGGTTTATGGGAAGGCCTGACGCAGTCTTAGCTACACTACTGCAGAACAGATCCCCTCCAAAGCACCAAGCCCCTGAACAAGCCTCTGGGAAGAGTGAGAGACAGTGTCATCTTCAGGCAGCTCTCAACAGGTTCTAACACCAGCTGCATACATTTCAGGTGGAAGTACCACCTTTGGAAGGCAATTTCAGAAAGTATCTGCTAGCAGCAGTGCTCAGCTTGGAGCTGTTAAGCTGGAGATTAGAAATGTCCACAGGCCAAGCTCTCATGGCCCTGTAGATAATTCTATGAATAAACGGGAAATAAGAAGTGGAGCATAGCAAAAATGCATGAAGTCAATTTAATTTAACCTTTTTTCCCCCCTCTAATGAAGCCCTATAGCTCTCCGTTCAGTGAGTATCATCAGAATCCATTTGGTTTGCAAACCTGTTCCCAGCCAGAAACAACCTGTCCCTGTGCACGTGTTGCTGTCTAGGCAGCTACGTGACGCTGTCAGCCTGGCACGGTGGCACGGTCACCCCTCTGCACGGAGTAACTCCCAATTCACCTGCACTTCCAGCCTGGAACAGCTTCAGTGGCGCACGGGCTGGCAGGGCTGCAGCTCCCTGTTCCTCAGCGGCATGTGGGCACCGCTGCCACGCAGGCACGTTTGTTGTGCACGCACTCCCAGGGAGGAACACGAAGGAATTAGCCAAATAAGACTGCTTAATTCCTGGAGCTCCCAGAGCCGTTTCCTTTTGTCAGAGCTCACTTGCTGATGGGAGAAAGGCAGACAAACACCTGCCAAGCTTCCACCTACTGAGCTCCACCAACGAGATATTACGGACTCTTGCCTGAGATTCTGCAATTAAGGGCCAGCTCAAAGCATGCAAGTTAAGATACCCCTCCCCCTCCCAGCATGACACAACTCTAGAAATTTGCTCTTGGGCTAAAACGAACAATATCCTTGTCCAACCAGTGGTGCCAGGATATGAGCCAGAATCCTCATTAGTGAAGTCTCCCTTCCAGCTCCTACTGAACCTCCGTGTTTGCAATGCAGTAGCTACTCCTATTAGGCATACTGAGGTTCATACACATTTTAAATCCAAAGGAAAACAAATGGATGTCCTACATGATCTGCAATTTTTCAACGTGCAAGCCACTTCATTTTGTTTGGTAGTTTCTGCTTAGGATGAACAGACTAAATTCCCACTGAAATGATGCCAGCAGTATCTGGCCCAATCCACACCCCTTTGCTTTTTTTTATTACAAAATTAACGGACTAGTGGCTCCCTACAAACCCCTGCGGCAATAATGCATTTTAACTGACACGGAGCAAGTGGCAGAAGGTAAGCAAGTCACAGAGCAGGCAACAAACCTCAGGACTATTGATAACGTCCCTCTCCTGTCTAGCCCAGATTCCATCCACTTGACAGAGCTCTTGCTATTCTGCTATCTTACAGAGCACACCATCTGTTTTCCTTTACCATGTTCTCATACAAAGCTGTATTTTCCCTCTTTTAGTATTAAAATTCTATTCGATTTTTTTTTTTTAACTGGCATGTGGCAGAACAACAGCCTCCCATGATCTCAGGTAGAAAAGAAGCCCAACTTACTGTACTTAATAGTAACAGAGTATGCCACATTTTCAAAAATTACATTAACAGCAGTCAAGACACGATAGTCTGACCAGGGAAAAAGCACAATGTCTCACAGTGCGCTGCCCAAAGTCCGTGAAAAGCAAGCTATCCCGTGGTTAGGAATTTAGGTCTCTTACCATTTCCATTATGAGGTGTCCACAAACAAAGCACTTGTCCGCTGTCTGCTGAAAACCTGAATACTGTTCAAATGACAGAAAAGAAAGGATTATTAGTAGCCACTCCTCTCTCTCGCTGCAGAAATACCTTCTAAGTGAACACTGCGCTATTTTCCAGCCTGTGCTGTATATGATAGCAAACTATACAATAGGTTTGGGAGACAGTGATTCAGCAGCTCTGCTCTCACAGCACGCTCAGATACCAGCTTGGCCTTTTGATCCACCGCAAGATTTCCATGAGATTTCCAATTTAACAATTATTTTAAGTTCGGTTTTTATTTTTGAAGGCCATTTGGCAAGTTTGCATTTTGTGTGCTGGAATTAGTTTGAATTCACTCTTTTGGTTGTTGCTGTTGGGGAAGTAAGTAGCATAGGACTTACCGCCCAACTCCTGCTCAAATTAGTGACCAGATGCTCACTGACCTCAGCTTTTGGACCCATGTTTCACTCAGTGCTATATGGAGGCTAGAAAAATAAAGACAGGCCCAAGGAGGATTTAGCTGCCTCATAGATACCAGGCTTTCTATCCAGGGAAGAATCTAGAAGTCCAGGCACAGGCGCTTGGGCTCCCTGCACATGTGGGCACCAGTGAGGTACCTCAGAAAGGTGATACACACCCCAGCCATCGGCCCATGCTCCAGTCCGCAGTGGGAAACAGGAAGGCTGGGCAGGCTCGGTGGCAGAGCCCTTGGGTTCGGTGCCGGGGGCATGGCAGCAGGAAGGGACCTTGCCCACTTGGGACCAAAGCTCTGTGTTCCCTGGCCGAGTGTTTTTGACCTTAACTTTGTGCTTGCGTCCCCAAAGCAGGTTCTGTTTCAGATGCCAAAGTCTGTCTTTAGCCCTGTGTTTAGAGGTATCCAAAACACACAAGGTTATCAGGCCAGACGACTGACCTCCCAAACAACTACCCTACAGGCAAGGGGCACCTGCCTGAAGAACTCCAGCCATGTCATTCTGAAACTGGTATTTGCAGTGGCTGAACTTCACCCTCACCCACTCGCCGTCCCACAGAAGTGAAGCACTGCGTGTGCACTCTTTCCTGCCAGGGGGAAGGGGTGCCCAATTGTTTGTAAGGTATTGCACAGCGATGCTTATTTCTGCAATTAAGGTTGTAGCAAAGCTCACCTGAAATGTACTTTAGCTGCACAAGTTAAAAGACAGGGAATGGGGAGGATGAGTGTGAACCGGACTCTTCTCCCAGCACACAAGTTAACTGGCTCAGGCATCTTAACACAGCCTCAGCCCAACCGAGCTTATGGCTTCCTCCATTCTCCCCCTTGATTTAGTAGGGATTAACTGTCCCTCACTTCAAAAGCCAGCAGTTCCCAGCCTAGAGCTGCCATATGTTTTCTTTTTTATTGGTGTGAGGGGATTACATGTTATTTCAGATAAATAGGTTGGAGACAAAATTATTGTTGCTATGCAACAAAGTGATTAATGAAGGAAAAGGTCTTGCAGACACTTTGACAGGCCCAGAAAGTCAGTAAATGATGGTATGGCAGCTGCTACGGCTCCAAATTTACTACGCACTAAGGAACACAGCTCATACAATCTTAAGAAACTTTGAAACTTCATCAAAAGAGACCAGTGTGTTGAGGAGCAAATACAGAGGTGGGCAGTCCTAGCTGGCTATTTCTGCAAGATACTGGGTTTTGGGTTTTTTTCTTCTTATTACTGATGCAGGAAAAGGGCCTTAAAGCTTTGGATGCTTCTTGGCTGCACCGTATCTGAGTAACCATCTGGCTAGACTATTTCCTAAGGTTGCAAACTTGAGGGTTACTGGAAACAGGTGGGTAGGTCCTAGTGGTGCAGACGGCAGAGGATTAACAATGGTACAACCCCAGCTAATTCTAAAATCCTGCTGGAATGAATTTACCAGTACCATCTGGCTGTCATTTGATAAGGAATGCAAAGGAGCATTTACTCAGCTATTGATTAAGAGGGAACATTATTTCCTAGGAACAGAATGGCATAGTGGACAGATTAATGTCATTTATTGCTAACCAGATTATCATAAATTACACTGTCAGAAAGAAAGGTTTTGCTGACACAAAATCACTATATGACTAACCCTATTAAATTAAAACCATGATTTGTTTTTAATAAGAAAATTGTTATTTGTCAAACAGATCCAGAACTGGATTACCCAATTAAGACAACTTTGCAAAATGTCAGTGAAGTCTAATAGCAGTGATAAAATATTTCATGGGTTCAGGGAGCTCTCCTTTACCACCACATTCTTTTCTGATCACAGTATCGATCCCAGACAAACCAGAGATCTGATTCAGTGAGAACAGGATTTTGGATTCAGCTGTTTGTGCTTCAGATCTGTTTGGACTGGAAAAGACTAACAGCCTCATATGCCAGCAGCACTGTTTTCTACATGATGGTATTACTGTGGACACTGCTGTTTAAAGGTAAACGATAAATGATTTTCTCTACATTTTTGTAGCTTACCTGTCAACTTCTGCTTTGCAGTGTTTGTTCTTAACTTGGAGAGTTCAAACAGGCCGGATGTGCTAAGTTTTCAATTTTAGAAGCAGGACTTACAAACTTAGGCTTAAAATACTAATTGGCAACCTCTGTCTTTGAAGCACTTTATTATTACTAACCTTCACAAATCTTGTGTATGCAATGAGAAAGAAGTTGTGACTTGCTCCAGACTGCAAGACAAGGCAGAATGGCCTCTTTTTTATCTCTCAGCACACCTAAGAGCCTCCCTGATGGTGGGTTCCCAGCATGGCTGGGTGGAAGCAGCACTGGTCCCCCACAGCTTGTGAACTAGGTAACCACACGAGAAGGGGAGGTTACGCTCTGCAGACTTGTAGCCTCTTTTATGGCTAACCATAGCTGGAGGGGGGGAAAGAGCTTTTGTGCACACCAGTCCTCCCTCACAACATGAAGACGTGAAAAACAGACTGAGGAGAAACAGTGAAGTAATACAGGATGATAAGCAAGACCCTAGCAGAGAAGCCAAATCACAGCTATGCCTCCTGTACACACAGTATTTTATACATACAGTTTCATTCGTGATGCAAGCAGTACTCAGCTCAATTCTAGCCTCACTCTAAGGGTTTCATATGTGCCATTAAAAAAAAAATATGTTGGCAGACCAGTAAGATGATGTAAATATAGACTAATCTCAAACTAGACAGAAACATTCAGAAGTCTACAGACAGTCTGTACCTAGGACAAGTAAGAAGCGTGATTTTGAACTTTCCCAAATATTCATTATAGATGGTCATAAAGCATATATAAAAACACTGAAAGAAGTTGTTATAAAATGAACAGTTCTGAAATTCAAAGCTGAAAAATGAAGTGTTACCCTTCGCTCTCACTTCTGTGACTTAGAAATAAGATGCCAGTTACAGGGATGCAAAGAAAACAAGTGCATATTGAAAAGCTGGCATATTATTTTTCCTGATTTCTTATTTTGGACCCTACTGTTTTCTCCCATATTTACCTTGTCCTTGACTTCTCTTCCAGGATAATAAAATCTCACTTCATGTGCATGAATCAAGACATTGTAATCAAGCTCCCCAATGATACTTACATAATATAAGACTCTGGGAAGCGAAATAAACCTTGAGAAATATGTTAATTATGTTAGAATAGAAGAGTAAAAATAAAGTAGAAGACTTGGCTGGCTGAATTATTCTTTTGTTTGCTGTCCAGTATACTTTGATTATCAAACAGGCAAAAAGATCTCTAATGATTCTGTCCAAGAGTCTTTGTTTCAATGTAAGAGGAAAACAAGTCCCCTTCTGTCCTGAATATTTAGGCCTGTTAGTGTCCTCCTGTGATAATCTTGGGGTTTATAACTCTTCTGTCTAATGTGCAATATATCCAAAAGAAATTAACAATGAATTTTGAGCATATAATGAACAATTATGCATGGAGGATAATCCTACCAAGTACTATGAGAAACAATTTCTCCTGCCTGCCCTCAGTCCTGTAACCAATCTTGGTTGTCTACCCAGGGTCTTTTAAAGTTTGATGTTCTTCTCGTCGTGATTTTCGAAAGCAAAAACATTCAGAAAACAGCATGCCTGAAAAAGGCTTCAGGACCCAAAGTTTCAACCTTAGGCAACGTCAGATCTTTGAAAAGACAAGTCGCTGCTTCTCCTTCGCATGCCTAACCGTGCCCAAGGAGAGGCTGATGCACTTCCCTGCTGTTATGCACTCAACAAAACAAAACCTTCCTCCTGGAAACAGACCCTGGAATCTCATTCAGGCCCACTTTCTTCTTTGATGAGGATGTTCAAAACCTGCTGAAGGTTTGTGCAAGCAGATCGAGTGGGTTACATTTCAGTAGGTGTGGCAGCTGCTGCCCCAGTAATGGTATGAAGCTGTAAAAACTACAATTCACTGTCACAGCACTGCAAAGTCACTGAATGCGATTGCTCAGCCTAGACTTGAGATTCCTACCCTTTTATGTTTTAAGAGCTTTTGAGAAGATGATCAGGAGTTTTTGCCAAAATGCTTCAGGCATTTAATTCTGAAAACTAATTTCTGAATTGGGTGCTATGCTAATAATGTATTCCAACCCCAGGCCGCCTGTAATCCCTCACAGACTCTCTTCTCCTTGGTTTCCCATTAGCAGAGCATCTGTCTTCTCACTGCTTTATTGTTTGCTCTCTGCATGGGACCCTTAGTACATGGGACACAACAATGCAAGAAATTCATGGGATCACATTAAGAGAGGGAGAAAATATCAAATTTGGTTTCATGCAGATGGGGTTTTGTTATTGTTGGGTTTTTTACACACATATTTAAATGCAGCGATTAAACTGAACCGAACAAAATGGGGCCTTCCCCGGCTCAAAGATACGGGAGCCTTGTGGCAGGTGGCAGAGATTAAACCAAAGGAAAACAGTCCAGAACTTTACTCTTCATCCCACTGAAACCCTTTCATATAGCCTGTTGCTTCACCCCCTCTTGCTGCCAGTGAGGAAGCACTACCACAGCAGCTATCTCCTTGCTTCTGTGTTTCCGCTTTGTTAAGTTTGAAGGAGATGGGTAGGGCCAGGAGGGACTTCATGTTCTGCACAGAGGTAACAGTTGGTCTGGCCACACACAAAATTCTGCCAAAAATCAGGAATTCTGCTCATAGCTAACTTAGCCGTAACAGTCAGGCATTTTATAGCCTCTTGGGAATAGCCACTTGCTTCCTAGAGAGCCTACAGAGACCCATGTGCAAGCACTCACCAAGGCTGCTTTCCGTCTGATTAATTAAGAGGCAATAACAATTTTCTTATGTAGATCTTCCTTAAACTCCTGTGGAAGCTTTGCAGTGACAATGATCAAGAAAAAATCCTGAAGCAACAACTTTAACTCTGCATCATACCGCACAGCCCAAAAATCGATTAACTTGATTCACACTGTACAGCACTTCGTATCGCAGAGCACTATACTCTTGCTGCGGGTTATTTATTGTCACTGCTACTACCTATCATGTACACTGCAAAAGAAACCATCTACGTTAGAACGTACCCTCCTGGAAAAAAAATAAATCTGGATTTTACACAGAACTGTTGTTGAAAAATTTCAATTCAAAACATAACAGCAACTAATACCAACATTTACTAGAGAAGTGGAAACACACCACTTTCTCACATGTTTTTTTTCTAACTCCCCCATAGAAAAAAATTAAGGCTTTCTGCTTACAAGTGTTTGGCAGGAGTTACACATAATTAGAAAGAGCTCTAGTTCTTTTAAGTGTGCTTCAGTTATTGTAATTTACTTTTCAATGTAATAAGAAGAAACATGGGACAATCTGACATTTCAGATCACCATCTCAGGAGGAAATAGGGGAGTGACTACCTGGTGTGAAACCAACTGGACTTTGTAACACGCTCTTCAAAACATTCCACTAGCAAATGTGAAGTACGGGACAGTTGCAAAAGCTAGTCCACAGTGATCCATCTCAGAAAAAAAACCATCCTTGTCTCTCCTTGTCTATTTTGTCACGGCCCAGAGAGTGACGCCTGTGGCCCATTTAACAATCCATAACCCAGTTCAGGGAACACTAGGCATCTTCTTAGTGAATACAGACCTTATTCACATATTGACATTTCATCACATTATCACCTGGGCCTAGGTACTGCCTGAGTTTTGCTCTTTTATAAACCTGAGAGACTTTTCTGGACTCCAGTTGCTCTCCTGTTTCAAAACACCAATTTTCTTCACTTAGCTGACCTGCAGTTTGCCATGCCCTGCAGTATTTGCAACATTCACCCTTAGTTTCTCAGCCTTGCCGCCAAATTTTTACATGGCCCCTAGCTTTAAAAATGTGTCCTCTGGGAAAAATTCCGGGGAGAAAATCCAGATGCCCCTGAAGTCAGTGGGGCTTCTGCCACCAGCTTCAACGGACTTGTAACTTCTTGATACAGGGTGCAGCACTACAGTGTTGCGTGGCCACGAGAGGTGAACCCAAACTGCCAGCTCTGCACACTCTTCATGCTGGTTCACATTCAAGTCCAAAGTGCAGAGGCCAATCAGTATTTGACTATCCCAGGTATTTTGAAATTTAAATGTTAAGCTCATCTGTACGTTTGATACAATTCAGAATACTCCAAATAATCATCATTACTGCCAGATTTAGTTATAAAATAAAACCAGGACCACTGGCATACTACAGCCTTAGGAAAAACTAAGGAAGGAAAGTATTCAAACTTTTTTGGCAGGGAGGGGCTGGAGTGAGACCCACACAAGCAACAACATGAACTTCACTCCCTCATGTGCCAATTACCGTAACACGTTATAATCTGTTTGCCTTTGTTTTTGGCGACAGTATTTAGAAGCACAGCAACGCTCGGCATTCCTGATGCCTCTGGAACTTGTAAGCACCTTCTGTCCCAACCTAGAGCCACCAGTGCCTTGAGAATGCTCACAGACTTCTTTACACTTCTGTACATCAGAAGTACTGCAGCAAATCCCTTTCCAAACTTTGATTCCATCACTGCGTTAAACACATCAATAAACAGCCCTGTCTGTCCGTTCTCTGACTGGTGTATGCATTTTAATAGCAAGTCTCCTAAATAACAACATCCGCACAGTTATCTAGAACTCTGTTTGCTCTGTGATTCCCATTAGATACGGACACAAGCTGCAACTTCGATCATTTACCTTCTCAACTGAGTCTTTTTTTCCTGAGAGAGTCCTGCTTAGCAGCAATGGGGTCTCTGACCAATGCGCTAGTCCCAGTGCTCAGTTCCCAAGGGGAATCTCCAAACGTTTATACTCATTGAGATGGAAAATCAAACCTCTGACTCCAGCTTCCGTCACACTAAATAAAAACTATCTTCCTAGGGCCCTAGAAAGTGGGATGGGCCATTTCCCACACTGCCAGGCTTGGAAAACAACATATGCACAAACTGAGAATAGCTTCATTAGCATTAATATTCACATTGCAGCCATGTCCAGGGGCCCAAATTAGGGTAAGGGTCTTCTTGCGTTTGGTGCTACGGGAGATGAAGGTGCAAACCAGCTCTCATGAGCTGCCAACTACCCAGCTAGTCCTCTGTTGATACCCCATCCCTTCACCCCATGGAAAGCTGATCATTGCCACTTGTCACCTCCCTACCAGTTCTGCACACCCTGATCCTCTCGCATTTTTAATTTCATAGAGAGTTTTACAGTTGTGGATGTAAGACGAGGCCCTGTATGTTCTCTGTAGCCAATTTTTGCCTTGCAGTGGCAGCTGCGGAGCAAAGAGGCTGCAGCTGTAGCAAGGAGGACAGTGTCCTGAGCAGGTACCAGTCACTGGTGTAGGGGAGAGAAGGATCAGAAACCCCAGCAAACCGGATGGAGAGGAGAAAGAAGACCTGAAAGACAGCGTGCAGGGCTGCAAAGCACAGCTCTGCTGGGGCTGTGGGCTGCTTGCCCTCCTTCTGCCACAGCCTCAGCCCTTGCCTCTCCCTGGCAGGAGGGCGAGGCCAGGGCAGGGAGCTGCAGAGGCACCAGCATGCAACCATCACAGGGGCTGGCCACACTCTGGGCTGGGAAGGGCAGAAAGGGGATGCCCAAAGGCCTCCTGGAGGCTTGCAACGCACCAAGCCTCTCTTTATGGTTGGCATGCACGAAATATAGGTTTTAGAGCTTCTCTCTTTAAGGATTTACGGGCAAAGTTACAGATCTTCCTCCAATCTTACTTACTGAAATGGATGAACAGCTTTAGATGAAACTTTCAACAACTAATGCCAGCCAAGTTAGCAGAGGCAAAAACCCAGCGTGAACAAGTTCAGCCTAAATGTTTGAATTTGGCAAATAAGACAGTGAAAGAGATAAACTTAAAAGGGAAAGTTTTGGATGACCTTAATGCTATGCACTGCAGCTTGTGGTGTCTGTAATAGGTTATTTCCAGAGCATCTGAGTGTCTTCCAGTAGTGCATTAAGCAATGTAACTAACATCTGTCACGAGGTTCATTTTCACTCGCATCTCCCTGGAGGGAAATTCTCTCATTTCTTAACCTCTGCTGGACCCCCAGTCAATAATGTTCATTACCTCAAGAGAAAAAGTCTATCAAAAAGAAAAAAGAAAAGAAAGAGATAATAGATCTAAGATTCAGGCTGCTTTGGTGACATTTTACAGTCTTTTTTGCCAAGAAAAACAGTAATTTCTTTTAAATTTCTTTACATGATATTTAAGCACTGAAAAGGAAAGACAAAATTATTGAGCTATTTTTCCTTCACCCATGATTATGCAGCAATTTATCAACAAAATGGAACAAGAACATCTGACTGGGATTATTTATTATACAGTAAGGCATTTATTTTTTTTGTTCACTTCACCAGGAACAGTGTCCCTGTTATGGCTAGTTAGCCATCTGTGTCCTGAGAGCTTTCAGAGAAGGATTAAACTGTCATTTGTTTTATTTCCTTTCATGAAATAACTATCCTAACAGGGCTGAGGCAAGACTTGCATATTGCTGGACTCGCTACCTCAAGGTCGCATGAAAAAGAGTAACTGGATCTTCCCTGGAGCTAAAGCAAAGCAATGAAACGTTTGGGGGTTTGGTTTTGTTCTTTTTACTCCTTACACTCAGTAACATGCAGGATTGCTACTGAAGTGCTGCTGCTGGAAACTGCATAGATTAGACAATCTCTATGCCATGCTTAGGCAGAGATGGTATTATCTGTAGGTTTTACTTTTTTAAAAAAAATCTGATTCATTTTCTACCTTTGGTCAATAAGGCTTGGGTTTAAGCACTGATCAGGGCTGGAAGCAGGAAGGTGACAAAAGTACACAAAGAAGGAACAGGCATGCCATGTCCTCCAGGTGCTAAGGGTTTACCAGCCCTTACCCACTGACTCACAACCCCACACACAGAAGGCTGGCACTGTTGTCACAAGGATGACTGTGGCATGTGGCATCCCTTCCCCGTTTACAACTCCACCAGTGGGTCTAAAAACTTCTAGCACTTCTTCCCTGGAAAGAATGAGAAAAATAAGCTGCCTGATTTAGAGAAAGATAATCTGTGCCCTCAGTAAGAGCAAACATGTGGGAAAACTATTTGCTAGAAGAATGTACCTTGCAGCTATTGCCAAAGGCTTTGATGGGTGTATCTGTGCTTTGGATAGCTTTATGGCTGCACAGTGGAAATTGCCCATAATGAATAACATCTACATTTCTCAAACACCTTTCGTCCAGGAATCAAAAGCACTTTTCAAAGGAAGGGCCACATTTTGAATGCTTGATGCTAGCAGCTCCTCGTGTCACAATTTTACGGACCGACTTTTGGAAACAACTTGGTAGCCAAAGCTCTCTGGCACTCACTATGCTTTAAGTGACAACTGAGCTCTCTCAAGAAATGGAAGCCACACGGCATTTCAGTGCTGAAGTGCAACTGCCTCTGGGGTGGAACAGACACACCCTGGGGTGGCTGGCACCAGCGCAGTGCTAAACCTTGAAAGGGGCACTTTAGCCAAGGAGGGCAAGCCCTGCTTTTAAGACAGGAGCCAAACATTTATAAGGATCTGATAATGGCTTTTCTCAAGGTCTTGGCTTCAAGGACCATATGTAATACTGCAGTGAATTCCATGTATCACCTCTGATGGAGAGAAGAGCTGATCTGTCTTGAGTGAATGGGAGTTAAAGAACCAAGTATCTCATATGAGCCATCAACTACAGCTCTGGAGACTGCTCTGGTAGGAGCTGTTCTGTCACAGAAACCAGCAGTATTGCGGGAGAACTGAAATACTGACATCTATAGATGCTTCAAGTCTAACAGTTACAAGAAGAAGAAACCCATAAATAATACCCATTCTTCCCTAAAATTTCCTTCGTTGACTAGTTTACAGCGAGAACGAGTTCAGCTTTTCTGCCCATCGCTGTTCGTGTGCTGTTTACTGCAGTCCCTGTGTCTGGCCTGGCCTGCGGGATTTCCCCAGTATGATGCCCCAGATGACAGGGAAGGACCTGCAACGAATTAATGGGATACACAGAGCTAGCAGTGGGGCCGGACAGAGCTCTGCAAGAACTGCAGCCCTCGGTACTGCCTTCTGAGGGTGGGAAGGTGACAGGCTCTCCTCCAGGTAGCAGGAAGGCTTCAGGCCACTCTACCCCTGCTCCCCATTTGCATCATATTTGCAAGTCAGCTGCTTCCCATCAGCATGCCTCCTGCTGGGAGGGCAAATGAGGGGCTCATTCAGACCACTGTGCTTTGGCAGGACTGTGCGCAACCAAACATCGACCCCTCACATCTGTCCCTGGGAATCGATGGAAACATCACCCTGCTGTTGCAAGCTTAACCACGTACACACAGGTCCCTCCAGCTGTTACTACATGCATTCCACCAGTGACCCCAGCATGACAGCACGGTACCTCCTGCCCAAATTTTCTGAAGCTGCTCTGCTTTCCCATTCCTGCTACGCTTATGCCATATTTGGAAATAACCTGGTCACAAGCTATGGGGTTGCAACTCCACAGCGCTGTGACCAGGCTCCCAAACCTACAGGAGCATCTAGTTCTCCTGATCAGTTCCCAGGCAAACAAAAGCCAAGGAAGAGCAAGAACACCAATGAGAGACACGACTTTCTTAGAAGGAATACAATTATAACGTAGATAAACTACCTCCATTTACCTCCCCAAATTAAAACAATCTTTTTCTTACGCTCTTAACTAAGAACGAAATCAGAACGTGATCCGCTCTGCTGCTGACTGCTATTCACTGGCCAGAAAGAGGCTGCAATGAGCCAAGAGACAAGTCCCCCAGTGCAAGAATGGTTGAAGGCAGGAGCATGCACTCACAGTGGCTGCTACAGCACAGAGCAGAGGCTTGCAGAGAGGGAGGACACACACCTCTGGGGAATACCTGTGGATTCAGGACTATGGGACAACTCCACAGACTGTTACAATGCATAGCAGCTCCTGTAGCTCTGCTAGCGCTCTCTTCTTGGCCTGCACAGCTTGCATGGTAGTGGTCAGAGGACAGAGTGCAAGATCAGCCTAATTCACCCTCAAGCAATATTTTTTTTTTCTTTTAACATCCCCCACCCCTAAGTCTTTAACTTCCCTCACGTACCACTACCATACTCTCAGCAAGGAATCCATACATGAAGCTGCACTAAGATTTACACCTCTTTACAGAGAGGACTGGGGTTTCCAAGTGGGGTAGCAAGATCTGGGAATATGAAGTAGTTAAAGTAATCTCCTTTTTAATTGCTACTTTTCTGCCTTTTCCTGAGAAAAGCTTTTGAGCTTTCCTGTCCACAGAACTCTAAATTAGGCAAAGTTGTTTTATTTTATTAGGGAAACAAGACAATTCCTAGTATTCTTGCTATGATGTTTGCAGGGTAAGCTGAGAGAAGACAGAATCACTTTCTGAGAAGCAGCTGGCTTAACACAGGCAGGAACAATGTCAGAATTTGATTTCTTTTGCTGACTTTAACACAGCAGTGAGCCCCTCAGTCTGCTTCTCTCCCATCCCTCTGTGCTACTGGGAATCTGCTAAGACACGCCTGGGGGACGTTTGGGCTTCTAAGTCTGTGCCTTAAATGTCCCAACAGTTCCCTAACTTGCAGAAAGTTTATTCCTATCAGGTTCTTAACTTCCATTTTCTTGGGAAAATCACTGCAAGTGTCTCCCGTCAGAAGCCTACTACAGAACATGTCTAAGAACTAAAGAGGTTTCCCCCTCATCCCTCGAAAACTGAATGTTGTCCAAAAGACTGAAATTTTTAGATTTTAAATCTCATGTTTATGCTGAAATTACAAGCTAATAACAACAATCATGTGATTAAGTCTGGATGAAAGGTTTTCATCATGCGGAAAGTACATTCCAACACAGTTAAAAATAAAAATCTCAAAGGTTTGAACCCCTCCACCTCTCCTCCCTCTCCCTGTGCTTCTGCAGAAACACAGGAAAGAGCGAGCTGAAAAAAGCAAGGGAGAAAAAAAAATGTATCTCAAAAATGCAAGCAAAACAGTAACCCATTTCAATTATAACAAAAACCTTATTTTCTGCACAAAATACAATTTGCTCTTTTCAACAGGCTCCAGCTGTGGTAGGCTGAGAGTAAAGGTGTAACCCATGAAGGCAAATATGGCTTATATTTTAGGAATTTCCATAATTTTTATGGATTGCATTGATGAGAAATGCATTTGCACACTCCGAACTGCCAGTAACATTTTCGTTGTGGGATATACTTTGAATAATTCCTTTGCAAAAAGCATGGCCATATATTCATTAGAAATGGAAAGTCATTCTGAAGACCCAAGCTTCTAAATGAATGGTATTTCAGTAAATGAAGGTGGTATACATTCAACATACTGATTCTCCAACTCATCATTCTCTAAGCTAAAATGTATCATTCCTCTCCAATTTCAATTCCCAGCCATGCCTTCCTCTTAATCTTAATTATAAATGGTCTGCCACTTATCAAATCATTCTTGTGTACTGCACAATCCTCACCCTTAATTGCACAAATATTTTATTTTTGGAACAACACAGCTCAGCAACAAGCTTCATTTTTCTTTTCATGACTCAGTCTCTATTAAAGCCTTTATAAAAGCTCTGTGCGTATGGAGAGAAAATTAGTTGCTCCTCCGTGGCTAACAGTTTTTAGCTAATCACAATGCAGCTCCACATCACTCGGAGCACAGCAGTGATTAAAACTGTGCCTGCAACAAAGCAACATTGTACACAGCGATGACGTGCTCCAGTCAAAAACGTCTCCCCTCTTGTTATGATTGGTATTCCCCAGATGTTTGACTTTGAGCTCTAGCTTGGCAGGCAAGGCTTTGTGGCTGCAATTCAAGTCCCAAGCTTGAGCAGCTCCAGTGTTTATTCTCATAATTTACACTTTGTGATGGCTTATGGACAGTTACGTACTTGGTTTCATAGCCACCACTTCAAACCAAGGGCCTGATCCTGCCTTTATGGAATTAGTGGTAAACGCTTCCCAATTCCAGTACTGGCAGGAGGCCCCAGATGACTAAACGGTCTCTCCAAGCAAACAAGCCAATATAAAAGAACAATCTGGTTTAAAACCAATAAAAAAACGCCGGAAATCTTACTTACTAGGAAGTCTTCTTCACAGTACACCTTGCCATTGACGTTGTAGAACGCTTTTCCTCGTAGTCTTCTCCCTGTTAAAGTAGGGTACCATCAGGATTTTGTTCTGCGTCCCCAAACCCGATGTTCAAGATGCAAAGTGAAAAGCACACCCCGCTGCGCTGCCTGCAGGGCCTTCCTGGCCCCCCTCCCCCCCCGGAGGGTCCATACAGAGACATGGGTGAGGGCTGGGCTCTCGGCTCCATCCTGCCTTCAATTCCTTGTCAAATAACGTGATTTCTAAGTGCAGGTTGTGGAGCCCAGCTGATACCAGTTCCTGGAAAACTTGTAATCTAAACCCAAAAATTATTGTTCTGGGGAGAAAGGCTCATTTGTAAATTGAGACAATTTTCTTAGCAGGTGAAATCACAGCAGGCATATATCCGCTGCAATCAACATCAGCGGTGTGTTTGTCTCTGAAGGACCAAACAAGGGATACTGCATATGGATGTCCCTGTCACCTTTAAAAATATTAATACATTAATCAATGCCACAGCAGCTACACCCACAGCCTGCAATACTAAAGCAGTACAATGCACACATGACAGAGGGAAGGGCAGAAAAATCACACTGAAAACAAGAGATTTCATTTTCAAGTTTGAACATCTGCCATTTCATTAGCACTTGCAGAACTCCTATTGACAAAGCCTGTGATCAACGTTAACTGATGGCTCCCTTTACAGCTAAGAAATGCACAACAGACTCCAGAGAGTCCCAACAAAAAGGATTAAACCCAGGAATTCAAAAATGCTCGAGCCCAACCAGTTTTTAGATACAGCCGATCAGATCTGTCTCACGCCAGAGCTGCTCCACTGAGGGCAACGCCATTTTATCAGTGTAAAACCAGAGAGGGAGAAGGGAAACCGCACTCATCCTGACTCGCTGTGTTTCCCCTCTGTGTCAGGGTCCCACTGACCAAAGCTCCCAAGACGTGGGTGCTCTCACAAGCCGTGCGCAGCCTTGGCGAGCGGATGGCAATGTGCCTACTGCGGGCTGCGTACCAGCTGCCGTTAGTAGAGACACAGAGCAAGGAAGAGGGCAAGAGGCTCTGTATTTACAGGTCAACAGATGACTACTCCCAGGTCACTGCCGAAGCTTTTATTCCACAGAACAAGCTTAGATGCCTCCTACTGAGGCAGAGTAGCTGCACCATAAACGCCGCTGATCTTTGCAGAGGGCCTGACTCTGAGGGCCGGCGAGCTGAGCCAGCTGGCCAGGCACAGAGGGGGCAGGAGTGCTCTCCACGGTTTCCATAAACAACATTGAGGAAAATATGATTAATTTTCAGTGCTTTAAAGTGCCTTTTACACGTTGCCACTGTGATCTGATCCTGGGAAACAGTGTGTGGCACAAAGAAGTTGGGATCTGGGCTGATGCTTTTGGGAAATCACATGCTGCATGTAGTTGTCTGGCGGTTTTACTGTCGTGGCCGAGGGAAATGCTTCTTTTGTGTGCACATTCTTGGGCTGTCGATCTCACGGGCTGCTGTCTCCATACTGCTGGTAGGTGGAGTCAGCTCTTGTTTGTCTTCCCAGCTGCCTGGTAGCTCTGGTGGGGACCAGAAGCCTCATAGCATGGGCAATGCACTGAGACTGGTCCCATCTCCTCTGAGAGTCTTCAGTAAAATTGGTCCATCCTACACGTTACACAAACAAGGCATGGGGCTGGGACTGCAATCAGGGGGTCACAGGGTCTCTCTGAACCGATGCAGGAGCAAACCATCTCTAGATCTTCCCTCCTGCTTACCCAAGCCATTTTTAAACCTCTCCAGTGAAAGGTAAAGGAAAGGTAAATGGAAGGGAGGGAAGAAAAGGGAAGAGGCCAGAATGGCTTTTTTAAAGGACACGTTGAGCTCTGCCAGACCCAGCCTTGATAAACAGCTTGTCTTTAGATGGTGGAAACAAAGTGGCTGCACCCAGAACAGGGACTTGCCTTGAACGAGCTGATGCAGCGCTCCCACCTTGCTCATATGCACCGCCAGTGCAGAACCACCGTGTTTATTTCAGGTGGAGAAGCACTGGCCATCACCCTCACCACATACCCATCGTGGTTAGCATCAGCAGGAGATAATTACGAACAAATCCTGAACTCCAAGGAACAGCTTAATTCCAGGAGCCATCAGCATCTCCCAAGGCGCTCAAGAAGGTGCACGAGGACCCATACATCTGGCTTTGCATCCCAGTGTGCAGAGCCTGGCAGTGCTAAGGTTGACAGAAACACCCCCAGTTCTGGTCCTGTTGTTCCCTTAGCCCAGCATCACCGGCAGAAGCCAATGGGGTCAGAGCTTTCCCAGAGGAGGAAGGAGTGGGAAGCCTACCACCCAAAGCAAACAAGGCAAACCCAGTGTTTTGGACTGGCTCTCAAAGGCACTGATGTTACCAGATGTGTTCGGCAGCTGATTGCCCTGCAACTTGAAACAACCTAACCTCACCCCAGCAGAGCAAAGCTGCAAGCCCCCACCTCAGCTACTGCACAAATGTGAGCCCCTGCTCACTGCTCACACCCCGCTCTGCAAGCCCCCCCCGCCTGCCAAACACCGACAGCTGGCCTCCCCTGCCATACAGCTGACGTGGTAAAACCAGCTCCGTTTTACACAGCACTCGCAGAGCAACACCTTTCAAAACTGAGGAAAACTACAATTTTCCCCGTTTTACAGCTAAAAAACCAAGCCACCTATTAGGGAACTGGCTTGCCTAAACTCTTAAAGCAGGCAAGCAGCTTGCTCACATGATAATTACTATTATTAGCAATAATTAGTAAGATTGACAGGCCTTTTACCTTAGAAGAATTTCATTCAGGGATCGTACAATAATTATATCATAAACAAGAAACAGCAAGTTATCACACAAACAGCTGTAGCTGCGCTACATTGGCTTCCACATACTGCATTTTAGAAATAAGGGCAAAAACCAGGCGTTCCATTTGCCCTCCAGAGGAGTCTGCTAAATGACAGCACTGAACACGGTCACACAGCAAACTCTGCGAGTGCCTGGGCATCATGTGAAACCTGCAGCGAAGAGGGAAGTGCTGGCAGTTGCAGCCAGGGAGACACAAAGGAGAGCATCAAGGAGATGCAGTGCTGGTACCTCCCAGCCCCAGGGCAGCGGCGCAGCACCTCAAGGGTAGGGCACCTGCCCCTAGCTTGATGTACTGGACAAGGCAGTTTCACCCTCCAAGGTCCTGGAGTAACTGGGGGGCCTGCACAGCACCAGCCTGTTCTGTGTAGCTGTAACTACTACTGTCAATCAGGCAGAGAGAACAAATTAAAAAAAACCCTAATGTTGCTTTAGCCAGCCGAGTGAAGTGCCTGGCCAGCTAGACAAGGTATTATCATCCTGCCACTGGTACACGGGACCTGCTGCTTGGCTTGCCTTTGAATGACTGAGTATAGCTAGCTGAGCCTGGGTCACTATTTGCTTTCATAATACTGAAACAAAAAAGTCAAGAGTTTCTGACAAAACTTGATGCAACTTGCTGATCGCTCATTATTATTATAATGAGCTCTTATAATGAGCAGCCTAGCGCAGAGTTCACAAGTACGGGGTTTCACAAACACTGTGCTGCTTCCCTCCTTCTGCTGGATACCCACCTTGGCACGCCTGCCCTGTCAGACCAGTTTTGAACAGCAGCGAGGATGAGGCTCCATTTCACACCCGACCAGAAGAGCAGCAGGTCAGCCAGGAACGTGCAGGGGGACCATGGGATGGGGCAGAAGCCGCCCAGCCTGCAGCCCGCGTGCAGGCACGTAACACCAGCTTTCACATAGAAACCTTTTTCCCCAAGTGCTCTTTAGCCTTGTTTTACCGTAGAAAATTAAGCTTAGGCACTCACTGTGACAATAAATGCTTGTTGCAAGTAAGTTTTACATTTCTTGACTGACACCCACACATTTGAGGGGGTTCCACCACCGCAGGTGGGAGGCAGGCAGAGACCTTGCAAATGCTCCAGCAAAGAGTGCAAATATTCATGTAGATAACCTAGCAGTCAGTAACACGCAAGCTAGAAATTACTGTGTCCCAAGGAACAATCTCAACCGGTGTTTGCAACCAACATGACAAACATGCAAAAGGCGGCAGGCTTTTGAAACTTTTTAAAAAATGTATAAAATCAGAATCAGCTCTAGGTTTTTAATATGGGATTTCACATTTAACCAGTTTATGAGTCTCTGGTATTTAAATGTGTCTAGCAATTACTTCCTGCACAATTTTTATCTCCTATGTGTGGCAGAGTGAAAGGAAGGAATGGGAAAGCTGCTGCTTTAGCAGAGGATTCAACTCAAAGATTCAGCTTGCAAAAGGAAAACCCACCCACAGCTGACACAGGCTGTCCGCAGCTATTCTCTCCAGTCTCCACAACACTTCACTGGGTGGTGAAAACACACCAGCCAGGAAGCCAAGATAGGGTAAAACTTTTTCCAATGCTGTTTCAAAAGCTGCATCAGGCCCTCACAGAACAAAATGTGAATGAGACCGGGTTTTACGCTCTTGAGGAGGTGCTCCAAAAGAGCACTGAAAACCTCCTGCCCCCTCCGCTAGCCTGGAAAGCATCTTCCAAGCCCTCCCTGCTGCTGCTGGCAGTGGGGTATTTGCCTATAGGGAGGTGAGTTTATCAAGTCGCAGCCTTCAGTGGTAGATCTCTAGTCTCGCATGGGATGATGCAACCACATCAGGGGCTAACACCCCCCTCTTCGCCTTTGTAAGCCAAGAGATAGCAATGTCTCACTGTCACAGCATGGTTATTAGACCTAATTACTGTTTGCAGCATGCTTTGAAGTTGGAAAGTGCCAAGCATTATTATAATATTTTAAGTACTTTGATGATTAAAAACACACAACTGTTGGGTAATAATCATGATTTACTAGTATTGTAGTGTAAGCAACTTCATGTAAGAAGCCTGCATTGTCTCAGTGCCTGACGCTACTTAAAAACAAACAGCTCCCCTCTGACATAATGAGAAAGCTGCAGCCCCAGCCTCGCCTTCCAGATAACGCCTGGTGCATCCCTGTGACTACCAGCAGGCTGAAGAAAATAGACCAGTGCACCTTGTTGCCATCATGATATCTCTCTTGATAGTCCTGTGATGCATGTGCCTCTTCTTGTAACTGTGTGTGGGAAAGTTGCGGCGTTAGAAGGGACAAAGTAGGATACAATTAATATCCTTGTTATTTCTAACATTACAGCTGTGTGGAACAAGAGGATTGTATGTTAGTCAGAAAATGTAATTAGAACCTCCCCATATGGAATGTAATCAAAGCGTTCAGCTGTAGGTACCGCTGCTAAAGATAAGAAATTCGTTAAAGCAGAGCTAATTAAGAGCCCAAACAGCCCAAGCTATTGCCATGGAATATTACTCAAGTACCTGACATTCCTGCTGACTGGGGACATGCCTGGGTAGGTCTGACCACACACAAGCACAGCCCTTGGCTCTGCTGCTGCTTCTCCCATGGGGGCACAACCCCCTGGGACCCCCTGCGAGCAAGGCACAGGCTGCGGCAGGACCAGGTGGGATGGGGGTGTCTGCCCTGCTTGCTCCAGCCCCCAGCATGGCCATGCACTGCTCCAGCTGGGAAAGGGGCACCCACAAACTCCTGGCTTGTCTCACAGCAGCAACACAAATACACAGCATCCCTCAACAGCCCTTTCTGGAAAAAGGCATTATTGTATTACCTCTCTCATTGGGATTTCTTCCCCTTACTTCTTATTTTTACAAATTGTCAGTTCTAAGACTGAACGGGGCACTATGAGAATCTCTGCACTCTGGAAGCTTTGGTCTTTGGTCCATGACTCACACAGCCTTCTGAGCATGGCAGCCCCTGGCTCCTCATGCTTGACTGACTAAAGAACTGTGCGTATCTGGCTTAGTTAGAAATGTTAAAGATGGACCTAATTGCTTGTTAACTGCTTCAGACACCACTGCAGTGACTGATGTGACACCAGCATTGCTACCTGTCTCATGTTAGCACCTTAAGCGACAGCCTCTCAAAGCACTCAGACTAAAGCGACACGTAAACATACACGGCAGGATTAATGCACAACATCTGCTCAAATACTTCCCAGCGACCACAGTGGGGAAGGAAGATTCCCATCTATCACCCCAAAGCCCTGTACAAGTGAAACCAGATACAAGGTGGCTTGGGCTGAGCAAACGTATCTGCGTGCCCACTGCTCACCTCTCGCCAGTCTCCATCGCTGCTCAAATGGAAACAGAACGTTTACCCGGCCAAACCTGGTAATTCTGTTTTGCAAAAGCCCCCTGGCACAGGTCTGGGGCTGCTCTGCTTCAGAGCCACCTGCAGTGGCCATCCACGGGCTGCACATGCTCCCAAATGCAGACAGCACCCAAACCACTTTCACGCCCCACGTGCCACCCGTGGGCTGCAGCAGGGCCCATCGCCAAAGCCACGCAGGGGCAGCTGTGCCCAAGCCATCTCCCAGATGGCCTGCGGACCGACATGACAGCATAGGGCACCACGATGGGGACCACCGTCCACAGCTTATACTCTGGCACAGACACTGCAGCTTTTCTTGCCCTGCGAGGTGCGACCTGCCCTTTGAAGAGTGTCTGTGTGCTCTCAAGTGCGTATTTTAATGATCGAGACACCAGGACCAAAATAACTCAAAAGCTAAAGGGCGAATGAAACGTCCAGAATCCAAGCTGTTCTCCACAAACCCCAAGTTGGACAACTACTATTTCTGAACAGCGGAAGCTAAGATGATTCCAGGAACTGAAACTTCACAAGAAATATCAAGTTTTACAAACATGGAACAAATAATTGAAAATAAGTAATAACAACCCACCTCTGCTACCTCCTCTATCCCCATCATCTCAAGATAAAACTGATGCAGATTTTCACCCAGGAAATCTGTTTTCTTTCACATGGTAGAGGAGGTTCGCCTGCCCAGGAATTAAAGATGTGTCAGAAGAAAACAAAAGCTTCCAACACTTTTCCTTTATTTGTTACCATTTCTCCTTTACTTACATTTGAGTTTGGGCTCGCAGTTCTCCATCCCTCCCTCTGGCTTATGGCTGCCTATCTGCACAGAGATTTTCTTTGCACAAGGTTTCTGTCACTCTGACCACTCGAGAAGAGGGAGCACTGAGAATGCTTTAGCCCCCGGATAACTGTTAATTAATTTTTTCTCCTATGTCTCCTACAGGGGCCTTGCACAAAACCACTGAGCAACATGAGCACAACCTCCCCACAGTGGGGTCCTGGCGTTCAAGCGGCAGCCAGTGTTGCAGGTGCCAGGGCAGTGCAGGGTCTTCATAGCGTGGAGGGGCTGCAAGGAGGACTGTGCCCCAACCCCTGGGCTTGGGGAAACTTCCATCCCCCACTGCCACTGCCCCCTCCCCTCCTCACAATGCTCAATTGCTCAGCCTTTGTGAAAGGAGGGGTGAATTTCTAGGGCTTTCAGGGGTTTTAAGATAGAAGAAAAAAAAAAATCAATGCCAAATTCCTTTGAATAGAAGATACTGCATGTTGGCAGAAGCCACTTTTCACAGACTCCAGCCGTTTGAAATGTGAAACACTAAAAAGTGGCTACTGTGGATGTGCTGTATTCTTCTTTTCAAAGCAATCTGGCACACAATTTTGCTCCCCTGTTTCAGGACCCAATCCTGCATTCCTTTCACGCTCAGACTCCCATTGACTTTAAGGAATGCAGGATTGGATCCTAAATGTGTGCTTTACTCACACAATAGCTCCTCATGGTTACGATCTATTGAGAAAGGCACACTTTAAAAACCATTTGGAATTGCAGGCTCATCCACCAGGCCAGAATGCCTGTAAAGATCTTCCATTATTTCAGGAAAAATGCTTGGTGTGTGAATTACACACTCACACACACGGATGCACTCACACATTTTCCTGGTTTCAAGCTGCCGGCACAGCTTAGTTTGAGATGCATCAAAATATTTTGAGCACTGGCCTGATAGCTCATAAAGAAACCACGCGTAATTTTAGGGGTTGGTTTTTTTTGTGGGTTTTGGTTTTTTTTTTTTTTTTTTTGGGGGGGGGGGGGGGGGAAGCAAGCAAAACTCCAGGGGAAAAAAGGCCACCAAAGCAAACATATAAGCAGCTGAACCTTTAGGATGGTTTTTCAGACAACTTTTGTAAAAGCCTCTAAAAGACCTGCACCAGGCAAGACAAAACACAGCCTTGCTCTGCTATTTTTGAGGATGCTGTATATTGAGTTACGAGGCTATTACGATGCAAATCTCAAATGTACAAGCTTTTTACTTGGCCATAAACACAAAACAGTATACATTGTCCTTTCAGAAGAAAAGGTTTGCTGCTAAAATAGCAGAAGCCCTACGTAAATAACCAACATTCTTTCTGCCTGAGGTCACTGACTTGGCCTATTCAATTCCGGGCTAGTCTGGGATTTGACAATCTAAGCAGGGGAGAGGCCCTTTCCTTTTTTTCAAAAGAATGCTGGGATTTTATTTGAAATTTAAACTCTTGCAAACAAAAGGTGGCATCGTATGCTAGAGGCCTGTGAAGGTGGAGTACAGGATGTGTATTGTTTTCTCCCTTTACATAGGTTCTTTCAGGAAAGAGTATTCAGAGTCTGTGAACAAATTCTAATCGAATATTATCATCAGGTAGACAGACACAGGAAGATATGAACGAACATTTTCAAGAGATTAGATTTACTTTTTAAAAATATTGATGCAAGGAAAGCACAAAAATGGTTTAACATTATTATTTAAATTATCATTTAAAACAAGTTATTTTTAAAATCCTAATTGAAAATTCCTCTCTAGTTTAAGTTCCTATACCAACTCGTATTTGTACAGTAAATAAAGAGCTTTTCAGTACAAATTAACTGCTACAAAGTCAGTATTCATTGTCATTCTCTATTTCAGGTTGATCTGTCCTGAAAAGGCAGACGGCAGTTAACTGTTTTTCCTCCCAGCTACCGTTGCCCAGCTCTTACATGAACTCTCACAGAAGTACACTCTTGTATAATACAATTACCATTTCCATTTCTGGGCTGTTATCCAGGCTCTGCACTGCGCTCTGCTCTGCACCACCTCTCCAGCATGGGAGCAACGTGCCAGCTCCTGCCACACAGATGTGCTAGTACCACTCGCCTCCCACCTCGAATGACTACGCTAAGCTGAATTTGCAGCTGGGGTACATCGCGACAGCATCACTGAATTCATCACAATTTACACAAGCTGTAGACCTGCCCCAAGGTACTATCTTTGCCAGAAAAAAGTCTGTCTTCACTATGCATTCACTAACGTGTGGTAAAATCCAGATGAAAACAAGGTAGTTCATCTTTTTGACATGTTTGTAGCCCAGGGTAAACTCTAGACTCTCCTCTGCAGTTTACCTTAAACTGCCATGATGTCAAAATGAAAAACGTCATTCCCTAGGATTTTGCTTTGTGTCAGCTATCACACTGAAGGAAACACCTTTCTATCCAGAAGCACTCCTTTGCTGCCAAAATCCCCCCACATTTCTGCACTGAGGCAGGCAACGTGTCTTGCTTTGACCACTTTGCAGCGCTCACCACCACCAGAACCAGCAAGCCCCAGACTGGCTGGAGAGGGGGTGGCTGGTACGTTTCTGCCCAAACCTAGCTGCATGGCTTGAACTGTCAGTCTCCAGCAGGATTATGTAGATAGGTAGCTAATGTCTTTTGTCACCTTGCTGGAAACCCCCACCTTTCTTGGCAGGGTATCCATAATCTCCGTGCCACGTTTATTCTAGTGTGGAATTCTCTCTTCCTTTCTCTTTCCCCCTCCTCTTTAGTCAGGTTATTTACACTGCAGGGACAAGAAGATCTCTGACCTCTGGTACTAGGGCAAAGCGTTCCTGCGCAGACGGTATTATAAACTTAGCAGATACTTTCAAGCATCCATATAATTTGCAAAAGTTAAAATTGGCAGATGTTTCCTTTCTCTCCCACTTACGTATTTATTCTATCCCATACCACCCATCAATTTCAAGATTAAGGCATAAATTATTTCCACGGAGCTCCAACAGAAGAACTTATGTTGAAAAGGAGTTTGTAAAAACATAAGCCAAGCGTATTTTTTAAAACAGAAATACAATGGCCTGCATTGATCTAATACCTATTTTGGGCTTATATATTAACATGCATCTCAAAATGTATTTCTTGGTAAGAAAGCAGACATACTAACAGGGAAACGTAACATAAAGCTCCAAATGTACTTCAACTAAGATTCCCTTCCCGCCCCCCCCCCCCCCCCCCCCGGCTGGATTTAGAAATGCAAAAAAAGAGTAAAGACAAAGCAACACAGAGACTGGGTAAAAACCACAAGAGGCCTCCCCACCACTCGGCAAGCTGGGAGGGAAGGGGGTATAGCTCTTCCCCCAAAGCAGCTTCCATGGGAAGTTTCATTATTCCATCACAGACCCTGCTCGTTATCTGCAAAGAATTTGACATTTCCATCTGCTGTGCATAAGCCAGGACTTAAGAGAGTGCTTGTCTTATCACGCTATGCCAGGGTCCCAGTGCCAGCCCACTCTACGGCAATATAAAGCCATCACCGAACTGCAGCCTATTCCAGCCCAAGTCTTCCTAACTCTGCAGGACGCAGCCTTCCCGGCTGCTACCCACGCAACCTGGTGGGTGGTTTTCATTCAAGCTCCAGTAAGAACCACCATAATGGCAGCAACAAGGATCCATCTAGCCCAGTATCCTGTCTCCAGCTCTGGCCAAGAGTGGAAGCTCAATGGGAAAGAGCATTAAAACAGGGCTCATGCAGGACGATGTGTTCCCAAGAATAACTTCTCAGCTTCCAGCAGCCAGCACTTAAGGCCTTCCTGCACCACAGGTTGCATCATAACTATTATGTTTAATAGCCTCGCTGGACCAATCCTTCTTTAATTTGTCTAATTGCTCTATGAGATCATTTATACTTTTGGCCTTCACACTGTCCCTATGGCAGTGAGCTCCACAATTTCATTATGCATTGTATGAAGCATTCGCTTTTTTTGTTTTAAACCTCTGCTGATCTCAAGCTCCTGTTGCATCCTAAAGAACAAAGCAGCCCCTACAGTAACCACCACCAGACCAGAGAAGAGCTTTATAGTCAAAGCCTGAAACTTCAGTCTTCAGCCACACCTGGAAATGAACGGGACACAAATCCAGGCACAACTGGTATTTTTACCCTCTTGAGACTCCACTCAGGTTCTCTTTGTACAGCACAGAAGTGGACACATAGAAGTTGAACTGATAGTCCCTGACTCAAAAAGTTCACACTCTTTGTGTGAGCTCCCTGTAGGAGACATGATCGAGCCTCTGAGTTCTGCACCGCCTGAGGTAAATGAGCAGCCTTCACAAGGAGCGAACTGCTGTAATACGCAACGGGAGATAATTTCTGTGGGAATACATCCAAAAGAAGCAGCCACCATATTCCAGTAAGACCAGGGAAAAAAGGGGAAAAAAAGAGGGGAAAACAAAGAGGGGATGGGGAAAGAAAGATGTTTGGTCCCTCCTGACATCCAGGCATTCAGAGCAGGGCAAGAACCCATGAGAGATTCCACCTGACAAACTTAACTAGCAGAAGTTAGGTAAACTTGTTGAACTGAGGGCACTGCAGACCCCTCACCATTGCTACCAGGTTCTTTCTTGCAAGTCATTATTCTCTTCTTCATTCAAGTTCAGCCTCAACTAAAAATCACAGCTTAGCCTGGCCCTGAAGCGGATGGTCAGAATATCGATCAAGAGCTAAAACAGCAAGTCACATTGCTGAATATCATCTCTGAACAGTGAGCTGCAGCATCACCTACCTCTTAATACTTTATACATAAAAGTATGTTGAACAAAAGGAGTGGACACAGCCCAATCCTGCGGCAACATGCAACAGAGCCTCAAGGGGGATGAGCAATTTCCCTGAACGATCTTCTGCGTTGTCTCAGAAAAACAAGAATGGATTTGCACAGAACAGTAGCATCGTATGCGTCAGCACCTCAGCGTGAGCAGCATCAAAGGGTGCTGCTGCTGAACCTAAACACACCAGCCATGCTTGATCTGAGTCACATCCAGAAAGTGTCCAGCAGCCAACACCAATGTCACGGCACCCATGTGTTTGTGAAATCAAGCTCACAGTCCTTAATTCTTATCCCCTTGAGATGAATCTTTGCAATAAGGTGAGATTGTTGAGATCCACTGTGCCTAGAGATAGCACCATGAGCAACAGCTATAACTTTGTTCTTCCTGTGATAACGGAAGAATGTATTGGGGAATGGTCCTCAGGACCAGAAGTGCTCAGAAAGCTTAGAAAATTTAGTACACAGTGGAAAAAATATAAATATTCTCAGAATAGCAAAGCATTAAAACATTCTGCTGGTTCTGAAGCACATTCTTTGGGAACAGATTATTTAGCAGTAAATTTGAAAGAACTGCACAGAAAGACAACTCTTCTCTTGCTCACACTGGTAAACTGTATTACACTCTTAATAAAGTTACTGCAGATTTATTCTGTATGACTTTGAACAAAACCTTGCTAGGACCTTAGATACGTGTTTTAGACAATATTCCAGTATACTTTGCTGTAAATAGAATTGAAAATTATAGTTGCACTGAATTATGAAATGAACTGGGGCTTGCCCAGCCAATCCAAAATATAACCAGAAATCAGCCCACCAAAATGGCCCATCCTTGATGTTTTGTGGTGGACTGACCACAGCTTTGTGCACCAGGTCACATTAGAACTAAAACCACAAGCAGCTTCCAAGACAGAGAGCTGAATAGGTAGGACTCCTGATAGTGCACTCACTTCTTTTGGCACTCAGGTACAATAAGGATATTGTTCCTTTAATGCTTAGCTTTCCTTTTAAAAAGTATGTGAGATTTCAGCCAATTCTCCCCAACGATTAGTTCAGGATGAATGTACTTAACTCAGAATTCAGCTGGAAAGAGCCCAAGTAGATGCAATCAATTTTCCACTAAATCCACTTCCTTCCTCTCTTCCCTACCCAGCATGAGACATCAGCTCACCCCTACAGCCAGTGGTGACTAAGACAACGAAAACCTCTGCCTTCAGCCATGCTCGTATCAAACTTGGTTATTCCTTCTTTTGATTTTCCCTTTTTTGTTTTCACATATCCTGTTCACTAGCCCAACATTTGGACCAGGTGGAAAAGCAGCTATACAGCAAATATGAAAAAGCAGCTATACAGCAAACCACAAATACCAAATGCATTGGCTGCTGTAAACCCCAAAGTTAATCATTCAAAACTGCACAGAACCAGCTGCAGAACTTCACTGATAAAGGATGATTTCCCCTTTGCATGTATTTAACTGGAACCTTCCCAAGTTTTCAACATTTAGGTACTGTATGTCTGCATCTGCCAGCATCCATGCTGTGCCACCTCTATGTGTAACCCCAAATTATCATCACCATCTAAACACCACCGTACTCCTGAGATATTAACCGCTGGCCACTTTACTTGAACTAACCTCACCCAGCATGGTCTGAAAAAGAACAGTTGTAACAACAGGGATGATTTGCTACTAGAATTTAACCAGGATAATACAAAATAACATCTGTTCACAAACAAGGCTTAGAAAACACGATCTCTGGCGCTCACCTACATGCCTTCTTAAAAGTTTGAGCAGATGATTTCCACCCTCACTTCCCCAAGCGTATAACATTCTCCTTTGTTAAACAACTCACGGAAACAGCAAAACAAGTCCTGGTGGCCGCGTATTCTTTAGGCTTTCTTCCTCCAGAACAGTGGTCTCCAAACTTCTTTGATTGTGCTCTACATCAGTAAAAAACGTTTGGGCATGCACACCTATACGTGCATATTTATTTATATATTATCTATGTCTACTAAAGTAATTTCTTCCCATACTCTAATGGATTGTCTTAAACACTCTCTGGGGTGCCTGCACCCCACTTTGGAGACTACTGGACTATTAATACTGAGTCAGCAAATTGTTTCCATAGATCTGAATTTACATTGCTGTAGTTCCCAAGGTTGCTAATCCACTGGCTCATTCAAATAAGTTATTTGCATTATTTCCAGGAAAAATTTTGCAGGGAATGCATTTGGAAGACTGACAGTGTAGAGTACCCAGGCAGCCAGCTGAGTTAAGCAAGTGACTGAGGCTCTATGACTGTATCCCATTGCATGTCAGGACACACACTTGCATTTTAAAACAACACACCGATAGACAACCATTAAGACACAGCTGTCAGTAATCAAAAATTGTTCCATCAAATCGGGTGCCTTTCCTCCGCACAGGTACAATTAAAAAAGCTGGCAGGTATTACAGCTGCGTTCTGCACATACACTGGCACTGTAAGTCACCCGCACCAGTCGAATCAGCCGTGCTGTCAGAAGCCAGCAGCCAGTGCTGATTTTATTTCTCCTTACAGGGGATACTTCAGGTTTCTCTCCTCCACTTCTTTGCCTATTTCTTGCCTGGCTCATCTTTCACTTTTACGACTACTATTCCAAACACTGTGCAAGTTCACAGGAGCACAGCAACAGAAAGTCAAGGCTCGATGGTTTTAGACAAGAAAAATCAGACTGGGAACTGGGGGAGAGGAGGAGAAAGAAGCCAGCCTCAGAGGCATCCTGAGCAGGGATCACTGCTGGAAGCAGAGTCCCTGCCAGCAGAAGGCAGGGTGGCTGGGCAGACAGGAGGTGGGAGCCCCTTCCCAAATGCAGGCAGGCTGGCCCCCTGCCAAGGCTGGGCTGCAGGAGCAGGACAAGAGGGAGCAGGTACGGGATGGCAATGTGAGGGACTGACCAGCTGAGTCACAGGGGGAGAAACAGTCACAGCAGATACGGAGGTGAGAACGCGGTTATATGGGGCCCTGAACAGGAAAGGGAAGAAGTACAGGGGGTTTTGCATCTATGAAGGGAATTTATAAAGACAGAAAGGAGCAGGATGGTGCACAAAGCAGCAAGGGAACCCCACGCTGAGCACCCAGTGCCTTGCACCACCTGCACTCCATGGGACGAACGGGCAGAGGAAAGGGAGGGTATCCATGGGACTTGAAACCAGTTGTTGCAAGCCTGCCTCTAACACCACAAGGCAGCAAGCGCTCACAGGGGACTTTAGGAGCTACATTGCAAGGCCCCAGTGACCTCAGAAACAACTCAGTTTACCATGGGGCTTGAACCACCTCAAGAGGCCACAGCTGTCAACAGCCTGCCCTACACCCTCCTGTTCCAAAGCACTTTTCTCGAATTGCAAGAGGAGCACTTGCAAAACCACTCAGCAGAAGATGCTCCGAGAGTGCCAGCAACATTTACTGCCTCTGTTGGGCTTCCGGATCTTTAGTCACATCACACACAAACTAAAATTTAAATGCAAGCATACTGAGCTACATCTTCACCTGTCACTTGCTTTACGGGACATGGCACAGAGGCTCTGTCATTTCAGCTTGCAGGGTGGTTGTTTCATCACCCAGGAACGGCAATGTTGTGGGTGAAATGCTGAAGCACCTGAGCCCCCGCTACCCCAGGATGATAGTAGGAGGTTATTCTGGCTCAGGAGCACAGGACACAGACCTGTTCCTCAAGTACCATGCCCATGAGAAGAGGAACACGAGGACCAAGCATCCAGCAAACACTCAGTGCCATTCCCCAAGGAATTCCTCCTCACTCCTTGCATGCCCTGAGCCTGCTGGGATGTTCGGGACAGGCAAGGACTACACCCAAAGCTATTACACTCCTGCATTCTCCATCACCTTAAGAAAATAATTCTCATTAATTTATCTGAATGTTGAGCCAGGAGATCTGGTGAGCTCTCATGAGAGAATGCATCATCAAGAGAAGGCAACTGTTTAAGGGACAGCACAGAGCACCTATGTATCAGGTACCAGCCCCAGCCAGATTGCTTTCATCCTCTGCAGCCCAGCACCGATTTCCAGACACGCACTGACACCACAGCATATCACGTTATCTCTGCTGGCTGCCAAAGCGTGCTGCCTGCGCTCAATCAGATACTGGTCCTGTGAACTGCCAAATGGAGTCAATAATTCTATAAATGGAGGAGTACTGAATACGGACTGGACGTTGGCCATCAGGGAGGCCATGGCAGGGTTTCACTTCAGGTTTGTTTTTAGGAAGTATTTACCATACCTATTTCAAGACCGTGGGATTGAGATTGCAAGCATGAAGATAATCTATTTTTATTTGTGTCACTTCAATGCAGGGCACCCACATACAGGTTTCATGTTGGCAGAATACTAGGAGTTTCTCAGTAAAACCATAAAATAATTCTTTGCTATTTCTGGCCTGGTGTTCAATAATCAAAGCTATATTGCAAAATTATCTGCTTTTCATACAAGTACAGGGAACAGGCTCACCTAGGGCAAACCACACCATTAATGCTGGTGTGATGGGAGCAGGCTCCTGCTGCCCAGCTAAGAACTCATGTCACTCTCCACAAAGTCAAGGATACTTTGACACTCACTGAACCTGGATTTGGCTGTGAGTGATGATAAATCTAAAAAGTCCCAGTAGAAGTTCTGGTCAAAGGCAGGATTTTCAGGAAATGAGGTATTTATTGGAAGGGGGGAAAAATGCTTTCTGGCTAAGATCAAATTTACCGAGTTTCTTCCTGTGCTGTGTTTTGAGGGAGGAGAGGCAGGGAAGAGTTGCTGGGAAGAAGATCGCTTCCCTACCTGGGTTAAAACCAAGCTGAAATTTCCCGAGAAGTCCAAAGATAGGAGAAAACATCCACTGCTGGTAAATAACTCTGGAAAGCGACCTGTAGAAGTCAATTTACCACAACCAAGCTGGTCATTTTGTAACAGTAAGTTTATAAGCAAGCAAAACATTCAGCTCGTGTCCAATACCAGGGGTCACCAAAGCACTTTCCTTGGTGCCCAAGGACAGCCCACTGCAGCTATAATTGGCCAATCCTCCCAAGTCCCGTCATTTCAATGAGAAAAAATTTATGGTTGTTTATGTAGGCTTCATGCCAAGCCTGTTTCTCTGATAAGCTTCTCTGGTGCATTTGTGCCTCACATCCGATTTTGAGTCCTCTGAATACTGGAGACAGCATTCCTTGGATACTTAAAATAAATTAAAAACACAACGTTAGGCTTGGACAGAGGAATGGGAACGTTATTCACGTGGCCCAGGCACTAAGGACTCCAGGGACTGATGCTGGGAAAACAGTCTTTTTAAAATCTTACATTAGTCCATGTATTTAATGATATATAATCCTCAAAATGGTCCTCCATAAACCGTAAACATGCATTATTTGAGCAAGTAATTATTTTCAGTAGCACACTGCAGCAGCTGTATGGCTTGGCTGCCAGACACTGCAAGTGCTTCCTCCAGCAAATGCATCTATTTGTGATATAACAGTAATTATTTAATAATTTACAAAACTTCTCACTTTTCCAGTACTTTGACCCCAGGACCTTCAAACACTTTCAAAATATTAATGGAATCAGCACAACATCACTCGTGTGAGGTAGGTGAGAAGAATTATCTCCACATGGGTGAAGCCAGGCAGGCTAAGTGATCTGCACAAGATGATGAGGAAGCCCACAGCAATTGGAGTAAAACCCTGTCCTCTGATTAAGAGGGCCGATTTACCCCTTCGTGACCACCAACCTATCACTCCTCTCTCCTTTTTTTTCTTCTGTCATCTGCCAATGCCCTCTGCCAGAAGAAAGCCTGAAAGAATGCTAAAGTCTGCTGCCACTCTGTTTTATAAATGTGAAGACAAACTTTAAGAAAAAAAAAATCTTTTATTTTGTTTTATACATAGCAAGATCCTTAATGGGAAACAGCTTTTCTAGACCCAAAAGAAGTAAAAGCATCCTTAAAGTGAAGAGTGGCAGTGGAAACCTTTGATCTGTAAAATTAATTTCTAAGATAAAACCCAGGCTGCTTTCTGGTGTGGAACATCAATGAGTTCTCAGGCTATACAGACACCTCTCCCTTGAAATAAGCAGTAACCAAGAATTATTATTAAGGATGAGTTAGTAACCTAGTCTGGACAGGAGGCATGGATGAGGTACAAACCAATAAAGTCCTTTTCTTAGCACATGAGGATGAAAATCAACAGAAGAGGCAAAACGAGATTTGCACTTCACACCGTGTCCTTTGCTAAGAGTTCCTATCATTGTTAGGGCAGGAATGAGAGGTGTGTGCTGCCTGGCAAGAGGGAAGAGAAGAGATGCTGCCACTGTGCTGCAGAGTGTCACCAGAGGAAGGGACAGCAAGAAGTCCAAGACTGCGGTCAGCAGGAAAGCAGGTAACAGTGGTAAGAACAGAAAACTATTTGGTGGTAGAAGAACATGGAAAGTTTGGAAAAGGAGCTTTGCTGGTGAGGAAGAACAGACTGAAGTTTCCACGGCTGCAAAGCAGTATAATCTTGCCTCCTTGGTAAGGGGATGATGAGCTGCCACCAGTCTGGAGTCTTTAGACCCTGGGAACTCGGGGATACAGGAAAAGCCTAAGATATGCATTACAAGTCAAAACGGGAAATGACCAGGGTACAATAAGATTTCAAACAGTGCTAAGGACAAGGGGGCAAGCTCACTATTTTCCGGAGAAAAAGATACTGACATGCAGTTAAGATCTCTACTAAAGAAATCCATTGTGCTTGTTTGAAATGAAGAACAAAAGATGCCCACACAAAAATAAAGTCTGAATTCTTCTGTAGTAGGGAAGGCACATGCCACAGAAAACATAGGCAGAAAGAAGGAAGAAGAAAAAGTCAAAGGAGATGGAATGCTTGCCTTCCCTTCTTCACAGAAGACGCAGAGACAAAACCTAAAGTTCAATCCTTCCAACAAACCAGGAAAACAATCAGGTAATGGCTGTCCACAGAGCATGCTTTGGGTCAGTCCAGAGCAGCGATGGTGAGATCCACACATCCAAAGAGTAAGAGCAAAGGAAAGATGGAGATTCAGTCAAATGATAGGACAGTATCCAGATGAAACATGTTTAGAGGGAAGGCTAAACACATGAGAGCACATGAAAGAGTTTGTGTACACAGACAGGTTTGTGTATGAGGACCACATTTACTGAGACAGGCACTGGAGACAAAATCACCAGTTGGTTGTGGGAGGAAGAAGTGCTGAAGTGATGAAGGACAAAACTGAGTAACTGGCACATGTGGAGACAGAGTTGATTTATTGTTGAAGAAGTGGTAATGATCTATATAAAATCAGAAATTATTTCAGAGCACTGTGGCATTCTGGGGTTTAGTTTTCAGCTAAGTAAAGCATCAAGGACATCACTGAAGCATTGACTAGGCGCTTTGCAAAATATATACAGACAACATATAGCAGAAACTTAAGATCATTAAAATTACAGGACGCCAACTGTGTGTATCCTCCTTTTGTTAATTTTCTTCTTCACTTTTTTCCTTCCACCTGTTTTTCCCCTTTGTTTTCAGGTCATACTTAAAAATTACAGAACCTGGAAATGGGAAACAGAAACATCTGTTGATAATGTCAGTGACTTGCCTGCGCTCTGTTCTGGATTATCTGAATTTCTTCCCCTTTGAGAGATGAACTCAACAGCAGCCCAAGGGAATCTTTTCTTTTGGAAAAATTGAGATGTGTGCCAAAGAAACATTTTAAATGGTTGGAGGTGAAGGCAAGAAAGAGGAGGGGGGAAAAATAATAAAAAGAGTAGAAGGGAACGATGAAGAAAACCACACAGGAGAGGGGGGTTTCTGACTAAGACAACTGAGACCTGCAAATTACAGATGCTGATAAGGAAACGGGGATATTTTAGCAAATCTTGTTACACCAAACAATAGGTGGCATTCCAAACACACAAAACTATGCAAGGAAGTGATTAGGTTCTCTGTGGGTTTTACTGAGAAATAAAAAACAGGGGCAGAAACCTTGTTAATTAGAGCGTATTTTTTGTACTTTATGTGTTTTCCAATCCCTGAAAGGATCACAGGTGCTCTCAGTGATTGGTTCCACATTATGAATACAAAAATATTGTGGAAGGAATACATCTATGGTCAGTCAATCAACACAGAGAAAAGTTTCCATTGTTAGTTGCCAGGCAACCCCCACCAATTAAAAGAACCATCAAAAGCCATACATTTCATGCTGGAACGATTAATAGCAGAACGCAATTACTACCTTTCAAGGAAACAAGGACAGACACGAACCACCGGCCAACTATTGATCGCAGGCCCTCTGATAATCAGAAATAGGGAATGGACATGTTTTCCGTTTCTGTGTCAGCTAGCTACCTATCCACACCACCTTTCCCTGGGGGTCGGCCTCCAGACCTACCGAGGCTAGCTGCACCAAGGCACCCCTCAGAGGAAACTGATACTCTCTATTGAGACCCTGCCTTTCCCCCCCCAAAAAACAACCCCAACTTTAAGCACATGCATCTTCAAGCATCTGAGATGTCACCACGGAAGTAAGGCCCAGGACTGGGCCAACCAGAAGAGCTGCCCTTAGGGAACAGGTTCTCTGTTAGAGCTGAACCAACTTTATTTAAAGCAGTCACAGAACTGAAAACCTTTCATGACATCATATCTAGTAGTATCATTTACAGACGGGACACAGTCAATGGACTGGTCTATTTATCTGAAGTTAAGCATGCAGATCAGTGCCCTGCTGGACCAGGGCTAGCTGGGACAACAGAGCAATGCAGAGAAACTACTAAATACCTCCTAAAATGTAAAAAACAACTAAATACATTCTAAATAAAGGAGAGTTTCCAGTGTCAGTCCTACCTCAAACATTTCTGATTACCCTTTTCCCATCCCATCCTTTTTTTGTTTTTCTAAAGCATAGAATATTATCAGGCTAACCACGGATCAAGATAAAGGAAACATTTTTCCACCAATTGGTACCTGAAGGTACTTGGGCTCTTACATGGGCTGGTATCCAAGTTTGACTTAATTACCAGAAGACAAGATTACATTCCTTTGCTGAGACTCATTCATGGTTCAGCCTCTTGCGCAAGGTGAACCTGAACGTCTGAAGCCAGCTGACATCTCTACCATCTGACTGCCTCTTTTTAGCAGCGAGCACCTCCCTTTCCCTGAATTTTACAATAATGGGTTTGTCTGAGACTGCAGTTGCAGACATACCTGAAATAGCTTTTAACTATCTGTCTTGATAGGTGTTAAAACGGAAAGCACGGGGCTAAGCACAGGCTGCAACTTATCCCAAAGATGCAAAGTGACTCGGGCAAAAATTCTGCACTGCTGCAGCAGCGCTGCAAGTTATCTCAGCTACCCATCTACACAAACCGCAGTCTTAGCGGCATATACAGCAAATTCTGCAGTCCTGTTTCCTAACCAAACTCACACCTCTCCAAAGTGCTTGGCTTTTCCTGTGAATCACACCTCAAAGTAACTGCCCCATGTGCAGTGGTGCATTGGGACCTACTGCCAGCTCCAGTTATGGCCTGGAAACCACCAAACATTCAGGTGGCCATGAATTCAATCTGAACACCGGGTCTGAGTCAGGGATGAGTAACAACTGCAGTTATGCAAGTTGAGGGCATCCAGCTCTCACGCTCCAAGCCATGGGGGTCGGGGAGGAATGTTCCCACATGCACAGCACTGAATCACCCGCCTGCTTGTCCTCCCCTGAGCACCAGGTATTAGCCAATGGCTCTGGCAGGATTACAGACCAAAAATCCCAAAATTCCAGTCTGCTCTGGTCTATATGGACAGTATGTGGTTAGAAAACAGCAGGGAAAAGCGTGCAAGGACATTAGCTACCCAGCAGACTTTCACTGCACAGCAACGTACCCCTTGCAGCAATACTCATTAGCTCCTCTCCTTTAAGTGTTTCTCGCTGTGTTTCCTCGGTGCTCAGAACAGTTGCAGTCAGATGAACAGATACTGAGCCTGCAACTGAGTTACCTAAAAGTCAGCCACGAGGCACTGAAGAGTTAAACACCACTGACACAACTGACACACACACATATATTTGTACCACCCACCTCAGTGTAAAGCTCATAGATTTGATGTTGAATTTTGTTTTATTCTCCATGAAAATCACATTCACAGAGCATTTAATTTAAGGCTACAAAGCAAGTACTGGCAGCACGCAACGTACAAGTAGTGACTCAGGCCAGACTTATAAATATGTTGTGGGGACAGAACAAATATGAATTGAAAATGAACCTTCCACTGGGAATTTGGGTATTTTAAACACTCACCAACTGCTGATAAATATACACTGAAGGGACACAGCTCCCTTAAGATGTTCTGTGCCTTATTACCACCAAGAGCAAACAAAGGTTCAACCCAGGGCAGCAAATACGCAAAAGACCGTTTCCAGTGTCACAAGGAACTTCTCCCTACAAGACGGGACATGAGCAACGTCCTATTAATAGACATCTACATACAGCAGCACCGGGTGGCCTCAGTCAGAAAGAGGGAGCTGTTGTCTCCAAGACTCTGTATGCACACAAAGGCAGGTTGCATCCACAACCATGAACCAATTGCGCTTTCACATCAGTTGGAGGGCACGGGCTAGTTCACAACGGCTCTCTACACCTTCAGGGTAACAATACGCACTGCTACTGTCATCCCACTTAGGCCTTTTAAAACAGCAGCGCTGTCAGCCCTTGCTGTGATCCTTCCCTTAGAGCGCTGTAGCAATTAGCTTGTGAAGTCTGGACAAAGGCTGGTGCTGAGGCAGCAGCAGCACCAGTAATCAACTGAACTGTGATACCTTTACAAGCTGTCCCTTAAAATTAAACTGCTGTATGAAACCTCCACGAGTGCTCCCATTCGATCAATAGCTACCAGGTAAGAAATGAGCTGCATACCTTTGGGATTATACAGTTTGCTTTGGGCTTCTGATTGATCTTGTGGCGATTTCCTGTGCCTTCAATCCCGTGGCAAAAGTGCAAATTAAAGAAGAATGGCATGCTCAAACATTTGCCTTCATGTAAGAGACAGAACATGTTCCTGTTTTTATGGTGAAATACGTCTCAGCTTTGAGAGTACAGAGACTTCAAACCCTTAGCTCTGCAAAGCTCATTCCCTGCCTGTCTCCTGCACCCTCAGAGTAACAAAACCCAAACCCATATTCCTCATTGTAAAGATTTATTTTACTGCAGTTTTTACAATCATTTACCACTGGATTAAAATTTTCAGCCTGAAAAGATGCTGTGGATAGCATTATGAGCTGCAAACTGGAGGCACCTGATAAGTTATCTCCTGCAATGACTATCAAATAAAGCCCCTGAATTCCTGCAACTGATCACCTGCACTTAGAGCACACATGCGATCTGGCATTATTGCAATTATTCTTCAAGAAATTCTGTCATGCTCTAAAATACTACCAAGAGGAATTAGATGAGCTTTTCAGGCAGACATTTTTCAGCTCTTGTCTCCCGTAAGGAAAATCTGCAACTGAACTCCTGCCAAAACCAAAATCTTACACTTAACAGAAGGGACAGTGTATGTTGTTGCCTGAATTCATCTGTTACTTAAGATTCAGCAAAGCGTGCTTACATATGAGTAATATGTATTTAAGCAGCACACGTCTAAGAATTTTGCTGAACCGAGGCCTAAAAGAAGTTCCACTGGTGTTAGGGCTGAAAGAGAATTTGAATCTACATTTTTAAACCATCCTAACAAGCAAGCTTCAGTTGTTTTCCCCAATAAGAAATTGTGGATAAAGATCTACATTGAACTACTTGATCCCAGGAAACCAGATCACTTTGGTGTTTGCATTACCTGCAGAGAATTACCTGACCTCTGAAAAAAAAAAACAACGCTATCTGTGGAGCATAGCATTTTGCAGTAGGCAACAGGGGTTTACACAAAGATGTAACAAAAATTAACTGACAAAGTTCTCACATGCTGAACTTGCTCAGTTATGGGAGCAAGGCTCAACTATCTAAAGCCCACGGAACACATTAAAGAGGCAGAAATGCAGGACATAAAATGTGCCTGCTAAGTCATTTACTTTTCCTTTCCATTCTTCTTCTGCCCTCAGCTCGCTGTCCAGATTTCCTTTTTTTGAGGAGACCCAGTACAACTCTGAATTAGTGTATTAGTGAGTTTTATCCCAAAATTGCCAGAACCTAGGAAAACAATGAAGAGACTTGCCATCCGGGCATTTTACCAGAATGTCTAAAGAAGACAGAAGCCTCCTGTTTATTTACCACATCTCTGAAATATTTCCTCATCTTTCTGACTTCATAATCTCAAGAGCTAACCACCATCACTGTAGAAGAACCCTGAGAAGCCATCCTCACACTTCTACACTAGCAAGGCTGGAGTCCTCACAGAGGTGCCTGCATCTGTGAGTGTATTTAGGTTTTTCTCTTAATTACAAGCAACACAAACTCACCAGCCATGGTGTGATACATGATGGTGGGAGCTGAAAAGCACAGCACCGGGGCAAGCACCGTAAGCTCCCAGCACGGCATGGCCCATTCTGCCACATGCTACCCTTTTCAACCAGGGCACCCTGACAGATCACACTTGGCACTGAAACCAAAGTTAAACTCGAAGAAATACCTAAGAAAGGACTGACTTGGGCAGCATTTCCTACTGAGGGTCTCTTCCCACTCCTCTGCATAACTGCACTTGTCTTTGCCGAGCTGAAAACACTCACTGCTGAGTGCTGAAACGAGGCCCTTGGAGGATCCATCACTCATTATCGCATTTCAGCCTGAGTGGTCTCCAAACCACAACTCTACCCAAGGGCTTGAAATATATTTTTTTATATTTTTTAATTGTAGCTGGTTAAATATTGGACCCTTATCTAAATCAAATGTCTTCAGCTACAGAATTTTTCTTCTCTGGTTACTGTCTTTAATTTCTAAATCCATTATATTGAAAGTAAGACTGATAGCTGCTGGAGGACAGTTTGTATCATTCTTGTTATTTAGGAAAAAAAGAGAGAAAAGAAAGGCAAGTTTGTGTTCTTACTCTAATTTCTAAGTTGTAGTGGGTTTGCATGGCAAGGCTGTGTTAGCAGGGGCACAGGGTGGCTTCTGTGGGAAGGTGCCAGCAGCTTCCCCCGTGCCCGATGGAGCCGATGCCAGCCGGCTCCCAGACGGACCCGCTGCTGGCCAAGGCCGAGCCCGGCAGCGACGCTGGCAGCGCCTCTGGGATAACGGGTTTCAAAAGGGGGAAAGTTCCTGCGCAAGAGCAGCTGCAGGGGGAGAGGGGAGGGAGCCCGTGGGAGAGCAACAGCCCTGCAGCCCCCCAGGCCAGGGCAGGAGGGGGCCGGGGGGGCTCCAGGCGCCGGAGCCCGTGGGGAAGCCCCCGGCGAGGCAGGCTGTGCCCCCAGCCCCGGGGGGTAACGGGGAGCAGACCCCCACCCGCAGCCCCTGGGACCCCAGGCCGGGGCAGGGGCAGCGTGTGAGGGGCGGCAGCGACAGCGTGTGCGGGACTGACCCCAGCCCCATTCCCCGTCCCCCTGCCCCGCTGCGGGGAGGAGGGAGAGACATCGGGAGCGAAGCTGAGCCTGGGGAGGGGGGAAGCTGTTCTTAACACTCGGGTTAGTTCTCGTTACCCTAATCCCGGTTGATTGGTAACAAATTCAGCTGATCTCCCCGAGTCGAGTCCGTTCTACCCGTGCCGCTGTGTGGCGAGTGATCTCCCTGCCCTTGGCTCGACCCACCAGCCTTTCGCCTTTCCTTGCATTTTCTCTCCCCTGGCTGGATGAGGAGGGGGGTGACAGAGCCGCTTTGGTGGGCACCCGGCCCCCACCAGGCTCAGCCCACCACATAAGTATACAAAGCAACTGGCACACAGGAACAGTTTTAGGCTGAGTGTACCAATATTCTTCTCCACTCTCCTGTCAAAAGGCTCAGAAGGAGCATTCGTCTGTGCTGTGACATTAATCTTACGAAGGTCATTAGTGATCACCTGTACACTGAATCTAAAAGCTTGGCTAAACTGAAAACTTTCCAAAGGGGCATTTGGTCCTAATTTGAAAACAAAGAAGAATAGAGAATCTGCCACTTCTCTTGCTATTTTGTTCCAGCACTTAATCATGCTTATTTTATGAAAACTGTCTTTGATTTCCTATTTGAATTGTGTAATTTCACCCTCCAGAAAAGAGACCTCTTGTGTTTGTCTCCAGTACGTGAGACCACTTTCTAATGCCATTTCATGGTAAAAGTATTTAGAAGTTCCAGCCAAATGCCCCTCCCATCGTTTCTGATACCCAAAATTCACTGGGCTCTCAAAATTAGCTTTCCTCCAGCTTTTAATCACCTGTGTAACTCCTTTTGGGCTCTCTCCAGGTTTTCTTCATCTCTTTAAAGGTGGGCACCAAAACCAGAGCACAGAACTCTCACCTGGGTCCCACCAATGTCACACTGAAGGTAAAATGAACTCCCTGTTCATGAACTGCGATACTGTTCACATTTCCATTTGGCTACTTGTACAAGAGGTCCTGTAAAGCCTCTTGAGCTGCACATTCCAAGATGCAACTCCCACAAATGGGACCTGCACGCCTTGTGTCCAATATCTGGATGCACTGGCACTGCCCTGAATCATTCTGTTTTTCCCAAGGACCTCACAGCCCCAAATAAAGTAGGAAACCAAAGAGTTAACACTCCCTTTCCAGCTACGCTCATTTTGATATTATTTTGGAGCTGAGTTGAGAGGAAAAGCTCTACTTTTGACTTATGGTTGTGTGTAGCAGAACCTAAGCTTTGATCAAGATTTTTTACCTGTGCCCAGGCACTACTGCCACACAGCAGCACATCCACCTTTTCAGTACCCAACATAAGAAACACCCCCCACATTCCCCTTAGGGTGGGACTGTATCAGAGGTTGCAGGCAGAAGGATATCCAAGCCATTCTCGCTTGTGAAACACCCTGGTGGATGATAGCTGGGCCCTCCAGCCCACAAGCAGTACAGCGAGAACCTCAGTAGACAACCTGGAGCACTTTAACCCCGTGCCTGTGCATGACTCACAGAAAGCTGTGTGAATCACAGAATTCCACTGGCACGGTGGGGTGGGGCAAAACTATGCTCCGAACGGACATGTCTCAAGTCGCCCTACGGTAGATGTACACTGGCCGCACACACCTCACCAGAACAGTCAGAAAAGCTCGTTGTGCTTTTGAACAAAGTTGGGTTTGTATTTTGCTATTAAAATACATTCCTTGGTCCTTATACATTCTTCTGAGGAACAGTGACCTGTGTACAGACCCCTGTGGCAGCAAACATGCATCCTGCCCACTTAAACATATCTGCCTGAGAGAAGAAGCTGGAATTCACCCATGCAATTAAGTTAGGTTAATGTCTGCCATGAGCGCATAGGTATTATCCGATACCGTATTTTGTAATCCTCTGCTAAGCAGGATGCTGTTCACTTTGGGAGCCAACAAAATAGCTACTCATTCACTGTCAGACTTGAGCAAAGTCAAGACTAATCCCTGAAGGTTTGAGATGAGTTTATTCTAAAACCTGCTAATGGTCCAGAGTCATTTATAAAGGTCACTAAATTCTATGCCCAGGTTGTAGGTTTCGTTAAACCAGTATTTATATGTACAACTCTCAGGAGAAAAGACAACAGCTATCCTTTCACAAGTGAACTTTACAATGATCTTTTCATTATCAACTTATTTGATTCTACGACAATGATCTTTTTCTAATCCTTAATTAATCTTTTTTATAAAGGATTTATACTCGGCACATTCTGCTCAGAGTAAATCATCTGCTGTGTATATGTATCACAACAAGTTCTTTAACATCCAGGCAAATATTTTCATATATTAGGAATCTAAATAAATATGTGGGTATATATAAAAAAATTGTCCAACTCCTGAAAATTGAGCTCTCATACTTGCCTTGAACTCAGTGGGAATTTGTGAGCTCTCAGCAGTTACAGACAAGACATCAAGTAAGTTTCCAAGTTAAGTTCACAATGTTTGACTTAAGACAAACACTTCTGAAAGTGCTGCCCTCAATTTTTCCAAGTCCTGTTTTTCCACTGGCAAAGCCACAACTTCCCCAAATCACATACAGAATACATCACTTTCAGATGCATTCAAATGAAAAGAGAAATCTAAAAAGGTCCTGAGCACAGCAAGGAGGAGACAGTGATTTACCTGCAAGTTTTCCTCTACAAAATAAAATATTGTAGTAGCTTAAGGTATTTCAACACGCAGTTTCTATTTGTTCTTATCACATTTAAACATAAGAGAACAATTTCTAAGCATTAGGTATACACAAAAATGACAAGTATACATGCTTGACTAGAGCTGCATTTGCAAATAGAAAGTGAGGGAAGATACAGTTTTTGGCTGCAAAATTTTATCGTTTTTCTGTAAAAATGATAAATGCACATTACACTTCCATTAAACACAGTGATTTAAAGCATGTAGTGCTTATAATGGCCAGGTTGAAGCCATTTTGTAAATGCAGCCCTTAAAACAACCAAATACTACTTTTCTGGGCTGTTGCTTAGGAAAACACCATTGAACACTTACAGATGGCAAATAAAAAACATCTTTTGAAGCTGGAGTCTTGCGTGGGAATTTTGCCTCAGGCAGCAGGCAAGATGAGGTCTCACTTTGTACACTGGTTGCTAAAGGAATACATATTACAAAAGGAAGCCACTTAATAAGGTTACGGTAGATCCGACTTACCACAAGAGCAGCACGTGAAGCAGTTGGTATGATAGAGGTTACCCATTGCTTGGCAAGCCTGGCTCGCTCCATACACACCTTTTCCACATTTTATACAAATACCTACGAAGCAGAAAGAGAATGACAGTTAGAATCCTCTGCAGCACCTAAAACCAGCTCCAGGCCATTTTTTCGTAACACTCACGATACCCCTGCATCAGGCCCTGAATTCAATGAGCTCCTCACCCCGAACAGATTCAAGTACCCAAGATACCACCAGGCGGCTTGAATGCAACAAATAGATAGAAATATAAAATTAGAAGCAAAAATAAAAAAGCGAAGGGGTGGAAAGTTTCTGCTGGTGTTTCAATGCATGGAGATTGAAGCTGTCTAAAGAAAGAAATCTAAAGGAGGCAGGCACAACAGGAGAGGGCAGAAAATCCATACACTCTCTGGAAATAACTCCATTTGCCCAAGAAATAATTTAGTGAGACCTTCACAACTAAGTGCTCCACCACATCACATTCAATAATCACTAATAAAACAACCACCGAGTCCAAAACCAAAATACTTCTCTTTGCCCCTCTCCAGATGCAACATCCAGAACACTGGTCCATGGTGAAAGCCATGCAGTACTGGGAAAACGGGTTCATCAGTCACATTTAGTAATTGTTTCACTCTCCATGAATGGTAGCATGTAACCTCATAAACACAACCTGGCACCCTACAAAAGAGAAGAGCAAGACTTCTGCCCTCCTTACAGTCTAAGGACAAAAATTCCGGCTCACAAAAATTTGCTTCAGTGGGGTCAGAAATTCACCTTCGCTGACCAAGTCCGCTTTTGGTGATGCCAAGGATGACTCCCACGAATTCCACATGGGACCAAAGTATGAAGAGCCAACGTAGCACTAGTGAAGTCAGCGGTTAGCTCCACAAACAGCACTCACAGAAAAGGTCGTAACTTCAATAAACTCTACAAACAGGAGGTTTTGGGGTGGGTTTTTGTTTGTTTCTAAAAGGCTGTTTCTTCACAGTTATAGCTTTAAAAGCCTTTTGCCCATGCATTTTTTTCTATCTAGATGTAACCTCTCTAAATTCAAATGAGGGCAGGGACATGAAATTCAAGTATCACTTTGCTTCTGTATCCCTATGAAGAAGTAATGAAATGCTGGAGAATCCACATCCTCAGGACTACCAATTTTAGGTTTTTCTGAGATGTCCAATGGTCTCTATTTAATTGGAGCAGGACAGTACATCTCAAGACAAGGCTGTGTGATATCTTTAAAATACTACAGTAGAAAATAAAGATTGAGATTTTTGCCTCACACAACTCTATAATGAAACTGCTGCACTCCATGTGCTGTTTGAAGCCCTATTTCTACAAATGCACACACAAACTTGGCATTAAACACTAGCATTAACAAAACTGCTAATACACTTGAATGTAGGAAACTTGAGAACTACAAAACTGGGCTTTAATAATCATCCAGAATTCTCCCCTGCTATGCTGTGAACATTTGATACAAACACACAGAAAATACAAATGCAAGCACTTTAGGGGAAAATTAGCGTATTATACACTGGTAGAAACTTCAATAGCAGAAAAAAAAACCAAATTTAAGGTAACAAACTGTTTGGTCTCTCAGTTCAGTGTCCATGGGCTTTGCTTTTATTCACTCCAGCATATGAATTGGTCTAAGCTGCTCACACCACAGAGACAGAAATACTGTTTGTCCCTGGCAGGCACCCGTACGGTGAAAAGTAAGCCTGGCAGAAGAGCAGTACCCAGTAATGCAGTGGAGACTGCACCCAGGCTCTCAGCAAGGAGACAGTCACACACAACACGATTCCCATGGATAACTGTGCCCCCCCAGCTATTCAAGACACGTTTTAGACACTTATGTGGTGGGCTGAGCCTGGTGGGGGCCAGGTGCCCACCAAAGCGGCTCTGTCACCCCCCTCCTCATCCAGCCAGGGGAGAGAAAATGCAAGGAAAGGCGAAAGGCTGGTGGGTCGAGCCAAGGGCAGGGAGATCACTCGCCACACAGCGGCACGGGCAGAACGGACTCGACTCGGGGAGATCAGCTGAATTTGTTACCAATCAACCGGGATTAGGGTAACGAGAACTAACCCGAGTGTTAAGAACAGCTTCCCCCCTCCCCAGGCTCAGCTTCGCTCCCGATGTCTCTCCCTCCTCCCCGCAGCGGGGCAGGGGGACGGGGAATGGGGCTGGGGTCAGTCCCGCACACGCTGTCGCTGCCGCTCCTGCCCCTCACACGCTGCCCCTGCCCCGGCCTGGGGTCCCAGGGGCTGCGGGTGGGGGTCTGCTCCCCGTTACCCCCCGGGGCTGGGGGCACAGCCTGCCTCGCCGGGGGCTTCCCCACGGGCTCCGGCGCCTGGAGCCCCCCCGGCCCCCTCCTGCCCTGGCCTGGGGGGCTGCAGGGCTGTTGCTCTCCCACGGGCTCCCTCCCCTCTCCCCCTGCAGCTGCTCTTGCGCAGGAACTTTCCCCCTTTTGAAACCCGTTATCCCAGAGGCGCTGCCAGCGTCGCTGCCGGGCTCGGCCTTGGCCAGCAGCGGGTCCGTCTGGGAGCCGGCTGGCATCGGCTCCATTGGGCACGGGGGAAGCTGCTGGCACCTTCCCACAGAAGCCACCCTGTGCCCCCGCGAACACAGCCCTCCACACAAAACCACTACAAAGCATTTCTGAAACTAAACTGTTGCCGTTCAACGCATCGTTTACACAGCCACCTGTATGGGCTGTGTAGTGAGATCAGTTTAAATGCGATACTGTCAAGTTAAAAAAAAAAAAGTATTTGAACAATCTTCCTATGCTATTGATTCAAATACTGAAATGGAAAGACCTTTCTTTTTTTTTTTTTGTTTTGTTTTCTTGGTGTTTATACCTTTAACTCCATTAATTCAAACAATGAAAAGTGATGAGCCTTTCATTCAACTAGCTCAACATCCTGGCACAATGTTGGCATTTTGGGCCATAAGAATATCTGTCAAATGAAACCAATTTTAAAAAGCAATAAATCTAATGTATAGATTATAAGCTAAAGATATATATATAGAGAGAGACATAGATCTACATGATCAACAATAAGAACCCTATAATTTCTTAAAAAAATATTAAACCTGATTTCAGTGAAGCAGGAACTATAACTTTAGTATTATCAGATGCCAATGTCCCAAGCTAAATGTGCAATACAAACGACCTGCCAGTTAGATCAATCAGTTAATTGTAAACAAAATGTCAAGAAAACACTGGTCCTGAGGCTAGCTCAACTCTGATATAGGAAATGGGAATTTCAGAAAATTTGGTGCCTTATCCAAGACTGTTAGGTCTAATTATTTATTTGTAACCAAAGGTTATGAAAAATATCTGCTATTTGCCATGAGTTAATTGTTAACTGCTGATGAAGGCTGGTTATTGATTACTGTGGACACTGATCAGAAAAGGTGTCCCGTCAGCCAGTAGCTGCAGGAATTACACCCATCAGAAGCACAGCACCCACCAACCTGCTCTCTACCTCATCATATACCACGAGCTCTGCCGTAACCCCAGTCTCTCCTGGCCCTCAGGCCAGAGAGGTTGCACACACAGCAGAGAACATGGGGCTCACATCTGAAACAAGCTATCCTGTTACTTCACTGTCAGGTCTTTGTACAACATTTCAGTTTGCTCTTGGCAGTGGAGCCAGAAGAAAGCCCTTTCAGAGCTCTCCAGCTCTCTGCACCCTTCTTGTCCATCCTTCCATGTCAACCCTGTACCCGGGACTGGCAGCTATTAATAGTCTGACTGCGAGGTTACGCTGAGAGATCTACCTTTTCCCATTTACACTTAATATTATTCAAAGAGCAGAAATCCACAGTCTGTAATTCTCTGGCATTTCTGTCTATAACCCCTCATGCACAAATCTTGATAAATGACGTTATTGCCTCATTTCTTTGCCATTGCTTCACCGAACCATCAAAAGCAACAGAAGGATTTATTGTGGATGTTAAACTTACATTGGCCTCTCCAGCAAGTGATTTGTTATAAGCAGCTGTCAGTTTGTTAAATTGTTTTCTGTAAGACTAGTCATTAACTCCAGGAATGAATGACCACAGAGATGATTAGCATACTAAAAAAGTGCATATATAATTCCAACAGTGTATTTTGGAAAACGTACATGCAGCTGTGGTGTGAGTATAGTTTGAGCTCATAACTACCAAGGAAAAGCACTGATTACTGTTCAGGTCTGGTTTTCCACCAGCTACAGCCCAGACTGCACACTGCAAGCTTGTGAAAGCCTTGACATAATAGCTACATCACTCTCCCCTCCCCCCCCCGCCTCCCCGCCCCGATTTAATTCCAAAGCTTGTTAAACTGCCGATGAAGAATGTTCTGTTACAGAGCATTCATGTCTCGTTTCTGACACTTCACTTGACGTGACTTCAGATCAACTGCTTCAGCCTTTATACAATATACTTCGCCCCTCCCAACACCTCTATTCTACGCAGCCAACTGCACCTCCAGTTCTTTAACACATCAGCTGTAGCATTTCCACTCAAGTCATCGGCTCCTCTACAGATGTGGTGTCTCTCTTTAGCTCAAAGATGATGTTACAAGGTGTTGCATATACCCAAAGTCTGCATAAAGGTTGGCTGAGTGCGAGCACAGGATCACAGCATTCCTTCACTGCAGTGAAGAGATGTTTGCATCCTCACACACTGGTTAACCAAACATGAGAGCAGAGACTGAACAAACAAACTCTGTGGACCACGGCAAAAGACCATCAACAAAAATGACACTAGAAAGAGAGAGAGCTCCCAGAGATTCCTGCTGGAGTCAGCAGCAGCACATTGCCACAGTGCCCCACACCTTTAACCAGTTCACTTCACCGAGCCTGACCATGTCCGTCAGAAGGGCATCTCTGGACACAACCCAGGCAAGCCTCCAGCACTGCAGAGTAACACAGCCATCAGAAGCACGATGCTTTCTGGGTAATTCATGCATTAGCAAAACACTAATATCAGCACTGCAAGAAAACAAGACAGCTATTTTCTGATGTAGTCAATGATTTTGCTCTAGACTAAGAGAGACCAAATGCAATGCGTTCTAACATGCAAACATATCAGCAACAACCTAGAGAAAATATTAAAGCTATTCGATTTTTGCTCAGCCTGTTACAATGTACTTGTAAGAGTTCCCTGTAGTAGCTTACGCATTAGAAGAAGTTCAGTTTGGGACCTGTACATCAAATCCTGGGATCCTCTTTTGACCATGTCAGTGCAGGTTGGTACTTCATACAGACTTCACCAGGTACCCATAATTGGGGGGCGGGGGCAGGGGGGAGTAGACAAAGGTTAAATGGAGCATGTATAATGACAGATATATAACCACCTTTTGGCCAGGTCTTGTCCTCAGTTGTGTGTGGAACTCAGCCTGTGCCTAACACCATCCTCACCTAACCTGAAGTCATGGGTTTAGCACAAACACCAGAAAAGCCTCTGTCACATGGCCTCTCAACTTCAGTACACGGCAGCTGTATGAGTCAGAGGGAGAATCTGGCTATCACACTCCTTGACAGCACACCACAGCTCAAGGATGACCTGCAGCTTTACTGTCTTACAGCCACACCATATCTCCAGGATAACTGCTACATACTGCCTACTGTAGGAAACAACCAAGCCCTGTCATCAAGAGTTATGGTAAAGCTAAAATTAACAACTAACACATGGCACAAATGACTCCCTGCCTCTGCATTTCTGTTCATGCTGCAGTGCTGGGAAAAGGGCGGGTGAACGTCACGCTGGGCTACTGCAAAATCCCTGTTTCTTCTCTCAGACAGGGAAAGACCATCTCTACTTGAGTCCTCAATGAGCTTTTCCACACCTGTGGCCTACCCAAGGTGCAGGGGCAGGGAAACTAAAACCTACAGCTGTGAAGCAGGAAGAAGAACGGAGGGAAGCCTTAACAGCTCAAGAAATCAAACTGCAGCAACAGGGGCCAGCTACAAGAGCCGGAGGGCTGTGGCGGAGCTGCATCAGATGCTTGCAGTTGTCACTAGCCACGGGAGCTGTTCCCACATGGGCTACAGTGTCTGCAGCCAGTGATCTCACACCCAGGCAGGTTTTACACAGGGTGTTCCTACTACATTTGAAAACACATTCTTCTAAGGTAGGTAAATAGCGAAACATCAGAGGTGCCCTGAGCCTGGGCAGCCGTGCCACTGCTGCAGCGGTACCTGCCCCAGCTGCCAGCAGCTACTGTGCAGACATCCTGGACTGCAGCAGCTCAAATGCTGAAAGGCGACTTCAGGCAAGAAAAATGCTCCCTCCCTTCCAACAACCACAGGAGGAGGGCTCTTCCAACGCACACGTCATCTCCCGGCCAGAGGCAGATAGAAGAAACAAGGCACCTACACAGGGCGCAGGGGCAGAGCCTCTTCCCAGCAGCCAGGCAGGAGCGAGGGAGGCAGCCTGGGAAACTCTCCCAGCCCTCACCAACACGAGTAGCTCTTGCTGGAGGGCTTTAATTTGTCCCCTGACAGATGCCTGGCAAACGTACCAAAGCTTGAATACCCAACATAAAGTAAGATCTGGTCTGTACAAGTTATAAATAAGTAAACGTATCCTGGACATGTTCAGCAGCAACCACTTGTGATAGGAACGATGGAGGGACTGTCACGCTAAGCTCTGCCCTCTGCCCCAGGGGAAGGATCAGAAAACACCGTAACTTGGAATTAAGGTTGAAAATGATAAAGAAAAGCAGGAAACGCTCAAGTAAACATTTTAAGCTCCACTTCCCAAGCCACAGCCCCTCCACACCTGGCAACACCCCACAGCCAGGAGGGACTTGATCCCATCCAGTAACAGCTCTGGCTTGCAAGTACCCACATACACTCCCCTCACAGCAACCTGGCTGGAGCAGGCTAAACTAGAGAAAGATGGGCTGCAACACCTAAAGCAAATCACAGCTTAAGCAAAGCAAGACAAGAAGCAGGCTGTGGACCAGCAAACTTTCTGCTGTCACTGTCAAACCTTACTGAGATTGCCCCCAAACTTGCTTTCCTCCTCAAGGAAGCAAGGTTAAACCCCCACCAATAAACTGCTTAGACCCTGACTTCAAAAGATCTCTATCATTTCGGTACCTGCCTCCCACACGAGGCTTTGCTCAATATATAGACTTAGGGCAGGAGGGATGCACGTGTAGAAAAATCAAAATTTGAAATTAATTTATGTTTGGTTACAAATGTGGTGAAGTTCACGTTCACTGGAAGTTTTCTAGATGTAAGCTCTAGGTTCTAACTCCAGCTCCTGGCATAACTTACAGTACCTGCACACTGCCTATTGCTTAAGGAGGCTGTGGCTCGTGTAGGACAAAGCTGCTGGGAGAGGTCAGGGCCATGAAGGGAGGCACTGGGGCTGGTTCCAGGAACGATAGTGCTGATCAGGACACAGGAGCTGAGCTTTACTTGCCTGAGGGATCAGCACTGCCAGCAGGGCTCAGCCTCAGCCTATTCCTGCTTGCTTCAGTAAATACATGGGCTATTCTGTTTTGTCAGAAGCTTTCCAGAGTTTCAAATGTAGGGTGAGGTGACAGGCAAGAGGCTGGGAACATAGAAGGCTGTAGAAACAACCCTTGAACACCATCCTCCCGGATTCTGTATTTTAGAAGCTATGAGTCCAGGGTAGGTCTGTGCTGATGAGCTGAACCATAGCAGCTCCAAGTCAGCCCTGCAGGGTGGGGGGTGTCATGTGAGCCAGTATCAGCTGTGATTAGCAGCTGCTGAGAACTGGAAGGCTTTGGTTACCATTAAAGTAGATCCACCCCATCACACAGCGAAAGCCTGAAGCTAGCACAGTAAATGCTTATCAGTTAGAATCATAGCATATCTCAAGTTGGAAAGGACCCATAAGGATCATCAACTGCTTCATACAGTATGTGAAATTACTGCTCTGAACCATGAAATTACTGACACTATCTGCACAGAGTTGATCCTGAGTCGGCTGCAGCCAGCCAGCATGCTTCTGCATAACTTCCTTTTGTGTGGATCTCCGACTCCGCCACGGAGCCTCCAGACACCATAAGGCATATCACAGGCCTTTTGTTCTGTGCAGTGTTTTAGTTATGCTGACACTTGGTTTACAAATATTCATTCATTTCTCTGCTTCTTGATTTAGTGCATGGCAGTTCCAGGACGATTTATACTTCTCACTTGGCATTTATAGAAAGATCTTTTGCTACTGAGGCAATGAACTGGAAGACCAAGTAGTTCTTGTGGCTGCCCTATCATCTGTGCCACTTTGGGTTGCTTTGTCTGCGATTCAGAGCTCAGCTGACTGCTCAAGGTTCATGCTCAAGTTGACAACCACAGCACAAGGGGACTTGGAAAATAACTTTAGCAACTGAATGATTGTAAAAAAAGAAAATCCTTCTTCTAAAAGTACCTTGTGGCTACTGGGATTAGCAAAGCAAGGCACAGAAAAGCAAAGAGACATGTACAACTGGGGCTGGGGGGCGGGGGGGGGGGGGGGGGTGGGGCAGGGAGGGTAAAGGACAGCACCACTGGGAATGAATAACTTGGGGATTTACAGATATGCTTTTCCCTCCTTCCCCATGCTACTGCCCCTCCACTGCTGAACATATGGATGTCTTGCTGTGGACATGCATCCTCTTACAGCCCAAAGGGACAGGTCAACAAGGCCTTTCAGCTCAAACAGTGCTTATTTTGCCCAGAACATAACGTGTGTGATCAAACATGCAATTCAGCCCGTTTGAGGAGTGCAGAATTTCTAGTGCAGTGGTAGCAGCAATCAGGTGCAGACAGGCAAGGCCCAGCAAAAACTTGAGCTTGTACAACTGCTGGTAAAGGACAACACACCACCACATGCAGAGTCACGAAGCAAGCCCAACAGACACACACATAGGTCACACAGACAGTAGAAGTCAGTGATGCTCCTACAGGTCCTAGTTTCAGTCCAGGAAAATCTACTCCCCAGTGCTCCTCAGCAAGTTTCTTTTGGGGAAGCTGGTGTAGAGCACCAGGGGCATTCAGTCCAGCTGCATATTCACGCTGATTTAAGAAGAGGGTAGACCTTCACACTGCATACCCCAATACAATAGATAACAGAAGTGGCAGTTCAGAGATGACAACAGAAGAAATTTCTCAAAAAAAAATATTCAGGTTGCAAATGCACTCACACAAAAACATATGCATTTTAATCAACATGGATACTGCAGTTTCTACCACCGCTTTAATTTCTACAAGTTCATTTAGCTCATTGCCAACCAGAGATCATCTGAGCTCTGGGATGAGATGCTTGTCCATGCCATTGCTTTAGGCTTACTCTGGCATAATATAGGTCAGAATGTGGACCTGCTAAGTTTTTTTTAAGCTGTTTCCAGTGGCAGGTTTACAGACATTAGGACAGTTTTATTACAGTAAATAAACAATAAATGAAGTATTTAAAGCTCTTATTTTCATCACCTTTCCTTTGTGCTTACTGATACCACACATTAATAATAGTATATCTATATACACATTGCAGATTTTCCTATCAAAATGACAGTGATCACAGTACAGAACCAGCCGGCAATGCTGCTGTACCAGCTCCCTTCTGCAGTTTTGACTTTCTTGGCTGTCTTCAGCAAACCATTTTGTTTCCATGTGTCTTGGTTCCTTTCTGTATTAAACAGCAGCCACTGACACCTGTGTAGTCTTCAGAGCAAAAGCTTTCCAAGATGACATGGAAAAAACAGATTCAATTTAAATACTTCAGCTTAGAAAAACCTGTGCAACCAGGTAACAGTAATACTGAAAGCACCAACACCATGCAGTCCATATACCCTGAACTCTACAGTATGTCACACCTGAAAACATCAGCTGCACAGACATAAAGTGAAGAGACTTTTCATTATTCTCCTGACAATGCACACATGAGTCATCACTCTAATATATGGCAGAAAAAGGTCATATATTACAGCTGCCTTCCTTGACACATTTAAAACAAGTTCATGATTAGACAAGGAGACTAGTCTGAAAGTTTCCAGGTGCACTTCTGTTTTCTTAGATAATGGTCTATTTCCAGAACAAGCATGACAGTCTGCAAAAGGCATGTTACACAGCCACACTTGGTTATAAATTCAGCAGCTCCTTCTACAAGCAGTACCCAAGCGTGACATGTCCACAGCAGCCCTGCATTTCCACCACCCACCCTGCAAAAGTGCTACTGACACTGGCTCACTAGTTTTCACCTGCTGCATGGAGGTTCTTTATCATTTCCAGAAGTATAAATAGGTTTGCTTAAACAAAAGCATGCATACAGGCGAACCATTTTTTCTTTCAGTCACTGCTAGTCAAGTGACTCAATGATGCTTTAAGAACATAGGGAGGAGAGGGATATACCTTCCTGTAAGAACATCCTTCAGGAACAACAATTTCATCAAGTCATTTGCCATAGGTTTCTTCCACCTTCAGCTCATGAAAGACTTTAGTTCTAAAGCAGCTAATGTGGCAAGCCTCGCTTTCCCTGCCTTGGCGACAGTGAAAAGCTCGGTCTTCACTGCAGCTTAAGGCTCAATCCAGGGAGGTGCCCAGTGCTAGTGCAAACAGCCACACTCCTCTACTCCAGCAGGACAGGAAGACTCTTAGACCATAAGAAAAGCCTGTCCTGATCTAGCAAACTGAAAACCCTTGGGACAGCTGGTCAAATACAGCACTAACATCATGTAAACAGGAGATTCTAATTTTGCCACCTCCACCTCCGGGAAACAGTAACACTAAATACTGCATGTGTAGGCTCATTTCCTTCCTATAGATCCAAGGGGGCAGGGAGGAGTAGTTAAAGAATTAGAAAATCAGCACAGTACCAACGTCCACAGCAAAATGAGGCTTCTACAGACCTGGGCAGTCCTGTATGTTCAGCTGCTCTCTACTGCAGACACAAGGCAGACAAGCGGTGGTTGTTCCAGGTTTAGTGATCTTCCCGTCTGCAATGATTCTTAGAAGAGGGTAACTCTGAGCTTCACGTAACTATGAAGGGACCTGAGCTCCATTTTCAACTTCATTGACTTGCTCTCCAAGGCAGCTGTGGTGAGCCAGCATTGCTCAGATCCACGGGAGCAGACAGATCTCATTTCACCCAGCAGTGACCCTTCCACCGAGACAGGCAGCAGCACTGCAGTAGATAAGGCCATGTTCCAATGACTGAATAAATCCAGTTTTACAACTCTTAGTATCATATAAAAAGATGCCACACAGTGTAAAGAACTGATGGTTAACTTCATATTGACAGGATTTCTGCTAGATCAGGTGTCCTCTGTCTGGACTTCTTTGACTTTTTGCTGGATCAGGTCTTGTCAGGTCCACTCTCCAGCAGATGGCATGAACTCTGGGGTACGTGGTCCATCTGGCCGATTCCACGGAAATGTGAACACACACTTAATCCACATCCAATTAGTATTGATGATGAACCAGAAATGCACAAATATCACATTCAAGACCACCTCCTCTCGCTTGCTTTGTTCCCGTCTCACTCATCTTGACACAAAATGGGAGCAAAGCCAGTATAAAAGGCCAGAAAATTGGGGGGTGTGGGGTGGGTGCTGAGATTGGAGCTAGTTTTCTCAGATGAAAACAGTGGGAAATAGGCATGATCAGCGCTGAACTAAGAAGTATGTGTTAACTCTGCTTACGCACTCACTTATGCACTGTTTCCCAGCTAGTGACAAACCATCATCCAGAATTAGCAGACTGCATGCCTAGAAGCACACTTGGTTTTTTGCCACCCATCTTTTATAGTCTCACAGACTGACCAACAGTGGAAGCGTCTGGCTCCTCTGCAAAAGCTAGGCACAGAGAGAAGAAAAACTACATACAAGCCACTTGTCAGTGAGTTATCTCAGAAAGGACCTAGCAAAAAAGCCAAACCCCGACTATACACAGCGTTTTGGCATCATCTGCTCTTTTTGCAACCTACCCACTGTACCTGCAGCCAAACCCTTGGCCTACAACATCTATGGAGAAATGCGTGACCACTTAGTCAAAGCGCTAAGCTGCTCCTATTAATAAACATGTCCTGCATTCACACTTGGCACTCGGATGCAAACAGTGAAATATACTTTGGCCTCAATGGCTAATGTCAAAGGCTATTTGCTTGAGGGGACAAAGGATTTATCTTTCAAAACCATCACTGAGTATAGCGCTGGCACTGGCACCCCAGCGCCTAACAAGTCTCGTCCTCACAAAACAGGTATCAGCAGCTGCCAGCCAGCCCTTATTGCTGCGGGACCCAACCGCACATCACAGCAGGCTTGCGCCCAGAACTAGCACTGGGTGCATTCTTCCGCACCCACCCTGCTCACCGCCTCCAAGCCAAGACAGCAAGGCAACCTTTAAGTTGATTTTTGGATGATGGACTCCATTTCTTGTGGAACTGGATGCCAGACTGAAGTCAATGTGATGAATAAGCAGCAGGATGCTCTTTTCTCCCACTCCTGACACCCCACCACCCAGACATCACTCATTCAGTGAGTAACTCATCAGCTCCACCACCCACAAACATCAAACAGCAAAGGAGCTGTGGCTAAATTTTTAGCCACACTTACAAAAATACAGCTAAAGCACAGTTATGGAGCAAAATCCTCCAGGACAATTATTCATTAAAAATCTTTAGAGAGAGAGCAAAAAGAAAGCTCAAGAACTGCAAAACCAGGAAAGAGTGAGCAGATAGAAAAGACCAAAGAGTTAGGAAGGTAATTTTCCACTTTGTTAGTTACAGAAAACATCTCCAAATAAATGTGATCTTATGCACTTTATCAGCCAAACCTCCCCTCTCCATTTTGAAAGGTCACACAAAGTGGTGAAATGTTAATTTACATCTTAGAGGACCAGCTGAAAAGTAACAGAAACATGTAATCTTCTCATAATTATGAAGTCAACACTTAACTGATATGAGAAGCCTCTATTCATAGCAGCTAAAAGGAGCATTCATTCCTCTTTACATCATCCCTTTAGTGTTACGTCTTGATGCAGTTTTCAGCAGCAGGTGAAATCACTAAAAATTGGAAACAGTGTGAAAAATTTTCCTCTCCTGTATCTGGTTTTAATTAAAATACTCAGCAAAACACAGAGGAGCTATAAAGAGAGGTAACCCTTTCCACCCAGATCGTACTGTCTGTTCATCCATCATTACAGAGCCCAGTGGAAACCCCACACGCAATGTCAGTGGTATTTTTGCTACTACTAAAGCAGCAGTTCAGATTAGGATCATGACAAAAGCAATAGAAGGTATTTCACATTTGATTACGATCTAGGTGGTAAGTGTTTTGTGGCCTTTTAAGTTTCAGAGGGTCTGCCTGAGGAGTAGGCACACCAGAGGGGCTGCTATTCTGGGCGAGACCTGAGCTGCCCCACAGGCTCAGACCACGGCAGAGGGACCTTCTGCGTGGGCGCTTGGTAGGAGCTGGCACCTCTCCCACCCAAGACCTACCCACACCAGAAGCTGTCACAACCCACTCCCAGCCCTCCATGCCCTGCAGTCGCGTTTAGACACAGCTCTTGCGGACAAGCTGCCCCCACAGTGAGGATATGCAGTGCACGGACGGAGTGTGTGGGCACCCACTTCCCAGGCAGACACCCAGGGCAGGCATTCAGCTTTGGTATTCTTGTGAACCAACTCGGCTGGGACAGAACACCATTTCAAGATGCTGTTGGCTTTCTTTGCCACAAGGGCACACTGCTGGCTCGTGTCGTGTAGGATCCCAGAGGACCCTCTTGCAGAGCTGTTTTCCAGCCAGTGGGCCCCCTGGTACTGCTCATACCACGGTACAAGGTTGTTGCTCCCCACGTGCAGGACTTGGCATTTCCCTTTGTTGAACTTCACAAGGTTCCTGTTAGCCTGTTTCTCCAGCCTGTCAAGATCCTGCTGAGTGACAATACAACCACCTAGTCTATCAACTATTCCTTCCAGTGTAGTACAATCTGCAAACTTGCTAGAGGTATACTCTGTCCCATCATCCAGGCCATTAATGAAGATATTAAACAGTGCTGACCCCAGTACTGACTTCTGAGGTCCACCACTTGTGAATGGCCTCCAACTTGACCTTGTCCTCACAACTCTCAGTCCAGCAGCTCAACCAGTTTTCTGTCCATCTCACAGTCCACCCATCTAGTCTGTACTTCATCAGTTTGTCTAGAAGGACATTACCGGTGACAGCATCAAAAGCTTTGCTAAAGACAAGACCAACAACATCTACTGCTCTCCCCTAATTCACAGAGCTTTTCACCATAGAATGCCAACCCAGTACCCCTGCTCCACAGTTTCCCTAGTCGCCCTTTCCTTCGTACATCTGGAGAAGCACTTCTTGACCTTCACATCCTCCACGAGATTCAGCTCCAGGCAAGCCTTGGCTCTCCTGACCCCAACTGTGCATGCTCACATAATGTTTTTACATTCCTCCCAGGTCACCTGTCCCTGCCTCCACCTCTTATACATTATAAATTCCTTTTTATTTCCTTCTTAGGAGCTCCTTGCTCATCCATGCAGGCCTCCTGCCACCCTTACTTGACTTCCTGCATGGTCAGGATGGACCATTCCTGAGCTTGGAGACAACAATCCTTGAAAAATTAACCAGCTTTCCTGGACACCTTTTCTCTTCTTCCTAGTTACTTTATAACTCCTTTAAATCAGTAAGGTACAGAATTTATATATGCAAGATCCAAAGTCAGGACAGCCTACAGGAAGAGTCTCCCCCATTGCAAGTACTAGCAGAGACTGGACTTCAGTTTTCAAGTAAAGCCTTCCCTAGCTAAATTCACAACAAAATGACACGAATAAGTAAAGAGCTACCTGTGAATGTTCACACATTCAACCCCTACTTAGAAATTTAATTCCCCAGTGGATTCTCTTTAGACTTCCAAATAAGCATAAATGTATTTCCAAGTCTGACCTTTAATCAAAACATTCAGGATCAGTGCGTAAATCACCCTGTTGGGATTTTCATTCGCATGCACTAAATCACTGCAGCACAACCTAATGCTACCATTCCCTTAATTGCAGCAAAGCCCTTTTGGAATTTCTCCTTTCACTGCATCCACTAAGGAATAAGTTTGTAAATGTTCCCTGTAAAAAAAAAAACAACCACAACCCACAAAACTCCTCTTCTGAAACAGCTAAAAGAATTAGTGTATTTGTTGGGGTTTTTTTTTAATTTATTTTTGCCTTTAAAAAAAAAATACTAGAGGCTTTGTTTCCAGATGAATGTAGGTCTTCTGTAATTCTATCCACGGAAATTAGGGTAGCTTTTACTAAATGAAGAATCTCTCCACTGTGCCATCTCTGTATGGTTAAGAGTGAAGTACAGATTTGATACTGAGCTGGTGCCTACACACTCTTTGCTTCTCCCACTGGTGCCTTTGAAAGATGAAAGGTTTCATCATTTCTGGCGAGGAGCTATTTGTCCATTTTACAGAAGGAATCATTGTTTATCCTCAATTAAAACAGATTCTGTTTCAATCTAGTACCAGTCACAAAACGTCTTCTCTGGTTGTCCTCCATCACAGCCAGAATGAGATGTCTCTTCATGCAAAGCAAGAAAAACGAAGCGATCACTGCAAACTGTTGTCCCCATTGGTTTTCATCTGATGGGAGCCACAGCATTTATCCTGCAGTGGTTCAATGACTCGGGCTGACAGGAATAGCTCGTTCCAGTCTCCAGCAGAGAAAACACAGGATGAACATGTATCCTTTTCCCTATCTTTCCTTGAACCAGCAGACATGCCATAAAGATGTCTGGTATCCTGCAAGAGTGGCTGAGCAACTTACATCTTACCTAGAAAGAAAAGCTGTGTTCCTCTGCAGTACTAGGTTTAAATACTGGCAAGTATCTCAGTCCTTTACCTGCTGAAGTAGGTAACATCTAATCATCTGTTGATAGCAGGACCTTCAGCTCAGGCCTGAAATACTGGGTGTCCCCCCACCTCCAACCTCTTCTTCCCCTGTAAAATACTGCCCAGTGCACTACTTAATACTATTTCTTAATGACCTGATCTTGGAGCTCTTTGAGAGAAGAAAACTTCTGATTCAGGACCAAGCATGTGGACTGTTCTCTGCTCAGGTCTACAGTCCAGCCTGCACAGATGAGAACAACCTTATCTCAACTTTTTCACCTCTCCCAGGCTTATACAGTTAGTGCCCTGGCCCTGAACTGCAGGATAAAAATAAACATGCAGCTATTTCATATGAAGTGTCACACTTGACCTTGGAGTCAGTCTTAGTCTAATTTATACCCCAAGACAACACTCACTCTATTCTCTTAAGTCAACTGCTTGGTGAGAAACTGCAAGCTGTATAGCCCCAAAAATTCAATATGTTTGAATTTAATATAAAAAAAATATGTTTGCAAGCTTATTAAATACTTTTTCTGGCTGCTAACTAGTTTTTTTTTTTTCAGAACAGTAGTGTTGCTGGAGGAAATTATGTGTGCAGAACAGACTCTGCACCAGCAGCACACCCAGGTCCTACCTGCTGATCTTTCTTCAAAACAGGAATGTCTACTGCTTAGTGAGATGTTCTTACAAATGATTGTAGTTCTTATCCTTTGAGGAGACTCCCATCAATCTCACTACAGATTGGTTGCAGTCCTAATCCAATTTAAAAAACACACAAGTAAAATAAAACTTACAACCTAACATTGCCCCACAGTGTCCCTATAATTTGGTTCTCTGCTCAAAATAAAACCAAAGTGCTTTTATAGACACTTTCAGCTCACTGCTGGCAGTTCTGGACCAACAAACAGACAATGCTTGATATGGCAAATACGATGAAAATGGGCGGGGGTGGCAGCAAATACACAGGCATAATCTTCATAATAAAGGTGAAATAACATATTTCTCAAAAATTTAAGCAAATATTGCCACATATTTGCCAGAGCTCTGTACAGCCCCCCTTCCTTTTTGAATCAAAGTTCTCTTTTGCATTTTATGTTCTGGTTAGGCACATTAATTTAAAAGCCCCCCCAAATGCACATGCTGGTGATCCACCAAGTTGCAGCAGACATCCTCAGAGTGCCTCACCCTCTCTGAAGAACTATTCCCCACCACTGCACACCTTTTCCTCTCCACTTTTCAGTATCACAGCAAAATTTATAGCAAACTTGAGGGTCCAGAGCAGCTTCCTCCTTGCAAAAGCCATGGCCTCAGTACAAGTCTGCACAGGCCTTGTATTTGCAAGCTGAGAGGGGACAGTAGTCAAGGCAGGGACAACCCCCACCCAAAAGATCAGAGGAGAGAAGCAAAGAACTGACTACAGGGGTCAGCTCGTGCACATCACTCTCACCCAACCACATGGGCTGGGAGAGTTGGAGAAAGAGACATTTGGGATGTAAAAGGAAAAAATTCTTAACATAATTTGTTACCCTGACATCTGTGACTTCACATCTAGCTGATGCCTGTGCACAGTCGTGTGGTCCCAGCAGCTGCCCAGAGCCGACCCCCACCCCACTAGCACTGCTGTTGCTGACTCTGGTTCCCGCGGGTGGGCTTCAGCTCCGTGCTGAAAGTCCTCAGGCACAACATAGAGCACTGCTGATGGACAGGGCAGTCAGGAGTCTTTTAGGCTGGAAAAGACCTTTAAGATCAAGTCCAACCATTAACCCAAGACTGCCAAGTCCACTACTAAACCATGCTGTCAGTTCCACGAGTCCCCAGCTCTGCTCCCATCCAGGCACGGTGGTCTCCGGCAGCCCCTCAGCCTGTCATCCCACCTGCAGAGCAGGGTTAGAAATTCCCCACACAGGCATGCTGTGTGGGCTGACCTACCTGGAAATGAAAAAGCTCTAAGCCAATACTCGTTATTCACTATGTACTCTGTCAGAAGAATGAAAGAAAGTACTTCTCCCGGACCTTGTAATGCACCTTTCTCTGACCTTGCAATAATCTAACACTGGGTTTCCCAATTCTGCCAGTCTTTAACCAAGCAAAACACCCAGTAATTTCAAATGGAATGAGTTAGATGGACACCAGCAAGATGGGGTGCCCAGTCAGAGCCAGGCCACCACTGCAGCCAGATGGGCCTGAGCTGCTCCCTGCTCCTGCCACCCCATGGAGAAGCCAGGCAAAGCCCCTGCAAGGTGGGGAGCAGCAGCAGCAGGTAGAGCTTCACACACTTGGCACACCAGGAAGCTGATTTGCAAGTCTACTCTGGGAGCATCTTCAAAGTATTTTCTTTGTGAATAAATGCACATCAGCCTCTGGGGATCACCTTTCTGGGCTGGTTCTTCACCGGCCTGAATTCCTCCCAGGTGTGGAACAGGGCTGAGAAAGCCTTTTCCCAAGAGAGTAACATCAGTTTGCAAAGCTGTTTCAGCCTAACCCAAGCTACCCATTCTCTTTTCCCCTTTTCTTAATAGGTCAGGGAGGTTTTTAGGTTTTGTTTTTTAAGAGAGCATGGTCTGGCACTTCTGAATCACAAGCACCCCATAACACAAGGGCTCTCTGAAGCTCTAGGGATGGGATTTGGTGAGTGAATTGCCACAGCTACACTCTGCCAGAAACTACAGCAAGGGACAAACCTTGCCTTGTGCCTGCCCTGTGCTGTGTTCAAAGCTTCAAGCCCAAACCTGCTGTGCATTTGATTTTTCTCCTCTCTCTGAACTGGGCAGTGACCTGCTTTGCTGGTGTTGCTTGTGCAGCCTCTAGAACATCCTGCACCACTCTCCAAGACTGGGCAACACCTCCCAGCACAGACACTCTTGGCAACCTTGCACAGGAATGCCCCCCCTCAAAGCTAACATCCAGAAGTAAGACTGGGAGTCTCCTTCCAGGCCAAGGACAACCGCAAGCTTTTTTCTATTTGTTTGTAAAACAGCAGCTGAGACTAGGACTGCCAAAATTTTAAGAAAAAACAAAGTATCAATAAGCAAGCCCTATTTTTTTTTGCAGCAAAAAAGGCAACCAAAGGAAGAAAGTGGCAACAGTACCCAGAGTCCCCAGCACCTCATCCACAGCACGCAGTGCATCAGGGTGCTCTCTATAACCACCTGCAGGTCAGAGGCAATGGGTGTCACATAGATCACTCATGTCTGCACCTGTTCCTCTGCTCTGTACATCCTCTCCAGGTTTAGCTCTTGACACCTTTAAGTGACTTCTGTTCTGGGCAGAAGACAAGGAGAGGAAAAGCAGAGGATACAGACCCACTTCTAGACACAACTTCTATCCCACTCTGCCAAAAATCACACACACGGAAAAGTCACGTTCAGTCTCTGGATCTAGTTTCTTCACACTGACACTTTCAGTGGCCCAAGATGCTGGGATCCCAGCTTCTGCAACAGGCAGCTTTCCTAGGATTCACACCCATCTTCCATAAAATGTCTCCTGCTAGTGAGTGGAGCAACTTGGGAACTCAGTGCCAATAGCTGGCTTTGTACAAGCTGAAAGAGGTCGGCAGGACTTACCAGATCATTATAGCCCTCTTTCACACCATTAACTCCACAGGCTCTTTGTTATTTACATCATAATTTGCAGGAAATTGGTGTCTAACTATCAAGATACCAAGCTCCCAGGCAAACGGCATATCGCTTTTACAGCCACAGCACAAAGCAGCCATATACCTGACAGTTCCAGGGTGGATATGTCCGAGGCAGCTGGGGAAGCCAGACAGAGAAACACAGCAAGCATAAAACACAGACATGATTTACTTATTCCCTGATCTCTGTGGTGTAATAAAAACAACCAGAGATGACTCCAAGCTGTCAGAAACAAGTCAAACATGTCCCTGTGACCTAAACAGGACTGTCATGAATGAGAGAGGGCTGGATTTATCAGATAAGTGTTCCATTTTCTAAATCAAAATGCAATTAGTTAATACCTTGCACGGATTTTATTTTAGGATGTCTTCAGGGTTCCCCCCCCCCCCCCCCCCCCCGAAAGCCACTAAGTTAAGCCACTAAGGTCTGCACCCAAGTCGCAGGGGTTTTCCACCGGAGCAAATGCTTGCTGTGAACCCCTGCTACTTTACAGGGCTGCACCACAGAGGCTTGGCCCCACTCTAGTCAGGAACAGGTACAAGCCAACATGCTTTCTGAAAAGACCAGCTACTGACCTACACTTCAGAAAATTACATGCTTATTTCTCAAACCAGCTTAAAATCTGGACTCTTAACATGATTGTTGTGCAGCTCTGTTTTCTATTTATCGAGTGTTTAGATCTGGGAAACATGGCTTCCATTAAAAATGGGCAACCCACCAACTGCAGAGCATTTTCACATAACTGCTTGGCAAAAAAAGAGCTGCAATACTTATTAGCCATTCACCAAAACTTCTGCCTTATTCCCTGAGGGATTACCCATTTCCCCCATCTACACCTGAGAACTGGGATGCTCAAGGTTAACAGCACAGCAACTGCCACAACAGAGAAACTTTGAGACATCCAACATTTTACCAATGACAGCTCTTTCCACTGCCTGGTATAAACAGTTGTTTTGTCTCAGCTGATGCTGGGCTCCAGTATCTTCTGCTGCTTATACCTTCTAAATTTTATTATTTTTTAAAAAACAAAAATAAAAAAATCAACATTCTCTTTGAACTAACTTAGTTATGAAGAGGTGGAAAGTAGTGTGACAGGTGAGGCAGTCCACAGAGACCACAGGTCTAATCCTGTGGCGCTTCATGTCGATGACAAGAACAGGCAGGGCAGCAGACAGCAGCACACGGCCAGGTTCACACTACTTTTGAGCAGAGGAAACTTTGTCTAAGTGGCAAAGTCTGTTCCCTATCCCCTTGCTCAGAACCATTCCTCCAGTAATTATTTTCCAGTCATTTAACATCTGGCCCAAACAAACAGATTTAGTAGGAACTTCACACCAGGAACAAACACAGGAAACCAAGCTCCTACTCTAACACTACTGAAGGGTACGTCATATCCATGAGGCCAGTAAAACAGAATCAAGCTGCAGCAGCAGAGACCTCAGCCATCTCAATTCAGTCAGGTCAGCACTTAATTTATTACAGTAACAAACACACTTCTCCCCACCTTAATAGAAATGCCGTTTTAACAAAGGTTTCCAATCAACTACACCTTGCACGCGTGCTGCAGTTTTGCACATAAAAATGAACCTCAGACCATTGCATTTAAATTTGGGATATCCACAAACCGCTGCCTGGCCCTGTGTTTCAAGTCCAACACCACACCCCGTTGAGACAACCAGGGACAGTTCAGGACTGGCCTTACCCAATGCTCCCCAAAACCCCACAGGCTGGTACTGCCAGCACAGAGGTAACATTGAAGGAGACTGAGAAAGTGCAGCAGAACCACTCAACTCCCAGCCCAGGAGCCTTACTCATGCAGTTCCCTGCACTGCATATGCTTGGGGACAAGCTTGCTACACAGGAGAAAGGTTTATGCAATGACTTCCAGAAGAAAAGGGTATTTTCCATGCGTGGGAGAGGCCACAGGGTCTCCATGGACCACAGAAAATATGATCCAAGCGAGCTGCAGCATCTAAATATGCACAACTGTCAAACTGCATTTAGGAATGGCTTTTTGTTTCTCTTCAGCTTCGCTGTTTTCTAATTTTTTTTCAAGTGGCCACATTAAAAGGGAGAAAACATCTGGAAAGTGAAAACAAGAAGTTCTGCAGTGTCACAAATGAAACAGATCACCGGTTAAATAAATGTTTGGATGGCCAGAACATCTGAGAGTCCCCAGCAGTTCTTCCACAATAGCTATCTACTTTTCACAAAAACTATAAACGTGTTCTGAACTGAAACAGGACTTGCTCAACCAAATTCTTAGAGAAGCAATGGTATATAGCCAGGCATGACCTTTTGTAACCTATTAAGTGTCTCCTCATTGTCCATTTGATCCACTCCCTGGCTATTTTATAACAGTATGTGCTATTACTATTCGTTACATTTGCGTACTGCCTTCCCTGCACTTCTCCCAACATTGACAAATACATGCTTTAACCCTCACCTATCATCAGCTAGATGCCTTTCAGTGCTGCCACCTGCAATTAAAGACTTTAGAATTAACCATCTCCCCCTGAATCTAGCCTAAAGTATTTGTGTTGTTATTCCAACCTGATCACATCCCTCTTCAAAGAAGTCATTTGACCTGTCCCCAGCACTTGGAGAAACTCTATTCTCTGTTAGGTACCTGAGCTTAGGGAAAACTAAGCGTGCCTGTAACGTGCAGCACCCACCAGCAGACCCCACGCCAGCCCAACCCCAGCGGGCAGCACCAACCATGCCAGCCCAATACATACCCTTCTTCCAAGTCACGCAGCAGCTGCCACTGCTTCCCCCTTCCCTCAGCACCAGGGAGGGTCAGGGCTCAGCCACACCGGACAAGACGATGGCTGAGCTTCGCCTGTCAGCACACATGCACCACCACAACCCCAGCAACACAGAAACACAGAGGTTTAAACCCACCTGCCTACAGGTTTTCATGCAAAACCTGCCAACAGGAACTTTTCCAGCATCTCAAATTGGGAAATAGATGTCACTAGCAATAAATCCTTAACCCCAGCGGAGTCCCCCTCTGTAAGCCCTTGCATGTTTTATATGCACGGTAGTTCTCAGCTGAGCATTAAATGAGTATTTGTGCTCTGGGGTGCTGGGGTTTTTTCCTTAATGAGTCATAGGCCTTTTCTTAAAAGTTTGCTGGAACACATAAATGTGACACTAGAGATGTAGTAAAACTACTCAAAAAACCAAGGAATTAAGTTTCCAACAATGTTAAATACTCCAGCTGGAAGAGATACACAACTTACTCAGCCTTTTTCTAGAGCTCCTCTGTCCCATGGTACAGCAACAAACAAGGCTGTGCTGATAGGGAGTTAAAACAACTGTGAGGTTAATAGGAAAACACATACCACACAACAGAAATACCTGTCTGAATGTAGAAAAACAAGGGAAAAAATTCACCTCCAGAGACAGCATCCACACAGGTTACACAGTGAAAAATTGCATAGAAACCCAGCCAAACACTGACATTTATTGGCTGATCATTAGCACATCTGCTTATTTTGTTAAGAACTGAAGGCTGGTCCTGCTCCCAAATAAGCCAACAGGAATCCTGCCGCCAGCCTCAGGAGCTGTCACGCCCCTGGAGCATCTCCAAGCAATGCCACATCACAGCCTCAGGTACCTCTGTCCTGTCAGGACTTGAACCTTCAGGCAGTTGAATGCAACCCTCCAAAATGAGCCTTTTAAAACTTGTAATAAAAACTTACAGACACCATGCACATTCCTGCATTTCTTCCTTTTTGCTGTTTCAGTGTTGCTTTATATCATACATTCCAAGCCTAGATAGGAGGCACATCATCCAGGATGGGCTCATAAAAATTTTTTAAAGAATAAAAAAATAAAATATCAAGCACTACATCATACTCTAAGAGACAACTAGTTTCTCCAGCCACAGAAAAAAAAAATATTTTGGACACAACTGATGCCGACAGCAGAACCGCTCCACTTTGGCAGGCTGTGAGACAAAGCACGGACTTTAAGGCACCATGGGAGCAGCTGCACCTGCAGGGCAAGGGACCCACCAGATCCCAACACCTTCACCCTGACAAGGACAGCTACCCAAGCACTCGGCTGGCAGGCAGGCAGCCCTCGTTGGACGGCACTGCAAGATTACATCCTCAGCCAGTGCCTGAGCTGGGTCCAGGGCAAAGGAGACACCCCTCCAGTGCCGCAGGGCTCCAGGTGCTGCTGAGAACCCCCCTCCCCCAACTCTGCCAATGTGCTGTGTAACACTGTCCTGTGATAGCTTCTGGGACGTTATGATCTAGGTAGGAGGCCAAGCCCAGAGCTTACTAAATTTCTGCAAAACTGTTCCAGTTTTAGTATAACTCTTCAGTATATCACTGCTGGTTTATTTTCTTTCCATTGCTGAACAACCCTTTTAAACATCTGAAAATCACTTTGCCAGATTTTTTCCCTTTTTTTTTTTTTAAATAATCATTTTAGTATTTGGCAAATTTTTATGCTTTGAGAAGGCTTTCTAAACATCCAATATTCGCATGGCTGTAACAGAGACATTTACATCCTGATTTATCAACTGTGGATATTAAGGATTTCAGCCTAGACCAATATCTCTGCTGCTACCACCAAGACATCAGCAGAAGCACACAAAGTTGTATCACAGATTTTAAATGTAAAAATGATACAACTTCAGGGAAATTTTCCACTAAGAAACATCAACTTCAATCACGTTGTGACTACAGCTACTTTGACAGTTAACCTTGTTCCTTCACAACCGGGTCACATTTCTACTCTGCAAAATACAGCGGCCACAGAATCCATTAAATGATTTACTCCCAATTCACACACCACCCTGTACAAATTTCCAGTGCATGGTTTAACATCAAACTGGGACATCTGCACACAAATCTTTGCAGAAGACCAGGCACAGAGGCTAGGTAAACAGCTGCCAATACAAGTTAAACTCCACTAGAGAATAATTTTTTACTTTGAATCTTCCTTAGGATGTCTCCCCCGAGCCTCCTAAGAGGGCAATATCTGGGGTGGGTTGTTTCAGGTTTTTTTGCACATGGTAATCACAGGGGAAAGGATGTGTATAGAAGCCTGATGTTACTTCTGGGAATTTGAGAGCCTTTTACTTGAGGAATGCAATACAGACGTGGCTTGGAGCTAGACACAGAGACCTAAAAAATCAGCAGATCTAATGAACTGCTCAGTACTGCATGCAACAGCCCCACAGGTCTGCTATCACCAGCGGCACAGCACACTCCAAACCAAACTGCAACACGGGCTTTACTCAGCCCTTGAAAATCAGTACCCTTTCCACAAAGATACAGACTCTGAAATAGGTGAAAAGAAACTTCCTTCTCCATATGCATTTTGCATGTAAACGATCCCCTTTACTTCAGACTCATAGAGCTGGGTGGTTCGTCCCTTCCCTGCCCCCTTGGCACACTGCTCCATCACCCTGTGGCTCAAAAGTAATCAGGCACGACATTCACAGGGGTACACACGCAGGTACATTTCCCAAACCATAAGGAGGCAGGAAAGGGTAACAATTAAACCAGGAGTTACTATACCACAGCAGTGCATGTGCCAGCTCTTGCATTACACACCCAAATCTCTATCTGAAACGTCACCTACGGTAGCACTAATAAAACAGATGGTGGTTCTTTGGATGTCGCCATCCCCCCTCCACACGCAGTACTTCTATAACAATGCAGAGAAAACCCAAGAGTAAAAGCACAAACAACAAAACCAAGAAAAAAACATTTGCCATCAAATACTCCTGTTCAGTGTCGAGTTTCCTGCAACTGAAGGTAAGAAAACAGTTCTCCCCATTAATAACACGTGCTTCTGTGCAAGTTTAGTCACACATTTTAAATGTAAAAATGTATGTTTTGTACATTACATGCATCTAGTACTTAATAAAACAAACATTTATATTCCACATCTCTCCCCCCCATTGTTATATATGACATGGTTTATCACCTCCCAAATTCAGAGAGCAGAGCGACTCACAAGCATGCGCACAGCTAGCAGGGATGCCAGAAGCTGTCTAGGAGCACTCCCACACCCTTCATAGGACATTTCATACCACAGAAAGAAAAAAAACCCAAAAAACAAACCACCACACTTATTTTTTCCAGCTCTGTTGATTTGTGTTATTATGCTTACTTTTTGCATCCTCTTTGTTGTCCAGAATTCATTCTACATCCTCTCCCTGCCACCTCCCAACTCCTTTCACCCCTTGGATGACCCTCCAGCTACAGGCTTTCCTTATTGCTATTTCATTATTTTCTTGGCTCATTCAGCCCATCATTCACCCTCTTCCCCCCCTCCTCTACTCCCATGCACACAGGCACATGCAGCAGCACCATTCACGCTCCCCTTCACGCACACATGGCCTGCACTGCCTGTTGTCTCTGTGTAGCATCAGTGAGAGGAGGACAGCAGGCTCCCGGTAGCCATGAGCCACCAGGATGCTGCTAATTCACACGTACCCCAGCACCTCCCACTGCAGCAGCTCTTGCACCTTCCCCAGTGAACAGACACCTCCCTAGTCTGAGCGCATTTCTGAGGGCTTTCTTGCACTTCAGCTAAAAAAGGCCAACTACTCTCTAATCAGTTTCATCAATATATTTTCCAGCTGTAACTGGGAGATTAGCAAAACCAAACTCTGAAGCACATGACCTGTTTGAACACTTCAGGAGACCACATCATGTAAGTTTATTTCTATTTAGATGTTTGCCTCAAAGGCTCATATGTGGTGAAAATGAAAGAATTTTTCACAGGACAGACTCAACTGCAAAAGCTGAACGATCTCAGCTACTTAGCAAAGCTGAATGGATTTCTAGGCCCAGATAAAGAGAAATACAAAGTAATTCCCAGACAATAAATCTTTGCTAATTTCCAAAAACAGCATGATGTATCAATTGTTACCTCTACTTTGATATGAACAGAAAAAAAATTCTAATATTTTACACACAAAAAAACAGAAAATCCTAAGACTTAAAAAAAAATTCACTTCAGCAAATATCTCAAGTGTTCAGGTCACTAACTGCAAGCTCACCTAAATTTCATTCAGATTTTCAATTTTCATCTTTAAGCAGTGCAGCTTCTAGGAACTTAGCACTGTTACCTGTCCTGATTTTTATCTCACTTGTATACACACCCTTCTGTCACATCACCTGCACAGAAAACCTACAAGAACATACAGCTCTGAACTCACGAGCGTACTGTAGGGCCCAAAAGCCAGTCCAGATTTGCATGGATAACTATATATGTAAGGGGCAGAAAGGGCCTGGCCAGGATCTAGTTCTTCCTTTCATCTACCCACCAGGCCAAAGGCTTTTCAACAGGACGTTATCAGCAGTGTTTCTTGGTGGTGCTCCAAAAAATGTGTGCTGGTACTACAGGGTGGCTTTCTGGAAAGATCCAGGAGCTCACAAAAGTCAAGCCTACTTGTTAGGTTAAGAACAGGCTTTTGCTAGACAGATGACTTACAGTTAGTAGCAGAATCCAGACTTTGTGTCTTATTCTGAGATACCAACAGATCCCTGCTTTGCCTGGTAAACCTCCTACAGGGTACCAAGAAAGGGGCAGTTTCCCTCAGGGTGGGGAAGGTCAGACAAAGGTGCCTGTAGAAGACAAGAAAGGTGACAGCTCTCTGTGATGGGGACTGCTTGTTTCTCACGGAGGCGTACCACATGTGCTATGAACTTGCTGTATTCTGCATATCAAATGGAAGAGGTATGAGGGTGAGGTGGCAGCAAGAGGCGGGGAAGACACTTGATATGCAGAGATGGGGAAAAGCACCTTCAAAGGGCATCACACAGGGGTGTCAAAGGATGCCAGCGAGACTGCAAGCATCTCTCTCTAGACTTCGCACAGGCAGGAAGTAATCTGCATTACCCCTGCCCCCCTCATTTCATGGTGCCTTTTCCATCTCCTCTTTCGTTCAGGACTGTGAGACAATTAAGTCACTTCTTGCACTGGATCCCACCACCCTGGCCAAGACGAGCAGGCAGCCCTTGTTGGGCAACAGCTGCAGCACAGCAGGGCTGCTGGGAGCACACGATTGGTGCCTGCACCCCTCTGTTGACTTCTTCCATTTCTGACAACATACCAACAAAGCCACAGGACATACGGAGAGATCTCATTCAAAAACAACAGCCAAATCAGCAGGACTGGTCAACACAATGACATTTCCCTGCCCAGCACATGACAAGATGTAGGTTTACGGTCAGTCTCGCAAGTACTGCTTGACTCTGATGGGCATGCCAAAAATCCAGTTTTTGCCTTAAACTGTCTTTTTTAATACCTAGACAGACTGAAGAATTCTGCAAAATAAACAGAATTCAAGGGACTGTCCAACACCCACAAATATCCTGTTGATACCTCAGGATACACATTCAATTTAAAACATCCCTGAAACAAATTTGACAATTCACCTCATCACATACGAATGCTCAGCTAACAACAGTTATGAAAGTGAATGAAAGTACTTTTTATTACCTTTCTCCTCAGCATCTGCCACTAAACTGAGTGCATTTACTAAACTGTCAGTACCTTGACAGGGGACAAGACAGGGGATCTCAGAGGGCTGAGGACGAAGCAGTTTAGGTTGCATATGAAGCAGCTACAAGGGAATGAAGTCTCATGGCTTTACCCAACGCAACTGCAGGCTGCTGCCAAAGGAATAGTCTCAGCCTCCCAGAGCCCTCTGCCTACACTGTCTCCATTGGGTCTGCTCCAGCCACCTCATTGACAGAGATAAATTGGAGCGGCTCACCAATCCGGCCCCAAACAACCCTCCCTCTCCCCTTCCTTCTCTGCAGGCTTCATTTTCTGTAACATCAGTGAGTGCACATGGCTGCAACATGCTGATGGGAGCACTTGGAAGTGGCAAGGTGCTACCTCTTAGCTGTTCAACTGGGGGTAGGGCAGATGAAGAGCACTCCTTCTGCAGCACTGTCATCTTCAGTCAGATTAAACCAACTGCGGAAGGGAGTTTTCCTTCTCTCTATAGATGCAGTGAAGCCTGCTGAAAGAAAGGGGAGGACGGAGAAGGTGATGCAGCACAGCAGAGCTCCCAGCACAGAGCAATTCATACCAACATGGGCAGAGATGGCCATCAGTCCCTCAGACCTGCTGACTTGCACACTACTTGGCTCCCCTGGAGCCTCTCTGATGCTCAAACCTTGCACATACTCCCCCATCACGTATTCATCTACTCCAGACTACAGGTTTTCCCTGGAGCAGAGCAGTGATGTGTGGGAGAGAAGCCAAGGACTGCCAGCACAAGCATGGTTAGGGGAACACTCAAGCTGACCCACAAATAGAATGAAGGTAGGGTAGTCCTCCCAACAAGACTGGTTAGTCACTTGACTTCAGTTTCAAAATAAAACACTGCTCAATTTTTCAAGGTTTTTTTTTGGGATTTGGGTTGGAGGGGTGGCGGGCAGAATGCAAGAAAATTACCGGTGTCCTCATATAAACACTTACTATACAATTGAGCTCTTATAATTGAGAAGCATCAATCCACCTCCTCTGGTCCCTCTACCTTGTTAAGACTATTGGCTCAACACTTCTGTTCTCCATGGGCATCACGGAACACCCCACAATTGCCTTCGGAGCATGCCAGACACCAGTGCTAAGGGAGCGAATGTGTAAGCAAAGACTTCAGCTGTAGTATGTGCAAGCTGTTATGCAAAAGGGTGCATTTCTCCTTGCTTCCTTTTATTAACATTGTTTAAGACCCTCTCAAACAAGTCTAACTAAATAAGCAGACTTCCCCCCATGCTGTTCTGGCTCTCCTTGTCTGTGACCCATCAGCCTGCAGTTGCTCCTGCCAACCCCTCACGTGCTTGGCTCAGCATTCACCTCCACAGGTGATCTGAACCAGAAATGCAGGATCAAGCCCACCAGGATTTATCCAAACCGCAATAACTCACAGAAATCAACTTTCTCTTTTAAAGCCCCCCAGTTTTCCGGGTTTCATCTGCTTCCAGGGTGCAAGTCACAGCAGCACTTCTTTGTGCAACAATGTACAACAAATGCCTACAGAGCAGCTGGTACATATGCTCTCACAGTATAAAGGCACAAGCTTACTACAAGGGATGCATCTGCTGAGGTTCAGGGCATGCTGCAACACGTTGCTACAGAATATACCTGCAAACAGTGACACTCAAAACAGGCAAATTCTTATCAAGCAAAACCTACCCACAACACAAGATTTCCCAGAGCTGCTCCTGGAGTCCCTAATTGCACACCCAGCTTCCCTGGCCACTGCAAACCCCTCTCAAGAGGCCCAGGACAACTATAACTTGCTTTTCTGAATACATCTTATTTCTCAATCTCTCACTGTATACCCATAGAGATTTTGAAGGTAACATTTCCTTGCAGTTTGTGCGTTAATGTGCCCTCCTTCAGCTTTTCCACATACTCAGAAGTGAACAATTACTGTCACTCAGCCAGTGAGGAGTACCATGCCAGGTGCCAGGCCCAGCAAACGATGCAGCGGATGAACATCAGCTTTCTTACCAGCCCCAGATGGAATGGAGGGAGGCAGTAAGCACTGTGGTCAGCTTCCTTTGTCTGGGTACAAGAGACTGTAGAAACTATGCTACTGCAGTTCACAGAAAGGTTTTCCTAGTAGGACAGGGTACTGCTCCCTTAGCTACCTCTGCTCATCAGTCCAGGTCTGTCCCACTACAAGTTTATCCCAGACACTTGCAGGGAGCCCTGCAACTCCCGCCTTCCATGCAAAGCACACTAGCGCTGTGCCAAAAGCGGTCTGAATCCTCATGTCTTAAATCAGCAACCAAGGTAATGCATGCCTCCATCCCCAGCAATGCCCACATTAATCAGAAATCACAGACAGAGAGCTTCTCCCCCATGCCCAGGCAGCACACAAAGGCACAGGTAACTGTCCTCTCAAAGGCCACAGATGGGGGCTGGCTCATCCACAGCCCCTCATCTTCCGAGGTCTCTTTCTCCCTCCTCTGCCAGGAGCTCTCATACCCCTATGTAATAGCCCTCATCCCTCATTCAAGCAGGGGACAAACTGCTCCAAGGGCTGTCCAAGTCTGGCAGTCACCTGGCTCATCTGTGGTCTCCAGCACAGGAGAAACAGGGCAGTATTTCCATGCTCCAGGATCGTCTTTCAAAGGCGTTTTGGCCTTTTCCATACAGTACAAAGTAAGCAAGAAGGCCGCTTAATCTAAACTAGCGTGACTAACAAGATGTGCTCGCCCATTTCAAGAGGTTACTTTTGTTCTATAAAGAAGCAACAAAAATTCGGGAGATAGCAGGCTGATGTAGCCTCAAGCAAGGGCAGCAGGCTCTGCTCTCCCCCAAACTCCCCTCCTGCCCCAGGGACAGCACCGATCCCCAACAGCCTTGTGTGCTGAGCGGACCCTGCAAGGCCTTGCGGGAAAGAAACAATGCTGGGGTCCCATGGGTACTCCGAACTAGCACCACGATTTTATTGAACGAGGCACTAAAGATTGCTTCACCAGCCATGCTCATCATCCATAAAAGCTATCACAGGCGGCCTAAGAGCACAGCTGAAAACGCCACAGGCTCAGTGATGCTAGAGGTTATCTGTGAAGCTTCAGCAGCCCCAGAGGAAGGGAGGCAAACGGGAATCACCATAAGCCCCAGCAGCACAAACAGCTTCTGTTAACACCTCAGACAAGCTCTCACGTGGAAGGGGAAGCACCACACGTCCTGGCAAACTATGTAAGGAATAGCCGGGACACAGATCAAACACTAGGAACGAGCTCCGGCACAAGCACCTCTGACACCAGTCAGACGGACAGCGTTGGCGGCGATAGGCGCTGCCGCAGGTGCCTGGTCCAGAGCAGCGCCGGGCATCCCTTGCTCCCTTCTGCCCAGCCAACCCCCGCCCGCTGCGGGCAGGCCCCGCACACCCCCCCCCCCCCCCCCCCCGCAGCCCACCCTGGCGACTCGGTCACCCACTCACCGAAGTACTCCTTCTTCATGTGCATCTCCAGCTCCTTCTCCAGCTCCAGCGTTAGCGCCTCCAGCCGCCTCTCCGCCTGGCTGGGGCCGCTCTCCCGGCACGGCGTCACCTGGTAGGGGAGCTTGAATTTGGGAGCCGAAGCGGAGCCTTTGGTCGGGCTGTAGGCGTAGGGGGGCACTGCCTCGGGGGCGGCGGCCGGGTGCTGCTGGTCGTGCCGCGGCGGGGACTGGGCGTGGATCTTGTGGTAGATGTCCCCCAGCTCGGGCACGGCGCCGTCCTCCTGCAGGCCGGGCCCCAGCAGGGAGGAGCGGGGCGAGGGCAGCTGCAGCTCGGGGTAGGCGCTCATGGAGCCGCGGGAGCTCCGCGAGCTCTGGCTGGAGATGCTGGAGCGGGGGCTGACCACGGCGGCGCCCGTCGCGCCGCGGCCCTCGGGGCCGCAGAGGCTGGAGCGGGGGCTGGCCAGGGCGAGCCCGGCGCCGCCCGCCCCCTCCGGCTCGGCGCTGCCCGGCGGGCCGTACCTGGAGTCCGAGTAGCTAGAGCGGGGGCTGGTGGTGCAGGAGTACTGGCTGGCGGTGCTGGAGCGGGGGCTGGCGTGGCGCTGGTCGTAGCCCATGCTGATGCCGCTGGTGCGGTTGCTGCTGGGCTTGCTGCCGCCGCCGTCGTAGCTGGTGAGGCTGGCGCGGGGGCTGGAGTGCTTGCTGGTGTCGCTGGCCGTGCTGGCGTAGCTGGAGCGGGGGCTGAGGGCGGCGCCGTCGTACTGCACCAGGCTGGCGCGGGGGCTGCCGTACTTCTCCTGGCCGGGCACCACCAGGCTGGAGCGGGGGCTGGAGAACTTCTCGTAGGGCAGCGCGGCCGCGCCGCCCAGGCTGGAGCGCGGGCTGGAGAACTTGCCGTGCTCGGCGCCGGGGCCCGGCGAGGCGGCGGCCAAGCTGGCCCGCGGGCTGGCGGCGCCGTACTTGCCGTCCGGGCCGCCGGGCGCCCGCCCGCCGCCCTTGGCCACGTAGCCGCCCTCGTAGGCGCTGCCCGCGGCGTAGCGGTAGCCCTCGGCCGAGTAGCGCTTGCCCTTGTCGGCGAAGCCGCTGTAGCAGGGCAGCGCCACCTCGGAGCGGGTGCACAGCCCCTCCTCGCAGCACGGCGGCCCCGCGGTCGGTGGCGGCTCGGCGGCGGCGCGGCCGTTGGCGGCGCGGAGCGGGGCGGCCGGCGCCGCGGGCGGATAGGCTTTGCCGCAGGGGGCGGCGGCGGGGAAGGCTTCGGCGGGCGGCGGCGGCGCGGCGGTGCCGTTCATCTTCCGGCCCCGCTGCTCCGCCGTCATGTGGGCGGCGATGACCCGCTTGGTCTCCTCCAGGTCGGGGTGCAGCGCCAGGTCCCGGCGGCCGCCCCGGCCGTAAGGACCCTCTGGGCAGGGCTCGTAGAGGGACAGATCCTCCATGAACTTGGTGGCCTTCAGTGCCATGTCCTCCTCGTACTTCTCCATGCTCGGCCGAAGCCCGGCGGCGCGGGGCGGGGGAGGGCCGGCGAACTCTCTACGGAAGCGCAGCCCGGAGCGAATGAAAGGTGGTGGGGGAACAACACAGACCCCCGCAAAAAAAAAACCGAAAGAAAGCCCCTTCCCGGGGTCCTGGCGGGGCAGCGGCGGGACGCGGCTCCTTCTCCGGAGGGCTGCTCGGCGGCGAGCGGGCGAGGCGGCAGTCACCTCGGCGGCATCCCCGCGCCGCGGCGCTCGGCTCGGTGCGGCCGGGTTCCCCGGCGGAGCGCGGCGAGCAGAGACGAGGAAGCCCCTGTGTCACTTTCCAGCCTTAAATAAGTTGCTCGGTCCAGTCAATGGCGCGCTGCGCGGAGGAATTTGCGCTCGGCGGCTCCCTGCCCCCGCCGCCCCCGGCCGGCCGCCCCGCGGCGGGGCCGCGGCCCGGCCCGCACCCCCGGGCGGGGGGCGAAGACGGCGGCCGGCCCGGAGGGGCTTTGCGGCGCGGCCAGCGGAGCGCGGGGCGCGGCGAGGCAGGGACTCCTTTGTGTGGGGCAGGAATGCGAGGAAGGAGACTGGGCGCTGCGTCCCGCTGGAATGTAGTTAATGCCGGAGCCAAACAATGATTTTCACCGAGTCAGTCAGGGAGAGGGCGGCCGCGGCGCTGCTTGGCGGCGGGGTCGGCGGCTTCCCCTCCGCGCCGCCCGCTCTCTTCCTCGGCCGGCGCTCACTCAGCCCGGCCCGGGGCTGGCGGGCGGTGCCGCTGCTCGCCGCGGACCGGGAGGCGGCGGGGCTGTCACCGCGCCCCGGGCCGCCGCGGGGCGGGAAGCCGGGGGCTGAGGGAGCGCCCCGCGGGAAGCCGCGCACCCGGCGGCCTGTCAGGGCGGGAGGCGCCGCGCGGCCGCCCGCGGTTCCCGCCTTCCGGGGGGCTTCGCCGCTCGCGCCCCCCGACTGGAACTTTCCGGCGGGACCCGCGGCCTCGTCCCGCCGCGGGAAGGGGCGGGCGGGGCAGCGCGGGCCGGGGGCGCGGGAGCGGCCCCGCTGCTGCCAGCCGCTCACCTGTGCGACGTGCGACGCCCCCAGCACTGGCCAGCAGCCGCCGGACCGGCCTGTGCCGCAGCACGGCAGCCGACAACTACTTGCAGTTACTTAGTTTGGGGTTTTTTAAAAGGCAGCGCTAAAGGCATATGATAAACATATCGCGGCCTAAAGCAAGCCACGAATTGATGCGTGTGTAAAAAAGCATGCTACTGTCTGTGTAGCTTTGCAAGAGCCTCGGCTGTTGAATCAGTAACAAACGAGACCCAGCACCGCTCGCCCCTTACCTCTGCGCAGAGAAAGGCTGTTAGAAAGCAACACCCCGAAACACCAATTGAACGGAGACCCTCAATACCACACCACAGCCTATCGTAAATTCTTTTGCAACCAAGCTGCAAACCCCTGATAGTCATTTGTGCCACTAGCAGAAATGCTGGTGAAGCCCTAGCAGTAGGTACCTGAGGGGTGCCCTTACACAGCTGGGGGCCCAGCACCCCACCAGGAAAGAAATACGTTGCAAGTTTGAGCTGTAGGCACTCTGCAGGGCCAGGAACATTTTATCCTGTTATCATACCTAATTAAACATTAAAAGCAACTGTGTACTCAAAAATGTCCCCAGCTGTAGGAGGGCAGTTGATTAGCAATCTGTTTGTTTGTGTGTGCAGGGGGGACAGGCAGAACAAAAAAAAAAAAAACATCGAAGAAACCATGTAAAGTTGCAGACCAAGGCCTGAAAAGCAAATCTGTTAGATGTGGGCGACCGCCAGTGTGAACACATGTGTGCAAATACAACCGGTCTTGAGAGTCAAGTGCTCTTTTCTAATATGCGTTCACATCTTTTGTTGCACTTTTTCCTGATCTCCTAAAGAAGCTGTTACCATGTGCTCCTGCAGCTTATTACTTGTGGAACGTTGCATATCACCTTTAGGCTGCAGGTGTGTGAATGGCCGAAAGCACTTGCAGCTGTGTGTCCTGGTGCGCACCATCGCTGCTCCAGCTAACAGCGTGGGTCCGCAGCGTCGGCAGCGAACACGCCACGGCACCGAGCGGGGTCAAAGCAGCACGTCAAGTGCCATCCCGTTCGAGCTTTGGACTTTCTGGTAAAGCTGGTAAAGACACAAACTGTGCTGTTAGCCATGGAGCATGGGCATGTAACCACTGAGAACAAAGAGATTCCTTCCACAGAGCACATGGGAAATGGCCATTAACTTCAGCCCTCACGTACCCCACCTGTGACTCCAGCACAAAGGTGGTCTGGGGCAGCAGGTGTCTCATGGGCTGCTGCCTTCAAGTGTCCTGGTGCAGCGCTCCTTCTTCAATCGTTCCTGGGGCCTGCACTAGGATGTTCTGTCCTGTTACGACTTCAAACTACTCACTGCAAATTTTTATAAGGTTGTCTTCATGAGAAACTAGGAGAGGCTCATGGACAACCTGGGAACCTGAGCCATCAGAGCACATGTAAAGAAAAAATAATTTAAGTTTTTGTTTTGTTGTTTTTTTTTTTTTAAAAACCACAAGAATGGATAAGTTTACTATTAATTTAACAGAGTGGGTAGGACATATCGGGAGGCCCTGCCTGTGTGCTCATGCAAGGCAGCATTTTGAGCCACTATCTCTGCTGCAGTAGCAGCTGCAGAGCTGCTGCTGTGTGAAGTCAGAAGTGCACACTGCAGCAGGAGCTTGTGCTTCTGCAGCTCTGTCCTTCCGAGCCACAAATCTGCCCTTGTTCCACCTTTGAAGGCAGCACAGTTTGAACTGCTGCTGCTGCCAGCAGGTAGCGAGTTTCTACGGTAAGCCTCTTGGTACGTAAGTCATTAAGAAAAACACGTGCTTCGTTGAGTATGAACTCATTGGAAAAACATACTCAGGACCGAGAGAATCTGAGGAATCTAAGAAAACAGCCCTTTTTAATAAGCAATGTGGATCAAATGATAAAAATCACTTACTTTTACTTACTGAGCGTAGCCTTTCAACAGTAAATCCTCAAAGCCAGGCCCAGCCTAGCCCGCTGCAGCCCTGGGCAGTGTCCCTGCACAATGCTGCCATCTCAGCCCGGCTGCAGGGGCCCTACTACAGACCCACTCTTCACCAGTACCTTGTACTTCATAATGAACATAAAATTTATCCACACTATAGCCACAGATGTAGCCCACATGGGTGAAATAAATACGTTTGCAGTGGCACATAGCACACTCAAGCACTGCTGCATTTCTCCTAGAGGACCGTACGTGCCGGGCTGTGCAGACAAAAAGTGTGGAGTTAAGGCTGCTGTTGCGGTAATAGGTACCCCCGTCATTCTCCCCACTGTTACACATAAGAAAACCCAAAGTACTGGTCAATTACAGCTTGACAATCCTGACAGGGTTTTCTCTCCACCTTATTTTAAATGCATTTGCTTAATTTAAACAACCAGCTGTAAAATGTATATATTGCAAAAAGACTCGCACTTCTGCAACTAAGAGCACAAAAGCTGTCACGGAGTATTATAAAAGCTGAACTTCGTTTCTTAATTTAGTGTGGTAATCCTTACACCTGAATTTAAGTTATATCAGTAAATGAGATGTTAAGGAAAGGCAGCTGCTTCTGCTAAATAAACTCCTTTGTCTAAGACTTAAAGGGAGCAAAAAAGCCAGGTGGAGTTATTGATCTGTGAATATCAGCTGGCTGGGCCTCACAAGCAGTGCACTCCTGTTTCTTCTAATTGCCAGTGCCTTCAAGGAAACGCTGCCCAAGCCAACAGGCAGGGAGACCTGATGGTCTGCTGGGGATTGTGTCTCCCAGAGTTGCAGACGGTTTATTACCAACAAAGCAGAGAATCTGCAAATGTATGAATTCACCGGTGATACTTTAGCCCTATTGAAGACAATGGCAAAAATCCCACCGCCTTGCATTTCGGTGTACGTTGTACCAGATGCGGTTTTACTGACACAATGCAGGAGGGGGTTCTTTGTCTCACTTCATCTACTTAACAATTTGAAGCTGCTGCACAGATTTGCTTATTGAATTGGATGCTACCTCATTTTTTGCAATTTGCGTCTTCTCCAACATTAAGAAAACAATTAAATTATACCTTCAAGTCCACAAGGTAAATAAGACTTATTACTTGGGGACTTACTGTTTTGATTTCCAGTTTAAAAATTGATTGGTTTCTTGGTGAGGAATGTAATGACTATTCTTTTTCTCTGGTCTAAGTCAAATTAAAAAAAAAAAAAAAAAGAACAAAACAACAGGAAAAAACTTGTGAAATTCATACAAAAATTATGCTGAAGAATGTTTTTTATTTTGGAAGGAGGGAGCCTGAAGTTTTTATTTTCTTTGACACAGTAGCTGTGTTGTGTTTTATAGTGCATTGTTTTGCTTGTTTCGGTTCTGTATGTTAATTTATGTTGTGATAACTAAGTATAAGCAAGATTTTTGGAATATGAAGTTTGGATATTAATGTGCATTTGGACTTGGGTGATTTTTCCTTATGTGTTTTTAAAAATACTCATTTGCAGTTGATCACAACTTTTAAAAATTGAAATTACTGAATGTGTTTTAGGGCACCATCTTCTGGTAGACCGGACATACTGTATTTGAAGGGCTACCTTTGCTAGGCACAACTATTTCAAGTATTTTTGACTAACACTACTCTGCAGGCTTACAGGTCATTTCTCATTCTAAATCTGCAATAAAACACTATTTAACATTTTTTACATTCTTCTTATTCATTGCAAATGCAGCTATTCACTGCGCTGCACAAATGTAAGTTGGGACAGAGCCTGTAAAATTCCAGTCACAACAGGCACTTTGTGAATGTGCTAGGTTAGCCAGACAACATATGTTCAAGCGCTTACAATTAATAGACCATTTATGTATCTTATTTCTTTTATAGTTTCGCCTTCCACTTCTCTTACATATTTCAGAAAATAACACTTCTGGCCAAAGCAGTTTATTGGCTCATGTGCACATGGGCTTAGTCATACTTCCTTGCAATCGCAGGGCATAACCACTGTATATTCAAACACAATCATTTAGCTTAACAAAGGCCACTACATTTGCATAAATACACAATTTAGTAGGCCAGTTCAATTAGCAGTGCACCCGCTTACTACTTTTAAAGAGGTCCTAGGCTATAGAACTTGTTATTTCAGAGACTTTGGAAATACAAAAACAAACCTGGGACTCTACAGAGCTAAAATTTTTTTGATGTGATAAAAAGAAAGTCCTGGTTACAATATGCAAATTGTCGTCTGCCAAAGCAATCAGATAGCGCTAGTGCATTTAATACAAAATAAAAACACTGTGCGAGGGTCAGACTGCTATACACGTGGCCCCCTCTTCTCTGCTAGTGAAAAGTACCAGACCAACTGTGTGCGCCTCTTTGCACCCATTCAAGAAATAAGGCAGGCTGCGAGCGCTGACCTCCTGACTTGACAACACAACACACTTCAGCAATGATGAGAAGGATCATTTCAGCAAAGAGGACATTGTTTTGTTGAGAACACCAGTTACATTTACATTTCATGGTATTTTCCATATAAAATAGTATTATAGAGATAACACTTGTTAACTGAAAATAATGAACACATTTGCAAGCAGCACAGAGCTGTTCCATAAGCAATGGCACTAATGAAGGCTGGTCTCCTACAGGTCTGTGTTCTGCATCCTCTAGCTTGTAATCTCTTCTCCAGATCCCCAGTTACACTGCAGTTTTGCCACCCACTTGGTGCCACAGACCTCTCCCCCTGCTACAGGACTTAGCCCGGCCCTCGGCCACTCTTTACCTCCAGGTTCCTCCCACCATATTCACCTATATCCCTCAACAGACTTGTCAGTGTTCTGTCTCTGGCACTCCTCCTCTACATCATCTTTGATTTTCACCCAGGTCCACCTACATGCTGCCTTCTCTCTGTCCGCTTTGCAGTATTATCCACAGCTCCTAGCAGCTTCCTAAGCTTCTAGTTAGGTATCTTAGCCGCCCTTTCCACCCCCTGCGCACTCCTGCTACCTCCAGTTATCACTGGTTTGATGTGCAAAATGCAGGTGCCCTGTGGACTTGTATACAGACCCTCCAGCAGCTAGCTGCACGAGTACCACACCTACAAAGGCCATGTGCTGCTGTAGAAATCTGTCTCTCCTTACCTACAGCCACTTACCTGTAAAATTGCAGTAGCTTTGAGATCACTAGTTAGCTGCTTAATGTTTGCAAGTAGCTTCCAATGGTGCTGGAGAGGACTGGTAGAGCAATTCCCCCAGTATCGTTTCTTTAGGAAATCATACTGAAAATTTTTCACTTTTGCTCACGTGAGTGAAGAAGTATGCTGATGAGAAAGACAAAGATAATGAATGTATCTAACCAGCAATTTTCTTCTCTTACTATATCAAGCTATATCTAGGAGTAAGTTTATTTACTTAATCCTATTCCTCCCTTAAGGAATTAAGGCCTCCAAATCAAAGCACTGAATTGCCTTCCCCTCCTATTCTTTTGCCTGTAGGTGTATGTTCTCTGTGATCATTCTGCTTAAACACTAGCCCAGAATAATCTCAGGCAAGCAAAAAAAAGATGTTTGACTTCTGTGAGATTTGTTGTATTACTTTGAGCCTAGTTTTGGCTTTCTTGCACATTCAGTATTTTAGGTGCACAAAACTGAAGGCTTCTTATAGCTGCAAAAAGAAGAAAGAAAAATCTCTACCTACAGGCACAGAAACAGGACATGGGGAAAAAAAACAAATTTATTTTCCTCAGTTTAGCGTTTATTCCATTTCCTAACCCCAATTTAAAATTTTGGGCCAGTAGAGATAAGGCTTGAAGCAGGTATCAATGGTATATAAGAACTGAACACAAGCCTACTTTATCTTCTGGGATCTAATAAATGGTTAGCAAGAGGTCTTTGTTGTAAAGTTCAGAACCTGAAATGGCACATCAATCTGCTTGCCAGCTGTCAGAGTCACCAAGTCAGGAAAGCATGCATCTTTCTCCGTGGTTCAACAATGAAATGATTTCATAAAGTAAAACTTAAAATGTCACATAGAACTACTACAAATGTTAAATGGTTATCTACAGGTTAAAATTGCTCTTTAGGAAATGGGCTGGTACAAGGCTGTCTGTCATCATGGCCCCAAAAGTTCTTCCTCCTGAATGACTATCAGTTGCCCCTTAAGGATGACTCGCTAGATGCTTTGAGAATCAGATCGGTTGCACTGCTGCTTTTTTATCTTTACAGTAAGAGTGTAGGAAGGTCACTACAAATTTCTTCACTGTAAGTCAGAGCAGCTTAACGAATCTCTAGTTAACCGTTGATTATCAGTAGTGGTCAATATTCCTTTCCATGCTCCACTGCAGAAAAGGGATATTGCACCAACAGCATACAAAGATACTAGATACACTCTCTGCTGCATTTAACCACACTAAAATCTTACACCTTTTTTCTTGTCCTTTTCATACAAGACATTCAAATTCACCAAGTAAAGAAAACATACGTCAACAATTAATTGTTACTATGAAAAGCAGCCAGAAAAGCTTATCTACATTAGAGAAATTTGCGTCAATATAAACAAACAACTAGAAAACTGTGTGACAGAAGAGCCAATTTGTACCACTGCAAACAGCAATTTGTAGACTGATTTAATAAGCCTGGCTCAAAACTTGTTAGTGAAGACAGAGCCTACGTTAGGCTTGCTAAGCTAAGGCACTGGGAAGAACTGATCCTCCATTTTAACATTTCAGTCTTGTGCCTTCCAACTATACTTCCTTCCATATCAATATTACTGCTATTAGGAGTTGAACAAATTATCAGTTGAAAAGTGGCTTGCCTTTTTTTTTTTTTTTCTTTTTAATTACTTGAAAGCTTAATAAATGCTTCAATTTGTAATTTGCTGCCAAGGGCAAGAGAAAATTTAAGTTGGAAAATTCTACATTAATATAGTGTTGGTGAGTAGTAGCCAATCAAGGATGTTCATACTCCCATCAGTTCTGAAAAGCAGTTTTTCATTCAGCACAGAAGCAGTTTGCATTTTCAGTGGTTCATTCAGTTTTGCCAAACTTAAGAACCGAATAGAGCAGCTGACACTATACCAAGTCTGTCCTAAGTTCTATAGAAGAAGCCTGTGTAAAGAAAATATTTTAAAAATTATTCACTTTGAAGTATTTTACAGGAAGGATCTAGGAGCATTTTTTGGCCATCTAACTACTTACTACCCAGACAAGAACAGCACAATTACCTCTCCTAAATGCATCAGGACATAATTGTTTATGTAGTTAATTCTAGACTACCTTTCATGCTGCAAGCCAAATGATGATGCATCATTAAAATTACTTAATGGTTCTCTAAAACTTAACCTAACCAGTGCCCTGCAGTGGAAGCCCCCATCCAAGATACAATGCTTTATTAATTGTGAACATTTTTACAAGCCAGCCTTATCGACAGTTGCCTACTGCCCTAAGAAATTATGAGTATCTTCTTGGACAGCAGCATCTCAAATAGTTTAAGATATTTTTTGAGTACCATCATCTTATGTTAAGACTAATAACTTAAGGAGTAGATGCCAGTGACACTGAATAGCCCCCCCCCCTTTTCACCCCCAAATCTGTTAGTGTTGCATGTATTTCTATCCAGCTCATATATCACTCAACTTCCAAGTCATAAACATGCTCAACTTCAGTAAAACTAAATATAAAGTTACCAGAATTACAGCCTCTACTGATAAAACAATCAAGAGAGTTAGAAAGCTAAATTCCTGTATACCAACCAGTACAAGCTGGGAATAACAAATCCTTTCTGTAACACCTTATTTACATTTTTGCCTTTCAGTCTTCACTCATGCTGGCCAAGAAGCATCTAGCTCAAAAGGATTAAATGTCACAGTGGAGTATTACGCCTTCAAACAAGCCATTGCATATGACTATTACTACCTAGAAGAAGAGAGAAAACGTTAATTGCATCATAGAATTGTAGTTTTGCACTGCACTGGCAATTTAACACTGGTGACAACCTGGCCTTCGTACTGGACAGAACCAGATGCATGAACCAAAGCCTAAAAAGGTGCTGGATTTGTTTTTTGTTACATTCTCCTCCTATACAGTTAACGGCTTGTTTAAATTCACTGTTTGCGAACTGCACCAGAATAAATCTTGTCTGCTCAGTTCCTCTGCTCTGTAAGGCTAATGCTGCATACTTATCTGTGAATAGAAGCAGTTTTGGTTCGTTAACACAAAGTTGTAAAGTAATTTCAGTACAGTGACAGAAATAGCTGATTAACGCATTCTAAGAATTAACACTGCTAGTTTTGAGAGCTACCAAAATAGTTAAACAAATGCAGTTTGTTTTTCTTTAAGATACTGATTCTAAACACTGAGCTTCTGTCCTATGCACAAAGTGTCATGTATGAAAGATCAGTGCTTTCTTTCTGAGGGGTGAGGCGGTGAAAGCATGCGTGTGGTGGTGCAAATGCTCCAACTGAGGCGGCCAATAATTGATTGTCCAAGAAAAAAAAACATTCACAAAAGTTTTATTAAAAAAATTCCCCTTTCACCTCAAACAAGTGAAGCTTAAGTTCCGTTCTACTAGGTTATGTTTAGAAAAATGAAAATAATACAGTAATTTTTGTAGGCTATACATTGTAAAGTCCCGTAAGTCAGCATAAACTTGGACTGTGCAAGCAAATATAGCAAGTATTTCAGATGTCATTTATTTGGTCCATCAGATGTACAGTATAGTAGTAGTATCTGAGTTTACAAAACATCAAATATAAATAACCTGAAACTGTAACAATACACAAAAATTTGCTTCTTACATTGACATACCAGGCAGTACGAGCTGAAAAACTTGAGTAAATTAACAGTTTTACAGTAATGTACATAGTGCCAGTTGAAGTTTCAGAACACTGTTAAAACATGGCACTAATTTGCTTTAATGAATTTTCTTCTTTACTTGTTCAGGGTGTGAAAAATGTTTAGGACTAGGCTAAAAATACTTTTCTTCAAGCAAAAAAATAAGAATGTAGTTACTTAAAATCTGGGCATCAGATGATGACACTTTACTAAACAAGAGTAGTTTTTTTTTGTTCTATTGAATTATACCTAAAAGGCATTTACACAAAAATAACATGCTTTTCCCATGACTGTTTAAGCAAATACTTATCTGTAAGTATTTATAAACTATGCTTCTACTACATTTAATATATGGAATTATATCTAAAAACTTCTGAAAGAGTCTACTGAGATGAGAGCTTTATCATCAAGAGAAACAGACACAAATTATTTAAGCCAGTGGTTTGGTATTCACTTGGAATAAAGGCCTGAAAATTAGTCTAGTTCTGGACATTTTTCACATCCCAACATAACACGCTGTTACTGCATTACGTTATCTGAATCATTGTGTCAAGGGGCATTTGCATGTTCAGTCTAATGCTATAATTTCATCTTGCTCTTCTGTCTGCTCAGTACGCACTCTCTTTGTACCGACACACTCTTTATCTTCTAGTTTTCTCTTGCGGCTTTTGATTTCCATATCATCATCAACATTGCTTGAAGTACCTTCATCTTCAGAATCAACAATCAATAGATCGTCTTGATCTGGAGCTGCAAAATACATGTGTTTAATTCAAATGGGTACTGTAAAGATAGTCTACTGAAACCAAATTTCATACTTAAAAATATTAATGTCTCTAATACTACAAATACAACTTGAAGCATTCTTCATCCATATTCTCTGGTCATTCAACTGCAAGAGTATTTAGAATTTCTCTGAAACAAGGATGAAATAGGCTTTTCACACAGTTATTCCCCTCTTCGCTAGAGGTATGGAAAACATTGCAGTAATGCAGGAAACGCATTAGTTAGCACTGGGTTTTTTGCATGTACAAAATAGAAGAGTCGCGTGCTGTCTGCAGCAGTCCTTAGAAAAGAACTTTTACATACAACTGAGCTGTAGTCCAGCCTTTCCTTTCACTAGCGCATTCAACAGAGCTCCCACTAGAAGCCATGCCCCACGAAAGAGAGAAAACAGGGAGGGAAGAGTGGAAGGGTGAGGAGACTTAGAGAGCTGAAGGATAACAATGGATAGTATACAGAAGGGAAAATAGAACCAAATGTGAGCTTTCAAGACATCTAGTGGATTTTGTTTCTTTTGAAGTACAAATTCACTGTAAAAACTAATCTTATGCTTTTTTAAATACAATTAGAAATCAATATTAGCAATACTCTTTAACATTTAATCCTCCCCTGAAACAAGACACTAGTGGAAGTGACTGTGTACTTGTGTGCGTATCTTAAATAGGACCATCTGACAGGCAAAGGAACATCATCCAAATGTGTAAGACGGAACTACAGTTATCTAACTGACATCTGTCACAAGTGTTCAGATTCATACGCTATCCCTATAAAACCGTATGTTTGCAGTACTTCAGCCTTCAGTGCTTAACCATCCCAGAGTCACGAAAGCTAAACTATTTTGAATATGTTCGAAGAAACACTCTACATTAGGAAGGTGATGGTACTTCTTCCTGAATAGGAAATACTATTTTTCTTGTCATGCTTCCCTAGACAGGTGAAAAATAATTAATTTGTAACCAGATAATACCAGATGTTTTCTTAAATTAACAGAATGAAACATGATCAAAGAAACCCACAAAGTAATATTTTAATCTGTAGGGAGAAAGCGACAGATTTGGTTGATTCTTTTTTGTCAAGCCATAGCGTGACCATCAGAAAGAATGGGTCTTACTTCATTTAGGATACACTTCAGGTGACACCCCATCAAGCCCTTGCAAGTTAAATAATGTAATTTTGAGGTGTATTTACTGTAAGCCTTTGTAAGAATCTCAAATGTGCATTTTGTAACAATTGTAAACGTGCATTTTTCTGTTTAATATTATGTTTATACACAGAGGCAACTTAAATGCTTTTTATTTCATGTTGGCAAACAAGTCATAAAACTGAAGACAACTATTTTAATTGGACCGCACTACTGAACCACTCTTTTGTTTTATTTCATATTGATTACCATTATTTACCTGTTGATGTTGAGGGTTGCGCTCCATCATCACTACCATTGGTAATATTCTTAGATGCTGGTTCTGATGGTTTAGGACCAACCTTTTCAGGGCTATCACCAACAACTTCAAATTCTACGTCTTTTTCTAGGTCTTCACTATAGAAAAAACATATATATGCTTTTAAACAACCAAGTGAAAATAAAAACCTGTCTTTTTCACAAAGAACGCGATTCAAGTATTAGAGCACCCTGCAACTATGACAAAATGAGAAAAACATTAAAAAAGAGGAAAATCTGTTCAGTCTTCCCTTACAATTTATGCTTTGTCTATTCACATACACTGTTCCACCCAGTGCCACGACTTAAAACGCTTAGGAATGAGAAGAATAATTCCTTGAGCTTACCCTTCTTCCTCAACGTCACATTCCTATTCTCACTGAAAGTGCAGTGTGTTAGTTTAGTGTATATAATAGCTATTTTATTTATCCAGGGCTAAATACACACCCCAATTATTTCAAACTGACTTCTGTTGCCACCGCTGTATCTGAACACAGGTTTTGCACTGTATTTTTACATTTATTCCAATTACTTATTTTTATTATTCCAATTACTTTCGTAAAACAAACCGAAACAACAAAACCCAAAACAAACAAAAAAACCCCAATTCTATAAATTCATAAAAAATGACAATTCCTCTTTTACTTCTGTATTTTCTTTCCACAGCTTAATCTTTGAGCTTTAGTCATAAATTTAAAATTCTGAGTTGGAAGTTCCCTGTGGAACTGTTCTACGTATACACACAAAAATAATTATTTCATAATCCTTACCTATGAAGCACATTGATTAACAGTGTATAGTCCTGGAGGAAATCATCTGCTTGTAGTCGAGTGCCATTTCGAATTCCAAAGTCTGATAATTTCCTGTGGTTATTTGCTACAAAAATAGTGGAAAACTGCCGTGTATAAAGCTATTGATATAAAGATCTTTTACATCTGAATAAATGAGTACTCCAGAAATGTTATGTAGAAACTTAAGATTAACATTTATCAGCTACATTTAAAGTAAAATCTGACATTTAAGCCTATGAGTAGTTAAAACTACTTATGGCTGACTTATTTACTCCTCATGCATCATATTCAAGCACTTTGCTAATATTACATCTAGGAACATTTCTGAGATAACATTTATATTACAGTAGCATCTGCAAGCATCATAAAAAGACCACAATCGAAGAACAAGAAAATGAACAGGACTTGCAAGCAGAGGAAAATACTGGTGTACCTTTATAGCTGAATACCTATTCTTGAAAGGAATCCCAACACTCCAGATGAAAAGTACTTACACAGGAAAGCTGAACTGGACACACAGGCTTGTAGACAATATCACTAGCTATTCTTGGGCCACTTAAAGACTTGTAAATCCAGTTCTCTTCAAATATTAGCCTACAGGACGAACACTAGAACATTTGCTATACTTCCATTCTGTATATCTTTGTTTCTTCCAAGTTTTTATCTACTCTTATCTTTAAAAGCTGCAGTATGCATACCTTCTGTTTCTCCTTCTTCTGAAGAGATAAGAATAGTTCCTTTTCCATCATCTATTTGTACATCTGGTGCTACCATAGCAAATTTTTCTTTCACTATCTGCAAAGATGAGTATGATTATTTAATCAGTATCGGACTTCAAAGCACTTATAGAAGAAGGAACCTTGAATTAAGTTGAGTTTTGTATCCTGGCTCATTTTCAGGCATCTGCTGAAAGCCTGTACTTTTTTTTTTTCTTACTTCCATGAACAGAATTATATTTTTGTTGTCTGAAACCTACAGGTTCAGATACGCTGAAATTTTTTTAAAATACTTCACAGAACGACAGAATTACATATCAGTTGTGCCTATGCAACTCTGATGTTGGCTACTGAACTATTCAACTGAAACAATTTTAGAGTTTTTGCTTTTAGATATGAATAGGCTTAAAAAACACCAAAAAGTTGTAAAATATAAAGATCCTTTCACAAGATATACAAGCACACATGAGCAAGAAGCATACTGGCTAATCTAGCTCTCCTTGTAACTGAGGGAAATGCAAAATGTAGAGCAAATATAAACAGCTGATGTTCAGTCAAAATATACTGAACAAAACCCTAACTTTAATTTACAGTATTAGAAGCAGAATGAAAGATTTAGCTAATGTTCAAGATTTACCTTATCCTGGAGTGTTAACACAGTAACTTTGTGTACATTAAGCTTCACAGTCACTTCTGGCTTACTTGCACATACATAACAGTTAGGATTTGGTGGATCCAAAGCGCAAGGAACCAATAGCTTCTTTCTGGGATTTGGCTGCTTGTTCAGAAAAATCTTGAGGACAGACAAGAATAAAACAAGTTATACTGTAAGTAACAGCACTCATAAAACCTGTTCTCTTACAGATTTATTCTTAGTCTCACAGGCTGTCCTGTTCCCTAATCCTCTTTGACATGCTTGCTGAACAGGAGAAAGTGCCGATTATGGCTAGTCCACAATGACACCTGTGCTGGCTGAGCAGCTATTGCCAAATAGATTTGTAACATGAAACCACCATGTTTCAAGTGATGTCAGTCTGGTTCTCTCTCCTACCCACCAGCCAATTTTCATTAAATCAGAGGAATTTAATGATCCTTGAGACTTCCACTTCTCTTTTCATTGTGGCTGAAAGTACCCAGCACATTCAGAATCTACTGAAGCAACAAGTGAGAGACAGTAAACACTACACAATAGTCAAAGCAGGTTAAATGCAACTTTTAAACGAATTATAAGGAACAAGAAAGTAAAAGTATCTTATTCCCACTTACCGTTCTACACTGATCTATTTTTCCTGATAAAATCTTCAAACCCTCCAGCACTATCAGACCAGCTATTACTGCATTAGTGGTAGCTATAGCTGGGATAATATTTCCTGCCATTGCTGCAAAATAGGCAAGAGTATGCAGATTTTTAAACAGTAAATGAAAATGAGAAGTTTAGATAAGTATTTAAATTGGAAAACGTTATATTTCATCCTTACACTTGATATCAAATCTGCTCTTCATATTCATACTGAAAACATGCATCCTGAGGTTTGCGGCAGAAGTGACAAAATCCATTGCAGAAGGATCATCCTAACAAGAAGTTAATAAAAAAAAGTATTTACAAATCAGATTACTCGTTGGAAAAGGTTTGCAAAACATGGTCCTTAAAAACTTAAAACCAGAAAGTTTAAAAAACAAGAGTCTGTAAAATATTCTATTTCAAAGTCAATATACCACTTCTTTGAGATGGTACGTTTAGACAGAGCAGTAATACTTTAAATACACATTTAGAAATTGTACTTAGTATTTTAGTAGTGAATTAACATATTAGTAGTAATAAAATGCCTTGTATGTTCAAAGTAATGTCTAAACCCTAAATCTGACAATGTTTTATGCTCAGTTTCAAAAAACTGCTGTTTAGAAAAGTATTTTTATTATCTGTTTTAATACTATTTCACTTTTTTGTCCCTTCTATATTTACAAACTATTTTTTTTTCCTTATGCCAAATGACAACTGACTGCTGGAAGATTACACTGTTCTGTTCTTGGTTTTCTTCAGCAAAACTCCTAATACATCACATACCTACTGTCAGAGCTAATTACTGCATACAGCTCAGCAGAACTCCAGCTAAACCACTGTATAAGAACATGTTTTAGAGAAACTTATAAAGAAAAAATGAAGTTAATTATTAAAATATTTTCAAAAATCAAAATATGACAAATACTTCTGCATTTGTGCTTTTTAAAGTTGCTAGATTAAGTTATTTTACATCACAATAGTTAATCCTTACACTCAGTGAGTTACAAAATATAGTGTTTAATGTATATATTTGTTTACATATGGAAACCGATTTCAGTGAGGTGCCAGACGTTTTTGTTCTAAGCAGTACTATCTTGGAATGAAACTGAATGAGTCCAACGAATACTTGTACTACGCATGTAGAGTATAACCGGTTCTTATCTATTTGGCAAACTAACTTTATCCCATATAAGCTCTGCTCCATCACCCTTCTCAGCCAGGTGAAGTCTCAGGGTTTCAACGCTCTTTGAAAATAAGTGTGCATAGCTCTTGACATCGAGAACTTGTTGATCCTTCAAGATTGCAGAGGATTCATTTTGTTGATCAGATATGTTTTTCTCTTTGGGAAAAGAAAAAAAATATCAGGAATACTTACAAAAGTCACAGTTCTCTCAGAGGGATTAGAATTTTCCATTTCAGCAAAATTAAGTATTTTCTAAATTGAAGAACAATACACTTAAACTACAGTAGCCCACACATTTTACAACAAATCTGCACTTAAAACTGCAACTATGGCTATACTTGTATCAATATGTACAATATGTACAAATTACAGCAAATTTAAATTTTCAGCATGAATCAGGAATCAGCTTTCAGAAATGCATCACTGCTTATGGGTAAAGCCTCCTAGAATAAGCCGACATATAATTTTATGAAATGTGACATTTCTGCAGCCAATACTGAGTATCTAAAATGACAAATGCAAAACAGTTTTAGAAAAAACATTTTCTATATGGAGAAAATTTAAATATCTTCAGGAATCACAAAGAATTAATATGTTCATTATCAGTACTCACCTGTGACAGTGAGAAAATCTACATATCACATAGACGCATTAACAAAGAGCAGGTATGACTGAAAAATATACAGTGGAAAGAAGGACAAGTACCTTGATTTTGTACCTCAGCCCAGTCCAGTGGCACTGGAGGCTTTCTTTTCCTCCACAGCTTATCCATTGTCAGCAGATATCTAATGTCATCTTTGAAAAGCTACGAAACATTTTAAATAAAAAAAACAACAAACCAAAAAAAAAAGCCCATTAAAATTAAAAGGGGAAAAACAGACATTATTTTTTCACATCTGCTGTGAAATTGAAAAATCAGCATAAGATTTTTGAAATTTTGCTTTCCGTCTTGATAATATTTTTAACCACATAAATAAAAACATCAAAAAAACTTCTTATTCCCCATTCTCTAACACTTACTGCATAAAGCAGACACAGCTCTGATTAATGAAGGGGTGGTGGTGTGGAGAGTTAAGTAAAACATAAAGAAACAATAGTCCAAACAGTACGTTCACCTGTCCACCGAAGTCATCACTACAGCTTTTTGTATACTCTCCCTAATTCTTACCTACACGCCAACGACTTTCCAAAGTAAAGTTATTACTACCTATCAACATCACATTCTGTAAGTTATTAGTACCCATCAGCACTTCATTCTATGCTAATTTTCTCTATTTATCCACTTTCAGCAACTATTTAGAAGGAAAACTCCCAAACCAGTTTATATTTTCTTACACCAGTGCCTGATTATACACAGAAGATGACTTATAGCTTTTAGGTCCTCACATGGGTTCTGGTTATGCCCAGTAAGACTCCTACAGAATTCAAGTTTACCTTTTCATATTAAAAGTAATTTGAACGAAGTTTTTTCTGTATGGTACAAACAAACTGCTGAAGCCATCTATACAGTCACAGAGGGAATGATGTAAACGAGCAAACGTAAAAGACCAACAATACTACAGCAAAATTGGTGGAAGTCATAACATAATTGCACTAGTGTTTGACTTAACTTTAAAGCACTTCATACACTGCAAATAAAGACATTTCTTGGGGGTAAGGAATACCTTAGTAAAAAGTTTAACTGGATCGTATCCAGTTGATTTAGCCCACTCCTTAGTTGAAACACGTTTAATCTCACCATCTTCATTGGATGCTCGTGCTCTGGCTTCTGCTTCTGCTGGCTCCCCTATTAATAAAGTGTTAACCAATATTTTAATTCAAAAAAGGGAAAATCACATCCAATATTTCCCCTAGGGTCAAAACCCAAAATTATGCAGGGCCCATAAAATGGATTTACTGCACCCAGCAAAAGCTGAGGTAGACAAACTGCAACTTCTCCTGTTTGCTTCTGTAACTGTGACTCACTAATTTAACTTGATGTCACCTAATTCCTTTACCGGTAGGAACACTGAACAATTGTTTCCTACTCGTTTTCTCCACATAATGTTGTGATTTCAGTGGTCTCTTTTCCTGGCTGAAGAGTTTTAGTTTGGTTAGAACTTCAAAACACACAAAAAAATAAAGTGGCTTCCTACTTCCAGTTATTCCTACACAAAAAATTCCACACACAGAGATACTATTCATTTTGTTTCTTTTCCAATCACATCTGGCAATTACTATCATGATTCCCAATAAGCAGCACGTTGATGTTTTCATGAAGCTGTCCATTACCTTCTCGACTGATTAAGAAAAATCAACTCTGAGACCATCACTTTACATGTAAATTTGTGAATGATTCCCCCCTTTCACCAACACATCACTTACATCATTTCGTATTTATTTGCACCAAGTCTACCTAATGTCTCATTGCACGTCATTCTGCACCGTGAAACATTCTACAACTTTTGCAGTTAGTCCTCATCTTTATTATTCTGAGTGACTTTGCTTAATCAGGTATGCTGAACAGCATCAGTCCCATCACCAATCTGAGACACTCCTTTAATCACCATTTATCTGTATCATTTAAGTAGCTTATCCACTTCAGGATCTTAAATCCTTTTTTCTCCCCATGGCTGCTTAGCTCCTTCGGGTTCCTCACAAGAAGTTTTTGAGTGCCCCCTGCAGATTCAACATAGCATAAACCAGATGTGCTTGCCCACAGGTTTGCCAACTCCTTCAGAGGACCCGCAGAGCCACCCAAGGCATGGCTCCCCTTCACAAAGGTTGCACTGACTCTCCCCTGCAACACCACATATATCCACCGATTCCAAACAGCGTTACTGCTACAGACACTTTGCTCACTGACATGAGGCTACAGCTCAGGCCTTCCTATAATTGCCCTGGTATCTTTCTTTAAATGTAAAGTGGCATCCAAATATTCCAGCTGCCATTGTTTTAAGGGAGTTTATACATCACTTTTTAAGACTCATTTATTTCATTCTGCACGTCCTGTCGGAACCACCTGCTGGGTGATCACTATCTGATGTTCAGAGAACTTGAAGAGCTGGAGGATCCTCTAAGCTCCATCTCCAAAGTCCATTCACATATCAAAGAATCCAAAAGAAACAACACAGAATGATGTTTATTCACCTCCACAGTAACTACAGTTAGTGTCCCTACAGAAAAATACTGAATAGCTACAAAAACATCACTTAGAATGGGCATATTTCCTATTTGGATTAACACTGAAGTGCTTCAGGCTAGAAGAGTTCAAACAATCCCTTAGTTCCTTGCAATCCCTCAGCTAGGAATGGAAGAAGCCGAGTGGTCACAAATCCTCAGTTTCTTGGTCCTCTGTTCAAAAGACAAGCCTCCCAGCTGCAGGGAAGGAGGAAGCACTCCATCAAAGCCAAATATATAGAGGAAAAAAAGGCCACCCTGTGAATATCAGTTATATTTAATTTGCACTTCAAGCTCACGTTTCAAGTTTCTGTGCACATGGGGAAGGCCGTTGGCTGCAGAGGGAACAGGTGTCTCCAAACAGATACAAGCCTACTCGCCTAAATCATGTATCTTGCACCTAGTTGTGTTAACTGAACTTTATGATTAGCGAGTGTATCGCTTGTGTAGCTCACAGCTGTTCTACGCACACTACCTGAGCACAACTAGTGAATGCCAGTGACCCATCTTACACTGTATTAAAAAGTTTTCACAACAGCTGAAGTAACCCTTTTGAAAATGTTTTAGGCTGCCCACAACAGCCACAGTTCTGACAGGTGAAGCTATTAAACTTTGTCATTCGGAAGAGTATTTTTTGCACATTTTTATGCAAAAGCTTCTGGTATGCACTATGCATCAAGTTAACTAAAAACACTGCAGTTGTTTCAGGTACCTATTGAGCAGCAGTATAAGGGAACTAACTTACGCACAGTGTACATGAAGGTCTGCAAGGGAAACTACTGTTAATACCCCCCGAACTCTTGTCTGAGGGTAAATGGAATCCTCTTAAGAGAAAACAGAGCTGAACTCTCTAACCTTAAGAAATGTACAGCAATAAGTCACAATCTCTGAAACAGAACATTTCAGTAACAGGGTAAGCTACCAGCTTATATCACACTCACAGGCAGCTTCAGGATCAGCTCTGTCAGGAGAGACTTCTTGATCAGCATCTTCTTCTCCAAACAACTGGCTATATGATAATTAAGAAGAACAACACAACACTAGAATTTCATTATATCTGGTTAAAGACTAAAATACTTGCTAATGGATATATAACCACTTCAGAATCCTTGCTAGCAAAGCGCAACTTCATACGCTGCTTTTAAATTTGCTGGGATTTGTCACACATGGACTTAACACTGACAACATAAAATGTCCGATACAAAAATTAATTTAGCAAAAAACAGTTCTGTGTAACTCACTCTATAGTCCCCCTAGCCTTATATTTATATTGCAGGACTGAAAGCATTGCTTATAACCCTATAAGATCTCACCAAACTTTACATCTGTTAATACATGATTAAACTGAAAAACATGTTAACTTCATATAAAGGTGAAGAATAAAGTAACCTTAATCTACACTGCTGTGCCAAACTAATATGCCCAATTTTCTGTGATATTACAAGAAGACCTAAATACTAACCAACTTTCCATCCTTATATTAAAAGAGAAAGAAAAAGAACACCCTCAAAAAGCCACTCCAAAACCTAGGTCAAAGAACTGGAATTTTTTTGCTATAATCCATACTTATTAAAAACAAAAACCACAAAAGCAAACAAAAAAACCCAACCCATGTCCACTTATTTTGCTGTCAGTAGGTTTAGAAACCAGAAGACTGAACCACTTTTTAAAAAAATCACTTACTTGAACAAATACTTAGCCCACACAATGCAATGGATAGGTTCTGACGGCGTATTTCGGATTGTACAGCCTGGAAAAGTCTTCTGAGTTGGTTTAGGATGACATTCATAACATTCTGTCATTCCCTGGTGAAAAGTGAAATATTTACTTGTCACACTGTGAAGACTGCTGATAGTAAATGCTATTACCAGATGAACTGTAACTGTATCTCAAAACACCCAACACCCTGTTGCCTAAAATAGCCAATGATTTAAACTGAAAGCAACAAAAGTAATACACAACCTAACCTTTTTTATAACTGTTACTTGTCCAAGGTAGCCTGCAGTTCCACTCTCTATAAGAGGAACATCAGCAGCCAGACACATCCTGTTCACATGGTTACGGGCAGCTGCAAATCGAAGAGTTTTTAAAGAAAATGTTGAAAGATTAAAAAAAAAGTTTTACTTCTCCAAATTCAAACTAGCCTCCTATGCAAACATTTATCCTTAAGCTGCCTTATTTTGTTACAGAACACTACACCATTTTCACAGTCATTTTCCAGTTAACACAAAATATATCAACACTATTAAATACAGCAAACTCAACTGAACAAAGTTACATATGTACACACAATACTCATCAGTTCCCATAAAGCAGCAACACAGCAGTTAATGTTTACTTTCAAAACACCTGTAAAAGTAGTAACTACCCTTTCAAGTTCCTAGCGAAGCACACAAGCGTTAGTAAAACTATAGATAAGTTAGGAGGATACTTGTTATTTAACTGACATTGCAGAAGTACTAAGTGTAGAACACATTACAGTTCTGTTTCTACATTTTCATCTCCAATGTAAAATCATAGTGAAAACTTCACCTCTGTTATCCAGAGCATTCATAACCAACGTGAACTGGCGGAAGAACTCTACGTTATAGTCAGGGCTACAGAAAAGAAAAACAATACTCAAAATGGCACATCAAAGTTGTTGGTTATTATGCCACAACAGAAACTACACATGCAAAGGGTAGACTGATATTCGTGTGATAAATTACACATATTATAAATATACTGCTAGCCTTTAACTGCTCCATTTGTCTCCTGCCCATTTTAAAGCTGGGTGAAAGCACAAATTTTATGCTGCTGGAAGGAAGCTACTGCAATTAGTACTAATTTGACCAATGAAACAGACAGACAACGAAAAAGTGATTATACTGCTCTGACCTAATGAGTAAATTGGCTGAGCTGTGGTAACTGACCTTAAAAACCATCAGCTGAGGCTAAAATGTGCACACTGTAATTACCATAGCTCATCAGACTGTTGATAATTCATTATACTCTGATAGTTCAATTGGTTTTGACCACGCCTCCATACCCTTAGGAGCCAAGACATGGGATTTTAAAATCTTGATGCTCCAATATCTTTACATTGCATTTTTCTGATTTAAAGAAGGTGACAAAGAGAGAGCATAGAGGAAACAGGACTAACGGTTTTACAGTTTCAGGAGAAGGATGCAATGAGTCAGTGTTTCAGTGGCTAATCGCAACATCGGAGTTAAAACCTTAATATTACAGATCATAAATTTTTAAGAAACGGGACACAAATTTAAACATGGAAAATAGCTAATGAGGATCTACATGATCTTGTACTCTACTTATTGGTTATGGACCATAAAGACTAAATTTTCACAGTTTGGGGCATATATAAGTGACATTCAGTTACCTACATACACACAAAGGCTTTCATTTTTTTTAATCATGGACTCAACATTCACATTTATTTCAACCTAATTATTGCTCAAGACATCAGGGCATCCTTACAGTGTAGAAGCTTACATAGTAAATGTTGCTAATAAAATGAAAAATGGACAGAAGCAAATGACTACAGCTTACTACCAGAGCTTAAGAAAACTCATACAAAATCCACACTCCCACTCAAATATGTGGTAGTCTCATATTTACAGCTATTCCTTCTTACTGCGCCAACTTTGTAAAACACCTTAAAGCACACCATAGTAGCATTTAAATAACACAGAACTCGCAAATCAAAAAACGTTAAGTAGAGCTTAAAACCAAACATACTTCATGATGCTATCATGGTAAGCTATAATATTAGCTTCTGGATAAAACTGTAACACGCTTTCCTTGGCAACCTAGAAATAAAACAAAAACAAAAAAAACCACTTATTATTCCTTCCTTCCTTCTAAAGACAGACTCAATACCAGTTGAGTATTGAGTAAGTCGACTACCTTAAGACATTTAAATACTTTTGTTACGAAACATTTGGACAGCCATGATCAGCCAACACTTACCTTGTCACAGCAGAAACTAAATTGTGACATATTTCTAACACTGTCTATAAAATAACAGAGTAAGACTTGAGCTTTGACTTTTTCCTCACCTGTGATTTTGATCTTCCAACATGCTTCTTCTGAAACAAAAACTGCCTGTTGAGATTGCTGACATCAATAGTATCCAAATCAATCTAGAAACACACAACAAACAGCCATTTCACTTTTATATAATAAATAACACAGAGCTAAAAGGAACATCATTAACAGAGTTTATGTGATTGACCAAAATGCATAAGCATTACAGATCCCTTTTCAGACCTGTGTATAGGTGTTACCTCTGCACTATAGCAACTGTAGAGGCATTAATGATCACCTAATCATCCTCAGGAATCCATACATTTTAAATAATTACTAGCAAATGGAGCCATACGTCAAAAATTAAGGGCTACATGAGAACACTTTCTGAAGAGAGTCCCTTCTACAAACACATGTGAATGCTGAGATATGTATGCACAGCAGTTGGTAGAAAGTCAGTAACTGATTGTCCTATTTATGGTAGGATAAAGATTTTAGTGAGAATTCATCAGGAGCACTGTGTACAAACTCAGAGGAGATACTGCAGGTATCAGTCTAGATAGGTCCAGTCTCCAGCCAGACTACATAGTCCACTCCTCCACCCCGAATGCTGGCTTTGTACCCTGCTCCATGCTTCCCCAAGGTCCAAGAAAGGCTACTCAGCAAACTAATTGGTACTTCTACTTTATATTTGCACATGGCTTTGAGCAACTGAATCAGTAAACTGAGGGCTGCACTGCCATCTAATTCATACACTGCAGGGCAAAAGCTTTTACTGTTTGTCACCAGCACTAACTGCTTAAGTGCGTATTAAAAAATGAAGCCTACTTAAACAAAAAATATCCAGTCACGCAATCAAGATGTTTAAAATCATATACCACAGAACATCTGTGATGTACAATCTCAAAGGATGCCATGACTGTAATTCCCCTAACGGCTGTGTTTCTATTAATATGCACCCATGAACATTATAATTTCAAATGTGTTTACGCCCCACCACAAGAATTAAGAAGATGTAATTGGAACTTTGAGAAGATCTATTCCTACCTTTGTTGCCACTGCTTTTCCTTTAATTAAACAGTTTCGCTGATCAACCACTCTGTTTAGAAGCCCTCTCCTATCCCTAAGGTTTTTAACAGGGAGGGGAGGGAGACAATTTTTCTAAGCATCAGAGATACTTCTCCCAAATTCCTGACACAGTCAACATAGTAACGCTTGCCACTATATGGAGAGTACTATCAGACTGACTGTACAGTGTGAAGTTTAAACATGACCTACTGAGGGTGTTCTCATAAGCTTTTAATTTTAATAACCAAACTTGAATAACGAAAAAACTATGCCAGACTCTTCTCCCTGAATATCCTTTGCATGCAAGACCCAAGCTCCACGATTAAACTTCCTGTTTTCTGAAGGGACTATTTTTAATTTAAGAATTAAGTTCCAAGATACTAAGAACTGTTTTAGCTAAAACTGTTTGTTTAAACACTAAATAAAAGCACCCGTGGATACAGAGCAAAAAGAAAATACGTGTTTTAGAAATACATTATCCTAGTAACTTCCCAAGGTCTTGTATCTTTTCATGAAAATAGTATTTGCATGGAAACGCATTTCTGCCTCCTTGCCTTTCTCATAAGACACACTCAGAAAGCTTGCTTAGTCCAAAGCCAAAAAGCCTGAGAACCTCAAGTGAAAATGATTAAACGCATAATTCTGTTAAAACTTCCACCACCCAGAAAGCTTTTAGTATTTTAACTAGAGATGATAACAAGTGACACAAACTGCAACTGAAAACAGTATTACCAAGACCAAAAGAAGAAAAGGAAGTTTTTCTCTTAAGAGAATACCTGACACCATTGGACTGCAACAGAAGCTTCAATCTTGCTAAAAATTATCAGAATTTAACAGCTCTCTTGTTAAGATAACTTTTACACTACTGCCATTTTTGCAAGTGTCATGATTTAACACCAGTCAGCAACTAAGTACTAGGCAGCCACTTGCTCACTCCCCCTCCACCCCCCCGGGGATGAGGAGGAGAATCGGGGAAAGGTAAAGCTCATGGGCTGATCTGAGAACAGTTTAATAATTGAAATAAAGGTAAAGAAACCCAACCAAACAACGAACATTAAAAAAACCAAACAACTCAAAACAGTAATAACTGTAATGGAGAGGAGAGGGGGAGAGAGCAATAAAACCCAAGGGAAAAAACCCAAGTGATGCACAATACAGTTGCTCACCACCCGCTGGCCGAAGCCCAGCCGGTCCCCGAGCAGTGATCGGCAGCCCCCAGCCAACTCCCCCCAGTTTATATACCGAGCACGACGTCCATGGTATGGAATATCACTTTGGCCAGCTCGGGGCAGCTGTCCTGGCTGCTCCCTCCCAGCTCCTTGTCCCCCTGCTCGCTGGCAGAGCATGGGAAGCTTGAAAAGTCCTTGGCTTAGGGTCAACACTACTTGAATGTTATTCTCTTGCTAAATCCAAAACACAGCTCTGTATCAGCTACTAAGAAGAAAATTAACTCTATCTCAGCTGAAACCAGGACAGTAATTTAGATGGAAAGGCCTCAGAATTCCCTAAGAATATGTATTAATGTTCTTAATTCAGATTTGGATTTGGAGTAATTTGGTTGTTTTTTTTCTTCATTCATGAGGACAACACAACCGCCTTTCCACAAAATATACTTAATGAAATCATGTATTTGTGAGTTTTCTGGTATTCAAAACCCCTAAAATTTTTTTTTAGCTAATATTTTGGTTAAAAAAACATTTCACAACTTAGTCATAAAAAAACCTTTTCAAGTGTTCAAGTTTGTTAGTGTTTAATGAGGAAAGCCCTCAAAAACATCACAAACGTTGACAAAAGCAATTTATTCTCCTAATGGCAAATTTCCTCTTTGCGTAACAATCCTCTCTTTGCTTTTGCCTCCTCTTTTGCCCACCCACTCCATATGTTAGCAAAACGTTACTGTCTTGCATAAAATGCTGCCAACGATATTTTTAAATGAAGATGGCCCAGATCCAAGATGCACTTAAGTTAATGGAGTCCGACCAAGTCGGCCTTGAAAAACAATACAAAAAACTCAAAACTACAGTAAGTGAAACAATAAGCATACCCCAATGAGATTTATGCCTAATGACTAACTGGAAAATCAGGAGATACTAAAGTTTTTCTATTATAACAGACCGCAGGAGTACAGAAATGACATAGTAAGGCAGGGGGGGAAAAAAAAGGCGGGGGGGGGGGGAACGACACAGGCAGAAATCAGTGCAGAAAAACGCAGGCTTTCACTCTTCTGTGTATGTTTACTTCACCTGTACAGCGTTATAAGCGGATAAACTCTCAGTGGCAGACTGAAATCAAAGGGGCAATCTGGAATTACACTTAAGCATATCCTACAAGTTTTAAAAAGTGCTTCAGCAGAAAGGCCTGAGTTGTATGAGTAACAAAGCGAACCAGCAGCTGTACTCTTCTATAAGCCGATACAGTCTTAGCTGTAGTAGATACATAGTTTAGACATAGCTTTAGCTGTCTCCAGTATGCTCTGCTCAAGACCTCTGACTGCAAAACCAAATTTCTTACAACTCGTTATACAAAACTCTCAGATGTGACTCCTATCCAGGCACACACAAGTAAGAACACATTCAAGGAAACACACCTGTGCTCTAGCTGGATTTGTTACTCCCCCGATTTCTTAAAACCACACGCTTTCTGTAACTGCGGTAAGAAATTAAGAAAGGTCTAGAAACCAGGTAACTCCACGTTTTGCTAACAGCATTCCTCTCTATCCCGTTTTCACTGCCACCCTCTCAGTTCTGCCTTTCCCATACACAACCAGAGATTCCTATCAGGAAGCAAAAGCGAAAGCAACAGCCCGCGGGAAGGTGCCGCGGCCGGCCCGCCAGAGCTGACAGCTTTACCGCTCGCCGGCGCGCAACCCACCGCCCCCCACGGTGGGCGTGTTTCGCTGTAACCCGTTACCGGCCCATCACCCGCGGCGCCCGCCAAGGCGGCGTTCGGCGAAACTACGACTTTACGGAGCAACGGCCGGGCAGCAACCACGGCCCTCCGCTCCTCCCGGCGCGCCCCCGCCGGCTCCCCCGCCCGGCGCGGCACGGAGCGCGGCACGGCCCGCCGGAGAGAGCCGGGCGCGGCGGCCCGGCCGATGCGGGGGCGCGGATGGCGGGCGCAGGCCGCGGCCCCTTTGTGGCGGAGCCCGTCCCCCGGCGGCGGGGCGGCGCGGCAGCCGCGCCCGGCGGCTTTGGCGGGCCGGCAGCAGTTTGAAAACACGCAGACAATGCGGCTGGCGGGAGGGGCCGCGCCGCCACAGCGCCCCCGCCCCGCTCGCCCCGGCCCCCCCGCCCCGCTCGCCGCGGCCCCCCGCCTCGGCCGCGCCGCCGCCCGCCAGCCCCTCGGCCACCCCGGCCCCTTCCCCCGCCCCGGCCCGCACCACGTCGATGTTGCTGAAGCCGGTGAGCACCAGGTCCTTGAGGAGCTCGCAGCCGATGCCGCCGGCTCCCACCACCAAGAGCCGCGCCTGGTCCACGGCCTCCGCCAGCTCGCTGCGCAAGGGGCCCGACACCGGCACGGACATGACGGCGGGCGAAGAACGGCGGCGGCAGCGAGCGGGGGGAGCGACTCCGCGCGGCTCTCCTCAGCCGGGCCGCACTCCGGACAGAGAGCCCGGGCGGGACCAGAGCGGCGCCGCCCGCCTCGCCCGCAGCGCCCCCTGCCGGCGGGAGGGCCTCGCCCCTTTCCCGCGCACCGCCCAGGAAGGCCGCAGCGGCGCCAGGGCTCGGGCGGGACGGGGCGGGCGGAGCCGCCGGTTCGAGCCCCGCTCTCGCCGCCGCCTAGGGGCTGCCCGCGGCCCCGCAGCGACCGGCGGGAAGGCCGGACCGAGCCCGCCTGCTGCAGCCGGGGCTCGGCCCACGGCGCGGGCTTGGCCGGGGGAGCGAGCGGGCCAAGCGCCCCTGCGGGCGCGGGGGATTTTCGCGCCGTTAGCCTGGGCTAGGGGCTGGCCTCCAGGAGCTGACCGGGCCTGCTGCAACCCTCCCCCGCACAAAGTCGTTCTGCGCACACGGTCCATCCCTTCAGCATCACCCCACCCCCCCTTGGGTTTTTTTTTGGATCCACACTTCTAGTGCATTCATTTAGTGCTGCAGCATTAAACCTGTACGAAACGCTTTAAGGACACTTACTTAAATTACTCCTCCATTAAGTCAATTAAAATACTGCAATTTAGCCTAAGCCAACAGGGAACTCCACAGAGGAACTCAGTGTTTTAAAGCAAAGCAGCACGACCAGCCGGTGCTAAGAAGCAGGGCGCTACACCTGCCCCGCGCTCCCCGCTGCGGGAACAGCAGCACCAACACAACCCTCCACCTCTTCCCACCCAAAGCAACATGACTGTCCAAGCCCATTTAAGCATGCCAATCTAACTTATCCACTGGAAAAAACATATAGAAAAGCTTCATGGTAGAACACTACAGTGACAGCAAGGCCCTTCCAGCCACTACCCAATGAATTCCTAACCTGTGGTCAAAACAAAGTAGATTTATTTAAAAAAAAAAAAATCAAGCCTACATGAAGTTCCTCACTGCTAGCAGTTCCCTGTCCGGCTGATGAATGCTAACAGTATAACTTTCTGCAACAAGACACTCTTTCTCCTTTACTTTCCTCCCCAAATGTTAAGTGTAACTAGCATCACGAAACAATCTCTACACTTAGATTTCCATGTGTAACCAAAGTATGCAAGTTTTCCGTCACCACATTTTAGAGGCATGCTAATATATACTTCAATCGGCTATTCTTGGAAATAAGCACAATGTGATCGAACGAATTTGGTTTTTCACCACATGCAAGGAAGACTGTTGCATAATAACACACTTTCACCTGTAGTAAAAAAAACCCAACCAACAGACTTTCCATCTATGCCAAGAAATATAATTTATTTAAACAATCTCTGATCTGGGTCTTCTTGCACAAAAACAAATTCTTCAAGAGGGGTTTGATGATTTGTTGGCCAACAGCTTCTCTCACATGTATAAACTATAGCAGTTCCAAATTCCACTGACAGATCTAAAAACAAAGCAATAAAGGTATGTAATGCAAAGGTATGAAAAATGACTTAACTAAGGGCCATTGCTTATTGCTATGCTTCAATCTTTGCCAATTCAGGAAATTTTTCATATTCAGTCTCCTATGTACATAGCATTTTCTAACTTTAAAGATTTTTAAAGCAAGCTGACTCAGAATTTCCAAAGAGCTTCTTAACTGTCCGCAATCTTATCTGATGATATTTATTATTTTCCAAGGCCTCGTTTAAGAGGCAATAAAGACCAATTACTCCCAAGGTCATGGAATTATCTATACTGCTGTTATTGAAGTTCATTAGTGAGCAAATCAAGTTGTAATCACAGAGTATCCATAAACCAGAGTTATAATCTTTTGCTGAGTGAAATCTATAATGGAAAACAGTTGATTCTATGTAAGATGATCATTGTAGCTAATTAAACACATCAGCAAGAAACAATCCAAACTGCAGTTTACTAAACTTTACCAAGAAGGTGACTGTTTCTAGTATTCATTCAGCTAAATCAAAGGTCACCACCTGAATCGCTCTGGAGCATGCTGACCAGCGCTGGCATGAGTTGAAATTCAAATACTCTTTTGCTTCCACAGTTACTGCAGGCTGGAATACCTTCACTAATGTTGGCTGGAGGACACGTTATGAATAAAGGCTGGCCACCCCTGGAGTACCTACAACAAGAAAGGAAAAAAGTAATTTTTTTAAAATCTAATTTTCATAGAAAAACTTGTATGTTGGCAACAGTTGGGACTCTGAAACCTCTGAACTTGCTTGAAGTAAAAAACATTGTTATGCGCCAGAATCGTTGTCTAAGCTTCAGATGAGCCATCACACAAAGAATAAAGATGGGGGGGAAATATTTGGAAGGCCAACACTTGGAAAGTCTTAAGGAAACACCTGGATTTAAAAGAGACAAATGCTTTGAACTGACACCTGCAAAATACGCTGTAGCTGACTCCATCAACCAAACTACACTTTCCTGAAAATCAGAATGCTAATCTGTGGCAGTTGAAGATACTCAACATAGAATAGGTCTCAAAACCACTGTAGTTATGCCACAGAAACAACATCTTATTTATAAGAGCTCCACAACTAACAGGAAACCAACATCAAAGATGGTTTCCACTGAATGTCAACAGAGCCCAGGAGAAATAAGGGTCTAAGAGGCGTACTCACCACAGCCATGAAGGGGAATGGGAGGGCCACGTAAAGATTATAACTAGAACTAGTGACAGTCACAGGGATCACCAGAGGTGATGTTTTATAGGAACGGAAAATTAAAAGAGCATAATACTACAAAGTGATAGATCCAGTGGAAAAAACATTTTCTGAAAATATAACTTGCACTCTGCATTTAATACGTTTTCCCTATCATTTCTGATAGATAATTAATGAAAGTTTCTAATGCTTCTTATCTGTGTAACCAGCCCCTCAGACTTTACCTCCTCATCAAAAAGGTACGAGCTAGTTCCACCTGGTTCTGGAAACTTGATAAACAAAGGTCCTGTCACTACACTGAGACAGCTTGACCAGCTAGGCTGCATTGGACTCTCTGGAACAAAGAACTTAAAAACTAACCCTTGGTAGGATCCATTAAAACTATGTGTATTATTTGGTACTATGAATAATTTATTATTTGAACTCTTTGTTATACTTGCATTCAAAATTCACTCCTCTTTTGGGAAAGCAGCTGCTGTGAGGTTAAACCTGCTTTTGTTCTAGGAAAAGCAACAGATTTACAAGAACTAAAGACTGCAGGGTCCTGAGGGGTAATCACAGTAACCCCCAGAACAACTCAGGCTTTAGAACAAGTAATCTCTTACTTCAGTAACATGTCAAGGACTGAGATGTAAGCAATTAGGGTAAGGTTAGAAATTTTCAGAGGTGCAGACAGCCTTGGAAGTCTATCACAGCGGCATACCGCTCACTGTGCATTATACTTTCAACTCAAAACTGTCTCCTGAAAACCTCCATGTCTGGATTTCTGTGAACCTTCAAAGACAGTCTGGGTCTGTTCTCATCAGGTCTTATGTTGAAGAATGTCTCCCACAGCCAGATCTGGGGCCTCTGATCCTGCTTTGCTTCTCATTTCCTTACACTTTGTATAAAAAAAGCCCAACCAGGGACTGAAGTCTGACCACACAGGCATGGCAACAGCTCTCTTAGCAAATTATTTGATTAATAAAAACATACGTGTATTTCCAATGAAATAGTTTATTTACCAACAATCTATTCTGTTAGTACATATATGTACTAACACACACAGATATGACCTGTATTTCCCTGTTACAACCAGATGATAAACATACCTCAGAATCTGTTCAGGACACACAGATATTCTTTTCATAAATTTATGGAACGTGGGGTCCCTGCTTTTGACTTCGCTCTTCTCGTATTTTTCAGTATCACCTTCGCCTGCATAACTATAAGAAAAACAAGAAAGGAAACAAAATTTCCAGTAAGATTTTCAGTACAATAAGCATGCTTTAAATATGCAATGGTTACAATACATTCACATTAAATGACACTAAGTACACTGAAAAAAAATTATACATGTTAAATTAAGAGTCACTTCCCTTTAGAGCTTGCAAGTGAACATTTTGCTTCTAGTCTTTCAGTTTCTGGTGGTTTACAATTACTAACGGTGTTTCAAAACTACCTGCATGAGATTCAAATCCACCAGATACCTGCTTGAAAAAGCCCCAAACAACTCAATCCTTTAGTAACCTCTCAGAAGTTTTTTTAGCTTTTATAGTATGATGTCTTTTTAAATTTTGAATTAAGTGTAATTAAGCAGTTCTATGATCCTATACAGGTCAACAAAACTCAACTGTAACACCGCTTCTAAAGAGCATACTATGCAGACTCTGCAATTGACAGTGGCTTTAGTTATCAAGAAAGTCAATGTTGTTCACAATTCAGGAAAATTCACTGTACTTGTTAATACAATCAAAAGACAAATGTCCTGGATATGTGCTCGCTGTGATCACCTAAGTTGATACTGGAAATATTTCCAGTAACTACATTCAAAAATTGTTTTTCAAACACCTTCACAAAATCTTCAGGAGTCTTACCATCATCCTAGCCTCTAGCCAAAATCCCTAAGTAATTACACTCTTAATAATGCAAGTGGAATAGAAGAAAAACTTTAGCCTTGTAAAGAAAAAACCAAAAAGGCAAACGTTTCAATATAAGCTCGTGTCATTTAGCATAAAATACTGTTTAAACCACACTGGTTTAGTTTCAGAGATTGACAGTCCACTGCTCTGTCTGGAGCCCAAGGACATTCCAACTGCACAGTCACTCAGAAAGAGATGCATCTCCAAATAACTCACAATCTGTCAGAACTGGGTGCATTGTTATGATCTCCCAGCAAAGCACTACACACCAATGATTCCTGAAGGAGCCAGTTACAAACAAAAAGCATTCAGATTTGGAGAGTCAGATTTAGATTATCAATCAGCATACAGGAAACTACGTAATCCCTTCAGTTTCAGCATGAAATCCAGACCCGTTCTCACCTTTCTGACATCAAATGTTGCAAATTAACACCCTCTCTCTGCTGATACTCCTTCCATAGCTCATCTGCATGATCTGTATCAATGAAACCAGAGTAGTCTTCCTCATCCACAACACTAATGTAAAAGGGCTTGAACACAGGAGCTGAACTAGATGTTGCCGTTACCATTCCCTCACTGACTGGAGAGTGTGCATTCAGGGAACCTGACCCGTCCACAGCCTCAGACAAGCGAAGCTGTTGGAACTGGGATGCACAGTCCACCTCTCTGGACAAGGAGCTGCTCACCGCGTCATTTAAACCAAGCAGCTGAAGGGAAGCACATGCAGGAGATTCTGCTCCATCACAGACTCCCCAGTCATCTGCTTCATCACACCAATCCTTTGCAGCAAAGTTAGATTCTTGTTTCTGCGAAGGGAAAGAAAAAAGAGCATTGTCAAGATGAGCCACCCTAATGCACTTCAAATACAGCTTCATAACAGGTAAGAAAACTAAAACCTTCACCTAATGCTTAGTGTTATTTCACCCATTTTCCTCACAGCGGTACTTACCAGCACACCCACACCTACTTTTCACAGCAGTGTAGTTATGGCAAAAAACACTGCACACTAGAGAACTGGAACAAGAATTCACTGGCTTTTTGAATAGCCTTTGTACATCATGTTGCCATACCTTGGCTGCTGGCAGGACCGCTGACAGTTTGGGTACATTTACTTGAAGCACAGTCCCTGCGCCACAAGTAAGCTCAAAGGACAGAATACGGAGGAAAATAACAACAACAATAAGGATAATACCATCATCATTTTATCAGAGTATAAGCTTGTTTACCACAGACCAAGATTTACCACTTTCTGCCTGCCACCTGTGACTGCCACCCTCCTCTTTCAGCCTTAAGCCAACATGCAGTTTTTCTTCACGAGCTAAAATACCAGAAGTATATTAATGAGAACCAAATCAGATTAATGAAAACTGATGATAAATTTAAAGAAAAATCTATAAAAATTAGAAAATCGGGCATCTTAAAGATCAAACCCCCAAAACCTAAACAGTACAGCCGAGCCATTTAAAGTTCAAAAGTAACGTTGAGGTAGCTCAAGGAATTAAGGTACTAAATATCAGTTTTGAGCATAGAGTTGGCTGCGGTCTCTGCTGGAACACAAGCCTAACGCAGCTCGGAAACACGAAGTTAATCCTCTGGTAAATCCCGCGCAGTGCTCACCGTGACCCGCCGCCGGGGCCGTGCCGCAGCCTCCTCCCCCCGCCCCCGGCCGCCTGGGGGGGCTGCGGGTACCCGACAGCGCATACAAAAGGCGCCCCCCGCCCCCACCCCCGCCCCCCGGTACCTGCTCCGCGCCGCGGCCCGTCGCCCCCTCCGGCAGGCTCTGGGCGCGCAGCACCGTCCAGCTGCGGCGGGCGGGAAAAAACAGAGAGCGGGGTCAGGGCGCGCGCGGCCGGTCGCTGCCGCGCGCGGTGCGGTGCGGTGCGGTGCGGTACTCACCCGCCCGGCGCTCCCCGGCAGCCCGTCCCGGCACAGGCGAAGACGCTGGCGGCGCGGTGGCAGGGGGAGCCGGCCAGCGGGCAGTACACCTGCACCAGGAGCGCCAGCTCCCCGCCGCACAGCCCGCAGCGGGGCCGGCCCGCCCGCACGCGCGGCACCCAGTCCTGGAAGAGCAACAGCACGGGCGCCGCTGGAGACGCGCCGAGGGCGCCCCGACAGCCGGGCGGGCCGCCACCCCCTTGGGGCAGGGTCCCTCCGCCGCCACCACCCTCCCCCCCCGGCCCGCCCCTACCGCGGAGCCCCCCAGCTTGCTGGTGGCCCAGGCGGGGGGCTGCCCGCCTCCTCGGCACGGCCCCACCATGGCGGCGTCGCGCAGCCCCAGCAGCACGGGCGGCCCTGCCGCCATAGCAGCGCCTGGCTACGGCGGCCGCCGGCGGACACGCGCCGCCGGATCGCTGGGCCCGGCCCGACCGACCGGCGAGGACGCGCCTGTGCGCATGCTCGCGGGGCCGGCGGCCGTGCCCGTGAGGCGGCGGCGGGTGCGTTCCCCCCGCAGGGCGCTGGGCAGCCGCAGGGTTCCGGTGTCGGCGCGGTGCTGAGCAGCCGTGCGGGGGGGGCGGCGGGAGGCGCCGGCTGAAGGCGCCCCAAAATCCCGGAGACCTTGCGTGAAGGCGCGCCCCGGACCGGGCCCGGGCGAAGGTCGCAGAGAAGCGCGGGTGCAGCGCGACCCCCCCCGCCGGCGACCAAGCCCCACGCAGCCGCTTGCTCACTCCCCCTCACCCAGAGGGATGGGGAGGAGGATCAGAAAGGAATGGAAAACTCAAGGGTTGAGATAAGAACAATTTAATAGGTAAAGCAAAACTAGGGATCCGTGCACTGCTTCCCATGGGCAGGCAGGTGCTCGGCCATCCCCAGGAAAGCAGGGCTCCAGCACGTGTAACGGTGCCTCGGGAAGACAAATGCCATAATGCCAAATTTCCCCTCCTTCCTTCTTCTTCCCCCAGTTTATATACTCAGCATGACGTCATATGGCATGGCATACCTCTTTGGCTAGTTTGGGTCACCTGCCCTGGCTGTGTCCCCTCGCAATGTCCTGTGCCCCTCCAGCCCTCTTGCTGGCAGGGCCCAAGAAACCGAAAAGTCCTTGATTTAGTATAAACATCACCCAGCAGCAACTAAAAACAGCAGTGTGTTATCAACATTGTTCTCACACCAAATCCAAAACACCGCACTGCACCAGCTACCAAGAAGAAAATTAACTCTATCCCAGCTGAAACCAGGACAGTGATCATGACAATAGATGACATAATACCGAGTTAGAAGCTGATTATTAAACTCTGCATCCTGACAAATGAATTTTGTTTGACTTCACTTTGGGTTTTAAAAGCAAAGCATACCCTCCACAACGCCTATAAATCTGTGTGTTCTCTCCTTTCATTCATAATTTGTTTTGTGAGCTGTGCCCAAAACTCCATTTTGCGTTCTTTCAATTTCTTTGATGCCTTTTGCACTAGGTCTATTTCCAGGTATCCTTCATCCAGATCATATTGAGGCCAATGGACCAAGCCTTCTCCATTGGGATTTCTGGAAATAACATAATGAAAAGTTAGTTTTCTATTTGCATATCAATTGTGCTCTGACTGCTTAGGTTGGGAGCATTTCAGAAAACTAACAACAGAAGCTCAGATTATGTGATTTTAGTGTCTGAATAGTTGGATATTTTTTAACAAAACACTCAACAGTGGAATAGCAAAAAATTAATAATTGCCATTACTTTTGGATCTAAAATTCCATTGCAGATGGAGAAGTAGCTCTTGGATTTTTTTTTTCTTTTTTGGCTTGCAGGTTCATTTAAAAGGTTTTTCTTGCAATCATTAAGAATAGAAATGATTTAATATTTATCTTAAATTCTGCCAAATTTGTAGGAACCACCATATAAGCATTGCTTCAGGCATATAAGTATGTTTCAGGCAGCACAGACAGAACTTGAGCTGTAATTAACATTATGATTCTCACCCATTTCTAGCAAAGTTAGTCCAATATTTCATAACAGTTCTGCTAAGTTTATTTTCTTCTTCTGTAGTATACCCTGCGAAGTCAGAGATGAAATGGCAACATTAAAAAACCAAATAATCAAAAAAGTAGCAGCTATAAATGAATTCCAACAGACTGTGAACAGTTCTAGTTGTTGCTCTGAGCTATGTGAGTTTTACCTGAGCAGAGATCTAGGAGAGAACTGCAGATGAATGATTTAATGATAAGTACTAAAGACAGAAAGTGTTTATCTTGATTCCAGTGTTTCTAAGACACAAAGTCTATTCTCAAGCCCTCCAGTAAGTAAAATGATTAAGATGATGTTTGAAAAGAATACTTTAGCAAGCATGGATACATCACCGGCTAAGAACGGCTTTCCAAAGACAAAGGCAATCTCATCTGCATGATCTGCTTTTACAAAGTCTGGTACAACACCTGCCGCTGAACTTTGTCGATGTTGAAATTCATAAAAGTAGACTGGGTTGCCAGCATCTAGTAGAAAATAAACAGAAGGGTGTTAGTTTGAGAAAATACCTACCACCAAACGTGATAAACTTTCATCACAAGCTATTTTGATAAAATGAAAACACTCTCAGTTCTTTGGATAATGACATGTGATGCATACTGTCCACAGACACACCCCAGGATGGAATTCTACATTTCTTCTAATAGGTGCTGAATTAGAGACTTACCTCTATGGTATCTAGCCACCTCAACGGCTGAAATCACAAGCAAGGAGTCTCCCATTGCATCAAAAAGTCCATCTCGCACTTGAGTACGGTTTCCTGTATTCCCTATGTATTCGTTGTATACTTGATCAACAAATTCAGAAGTAACACCCTGAACATGAACAATAAAAATACTTCTTATAATGATGATGAATATTATAAAGGGTAACAGCACTGAGTGTGCCATCTGCATATCCCTGGCCAAACATTACCTTCTTTCAGAGAAAATCCTCAACTGGGTAAGAGTGTGGCTCAGAGCTCAGAACTGGGAGTCACACAGCTACCCAGATACAGATGTTCTCAGGGAAAAGAGGTTTTGTAAGATCTAAAGATCAAAGATCTTTAGATAAACATCAGTCAGTGATGCTGATAAATAGATATGGTAGTCTGTTCTCAGTTCTGTGGAAATAACCCTCATCAGAGAAATCATGTTGGATTTCATAACATTCATTTATTGGTGTAGGTGGCCATAATTTACTCCCTTTCAGAACAAGCCTGGGCTCTGCCATTCCGAGTTCATAATGGATGTCTGTGACACCGAATGATCCATTGCGAGTACTAGCCATGTTTATAAAGTCCTTAATTCTTACTTATTAATCTGCATTTTTCTCTAGTAGTTTCAGGAGAGCACAAAAGAACCAGAAAGTTAAGAGGTTTGTAAATTACAGGGAAGCAAAACCTCAAGAAACCTGAATGTAGGTCTCAGTGCCATTTTAAACATCTCAAGTTATTCCTTTCTAGTCTCCAGCTTCTGCTTCAGAAGGGTTTGTTCTATAGGACTTGTGTCATACCTGCTGGTACCATGCATGTCTTGGATAACATATGGTATCTAAAATGTCACAGGAGACCTATGTTTAGGTACCTGAATCACTCATGGATTTCCACAGAACTCCTTTTTAAAAAGAGGGGCATTTAGGATAGAAATCCAGAGGGCATTTTCAGTCGCTAGTGGCAACAGGAATATACTGTGTTTGCTGCCCATTACTGCCCCATGGTAGGAAGCTGTCAAACAGAACAAAGTTTGCCTCTAAAATATACCCCTCCAGGACTACAAACACAGAACCAGGCTGGTGAAGAAGCAGCAGTGGTTTATTCTGAAAATGGTGTCTTACCTGAAATGAGGATGATAAGAAGCTCTGTAAAACTTGATATGCAACATCTGTGTCCAGACCATCTGTGTAAGAAGGTAATTTCATTATCTGCATGATACAGAGAAGCATATTTATTAGAGAATCCTGCATTAACAAAATGCTATAAATAAATAAATATAACAAAAAATAAATAACAACATTGTAAGTCTCTTACTGTAGGAACTGCCCATCCAAATTCACAGTTATTTACTCCTATTATGTATGGGACTGCAGTGATCAGTTTTTCAGATAGTAATTGCTTGGGACTCTTTGGAAAAAATACACCATCTATAGTTGTGCTGATGAACAGGGAACGCTGGACAAAAGAAACCCAAACCAAACAAACAGCTTCATTAATACATGAATTTTGCTTCTAGAAAAAAAATTCAGATTTTTACTGTAGTTCCAAAGCAAAGCAAATGAAGTGTCAAGTGAAAATATTAAAAATAACAGTATTCAATCCATCTCTAAATTTTCTCTGACATATTTTCTGCTCTAGGCAGAAGATTCTGTGAAGATTAGCATTATATTTTTAACATTTGTGAAAGATAGATGATGATGTTCAATTTACATCTCTTCTTAGTTCAATCCTGTTATGGATGTGTGGAGCAGTGGGGGAAAAAAACAATTTCTGTGTTGAAACTACAAAGGAACATGGGATCCAGCACTGTGATAAGAAATATTAAGTAGGACATAGTTTATTATATTAACTAATTTTCAGGTTCTCCAAGAGAAACTAACATTTCCTACACGTTTTTCTTTCCCCTGGTAGAGCATGACACCAAAACACAAATAGTTCAAAGTCCATGTAGAGTGAAAGGGAAATTACCTGTTCGCATTTTTCAAGCGAGGTATAGCATATAGGCAGGGTTGCCAAATCCTGACAAGAAAGTCACATTCATTTTAAGTTCTCTTAATATTACAGCACACCAATAGCATACTCTATTATGATAAAATTTGAAATGTCATTTAAACGCAAGAAGTATAATTTCACCTACCAATTTTAGTGTTATCTGTACTATCTCTTCTTCTGTTTTTTCTCTTAAGCATTCAACTACTTCAGCTGAACTGGATTTTCCACAGCCAGAGGCAAAAGCAATTCTCTGCAATCAATAAAAACAAACACTCACTTTTTCATGTACTTCCCATGGAAGGCTCTATGTGCCACCGGACTGGAGAGTCCAGTAGGGGCTGTCTAAACTTCTGCACAAGGATAACTGAAGCCAGCCATGTTCTAGCTGCAGAGGTAGAAAATAAGAAGCCCTCATAACCCTTCACACTGTGGGCTGAGCAGAAGGACAAAATACATGCCTCCAAAATATTTTGATACAGAAACAGAATAAGATAGTCATTCTGGTAAATAACATGCTGGGCTGAGAAGGCAGGATGACAAAAAGGAGTGAGTGATGCACAGTCAGAATACGACCACGAAGACCACAGCATCACAGAATGGTCAGGGTTGGAAGGCACCTCTGGAGATCATCTAGCCCAACCCCCTGCTAAAGCAGGGTCACCTACAGCAGGTTTCTCAGAATCATGTCCAGGTGGGTTTTGAATGTCTCCAGAGAAGGAGACCCCACAGCCTCCCTGGGCAGCCAGTGCCAAGGCCCTGTCACCCTCAGGGTAAAGAAGTTCTTCCTCATGTTCAGCTGGTAAAAAGAGCATGTTATACCATTCTTGATGATGTCTTTTTGGGTGGAGTAACAGCTCTCATTAGACAGGCAGAGCTCATTATAATGTTGTCTCTTTTATATCCCAGATTATTGACTCTAGGTTCCTGGAAGCTGTTTCTTGTAGTCGAAAAAAAATATTGGGTTGAAGTCAGCTCTTATTTTCAAATATAAACAAATCGATTAAGGTTTTATTTATTTGCACACAACAGGCATCAAACAGGAGGGGAATAGTAATCAGAATCTGGTGCCATTTTCCAGCCAAAAATTATAGCTCAAATTTTCTTGAAGACAGTACATGTTATAGTATTCCTTTACATTCCACACTTCTTCCCTGGCTTCTCTCTTTGCTTCCTTAGTCTTTTGCTTTTATTCAAACATATATGAATATTTGGGTATTTGAAAAGCAAAGCACCATTAAACATGTATTGTCTGCACACAGAAATACTGTCTTTAATGACTGTGGTTGCAGTTTCATAAGAAAAAAAAATCTGTTTCTACATTTTAGAATAAACAGTTTAAGATATGCAAAACTATCTGGAAAAATAATGAAAATTACTACAAAATACCCACTTGTGCTTCGTTCTCAGGATGGTCAGTGAACAAAGCCCTGATTGCAGTACCACTCTCTGAAATGGCCTTATGGAACAAGCCCTTTCCCAGGGGAGATAAGACCTGTAAAAAAGCAAGAACAAGCATTACAAGCATGATAAGCATGATGTTCTGATCACTGTCTTAGAATTTCAATATTAGGGACTGCCATTTGAAACATTTTGAAAGGAAATGTCATAAGACTGTATCCTCTGATCATAGTTCAGCTATGCAAAAGGATTTGGCAGCACTGTCAGGGATCACAGCATCACAGAATGATCAGGGTTGGAAGGCGCCTCTGGAGATCATCTAGCCCAACCCCCTGCTAAAGCAGGGTCACCTACAGCAGGCTGCACAGAGTCGTGTCCAGGTGGGTTTTGAATGTCTCCAGAGAAGGAGACCCCACAGCCTCCCTGGGCAGCCTGTGCCAGGGCTCTGTCACCCTCAGGGTAAAGAAGTTCTTCCTCATGTTCAGCTGGAACTTCCCGTGGTGCAGTTTGTGCCTGTTGCCCCTTGTCCTGTCGCTGGGCACCACTGACAAGAGCCTGGCCCTGTTCTCTTGACCCTTGTCCTTAAGACACTTGTATGCATTGATAAGGTCCCCTCTGAGCCTTCTCCAGGCTAAACAGGCCCGGCTCTCCCAGCCTTTCCTCATAAGGGAGATGCTCCAGTCCCCTCATCAGCTTCACAGCCCTCCACTTGCCCCTCCCCAGCAGTTCCCTGTCTCTCCTGAACTGGGGAGCCCAGCACTGGACACAGCGCTCCAGGTGCAGCCTCACCAGGGCAGAGCAGAGGGGCAGGATCACCTCCCTGCACCTGCTGGCCACGGTCCCCCTCATGCACCCCAGGATCCCACTGGCCTCCTTGGCCACCCGGGCACACTGCTGTCCCCCAGCAGTCCCAGGTCCTTCTTCTTAGAGCTGCCCCCCAGCAGGTCACCCCCAGCCTGTACTGGTGTGTGGGGCTGTCCCTCCCCAGGGGCAGGACCTTACACTTGCCCTTACTGAACCCCATGAGGTCCCTCTCTGCGCAGCTCTCCAGCCTGCCCGGGTCTCGCTGAAGGGCAGCGCAGCCTCCTGGTGCATCAGCCGCTCCTCCCGGTTTTGTACCATCAGCAAATGAGCTGAGGGCACCTCGGTCCCTTCGCCCAGGTCACTGGTGAATAAGTTGAACAAGACCGGAGCCAGTGCTGACCCCTGGGGAACACCGCTGGCCACGGGCCTCCAGCTGGGCTCTGCTGCCGATCACAGCCCCCTGAGCTCTGCCATTCAGCCCGCTCTCAGCCCACCTCACCGTCCGCTCATCTAGTCCACACCTCCTGAGCTTGCCCATGAGGATGTTGTGGCAGACAATGCCAAAAGCCTTGCTGAGGTTGAGGCAGACAGCATCCACCACTCTCCCCTCGTCTACCCAGCCAGTCATTCCACCAGAGAAAGCTATCAGGCTAGTCAGGCATGACTGTTTCCCCCTGATGAATCCATGCTGACTACCCCTCATAACCTTCTTTTCCTCCACAAGCTCGGAGATGAGGAGCTTATGCCAGCTTTTTCCCATCCCATAGCACCTTGCTTCCAAGATTTCATGGAACTACACTGCAAGCCAGATATGGATCAAATATAACTGTGTCCAAGATAGTGTGGCTGTGTTACAGAAGGGGAATAAAGAACTATTGGCCAGAGAGCAGGAGCTTAGGAAATAGGAATTTTTATCACATGTATCACTGAACACTCGTTTCACTGTGGGATCTCTACCAAATTGTGAGAGACTGAAGAAGAACCTTTTAACCAGTGTGTTCAGTGTTGATGTAAAAATTTAACATAATCAGCTGGGTCACAAAATGCACATCTGGTTCCTCTATCATGACTATTTGTCTTGGTTAGTTTGTGCAAGTGACTGTCAAAGCAAACAGGGAATGGGCAATACATCCTCTTAAAGGACTTTTCTCACAAATATAAATTTTTGTGGCACTGGAAAAAAAAACACCCCAGAATTTAATTTAGTAGATAAGGAATAACATTTTGGGTCTGAACTACAAGATTTGGACATGAATAGAACATTTTCATCAATCAGAGGCTGTATTGTTATATTACAGAACAAAGTAATGTGTCATTTACTATAAAACCATCCCTTTTTTCCTCACTGACTTTTCATACAGGTACTAAAAATTAATGCGGAGAGTGGTTTTTTCCCTAAGTAATTAAAATTCAATATTACTATGAACTTACAAGAGCAGAAATGCTGATTCCTCCTGTAGATTCTCCAGCGATAGTGACAGATCCCGGATCTCCTCCAAAATATATGATATTTTCCTGAACCCACTGAAGAGCTCTTACTTGATCTAAATACCCCCAGTTACCTCGAGCGTGCTTATCACCAGTGCTGCAGAGAAAGAATAGATTTGTTTAAATACTCAGTGCAAGAAACAAGGCAGAGAAAAATAAAATCTGTGGTATAAGAAATCAGCTGCCATTCTCTACACAGAGCTTCTCTACACAACTGAAAACTAAATGTCTCAGAAAGTATTGAGATCAGAGTAGCAGATGAACAAGAACAGACTTGGAAGCTGACTCGGGACCTGTAAATTGTTCCCAACTACTGCATATGTAATCAAGCAATGTATAGTTTCTTTGCACAAGAAAGTATTCTGCACATCTCTTCACAAAGGTTTTGCAAACATAATTTTGGAAATCACTTAGCAAAACCTGAAATAAAATCTTACCTAAAATATCCAACAATACCTAATCTGTACTGAATTACTACAACCACCACATTGTCAAAGGCTGCTAATGCTGAACCATCATATGATGAAGCTGCTCCAAAAATGAATCCACCTCCATGTATCCATACAAAGACCTGGAAAAACAAAACAAAGAACAATCCAGCACAGATAACAGCTTCCAATGATAAAAACTAAATATAAAACAAAATACAGTATTTGGTACTGTTTCACTCCTGACTCTTTCAGATTACATGTCACAAATGGTAGAAGTCTTTTGAATATGAGGCCTGCAGTCTTACAAAATGGCAGTGGTTTGATTAAATACTTACATTATACCAGTGCCCTGTGACATTTCACAGATTATTTAGAGGAAATCAAACATCACCTAGCTAAAATGTCAATAAAATTTTATTTGTAAAATCAGATTTTGTCTCTCTCAAACAAACATTTACTGGGGCGAAGCATGTAACTTGAGCATCGTTGCAAAACTGCACCTTAAGTTTGCATATAGCACAAATTGTAGGTTTGCTGTAAAACAATTCTGCTAGTGGTTTTGTAATGGTTTTGCTTACAGGAAGCTTCTCCTGATTTCCTGTAGAAACGGGTGTGTACACATTTAGGTATAAGCAATCTTCAGACATTTGGAGAAGAACATTCTCTTTTCTATTAGTAACAACATCCGAAAAATACTGTCCTAGTTCTTTATCCTGTAGACACCTGAATAAATGAAAAAATAACAAGCAATATAACTAAACAAATAACTAAATAACAAATAACTAAAAACCAAATAAACAAAAAATAACTAAAACCTCAGAGCTACTAAGTGTAGCTTTTCTGTACTTACACAACCAAGTGCAAACCAGAAAGCAATCTCTAATACATTTCTACATGGTTGGCAACAGAAACCATAAAATATTATTTTCATTTTTAATATATTTTCTTCCTTTGACATGGCATTAAGGAGATCCATGAAAAGGAGCCACAGTCTAGAGCAGTACACAGTGACATGCAGATATAATTTTGCATGTTTCAAAATATTACAGGAATATACCTGAAAATACATATGGCTATAAATTGCTTAAAAGAAAATGCAAATTAATTTTTACATCTTCAACAGTTTTTTTTATTGTAATGGCAGGTATTAAGCTTGAGACACTAAACAAGGGCAGCAGTACAAATGGAGTAAGACATTTACAATATAGGCTAGAATTGGTCTGCATTTTTTATGTGTCCTATTAAGCATGTGACTCCCTCGGCATTTGTTTCTTCTAATAGTGCATTCCAACATTTCCTTGGCTTCTTTCTGTTTCTGCTCCAAAGTTACACAGTTTATAAACATTGCTAAGTAGTGGCCAAATGCTCCCTGTACATCAGTGTCCTGGCATTGCATATAATATAAAATTATTAAAAAATTCAATGGTTTCTTACATTGGTGGGTAGGAAGTGGCATCTCTGACACCTTTCCATGGCTCGGGTGGCTGGGGTTCAGAAAACCTCAGTGGTCCAACTGGAGGCTTAGCAAAAGGAAGTCCCAGAAAGACATTTACATTCCTCCCAGCGGCGTCTACTTTGAATTGGTACCCTTGTACTCTCCCATAGTTGGTCATCACTTCTGGTTGCTCTGCTTTTTGTCCTGGGGAATGTGAGCACAAAGTCACACAACTGGTCTATTTGTAAATAATTGCTAGATTTCTAAGAGCTTTAGCTACTTAAATATACACCTTCTGTTCACTTAAACAATTCATTTTCGCGCATAAGGCTTCAACAAACTCTAATCAGTATAGCTGACATTATTTCAGCCTTCAATTTAATTGGTTTGTATGTATAATCTCCCTCAGGTATATCATATGTATTGTCTCACTATACACAAACATGGGTAATTGCATATAGACTTTAAACCTTTTTGATCCAGGTTGTTAGAAGTCCAATAGATTGCTCTCATTAAGAAAAGGTATTTTCTACCTGTGAACACATGAAATATATTCTGGACCCTTGACAGTATGTACAGCAAAAAGAAAAAACTTCTAACACACCTGAAAGTAGTATGGCATGTACAAATACTGTTAACATTTAGGTAAGATTCATTCTAAGATCCGTTTGAAAGTTCTCAGTACCAAATTACAAATGTGGTACAGTGGCCTGACCTGCCTCAGATCAGAAAAGATTTTGGGACAGGAATTTGATTTTGCTATTTGCAAAAAAGGCAAACAAGACAAATGACTGAAAGCAGATCACAAAAAGAAATGAAGAACTATTTGCTATTCAGACTTAATTTCTGTGCAGCAAGGGGCTCCCCTAGGTGAGCAAGCTGCACATGTGCTCTATTTCCTTACAGAAAGCGATAGGGAAAAACCCTTCTGAGGCTTACCAGTAGCTACCAGCGCTGTGACTCCAACGGTGAGAATCAATGACAGCAGTGATGTGTCCTTTCCAGCTGCCATTTTGCAAGCTGGTCACATAGTCCTCTCCTCAGTCTGTCGCTTTATATACTCTGCTAAGTATTACTGTTATGCAAGTTACATGTTTTTTAAAAAACAATAATAGAAAAATCTTAGCTTTTCCTGCTGGATGGTTATCCCACATGTCACTCAGTCCTGTGTGTTCAGGGATGTTTGTTTGGCATCTAATGCAACACACAAGTTTTGCAACACTAAAGAGATGACTATCCAACTTCTGTAGTGTGGGAACAGCATTAAAGGATTTGAGTGGTAACTATACGTTCAAAACCCCTGAAAGATCAGGAGGCTTTATGAACTACTGTGTGAACTCACATCTATCATTAGAGCATGAGATGAAAGAGAGGGAAGAGATAGCTGAAGAGAAAAAAAAAGAGATTTTCTGCCTACGTGAACGAAGAGATTGTGGTAGTGGGCTCCACCTTCTTTTGTTTGTCAAGGCTCAGTAGCTCTTCCCCCAGAAAGGCTGTTATGCAGTTTTATATCATGTGAATTCTCAGTTGGCAGAGACAACTTTTCTATAGATTGATTTACTGCTTGCACCTTTGATTTCAGCTGAGTCATAAAGACCCACAGTCGTTACATTAGTTCAACACAGCTATTATACATCTAGTGATCCTGTGTACTACGGCTGTGCTTGCGTCCTGCATCCCAAATCTTCCCAAGTATATCTGCACAGGTGTGATTTACAGCCCTTATAAGTAAATCCCGGTTAACTCTAAACCCAGCTGCTCAGAGAGCAAGCTGTGGCCAGGTACACCTTCAGCACATGCTGGGTATCTTGAGCATTTGCTCTGTTGATCCGGACTCCTGCTTTCTGTACTGAGCAAGCTCTGCGCTGCAGCAGCTACACTTTAACAATGCCAATGCTATGCTAGCAGCCATCTCTGAGTGTACGGTTAGTGCACAGTATACATTGGCAAATGGGATAACACTGTACATTGAGTTTCTAAGAAAATAATGTGGACAATAACTTCATCGTCAAATTTTTATAGCTTATAGATGTTCTCTGAAAGACTTTTTTCTTGTTTCTCGAGTGAAGTTCATTACATTAAAGGTCAATAAAACTGGTCTGTGATTAGTCTGCACTGTTATGAATGTACAGTCTATACTGTATTGATAGATGTATGTGCTGTCAAATGCAATGAGTGGAAACAGGTGCCTGGAGTACGAGTGATAGAGTTTAGCATAAGTTATCTCCCATCTCTGTCTCTGTGACAAAGTTTTGCTAGAAGCCAAGGGCAGAAGTACTAAGTAGTAGTCAACTCTGCACTCCTGTTTGCTTGCTTGAATGCTGTTGCAAATTCTTCCACTGTCCTCACTTACCCTGGACTGCTTTGGTTCCTGGCGTGGGAAACCTGTTTCTACGTGAGGTGGAACTAGAAGATTCCCTGCTTGGGACTCGGCTTGCATCCTGATGGGCATGCATGCCTCAGGACTCCCTTGTGACCCACAAACTACAGGAAGGGTCCTCTGCTGCAAAGTCAAATGCTCTGCTTGCTGCTCTCTACTTTTGCTGTAACAAACTTTATTTATCTCCATAAACAATTTATTTTCTATCTCCTGATATTTACTGATTCTACTAAACTCTGTCCTTTCCCATTTGCTTTTCCTTTATTTTACCCCTTCATTTACTACTCTATTTTCCCAGCTTTACTCTTTAATCTTTGCTCTACTCACTACTTCACTCTCCAAGTACACATTCTGCAAAATGTCTCAGCTCATGTCCCATCCACAGTCCCAGAGAGGGGGCCATTCTGAAAATATTACCAGTGCAAACCAGTTTCTGCAAACTCTGCCAATATTACTTACAATAAGATAATAAAGAGATGGGATTTTAGATCCCTAAAGCCTTGCCTGTAGATACTTTGTATGGATCTGCAAGCACAATCTGTATGTCTGTATGCTCTGGAAATGTGGAAACTTCTACTCTAGTGACACAGACTAAACTTGTGGAATCTGGAGACAGTGCTACATACCTGGCAAGTGGAATTATTGAATCCTTTTGGCATTTAATTTTAATACAGAATAGTTTGCACCTTACCCTACATCAGTGAATAATACGTACCTCATGGATCAATCACAAAAAAATCCTGCCATATGACATTTGCCTCTTTATACTTCAATGTCCTGCTATCTTTCTTGATTTCAACAGCTAAAAAATAGAGACAAACATCAGATTTATAGGCCCATAATTGAATAAGAGCTCACAATTACATTTTGCCTCAAGTACGTATGGCAGGAGTGTTTAGACATCTGCGTTTAAAACAGGGTCAGTTTGGGTTTTTTACTGAGCCCCTCATGAGTATTCAGTGAAGCTGGAGTGTATAAAACAGAGCTGTAATCTATGAAGCTTGGAGAGCTTTAACACTCTCTCACTTTGGCATGTGGTAGTCTCACACCAGGGTGTTTCTGGGATGAGACGGAGTATCAGAGCACTCACGCCTAAGTAGACAGGAGTAAAATCTTCTGATGTTTTCCAACTGTGATTTATTTTTAGCACTATGCCCGTGCATAAGAAGTCAGTTCTGCTGTACTTCTCTGCATACACTTAGAAGATAAGCATATATTCTGTACATATATATACAACACTGCCTGTTTATCTCCTTTTAAAGGGAGTGGTACAGGACCTCAGGGGAATTGTACACGCAATGAAAATTTATCAAGACTATTTTGAGATTATATTCCCCTCACAAAACATGTTAGCAAAAACAAAGGAGGAGGGGCAGATGGCCAGGAGGAATTCCTGCTTACCAGAACAGCAGTTGGGCTAACAGCCTAACCCTACCTCCTGAGTTCTGACTGGCAACAGAATCTGGGTGGAAAGACATAGGAAATTCTACCCAATTTCTTCCAATATTCAGAAAGAAGGGATGGCCAGTTAGTTGCTGTAGGACATTATTAGCCATGAATAACCTTAAATTCTTCCAGAGATATAGAGGTGAGATGAAAGAAGCGGGGAACTGGTGCCTAGTGCCCCACAGGATCTGTGGAGCTGCGTAAGGCTGCTGTGAAGTAGCAGTATGGTCAGGAATAAGGTTGGGAGCTGGAGCAGTCTAGGAGCCAGATCCAGGGAACAAACAAAACAGACCCGAGAAAGAAGTTCTTGACAACACTGAAATGAAGTGTTCAAGACTTGCTCTTGGTAGTCCATGCCAGTAAGGACTCTGGAACAATTCTGGTACAAACACATCTCTCTCCAGTGCTAGTAATGGAGGCCTGTGACCCAGTGTAGAGCACCTGGAACTGACTGATGGCACAGAGAACAGCCTGAAGCACAATGTAACACACCATGGAAAAGACAGAAAGTGTGAAAATAATGCTACCAGTGTGGATCCTTCTAGGGAAATTATGGCCAAATTTAAAAGGAAAAAAGTGTGGGTAGTGGAGAGCATTTCTCCCTTTTCTAACTTCTGAGAGAAGTCTTAATTCCAGCACTACCATTACAGATTATGTATCACAACAGTCAGAAATATACTATCACTGTGGTAAAACCAACTTAGAAAGCAGAACAGTCTTAAGTTTAATTTATTTTTCCACAGAGGACATTTCTGTATCTAAATCAGATGAGAACTTCTGTACCATTGCTGATACACTTGACATCAAAAGACAGTTTTACTTTTAAATCGGTTCTTTATTAATTTCACTTCATTAAAAAAATGTTGCTGCTATATTGTGTCTTCAGTCCCAGGGAAGCAACAGAAATCTGCTTGTGGGGAAATCTGGTACCTATATTTAATAAGTGAGGCTCCTGTTGTAGACATGAATCCAGGAAAAAGTGAAGGATCAAAAAGGGGAAAAATATCAATTGGAATTATTACAGTGAATAATTGCAAATATGGCAACAGTGAAGAAAAGGTCAAAAGAAGGGAAACCTGATTTTATCCTCAAAATTACTTTAAGTAATTTCTTTTACTATCCTAATAGTTTTCATATTATGTGTATGTTTAGACTGTAAATTATAACTCTGAATTAACCTTCTTGTTTTCCATTCTTTTGTTGTTTGTCTTTTCAAACATCAGCTTTCTCCAGAATTCTACCTTTTTTTCTTTCAACTTTCTGGCCACCTTTTGGTTTAGATTTATTTGCAAGTATTCTTCATTTAGGTTGTAAGATGGCCATTCAACCAAACCCTCTCCATTAGGATTTCTGTAAACAAAAAGAAAGAAAAAGTGAATTGCCCTTTTCAGTCACAAGGGAATTCAATCACAGAAATTAAGACTGAATCAACAGAACAGCTAATTCACTATGGAGTCAATACAAACTAGTAATGTGTCATGAATCTCATGGTTCTTACCCATTTCGAGCAAAGTTAGCCCAGTACTTCATTAGAGTTCTACTAAGGTTCTTTTCTTCCTCTGTAACTTCACCTGAGAGAGAAAATAATTATTGTGCGTAGCATAAACCAAAACATTGCTTCTACAGAAGCAGCATTTCAGACTGTGAATATGTTGTAACAACTTACTGATTACAACACAGGCAATGCACCTGCAATATGCTAGTAATACAGCAATCATCAGGAAAGGATTTCAGTGTTCTTTATGAATGAGGCTGCTATAATTATCCTTAATCTTTCCTCAATGGACCAGTTCCGTTTTGAATAAAATGCTTAAATATTAATTGAGTCTTTAACTTAACCATTAGATCATCATGCAGAAAATAAAACACTAGAGTTCCAAGCCTTGCACTAATCAACACAACTGGCCTACTATCTGAAAAAGAGACCGAGTCCCAAATTCTCTGGATCCTGACAGCCCCTGGGATTCCCTGGAAAGGAGGAGACATTAGTTTAAGTTCCTCAGGAAAAGAAAAGAGCCTAGATTTCCTTCTTCCCAAGCACTCTGCTAATCCCCTGCAAGTTTAATTGACCCTTCCTTCAATTTATTTTGCAGCCAAAACTATCTTGCAAATTCATGAACAGTGCTGGTACAATGATGGTGATGTTTTCTAGCAAATGTCCTATTTGCCCATTTGTTGACAACATGTGTAACTTACTATGCTTCAGAAACAGCAAACTGCACATGATAAAGAATGAAGAAGACAGTAAATTAGTGTTAAACAAATTCTAACAGGAGAAAGGTATCACTGTTAATACATGCACTTTGATTAAAATGGAGGTTGAATTACTGAACAGAATAATGCCAGTGTTATGAGAGCAATTTATAAGCGAACACTGAGTGTTCTATTCCTTACTACGTAGCTGAATATCACCAGCCAGATATGGTCCTCCAAAGACAAAGCCAACTTCATCTCCATGATCAGCTTTCACATACTCTGGTTTACTATCCCAGTATGAAGTGGGCCGATGCTGATATTCAAAGAAGTAAGCAGGGGCTCCAGACTCTAGAGGACATAACATTTAGAGAGTTAAAGAAGAGAAGCATAAATTACATCAGCTGTTTAAAGTATTACTTTAAATATGCCCAAAGTTTTATACTGGGCACATTTCCAGTGTAATGTCACATTCAAATATGTATTATTTTTTTTAATTCAAAATTAAGATCTCACAGTACTTACACAAAAAAAAATCACTCCAGGAAAACTTACAGAAAACAAAATAACATCAAATTATTTTCCAGTTCCAGGTATTTTGGCACAGCTTGTCTGCACTTAGATACCAGAAAATCTCCAGACTACAGAGCTGTTGACTTCCCAAGCAGCAGTAGGCCAAAAGACAAATTCCAGGTTGCTTTAATATGTTTTAATTTTTAAGCCTGTATACTTCAGTTAGCAAACATTTACTTGTGTTATCATGCTCTGCTCTCAATATATTATGACTGTAAGTACAAGTGCAAGACACTACTACAAAGATAAAGGAGTACATACACTTGTTTCACACAATCCTGCAGATCTATATCACATGCGCCTTCAAGTTCCCAGTGGGAATTTCAAGAAGGGATGCCTACACATGACAGGATTTGTGTCTACATCATTAGATCCAGCAGGTAGTAAGAGGTTTGAATATCCTACTAGTGTTCATTAGCTCACCTCTGTGATAATTCAGTGCTTTAATGGATGGCATGACAATTCCTACATCCCCTAGCAAGTCCAGAAATCGGTCCCGTAGCTCAGCAGGATCGTCAGTGTTTCCCAGATATTCATCCACTATCACAGGCAGAAACTCTGATGGTACATGCTAAGAGAAAAAGGGGAAACAAGAAACAGAAAATTTATCACAGTCTGAATTAGCAGCTATAAATGTCATCTTTTACATTTCAGAGATTCTGCAAAGGCACAAAGGTCCAGGGTAGCACCCATGTTGATGGGAAACCATGACAGCAAATAAAATCTGTTCAGACTTTTTGTGGGGAAACCCCCTCCTGCACCTAACACCAAAAACCCAAACAAACCAACCAACCTCAGGTCAAATTTGCAACAGAATTATATAGGTTAAAACTCTACAGGAATCAATGAAATGCATCAGTGCCTCCTGATAATACTGTTGGTTTCTGTTTTCTTTAGGAGAAAGGAGATAGGGATAACAAAAGTAAATTCTCTGAGTCCTTGAAAGATTTATGGGCTATTAGACTACAGGTCAAGACCAGTGGGATCTCCAAACAGAGCTTACGTTTTTAGTGTTAGAATTTGCTGATTGAAAGATAAATTTCAAAACTAGGAATGCAAAGTAACTACTTTAAAAGTTACTTTTAATTTAACGTAAACATATTGAAAACCCTGTTTTGAAACCCATCAATCAGGAGATTAGCCATCAGATACCATGAGATTAGAGACACTATTACAGTAATCCTATATAAAAATACATAAAAGAAAAATGCCGGTTCAGAAGTCTAGAAGGAAAAAGGCGTTTCCCCAAATCCCAGGCCTGACTCAGTCCCGTTTCTGTGTAACTCCATACACTGTGGTCCTGTCAACTTTGCTGGGCCTCTACCCAGAGCATAACATCACCTCAAGTCTTAGTAAGACTTAGTAAGAGTATGACTCAAAGCAGGAAATTAGAGAACAACAAACTCCACAAATCTGTTATATACATTAAAAAGGAATTTCACTTCTCAAATTAGATTAGTGCAACAGTACTTACCATCATTTGTAGTAAAAATTCTAAAGTTGAAGTGATTGATTTTTTATCTCCTACTTCCTTCAAACCTGGTATTTTTGATGTCTGCACGGAAAAAAAGGATGTTACTAGTGCCATTCAACTTCTCCAATATTTTTAACATTTGAACAACATTATTCCACTTCATTCTCACTACTAGTGTTTATTTTTGAAGCATCATATCATATGCAAAAATGCAGTACAATGCAGCATCTGTCTTGAAAATCTTGTATTTACTGCAGGAAATGTTTCCTTGGTGAAAGTTTCTACATAAACTACCCATACTAAGTAGTTTATCCTTAAATCAACACATATTGTTAAGAAATTTCTAAGACTAGAAAGCATTAGGGCAGAATTGAAGCAAAAAGTTTCTGTCTCAAAAGCTTATTTTCCCCCTGGTAGGGGAGATACTAAAAGTTATTGGCAGCCTCTCTATCTAGTCCAATTGTTTGAACCCTTCGAAGTAAAGATAAGGCAATGCTCCTCCTCTTTTGGAACATTGCATAAAATGACTCTTCTGCCAACAGAATGAATTAGAACAGATTTCACTTTACATTTTTCTTCTTGGACTCAGTACCAGCGCACTCCCAGAGACACACAGTTACTACGTAGATTCAAAACAAATGCTGTGTACTACATAGATGAACATGAATACTTGGGAAATGAAGAAAAAAGGACAAGGAAGAGAAAGGACACAAATCCCCTGCCTGCAGCTTTGTTCACCACATAGCCATTGCTTGTTTTTTAGAGTTACCCATAGAATTCATATCAGAAAGAATTAATGCACTGAGAATGGAATGGACACCTGCATTACCCCCATACTCTGTCCCCAAATGAGATAGTCAAACGATAGATTTTTCTGCATGGTAATAAGGAAAACAGGGGCAGTGATATAACCAGCAGTCCGAGTTCATAATGACATACAGCATAAGCTGTTTAAGGTGATCAATGTCACATTTTTAAACATTCTATGTATCAATCTTGAATACCATATGTTGTGGGGGAAAAGATTGGTTTTAGTTTTCTTTTAGTAATAAGCCCTTGACTGTTGCATTCTTTTTCCTCTCTCTGCCTGGATGAGGGATTACAATGATGAGGGATAAGAAAATACTGTATAAAATTGATGTTCCAGGGATGTCCATGTAGCTTAGCTTGCAGGATGAAGCCTATCACTGTTTTACGACCAACTGCTTCTGGGTCACTACAGAATCATAATGCAAGCAAAGTTTACCTTGTATACATTTCCAACAGTGCAAAGCCTTTTGGCAATACTTAAAAGGTGTCCTACCAGCAAATACCTTCTCAGAGTTGCCTAGATCAGTTAACACAAACATTCAAAAAAATGAAGAATGGCCATTAAATTACAGATCTAATATTCCAGCCAAATTCATTGTTGGTGACTCCTATCATATACGGGACTGCATTAAATTCTTTCCCAGCCAGTATGTCTTCAGGTGACTTAGGAAGAAATACTCCATCCAAAACTAAGGATAGATACGACATTTCCTGAAGGAGGAGAAAAAAAGATCAAATTACTTGTTAATGCTATTTTCCATTTTTTCCTTCAAACCATATAATAAAATATCCACATTTAATGTTCTAAGCGCAAAAAATGGCTTTGAGAAATCTGAGTATCTACAGCTACTGTAAAATAAATTTATAGTTCAGCACAAGAGTAAAAAATCCAAGCCTGGATGGGTCGTGGTATGCAGTAATGTAATGTTTTCCTGAGCCTGTCTTGCTCCTAACTGACATTAGACATGTGCGCTCGAGTCTTGGTCACAACTTTACAGGTGCTGTGAGACTTCACTGAAAATTTGAAAATTATGTGATATTATTTCAGTATTTAGGGGGTATTTTGACAAAAGTCAAGAAAAATCAACTTGGGAATAGGCCCACAATGAATTCTGGACGGAGGCTGAGCTAAAGTTTTGCAAGGGTACCATTAAAAATATCTGTCACTAAGCAAAGATTCACCTACCGTACTGTGAAAGACTATGTCCTTTGCTTCCTGGTTCCTTAAGCAGTTTATCAATGAGAGTGAACTGCTCGTCTCACATTTAAATATACTTGCAACTTTCTGGAAATTATCAACAACGACAAAAGCTGTTAGCTATGAGGGGTCTTTAAGGAATTTATAAATATAAAATTATTATAAACATTACTGTTAATAGTTTTATCTAAGGGCAGATTCAGGTGAGTTTGATAGGTCTTTCAGTATTTTATTTTACTAGAAATACTACAGTTTGATCAGAAAATGAAATTATTCTTACTTCTCTTTCTTGCTGTATTTCTATTCACTGTTCTACACAAGCCTTGCTGCAGACATAATACAAGGCTGTAACATAAATTTCAGAAAATCAGCTTATGAGAGACTTACATTATTACTACCTGCTGTTTCAGAAGGAGAAATGAAAAGGTACATACCGAGAGGAATTTAATATTAATTTTTTTTGTTGCGTTTTTTTTTTTTTTAATAATTCATTTACTTCAAATAAAGCTCCTCCATGAAAGACCATATCTGAATAAAAACTGAATGCCTCTTCCGGATTCTAATTAAACTTCCCATAATAAATTTCATAGTTACTCTATAAGTTACAGTGTGCATGAAAATGAACATATGGCTACCTTGGCATGTGCGTAATTGAAAATACCCAAGTTGAACCACAAATATTATAATCACATAACTGTAAAATCTACTTCCAACACCAAATGAGATTGAAAATAAATAAGATTATTTGAATGAAAATTTACTTAGTGCTAATCTATATATTTATAGGTATGCAGTGAGAATAAATGTGATCAACTTTGTTGCATAACATGCAATCAGATTTTCCCCTTTTCTCTTTAACCAAATTATCAGATATCAGAATTATCCTATTTTAGGTTATAAAGGCTTTTTTTAAAAAAAAAAAAGAGCCTACCTTAAGATCTGTTGAAAGAAGTAAATCTTTCTCAGGAGGGATTAGAATTCCACTTTCTGATATTGCTTTATGAAAGAGATTCTTAGACAAAGGAGATAAAACCTGCCAAGAAGGGAAAAACAGATGTATTTATTCTACAATTAAGGTCCTTATCCTATAACTTTATGCTTGACTGGACTGCTGGATTCAGTGGGGAATTACACATTTTTATGTGCTTACAAGGGAAGTGTTCAGACTTAGCACAATATGCCATTAATCTTACTTTCAAAAATCAGATTAAACACGAAATGTTATACTATTTGAGTTTTTGAAGATTTTTTTAAAGACTTTACTTTTTAGTGTATTTACTGCATGCCTACATGTGCAAAAACAGAGCAAGATCCTGCAGATACACCAAAGAGTGTGACAGATCCTGGATCTCCACCAAAGTGCTCAATATTTCCTTGGATCCACTGAAGAGCTGCTACTTGATCCAAAAATGCCCAGTTCCCACGAGCGTGTTCATCACCAGTACTGAAAGAAAAGTATTATAAGCCAGCTTCTCAGGAAGAGTAATAGTTCTTCTAACACCAGAATAAAATAAATCCCACCAATTTACATTTTGTGTAAGGTCTCATACGTGGCCAAGGAAAGATCTGTACAGCCTACTGACCTAAAATCCTTCATAGTCAGATCTAAGCCCCACTGACTTACTTGCCTCTACTGTTTGTTTACCCATATACAGATAGCTTCCTGGCCTTTACACTGTACGACTTTTTTCTTTACACACCAAGGGACAGAAGTAAAGGCAAGAACAAACATCCTATCCAGAACCAAATAATCCCAATTCTGATTTGACAGCAGGTTCCAATCAAATGACAATGTAAATGGAATTTATGGATATTTCTCAATGTTCTCCAGTCCTGATGTCACTGAACTATGTACATTTAAACCACAGTGACAGCAGGAAGCTGGTGTGGAACTTCAGCTGATTCAGAAAACAAAACCATGCATGCTTCAAACATGATCGGAAGCATTTTGTAAAAAACGAAATAGGTCATCTTACCTGAAGAATCCAAGGAGTCCAAGTCTGTACTGAATTATTACTACCACAACATTCTCGTAGGCTGATAGTGCAGAACCATCATACCTAGCAGCACCACCAAATATAAAATTTCCTCCATGGATCCACACCATTACCTTAGAGAAAAAAGGGTGAGACACACTTTTATACATTGCTTGGTAGATTTCATGTGAAAGAGGACGACAACATCAGAGAATTTGAACTTCAAATCACCAAACCTCAATAGGAGCTGAATTTTAGGTTGGTGGACTTTGAATTTTATGTAATAATATTGTTTTTGTTAATACAGCACCAGATATTCAAGGGCAATTAAGTGGCTTAGGAGCTATCATTAGGGGCCAACTTTGTGCAACACAATTTGTAAAATGAGTTTACGTACAGGTAACTTGTCCTTGTTTGAACCAGCAGGGCTGTAAACATTTAGATACAAACAGTCCTCAGAAGTTTGGAATGGAAGGTGCTTTTCTTTAAAGTTTTTTTCAGCTGTTTTCAACATGGACAGATCTTGAGGACATCTTCACAAAACAAAGGAAGCGTGACTATTAGTAATAAAACTGCAATAGCAACAATGTAACAATGATAAAGAAAACACACTTTCTTTTGTCCCACAGGCTGAATTCCCACAGGCTACTCAGAGTTTGTTACTTATATACAGTTAAAGGTGAGACCTGTAAAAGCACAGCTCTGTGCACAGTACTTAAAAGGCTGAATCATTTCATCACAGCATAATAAGAACACATGTTTCCAAAGACAGGAATTTCCCAGGAATTATTTGTGGTCCCTTTTCCCACAGTTCTTATGAAATATTTCAGTACTGGCAGCATATTCATTACCAGACAAAAATCAGACCTCCGTACCCTAATAAACACAACACTGACAAACGTGACCAGGTCCTATATACAAATGAACCGAACAGCTCTCACAGTGGTGGGTAAGAAGTTGCATCTCTCAGACCATTCCAAGGTTCAGGTGGTTCAGGGGGGGAAAACCTCAAGGATCCAACTGGGGCTTTTGCAAAAGGAATCCCAAGGAAAACGTTTACAAGTCTGTCTGTCCCCTTCACATTTGCCTGCCTCCCTTTGAGCCGCCCATGTGCGATAGTCACTTCTGGCTCAGCACCATTCTGTCCTAAGTGACACATAAGATAAAAGAAAAAATACTGCATCTTCACAACTGTAACATTGTCATATAATGTTTATTATATTATATATTTATATTAATTATATTAATTATTCTATAACTCTATCATAATTACCAGACTTTTCAATTAATTACTTTCAATTTTGTTCAGTTTCATTTCGCTTTTATGCAATGACAGACAACCCCTGCCAAACACTCTTAAAGTTGGATTGGCCAATGACAACAGGAACTAGGCAAGACAGTTTAGTCACTCTGCAAGAGCATAAAGCTTAACAACAAATTTCAGAGCAAGCAGAAATCATTAGTATTTTCTTAATTTATCCTCCAATAAGATCTTAAAAACATTTTGTTTAGATAATTTGGAAATGTTTTTGCTTTCTAACTTTAAAGATACAAAGTTTTATTCTCATAAAATCATCTCAGGAATGGTTTCAGCTCATAAACCCGTAATTTTTGCAACAAGCTTATTGGAATACTTCTGCAGATTACTAACAAAAGTATAAGAGCAGTAGACTTTCAAAATCTGCCTTTGAAAATCACTACACTGCAACTTGCTAGTGCAGTTGCTTCCCCAACAGCAATAACAGATATTCAATTTTACCTTCTGCTCCGCAAGTGATGAATGCTATACTGCAAAACAAGGCACAAAGCAAAGAAATGTGGCTTTCAGGAGCCATTTTTCACCCCCGTGTGGACTCTAGATTGTTTTCTGGTTTTGTCCGGAAGAGAATGGTACAAAGGTCCCTGCTGAGGGCATTCTGATTAGGGAGTGCAGCTAAATTCACTTATGAACATGCACTGCATTAAGCACCTTCAGAGCTGTAGGTGATACAAAGTGTAAATGCAATCCCTTAGTGCAACGCATTTCATCATTACCTGATCCTAGGAATGAATGATTTAGAAATGATCCAACACCACCTGTGAACAACAACAAAAGGTCTAATCATAGCTAATCTGCTCTTAATCCTGCCAGCAAACAGTGAAGCTCTGAAGATGTGCCAGAGCTGTCAACGCTTAATATCTTGTAAAAAAACGCCAAAACAACAGCCTCACCAAAAAACAGGATTACAGATTACAAATAACTAGAAAATAAGAATTAAAAATTAAAAAGAATAAAACCAAAAATAGTTAATTCTTGCAGAAGTTTTCATGAGGGCTAGCAAGTCTGTACCGTAATTATGATAATAATGATCATAATAAGATCCCACAGATCAATATGTGGCTCCAGACCTGGTGTTACTGGCTGAATTTTGGTTTTTTTGATCATAGGTCAGTTTCACATCCCCAGGTCTGCTGGTGACCGACAGGGTTCACCAGTCTCAAAGGGGGAAAAGGATCCTAGGCCAGGAGTTAGCAGGGCTCATTGGGAGAGCTTAAACTAGATTCCAAAGGGGAAAGAAATAAAACCAAGCCCCTTAGAGATGAGCCTGGGGACCACATCTTGTTGAAGGCAAGATTGATAGCCCAGCTGAAGTGCATTTACACCAATACACCCTGCATGGGCAACAAACAGGAGCTGGAAGTCATTGTGCAGCGGGAAAACTATGACAAAGTTGCCAGAGGCAAGGAGGGTGCGGCAGTGGGGTAGCCCTGTATGTCGGGGAGTGATTTGGTTGTCGAGAGCTGAATGATGGTGGTGATGGGGTTGAGTGTTTACGGGCATCAGGGGGAGGGCCGGCAAGGCAGGTATCCTGGTGGGAGTCTGTTGTAGACCACCCAGCCAGGATGATGACACAGATGAAACATACTACAAGCAGCTGGCAGAAGTCTCAACATCACTAGCCCTTGCTCTCCTGGGGGACTTCAACCTACCAGATGTCTGTGGAAACATAATACAGGACAGAGGACACAGTCCAGGAGGTTCCTGGAGCGTGTGGGAGGTAACTGCCTGGCACAGCTGGTCACTGAGCCAGCCAGGGGAGATGCCCCGCTGGACCGGCTGCTTGTGAACAGGGAAGGTCTTGTGGGTGATGTAGTGGTCAGAGGCCATCTTGGGCACGGTGATCATGAAATGACAAGGTTTTCTGATTCTCGGGGAAGTAAGGAAGGGAAGTCAGCAGAACCGCTACCTTGGCCCTCCGGAGGACAGACTCTGGCCTGTCCAGGAGCCCGGCTGACAGAGTCCCTTGGGAGGCAGCCCTGAAGGGCCAAGGGCTCCAGGGAGGCTGGACATCCTTCCAGAGGGAAGCCTTAAAGGCGCAGGAGCCGGCCGGCCCCAAGCGCCCAAAGTCGAGCCGGTGGGGAAGGTCGGCCTGGCTGAACAGAGCTTTGGCTGGGACTTGGTGGGGGAAGAAGGAGAGTTTTGTGACCTTTGGCAGAAAGAGCAGGCAGCTTTGGAGGACTACAGGGATGTGGTGAGGTTGGGCAGGGCGAAGATTAGAGAGGTGAAAGCCCAGCTAGAACTCAGGCTGGCCACTGCCATAAAAGATAAAAAATGTTTTTACAAATACATCAGCAACAAAAGGAGGGCCAAGGGGAATCTGCATCCTTCATTGGATGCAGCAGGGAACATTGCCACGGAGGATGAGGAAAAGGCTGAGGTACTTAATGCCTTCTTGGCCTCAGTCTTGAATAGTGATCGGTTGTTCTCTGGGTACCCAGCCCCCTGAGCTGGGGGACAGGGACAGGGAGCAGAATGAAGTCCCCACAGTCCAGGAGGACACAGCCAGTGACCTGCTGCTCCATTTAGACACGCACAAGTCCATGGGGACGGATGGGATCCACCCGAGGGCACCGAGGGAGCTGGCGGAGGAGCTCGCCAAGCCTCTCTCCATCATTTATCAGCAGCCCTGGCTACCCAGGGGGGGCCCAGCTGACTGGACGTCAGCCCACGTGATGCCCATCTCACAAGAAGGGCAGGAAGGAGGATCTGGGGAACTACAGGCCTGTCAGCGTGACCTCGGTGCCAGGGAAGGTCATGGAGCAGCTCATCCTGAGCGCCTTCACACAGCACGTGCAGGGCAACCAGGGGGTCAGGCCCAGCCAGCGTGGGTTTGTGAAAGGCAGGTCCTGCTTGATGAACCTGATCTCCTTCTGTGACAAGGTGACCCGCTACATGCATGGATGGGGGAAGGCTGTGGATTTTGTCTGCCTAGACTTCAGTAAAGTCTTTGACACAGTCTCCCACAGCATTCTCCTGGAGAAACTGGCTGCTCATGGCTTGGATGGGTGCACTCTTCTGCTGGGTAAAAAACCTGCCGTTTTGTTTCACATCTCCTGCATGAATGGTGTCATCAGCATTCAGATGCAAGGCATACCACTTCAGGCTCCTCTGCACTGCTTTCACTTAATTCACCTCCAGCAGGGACACTCAGAGCCTGTGAAGCCAACTTCACCACCACAGATCACACATCACCCTACTTGGGAAACAGGTTTGTCAAAGTCCGTTCTTTAACAAAAAAGATCACAAATGAGATAGGTAAAACAAGATTTTCTGTGCAAGAAATTTCAGAGCTACTTGCTATTTCTTATATAGTTCCCAAGTCTCTGGGTTGCAAAGTGTGCCAATTTCTCATGAATTTCACCTGGAACTGAGCAAATATGCATTGCAGAATATAACTCGCCTCTTATTTTTCATAATTCCCTCAAATCTTTATGGAAAATCCTTTCTGTTGCAGTCATTTTTGTTCCAGTCCAATGTGAATAGCTCCGGGATATTTGTCAATTTTTCTTGTGGACTAGGAAGACAGACGAAAACCAGCAGACAAATTTCAACATAAGGGAATAGGTGTATGCACCTATTTGTGTATGTATGCATCCATTCATGCACATAAACATGAGGCAGAGAGTAAGGGGTTGGAAGAAGCAGGATTCCATGAGGCTACTTGAGTTGAACGCTTCCCATCAGTGAAATCCAACAAATATGGGCTTCTTGTGCTGCCAAACTGAAATCTCTTCATCCAGTTTAAAAAAAAACCAAACCAAACAAAAAACAAACCACAGCAAACAAAAACCACTTTTAAAAGCAGCCATCATCTTCACCACTATGGGTAAGTCAGCCTCATCAGCTTTGTATTTCCTAAGCAGCCAGAAAAATGATGCTTACCAATAAAATGTATTATCCAAAACAACATACACTAATTGAAAGACCAATTTAAGATAAAGGATTAGATTAAAAAGTGAACTTTAATGCCAATGTACTGTATATATTAACTGACTGGAATACAAAACAAAGATGAAAGCAGTGATAAATGGAAACTTTGCTCACAGGTAGTCTTATTTAAAATATCAGCAGATGTGTAAACATACCAGTAATCTTCAGAAGAGGTCCTGCTGAGGGCAAACCCGATCTGGCCCAGCTCCCTGCAGTCAAAAGCACACCTGAGGTAACCGCCGTTTCTGTAAGGCAGTGCCAAGCAACAGAACCACAACATACATCTCTTCTTCCAGCTGCAACATCTTTTGAAGCACCAAATCTCAGCTCCTTTCAAATCCTCTTTTCTTTCTGTCAGCTGCTGAGGAAACTGCCGCCCTGTGCCTGGGGAAGCATGTTTGCATCTTCTCACCCGTGACCATGATGTGAAGCTGCGGGCTTGGAGCAAACCTGGCCCCTATACAAAGAGAAATCAAACATATGGCAAGGAAGCTAAAACAGGTAACACATATATATTTACACAGGAATATGTGCTTTAACCTCATTATAAAGGAGTGTATGATGCCAAAATACGTCATCATTACATTCTATCACTCTAGTGTCTTAAAGTTTGCAGGTTTTTGTTAGATACAGTTTGACTTTACAAATTAATTAGGAGAGTAAAGAAATAAATTAAGCAAGAACACCGTCGGCAGCACTAAGTTCACTTCAGAGGTCCCTCACAGCCCCTCGGCCGCGGCGCTGGCCCCTGCGAAGCCATTCGCTTCTCACTCAGGCTTTAGTTCAAAGCTGTGCGAGCCTGGAGCGGCTGGGCGCGCCCCCGTGCCCGCCCCGGCCGCCGCCACCCTGAGCCCTCGCTGCCTGCCACCAGGGGGCGCTCCCGCCACGGCCAACACGGGCCGCCGAGCGCCCGCCCCCGCGCCCGGTGCGGCGGCAAATGGCGTCCGGGCTCCTTCCGCCCCGCAGGCAGCGCCGCCCGGCAGCGGGGGCGGGCCGGGTCTGAGCGGCCGCCATGGTGGGCCCGGGCCCGGGCCCGGGCGGCGGGGCGCCGCTGGAGAACGCCAACCCGCTCATCTACCGCCGCTCGGGGGAGCGGCCGGTGACGGCGCGGGAGGAGGACGACGAGCTGCCCGACACCATCGACGACCGGGAGATTTTCGATATCCTGTGGGGAAGGGCGGCGGGCAGGGCGGGCCGGGGGGGGTCGGTGCAGCTCCGCTCCGCTTTCCTTAACCCGGCACATCTCATTCGCTCCATTAACGACCCCGAGCACCCCCTCACCCTGGAGGAGCTGAACGTCGTCGAGCAAGTGCGAGTGAAAGTGAGACCCACGCTGCGGCGCGCTTACCGCCTGGCCCCCGCGGCCGTCCCGTCCCTCACGCCCGGTCCCCGCGGCCGCTGACCGGTCCCCGCGGCCGTCCCGTCCCGTCCCGCCCGGTCCCCACTGCCGCTGACCGGTCCCCGCGGCCGTCCCGTCCCGTCCCGCCCGGTCCCCACTGCCGCTGACCGGTCCCCGCGGCCGTCCCGTCCCGTCCCGCCCGGTCCCCACTGCCGCTGACCGGTCCCCGCGGCCGTCCCGTCCCGCCCGGTCCCCACTGCCGCTGACCGGTCCCCGCGGCCGTCCCGTCCCGTCCCGGTCCCCACTGCCGCTGACCGGTCCCCGCGGCCGTCCCGTCCCGTCCCGGTCCCCACTGCCGCTGACCGGTCCCCGCGGCCGTCCCGTCCCGCCCGGTCCCCACTGCCGCTGACCGGTCCCCGCGGCCGTCCCGTCCCGCCCGGTTCCCGCGGCCGCTGACCGATCCCCGCGGCCGTCCCGTCCAGCCCGTCCCCCGCTGCCGCTGGCCGGTCCCCGCGGGCGGAGCAGCCGCCTCTGCCGCCGGGCCACCAGACCTGCGGCGGGCTAACGTCAAAAGAGGGTGACTGTAGCCCTGCACGTAGTATTTAAAGAATGTCAGTGAACGTACCTCCGAGCGACAAAGCCCAGCTCCAGGCGGCGTGTCGCACCGAGGCCCCAGCTGCCCTGGAGCAAGGCGGGGTGGCTCACGGGCAGCGTTTGGTTTGCGACAGGTGAATGATGCCGAGAGCACGGTGGCCGTGGAGTTCACACCCACCATTCCGCACTGCAGCATGGCGACCTTAATCGGCCTCTCCATAAAGGTGAAACTGCTCAGGTCTCTGCCCGAGAGATTCAAGGTGAGCGATCAAATCATCCTGGAAAGCAAAAGAGGGGGGTTGTGTTGGGGAAAAAAAAAAACAAAACAAACAAAAGGCAAAAAAAATAAGCTGACTAATTTACAATGAAAATTAACTATGGCCTTGTCCACGTCATGGGTGAGGGAGACGCTGCAGGAAGCAGAGAGCAGCAGGTGAAGCAGCGGTGCAGAGCTACGGTTCTGTGGCAGCGGGGTCAGGGGCGAGGGGGGTCGTGGAGGGCACGGGAGGAGAGGTGAAGCAGGCTTCAGCAGATGGGCATGCAGAATGTTGTTTTTAGGCTTTATTTTATTCTGCTATATACAGCAACTGGTATTGGCAAGAATGTCCTTCTCCCCCTCTTTTTGTTACCGTCTTGGATTTATCATTAAATAGTTTGAACTTAAGCTTCTAATATTTTGTTGACTTGTTTCCTTTTTCTTTTATTATGTTTTTTTAAGTTGGATGTTCATATAACACCAGGAACACATGCCTCTGAGCATGCAGGTAAGGTTTTCAGTGCTCCGTTGTGTGGTCGTCTGGTTTTTTTTTAATCTTGAAAATTAGAGAGGAGAGAGATTCCCACACCTGCAGAGCAGGTGTTCAGTGTCTGGGACTTCGTGTGCATCAGATTCTGGGGGATGTTACAGAACAGGGATGTGTCATAATGACACTTTGATACGTTCTGTACTGTATTTTAAACCTCTCCTCAGGCAACCTGTACTGTCAGCTAGTCATTGATTTGCCTGGGTTAGGGAGGATTCAGAGAATGGGGAGAGGCTGGGGGGAAACTTCTTCTTGTGTTACACCTACACATGTGTAGCTCCCTGCTGCTGAATCATAAACAGCTTGCTGGTTTAACTTGTGGTAATATGGTAGCTTTGACTTCAGACTGCAGCTGTCAGCATACTTAGCATCTGTGGAATTCCTAGTCTACCTGAGCACCATAGCAACAGTGGGATTATGTGTCAACATAAAATGCTTTAAAATAGATACTGTACATCAATGTTTTGACCAATTTCCTGTGGTGTTTTTTCCTGCACAGTTAATAAACAGCTTGCTGATAAAGAACGTGTAGCAGCTGCTTTGGAAAACTCTCACTTACTGGAAGTGGTGAATCAGTGTTTGTCTGCTCGGTCATAATTGCCTGATGGGGAAATCGTTAGTGTTCTGTTATATTAAACTAATTTTGTATATAAATGGTTATGCTAGTGTTACACTATACGTACATCTATAAGCAAAATAAAATCACTTGGATTTTCTTAAGTGTTTCATTACTCCTACAAAACACAGTATGTGGGGAAATCAGCTTACAGGCAGCTACAAAAATATAATGAAAATTGACTTTTAAATTTTATTAGTCATTGCATAGGTATGACTTTTTTTTTAAAAAAAATATTAGTTTCAACCTTTTAACCAGTTTCTCACTATCCAAAATTAGTTACAAACTGCATTTTAGAAGTGCATTTTGCACACTCGACTTTTACAAGTATACCAAGCTAACTGGCAGTTAAAATCTTTACATTCATATGACTGTTTTGGACTGCTAATATAATTTTAGCTTCAGATACCAAAACCTCTGTAAATTCATGTGTGCGAAGTTGTAACATGTTTTAGTAGTAAGTTTAAAGACTTCTAAATGATCTGCCCGGTTTTTACTGTATTATGTTGGATTAGCCAAATATGGAGGGCTCTTTAGATCCCTATAAAAAGTTATTTAAGTACTCATTACTTATGGTAGGAAATGCAGTATCTTTGAGGCTTTTTTTTTACATGCACCTGCCTCAGTATAGGAGAGAGTCATTCACAGTTTCCAGTACAAACATTTCCGCTACTCTGTGCTGAAAGACTTCCCTGGCAAAGTTTGACAGCTAAATTACAAGTTTTGCATTAAATGTATTGAATAAATCTCAATAATACCTAGCCTATGCTTCTGGTCTGGGAAATGTGGCATTTACTAAACTGTTGTCTTTGGCAGAAATTGACAATAGAAGAACTCATTAAGATAGAATTCCAGTATTAATTAGCACTTTTTAAAAGATGGGTCTAATTGTGGACCACCTGGAAAAATAAGAACCGGTTAAAAAAATACCGGTGTTTTGGTGCCTGCACACATGCAATATTACCTTCATTGTCATCAGTTACCTAGTGACTAATACAATTTCTTAAAAGTAGATTGTGCTCACCTGTTTGAAGGTACTGCTTTATATTTCAGTAGTATTTTCACTTTCTCATCATCCTCAGACACTATTTTAAAAATGGTGAAGTTTATGAACGCCATGTAAACCACAGCCTAGTAGTCCAGTTTAGTCTGTGTTGAGCAGCTGAGGAAACTGAGGCAGAACAAAAAACGTCGGTTTTGTTACAAGCGCCGTAACAAAAACGTCGGTTTTGTTACAAGCGCCGTAACAAAAACGTCGGTTTTGTTACAAGCGCCGTAACAGAAACGTCGGTTTTGTTACAAGCGCCGTAACAGAAACGTCGGTTTTGTTACAAGCGCCGTAACAGAAACGTCGGTTTTGTTACAAGCGCCGTAACAGAAACGTCGGTTTTGTTACAAGCGCCGTAACAGAAACGTCGGTTTTGTTACAAGCGCCGTAACAGAAACGTCGGTTTTGTTACAAGCCCCGTAACAAAAACGTCGGTTTTGTTACAAGCCCCGTAACAAAAACGTCGGTTTTGTTACAAGCCCCGTAACAAAAACGTCGGTTTTGTTACAAGCCCCGTAACAAAAACGTCGGTTTTGTCACACGACCAAATGACCTGATTTCTTCTGAAAAAACTCCTATATATTCAGGCAGCTCACCTGGAAAATTAACTGTAATCGTGTTCATCGCCACACAGCCTTCAAAACCACGTATTTTAAGAGTCACTATTATTGTTAACGGGAATAAAACACCCACATTATGTATTTTGTTTATTTTTTAAACTTGTCAATTAAATAGCCAAACAACTATAATAAGTGTACCAAATTTAACTTACCCAACACACTGAATGCCTTCCTCTTTAGTCACTGCATTTTTACCAAAATGCCTATCGCCATCTTTTAACCGAAGATGATTCACCTGACTACATAAGTTTTGAAGAAAAGGAAGAAGCACCTGTGGAACAGCTACATTTGGGGGTTTACTCCCTTGTTCCTGCATATACAAAGATCCCATGACTTTAAAATCATTTCTGAGGTCAACTGTATTTTGCTGAGCAGCAAGTCTTTCAGAATCAAGAGTATTCCCTCTTTCAGGTACCTGTGAGTTCAGATCATGACTTATTTTTAAGTGTTCATACACTGTTTCACTTGTTAAATGATTTTTAACAGGCACAGGTTCAGCAGCTGATTGGTCTCGTGATGTCTGAATTGCTGCACTGCGCAATCCATCTATTGCATGATCACCTCCAAGGTCTGAATTTTTCCCAAAGATCCAGTTAAATTTGTCTTCAAGAGATAAACTGTTCTGATAGGAAGAAAAAAAAAATTATTAACATTTAAGTATCAAAATATACTGAAAATTATACAATAATAAGAGAGACTTTGTAAGTCAGCATTCTACCATTGTGATGCAGAGATTTGGGAAGTAGTTCTGAATTATATTATTAAGGAAGAGCACAGGAAAATATTTTCCCTGTACCTACTATGCGTTAATTATCTTGTCAGTCTCAAAGTAGCAAAACAGCTTTACGACTTCATTTTTACTACGCTATATCCCCAAGTTTATTAACATCGGATGGATTCAGGATTCTGTGGAAACAGCCCACTTTGCAGGATTAGGATCTAAATCAAATAAATACTCTGTATGAGCATCTTCTCTCTAGTTGAAGGGGACATCCTTTTAACAGCCATAAAGGAGACAAGCCAACCCATCAACCTACACCCCAACCATTACAGGGAACATGCCCACCATCCTTGACAAGTAGTGACAATGGAAACACACAGAAGAGGAGTAGGGTGGCAGTGATATGATGATACCGAGTTCTTAACTCTGGATTTTGTGTATGCACAGCAATTCCTTGAGCACACAATCTTTATTCATTGCACTAATTTAAGAGTGGCAACAGCTAAACCAGGATTAAAATGGCAGAGGGTGTGGGTTAAAAAAAAAAAACATCATCAACAATCTTTCTCACCAAATCAGTTTAGAACATGCTTAAAAGTTACAGAAGGTAAGGTCACAGATCTGTACTATTTATGTTTATGGAAAAGCACAGCAACTTACTTTCTGCTGACATCGAACCATGTCCATGAGCTGCTGAGCACCCGGAGACAACTTAGATTCCATTATAGTTTGCACTTTGTCTAGATCTATACTTGAGCCTAGTGAAGGAAAATCAGTTGCTAGTTTTGCAGACACTGTTTTCACTTGTACAATTATTTTACTGATGAGTACTCTTTGTTTCTCACCAATGGAGAGCAGCTATTGCAAGAAGGAAAAAAAATACTTTGGTTAGGAAAATTAGTTTCATGTTTTCTTTATATGAATGGGACAATGCATTACTCTTGAGTTTTGGGAAAAACAATATTGAACTCTTTTCCAGGGAAATTAAGCAGATTTCTCCTTGCTATTACTTTTCAGAAAGCTCTTGACTGGAACAGCGGTGACTGCATGACCTAAAGATGAATCAGGCCTTGATCTTTAAGCACTTAGAGTAGTGGCCACACAGTTTTTCATACGGTTATTTAACTGCATCAGAGTTCACAGTTCCAATTACACAGCAACTATTGAGTATCTGCAGTTTATCTGGTTTATGAAGCTTTTTCCTGTAAGACTGCATTCTCTGTCTCATATAAATATTGTCTTCATAAAAAGAAATCTGTAATCCGAATTTAAAAGGAGAACTCTGCTTTCAAGACGAAGCGCCATCTAACTGATTTTTAAGTGACTATACAAACCAAAGTGTGTAAAACCAATAATTTGACTAAAAGCAATGCAATTTAGTCGACTAAGTGATTAAAAAGATGAAGAAAAATAGAACAATTCTGTTCAGGTCCCTACCTTAATTCTACAGGAGGCTGCAGGGCATTCGAACTTCAGGTACTTTTTGTATAAAGTAACCTTGTCAGTTTCGCTAGAAAAATAAAATAAATGAGCTGTGACATCACTACATAAAGTACTTTTTTCTTTAGAAATACTCTGTATCAGTAAATATTTTGATAAGAAACATGAGTGACTGGAAAATATTTCTAATGTGGTATAGCAGTTTTAACGCTTATATGCAACTCATACTGAATCTTAGTGGATAGTGTATAAAAATGGCTTTGTGTGTTACTTACATTATCTGCTAGTGAAGCTTTAGAGGTTCAGTACATTATTCATGCATCTTCCCTGAGGCTGCATCAGCTGTTTTTATTCAGCTAATTAAGCAGATGTGCCATGTAATGACTTAAAAACAGAAGAGAACACACCGCCTTAATTCCCCTAAGAAAGCATGGAAGTATTAAAGGGGAAAACAAATCCTTTTTTTGTTTTCTCTCTTCTCCTTAAAAGTGGGTAATGCCTACTTACCAAAGAGACAAGAGATCTTTTGATAAAGATAAGCTAAAAGAGATCTGCTGAAGAGACAAGCACATCCGTCATCCAGAAAGAGCAAACAGCACAGGAAGGTTGCACCTGTCCTAAACTCCTGCTGTGGTCTCACGCAACGCAATTTCAAAGTGGCACTTTGTAACTTCATCAAACGTTTCACTAGTAACAGAACGCAGATGGCGGCAGCACGCCTGCAGCCCTCCGGCTCTACCGAGGCGGCGGCACCGGCGCAGGCACGGGGGGCGCGGGGGGCGCAGCGGGGGCCCCAGCCCCGGCGGTGCCCGCTCCCAATGAACCACTTTTGCTCAGACCTCCGAGAAAGCCCCAACCGGGTGGCTGGCGCGGGCGGACACCGGGGCTTTACCGGCCGCGGCACCTCCCGGACACACAGACAAGGAGGCTGCCAGTAAGAGAAGGGCAGACGCGTTGGCTGGGCACCCAGCAGCGACCCGCCGCCCGCCCCGGGCCCCACTCACGCCGCGGTGCGGGCGGCGCCCAGGCTCTGCCCGCGGCCGGTGCCGCAGTACTCCTCGCCCACGTACACCTCCATGTTGCGGGCCTCGCTCAGGATCCCGACGGAGACCATCTCGGCGGCGCCGCTGGGCCGGCACTCCAGGTGCAGCACGCAGGGCGCCTCGCCGCCCGCCCGCCTCTCCACGACGACGGCCTCGGTGCTGCGGGGGGGAAGCGCCACGGCCGCGTTGCCCCGCCAGGCCCAGGTTCGCTCCCGCCCACCCCGGCCCAGCCCGGCGCCCCCTCACGCCGCCGCCCGCTTGGCCGCAGCCGCCCGAGGGGACCCAGGGGGACAGCGCGGCCCTCCCCGGCCGCCGCCACCCTCACCTGGCCTCGCCGCCGCCCGCCTCCCGCCGCAGGCAGAGCGCCCGGGCCAGGCCGGCCGGCGGCGCGCAGGGCCAGGAGCACCCCGCCGCCACACAGCACGGCTCGGCCGCCAGCCCCGCCGCGGAGCCACTCGCCATCGCTGCGCCGCGGCCGGAACCGAGCGGGGCGGGGGCGGGGCGGGCGGAAGGCGCCTGCACGGGGGTGGCGGGCGGCGGGGCTGCGCATGCGCGGGCGGCGGGAGCGCGGCTGGGGCGGGTCGGTGACCCCCGCCCGGGGCTCGCGTCCCGGGATCGGCCTTGCCGGGGTGCTGGCGCTGTCCGCCAGGCGTCCGAGCTCACACCCGGCGTGCGGCAGGTGCCAGCGCCGGGCCTGCCCCGGGGAACGCCCGGCCCGCCGAGCCGCCCGCCGACGGTGCACCGCATAGGAGACAGGCGATAAATAAAAGATGGGATTCATCGCATTTCCAGTAGGATCCCGGCTGCCGGGCAGGGAGCGCTGCGAGGCGGCCGAACGCCCGGGGACGCGGGTGCCGCCTTCCTCGGTGGGTGCCCGGCTGAGGGGCCGTAATTAGGCCGTGCAAACGGGGCAGTGGATCTGAGCAGGCTTTGTACAAGCTAATATTTACTGATGCAGTCGGTTCTCCCCTTTTTTTCACTTAAGCCGTTGTTTGATGTAATTTACTGGCAATGGAAAAAACGGATTTGCTCTGTTTTAATGAATGAATGAATTAAAATTAATTAATGTAAATGTTTTAGAACGAAAACTGCTGTCTCGGTCTCCTTTTTGAGTTTCTGAATGCGCTTGACACCTCTGAAACACATAGCAAATTCATCCTGGTTTAGAAGCATTTCTTTTCTGCGTTTGGTGGCAATGTGGTTGCAGGATGCCTCGGAGGATTGTTCTGATCCTGGAAGAGCAATGAGCTGCACAAAATTACTTTGGTGAGGAGAATTATCTTTAACATAGAAGGGGCTGGGTAAGATCCCTGTTTGGGGGACTTCCACATGTTTATGGGATTTCCATGCATTCATACACATTGTATTTTTGATATTTTTAAAGTAAAGATGAAAAAATGGAGAACAACAAGCTGAAATTTCAAACAGTAGATTGTTTTATACTAGAGGTTTTTTAACTGAGCTGATAATAGCCAGTATAAACATCCTAAACATTGTATACGTTGGTAGCACTATTTTATGTTTCTAATCTCATATGATCTCACTGTGGTATCAAAGTCCTTTAGAACAAACCAGTTTGATCCCAGCATGGGTTGGTCCTCTCTCCAATCAGCGTTTAAGGACACGCTGCTTGTTATTTGCCTTAAGCTGCCTAACCAGGTTATTTTGCAAGCCTAATGGATTAAATTTTACTTCCCATTTCCTTAGCAGAGACGAAGTATCGGAGTACTTTTTCTGTTGTTTACCATCGGAGCAGACGGTTCTTGTTCCTCTAGTTCCCTGGTGCAGAGCAGCTAAGAGCCAGGTACACAATCTGCTCAGATGCTGTACTAGTTTCTCCAGCAAACCTAATCATGTTAAAACACAGCCTCTTTTTGTTCACTTTTGGACTAACTTTAACTGGAAAACCTTTTTGGATAAAAGGTAAGTTTTCAGCTTTTGTTACATACTCAGAAAGTTTCTCCAAGTCTTCTTGTACGCTCCAGTCCTGATCATAACGATGCACACCTTTCAAATCGAGTCATGGCTCTTCCCAGCTGTTAGGCTATTAGCTGACCTGCTAATTGAGAAAATCTTGTTCGGGAAAAAGGTGTCTGGAAAAGATTACGTGTTGAACCTTTTTATAGTTGAGCTCTTTGTGTTTGTTGTGGGTTTTTTTCTCCAGGATGTATAGGTAGGTAAATACATCATCTTCCATACAGGACACGGGTGGTGACAACTGCAGTTACTGTCACTTTCATCAATAGTACAGACTGTAGAAAAAGATTTCTTCTTCAGGATTGTGAAGGAAATGCCTACAGTTCTGTTTCAGTGCCTCATTAACTCATTTCCATTTATGATTTGTCTTCAGATTTTAGATTTAGCTGTAAGAACCGAAATATTTCTCAGAAAGCGATATTTTTATGATGCACATTAAAGACCTGCTTTCAGGTGTCAAAATTTAAATTGTTAGAACCGCGTTTCCACTGCTAGCTCAACACACATTTAACTCATGAAGCAGAATGGATTGTGTTATTTAGGTAGTGAAATTATTGAAGATTAAGGGCAAATTCAGAAGTAGTTACTGAGCGCCAATATTCTTTGCAGACCTGTTCACTAACAGCAACTTCCACATTTTGATTGCAATGGCAGTCTTTAATGTTAAACATGTGCAGCCTGCAGCTAGCTTATAAAAGTCCTGATGTTACCTGATAGGTAGAGATCATCATTACACTGGAGAATCCTCCTCCCCACTTTGAATGGGTGATTACGTGGCTTCTTTGCAATTGTGAATTCCTTTCACAGGAACGTGGGAGGCTGAGGGTGAGTTTGTACTGCCATAAATGAGAAGAAATCTCTTTGTTTCCTTATGAAAGAACAATTTAAGAGGGAAGAAACCACTTTTGTTGTTAAAACCCATGTTGTTGATTCTGTAGCCTGTTTAATAGCAACAGTTGTGTCTCCGCTGATTAAAGTCAACACTCAAACCAGACTGATGAGCTGACAAGAAAAAGGAAGATGAATTCAATTTCACGCAATTTTTTTTTAAAGTCACTGGAGGTTGGTTTTGACTTTATAAAACCACTTACCTGAAACCAGATATGTGGAAGACTTCTCATCTTTAGCTTCCTGCATTGGCATGATGTTCTGGAGATAATTGTGATATGATTTAAATGGCCACAAACCTTTTGCAAAGGTTTGACTGTCACTTGAACAAACAAAATGCAGCGTTAGGTGATGGCAGGAGGCAGCATGGTGAGCCAAGACTGTACATACAGTGGGCGGCAGAATTATATCCAGAGGACAACTGCAAGTATTCCTCATTCAGGGCAAGGGGGGAAGGAATACGAGTAAAGGCATTTATGTGGAACGAGAGGGCTGAAGGGAGAGTTGATTTAATCAAGGAAAGGGCCGAAAGAAGTAGAAGTATGAGCAAGAGGAAGAAGAGCAAGTGCAGGACCTAACAGCAACTCGAAGTAGTTGAAGAAAGTAAGAAACATCCCCCAGTGTATTTAGGGACTGAAATTATTCTCCTGGAGATACAATATTCTCCAATTATCTGTCTAACAAGTTCTGAAATATCCTGGCAAAGTTGGACCCACTATTGAAAACAATTGTACCATACAATTACACCAGGTCCATTGTGCCAGCCACGCCTAGAGAGCCCTGCTGTAGATTTACGGATCAGCACAGTATTCCTGGCACCAACAAGGTGATTTCACAAAGCTTGAAGGAACTGAATTCCATTTGAGATGTTTGCATCTCTTGCAGTTAATTTTAACCGGCCAGCTACTTAAAAAATTACTGTGATGGCACAGATAGGTGGACAGAGATGGCAGCTGTATAATTTTTTTGTTGTACATCAGGTTAAAAGCGTAAGTCATGGGAGAAAAAAAATGTTTCGAAAATTATAGACAAAATTACAAAATTAATAATCCAGAATAAGTGAGAATTAAGATTGTTTAAATCATGTGATAGTGTTTCTTTATGTGCTTCAGAAGAACCCAGCTTTAACCTGAAGTTAATTTTTTTTAATCAATTTGACTATTCCTAAACTTTCTTCGTCACTATCAAAACATACACTGAATACAGGAAGGCATCTATTTATTTTATTTTAATTTTTCTTGTTCTTGGAATTCTCTATTATGTTAGTGTCATATTCATTGAGGGGTTTATTTTTTAAAAGACTAATCTATTTGGTTTGATACTGTCTATATGAAGGAATGAGACGAGTCTGACCTATTATCCAAGCTTATAATGTAACTAAGACCAAGAGTCAAAGCCAAGATTGCCAGCCAGTTTTGAACACCCTGTTAAAGAAAAGTTTTGCTTGAATTTGCAGGTTTTAGCACTTTACATCAGTTGTTTGGAGTGGTGTAACCTTGAGTACAGTCAAAACGGCATGAGGCCACATTTTAAACACTCAGAAATTAAGATTAACATGGCCATGAATCAAAATGTTGATTTCTGAGACATTCCAAGCATAATCCAAGAGCTCTGGCACAGAGCAGCCCAAACTGAAGCATGGGCAGTCAGGTCCTGTACTGGTGAAATTACTCTTTCTCCATTTACAGCCAGATTAGAATGGTCTTTCGGCAATCACCACTGTGCAGCTGCCAACGTAACAGCTTACTTACCCTTTCTGATTCTTTAGACATTTCAAACTTTTTTTTTAGGTGTATCTTCTGAACAGACATCCAGACTTTCTACATTAGAAATAATTATTCCTCGAAGTCTGACAGGCAGAGAGAAACATCACCCATTTTTTCATGAGGTTTGTCATTCTACCTGATTTTTTCTTCTGATGTAGCTGTTCTTCCTGATACTGCTCTGTATTACACACACACACACAATGTATAGTATACATATTTTTGTGAAGAAATGTGCCCTGCACTCATTCTTTAGATTCTTAGTGTTTTCAACTAGTGTTGAGTATATTTGTTCCCCAAATGTCTGGGATTTCGGTCCAAGCTAGCACCTTTCAAGCTTCTAGTGCTGTTAACAGCCTTATAAAACAGGAGGGAGAAGGAACATAAAGACTATTTCCATTTCCTCTGAGCTGGATTAGATGTTGAACTTGAACCATGCTGTATGTGTTATTTTACTCATGGAACCTGGCCTTTGGATAACCGGAGGATTTCAGCCATGTAGCACCTAAAGGGCTGGTGGTTGCTTTGTAGAAACGGTCCCACAGAGTCGCACAAGTTAAACAAATGAGTTAAAAGAGAAAGATCTGAGCCTTAATTCTTCAGTTCTGAGGTAACTCTCTTTTGTGCTAGATAACGAGTCCATTACTGAAGTGACTGTTAATGAAATAACATTAGTCATCTTTGTGCAAACCAATTAAGGTAGAATCTGTGAGTTGTTCATCCGGCTACCAATGATTAACATAAGGAGTGTCAGGAAACACGGTGTGGTCATTGGACAAGGAGTGCATACATGGGCCGTGCCCTTCTGCCTTCCAAGTGAAAATTTATACGGTAATAGAATTTAAACTTTCCACAGGGAAGAACATAAAGTGTGCTGCTGAGGCCAAAATATAGAAGGCATGAGGGTTAGGAATCTGTGTTTTGGTAGACACTTAAATCATACGTAGTAGCTGGACTGCTCTTCTCCAACAAAACATGGAAGGGACACAACCAAGTAGAAAAATCACCTGATTAAGTGGTATCTTTTGTTCTGTTTCCAGGAGCATTCAGATGACAATCTTTCTTACTCAATTAAAACCAGAAATGGAACGTATCTTCTAAAACTGAAGAAAAATAAGTATGTGATGGAGTGTTCTAAGGAATCATACCGTCTTGGGAGTTAATTGCATACAGAGGAGTATTTTTGTACTGAAAAAACCCAGGGGAAAACATTTAAATGGCAGATTGTAGTAATTACAAAGTTACTCTTAAACATTGTCTCTGTTATGATACAAATAGAAGGGAGTAATATTTTTTCTTGTTATGAAGAAATTTATTTCAATTAATTTTTTATTAGCAGCACAATATAGTACATTTCAGAAAATCCTTATGGACAATTCAAATTCAGTTCAGTGTTAGCTTTTTATTGTGGGGGGGCGGGGGGAGGGTTGTTAAACATGTTGTATTTGAGGAAATTTGTCTGTTATTGTTGTTTCTCTTTCCTGAGCCTGTAATAGTCCAGGCCCTGATGCAACGCGGTCTGTTCAGATCCTACTCTAGGGGTATTTTAGTTAAAATGTTTCAAAATAACTTATGTTCCAAATAATGCAGCTCATTTTAAGGTATCTTGTTTCACATCTGTGGATTTTCATAATGATTTAGCATGAGTGTGCTAACAGAATGTAGTACTTACCAAGATTCTTGACTCTTCTTGCTTTCTAGACTGTTAAAAGAACTGTAGTTTATTTTTGTTTCCAGAAAGCTTCTTAGTGAAGACTTTATGCTGTATACATATGGGGGAAATGGGAAACTGGAGGCAACACAGTCACAAAACGAGGTATTGTACATAACAAAATATTGCATCAGTTTCCTCAAACCAGGGAAGCCAAGCTTTATGAATTGAAGGCCACATGAACCATTTGATAAAACTGAAGATGACAAGGACGTGTGTGCATCTAAATGTATTTTCAAAGCGATAGCAAATGCACAACCATTAATTCTGAGTGTCTTCGTATCTCTATAATAGGACAGTGAAAACTGGTGACATTTTTGGCAGTAGGAGGGAAAATGAGTGATGCATGTAATGTAACTACAGAAGAAATATATATTTGCTGGGAAAGAGGCTTTTGTGCGTTTTCACATTTGTAGCATTTCTGTTTAACCGATACAAAACGTAAGGTTCTGTGTCTTATGGGGGAGTGGGCTGTTTATGGGGATACAGCACCACTGTTTTCCAGGGTGTGAAAGGAGATGCCAGGAGATTATGCCAAGACTGAATTTGAGCTACCTGATTAGGTTGCATTTCTGCAATTAAAGGTACAATGGCAGCACCAAAGCTCTGTCGGTTTTAGGTCCTGTATCAAACAAACCTTATAAATGCTGTTGAACTTAATTTCAACTTTAAACTGCATGTGAGCTTAGTGAGACTTAATTGGGTGCTTTGTGCATGGGAGATCTTCTCAGATCAAGCCTTTGAGAGGAGTCTGTTTAAGAACAGGATGAGCAAAGTAGATGAAAATATTTTGCTAAATGATGGTGATGGGTTAAACTAAAAAGCTGTTGTTTTCTAGAACGAAGGGACCAAACACTATTGTAGGTACTCATGTCAAGTAATATTTTACTCCAAGAAGGCTGGGATTACTTTTAGAATAGGGAACTCTAAATTTGTAACAGCCAGCCTTGATGTCATGCAAATAGAACGGTTAGTTAGAATATAAGTTTGCATGTGAAGCCAACAGTCTTATTTTGTCATTAATTATGTGGTTTTGTTGCATTTCAGACACACTGTTACTATCATGGCACTGTTGAAGGAATTTCTGACTCAATGCTTGCTCTTAGCACATGTGATGGCCTTAGGTATTACCTCTTGCTTTTTACTTCAGGATAATTCATAGTGCAGTACCAAAGTAAAACAGTAAAAAACAGTTGCTATTCATCGTACTGCTGCAGAGAAAACACCATCCTATCTTGCAAAAATTTTTTACAAGTATTTCACCTTTTTGTAAAGCTGAAACTCTTTACAGGGTTTATAGTTTACCTCAGCTACCACTTTTCCCTCCTTTTCCAAAATTCCTTCACAGAAAGAAGATAATGCCAGAGGGAGCATCATCTAAATACAGGCAGAACATGGGCGTGAATTGAGGCCTTCGTTACTTGATGCAAGTGTCTTGACCAGAGATACGTTTGTAGTAGAAATGCTGTCTGATGATGCTTTCGCTGAACTTAAAACACTCCTGCAAACAATTCTGTCTTATGAATTAGGCATGTTTCAAAAGACAAACCATTTCCCTGAAAAAGTTTTGACCAAATTTGAAGCAGATTTTTGTGTTTCAAATACAATAAAATTACATTTACATTGAGAAACGTAAAAGGGCCAGATTAACGCATCAAAGATGGTTGTGTTCTCCCCGCAGAATCAGTCCGTATGAGTTGGCAAAGGAGATGGCATGCACAGCAAATTGTGCAGATATTCAGGATGTTCTTAGAGCGTGTCCATGTTCCACTGTGTTCACTGAGCCTGGCTTTTTAGCAGGAGTTTGAATGTACTTGTCGGTTGTAGTAGCCTTGTTCAGTTTGATGGCTTTTTGACAAGCAGGAAGAGGCAAATGGGGCAAAGTTCACCCATCTCTCACGTACAGTAACACAGTGAGATGCCACTCACAATAAATGATATTTCCTGGCATTCTTTTAAATGAGGAATAAAATGGTCAACGTACTCGTACTCCAGGTAGTGCTGGATCTCACTAAACAGAACAGATACTTCATTTTGGCTGTTCTGCAAACTTACGCAGACTCAAATCCTTTGTTTACTTTGTATTCACATTTTGGAGGATCTTCCTTCACAAGACTGTAACTAGAGAATTCTTGTCCTAAATATAGTTTTGAGATTCTGGAGAATAAGATAATAGCTTCTCAAAGATTTTGGCACAGCAAATGGGCATGTATCAGGTGTTCCTGAGCCATGGACAAATGCAAAATCTTTTATACTTAGGGGCATTCAGCAGTGCAATACTGCTGTTGCCCTCATAAACACCCCAGTGATTGCTTTTAGCCTCTCTGTCTTAAAAGATACCGTTTTCTAAAATGCTGAATTAGTTAGCTGCATGGGGCTAGAAGTGAGACTAAAGATCAGGACTAAAAGAGATCCTTTGCATACACACTTGTGTATGACTGAGTATTTTAAACAAGTTCTGTTTTGTCTTTTGAGAACCTGTTGGGCATTTGAACTTATATCCTATATTAAGATAATTTAAGATAATGACATATTTCAACATAGCGGTATGAACAGTTCTAGTTTTCAAGTATCCAGCTGTCATTCACTCACCTAGTCATAACCACAAGGGAAAAAACTGTGGAATAATTTTTCATTCTTTTATGATTATTAGAGGAATTCTCTACATTGGTGGCAAATGGTATGGAATGGAGCCGCTCAACACATCCAGCACATTTGAACACGTGTTTTACCCGTTGGAAGATATGCAGGATATCCCCTTCCAATGTGGTGTGCTGAACGTCAGCCTTCATCACGAGAAGATGTTTGTGAAGCACTCTGTGAAATACGTGTTCTTATCAAACAGTACCTCTAGCAGGGAAAAGCTTTTCAGGGTAAATACATTTCTGTTTCTCTCTTGAAAGCTGCAGTCTAAGCCATCTTGTCAATCTTTTCCAGCAGCCAAGGTCTCCAGAGCTTTGGCATGGTATTGCTGCAGGTGGGTTTGGCCTGGCAGGCCACTGCCTCGTGGCCTTCATTTTCATGGACCCCAAACAGCTGAGAGTACTGCTAAGGAAAACCTGAAATAGAAGAACAGCACAATGGGAATTTAAGATAGCTTGAAGCAATCCTTTAGCAGAAGAGCAGAGTGCCCAAGACAGTCATGGGTATGACACGAAAGGCACGGAGCTGCCATTCAGCTCATGCCTCCCCATGTCTGACCACATGTGAATTACTGACATTCAGATGTTTATGTGGAAATCTAAGGCAAATTGACTTTTAAGGCCATATTAAAACAAATTCATCATTGCTTTGTAAACACATGAAACGAAAATCGTGAGAGAGATAAGTAAAAACCTGGAACTCATTATTTATTATGTTAACTTATTGTGCTTTTTAATTTGCAGAAGCAGCGAGCTGTCCTGCCACAGAAAAGCTATGTGGAATTATTTGTCGTTGTGGATAACAACAGGGTAATGATAACATCCAATGCTGAATACATTTTATTACTTCATTAAATTTTTTCTCTGACATTCTCATCTGCTATTTTACAGTTTTTGATGAAGAAATCTGATCCTGCTGCGGTGCAAAGGGAAACAGTTGAGCTGATTAATTATGTTGATGGGGTAGGTCAGATACAGTAGTTTCTCCTTTATCATAGTTTTTTTCAAAAGAACAGCTAATGCAGTTCTGAAGCTGTGTTGGAATTTATACAACAATTTGTAACACGTTTAAGGCACATCATGAATTTATGCACTAGTCTTGTAGTGGCACAAGCAGGGGGAGAGATGCAAGATGCTTTAAAACAACTTCCACGTGCTCCCAGACTTTTGACTGCTCCAGGAACGTGAGGTCTTTGCTATGTTTTACATTTCTAGGAAGAGTATTTCTCATGTATGTAGTTTTTTATCAAGCGAGCTGTCAGTGCTGTGAACAATTCCATAAGCTCTCTGATCCTCTGTTCCCAGCTTCTCTTCTAGATAATTAGCTAAGGAAATGAATGAACATGGTCTTTTCAACTTCTCAAACTGGAAGATATACTTAGGTACCTTCACGAAGAAGATTTCCTTCGGTCATATATTCTTTCCTTATTTAGTTTTATATTATACATATTTTCATTTCGTTTGTAATGTATAAATGTATTTTAGTTTATAAATACAAATACATTTAGTTTCAAAGAAAATAAAGTTATGTCTCAATCATTATGTTCAGCATATTGTTTACTCAGTAGTAGTGATGTAAGCTTTTGTAAGTCAGTTGAAACAGGCTGATGGACAGTAATTATCTTTTTTTTTTTTTTTTCCCAGATGTATAGAGCATTAAATATCCAGATTGTTTTGGTTGGATTAGAGATCTGGACAGATACAAACCATATATCTGTAATGAATGGTTCAGCTGGAGATGTACTGAGTAGATTAGTTTCTTGGAGACAGAAAGATCTTCTTAAACGATCAAGAAATGATGTTAGCCATCTCATAATGTAAGTTTTCATTCAGTGGAAAAGCTAGCCATGCTGCAAGTGTTGTTAACGTATATGATTTGGGGTTTACATATGAATGAAAATATAACTGGAGTAAAATTCACTCACTTTCCAAGCTGTTTTAACCTGGAATAATGACAAGGAAATATAATCAAGTCTTTATAGTTAATCAACTCTAGGTAGCTCTGCTTGGGTAAGGGGACTGGAGCAGATGACCTCCAGAGGTCCCTTCCACCCTCAACCATCCTGTGATTTTGTGAACTCAGAAGCACTGACACAGCAGACTTAGGTGACTGATCATTAATTTCAAGTTATGTTATTCGGATATTCATTATTAATTACAGTGAACTCCTGATATGGTGATTTTTTTGTTACAAGACCTGTAACAAAAACACGTATGTTTTTGTTACAAGACCTGTAACAAAAAACCGCACGTTTTTGTTACAAGACCTGTAACAAAAACGCGTACGTTTTTGTTACAAGACCTGTAACAAAAACGCGTACGTTTTTGTTACAAGACCTGTAACAAAAACACACACGTTTTTGTTACAAGACCTGTAACAAAAACACACACGTTTTTGTTACAAGACCTGTAACAAAAACACGTTTTTGTTACAAGACCTGTAACACTGAAACGTGTTTTTGGATCACCAAATGTGACATCTAAAGTCACATAGCAAAATAGGACAGAAACAAATGCAAATCTTCCTGTGTCAGAAATAAGGCACCCAGTTTGCACAAGGCTTCAACATCAAGCCAACTCTGCAGCAGCCTTAATCTGCTTATTTGGCTTAGCATCCTTTGAATGATCAGTGCTTGCTTGGATGTATGAATGAAACTGTAAAGATAATATTTATGTAGTATTAATATTGGGAAAGGAGCAGAATGACCCAGCTGTTAATGCTATCTTTCTGTTTCTCTCGCTGGATCACTGAACTGATTAGTTCTGACATTGCCAACGTTTGCACCACAAATGAAACTTCAACCATAGCAACGCATGCAGGCAGCTCATAGGCAACATGCTTGGTTGGTTTGATTTTGTTTTCTGGGGTTTTTTTTTGTTTGTTTTGTTTGATTTTTTCTTTTAATAGAAAATGAATTTTGCCCTCCCAGATTTTGGGGAAGAAAGTAATGCAAATATGTGCCAGGGGGAAAACAGAAGGATAACTAAGCTGCCAACAGATTGCTTCAACCTGCACTCCAAATAGAGAAGGAATCAGTAAATTACGCTTTGTTGAATCGCTCTGCTTGGCTTTCACCACTACATAATAATAGTCTTATGTAATTCATTGGGATGTTGGCACTTGGCTTGTGAAGCACATTGTACACAGTAACGCTGAGGGTGCGCTTTGTACCATTTACCTTTTCAGAGAAGCAACAGTATGTAGTTAGTTTTGTTTAAGTTTATAGTATATAGTTGGGGGATGACTTTTCAATTAAGGGACTCTTTGTGGGTTATCAGAGAAAAGGTCTGACTATTTTAGATCTGACATGTTTTTCTGAGTGATGTTTATGTTGTATTTATAAGATGATAGAAACAACAGTAAGGACAAACCACAGTTACTTTGTTGAAGATCACAGGTCCTCCTGTACAGGCTCCCTCAGCTTAGATACTTACTGGATGATAACGTGCTGCCAGTTCTAGCAAAAATCTTCTGTTCCCTGGTTTTAATGATTGTTAGCTGGCTCCTGCTGTATGGAGATAAAGTGGGAGAAGAAAACATTAATTTGTTAGAAATACTTCTTTTCAGACTTTTATTTTCCAAAAGCTACCCCTAAATTTAGCCTCTGGAATGCTTTGTAATAGGACACATTCCACAGAAACTATGACCCTTTAGAGCAGCTGTGTTGAATACAAACAGCCTCATTCAAGTCCAGGAAAAATGCCAGAAGCAGACATCTGTTTCACATTCCGAGGCTCTGGGCAGAGCCTTCCAGGGGTGGCTGAATGGCATTCACTACTCTCAATCTGCAAACACTGCAACAGACGCTCTCTAGGGCAACTGGCTGTGTTGTGCACTAGAGTAATCTGCCGTGTGTTCGGGCTCATGGGCCAACACAGTTTGTGCATCTTGGCTTCCACCACACTGCACATACTCGCCTGCTCACACAGTCCTGCTCCCTGGGAGGAAGCAGACTTCTTCCCAGCTGCTCCCATGCTGTCACTGCTGCCTAGTACCAGCAATCTGAAGCTTTTGAAGACTGTTCACCCCCCAGTTTCATGAGTGGCAGGGAAGCAGCTCAGCAGCTTTGTATCCAAAGCAGCAACTGAACTGTCCATGGAAGAGCTTCGCACTTTAATGGCGGTATTTCTTGTGCTCCTTTGGTGGAGCAATGTGTAATTGGAAACAATTAGTTAAGAAAAGTTGTTTCAGTCTTCTGTCTATGCTTAAGATGTGTTTATGTCAATAAAGTGTTTTGATAAATATCTCCCTCTGGAGCTTTGATTTATAAACTACATGTTTTACAATGTTTTTTTGTTAGAGCTCTTGAAAATATCTCCTTTTAGCCTGTCAAGCAGACAACTATACCAGTTTCTCTTCCTTTACGAAATGCAGTTTGGTGTAAATACAGACTGAATAAGTGGCAAAGTCAACTCTTCCTCCCCTCCCCCCCAGCCCCCCCCCCCAAAAAAAAAAAACAAAACCCAAAAACAAAACCCAAAGGTTTAGTGAAACCTTTCAAAAGTTACTATGGAAAGGTAAGTTATCAGCAAAGAGAATGAAACCAGGGGAAGCTGAAGCTATTACCTGTGTGTTTAAGTCTGCTGATATGTCTCATAACCATTTGCCAGCAACATTTAATAGAAAGCACGTAAAACTTTATCATTCTACAAAACGCGAAAAATACACAAAATTTTTACAAAATGTATGAATAGCAGAGAGCCCTCATTTTGTTCAGCACACTTCAGTAGTTGCAGGAGACATGCTATCACATTCTGTAACCTTATGTATTTCTTCTTATCAATTCATATATTTCTTCGTTTAAGTCCTACCTGTAAAGAGCTTCTGCATCTGTGGCGGGTTATCTCCATTCCTTAACTTTCCTTTGTGGATCAAAGGAGCAGCCCTGTCTGCAGTGATAAAAACATCCTGGTGGTTTGGATGGTTGGAAACCCTGCTTTCCCAGCTTCATTCCACACGCTTATCAGGGTCACTGAGTAACCTGCCAGTTGTCTCATCAGTTTTGTTGCTTTTCAGCATGTTGTGTCAGCACATGCAAGCTTCAGATGCCAAGGGTGTCCTCTTCAGTTCAGAAGTTGAAACAGTCACTGGTTCCTGCCATTAGCTCAGCTCCCAGCATAGGGCTAAGGGAGAGAACCGGGCAGAAGTTAATTTCCAGCAAGTCTGTGGAACAAATACAACATGGGAATGGGGAGCAGCTGTTGCATGGGACCTTTGGGAAGGCACAGGAAGAGAAAGAAAAGGAGATGGCAGTGGTGTACAGAACTACCATGCTGCCACTAGCCTTGGTCTGTGGCAACATGGAGGACACGGAGTTTCTATAGTGCTGGAGGCTTTGTCCTCCAAATTGCAGGGGAGATAAGTGAGCTCCCATTACCTTAGAGCAGACATCTCACACACCCCTGGTTCCCTACAAGCTAGCTGCCTGAAAGGGAGATTCCCAGGTGGGGCCTGTGGCCAAGGCATGGCTCCAGCATGGCTCCCCTCTGCCCTCTTGCTGTTATGCCGCCCATCCCATTAGTGCCCTCGTGCTCCCGCAGATAATGAGAAAGTCTTTGCTGTCCCACTGCAGGCAAGTCACAAACATCAGGAGGAGACAGAAGGATCAAGAGAACAAGTATCTATGTAAAACTGATGCTTTAAGTTGACAAAGGGAGACATACACCTTGCCAAATCGTAAGGGCAGTGCCCAGAGTGTGGGCAGCAGCTGAGCCAAGCAGGAAGACCCAAGTGACTGGCAAGTCATCACTGCCAAACTCTCTCTGCTGGACATGATCCTCACCATTATTTTGATGTAACTTTGAGATGATGGTTTATCATAGCACTTTTTTCCTTAATCTACCCAAATTAGTTTCATCTGGGTTCCCATCAGATGTGTCACACGTGTCTTTGACCAAAATAACCTCAGTAGATTGTCAGGAGCTTGCTTAACCCCAGGATGCCCGGCAGCTTGATTTCTCCACACTTTTGCTAATGGAAGAGCTGGCACATGTTCTGACTAAGGATTATGAAGGTATCTAAGCAGCAATACTTTTTATTTCCCCTGAAAAATGACAAATAAATCATCTATGTAGTCTGCAATGCTTTCAGAGAAAAACAATAAATGCCAATAGATTCCAAATGTTTTTCCTAACAGTTTTAATAGAACAAAACTAGTTTTATTACTGAAAATCAGAATACAGTTTCATTAACACTGCAGTCAACTTTAAAAAAAACCATGATTACCTTTGAGGTAGAGGGAAAATAATTAGAAATGAGTCACATAAATTGTTTCTCTTCAAATTGGTACTAACTTGTTTTCACAACAATGCATTTTAGACATTGGGTTTTGAAATGTAAGTCAATAATGTAAAAGCTTGTCAAATTCCACTTTATTGATTCTTACTAATGACAAAATTGACTAGGAGCTTGAAACAGGAGCTGTTATTTAAACAAGTTCTTCCCCTTCCCCTTAAAAATCACCGTTCTAGGTCTGATCCTGCAAACCTAGAGCTTTAATTGAAGTTATACTCTGGATTACATTTTTAGCATAGAAGTGGTAAAGTCTTGTCACATTTATTTTCATTGATAAGAATATTGAGCCATTCCTAGTAAAGCAACTGAGAGTTAATTTATGTTTTCAAACAAAAAGTAAACATTGTATCAGCTTTAACCTCAATCATAATTGCCTTACTTTAAGTGCATATGCCATTTGCGTGTACACATTTCAGTTCATCTTTAGTCTAAGCACTTAACTCCACAGGAGATGTACTTATGCAGTGTCATGTTCTAACCCTGGCCAGCAACCAAGCCCCACGCAGCCGCTTGCTCACTCCCCCTCACCCAGAGGGATGGGGAGGAGGATCAGAAAGGAATGGAAAACTCAAGGGTTGAGATAAGAACAATTTAATAGGTAAAGCAAAAGCCGCGCACGCAAGCAAAGCAAAACTAGGGATCCGTGCACTGCTTCCCATGGGCAGGCAGGTGCTCGGCCATCCCCAGGAAAGCAGGGCTCCAGCACGTGTAACGGTGCCTTGGGAAGACAAATGCCATAATGCCAAATTTCCCCTCCTTCCTTCTTCTTCCCCCAATTTATATACTCAGCATGACGTCATATGGCATGGCATACCTCTTTGGCTAGTTTGGGTCACCTGCCCTGGCTGTGTCCCCTCGCAATGTCCTGTGCCCCTCCAGCCCTCTTGCTGGCAGGGCCCAAGAAACCAAGTCCTTGATTTAGTATAAACATCACCCAGCAACACCTAAAAACATCAGTGTGCTGTCAATATTGTTCTCACATGAAATCCAAAACACAGCACTGCACCAGCTTCTAAGAAGAAAATTAACTCTATCCCAGCTGAAAGCAGGACATGCAGTTGCCAAGTCATACAATTGTTTTCTGCATTTTACGGCTGAATAAATGAACACCGTAGTGTAGATGCAAATTGTATGCCCATCCAAGTATCATGCTAGTTTAACACTTGCAACATACACTACTAATCCTTAAAAGTGCAGGAACTTTACTACGAATGTTACGAAGATGGTGTACTTTCCTCCGACATTTTAGTGTGATCCAGTCTCTATCCTCTTAAAAGTTTCTTGAGTCTTTCACTGACTACAAATAGATTGTGTCTTTTTGTCTTGCATGCCTAACTGGGCAATCCCTGCTTTGCCACGAAGAATGACAAGATGAAAGAGACAACATGGTATGAATTGTTCTTTGGTCCAGCTGGGAAGAATGGAAGCCATCCCACAGAACAGGCTCTGGAATACACAAATAAAATAGCATGCCAAAGAGAGGAAATACATACAAGAAAGCTGCCAAGACTGTGATGTAATGTCTCTGATTAGCTACATTCAGGTCTGTACCAGAAAAAATACTTGCCACAGAAACTGCAATGAACGGAGCCTGTGCTCCCACAAACACACAAAACTTGAGAGGCACTGCCCTTGTCCACGACAGATGTTTTCGCTGGTGCCCACAGGTCTTGGGCCAGTGCCATGCACAGCCTGTCCCAGCCACACAGGCTGCCCCGCTGCACCCAGACTGGGAAACAGAATTTGAAAGCTCTGCAAGTTAAGTATGTTTTCACATGTACAGGCAAATTGTCAAATTAGCAGTATGTAGAAAAGGCAATACAGGAGAAATGGGAAATGGGTGATAGCTAAAATCGTGAGTTGAGATCATGCACCCGGGTGTGACTCAGGGGCTGCTAGCAGCGGCCCTGCAGATGCTGCTATGATTTCACATGGGTCAGTGGCTGTCCTGGCCAGCACAAACCTGGCTGGAAAACAAGGGAAGATGTCTTCATCCAGCGTCTCAGGGCTCCTGCTGCCTCTTGAGGCTGGAAAGAGTCCCTCCAAAGCCCAGAAACTGGCCTGGCACCTCTGTCATCCTCTGTTTGTTGGGTTCATCGCCCTCATCCGGGGCACTGAGGCATCAACGCCTATGCTGTACGTGCAGGATCACATCAGTTTTTTGGCTTGCATTTATGCAAATCCCTTCACAAGCATAAAATCAGTGTTCACCGTTCACAACAGCTCTGTTTCTACACATAGTGATGGACTTTACATACAACGGATGTCTTTTCCACTCATAAAATCTCTTCTAAAGCTGACACGCTTTCAGCTGAACTGTGATACAATTTATTTCAGCTGACTTGGTAATTATTGAAGCATTCCATTTTAATTAGGATGATAGTTAATGAGATCTGCCATAAAATCATTCATGGGTTTTAGTCTAGCAATAGAAATAGAGGAATAAATCTGAACAGTATACAATGCATTGTTATCTTCTGTCACAGCTAATCAAAGGAAGCCTATACAGAGATAGGACTTGATGGTGACAGGAAGACAGACACATTTCTCCAATTAACTATTTTCTTCTTATACGGCAAAAAAGGCACTGCATCTATATGAGATCATCTAGAAAAGCCCTCCTTCCTGAAAAATACTATATCCTTTTATGTTGCCTAGCTACATGCTGCTGTTACCTTAGAAGGCTGTAGATTGATCTGAACAATTCTGATGGTGCTGAGGTGCTTTAGCAGAGGAGTGATGCAAATATATAACCCTCTCTTTGGCAAAGATTATGAAAGGAAGGGGTGAGTGTGAAAAGAAAGACCCTTTGCAGAAAAGCAATTTACTGTACTCATCATATTTTTTTTGACATTAATTGTTGAATAAAGACCATTTCCCCCCACAGCCCTGGGTGTATGAGCAGGCAGTGAAGTCACAGACTTGACGGTTTTAATGTGAGAGCCTGATGCCAAGGAAGCATTTGCCTGGTTCATGTTAATTACTGCTATGAGTAAGTGTAGAGAAAGGAAAAGACTGTCAAGGTCCAATTCTGATCTCATTTCCAAAACTGTAAACAGGGAAAAATGCCATGAAATGTAACGAATTTGCTGAATTTTATTACCAATGGAGAATGGGATGATCACTGAGTCCTTTGAATATAAGTAGCTTTGATGATTTGGAAAATTAAGGAAGTCCACTTAGAATGCCTAAGGCCCAAAGATTTACATTGTAATGTGCCTGTCAAACAAACCTCTGACAGGGAACTCTGCCTCCATGCATGAGACAAGCAGCGATTGAGAGATGAGCAATAATTCCCTGGCACTTCCCCAACATGATCAGCAGCTCAGCATGCCACTGCCTTGCCAAAGATTTCAGTATGCTGGTGTTCACTAGATGTGGAGAAGCTGCTTGAGGGAGGAATAAGATGAACAGGGAAATAAAGTTATTTCTTACTTGCTTCACTGTAACTGGTTTGGGTGTAGAACGTCTTTGATATGCGTCAAGATTCTGCGGTTTTATCTTTAGGACTAAGAGACATTTAGCAGTGGAGTTTTGATGCAGCTTTTTCTAGTTAGGGCTCGCTCTGAGATTAAGGTTTGCATTCGCCTTCATTAAAAAATATTTTTTGAGTCTACTGTCTATAACCCTCTTTATAGAAGGTACACACTTCATACCGTTCTATTACCTCAGTCTATGCTTGTGCTTGCTGTGTTTTATCATGAGCCTAGATCCTGATAAATTTGTATTTTTGGAGAGAAAGTGGTAGATAATGAAACATATTATGATTACAATAATTATTATTACATTCTTTCTCAAGAATAAAATCAGAAAGAACTTTGACAATTTAAATTTGACAATTAAAGTGAAATTAAAAAAGCTTATTTGATTCTAGTATAATTCTACCATAAGAATTTTGAAAGTCTTCATCAGAATATCTTGCATAGCATTAGAGGCAAAGCAGGAAATGAGACATTTACAATAAACAAGAGATGCCTGTTACTGCTATGATGTAAATGTGGAATTTGCCAAACTCAGCACATTCCAACTGGACAAATTATAGCATCTCCAAATTCCTACACATTTTACATGAATGATTCCATGACATCACTCACCACAGGAAAAGACACCATAAATTCTGCACTGGGTTATAAAGAAGTATAAAGCCTCTCTAATTCAAATTCATAAGTCTTCCCTGTGACTGTAAGGTTTTGCCCCTGCTTCAAGCTTTCATTTGTTGAAATGAAAGGGAAATGGAGTTTTCCCTACAAGGGAAACAACATCAGACTTTATCACCCGAAACAAAAAGGCAGCTATGTTTACATTCTGGTCCCCACCAGTCCCCACCAGAAGCCTTATACAAGGTGCAGTGATTCTAAGCATTATAAATGCACATTTGGACATAAAACTAAAGTTCTCTGTATAAGAAAAGATAGACTAAAAAACCATTGTGCTTTTTTCTTATCTAGTACACAGAAGAGGGCAGCACAGTTAAAGTTTCACTTTATATTGCCACAGGCATTATAAATTGTGTTTCTGTCTACGAGGGACGGATCAATGTCACTCTGCATGCTGGAAGCACGTTGGTCATTTCCTCAGAGGACCACTGGTCTGCTCCTGCTTACAGGTTTTCACTTCAAGGACACTTTTCCTTGTTCACCTGTCATATTCATGGGAACATCTACAATATGATCACTTTATCCAGATTTTCAGACCCCACATCCCCAGATCTTCTTTCCTTTGCTGTCTCTGTCATGTGCTGAAATGTAAGCAACACTTTTTGTCACTGGCACAATCTGATGTACTCCCGGCACCCTCACTGTAATCTCGTGCTACAGTTCTCCAACTACACTTTCCTTTTGCAAGTTTCTGCGCTTTTTTTCTGCAGTACTATGTGGAAGATGCCTGCTAACAGGCAACTTTTGAAGACATTGTTCTGCAGGTGTATGGAAGAAATGGGCTCTGTGGGTTACCAAGGGCAGCTTTAGGCTGTTTTCTACCCAATTTCCTGCCTATTAAATCCTCAGTTCCTCAATAAAAGAAAGTTACAGTAGGTCCATGAAAATGTTATTTAATGCTTAGCTGGCAGTTTAAACAGATGCTAGGAATTCTCAGGATTAACAAGGAAAGCAGAAAGCATCACTGTCCGCTGTGGAAGTCCATGAGCACATGCAGTTTAAATAATCTGTGTTTCTAATATGTGTGCATCTTGTCCCCTAACTTCTAAAAAAATGTATTAGAAAAGATACAGAGAAGGGCAAGCAGGGATCATGTTGGCACAGGGAGTGACTGCATACTCTAGGTTCCCCAGCCAAAAGAGGTAATTACTGCAGAAAGCTGTAAAATCATTACATGTATGAAGAAGACATGAGGGAAATATTCTCTGCTTCACAGTACAACGAATGAGGATGTTGCAGAATATCAAAAAACTACATCGGTTAAAAAGCAATTAGAAAAATAAGCTGAAAAAACACATCGAGGGTCTCTGAACAAAAGGAATACTTTTTGCCTGGCAATTGTATGGGAGGAGTTTTAATTATGTTTATCATGTTCTTCTTGTCCATTCTTCTTTACATACCTGCTACAGACAGCTGCTGGAAACTGGCTGTAAATTGAGTTTGACCCACTACAGCTCCTTTAGTTTGTTATTGTAAAGAGATTCATTTCTCTTGCCAAGAGCTATTGCTGGTAAACAATAAATCTCACATCTGCAATTTGCTCCCTTACCACTATGTACTTCTTAGTAAGACAGGCAGCCATTTACTTTGCCCACTCCTTAAACCAACTGTCTGTTGCAATCTGTAAATTCAGAAACCTTTTCATGGTATCAGACTTCTAGATATTTCTTGTAAAGGGCCTCTGAAATCCACACTAAGGAGTATACATCCCACAGGAATTGTAACAGGATATTTAGCATTCCATTCATGGATGGATGATGTAAGTCATGCACATTGGCCATGACAGGTTTAATACTGAAAAAGAGGAATCAGGGGTGATAAAAGAAAGTAATTATGGAAATATCTTAGGTCATGTTCTGATTTTACTCCAAACTTGAAATGCAATAGGAGCAAACAGCTGATCACATATAGTATGTGCTAATGAGTCCGTTCCGCAGTGACTGAGGAAACCAAGGGAGTATCCAAACTCTGACTCTTGTAGCAGCGTATAGCATGAGCAGTTACTCTGTCAGTAAGAAGTAAACTCAGATCTGAAAAACCAGAAATCAGTGTAAATTTGAAGTTACATTGAGATAGAATGCTTTTCCAAGTATATTCTAACAGGAGAGTTTACTAATAGTGTGGTGCACTTTGTGAAAAAAAGTGGGAGAGCTGCACAGGCATAAATGAAATCAGATATGCCACTTGTGCAACTTCTTTTCAGAGCAATGATTCACCTGGTTCAGTTGGTCATGAGGTTATCTAGTAGTGGAAGTTTTTGAGCTTACTCAAAGCCGTGAGAAATTCAGAGCAGTGGGAAGATGAACCACATTTCCAGTTATTCTTATCCCAAGTTATTTTTTGTACTCTTTTGCAAGAGTTTCAGAAAGACAGGCCTTTGCTTTATATTACAAGCAATGGACTGTAAACATATCTATTTCATAATTTTCTACCTGAAAAACGCAAACAGTACTACATTCTTCTGCAGTACCTACCAGTGGCCTTTAGAATTTCTGGTCTGGATCTCAGAGGAAGCACAGTAGCCATGAGAGGTACCAACCTGTGATTAATTCTGCAGATATAACAACGGAATTAGTTAGGTTTCTTCTTGCATCTCCCCCTTGCCACTCTACGTGAGCTTTCTAAGCTGTGTCAATTTCTATCAACTCCAAAGCTCATATTTCTCACATGTTATTGTTGCAGCCCCAATTCATGGCTACCACTCCTCAATCAAAAATATTCCCTGTTGTTAAATGCAAGAGTAATTATGAAGAAAAGCATGGCTTCTTGGATGAAGGGGTGTGCCTCCCTCCCTTGGCAATATCCAAATGCAGGTTCACCATTGGTGTGGTATTTATCAGGCCAGCTAACAAAGGAGTTAGTGCTAAGGCTGAAAGCTCCACATTGCTACAGTTACTTATAACAGTTCAAACTGTAGCCTACTTTTACATCCTGTGTATTAACTGTGAGATAATGCAATATACCATATGCTACACAAGAAAAGGTGTAATACATATTTGTATACAATCCATAAACTAAACCAGTTAGCCTGTATCTGTTCACAATAATCTGTGATTTTAAGGGTGATGGTGAGGAAAACTTGACACCACATTTGCATTATATCCTACTTTTTGTAGGGTAAAGAAAAAATGTTTTGATTTTTTTTTTCTTAATTTCCCTGTGCCTCTCTCTCTCTTGCTTAGGTTAAAACAAAAAAACCCAACACATTTCCTACTGCTGCCTCTGTCTCTTCGCCCATTGGCCTGAGTTTTTTCAGTTCTGTAATTAAAATAATAATAAATGCTGCTATTTATTTTTTAGGCCAGGTATTTGGGAGGTAGCCAGAGTCATGCTTCTGCAGGAGTAATGCTTCATATAACTTGGCAAGAACAGACCTTTGTGGATATCTCTCCCGTTTGTATCGAAATAACTTCACCCACATAACAGCTGATTAATTAGACTTGAAGCAGTGCAGATGAGTTGAAAAGTAAGGAGAAGAGAAACCCATGACTTCCAGTATAGAGACACACTTTCTAGCAAACCTCACTGCTGCTAATTCAGTCTTTGAGCTGCTCAAAATATTTCTATTATTCCTAATCAAAGGTGAAACAACTCCAATGTAAGACAGCAGCAAAACCAAAAACTGGAATTCGGTGATAAAATTAATTTGATGTAAAACATAAAAATGTTATTTATAATATGGCATTTTGCCTTGAACAAACAATGCTGAGGCAGAATCACATATAGTTAATTCAACCCCCCACATTCTGCTTTTTTATCTGAAAATTCAAAGAGGAGGAGGTTAGGTGTTAGGTTATACATGCTTAGTTATCACTGCACCCCCTGCAAAGTCTGTGCTTGTCATTTAGACCGTGAAATGCATTCTGCACCTAATATAGCATAAAGAAACTCCAGGCACAAGCTTTATTACCCCAGGAATAAATAACTGGAAAACCAGGATCGGACTGCATGTTTTACATTTTCCATATGATGAAGAAAGTGCACTAGAAATGAACACTGATACTTCTCAAAAGCTAGGGCAAAACTGAAAGGGGAAAAAAGAGAGAGAGAGAATAAGAAAGGAATGAGATAACAGAAAAAAAGGAACTGGATATACTACAACAGTAAAATATAAAAGAAAGGCACCTTAAGTGAAAAGCATATGAAAGCAGGAAAATTAAAATAATATGAAGATGACACGAAATTGGAAGAAAAAAAAAGAAGTAATGCCTTTTAGAGAGCTTTGTGCTCAAATCCACATGATATAGGATATTAGTGTTCCTTTCCTTCTAAGTCTCAGACCAAATTCTTCCACCAGAACCACAGGACACACACCACAGGTGCTGGGCAGGCAAGCAAATGTGAAGTTTTTGGATTGGTTCGGAAATGAGAGGATACAGTGGCTCCACCAGGATCACAGAATAACCTGATAATTAGGATGTAGTTGACTGGGGTCCCTGAAACCAGAAATGGACACAGTGCTCCTAGCCTCAGCCAAACTTGCTTGTTCCTTTTGTTACGTCATATCTCCTCATGCAGAGAGGATCCAGGTTAGACAGCAGCCCCTGGGCTGCAGCTCTGCTGCTGGTTATATGACACAGCCACTGCAGGGGACAGGCACCTGAATTGCTCAGGAGCCACCCATGACTCAAGAACTGCAGATGGTAGCACTGCTACTGTGATAACCCTGATTCAATGCACTTACAATCCGCCATGCAGGCTGGAGTGGACTTTTACCTTCAACATTGATAGACTCCAGGTCTGGCTCTATGTAAAATTCAACAAAATTATAAAATTTCCACTTTCCAACTCAATATGTAAGGAATGGTGTGTGAGGCTCACTAAAAATGTCAAGTCTACAGTATGTGTCTGAAGCATTCATTAACAAACCCTAGACCAGTAGAAGTGAGAACAATGGAAAATTAGAAAAGCAAGACATGAAAATATATTTTAAATATAATTAAATTAAAGTTAATACATCTGCTAGAAGCATAGTCACATAGAAATGGAAACTCAAGGCAGGTGAGAAAGGAGATGGTCTTAAAATCCTTCAAAGAAACTAAAAGATCAGCATTTCAAGCCTGTGGTCTCCTATTGACCCCACTGAAATCAGCAGGTGCCACAGTAATGTACACATGAATCTATAGCAATAATTAACAGCAAATAGAACTACACATGAAAAAGCACTTGATATATCTCAAGTGATTAACCTGAATTATCTGTTAATTCCTTCCAACTTCACAAAATAGCTGGACTTATTAAGATCACAGGAGATAAACCAGCTACATGACCCCTGTGATCTCCCCCTCTCTGGTTCCAGGCACAAATCCTGCAGTGGATGGGAACAGACTTAACTGCCTTGGCGCAGCACTCCGTGCAACTTGTACTCATCCCTCTAGGAACAACTGAGGCTCTGGGGACCTAATCCAAGGCCATCTCACCTTCTGTTAAAGGACAACTCACAGAACCCAGTGCCAGGCCCTGAGTGCTATCTTGTAACCATAGTGGTATTGTATAACCGTTAATTCATTAGTTGTACCTGGGTGCTGGCACAAAACAAGTACTTGCAAAAGAGTAATGAATTTTCTCTATGATTTCTATTAGGTATTATTTTATTTTCAGTCACTTTTCCTGCTGAAATACTGTTCTCTCAAAGCTTTTATTTACCACTTTTACATACGCCTTTCCTGATAGATTTTGGCTAGCAAGGGTCCTATCTTGCATTTACATTGCTAAAATGTTAATAATTCTTATCTGCAAAAGGCCTGGAATAAAACACGGTTTCTTTAAGCCCTGTGAAACTCCCATTTTTAGTTTGGTTCCAGCCCGTGGTGCTATATGTGGCACGAAAGTGGCACTGTATCTTTGGTTCTGATGCTTCTCAGATTTCCCTCCTTTCACACAGAAAAGAATTAAAAATACCCCCACTTTATATGTCAGCTTCTAAAGTTTGACCCTGACACACAGAAAAGGCATGCAAGGAAGACTGGTCCAAAAGACTTAAAAACCCACTCAGGATATTTTGAGGTGAGAATTTTAAGGAGAAACATTCACATTTTAGAAAAGTTAACTGAAGATGAACCATTTCTGGAAGCATATTTACATAATTAACTGTATATAAATAGAGTTTAATCAAGATGGTTTGGCAGATTCCAGTTTATCCAAGTGAAGCAAGTATGGCGTACTTTGAATGCTAACCAAAATGTATTTAAATACGATTTTAAATGCTAACCAGAGGTTTATAATTCGGTTCAGTTAACTGAAGCACACACTTCATTTCATCGCCAAACTCTTACTATTTAAGCTGACAAGGCTATTTTGGTTGCTGTTTTGTGAGACAGGCAGAGAGAACTTGCTGCAAGCACTTGGTGATCTTTAACTGCCACATTAACACTTCAAACTGCAGTTATCAGGGTGAAGGGGCCAAAACCTCCCCAGGAGCACGGACTGGGGAACTCTAACTGGCTTCTGAAAGTAACACAATATTCACTCACTTAATTTCACGGGGGAAAATATGCATCTCCTGTGGTCAGTCCCTTCAAAGTATTTCTCCCATTTATCTTTGTGGCAGTTAAGTAGCCTGAGAAGTTTAACATGTCATAAGAAAAAAGATGTTTCTGAGCTGGTATGCTATATTTTATTGCCTATGCCACCCCATAGCCCGAGGCCATAGACCCTTTACTTTCCTTTTCCCCTTACCTTATTCCCTACATCTATAACTTCGTTTCCATCACCTCCCTACCTCTTGCCTTCTTTAGCCTTGTTTCTGCATCTGATCTGTAAACCCTTAAACTGTCATGAATTTGATGGCTACTGTCCTATGCAGAGTCACAGGGATTTTCCCGTGCAGATTAGGCTGTAATCTTTTGGGAGCAGGAGCCAGAGTTATTTTGGCTGTAAAATGTCTAACATGTTTCGGTTGCTAGGTAAACAATGAACTGTATACATGATGGTTGGGTGAGCCATCGAGAATACAAGTATAGTTATCTGGTTAGTCGTTTTCTTCACCGGATCACACGGTAATGACTGTGCCACTTATAAGGCTTTCACTGTCTCACTTTGCTGCTCAGGTGAAATCAAAAGAATTTGACCTTTATGTTTTATCTTGGCCTCCTAAACTGTTAACACTGCACGTGGACCCATCGACAAGCTTACCAGGTTAAGCGCAACACCTTGCACTGGTGCTTTTCTCATAACCCACTCCCGAACGCTGAGTACACCAGGTACAAAGCAATGCAAATATTGCAAATTTGCAAATATTTTCCCTAACACTACTGTAGAAACCAGGGCCATACCTAAACTCCTGGACAATGACATTGAGCCTAACACGCTGCGGAAACCCCTGAGCATACAACACGCGCTCCCTAGCACAGGGCAGCGAGTGGAAACAAGAGACACGAACGGCAAACGCTGCCTTCCATTGCCCGCGGGGGGCGGGCGCGGGGCTGCGGGGCAGAGCCCGCCGGACCGAGCACACAGCCTGCCCTCCCTACGCGGGACGGCATCCCCGCCGCAACGCTCCGCGCCCCTCCCTCGCCTCCCCACGGCCGGGCCGGGCCCCGGCAGCTTCTCCCCGCCGACGAGAGGGGAGCGCCACCGCCCACAGAACGGGCTTCTCCCCCGGCGTCGGGCTCTCCACGGGCTGGGTCGGGCTGGGCCGAACCGCGCCGCGCCGAGCCGCGCCGAGGCGGACCGAGCCGAGCCGAGCCGAGCCGCGCCGCGCCGCGCTGCCGGGGGCGGACGGCGCTGCCCACGGGTGCGCTGGCAGGGCGCCGCGCGGCGCGCGTCACGGCGGGGAGGGCCGGGCTGCCGGAGCTATAAATAGGCGCGAGGAGCGGGGTGGTGGCAGCACTCGCCGAGGGAGCTGCCGTGGAGGTACGGGCGGCTAGCGGCGGGGAACCCCTAACTGCTTCCCGCCCTTCGCGGAGCGCCCCGAGGTAAGCGCTGCTCCGGGATCGGGATCGGGGCCGGGACGCTGCAGGGGCGGCGGGTGCTGACAGTGCTCCTGTCCCCTCTGCCGCAGCCAGGCACCCCCATGACTCTGAACCGCGGCGACAAGCTGCGCTACCTGGACAAGCGGCGCGGCAGCATGCCCTTCTCCGTGCACCAGCAGCTGCACCGGCGAAGCATGCCGGTGGACGAGCGGGACCTGCGTGCCGCCCTGCCGCAGGGCGAGCTCTCCGGCCTGGTGCGCTGCACGTCGTACAGCCCCGGCGAGGCGCACCGGGAGAGCTGGGCCTCCGACTCCTCCGACTCCGTCATCTCCTCGGGCAGCGACTCCGACAGCAACCTCTACAAGGTGATCCTGCTGGGCGAGCACGGCGTCGGCAAGACCAGCCTGGCGCGCATCTTCGGCGGCGTGGAGGACTGCGCGGACGCGGAAGAAGCCGGTGAGGGCGCGGGGCGGCGGTGGCAGCGGCCCGGCGGGGGCGGGAGGGCTGCCGGCACCGGGGACCCGCCGCTCGTAGCGCGGAGCGCGGTCGCGCCTCCCCGGGCATCTCCCTGCGGCCGCCGCCTCCCAGGCTGCCGGCGAAAAATAACGGCTCTTCCGTGAACTTTGCTTTTCCCTAGGGAATACATACGACAGATCCATTATAGTGGACGGAGAAGAAGCGTCTCTCGTGGTGTTTGACATATGGGAGCAGGTACTTGCTTTAGTATCTTCTTTCTCAGTCAGTGGTTCACTCAAAAAAAAAAAAAAAAAAAAAAAAAAGGTGGGAAGTGAACAACTATGCCTGCCTGTATCTTCAATCAAATAAGTAACATTTAAAAATCAGAATTCCTACTGCCTTTGTTCTCTCCTGCAACTAATTTCTTGTAGCTAGGCAGAAAATGAAAAAAAATCTGAATAGGGAGGGAGTGCGAATCCCTTCATGCTTTAATTAAGCAGCAGCTTACATGGGCAGCCCAGGGAATTACTGTAAAATTAGATTCACAATGTGATCGGTGCAGACCTGATATTATTTCTGGAAACGCAGTTTTGGTTTTTTAATATGTTTTAAATAATAATAAAAAAATACTGGGAGGTTGTGGCTCACCTTTACTGACTCTATTATAAAGCAAAGGAAAATATCTTCAAGATGCTTACAAGAATTAAATCGTTGATCAGTGTTCAATAGATCTTTCAGTGCAATAAATCTGTTCCTTGCCTTTTGTTATAGGATGACAGCCAATGGCTTCAGAACCACTGTATGAAGATGGGAGACGCCTATATTATTGTATATTCAGTGACAGACAAAGTTAGTTTTGAAAAGGCCTCTGAGCTAAGAATCCAGCTAAGAAGAGCAAGGCAAACAGAAGACATTCCTATTATTCTTGTGGGCAATAAAAGCGATCTGGTCAGGTCCCGGGAAGTCTCAGTTGATGGTAAGAAACACTTCATTTATACAGTAGTGTCTAAATTAGTAGCAAAGACTATGGAGGATTGTGGCCAATTGGTTTGCTTTTGATGTAGAAAAATGTATGTTTTGAGGCACACCAAAGAAACCAAGTCAGCTGGTTCATGCTGAAGGACTTTGTACCACAGAAAACAGTGGAGATGGTGAGGGTGGAGGATTTCTGACTCTGCAGAGCCGTGCTCTGAACTGCAGTTCAAGAGGAAAAAATGCATCAGAGCTGCAGCTTTAGCATACTGTTTTGTTTAGGATTCATTTTTGGTTGGTATTAACTGAAATTTTTTAATTTTATGTGATGTGTGCAGCATCACTTGCTAGTCTCAACATCTGATAGCTGGAGGTATGGTTTTGTAAGGGACAGGAGTGCCATGTCATAAAACCCAGGCAGCCTTTGAAAAGGATGATCCCATACAGCCTGTGCAATCCTCTTTCTTTGGAAAGTGATTCCATAACATGAGTTCAGCTGGTGGGACCAGGCTCACACAATTTAAAGTATTTCTGTATATGTTCTCCAGCTGTGGTCGGTGAGAATTTTCCTAGCTAGATCCAGCTAGCATTTTGGTAACTAGAGCACAGTAACCACTCCCAACACCATGGTACTAATTTCACTTGTTTAAATACTTGGTGGTTTTGGTTTGGTTTCTTTTTGTTTTGGTTTGGTTTTTTGTTTGGTTGGTTTCTTTTTCCACTGGGAAGAATACCCTGAAATACCTGTGCCTTGATGATTAAGAACCATCTCTTGCCATCTGGTTTTGCCACGTTCCCTGTGTTAAAGGCTGCACAGGGAATTGACTGGAGTTTATCAGGAGATTATCACTTTTTTCAGGCTGGTCCTAGTTGTGGTACCAGTACTTCACTCAGGTTTACAGCTTTGCCATTATTTGCCACAAGTTGAATGTGGAAATTTGCACTGCAGCAATGTTCCAGAGTTATGTACTTATGTCTGGAACAGAGCATCTTGCATTTTGAATACAGTCCTACTCCAATCCAGTGGTGTACAACTTCATGATCTCTAGTGATCTGTTCAATGACTTGACCTTGTGGACTGTTACCAGCTTCAGTTGCAGCTAGTGTGGAAAACACTCACTTGCTACAGCAAGACAGGGGTGTATAACTGCTCATCAACTGCCAGAAAAAATAAAATCCGTTTCTTTGTGTACCTCACACTGTTTCCTATCAAACAACAAGCATGCATCCAAGTGCCTCTCCTGTATCAGCTTTAGCTCTTAAACAATACTGGGGTGGTCTGCCTAGAGGACTATTATTGCCTTCTATTCAGTACTATTGGTCAAATGAGGTTTCTGACCATACCACAACAAAACCAAGAAGAGTAAGGGGGCAAAATCATGAGTACCAAATTTGGCCTTTCCTACTATGTAGTGAAGTTCCTGTGTGGCATTGAAGGCACCTTCCTTACTTAAAGTCAATTATTTTGTTCTTCTGCCAGTATATAGGAAGAGAAAATGTCCATCTCCACTCATCTCCCTTTTTCTCTTTACATCCAGAGGGACGGGCCTGTGCTGTTGTGTTTGACTGCAAATTCATCGAGACCTCAGCTGCTCTTCATCATAACGTCAAGGACCTGTTTGAAGGTATCGTTCGGCAAATTAGACTTCGCAAAGACAGTAAAGAAGACAATGCTAGGAGAATGGCCAACACAAAAAGGAGAGAAAGCATAAGCAAAAAGGCAAAGCGATTCCTTGGGAGAATTGTGGCAAAGAACAATAAGAAGATGGCTTTCAAAGCAAAATCGAAGTCTTGCCACGACTTATCTGTGCTTTAGAAGCTTTCAGCAAGGCCAGATGTTGCATGTGGGTGATGAACAAGCATTTGACTGTTGAAGTGTATAGATGATCCTCATGGTGATCACAAAAATGACTTACCAAGTGAGACTCTCATTAATGCCTTAAGGTGCGCAAGCAAGTCTGGAAGTTACACTACAATGTCTGCTTCTTTGATAAATGATTTAAGTTTCCATGTGTGCAAGTAAATGAACTAACTTTAAATGGCATGACATGGCCACATTTTCACTGTGTACATATGTTATATATCCTCTTGTCTTGTGGATACCAGAGATGCAAAGATAAGAAAGGATGATGATAAGTATCACCATAGACTTGTGTTGTTTGCAGAGCAAAACTTAAAACTTGTACGCAGGCTCGTACACTCTTTTTAGTATAAAGCAAGCAATGATAAATCTTTTTAAACTTAAATGTGGGGAGGGGGGTTGTAGAACCACATTAGAGTGGGAGAAAACATATATATATTTAAATACAGAACAGATAGCATTTTATGAAGTTAATTTGCACTTCCATTAACTGTTACTCAATTAATTTGTTACTTGTTTACATGCAGATTTTATAATAAAGTATTATTTCCTGTTATAATGAACTGTGCTTTTCTCATAGTATGGATAAAGAATGGGAGAGCAGTATTTTTATAGTGACCTTTTTTGACCATACAGGATGTTAGACACAGACTATGCAGATTTACATATGATAAACTTCTGGAACAAGATGAATTGGGAATATCCTGTGTCCTTTTCTTTAATAGATAGTTTCTTGAAGAACTAAACCCTGTTTTGTGAACACTCTACTTCAGCAGCTCATATTGGGAAGGGGTGCCTTGACCCTTCATATTACTGTTCATCTTCAGCTTGGTTCTTGCCAGTACTGGCAGGAACAGGGCTCTATATAATGCCTTTAGTTAGATAGATGTCTTGTGTCTGTACTGATAAACTGAAGTCTGCAATATTCTATATCTTAAGTCCTCTCCTGGCTTGAAGGTCTTGTGTTACAGCCAATACGCAAATATGGGGGTTTATTTTTATTCTGGGGGGGGGGGGTTAATTTTGTTTTCTGGGCACAGTATGGTTTTCTAGTCTGTTCACAAGCCTGTAGATACCACCTCCCAGTGGTATCAAGAAGTTCAAAGCAGGCTGGCAAGGCTGTTTGAAAGAATCTGGGCTACAGTTGTGTATGGTGGCCTTCAGTGCTGTTAAAATTTTCATGTTCATTTTACTGTGTTATAATTAATGTGTTTCCATGATTTTTCCTTATTTGCTATTCATGAAGTTAGGCAGCAATCATGTCTCAGCGAAAAACTTGGACTTAACTGCATTTGCTTTATAAATTCCTCTTCATAGGATACATTATCTTTAAAATCATCCATAAACTCATTTCTCAAAAATGGTAAAACATATGCTGTTCTATCTCTTTCTACTGTCCCTGCTTGAGTCCAGTTCTTTAGAGAGATTGTTCCAGCTGCCTGGGAGCTCTGTCCATGATTTTTCTAGGGGCTGACCTTTCCCGTATAGCAGGGAAATTGCATCAGCTGTTACACCTTACACTGAGCTTCCCTGAGCTGGAACAAACAACCCCCCACTGGGTTAGCCCAGTGCCTGAGCAGTCATCAGGGTACAGTCAGTACTGGGGGAAACAGCATCCAATTTGTGTAGGTAATGCTCTGTAGAATTAGTGTCTCCTGATGTGTTGCTGGTGGACCTAACTGGTTAGATGTACAGTTCAGCATATGTTGCTGGTAAGAGGTCACATTTCTTATGAAGAGAGGTGTTTACTTTGTGTCCTGAGTGGAGTCTCAAGTGATTAATTCTGTCCCGCTTCCCAAATTCAAATTTACCTGATGATACATTTTAATTGGTTTTGGCTTTTCTTCCCTAGCCTTGCTTCCTGGCAAACTATTATCACTGGAATGTCTAACCACTGTCAGAGTATGGCACCAGCCATCTATTTACACAAGCTTTTAACTGTCAACACAAAGCAATTGCTCTAGTGCTGAAAAATCTACAGCAAGTGTCCAAATTCATGTACATAAATCTGGCACATACCTATTCATGCACATGCTAAAGTTACTAACAAAACTATATGTGTTCCCTGTATGTTTGTAAAACTTCTGTCTTTTGGTTGCTTTCAGAACGACCAGGAGAGGACCAACGTGTTTGGCTGATGTGTGAGATTTAATTCTGTCCATAATAAACACAAGGAATGGGATGCAAACCCAGAGTTCAAGATAGGGCATTTCACAAAGTGCAAAATGTTACAAAGATGCATGACTCTTAATGCTGCAAGGTAACTGCAGCTGCAAAGCCTCTTCAAGGTCACAGTTAACAGCTGTGCTTTTTGCACACTGACCTACAAATCAGATGGCTTACTGTGTTCATGAATTCAAAGGTGAGGTTTGGACAGCTCTTAAGCCTAAAGTATTTCTGAAGTGGTCTAGCACATTGCTAGAGTTTCATTTAAACTGTGGAGAATAATTTGTATTTTGAAAGTATGTCATATAGGACACTGAGACAATAAACTGTGGATCTCACTGAAGAAACTTGGGCTAATCTATAATGTATTGCATCAGTTAATATGGTACAATAAAATACTTATTCAAATCTTCATTATACTAATTTTCTCATTCATCTGTCTGTACAAGATTAACATAATTCAGCCACGGTTCATGAAAAGGGCAAGGGTTTGTTGTTACTGCAGTTCCGACAACAACCTGCTCTAGACCAAGGTCACATTCTATGCTATAGAAGTATTACCGTGAATACCATTTTGCAGAGATTTTGTAGCTTCTGGAAGACTTTCTACCCCAAAAAATTAATTTCTTGGATGTAATTTAGTGGAATTCCCAAGCATACTTTTTGCAAGTACATGTGGAACACCAGCTAGAAGTCACTGACAGGTACCTAAATGACAAATGCGTCTAAATATCAACCTTCTTCAAAAGCTTATTTGTATCCTCAAGCATTTGAAATTCTTCTATAGGTTTTTGTAATTTGAGATGTTTTATTGGTACAGGTACTCAGATTCTTATCATTAATGGGGTGAATCTGTCATGTGAAAAACAGAGACCCAGGCAGCAGTATTTTCTCTATTATTACCAGAGTAGAACAGAATGTAAGGGGCAAGAGTGGTGTGAGTTTTCTTATTTTTTGCCAGTGTACATCAGTTTTAATTTGGGGGGATGGTTCACACAGTCATTTAATCTTTACTGCCTTCACTGCTGCTGCCAGCTGAAGTTCCTATTACTGCTAATTGCGGTGGTGGATTTTGTGTTGGCACAATTCCATTTGGAACAGCTAGTTATTAACAACTACAGTGGAAGGACATTGCCTTTTATATGTGACACATACATTAGGTAAACAAATCAAAGCCTCCTCTGCTTGCTATTGCTAAACTAGCTCCCATAAAATCTTCACCGTATGAAAAATGTGAAGAAAACGATTCCTCCATCTGCTAAAACCACAAAGTGTAAAGTCACATCACATAAATATAAATGAAATATTAACTGCTGGGGGAAGACTTAGCATCACCAAAAATGTAGTTTTACTCAGATGTATTTTCTCAAAATAGGACTAGAAAAAACAGGGCATGATCTACATAGTAACATTGCATAACATCGCTTTTTTACTGAAAGGAAAAGTATAGTGAGTTTGCAGTGATTAAGAATCCAGTTTATGATAAAAGATTTCTAAGATGTAGTTTAAAAAAAGTGGGGTAATACTTATGCTGAAATTTGCTTTAATACTCAGTTTTATTCAGAGACAATGTACAGGTAAATTGCATGTACATCACAGAGACCTCACTGGATATGCAGTTGCAGTCAAAGGTGATGTCTGTGCCTTCCATGACCACCATTTAATTTATAATTTACCACATGATCTCTAGCATTATAATGGACAGTTTGACTCCCTCCTTGCATAAAGGAACATCTGAACTCCAGTACTATTGAACTTATTAATGTCTAAAAATTGAAATAGTAAATTATATCAACTGTCCTTGTGCTCTATGATGTGGATGTTGAACAGAGGAGTAAAAGATAAAAAGAGAGAACAAATGCCCGTTGCTCATCTGCAAATAAGATTACTCTAAACCACTGTTCAGAATCCAGGGGGAACAACATTCTTTAACTTAAAAACGTACTAAGGATTCTAGCACTAGAAGGTAGGAAGAAGGCTAAGATATTGTCCATCGACGCAGGGTTATTCACCAACTAAAGAGTGTTAATTATGTATCACAAAAATATTCTGGCCACTAGAAAAATGGGCAGTGTATGTTCTAAAGATTCTCATAACTTTTGTTCTCTCCTCCCCACCCTTTTTTTCTTCCCCTTTATATATGTGCTGGAATAATTGGAAACCAATTAGAAGCCTACAGATTTTTTTCTAATACTTCCTATATTTATCACAAAAGCTGAAGAAAATATTAATCTAACCTAAAATGCAGCAGATGCAGAGACTGGGATAAATAATCTGAAAATACTAATTTTCTCACTCTCCTAAAAAAGTTTCTCTAAGGTCCGAAACAGGGGCTGGAGACAGGACAGGATTTGGAGCAAGTGCTCCTGTTCAGCAGTCTAGTCAGACCCATAAAAATCTCCTCAGCTTGTTTCTGGCAGTAAGTCCCACTGGCATCAGCTTCATTACACTATCATAAATAATTACACTAGTGTTAGGCTTGCAGCCTCACTGAAGGTTGTGACCCTTGCCTTGGGAATGACAGTTTTCAGTTCAGCAGATGCCTTGGTAGAAGAATTTTTGTTACATCTAAATTGGATTATTGTAATGCATTATGCTTAACAAAGAGCTTTCAGGAGCTCCAGGTAGTAGGAAATATAGCCATGTTAATTAAGCTGGCTAGGTCAAAATGAGCACAGGTTCCCATACTTTTTCAGGTGAAGTGATGATCTAGAAAAGCTGTAAACAGCATTGGACACGACTAATGTTGAAAATGCTTCACTTTGTTGCATGTTTTTTGGCTAGCTACAATGCTTGTTGAACTCACTATAAAGCCAGCAGCATTGCTTGATTTTGGACTGCTCAGCAAGAACAATCTTTGCATTTCTAACTGCAGGTAGTCAGGTATCTAATTGCAGCTATTCAGGCCACAACAGTTCAGTGCATTTGACACTGCAATGGTAACTGCAAGAGATCATGCCCCATTTATTACTCTTGCAGATCAAGGATGCAAAAAGCATGAAGCAACAGAAATACATCTTAACTGAATTGGAACATACGGCGAATTTTAAAACCGTGCCAACTTATATCAGCTTCATTTCATTACAGGCCTGCCGTTGGAATTTATTGAGGAGCGTTCACAAACCTTCTTCAATGAAAAGAACAATGTAACTCTTTGGGTATCAGCCAGGTGCTGAACTTTCTCACAGATTTTTCAGCTCTGGGTACCTCAGTTGTAGGGCTTCTTTGTCACATGCTTTTCGCTTTTATCTTTCCAGCCTCCATTGTTACTCCTTATCACCCTTGCAGCAGTGGCTCAGCAGTATGGTGGGAACGGGAAAGTGGCACTCCTCTGCTGCTGCATGACTTACTGAAAAACATTAGCTGTCAACAGTCTTAACATGAACCTGGTCCCCCAGCTCACTGCTTTACGTAATATAGTCTAGATAAAAATGTCAGATTTTGCTGCACATAACTCCCTGATTAAGACAGCATAGCAAATTAAATTACTGTCTCCTTGAATGTCAGGGGTACTGTTGCATTTGCAAGGCAAAAAGGAATGGAAGATTTTCAGCTAATCTGTGCATGGAGAAAAAAAGAAAAAACTTATGCAATCTGACAGCCACCTCTCATTTTTACCCTATAGTCATTTTTTCAATGGAAATCTTTTCAACTATGGAGTATTGTTGCATATGCTCTTCTGCCCTCTGATGATTCATAGAGTTCTCAGATCTCTATTCTTCCTACCCTGTCCCATATGGAAAATTTTCTTAGAAGTCTGACATGTGAGATCTCAAGGGAAACAAGTTAGGTGAAAGATACGAGCAATGGAAAAGTTTTCATGATTTTGAAAAACACTAACGAAAACATTTTATTCAACAAATTAAGACTTCTATGCTGGATTTACAACTCACAGGCCACAGCACTGTGGTAGTCCATTAAATTCAAAAAGGAAAAACTGCTTAGAGAAACAAAGAAAAGACAGAACTCATCAGTCTTTGTCAATAATAAGTATTTTCTGTGTTTATTTTGATACTCTGCAGCAGATCTAAAGTTACTGTCTGTAATAAACTGCAAAGAAGTAGACAAAACAGAAACTACACGACTAGGCTGTTTTCACTCTACTTTTTTGTCATTACCAATAATAAACTCTCACTTGTGCAAGTAAAGACACTCAATTCCTATGTATTATAAATACACAGTATTTACATTGTTTCTGTTTACATTGATATGCAGCCATTACCTCCAGAACTGTTTTTCTTTCTTATTTTCTCTTATATAGTAATTCAGAAGATTAGTTATGTAAATCTCAGGTATAGCATAGAAGTGAAATAAGCACAAAAATAAAGCCGTAAGTGGCACCAAGTAAGCAAATAATTCCTCCTGCAGATCTGCCTCTTATTCACCATTCATTTCACTAAGATACTGGAGAGCTAAAGTATCCATGTATGTCTGCAGAACATTTATTCAAATGCTGAGCTTTTCAAGTATCAGAACAAAACTCTGAATAGCCAAGCCCTCAAGAACAAAGATTTAGGATGCAAATATGCACTAAGGTACCTTCTACCTTCCTGGAGATTTCATTAGCAGAATGTTCAACCCTTTTTAGATTGGTTTCAAGGGTTCTAGAAAACAGCATGTTATATTCTAAAAACATATTGAAAACCAAAAACTTGTTAAGAGGTTTTTAATGAACAATTTTATAATCAACCTTCAGAAAATGAATTTTAAATTAAAATTTTAGTTAAATTCTACAGATTCTGACCTTGTTAGTAATTGGTTCATTTTTAATTACAAGGTGAATAATTAACTAGCATGTCTTTATTATTTCAATCCCTAAGTAATATTCTGCCCTTCAAGACCAAGGTGGATTAAGGAACACTTTCATTTTAACCAGAGAAATTGGGAGTTGGTTGACTTTTTCTCTCTTTTCTGCTGGCTTGGACTGTGAGCCCTTTAAACTCACACTGCTCTCACATGTTCCTCCCAGGAGTCAATAGGGAGGTCCCCAGTCTTTGAAGTGAGTCATGAGCGTTTTGCCTGCTTTTCTGCTTTAACATTTTTTTCTGAATGACTATGCTTAAATATCTGCTAATACAGTATTCATTTGAGCACTATGATGTAGAGCAGAAGTCAAGCCCAAAAGAACAAACTACAGACAAATTTTGACAGGAGTTTGGATCTTGTGAATATGGTAAAGGAAAGTTGGTATTCAGGGTGGTACCTTCAGGTCGTTCTTGGCTGAACAAAGTTCTTTAATATTCTCCTCAATAACTGTCAGTGTTTCTTAGGCTTGTTTTTAGGAGGTTTTTTAGGCATTCAGGTACTCTAAACTTTCAGTTTTATGCTGGATGGGATACGTTTGGTGACAAGTATAAAAGATGGAATTATATCTCTAAAATCACATTTGTTTTACATTGAGTTTTCCAGGATTTTTTACTTTGAGTATCATAGGAAGACTGACTCTGTGTTGGTACCTGCAGAAGGCACATAAAATACTGAGCAAAAAGGAAAACATTCAAATGAAATCTATCTGCAACTTTGTATTTCCATTCAAGGGAAGAGCTGGAGTGTTTCTGAAGCAAACCACCTCTGACATCACTGCTGAAATTGCAGATGGGGGATGGAGTGGATAAATAAGCCAGAGAAGATCTGCAGGTCCAGATGCAGCGTGCACTTTTTGATCAACCCCTGCTGCCATCTGTTACCTTCCCAAAATCTACAGCCAAATGCAGAGGTTCTCAGGCTAAGTCAGAGAAAGGGATGGCAATCAGAAGAGGAATAAAACCATTACTTGTATGAGCTTCTTGTCTCTGAGCTGCTTCAAGAAGAAACTGCAGCACAAGAATTGCTGACTTCAGCAAGGAGCTGTGCCTGAGGAAGACCAAGTAAAAAGTTGCTCAAGTAGGAGTTTGTTCTTCCAAGCCATACTTGGTGGGAAACTTCCTACATCTCAAAGCATCACCTCTACCCTTCCTCGTCTCGCCCACCACAAAGAAAGGGCTAATTTCAATTCACTAACTGCAAAACTTTCTTTCCCAACAGCAGGACAGATGTTTAATTAAAACTCTACCTGGTAATAACATAATGCAGGAAAATCCCATCCATTACAGAGAACAAACCTTGGCAGGGTTGGTTAACCAAAGCAATAAAGTTTAGGCAGTTTTCTGTACTCTTCCTTGAATTTAACTGTATTTCTGTGAGAAAAGATGCCAAAACCATTGAAATCTCTAAAACATTTTACATGACATTGAAAATGGCTTATTAAGGTCACTTGGTGAATAATGGATGAAGAACTTTAACCACATTTTAGTACCTGTGTTTCACTTATCTTTTGTAACTTCTACAAGGATGAACAGAAAAAAATCCTAGCTGAAATTCCTCACACTCCTTACTTCCATCCCCATCTGTATGGTGGAGAAGGCACAGCACCTTCATTGCTAAATGTACACCCAGCTTTATAATTCCTTATTCAGCTGAGTACTATTTATGCAAATAATGTTATTAAGATCACAGGACAAATCCTGCTTTTTTCTAGAGACTCAGCAGATTTAGGCCCTGGTTTTGGAAACACTAACACATGTGTAATGTCAGTGGGGTACACTGAACGTGTAAAACTGAATATTTATAAGGCTGTTGGTTTAGAATTGTGTTCCTGCTATTCTATGGGGAAAACAAAATTAGAATTTGGCATTGTGAGAGTGTCTATGTCATCTCATGAAAATGTATGGTATGATTACAGGATCAGGACTATGTTTTGAAAACAAAATAATTGCAGGGCAATTTCTGAGAAACACAATCACACTGTGGCAAAACCATGAAAAAGCACAGGACAGTGCTTCAAGACCAAAGCCAAACAATCCCTCCTCTGATGATTTATTTTACTTAATTTCAGAAGCCATAAAAATAAGACAGATCAGGTATCAACTGCTAGAACAAGAAAGAGGGATTACATTAGTCACTAATAAATTCAACTCTGCTTTGGAATGTTCTCCACTTACAGTTCATCAGTTAAGAAATCATTAAAATAATAATGTCACATAGACACAGGACTTTCAACAGAGCAGAATGGAGCTAAGAAATAGTTTTCCAAAGGAAAGGATTTAATTCCAACACATCACTATAATTCTAAATTCTGCAAATTTATCAAAGGGAGAGCTGAAATTTTGCTTAACATTCTACCCATTCTACCTTTTGGAGAGGAATGGTTACATTAGAATCTCATTTCTATTAGAAATAAAGGATCTAGCTGTGGAGGTACAGGGAAAAGTTGAAAATGTAAACTAGACGGAACACAAAGCCTCAAATAGAAGGTATTTCTTAAATTTCGAATACTTTTGAATCCTGGCTTGTGAATTTTTGATAAAATTTAAGACTGGAAGTATCATTGACCTCTGTGGAAGGTCTCTGCTTTCCATCTGCGGAAAGCATCCATTTCCAAGTTAGAGAACCAGTATGAACTTGCTTCTAAGCCTTATCTTCTTCTGACTTACAGTAGAGCAAATAAAAAAAAAAAATTGCACTGATTTTGGAAGAGAACTGGATTTAGTGGGTTTTTGGGGTTTTTTTGTTGTTTGTTTTGTTGGTTTTTTTAAGCAATTCTTTCTTTATTTCCTTTTTGATAAGAATACTTTATGAAATGAAACATTAATTTCATATCCGTCTACTGGCTCTTACCTGGAGAAATAACTCATTTTAGACCTGTTAGACATTTTTTATATTCTCATTAGAAGTATAATTTTATTTTTTTTTTTAAACATAAGATTCTATAAATTTGCAGCACAGCATACTTTCTCCATGTCAGGCTTTGCCTACAGTAATTAGCTTTCCTTTTTATTTTTAAACATTGCTTGCCATCTTTGCCATGTTGGATTCTTAAACAGCTGAATTGATAGATCTATGATGTAATGTAATTCCACCTTATCTGGAGCTTCTTTGTCTTCTCTACATACACATTTATTTTTCTGGTACAGCTCTGGAATTTTTAAGCCCCAAAGCAAGCCATTCTCAAGTGTCTGCTACTTGGATGGTTGGAGCACTAAGCTTAAAGGTGCATGTCATGTTTTTTCACTCATCTTTTGTAATACAGACCCACTCCAATTTAGTTGAACAAGTGTACCTTGGAACATGGATGACTCCAGATCCAGTTGCTCTAGCTTCATTGCTAGATAGGATTCTAGAATCATTGCTTGATAGGATTCCTTTTCACCCCCTCTCCACTTCCCTAATGAAAACAGAGGGTACTTTGGGGGTTTGTCCTGAGGCTGGGAATAAGAAAAAAATTGAATGCCTCCAAGAATCATGTGGTTTCCTGCCTAGCTCTGCTGGCAAATAGAATAGGTTAAATGCTAACCCCAATGAAGCCATTGTTTTCCCCTAGACCTGACTGTAGCTAAGAGCTATATTTCCTCTGTCATTAAAGATGTAATTTGAAAAAGCACAAAAAGGAAAATTAATTCTATTTTTAAGTGGATTTTGTAAAAATTAGCGAACTATGCACAGAAAGAATTCAAAATCTGTACCTCATGTTACGTGTCTTGCACAAGAATGTTTTGACAGATGGATGAATTCAGACAGAGAAATTAAGAAAATGAACCCAGTAAAGGTTTCCTGATTATTTTTGTTTCCAACATCTTGAGTATTTGAATGACTAAATGCAAAAATATGTTTCTATGTCTGGGAGGCAATTAACAACAAAACTGCAGAGAAGTCTTTCATTTTATTTGATTAAAAATAGAGCAGAGGTCAGAGTCCTACAAAGGCACATGCTCCTGCCACACTTCATGCTGCAGAAAAGCTTTATCGAGTTCAAAGGAACAACTTTAATTTAAGAAATTAAAAATATTCTGGGGCATTTGGAGGCCTGACCTTCCTCAGCTCACTCTCTATACCGGCTCTTTGCCAGCTAGTATGTTCTGCACCCCAGCCACCCGTCTGACCTAACTCAAGCCACCAGGGAAGGTGGGCCTGAAAAAAGACTTGGATACTCCTCACCTGAGGAGGTGCCACCCACATTTGAGAACATTTTAAAGATCCAAAGCAGAATTTATCAAAGCTCTTCTATCAGTGCTTTCAACAAGTAGAGCCCTCTTGTAAAAGCTGATGTATATTAAAGAAAGAATCAGAACTAGAACTGATAGACTGCTTTAATAGAGGCAACTTTAATATTGTTTATTCCCTGATATGCTGACATTTAGACATGTGCTCGATGTTACTTGAATAAAATTAAAAGTAGCATATGTATATGTATTCGCAGAGCTACTGCTGTAATGACTAACTGTGTACCAGAACATCCATTGTGGTATTACTCTTCTTTCTGTGTAAACCAGTATTTTTTCCTCAGAATAATTTATTTAAAAGACATTAGGATAATTAAAATAGTGTCCAGTACATACATGAAAACAGGAGAAATCAAAAACGTTCATCCACTGGTGGAATTTGTTGCTTTATATCATGGAAAAGGTCAATTAAATTTAGTCAATTTTTGTAATTTAGTTTATACCAGGGATGCAATTAAGCCAATTTTCTGACACTGAGCCAGACAGCAGGCATAGCTGGCTTTAAAAATTATTTTTCCACATATCATTCTTCCACCATTCAGCTTTCAGTAAACATAAGCGTTTCCATATAGCTCTAATAATTATCTTCGAATTTTCAAAAAAACTATTTAAAATAAATTTTCTTCTTTGATATTGTCTTGATAAAATTGCTACTTCTAATTTTCTAGTATAAATGAACTTCTGTTTCACCCTGAAACCCTTTTGCCTTTCACAAGGATATTTAAGTATCAGACTTCAGCTAACTAGCTTGTGCCTACAGAACTATCATCAGTCTACTTCATGGCTGAAATATTACAATGACTATTTACTACAGCACCGATGACATAAGCAAGCTCATTCTCCTATTTAATGGATATATGTTAGCTGAGATTCCTTTTAAATGTCAATGCCTTTCAGGTATCTCTGTTGAAGACTATGGAAGGCTTGACTGCTTTAAAACATGAATGCATCTTTTTCAGTTAAAACTCTGCATCTTAAAAAGAAAAATCATTATATTTGAAACAGTAAATAAAGAAAATAATCAGAAACCAAGGTCGGTTAGAATTAGGCCTTTTAGAAAGAAGCCAGTGGGTTTTTTTCCTTTACTTTTTCTTTTGACTTAAGGGTCCAAAAGTAAATTTATGTGAGCATACTTATCACTTGAGATGTGTCAAGCTTGTACAAGGCAGTATTTTCCTGAAATAAATTAGCCTAGCACAGTACAATACTTATTACCAGCTGAGAAAAAACAGTATATGGTAGTATTATGTGATATTATGGGCAGGTTTATATAGTCTAAGTGGTATTCTGTAATACAATCTATAGATATACCTCTAGCCTACAGAACAGATCACCTGCAAAAGTTGTTCCTTTTTAATCCTATTACATCCAGAAGATATGAAAATATCTGCTTTTTTTTTTTTTTTTTTCCCCAGTAGTATCAGCAATGATCAGGGTTTCTTTAAATTCTTCTGCTACATGATTTCTGACAAGGCTGACAGAAGTCTTTAGGGGTACTAAGGTCATAAGAATGAATCCTCAATATTTCTTGTTTAGGTGCTGTATATTCCTGGTCAATTATTGCATATAGGTAATTATATGTATTTTAATAACATTTGAACATATTAATTGTATCTTACTCCATTAATATGTTTTGAATAGTTTTTTATTTCTTTAGTTATGTCTAAGCAAATCAGAAGTTTAAAATCAGGTAAGAATGTTTTCTAGCTAAGATATATTATTTCTTCCTTTGCATTTGAGGATGTCTAAACTAGAATTTACTGCCTTGGCTACTGATCATTTCCTTTTATATGCCTGAAAATCAAAGCAGATTGCTCCTATTATTAACTTCTCTGTGGCACATACGTTAGGACTCCATAGACTATACAGTGTAGGACTCTATATGTAGCATAAAGCCAAGCCATAAAAGCCCCTGTTAAAAGAAATAGTAGACTATTGTAATAGAGATGGTCTGTGGTCACTGACAAAGACTAAAACAGCATTAAATTTCCAAATATTTTTAGCATTAAAATAAGGAAATACGCTTTTAGTTTTAAGTACAAATTTATGATCCAAGCTACTCTCTATTCTAAATTTGGGATGTCCCTTCCAACAGAAGAAAAGAAATTATTCTATTGCTGGGCATAGAAATATTTACATTAACATAATTTCTTGGATATGATCTCAGTTCACAATAGTGAAACATCCAGTTAAGCTAAGTTTTTAAAGGCATGCTTGACTTAGAGTATATGAGCCATCATCCTCCTATGAGTAGTTGCCTTATTCATGTGGCTAAAACTGGATGCCTACTTAAGGAAGTAGGTGAATCATGGCCTAAATCAAGAGTTATTCTATTTAATTGAACTTACACTGCTGTGAGATCAGAATGAAATAGAGAGGGCCCCATTCTTTACTTCCTTTAAGAATTTTTATGCAAAGTGAGTCTCAAACAGTGTGGAGTCCACAGGACTCAAATGAGGTGTCTGCTCCATGTAGATACAAGGTGCAATGCAAAGGAGACCTGGGTGTGCTGTACATCACCTTGAGGCAACCTCTGTAGAAAATCCTGTCTGTGCAGGTTACGTAGCTCTCTTCTCACCACATTTCCAGCCATATTAGCAAATGGCAAAGCTGCAGCTTCTCAGTACTGCCATGCAATGCTGACTGATCCACACCAATGACACCGAGTATGACTGGGTAAACAGGCAAGCCTTAATTCCAGCTTCTCTGAACAAGCTAAGGTAGCAAGGGCCAGCTGAATTCAAATATTCAGAATTTTTCAGTGAACAGGCAGACACAGATTCATAGTAATATATGATAATGGGTTTTTTGGATCGTGACATTGTATTATGACTTTAAGAATAACAGTGGACCAAAAGAGTCCTTTGTACCATAGATACTTCTGGATCATAAAAAGTTTGAATTGATTTTCTCCCTGAAGCACACTATAAACGTGCTCCAGGAGTCTGCACCATGAACAAAAATCTGATTACGATTCTGGAAGAGCTGAACCCCTTAACCTTATAATACATCTATCCACAGTCAGCTTATTATTGCATTTGTTCCATAATTATATATAAAAGGGTGTAGGCTGACAAAGGCAATGACCTGGTGAAGCAGAAAAGTACAAAACCCAGGTGATAACACTGTAAGAGGTTAATGATGAAGACTTGTAAAGGTTCAGATAAACCTCTTGCACATACAGCTGCACACTGACAGAATAATGAACCATACACATTCTCCCCATTTTGTAGGAATGAGTTTGTGCTTCATCACTTTGCCTCATTCAGATACCATACTTTTCAACAGAGGAATATTTATTAAAAAAAATGCCACTGACGTTTCTTGTAATAGTAATGTCTAAGTAGTGACATCAGTGCCAAAGCAGCAGTCTCCATTTCTTTGCTCTTTAGACCTTCTGGATACTACAGAAAGACTTACAAGAGTCTTGCAATGTCTCTTCACTTTTATGAAGAGCTATAGGAGCAGTCCATAATTATTCATGTTCTTTTTCCCTCTCCATGGTGATTCACAATACAACAAATATAGATACATAAAATGTTTTCTTCTAAAAAGTGAATCATCTGTACTGTTTTGAACAGAATAATTTTTCATTGGACTGGCATCATACAAAAAGGTAAAATGTAGAGTCTCATTCAAGATTTGGTTAAGCCCATGTTTCTCTACGTTAGGAGGAGCGGTAATAGCCTATGTCTTTCTCTCACTGGTTACTATGCACAGAATTGTTACCTCTAGTTATTGCGTAAAAAAAAGGAGGTAACTTTTAAACAAATTATGTGGGATATCCCGTCTTCTCTGAGGGTCCTCTTAATATAAAGCATATATAGGGACCACATCTTTGAGAAATATATTTTATATTGATACACTACTATACCAGAACCAAAAGGTAATGTTAGGCATATCAAGGACTCCTGACCACATTAAATTATTAAAAGGGCTAAGAGATATTTGTGACATCATTCAGAGTTTTCCTCTATGCTTTTTACCCAAGATGTGATCTGTGAAAAACATCAATAATAAAATCGTGGAAATATGACACCTATCAGTCTGTCAGTTCAAGTGTTTTCTGCTTCACCATGTTGTCTGCTGCCAGTGATGTTACAAACACATTTTCTGCAGGGATGGGGATAAGATTAATTTCTTCCACATGACCTTTATAAGTGCAGCAATCCTGTCACCTGAGCAGCTGCCTGTGTAATATGCTCATCTGTTTAATTACCCTAAGATTTTATTTAGACCTGATTCAAGGTTGTTGGTGGTTATTCAGATGAGCATGAACCATAAACTTATTCTGAGGCAAATTTTTTCAAAGTGCAGGAGTATCTATTGTTCAAGTTTATTCTGACCATCTTTAAACTATAACTTGCTAGCTTTAGTTTATTAAAGAACACAAAACTTGACTGTAATGGTTCCTGAGGTCAGCTGAGTAGCTCAAACCATAACCCATATGCAGAATTAGAGATTAGTTCAGAACTCATTCCTTAGCATTAAAAGCAACCCAGATTAGGGAGATGAGTTCAGATAATCACGATTAGAAACCTGACACAAAGACATTCTGAATTCCAGAGGGTTCAGTGGAAGCTGTCAACATTCAGCACTATTCAAGATTAAATCCCCTACATTAGAGCTTATCCTATCTGCTGTTAGAAACAGTCTAAACATTTCCTTGAAGCATAGCCAGGTTTCCAGCCATTGATGTCACACATAAAGGGAAGATTAAACATACAATGGTATGTTTAACTTGTTAACCTATGCAAACGTTTTTGCTATGTGTTTCACTGAAGTAGAGAACTTAAAGTAATGTGCTTAGGAACACTGTAAAAATAAGCAATTATTCTTATAACAAGGAGGAGAAAGGAGGACTACAGTCTACTCTAATGCACATTGATCAACTTCCCAGGAACAGGACTAATTTTCAGGGAGTCATGCCACTGAATGGGACTGGTTATTAGTTCCATTTCTGTAAAGGGAAGATGTCATCCTAGCAGTGCCAGAATTTTTTTTTTTTAATTATTTGTATTTAGTTTAGTCTGAATTAAGAGGTTAATTTATCTTTCAGGTTTTTATGTTGTTATCAACAATGTATTTCATTAGCAGAATATATAGATGTACCTGAAAAGTACAGTGGCTCATACCCACTGTATTCCTTCTGCTACCATAAAACCCCCTTTAAGACTTCACAGGTATAATTCTCCCCTCGTTTTTGCTGTTTAGTAGCCCAAGTCAATGAAATGGCAGCATTGTAAAACAGGTATGAGCCAAACAGACGAACCTGGCTCACTTGCAATGCTTAGACTGGTGCTGCTTAGATGAAAAATTTGCAGCATATAAAAAAATCACTTTCAAACTTAGCTTGCTGTGTGCTTTTTAGTTCCTTTTGTTCTTCCAGGCCCCTATTGCTGGCGTCCAGGAAATACAAGAAAAAGGCACTAGTACCAGATAAAAATATATTGATTTTAATGTATCTGTCTTCAGCAGCCTCCTTTTTGCCTTATATCCAGATAAACTTTTATACTGATATCATTCTTGAAGGAGACCAAGACCAGGTGTTCAGTTTGAAAAATGGACTAGAAAAGCTTTGTCTGGTCTTTATTTACTTGAAATAATGATCTTAATGCTTAAAAGAAGTATTTGGAAGGTGATTTTCCTCCAAGAGAAGTATCAACAAAAACACATAAGCATTAAAAAAAATATTTCATAGAATAGTTTCAAAAAAACTCATGAAAATTTGGACTCGAAAATGTTGCTGTGGTAACTCCAAGGTGTCACAGTTAGTACTCTACTGCATGAGCTGGGCTCGCTAACAGGGCAATATGCATCCATGAAGCACCAAAGTGTTCCTGCTTCTTACATGTCTTAAGAGTTCCTGATCATTGTGCATCAAAAAAAGTAGGATAACAGGGAGGTGAGTTCATAGAGGAGAGGAGAGCTTTCAGAGACCCAGGGAATACTTCCTAGAAGGCTCCGAGGGTCTCCAAACATGTTTTTTATTACTTAAAGCCATAATTTTCCACTTCTAGTTAACATCCTCATTTTAAATGAAGAATTAGACAAACTTAGCCTACCTTTAGTTCTACAATTACTATACTATATAATCTTTGCACAATAAATGAGAAACAAACACAATATCCTAAATCTGTAAGTATAAACAGTGTCGACTGGAGCCACTCGGTTAAAATACTTATTGAAAACAATTTATACTGTGTACTTCTCTGTATCTTGGGTTCTCATAAAAAACAGGGAGATTTTGGAGAAGGCATCATAATTAATCAAGAAAACAAAGTCAAGGTCCTTTTAACATAAATATTATGCTCCTGCTCAATCTTATCATGGAGCACGCAACAGAAACAAAACAAATGTCGTGGATGCTAAGTTTGTCTTTTAATTCCTAATAACTGGGTTGACTTCAGTAACTGCCCTCTGCTAGTATAACAAATGGTCATACTCCTTTCCAGTCATAAGCACCATCTGCCATTTAATAGGTGCTTCGGTGACTCATTAGTCTGTACTTAAATTGACTTTGAACAGAACACTGCCATTTTATTGCTGCTGTCCTTTGCACCACCAGCTAGGACCCTTAAATTCAATACTGATAATGCCAGTATCTTTGAAAACAGTTTTCAGGCTTGTGTAACTGGTATTGGACCTTTATTTTCAGGCTTATAATTGATTTCTTCACCTGGCACTTTCTGAATTCATGAACATACAACATGGTCCAAGTACAACTGTACTATTTTTCATAGAGTAAAATTACAGCACATGTTTTCAAAGGGGATTTTAAAATGTTGTGCATGTGCCAAAAAGTGTGTTTGGAGTGCACAACTGTTCCGCTGTCTGTGTGCAGATTTGAGTTTTGTGCACTGAATGTTAAATGAATGTGAAAAAGTATTTATAGACATATTTTTTATATTTTTTGAAAAGCTACTTAGAAAATATTACTGGAACCTCTTTAAGTAACAAATTAAATTGCATTTTGATGTAAATTTACCTTCCTCACAAAATTACTTCCAAATGCATCTATTTCTGTAAATATTCTAGCTATTGAATACAGGCTAAGTCCTTAGTCATATTACTAAAAAAAACCCCAGCAGTTCTTATTATAACCAACACACACTTTGCCCAAGTCTGAAAAAAATGGGTATTTATACATCCCTTTTCTTTTGTATTTGTAATGTGCTTGCTTGTTATGTCAGATCTTAAGCAATGTGTTTGGAGGTCACTGAATGGAAAAACTAGGTAGCCTTGATCTTATAGGGACTACATGACTCACTGTTGATATGTGAATGTGAAAATTATTAGCAAATACTACTAATTAAAGAAATGAAGATAAAATAATTATTAATTGAAAACTAAGCCCACATTATCAGCTAATATCACCCTACCAAGTAAGGATTTGCAAATTGAAGAACATGGATTACTTTTATACCTGCTTGTCTCACACCTTCTATCCATCCAATACTGCCCCCACACACTGGCTAATAAGAGCTACAAACTTTGAAAGAAAACCATGGGGCCTTACTTATTTCATGGTGACAGCTTCATAGATACCTCTCTTATTTCCTGAACTCTTTTCATGAATCACAGAATCACATCTTATAGCCTATTCTACAAGTAGACTACACTTCTGTCGGTACTTATCCTGAGTCATCTGTCTTCCCTGACACTGATTCAGGCCACACTTAGCAACAAAGTCGCTTTCAGCCCCAGGGAGTTTCAATATGAGGTGAGTTCAATAAGAAAATCTATAGCTGAAGTATTTGGCTATAACCAGAAGTATGCACTGCAACCTCCAAACTAGGAGATGTTGCTCTGAAGACAGAAATATGCATGGATCTGGTTACATTAATGTATAGTGGTGACAAGCTGAAAAGAAGTGATAGATAAAAACATCCTAAAAGCCCAATACTACTCCAGTGGCAATACTAATAAAGCAATATCCAAACAGTGGATCTCTTCATATTGTTTCTTTCTGGACAACAATCCAGAAGCAAGTAAAGTAATCCAGAAGTAAGAAAATCACACTGTGACTATGCCAAGATAATGAAAAAGATGCAAAAAAATCATCACCCCCTTGTTACCTGTGGGCAAAGAAAACTGTAACTCCATATTTCTGTCCCTGAGAAATCACTAGCAGCAACAGGAGGACCTGGAGATCTCAATAGGAGCCTTTCTTTTGTCTCCCATTTACTTTTTTCAGTGGGGTATATGAAGAACATAAATCCAGATAGCAGAGATAGAGGAAGCTTATCTCCACACCTCAAAGTTTATTTCTTTCCCCTATATTGTAAATATTTAAATTTTTAAATAATTTTAAATCTAAGCATCACATGCCCTTTATTAGTAGCAACTAACAGAGGTTTTCCTACAGCTCTAGTAACTTCATATGTCTTATAAAACATGTTTTAAATACTGGCATTTGGAAAAGATTAAGGTGAACATCCAGAATTGAATTCCATGACCATAACCACAGCAGTAAAAGATGAAATAAGGCATCATGCCAGTGCTGGCCAAAGGTTTCTTCCCTGCAGTGCTTAGCAAACATAACAAGGTAACATCAGCCTTCCCAGCTCCTTTCTAAAATGGCGTATTTCTTTGTCTCCTCCTAGATTCAAAGACAAAGGTTTTGCTAATCTTCATAAATTTAGTCAAACATTTCATTAAAATAATCCAATTTATATGTATTATATAGTGTTTATACTCAAAAGTTCAGAAATTATTTGCTGTCCCAGAGAGAGAAGGCTAGACCTGAATATCAAAAGAACAAGCCTAAAATGCCTTCCCTCCCCAAAGATAATCACAGCCATCCATGTGGGAAGGAGAAATACCATGCCTTACTCTTTGGGATTAGGGCATTCTTTTAATTTGCCATTTGGCATTATGAACACAGTAAACAAAGGGAGAAAATATAGAAACCACGTGACTGCTTGTTCCATAGCCTTTTGCACACTGCTTCTGTAGACTTGCTTTCAGATGTCAGTACAAAGCTGCCTGCTCACTGATGCTCAGTAAGAAATGTCAGGGAAGAGATAAGCAGGCTAAAAGGAGACTATTTTAGAGACACGGACTGTTCTATCATTAGTTCTATAGATAAACTTCCCAAGATATTTTTGAACAGCAAATGTTACTGCTTAGCCAAACGTAAAGTCAGAAGGAAAGAGTATTTTAATATGGAAGTAAAGGTGAGTTCAGGACCTTCATAGAGGCTGAGAATAGTTTACCTTTGTTGGGCTGTTTTTTTAAGCTGTTAGTGTACTTAAGACTTTATGTTAAAATTATTCTGCCTGTCAGAAAAATGGGGAGAAAAAGTGTGAATCTTCAGGACATGTCAGAAATAGAAAGAAAATTGCATATCTTCAGGTAAGCATTAAGATGTCGTGGAATGGTAAATTAGGGCCAAATTCTTGATAATTCCCAGTTTTGCAATAGAAAGGATTCATAGAATCATAGACTGGCTTGGGTTGAAAGGAACCTGTAAAGGCCATCTAGTCCAACCCCCTTGCAATGAGCAGGGACATCTTCAACTAGGTCAGGTTGCTCAGAGCCCCATCCGAACTGACCTGGAATGTTTCCAGGGTTGGGGCATCTACCACTTCTCTGGGCAACCTGTTCCAGTGTTTCACCACCCCCATCATAAAAAATTTCTTCCTTCTATCTAGTGTGAATCTACCCTGTTTCAGTTTAAAACCATTACCCCTGTTCTATCTCTACAGGCCCTACTAAAAAAATCTGTCCACATCTCTCTTATAAGCCTGCTTTAGGCATTGGAAGGCTGTATACAGTCTCCCTGGAGCCTTCTCTTCTCAGGCTGGAAAACCCCAATTCCCACAGCCTTTCCTCATAGGAGAGGTGTTCCATCCCTCTGGTCGTTTTTGTGGCCCTTCTCTGGACCTGCTCCATCAGGTTCGTGGCCTTCCTGTGCTGAGGACTCCAGAAGTGAACCCAGTACTCCAGGTGGGGTCTCATCAGAGTGGAGTAGAGGGGCAGAATCACCTCCCTCGACTTGGTCATGCTTCTTTTGATGCAGCCCAGGATATGGTTGGCTTTCTGGACTGCAAGAGCACACTTCTGGCTCACGTTCAGCTTTTCATCCACCATTACCCCCAAGTCCTTCTCTGCAGGGCTACCCTCAATACCTTCATTCCCCAGCTTGTATTACACCCGCAGTTGCCTCAACCCAGGTTGCAAGACCTTGCAGTTGGTTCACGTGGGCTCACTTCTTGAGCTTGTCCATTGTTCTGAAATACCTCATAACTGGGACTTGAGGTACCTGATGAGGCATTTTGTGATCACTGTTTCAGCACACAAGCTCTAATGCTTCAAACATTGAGCAAGAGGCATGTCACTCATCTTTTGGAAATATTATGGAAAGTTAAACTGAAGGGATTTTCCCAGAAAAAGGGTCTATTAGATTAGCTCTGTATCTGCTTGTGGTCTACTAACATCGAAAAGGAGCAATATCGGGTGCATCATATTTTACTTGCCAACAGGGTTTACAATGCAGAAGAACGTGAATAGATCACAAAGGAAAAGAATTGGTTTTAGATCACCTTAGGTAACACATTAAGGACATTGTCAAAGACTGGGGTGGGGACAGGCAGTATAATATGCTATTTTCTTGATGTGATCTTGCAAAGGCACACTCAATCTACAGATCACATTTACCTGAAAACATATATTAAAATGTTCTTTTTTCCCAACATACTTTTAAAGCATATTAGTTAACATATTTTTAGAAGTCATTTTAGTCATATCTAAATGCATCCCAAAGGGATTTAATTTAGACTGCGATTAATTTTCCTCTCCCTTACACAGCACATATAAATGGTATAAAAAGCTCCTACATGAAACAGGAAATATTTTAAAGCCAGCACAGATATCAGGCAGTCATGATGCAAGGCAAAAATCAGCAGAGAATATGACCTATTTGGTACTATATCCCTTTCACATTGTTATAAACCAGGAGTAACTCCACTGAACTCTGGCTTATTAAACTGATGAAAATGAGGTATGAACCAGAGAATAAGATCCTTGATTAATCACAAGAAGTTTTTCCTGTCTGAAATACTTAGCTGTCTTCAGCATGATCATTTCCTCAATGTATTAATTTGACTTGCATTGGTCATGCTATTTTGCATCATATCTCAGAATGTGGCTTTTAACAGCAGTATTCGTTGTATTGTAGATGTTATAAAAGGTTTGCTGTGCATTTCCATGTCTTTGTAAAACAGGCAAAAGCAGTAGAAGGATTTATAGTGTGAAGGCTAAACATGTTTTAATGGGTACTTGTCATTTGCTCCAATCTGTAACAAAACCTCTTGAGAACAATGCAAAAATAGGTGGAAAAATGTAGTGCTACCATCCACAGTGCTACATTACTGACATTTAAAGTAACAGCGGTTTCCTAATGCTATTTTCTAAATATTACTACTGTTCCAAATATTAACCCTTACATGGCCTGTCTCCACTTTCATATTAATATACATTGTATTGAGTTAGGTGCTTTATTAATGCTTACTCCTCAGAGCAATCCTGCAAAGCATTGTTGGACTTCTACTATCCCTCATGAAAAGAGACACATTTTTGATGAGGCAATTAGCAGGTTCTTTAGGATTCCCCATGCATGTCAAACCATATGCTCCTAACACCACCATTCAATTTGCATTTATCAAATGCTACCTAATTGCATAATCTATGAACACATGGAAATTCTCTACTATATCTAGAAAATCCTGCTTACATTGGCATGTAATCAAAGGTAGGGTTTAGCTATGTTTTGACCATAAAGACAGCTACCTCTGGTGTGGAATACAAAAGCTATTTAGCAGCTGTTTAAAGCACATACAAATGTAAAAATTGGACTATTTACTTCAAAGTGTGTTTCATTTTGAAAAATCAAGCCACACTGTATTAAAATACAGAAAGAAAACATTGTTCACATCAGGGAAACTCACTGAGTTACACCAACAGGGCCACTGCCCCTCTAAGCAATATATCCGTTTGTTGTCTACTTCACACTGTTGCTAGAGAGGTAAGAGAACTGGGTTTCACTCACATCAGATGTTAGAAGAATGTTTTAGAAATATTGCCACCCCTGAGTAAAATCCTTGTGAGAGGCCTAGGCCTCAACTCAGATTTGATCTATTGCTGCATTTCTTGGCCCATAACTGATCTCAATGCAAAGCAAAAGGAAACGCCGTCAATCCAGGAGACGGTACTCTACCCCATTTGGACCAGTACAGATGACTACAAAAAATGAGGCATACCAGCATCTAGGCTCTGCATTTCCATAATTTGTACAAAACATTGTATTCTCTTTCAGTTTTGTAACTTTGGCGAGCCTGTCAGCAGGAGATTTAGCTGACACATGGAGACACACACAAACGCCTGAAAACTCTCTCAGTCATCCTATGTTATTAGTTAACTTCCTTCCACACATCGCACATACAAACATAACATACACCCTTCAACCCCAAATTATCATGTTAAGCTTTCTGACAGTTTGAGAACAAAACCAGCAAGGAGCTGTGTGTGCCTTCTCCACATGTTTCCAAGACAGAGACCTAATGCAAGATACGTACAGTCTGTAAAAACCATCTCCAGCAGCTGAGCTAAAGGGTTTAAGTAGCAAAAAATGGGAAGAACCACCTGTGCCTAAAGCTTCAGGCCACACTGTAAAAGTTTTCTGTGCAATCAAAAAACCCGTGTGGTTCCACTACTAGCCTAATCAAAACTGCCAGCAGATGGGTTAGTAAGAAAGACAACATGTACCATGAGAGCTAGCAACTTCGAGCCTACAAAATGGGGCTGATAAGGAATACTGTAAAGCCCTTGAATGCCTCAGAGAAAAGGTGCTATACATTTTCTCTTGCTAGTGTATCTCATTTACAGTATTTGAGGTATTTGAGGCAGCCCTAAGATTTAACAACTTACAGGATATAAGTTTAAGAAATGAAACTATTAAGCAGGCAGTGAATGCAGAATCAGCTTAAACATAGTAATGATGGGAAGGCATACACTGCTCTGTCTTTTCCACCTGAAAAAGCACCAGACTCTGATAGAAAATGCCTGTAAGTACAATGCATTTAATGTTTTCAGGATGGGCAGATGCTCACTAGGAAAATAAATGTGTCTATAAAAAGTATTTGTCATGCTGAACCCCACTGTGTTTTAGATAAATTACCGTGCCACCAAAATCAGTTTGCAGTCTTTAAGTCTGGAGTATCCTTTGTGCCTGGCTGCACCACTGACTCAGATGATCCTTTGTCCTGGTTTCAGCTGGGACAGTTAGTTTTCTTCTTAGTAGCTGGTACAGAGCTGTGCTTTGGATTTAGTATGAGAATGATGTTGATAACACACTGATGTTTTAGTGGTTGCTAAGTAGTGCTTACATTAACTCAAGGACTTTTCAGCTTCTCATGCCCTGCCAGCGAGAAGGCCGGAGGTGCACAAGAAGTTGGGAGGGAGCAGAGCCAGGACAGCTAACTCAAACTGGCCAAAAGGATATTTCATACCATATGATATCATGCTCAGCATAAAAAATAGTGGGACTTGGCCAGCGGATGGGCTGGGCATGGGTCAGTGGGTGGTAAGCAATAACATTGTACATCACTTGTTTTGTATAATCTTTTGTCATTATTGTTTTCTCTTCCTTTGCTGTCCTAGTAACCTGTCTATATTTCAACCCATGAGGTTTACTCCCCACCATCTCCACCCAACCCTGATTTTCTTCCCCATTCTGCTGTGGGGCAGGAAAGAAGCAGCAAACAGCTGTGTAGTGCTTAGTTGCTGTCTGGGGTTAAATCACTACACCCTTCCACACCAAATGCTGAGTCACAGTATAAAATTCTCACACAGACTCCAAGCCAAGCTTCTGAGCATATATTTCAGATGGATTCAAAGACATGGGTTATTTCTTTATCTGTAGAAGGTGAGATACAGCTGGGTAGTTCTCCTTTGTTTTGTATTGAAGTGTTTGAACAATTATAGACCTTAAGTCTCAGGAAACAGAAGTCAGTTATCTATTTTGAGACCATGTAGGACACAGAGAAGTATGTGAACAAAATAAAGGAATGGTTTTAGAGACTCAAGAATGTACTGTCTCTTTCAGAGCTAGGACTAAGCTCTAGGTTTAGAGAGCTGTTTAGGTGTGGTAACCACAAACAGAAAAACTCTGGAACTCCCTACACTACTCCAGCAATAAAACTCTGAATAACCAAATTAATATGTTGTAGAGAAACAAGAGCACACAACACAGCTCTCCTTTTTATATGAAAAAAGGCCTTTTAGTAATATCTGATGTAAAACTTTCCATCAGGTTTTCATTTCTGAATTTGAATTACCTAAGCAGTAAAAATATAATACCTTGGCATTACTCAGTCTGAGTGGCACTTTATAATGATCTCAGATGCTGAGATTTTCTGTGACTCCAGGCAGGAAGCTTTCAACCAGATTGTACCCCAATGCACCCATCACCAGATGATGCTGCCTCTGATGACTCCTATAGTTGCTTCTTTTGCGAATAAAATCCAATATGCAAAGTTTTATTTTAAAGCAGATTTTTTCTGAATCTGCAGGTTATAAAGTACAGCTAAGAATGTGCAAATTGTTATCCTTGGAAAAAACCACTGCCTGTTGCTTTGTGTACACCCACACAATACATCACTAATAATGACAGGTTGGATTAGTATTTTTTGTAGTGCAGTGAAAGGTCTTTTTGAAGTTCATTCTGTGCGCCTGCAGTCACTGTGTACTGTATGAAAGATTCTCAAAAGACTAAGCCATACTAACATAACAGCCATGGAAAATTTTGGAAAGTGCAGCTAGAAGAAGTCAATACATATGGGTAAGGGATTAAATACATCTGTAAAGATTTTCTTTAAACCCATAACTTGGAATTGTGTCAACAAACTCTGTGTATTATTTTGCATCAGTATGAAAGAAAACAGGAAGGGAAAGGGAGTAAAAAGACTCAGGGAAAAATTACTTTCCTTTTAAAAATGACAAAAAAATTAATAATGTCCAATGTTGTAAAAGTGAACTACAAAAGCTAAATGTCTGCTCCCCCAAACCAGAATATCCAGCCTGAGAAGTTTTTTATCCCATAACCCATGTTGTATTGATTGAAGAATAAATGTGTTGTCTTGGGCTTCAATGGACTGGCTCTGTAGATTCTCCTGCCTTAGACATTTTGAAAATGACATTTTATACAGAGAAAAATATCCTGAAAATATAACAGTAGAACATGACAACTCATAAGCAATAATGGAATGGATTGGGAAGGCAGGAAAATCTCATCTTTTAAGAAGTAACAGAGGTTACAATGCTCTGTTTAACTGTATGTCACTGCATTGTGTTACCATGGCACACAGAGGTGCGTTCCTGGTCACCTCTCCACATTCTTTATGCAATAACATGGAAAACACCTATTATTTAATCATGAAATTAAAAATTCAAGTCTGTAATCTGCTCCTCAATATATTTTCCACTTATTTTTACATTTCCAAATGCTACGTGAGGCTGACCATCCCATGGGAAGGACACTTAAAAACAAACCCAAGGCTGAGACAGCAGTTTTAAGTGTTTTCATGGAACTGGGAAAAGTTTTTTCCCCCCAGAAAAACAGCTGGTGGCTATTGCTGAACAAGGTCCTTGCTTATGTTTTTGATAAATGCTAAGGTCAAAATAGTAGTCAGGAACAATGACCAATCTGGACAGCTAGTTTCTTAGATTATATGAAGGCTGTTTTAACTAAACTGTCACTGAAAATGTATGTCAAATTAAACAACAAACTCCCAAAAGAAAAATTCAGATGAAATCAGATTTTTTTCCTGCCTTCTAGTCTAATATTGCTCCTTTACTGTCTAAAATATAGCTGTCATTCAGTTGATTTTCTTTGTTCCAGGAACAGTTTAGCAGTGAAACACATCATCTATATAACTCTGTTTTGGGTAAACAGATTGAAAAATACCAGGTTTTCCTAACTTCTCTCTCATGGCTGCTATTACTTTTGTACTGACACAGCAACCCAATATAAATCTCCTTCTCTGATATAAAAGCAAACCATCCTCTGCCTCCCTTGTGATAACAGAAGAATACATCTCCCGTCATTCAAGAGTTCAGAGAAATTTCTATAGCTTTCGGGTATTAGTCACTACATAATCATTACAAAAAGCTGCATCACCAGCTCAACAGAAATGTAGGAGGGAAGAATATTGAACCTACATCCCCCTGCCAGGCTCCTTTAATACAATCTTAAGCCCTACATCTGCTCACACTCTTGACATTCCCAACTCCAGTCGATGTGATTACTTGTACAGAGGAGGTAGGAAGGTAATCCAGCAAAGTTCTGGAACTAGAGGCAAGGTCCGTACAGAGCAGTTTGGGAAGGGCTACCTTCTGCTCACAGAGAAGCCAGGCAGAGTGAAAGGCAGGAGACAGCCTGCAATCCAGTGACACATTACTGGAGTTCTCAGTGGTCTGAGACTGTCCTCAGCAAGGAAACTCTGGTCATCATGAGTCAGCTTGACATCATCTCTGTCCAGCCTTAGACAGTAACGTCCACCACATTGGCACACTAGGCAGATTAGGATGCCTGGTGCCTAAGAATTTAGGAGCTAGTTGTAGCTATGTTAGCTTGTCTGAACAGGCCTCTCCATTGGAAATAGGAAGGGAGGCTTTCCTAAATCTAACTTCTGAAAGCTCTTCCACCTGACTGCCTGCAGAACAAAGGAGTGTCCCATGCTTTATTGCTGCACAGTCATATTATCATGAAAACAAACGTCACTTCAGATAAGTGATAGCGAACACACCTCATGGTGTTGCCTAAAACAAGATCAGTAGGATATCTAGGTGGCTGTCTCTCATTTGCCTACACCGTCTGCCATCTGTCCCTCAGCAGAGCAGCGTTCTCCTCAGAGCCCTGAAGCTGTGCTTCTCTTTGCTAGCACCTCTCATTCAGAGCTGTTTGAAGACCTTTCCTGCCAATGCTTCATTTCCTTTCCAGCAGCCACCTTAAAGTGAAGATTTAGCAGCCAGTAACTCAGGATTATCAGCAATGAGTGATCAGTATAATCATTACAAGCCTCTGAAAGACACATAGATATCATGGAAACTAGGGTACAGAACTGTCCCAGAAGACCCCAATTTCTTCCCTTCTGGCAGCCTCAACAGAGGTGTCACATCCACCACCTTACTATCATTGGCAGGAACAAAAATGAAGTGAACCATCAGTAAAAAAAATATAGAAAAATATACAAAATCAAGAATAAAGAAATATCCCTGTAGCAAAGTAGCTGCTCTAATTACTTAACAGTGATTAACAAGAAAGGGAGCTTAATTTCATGTTCTTAGACTAGCTGTCATGCTTTTGCAGAAGAATTATAAAGAAGTTGTCTTTGAAAAGTTTCTCTTATTTGTAGACAACTCTGTGCTAGACACATCCCAGGTCAGCAATTATCATCTAATTGTGCAAGTCAAAGATTTGGGGAATCAGTCTCTAGGATATTGTGCCTTAGCAACAGCGGAAATTGATATTGTGGAAAACACCAAGGTAGCTCCAGGTGCCATTTTCCTTCCAGAACTCTTGAATGGGAGTTATCCTCAGATCATTTCCAAGGTAAGTCAGGACATCCAGATTTTCAAAATTGTTCGGCTCCTATGAGATAAGATTCTCCTGCAATCTTAAATTCACTCTGGGCAATTCCTTTGGATTAGGAACATTGGCTTTGATACTGCAAACCTGTGATTAATTTAGGCTTATGAATAATCCAATTAAATTCAGCCTTCTCTTGTGCATTTGCAGAAATGCTGCCGTGTGCACAGTTTCATTATGAAAAGCAGATTTCCCATGTGTTGCACATTGGAAAGCAAAAGGGGAATATGTGCGGCAACAGGCCAATTTTAATTAGGAGATCAAGAAATAAATCTCAGGTATATGATCTTCAAGCGACAATCAATGGAAGTGTGTTGCATTTACATGAAGGTGTTTAAAATAATTTACATGCCTGTGCTTCAGAATGACAGTCCTGTTTTTCTCCCTGAAAGGCTAAATTCCACACTTTTACATTCCCAGTAATGCCTAAAATCAGTGCTGCATTTTCCCAGCTTCCTACTCCAACCCTAACCTGGCTGTTCAGCTCATTGTTTCAGCAATAACAGAAACATAGGGCTGTCTAATGCACAGAGTAAAGCCTGCTGTTGTTCTATTTATTGGAACTCCAAAGGGAATCCCTCAGGCATGTGAAGATTCAAAAGGGGTAGGAAAATGTCGCTTAAAATAACAATCTTACTTTAAACGTGAATTAGAAATTGCACTGTCTTTCCTCATAGAAAAACAAGTAATGCAGTGAGAGAACTGAGCTGCATGACTGTATCTGCATACTTCAGGAATACTGTCATATGGGTTAAGAGGCACAAGATCTAAACAAAATCACCCAAGAAACACATTAATGCTAGCATAAACAAATGGATGTTTAAATTAGAACAAGGCCTCCGTAACGACTTTGCCTTGTTATTTTGGGGACTGATGAGGCACTGCACACATCCCATTTGTAACAGTCACCTTCTCCTTTCTCCTTGTTAGGAACTGTTCTGCATCCATGGAGTCGAAAGGGTTTATGTCTTATAAAAACAACTGACAAGCTGTATTTCATGAGGACTGTACAGTCTAAACACAAGTGTTTGTAGCTACATTTCCATGGTAACAGCAAAAAAATTGTTATAATTTTCTCAGAGTTTGCTGTTCATTCTTCCTTAGACTTTCTGGCTTAAAAGTGTTCATTGCTTTTCACCAGTGCAGTACTGCAGAAATATTTTTAGCTCCACTACTTCAATTTCATATTTAAATCAATCTGAAAATGAGTTAATTTTCAGTTTGCCAAGGGATGTCAGGCAAAGCTTTCACTGGTTTGATTTTGCTTTGGCTTGTGATGGTGGAAAGAATATACCATGTAACAATAAAGAAATATGTCCCAAAGTTCTAGAAGAATATCTTTATTTCATTTAAATGTCACGATTACCCTTTTGAATTTATTTGATATAAAATGCTGCTGTTTGTAGAACTGCACAGGCTTGCACTATTTCATCAGAAATCTGAATAATAAAATAATTACATATCCAAAGGATCTCAAAGCAGACTGAGAAAATTAAGTATCCAAGTTCTGCAATATTGCCCGAGGCAGGCATAAATTATTATATTTTAGAATAACTGAGGCAGAGATCAATGATGGCTGGGTTTTTAGATGTTCATTCATAAATCCAATTAAAATTCAATAGAAACTGGTTAACTTCAGAGTCAGAAATAGCTTGCCTACTGATATGTAGAATGAGTCTGGCAGAAATGAAACTCCAAGACCAGCATTTCTTGATTCCCAGATGCCTTCTATAGCTAGTAGACCATATCTCAACTGCTTTTTTTTTTTTTTTTTTTTTAGAATATAAATCATTTAAGAAGCCTATTATGGGAAAACGCATCAGCACAGCCTTCAACCACATCTGTTTTAAGAGCAGACACTGTACTGCAGCTAGATGCAAGAGCAATGTTGTCTCCAGATTCATTCTGAGGCCTGTCACCTGTCTAAAAAGAATAACTGATAAAAAGAACTAAGTTCCTCTGATAGAACAAATTCTGGGCTTCTAACACCAGAGACAAGCGTCTTGGTTCATAGGATAGGTAAGGAGATGGAATGATAGCGCAAGAACTTCCTAACGTCCACCAAAAGTGCCTGGACCATGTTCTGGGTAGATGATATCTATAGGGCAGTTTCATTTCTATGCCTGCTTACTTTTAGTAGTAATCTTTGATAGCTGCCAGCAAAAATTTAATGGTGTTTTTGAGAGATCCTTTGTCTTTGAGACTGAACCATTCCAATGTTACTCTTTTTAAAAAAAAACTTGGAATATTTCCATTTATATTAATGTTTTACCTATGATTCCAGATTCAGTGGCAAAGTAGAGGGGTCCATTACTATTTGAAGGGGAGCTCCCTCAGGGCTTTTTTTCCCAATTGATCCAGATGGAAAATTTTATGCAACATTAGAGCTTGACAGAGAAAGACAGGCAGAGGTAAGTATAAATATAAGGAACAATCAGTCCGAAGTTGTATTGTGACTTAAGCTTCCATCAGCGCTCAGAAGATTCGAGTACCTGGAGGAATTTATTAAAATGGATTAAGGAAACTCCACACACATGAAACAACAGGATTCTTACAGATAAGGCCAAGGAAACAATATTTTGCGTGCTAGTAACTCCTTGTCTCACAACATAAGGATTTATGTCCCTGAATACTGCCTTGCCGCTCTTAATGGATAGCTCTTCAGCATTTCTGGGCAGTGGGAAAATGCAATCTCCTACAGAAGAAAAGACACCACGTAGAGTCATTTGCCCAAACCCATACGAGTAGCCTGTGACTAACCTAGGAATTACATTCCATTTAGTGCCTTATCCATTAAGCTCCTCCCTGGAGGAGTAAGCTTCTGATATCAATTGCTGAATGCAGTTCTATTTTCCAGAAGAAAGACTATACTGATTAGAAGGATTTGACCCTCAACTACAAAAACATTTCTCAAATATAACTAACTCTGACTTAAATTCTGATTTGAAGCATTAACTCTGTTCAGATTTTTACATCAGTATTGCATTCCTTTATACTTCCTCCACAGTAATTTTAATGGGACTAAATCTCATGGTCTTTCACTATGTAATCAGCCACGATTTCCCTTAAAATACATGGGGAACCTACTGTAATTTACCTGAAGACAGCCAGAATGAAACCCCCAACCTCTGACCCAATAAGAACAGAAACAGATTATGGGCTAAAGGTGCTGTACAGGGCACTCTGAAAGAACAGTGAGCACAGAAAGCAGCTTGGGTCCTGCAGCAAGGCAGGTCTGGCAGCAGTGACTCTGTGTATTAAATACAGTTTCATATCCCTCTAAACCGTGATCCCAGAATCAATCAGCCCATAACAAGCACTATTAAGAAAAAAATACTAAGCCAAGTGTTAAGTTGGGTAGACATGCAGTACAGATCTTATTGTCTACACTATCTTGTCTTGGGATTTTTTGACATCCTTACTATGCTGTTACCATCCCACTTTTCCAAAGGGATGTAACAGAAAAGAGTTTATTGATGTTTCAGTGATGTAGGAACATATGGTCCAAGACATTTATAGAAAGAGCTCTGGGACTTCCATGTATTAGGAAAGCCTGCAAGCTGCCATCTGGGATTCTGAAGTCTATTTTCTGGCAGTGAGAACACATTTTACCTTTAGGCTTTAGATTTTTCTCTGGAATATGTAAAGCTGAGAATAGTGTGTGCAATGAACTCCTGTTTGAAGATCTCTATAGGCAAACTCTCATTTGAAATATTGTCATTTGACATGTGATCAATACTTGTCAGAAAAACTTAAAAATAGAAAGTAATTTTAGCTTTTTGTAGTCAAGCTCATTGCAGAAATTCTCAGCTTCTGGACAAGACTGACGACTTAGCTTGCTTTGGTGATGCATCACTTCCAAACTAGATAGGCTAGCAGTTCAATTTAGAGTAGCTACCAGCACAGTCCACATGCTGCGTGGAGTAGCATAAGAATTAATTTTTACGCTTCACTCTAGCCAAATACACAGTTGGCAGAGGGGAAAAAAGAGGAATTTATGTGTTGGTTTTTTTTTAAATACGCTAGCAGTCCACTATTATATTCTCCTCTACACTTCTTGTTTGAAGTTTCATATAACACAAGCACCCTGTGCAGCTCAACACAGAACTTTAATAATCTTGGCCCCTTTCAGTCCTACATACCCTTATAATTTTTCCAAACTTTTTTTTAATATTAAAAGGGAGTTGTATGTTACAGATCATAGTAGAGTTTTTACATGAATGGGAATATACAGGCCAAATTCTACTAAGATTGATAATGAACATTTAAATCATATTACTCAAGTGTTTTTTTCATCAATTTGAACTTTATCAGCATGAGATTCAGGTTCTTGCTGGGAACAGTGACAGGCTGCTGTACAGTGATCCACTTATGCTGCTGATAACAGTGGTGGACAAGAATGACAACTTGCCAATATTCACCCAGGAGTTTTATCAGATAGCACTCAAGGAGAATACAGCCAAATGTGAGAATGGTTCTTATGCAGTAACACAGGCTGTAAAATTATGGTTAGCTCACAACAGCTCTGAGGGAGAATAAAAATTTACTTAGAACTTAGCTGCACAATCTTTACTTCAGTGAGAATTTTACCTTAGTAGCTGCTGAATGAGAGAAATCAATTTATTTTTTTTTATTTTCACAGGGCTTGCAAGAGCACTTGAAAGATTCATAGATTTTGATCTAGAAGAGGCATGATGATTCAGGAAGTAACAAAAAACTTTTAAGGAAAGGCTTATGGATCAGCAGTGGGGGAAAAAAAACACTAGATGTTATGAAAGCTCTCAATCTACTTGGAAGTGAATCTGTAATACCTAAATGTTTGCTATTTATTTCTCATGTGATTTTGCTTTAACATCTTGTTTTATTTGTATTTCTGCAAGAATGAACTTGTTATCACATTCTTTATATAATGTATATTACATAAAAATCGTCTTACACCACTGAAATTAAAAATAATTGAATTTAATTTTCAACTTTTTTTCCTGAGTAGTGATTAAAGCATATATATTATCAAAACAACCTTTTTAACTGCTGTATTTATGGAGGTTTTTTTAATTCATTCTCAACTCCGTATTTTCACAGTTTGCAGGAAGTGAGATCATCACAGTAAAAGCAAAGAATATTAATGACCCAAAGACTAATAATTCTAAAATTGCTCAAGATACTTAGCCAGGAAAGTGTTATTTTTCATTTCATATTGGCAAAGAAATTAGAATGATAAGCAATGAGATTGGCATGATAACCTTGCAGGATTACAATCTGAATGCCCGTTCAGTGAAGCATTACTAGCCTCCTTGCTCAAGCAGCAGCCCTTCTGAGTGGTTTTGAGTATAGCAGGTTTTCTGTAGTCCATAAGAAATAGCAACTGCTAACTTCATGTTCATTACACTGGCCATTACCATGATTCACAAGGATGATGCAGTGATTCCCCCAGAGACACAGCGCTATCCCAGCTCCAATGACATATAGGAACTTTATAAATACCAATGGCATCACAGTCTGGAGTGACCAGTCTGGCATACAGACCCATTTTACATAGAGTATCCATATACTTACACTCAAAATACAGATAACTTTACAATTAAGACTGCTATAGAACATCATTTACTGGAAAGTTCACTCAAATTTTGTTATCCTGACTTCTCTTGTAATCAAATTTAGAGCAGGTCTTGAGTCCTAAGAAGACATTATCTCTTGTCAAACCTACATCACAGGCCCTGTGGCAGTCAGGACTGTGTCCTGTTAAAGAATGTCTGCTTCTGTATCAAATATTTACTTTGGGTCAATAACTGTTGAAGGTTCACTTGAGTTCTCTTGCCAGATCTCAGCAGCTCTTGTAACATTTTCATGAATGTGGTCAATGTAAGCAACTCTCCCACCACCTTCTCACAATGACATCCTCTATTCTATTGTTACTAAATTCCTGCCCCTAGCAGCAGCATATTGCTTACTATAGTGGTGTATCAGTGAGTGGAAGCATACTCTATTTGCAAATACTTTCTCAGACACATCATGCACTAAGTGATTATCATTGCAGCCATACCCTTTCCTCCTGTCTGTTCTATACATGAAGGAAGCCCAGACACATAGTTGAACACCCCAATAAACTGGGGAAAACATAGGGACACAAATTAATAATGTAGTTATCAGCAGTGAATAACAAGCCAACGTTTTAATGAGTTGACCGGTATGTATCTCTTTTGAGCAATGCATGGGTAGTTGTCTTATCTGTACGTGATTGTACAGAGGCATGATTTGTTCATGTGTGACTGAACACATACTCATATGTCAACTTTTGCACCTTTAAGCATGTATTGGAGTAAATATCTTTTTTTTTTTTTTGCCTAGCAGTACATATATTTGCTAGTTTGGTGTGTGTGTGAACCATCTGTGTAGGTATGCATGAAGGTTTACCTACTCTTGCAAGGGCCTGTATTTGATGAACAGTCAAGAACGTATTTGTATATGTTGCTCACCCAATCGCTGAGTTACAGAATGGTTAACCATCTCAAGGTATTAAAAAAAATCAGAATGAAGGCTCCTACACCATGCAATTATTCTAAATACCACATGCATACACACACAAAAGGGCAGAAGGGGAGAAGAGCTGCCTTCTGTTTTTAAAACCTCTGCATTTCAATCAAGTCACATTTCTACCCTGTTTCCAGGAGCTAAAGCTATAATCAAAGTACGTTTTCAGAAGATTTGCAATAACAGCATGAGCGTTGGGCATACTAACGTGGATATCTACATACCTGTAAGAACTCTTCAAAATACCAAGTGCCTCTTGAAGCTTTTACAGCAGGTCAGAGTTCTGACCTACTCTTCCAGGTTTGACAAGGTCTCCTTGGTGCAACATTGTTTTTTGAATACATGGTTTGCTTAGACTAGAAAAATGCTCTGATGAACCCAAACCAACAAGATGGACAGCATTTTCTTGCAATCTCAGTGTTTCTCTGTTGTTTTTAGAATAGCATGTGAAGGCTTAAGGCTGAGATAAACACAGCACAAAACATATAAGCGATTCCAAGCATCCTTGATAACTATCTGGCCTGTTAAGATGTTGTCATTCTTATTATAGAAGGTGCAATGTTTGATCTCACAGGGGACAGATTAACACACCAGACTTGGAAACTTTACTCTAATAGCTAGCTGTCGAAGGAGTGCTGACATCTTAGAGAATTGCACTCTGGAGTATTGAATAATGTTCAGTTACTCAGCAGCTTAATCACTTCTGTATGTAGACAGCTACGACAAAGGTTAAGGATAGACCTAACTTTGTTCCCAGTGAAGTCAGTGATAAAATTTTCATTAATTTCACTAGGAGAAGAATCAGGCTAATTGTAATCTGTCACAAAGATTAGTTCATTGTTTTGAAATCTAATTACACTTGCATAAATAGTGCTGGAAGGGAGATAAGGATGTAAGGATGAACATTAGTTTTTCTACATAAAAATACTCCTGACACCTCTTCTTCTACTTACTCTGGGGTTTTTTCCCCCTCCTTAATTCACATGGTCAGTTTACCCTAAATTGTGATTCTAGGATTACTAAAACATGGATAATAACTGTACACATTGATAATAACTGTACACATTGATAAAGCTCACAACAGAGCTGGACTTCAACTACTTGAGCTCCTAGATGGTACAATAATGCTGCCAAAAGAATACTAAATTAACTAATTCTACATTAAAAAAGGGGGGGGGGGATATCTATCAGGCACTGTATATGAACACTATAGCAATTACAGATTGTACCAATCTCTTATCTGCTACTATAGCTAAAAGGAACATATTTCAAGATATAAACCAGAAGCACAATAAAAGCTACTATTTTTATAATCTTTTCCAACGTGGAAGAGACAACTCATTTTTCATGAACATACAGAAGTAGGTATACTGATAAGAACGATGACTACAATAGATAAAGCTATGATACTCAAATTCATTCACTTTTCTAAAGACAGAACCTTGAAAAGTCTAAAACAACCTACAGACCGGCACTGCAAGCATCAGGTCTGCAATGGTACCACAGGATTTTGGCTGGGGAAGAAATAATTTGAAGCTTGTGAACCAATTAGTTAAAATTGGCTCGAATTAAGAGGCTATGACACACTAAAATTGCAGCTTTAATTCAGCCAATACCTGCTCATATATGTATGTAGAGTCCCTTGAAAAACGTGTTGTGATATATAAAAGGTTTGAAGTTACGCTAGCATTGTAAAGTTGATATTTTTAGCTAGGATAATTCACAGGTCAAAAAGTCAGCAGAAGAGATTTACCAGTTTAGGCTAACCTTTACATTAAAACTCTGGGTTAGATATTAAGTTCCATAAAAAAACAATACAAAGTTCCATAAAAAAACAATGCAGAGTAACTGTGAATTTTGCAGAGTAATCCTGAATTTCTCTTGGAACTGAAATGAGAATCTTGCTATTTGTGTTTTCACCTCACATATTGGATTAATACGACTAATAAAGACTAGTATACCGGTAGCTCCAAATATAAACTGTACAGCTAGAAATATTATTTCTAACAGCGGATGCATGGAAAACTAATAGAAACATCTACAGGATTTTTTTTTTTAATCACATTTTTATTCAGCCAGCTCTGTCCATAGTTTGCTCTTGCTGTGATACCATATGACAAGGTGTTATTAGCACTGAATTGCCTGAATGTGATGGAATCTGACAAACTAAATTATATTCCTATATATTTATCGGTCTCTGAACTAGTCTTGTATAGCACTCTTGCCTTTTTGTAATATAAGATCTAAGAAGGATTATTTGGAAGCAGTCCAGTCTGATCCATAAATATGAAGGGTCTTCTCTGAACATTTAAGGTAACCAGGGTTTGTGAAAATACCCTAATCCCATTCTGAGCCTGGCTTTCATTGCTATAAATGTTTTTTCCCCTTCTGTAGGGCAAAGTACATGAGCCTTCTGAGTAAAAAAAAAAAAAAAGAAAAGCAAAGCAAAACCCCCAGAAAACAGACAAAAACAGTGCAGAAAAGGCACTTTAGTCTTACTGAAAAGTATATTAACCAGGATTACCAGTATGCTTTCACCCAGGGTGTACTGTAATAATCCACTCTCTGTGGAACTAACCTTTAATATTTTCTACATCCTATTTAGCTCACATATAACCTTACAATAAAGACCACAAATTTATAGGTGTGAAATCCTAGTAATGTTTTTTACCTGTCCTGCTTTTTAAAAAAGTTATTTGCCTTGTCTAGTATCTCATAAGGAATGTCTGAGAAAGAAATTCTAAAAAAAGTTTTTGTGTTCCTTTTCCTATAGTGTTGTACCTAAGATGAGGATCTACAAAAAGCCAAAGCATAGGACAGTCGACTATTGCCAAAAAGCACTTAGAAGAACTCAACTCAAACTTGCACTATCAATTATTCTGCAACTAATTATTTACTGAAATGTTTCCCTCCTCTTACTATCACAGTGCAAGTACCAGTTTTACTAATTATTTGTAACATAGTAGTACCTAGGAATCTACTGCTCAGACAGGACATTATTATACTAATACTCGGCAAACACAGAATGGGACAAAAGCTCCCCGTTCCATACAACTTACTGTACAGTAATTCTGCTTTAGTAGGGTAAATCAGATGCCATCATTGAATAGATTCTTACAATATAGAGATAAGAACTGGATGAAGCTCCACGTTGGAACTCTGCATTTACTAACAGTACTTACACATGCCTACTAAGTGTCTGCTGGAATTACAGGCAACAATTATCACTTTCCATGGAACTGAGACAGGATTAAAATGAAGGAAAAAAAAAAACCTCAGTTTGTTGTAATCTAGTTTCCAGCTAACTCCACTTTTCTATGAAAAACAGACATTTCCTTCTTTTCCTGTCTGGAAAAGCTCAGCACAATGAGATTTAAAGCTACAGGAGAAAAAAGGATATACAAACATTTTTTAAAATTTAGAATTAAATTACCTCCTTCCTAAAATATAGCCTTAAGCTCCTGGAAATTAGTATTTAGTTTTTCCTTGACTTCAACCAAGGAATTTTGCTGTAATTGAAGTGGCAAATGACACTACAGAACAAGTGATTGCACTTGTAAAAATGACATTAATTATTTCTACAGCCATCTCCATTAGTAGAAGATAGGGTCGTCAAGACCTAGTCGTATACTCCTTACTCAAACCTCTTCCCCACTTTAGTGGGAATCCTGCTTGGTAAGGGCTATGAAATGAGCTATAGGGATCTATTTTTCTACAGGTTTAAGAGGCAACAACAAAAGTCATTAAAACACAGCGTAGGTTTTGCCCTGGGACCATGAGTCACTAATAAAGGCAATGAAAAAAAGATATAATGCAGTACATTCTTATTAGTTAACTTCTGTGTAAACCAGCCTTACCTTTCTGCTGACGTCAATGAAAGGGCTTTTTAGTGTCATCAGTGAAGGTGCTAATACTGGTAAGCAGACAACCATGTAAGTGATAATATCCTTTCAGTGGGGTCAGCTAGAACAGCAGAGTTTTAGTCACTGTATGTCACTTACAAGGAAATTTCAGCTTCTGACCGAAGTTGCATAAGGTAAAAAAAGAATATTCAAAACTAGGTACCCAGCGAGTTCTCAGTCAATAAGCTGATATGTACAGACTCGGACAAGGCTGGCCATTATCTGTAAATATCAATTTTAGTACAAACTCTGTCTAAAACAGAAGCAGAAGATGTTAATTCAGAACTGGGCTTTAAAATTATTTGTTTAAATGTGAAAAGTTCAAATAGTGTTTTATCCAGTTTTCAGATTACAAAAGCAAGAAGTTTGGTATTGCCATCTAAAAAGACATTTTATCCTTAACACATAATACAACCTATTGCATCACAGCAGAGACTCCAGAAAATACTCTTAAGTGAAATAAGAGGAATATGGCAACAATATATTTGAGACACACGCTGAAGTCTGAAAACCTTGTGGGGAATAAATGCAAACCTGTTTTTATCCAGTGGTTCTGCTTCCTCAGGAGCCAGTACTCTACAAAGTCCTTAGAAATGGGGTTCACCTCTACTTTGAGGGGCTCTCCAGGCTTTAATCTCTCTGTTCAGCTTGAATACAGATGCCATCCCTGGCTGCCATCTTCCCTTAGGGGTGCTCTTTCTTTAACATGATAAGCATGTCTGGGGAGCAGTTAAGTAGCACCACTCAGTTCCACTTCACACCATACAAAAGCATGTAGAGAAAACAATGGTGGAGAGAGCATACTAGCAGATTGTATTGTCATGCTTTCCAATTCTACACACATTTGAGTCTGGAGGGGCTTATACCGTCAGTGGGAGATGTGTGGCCAGAGCCTGAAAACTTGGAAACAAAGGGAAAAAACTAAGCTGCTAAAAAAAAAAAAAAAAAAAACCCCAAACCAATAAACAACAACAAAAAAACCTCACTTAATTATAAAGTTGATTTATAAATTACTTTGAATTAGGCAAATTTTTGAATGGAATTTAGATAGGTAGATCCTGAAGTCTGAGGTTTTGCTTAGGTGGGGGATACTCATCCAACTGCTTTACTAGTTTTTCTTCTTCAGAGGAACATTTATCTGGGGAGGATCCAGGCTAGATGGAAGGAAAGAAGGTGTTTAATTTGAAGGTTTTAATCCTTAACTGTCATATATTATCTGAAAAAATACTAAAAATGTTGATTTATTGTGTAGTGTAAACTACATCCAGAAATGAAGAAAAAAGGCCCAAATGAAGAACAGAACTACCGCCTTGGTCCTTTGATGTAACTGTATCCTGCTTCAGTTTTCCCCTTTGGAAAATTAGTGTAGCTCTATCTACTAAACTCATCTGGTGAATCTCAGCTGCTTTTCCTCTGGAATGAATGAAACATCATTAAATGTCAGTCTTTTGACTTCTTGGAAATATTGTGGTGAAAATGCATCATCCTTTTAATGATTTTGTCATGTCTTCATTATTATAGGGGCCACATGCCAAAACATCCACAGGCTCCATTGACTGTTTACAGACAAATTAGGTTCTTAGCAGAAGAAAGCAATGCATACACTATTCCCAGAATTCCCAGAATGCACTGGGAGCTGTGTTCTGGCCAGAAAGGGGGAAAAGGAGATTTCTACCCCAGTGAAATCCTGCATGTAAATCTGAGATGGGTCTGCTGTGCTCACTGGCCCACAGTGGATGTCTTAAACAGCACCGCTAATTATGGAACAGGAGATCCTTACAAAACAGTCTAGTGTATCTGACAGCTGAAGTAGAAGTAATACTAGCAATTCTTGTTACATGTGTAACAGTATGGGCTATGGAAAAATTTATTAATACCAAGAAGAGCAAACACCAAAAGGTAAAAGAAAAGAAGGTACCAAGAAATGGGCTGGTGTCCAGATGGATTTAATGTAGGAATTGGATTTGGCTAAGGAAGCAGGAATCTCACTAGATCTTAGATATAAGCTCCATTTCTGAGACATTTAAAGAAAGAACATAAAAGTTAATGAAAGAAAAATATTAGTAAATTCTAGATAAAGCCTAAAGCAAAAAACCCTAATAGTTTTGGATGTGAAACCTCAAATTGTTGCCATAAAAAATTAAATAAAACTGACAGCTGTTTTCAGTGAAAGTTTATTGGCAACCACATCTTATAACTGAAGTGGGTGCTGGCTGAAATTTGTCAGCTCAATGTTACTTGTTCATTAATATTTCTAGTCAAAACTATTTATCTATTCCAAAAAAAATCTGAAAAGTTTAAGCATTGTATGGAGGTAGAGAATTAAAAAAACAAAACAAACTGCAACCAAATCCAAAACATTCTTCATAAAGGTTGTCCTGGTAAGAACTGTAATATGAACTTTTATTCACAAATTTTAGCTGGTATCATTCATGTATTATTTTCTTTTTCTTAATTATACCCATATTTACTTGCTTCACTGTCAAATAAATATAACAGTCAAAATCTATAAGGAATGCTAGCTGAGAAATAATTTTGTTCAAGAGAACATGTGGACTCTTTCCTTAATGATGTTAGAGAGGTTTTCAAATTAACACAAGAGAACAAACTATATAATAGCATCTGAATGCTACCATTTGAGGAAAGAGAATGAAAAATATGTGAATACTTTGAAAATGCTTAAGTAATTTGTGGTCAACCTTAAAACCTACAGGTTTTTTTATAGCATAGCAGATTGATATTTCATTTTTCACTCAGAACCTAAAATGAACATTGCAATTGTTTAAGGAACATCCTGGATAAGAGTGAAAATGTTGCCCATGTTGTAAATGAATGAGTCTAGAGTTCTGATTAAAGCTGAGGCAGTAAATAAGTTATAGATGCTTGGGCACCCTGCCAGCAAGCACACAAGCACTAATGAATTAATGCATAATTTCTTTCGAAGCACAGTCTACAATTAAAATTACTTTTATTTGCCTTGCTACTGTGTACCCAAACAACATTAACATAAGAGCATAGATTCTTTTCAAATTAAGTAATTCCCTGGTTAATAGGACTGAATTCAAGAGAATACCATACAAAGGAACTTAAAAAAAAGAAAAAAATCAAATCTAGATTTTTATTTTCTGCCAATGCTCATAGTACATCTTTTCATGTAAGTTTTACCACATCTGTATCCTGCCTCAGACTCAAAGTTAGTGAGCATCAGTGTTTCTTTTCCTAGACTGGTTGGTATAGCTCCTTCTTTTTCAAGCCTCTTAATTTAACGTCCTCCCACCTAACACACTGATTTACTCCTCTCTGCTATTTCAGATATCCTGAACATCTAAGTTCCAGGTAAAAGAGATGGGCATGCCTCCAACATAGCACAGCTATCTGCTATTATGGAGCATTTTACAGCCATTCCCCAGTGCAAAAAAATCCAAGAACTGTAAAAGTTATTTATCTGCAAACAATCAAATTACAAGATTGTTTCAAAGCATGCATTACACACAACCATCCAACTTTCAACATCACAATATACAGAGTGCAAAAGTATCTTTAAAGCTAGGACATTTTTAAAAATCAAACTAAAAACCAATGGCCCAGAATGTTAATCTGTGCTGATAGTACACTACCCAAGTCCTCTCTCAATGTTCCTTGCTCCTAAGCTCTTGTTCCATTTCAGTCATCATGGTGCCAAAGCACAAAACCACAGAATTAGTTCAAGCAAAAGGTAACTGAAATTTCTTACACAAAGCCCAAACATTGTCGTTGCCTAGATTTATACCTAGACATGACTATAATGATTAAAACAAAGAAGTTAACCATGTTCATGTAGACAATGAAGATGGAATTTAAAAATCAAGGCAAAACTATTAGCAGCTGAAAATCATACCTTACAAGTGCAAAACACCAGGAAGCTCTAACAGTCACATCCCCTTATGTATTTTTCACTACCTGTCTTTGGCCCATCAGCCCTAGCTGGGTCGTACCACCCCATTCCTGTCAATAGAATCATTAAATTTCACTAAGGAGTAAGCAGTCTTGAATCACTTTGCAACTATTGTGGAATAAAAACATATACAGTGACCATTAGTGCTTGATAACAACAGATGACTTGAAAGTAGCCTAATTTGACTCTGCCTTTCATTCCCCTGCTCATTCTCTTAAAGGCAAATTAAAGCTGACTTTGCCCATTGTGAACCTGTAAATGACAGTACACATGCCAAGCTGAATGCCAGGTCCTTTTATTTTTCATTTCTGAAAATATTAAATGAACTCCAGTATAATTCACCACTACATTTCACTTTGCAGCTGCTCCCCGCAATGTAAGTTGCTGAAGTGGTTTGCCATTGATGGGCAGCATGGAGAGTTTGAGTCATGGAGGGCCTGGACAGGGCAGTTACCACAATGCAGGTCATTGCTCAGGATCAAGGCAAGAATGGATTTTGGGTCTGCAACAGAAAACAGCACCTTCCCATCCATCTCTTTAGGACCAGCAGAATAGACAGCACACCACATTCTGAGGTGGCACACATGGATATACGTTGCACATTGGTAAATGTGCACGTAGGATACAATTGCACATAGGATAAATGATTAGAAAAAACTGTAATTGCTGTGTATTAGATAATCTCTGGCTCCACACTTGTCCATGGAAACTGTTCATATTAAAAAAATGTGCACCTGTGAAACTTCTATTCTGTTAGTTTTGAAGGCAACATGAAGGCAGAGATTTCTGGCCTTGAATTCCTGTCCTTTGACTTGTCAAAATTGATAGTTCCCTCTTGCCTAGTATGAAATACTTTTACCGAAGCTCTTCCTTTGTGGGCCATTTACTACTGGAAAGGCAAATTACCTGCACACTTGGACCTGAGGTGGGGATTCTGTGGCAGAGTGGATACTGTAAGGATTGTTAGAAACCTTTGATGTGGTGGTTTATTGCTGCAAAATTCTACTGCTGACTACAACAGAGAAAGTTTACTTCAACCTGTTACAGCAGTGTGACAAAAATATTTTTCTTTCACAAAAAACAAGTCTTTTTCTGCAGTCTTTTCCTTTGTTTTAAAAAGAAAGTTAGCTGTTATATAACAAAATAGAGAAAATATCCCTTAATGTCACAACATCATATAATTAAAAACAGTATGAATGCACCTAAAGAAAAGCTAAATGGCTCTTACGGGGCTGAAGCCTTAATAGCAATACACCCTGCTTCCAAAATGCATACACGGCAGCCCTGTTGAAACAGCTAGACTTTTTTGCCCCAGTTTTGTATGTGTCAAGGGGGCTGGCAGCCAGATAACCCACTTACACTGAGCATTACAAACATCAAAACTTCATTCTGACTTTTCTTCCTCAAAAACTACTTTGAAATAAGCAGACACTGGGAAGCAATCTAATTGTAAAAAATAGTAGGCTATGTCTAATGACCAGAGCTGTTAAGCACAGCAGCGCAGAGACATCAGCCATTTATTGCTCTAGAAGCTACTTCTCTGCAGTGATTCACACTTCGGTGACATCACCAACCAATTTACCTAAAAAAAACCTCCAAGTTGAGCAGGAATTTTTCAGCCTCTGTCTGAATCACACCTAGCTGTGACAGCAGATGGGGAAGCTACTCTTGTCGTGAATGAAAGAACCATATGTGAAAGCAAATGCTGTAATTTAAACACTCATCTGTGTCACACAAGGCTGTAGTGAGCTGACTGCAGTGGATAAAGGCTGGCACTCAAATTGCCTTGAGCTGGTGACAACTGCTGAATGGTAAATCACTGAATGTATTAAAGAGGGCAAGGTCAACAAGATGACTGTGATCACTTTTCTTTACAGACAATTACAGTGAGAAGCAAATGGGATGATTCATTTCTAAATATAAATACTATCAAGCACTCCAAAAGCCCAATCCTGAACGGTTTCAAAATCAGAACTGGAAGGAGTTTAGTCTCATGCAAGAAACTCAATAGCTTCTAGTATTAAGCTTTAATATCCTAGCTTAAGGTTCACTGGTGTCAGAGGGGCTGCATTCCCAGCCTGTCTCCAAGAGTGCACTCACAATTTTGGATGCTGGGAGCAGGATTATGCATGTGAGCCTAACTTATCACACTTGTTACTTTTACTAATCCACAGCTGTTTGCTTGAAAGATTAATCACAGTGAGATTCAAAAGTAAGCAGTACATTACTCCTTCCATCATCTGTTCATGTTGTCAAGAAAGAAAAATTCATGGCTTGTTTTGCATCAATTCTTTTGTCCATTAGCCTTGGAAGAGACTTTCTAGCCCCGTAATTTATATTTGTTGTTTGAGAAATACTAACATCAATTACACATACTGATTGAATCACTTGGAATTCATGGACTCACATGGCTGAGACTCTCTTGTAATCTTCCGATCATCCTTTCTCTGCCCTTATTTCTGCTTTCTGATTTAATAAAGGTGTTTTTTTGTGAGGCATTAAAATTATGCAAATTTCTTTAAATGATGTTGAATCAATGCAACACAAAAAAGCATTATATTGCTTCTGCTTAAAAATCTCTATTTTTCAGACATCACATGGTATCACCTGAGACATGAGTCATGTAGACTTTGTGAGATTTCTTTTTAGCAATGTTATAATGACACAGCATAGACTGCATTTTCAGCTGCTGCTTCTAAATCTATGCTTACAAAACATCAGATATTTGTGTATACAAGTAAGGATGCATTCTTGCAAATTTGGTATTCTCTAAAAGACTATTGCAGTATTTTCCTTGCATGCACATGATCTACAGTTTAAATAATTACAGAAATAGCTGAAACTCTCACTCTGAAAAGTCTACACTGATTCCCTATAAGGAAAGGGATTAAGACTTTTTGAATACAACACTTCAAATTCATAGAATAAAGGTTAGAAGGGTTCTCAGGAGGTCATCTTCTGGTTAGGTCTAATCCCTTGCTCAAAGCAAGGCTGATTTCAGAGTTGAATCTAGCTTCTCAGGGCCTTTACTGGTTGAGTTCTGAATATCTTCAGGAATGGAGATGCCACAAAGTTTCACATGTTCTGGATAATAAAAATACACTGCTTCCTACCGTTACTAGGATCCTCTAAGACAGAATGACTTGAATTGTCTTCCAACATTATGGGTGGTTTATATGGTCTAAAGACTTCACATAACACCTACTGGCTTCTAATCTGAAACTTTATAGTAGATGTTCCATATGAACCTAATTTCTTTTCCATCTCTACACATTTGCTCATTAACTATGTCACTTTACCACATTGATGTTTAAAACTGGTTACAGACCAAAATGGGGCAGAAGATTATTTTCCCCCTTTTGTAACTATGCAAGTAAAACACAGTGAAAGTACATTTGGAATTTACTGCCTTTAGATACACAGCACTTTACGGATAGCAGACCTTCATCAGAAACAGTACCTTTCAGTTTGGTATCTTCATTTACACAACAGATTAATATATTTTAGATGGCCAACCACTCAAAAGCACATTATTTTCTACTAAAGCTAAGAGAAAAAAGGTGCTTTTTGAAGCTCTCTGAGCATTCCAAATTCTTGCACATTCACTTTTTCTGTGGATATTGGTCCTTTCTACACGCTCTTTTATAGATGTGTATGTGGATCTAACCATGGGAAGCGTTCATTGGTCCTGTTATTCTGAAAGAGAATAGAACTCCATCTCAGATCTAACACATACGCATAGTAGACAACAAGGAAGCATTGTTCTTCCAGTTATCTCCCCTACAATGATAATGGTTAAGACACTCTAATATGCTTACATTTTAAGGTCATTTTTGCTATTTATTGCTGTAGAGCACCCCACAGACTTTAGATCTTTATTTTTAAGGACATCTTCAAAGACAAGCACTTAAGATTAAAATTTGCCTTCCAGCATTTTGGAAGCTCAACGAGAGCACAGGGAGGAATTTTGTTTCTTGAAGACCAATATCATTAGCAAAATTTTAGGCAACACTGTTTTCCTGTTACCTCAGCTAAACAACATCTTTGGGAAACTAAAACACGGTGATGAGATACGATTATAAAAAGAAGACAAAGGAAAACCTGGAGAGGTTTTCCAGACCATGTTTAATTGCAAATAGTACAGCTTGTTCATTCACTCATGCTGAGGAAGGGAAAAGAAATCAAGAAGTGTCTTTAGGAAGTGCACTGATAACAGTCAGAGAGTGTGAACCAACTAGACCAGTAGAGTTCCTAGGACTCTTACCAGTGTGTAGTAAGGGTGGGAAAACATCATGTTCCCTTCCCTAGTGAGTGATCATATTAGGATCTCACTGTAACTGCAATTACAGGTAGAAATTCTTGGAACACCTCCACACAAACAATACATTGTACAGCTTTGTTCTTTGTACACCTTTTAAAGAAAAATAGGTAAGTTAAATATTTATCTGTACCATAACTAATGCATGTCCAGAGGTGGACCAGGATATTCACAGCAGACTTTTCTAATTGGCAAACTATATTCCCTTATTCTCCTTGATTAATCTGCACCTACTTATAAGGATTTAGGGCACCATCAGAATGATGATCGAAATGGTGTCTTTTGGCTTTGTAATCTATGCATCTATGAAATAAGAAGGGTATTCATAGTAAGCATTTCACTAATAATCTGACTTGCCAGCTCATCCTGATCACCACATTTTTCAGGGAACTGCATATTATAACACTGACTTCCTAGCAGCCTTATGTTAAGGTTGCTCCATGCATTCTCACTGATGCTATTTTTGCTATCTTACTCTAAACTGTTCTCCATGCCAAAATATGTTTTCAGGAAAAGCAGTTTTCTTAATCTGACAACATGTACATGAAAACTACCTTTTGCCTTATGCCATGAACAAAAACTCTTTATGTTTCTGTTTTGCTGCTGAGCAGTTGTCTCTGCATTTGGTAAGTTACCTGCAACTTCAGTAAATTATTTTCCTGTCTTTGTTTCTGTCTTACTACCTGTAATGCAGGAAATAACTGAAGAGAATAAAGCTTGTCCAAGACTGTCTATTTTCCCTTGCACCTCCAATCTGGATTAAGTGCACTCAATGTCTCAACAGCACACCATTCTAATTATCTGTTCAGATGCAGTATTTTAGTTGAAAAACACATTTTAATAATGAAAACCGTTTATGGCATTTATCTGTGTAATCACTCGGTTAGCAAGCAGTTCCCTAAAACTTTCTTCCATACTATAGACTCAAGTACATGCGGTGATAACTGGGAGTAAAGCAGCTCATGTATATTTGGAAGAAATTGCTGGCATAATGGCAAAGGTTTCCAATAGTGGTATTCACTTTCAGAGAGGGACTGACTTTTTAAAGAAAAGTGAGTTACTAAATAAGCAGAGAAGGAGAAATCAAGAGTCTGCTTTCTGTTGCTGGCTAGATCCTTGACACATGAATAAGAGATGAAATCACAAAACTAAGAAGAAATATAAGCTTTTAAAAACAAGCCTACATAAACGGTAAATCTTGTTTGACAGACTAAGTGAAATTTATTTAAGGGCTAATGCAGAGGTTGCAGGGGGCTGAACAAGGCAGGAAGTAACATAATCGACACTCACGAAAAGACACCTGCTGCCTTGCAGCCCATTGGGCTAGTAAGTGAAGGTAGCAACAGTGACAATACAGAGCAAATAACACTAAGATGCTAAAAAGGAGTCATAGGAGGAGTATGGAATGGCTCATCATTTGACTTGCACCACAGTTTTCAGCATTTGTATCATACGAGTTTGAGGACAACAGCCGTCAGTTTATACTATATGCTGAACTTTGCCTCTGGCCTTGAAGGGCTAAGTCGTTGTACCTTCTATTGAAGAAGTCATGGCATCTTAAAATAGAATTAAGAACAGATTGCCAACATGTTTTTTTCCTGCTGTTGTCAGTGACCTACAAGATCATTTATAAATATTGCTCACAAGTTTCTCCAGGCCCTTACTCACCAGTCTGGAAAGGCCAAGGACTCTTACTGCTGCAGCACAGCTGAAGAAAATTGTTTCTACCCATTGAAGAGGGCAGTGACCTGCTTTGCTCTTATATTAGCCAACTGGCATCTTTGCAAATCTTCCTTGATTGAGACCTCAGATCTGTTTCTATTAAAGGTAAGACTAAATTCTAGAATTAAGAAGGGCTGCCAGAAAAGTTCATTTTACTTTGAAGCTGGAGGTAGGGTACCACCTAGCCACAACAGCTGTTCAGGGCAGATTGAATGCTGTCCACCTAAAGTGTTATTTCCTACATTATTTCTATGTTCTCCTTACCTTATTTCCAGAATATTGCTTATTAGTGCTTGGTTTCTCCACACCTGAAACAGTTCACAGAAATGTGCCAGCCATGGAGTCCAGTCTCCCTGATGCCCCTCAACATCATGAAGGGCTCAAATCAAAATAAGGCTCTACTGTGATACCTGTGAGATTGATGCCATCTACCTACTCATCATATATAGAATTCCTGTTGGAATGAGGCATGGTTTTCCTCTTCAGATATAAGGTGTTATGGCTACTGTTTTTAGCTGCAGTAAACCAGAACTGTCATCTTTTAGGTCATATTAAGCTCCGACTTCAGACTGGGTGCAGACTGGTACCCTTACTCAGTGAGTATGTACTATGTCAAAAACAAAGCTTCAGTTCTGACTCCCATACTTAAACCAGACTCAATTTTACACAATATGAATAGTGGTTTCCCTAAAGTGCCTGAGCTTTCAATGCCTCCCTGAAAATCAACCTGGTAATACTAAACAGCAAGTATGACAGGAAGTAAATAAGCACAACCAAGCAGTAATTATTCAACGCAGGGCAGCACACCAAGACTGAACTTAAAGAACAATGTCAGCTTCCTTCTTTGGTTTGCAGCTCCCAGCTACAACAATCACATGCCTGTGACATGTGTCTTCAAGGTATGTCTTTTTATTAAGTGGACCACTGTATCAGATGTCAGCTGTTTTGTTGACAGACCTGAACATGAGAAAGTATGTTATATCCTGAGCCTTGTCTGGCACAGCTATGGAGTGATCTGGTAGTACTGGTTGTGGATTTCAATGGATAAGGACACTAAAATGAATGCAAAACACTGACAGAAAGCACAGTAATTGCTCAGGGCCTGATCTACAGTAAGGACACGTTAGCTTTAGTGACAGTATTTCTCATGAAATTGCATTATTTCATGAGATTTCTTCTGCATTAGGGTCCTGAGCCTGTTCCCAGTTTCGACATGTACTGGAAGCAGACAGTTTTGTGATAGTCTAATACACAATTTGCCAGTTTAATGAGTTAACATTTTTTAATAGGTAGTGCACTGCAGTGTGTTTTGACTGAGTCCCTAAAATGTTTCAAAAGCCCAGTTATATCTCATAAGGTCAGTAGGCACTTATTTTTAAGAGCCCATGATTCAGTATATGCTTGGGTTCAATGTTTCCTGTAATGTTTTGATGTTTGTTATAAAAATTGCTGCAGTGATTAACTTGCATGTATTTCTCCTTTGTTTGAAAGGGAATCATTCAGAGTGGCTATTTTAAGGGTTGTTAAGTGGAACATCCTAAGTGTGAACACTCTGAAAAGATAAATGGAAACGTTTAATATTTATGCTATGCCATTTTACTGTGTCTCAGTCACGTAAAATTAGATCACTACCCTACAGCTCTTGTTTTAAAAAGACAGCACTAAGAGTAATAAAATGTAGCAATAATTGACTTGTTAACACAGGTGATTATTTAAAGATAAACAATTCAGAGGCACAATTCTAGCACACTTACAATGCTGAAAGTCTGCAGAAATAGAGAAATACAAAAGAAAAGACCCTTCTGCCCTCAGGCAACTATTTTACAGTGTGCTTGCTTCAGCAATAGCTGCATCTGAAGTGATTTTGGGTCCATCAGCCTCTCGATCCTGCTTCCAGTACACCCTGAAGGTGTAGTTCATAATGTTCTGGTAGTGACACTAGCTTACGAAGTTCCCCTAAGCCTTGCTTCCCCCAACATTGTGCCTACACAACTGCCTGTGGGATTACAGTACAAACCTCATCATTGATCCTTGTGCTAGCATAAAGGAACAGTGAAATACAACACAAAATGGGCTTTGCTTCAGAAATCAGACTGTTGTCAAAATGGCCTCACAAGACTACAGGCAAGAAATTGATCTCAATTCTATGAGCAATAAAACTATAGATATGAGCATATTTTACCAAATCAGAGCTGTACTTCACCCAGTACCAACTAAGGAACTGACTGGTACTGTTGTTCATGGAGTCCAGGCACAGTGGCATAAGGAAACATCAAACCTGAATGATAATCACATCTTCATGTTAGATGCCATCATCTCTGATAGAGACTTCTTCAAGCCTTGATCTATGAGACTGAACACACCAATTAAAATTGTCCTAGTGTCAACCAATATAACTTTAGATAGTCTTCTTGCCCATATACAGATCTAGTCCTTTTTTTTAATTTAAGTTCTCAACCCTTAAATTTCAAGGATGAGGATCCACTGTGCTACACATTCAGGGATTTTTTGTTAATAGTATTTTGGATTTGGCTCACACAGATAGACCGATTGGTATATTTGTAAAATTTATAAATGTTCAATTTCTGGCTAAATTCTGCAAAACTATTTGTATACTCGGAGTTGAAGTTAACAGATCTATTAATCATTTGCCTATAGGTTTTGAGGAGTTTAACAGAGCTATTTTTTCCTCCTACAAAACATTTGCCAAACTTTTTTGATTGATGATAAGTTTTTTTTGAAGTGCAGACATTCACAGACAATACAGGAAATAAAACTCATCATTTGTTTCAAGTTTTTCACCTAGTTCTAACAGTGTTTAGTAGTATTCCATATTAGGGTTAAACCTTCATTCTCAGAACCAAAACTTAGCTGCTAAATATAAAGTTGAGCCTAATCCAAGTTCTTGCTTCAAAAATGTTAGTTTATACAGCTGACTGTGCTAAGTGGGGATGGAAAGTTGTTATTGCTGAAGAACTGCCTTACTATTTTAAAGCAAATTTACCAGCTATTTCTTTGCTGCATGTGTCACTGTTACATTGCTGGTTATAGCTAAAAATACACAGGATATTTTTTCCTTTCTCCCCAGAGCAGTAGGTGACAGCAGTGAAATGGTTAGGGGTTTTCACAGCTGGCATTCTGTATGCCCATCCACATATTTGGCTAGTAATAGGCTGGATGAAGAAACATGGGCAAAAATAATCCACGAAGATTAAACTGAAGATAAACCAAATTTTAACTTGCTAATAAAGGTCTATTAAAGCACTGAGGAGACTCTATATTCCCTCCAGAAGAGGGAGATACACCCACATCACCTGGTGTGACACACAACCATGGCAGCTACTTTCCTCCTCCTCCTCCACTAGGGTGCAACCTGATCTAGTCTCACCTGTCCTCTGCAGTTCCATCCATCTGCAGCTGTTAACAGAATCATAGAATTGTTTAGGTAGGAAAAGACCTTTAAGGCCATTGAGTACAACCGTTGACCTAGCACTGCCAAGTCTACCACTAAACCATGTCCCTGTACTCGAATCTTCACTTCTGCTTGGTGCAAAGAAAGCAAAGCTGAACTGCCAGCTCAGGATTTCCTACTCTGAATATTCACAAACAGCTATAAAACATCTACAAGAAAACCGCAAACAAGCATGAAAATGTGAATTGAGTGGGGCCATATACTAATCCAAATATTTAAATGGCCAAGGAATCTCTTCTGTAACCGAAATCCCTGCTTTGGTGCCAGACTTCCACTGGTTTGTTCACTTTGTCTTGAAAGATTCTGCCTGTCATCTGCAACAACACAAACGCTTTGTCTATCCGAGGTGCAAAGAAAAGCTAGCAAGGTTAAACTAGCTATTCCACTTTGCAGTAGGGTAGGTTGGTGTAGTCATGGTGCATGTTAGCTGACGGATGGTAATTTCTCAGGACAAGCTAAATCAATCAAGCACTTTGCAACTGTTAAACTGTATCCTATACACCCAAGTTAGCAGAAAGGAGGAATTCTCCTCCGAAGTCATTTAAGTGCTTCTAACAAAATTTGACTTTGCTGTTATTCACATGGCAGATGCCAAAGATCCTAGGGATCTCTGGATCCAAGGAAAACTTGTGTTTTGGTGGGAAATGCAAGCATACTTGTTTCTGAAACAGCTCTAGCAAGTACTTTTAAACCAGCTTCACTTTATGGGAGGTCAGTTTTTCAGCTACATGTACAGGAACCAAGCTTTTCAATGGGGAGAGTTTCATAAACCAGTAAGAATTGTCAGTATTCCTTGAAGAATAAGAAATAGTCTCATATACTTCCTATCGGAAGGGAAGAGGTAAACTGGTTTACATGCCATTCTTCATGTTCCCTTCCACTCTTAACAACTGTGAACTGTTTGTTTACATTCTGTACCTGTCAATCACTTCCTCTTGTATCCACTAAAAATACACTGCTTTTGTTACCTGGTACTTACAAACTTCTTAATCATGTAAGAACATGTTATCTTACTAGTCTAAGGTAGGAAATATTTTCCATGACTATTTAAAGTGAAACTGGTTCTGTGCCAGAAATCAGAAACTACATATTCACAATGTAAGAGGGAAGTGAACAGTAAGAACTCATCTTGAGTCAAGCAGCAAGAATTGAAACACCTATTTTTCCCCACCCTGGTAGCAGTAAGCATATTCTCATTAGCTAATCCTAAAGTTGAAAGTGATCAACAGCTTTCTGTAAAACAGATCTATACATATTCAGCAGAAAAGTTAGTTCTACTGCCTGATGGAAATTACTTTACAATAAACATAGTCTATGCTTACAATGGCATTTAAGGCTAGTGGAATGAAACTGCAGCCCCTTTTTACCAGGTTGCTATTTGAATGATCCTCCTTGGAAACTGAAAAACAGACAGTCAGCTGAGGCTGCTTCTGCCGATTTAGACTTCTGGTTTATAACTCAAAGAAAATAAATGCCCACCCCAAGTGGTTTAGAGGAGTGGGTTTGTACTTTTGTAACAAGGAAGAAAATTTTACTTTTGTAACAAGGAAGAGGGCATTTCCCTTGTTTTGTAATGAGGGGAGGGAAGCTTTCTTATAATTGAGGCTGATTTCATAGTTTTGAACTTGTAAAATAATTAAATCCACCACCTGTATGTTTGGATCTATTTTTAGTAACTCTTAACTGGAAATACAGCAGGTGATAGGGCAGGGAGATAGTGGAAGAGCACCCAGGAGCATGCAGTACAGCATGTTCTGTTTAGGCTTGGTACTGAACACTGTCTACAAATCAAACTGAAAATGAAAACACCCACACAAAGTGAAAAGGACATTTTTCAGTAATTTTTGGAACTGAAAAATCTCACCTAGAAAAACAGATCAGTGAAATCAGGTAGAAATACTGTGGGAGACAATTTTATAAGCCTGTGGAAGCTTGCGGGACTGCTCTGTCCCAAGAGGTTTCCAGACAATGCAATAGAGGAGGAGGCTAAAATAAGTTAACAGGTAGGAACCCCTTTAAGTTCATCTAACAAGCATTTTTGGGGGACAGAAGGAACTAATCCTTGAATAAAAAGGTTCTGCAAAGCAGACACAAGCTTGAAGAGAAAACTTGGATAAAATTTGTGTTTTGCTTACTGAGAAAAGGACCAACTCAAATTCAGAGCAAGAGGGACACACCAACACACACACCCTTTGTCCAGGGATTCTTACCCTTTGGTAAACCTTATCGTTTATATCTTTTTTTAATGACTTAAAGACACTTTCAACTTTCCAAGTTTTTTTTGTATTTCTACCAAGTATGAGTAAAATGATCAGAAGAAAGCAGAAAACTTGAGCATCTTTTCATGGCACAGGATTCTGAATATGCTAGGTATCAGACAATTAGTCCATCTGATTAGCTTCCTTACATAGTTTATTTTAAAATTTGTTCTAGGAAAATGATGTATTTCTCAGCAAAATTGTCACTAATGTGCTTAATCAACAGTTTTGATGCAGTTGCCCAAAACTTTCCCTAACAGATATTCAGGGATTCCCTTTTTCTTATGAGTATATTTCCTTAGAATGGCAATAGCTACAAATAAATCAAGACTCTCATCAATTAGATTTGGCACACATTTTAGATGGAGCCCTTTGGCAAATACTATGTTGTTTAGATAGAATCTCAGAATGTAATGCAATTTCAAAAGTAGCCTCAGGATATATTCAGGTCCACTCTTCCTTGTAGTCTTGCAAGGCCTTCTTGCCTTGCAAGGAGCATCACTGCAAGGATATTAGTGTATTTAGTTGTAAAACTTACAGTAAGAAAATGTAACCTTTACTATTAAATTGCACAGCTTGGATTAAACAAACAGGCAATGAGCAACAATCTCTTAATTTGTCATGAAAGAGCAAAATAAGTGAGTGGTAGATAAGAGGTTAGTGGTAGGCAAAAAGCAAGTTAGGTCTTCATCACTTCTGAAACAAGATCCTTTCTACACAATATATAAAGGACTGTACCACGAGTCCTCAACCGACGAATATGATTAAACAGAGATTATTATCTAACAATGGATATTTTCATGACTCGAGATTTAACTAAAGCACACTGATTAGTCAGTGCTGTGCATTTGCTTTACACAGCCAGGTGTTGTTTATTCAAATGTAATAAAATTTGCCTAAACTGCTTTGCCAGCGTGTCTCCAGGATATTAGCATTCTATTGAAGTTGTTAAGGTGAACTTCCTATTTTTGAGTCCAGAAAGCATATTCTGGGAGAATTACCTTAACATTCAACCAGCAAGCCATTAGGGGAGCTGAAACTGCATTTGTTAAAGATCTAAAGCCTGACAGTTCAAATGTCAGATGTTTATAGTGACATGCTGATGATTTTGACAAGTCCTCTCAATCTCCCATACGTAGTATTTGCTTTCATGGTGGAAATGTGCAATACTTACTCAGATCCAGGAATAACACCAGCTAATAACAGGCCAAATGAGACAAGTTTCCAGTCCAAAAGCAGCTTAAAAATGAGCAATGAATGATTAAATAAACGAACAAAAAATGAGAATAGAGCCACTAGTGTACAAGGAATGTAAACATAAAGTATATTTTTAAACTTTTTCCATCCCCAGAATGGTGCAACACCTTAAATAAGGCAAATGTTTTATCTGGAACTAAAACAGAGATTTGTAAGCAGAATCTTGATATTCTCAATTGATGTACAAATGCATCTCTATTGAGAAAGTCCTGTTAGTTTAATCTGCTCAGTAAACCAGTAATGAGCCATTACTATCAGATTTGTGGAGTTATAATTCTTAGGTATGAAATGGAAATATGAATCTGTGCATATGTACCTACAAAAATATATGTATTCAAGTTCACATTTCACAAAGATATGACTAGTCTGCCTAGTTACTCTATTGAAGCAGGAATCTGTGAGAAGAAAATGCATTCTCAACTCCTCTGACAAACATAACACCTCTGAGTTCAAATGAAAACTTGGGTTATTTAAGTGTAACCCAAACTTTTGGATTTTCACTTATTTAGATCAAAGATTACTCTTTTTGTGTGTGCAGCTGAGAACCCGACAAGGCTTACAATCTTAATTAAGTCATCTGCATATCAAGCTAATATAGAAATATTTCTACTACTTCTAATACGATTACTTAACAGGAAAGGTTAGTGTAGTAACAGTAAAGCAGAGGTTTATGCCTGGACAATTTTCTTCCTGTTTGTATACAACAGAGAACATTCAGGCTTTGATATATAGTGTCATATGCAAGTAAAAGGCAGCAATTTTAAATGGAAGTGCTATACATTTAAATATTTTAATTCTTGTAATCAGTTAGGGAAAACAGAGAAATCTCATTCTGAGGTACCTGTTTCAAGTGGCTAAATGTTCTGGAAACCTCCTTATTTTCAAGATTGTAAAGTGGTTCCTTCCATGTCTAGGAACACCAGTTATATATTTCCATCACTAAAACGCATAATCACCTTGAAGACATGTAGCCATACAACTACTAACAGAGTAAACACAGCAATCAGACTGCTATCCAATCCATGTATCTATTCTACACATACGTATGTACTCTAACATTATTTGTCATTACTGCCTTGAAAGCTACAGGTTTCCTATGTTTCATGAAAATTTAATTTCTCCCTAAATTATTTAGTAATAATTTGTACACTTCTAACATCCCATATTGCTTCCTCAGCCCCTGCAAGCTGCAGATATGTAAAATAACAGCCATATTGGGTCAAAACATAGGTTCCCTGAGCCCAGTAACCTGGGAAAAGTATAACCATAGGGCTGCATGTAGAGAGATCCCTGAAAAATGTTGTGCAACACCAAGGAACTTACAAGTCTCTATAAGTGCTGGACTCGATCTTAAGAGTGTTTTCCAACCTCTAGGATTCTATCATTTCTTTACAAAAAGTATGTGGGACTCCTTTTCCACCCATTTAACAAAATGTAATTTGCATTGCTTCCCACTTCCTGCAGGAAAATGGCATGTACAAAGACCACTGCCACTGCTTAGCTGGAGTGTGGTAGCTGTTATGCTGCAGTTACCGTATTGTTCTTGTGAGCCATAACACTGCCAAGAAGGGCTTCAAACAGTGAGAGCCACAGTGAGACAGAGATTAAAGACCCGAGTGCGAGGTTATCCTTGTACAAATGACTTGGGGCATTAAGTATTGAGGCTTGAGAAACAGCATAAGGATTGAAGGTACAGCATACCCATAGAACCACCACACATCATCAGATCTGGCTGTTAGGTAAAATGGAACAGCTTCTTTTAAGTTACATGTAGACTGGTTTCTTAAAGAACTGAACATTATACATCTATGCACTTAAATATTTATATATAATCACTTGTGCATGTCAGTCTCAAAACAAATTTTTAATCTAGTGGACAATTTCGCATCATTTGCAGGGCTGTTACAGAAATGTAATACTATTAATATGTTAAATTTATGAGGCCTCTGTCCAACAGAATAAAAAGCATGCAGAAAAAACCCAAAACCCAGCAGACTGTTCAGTTACCATGCATATGGCTACAGATCAGCCACAGTACATACTGTGTGTAACTCAGTCAGCTGGGTAAAGAAAGACAGGTGGAAAACATGGGACAGCTGAGTGTACTGCAATGAAAAGCTAGTGAAGGGTAGTAGAGAACCCTGGGAAACATCGGAAGGATCTGGGCAAGTGCAGTGAAGGTTGTGGGAGATGTGGAGAGCTGAAGATGATATGGTGAAATGAGGAGGCTTTGAGTTTAAACACTGATGACTTTTTGGCCTCCCACTGCAATTCAGCACGTGCCCTGCAGGTTTCATGAAAATAAATAGCAGAAAAGTAGCTAAAGGCAAGAATATGACTGCCATACTTTTTTTTAGATACAGAACCACCCTATGGAGGAGAGATTTATGAGCAACTACAAGCACAGGAGACATACCAGTTAGAACTCACATTTTTCAGCACCAAATAATCCCTTGCCCAGATTTAACTCCCGTGTAGATTTTCTGATATCTAATAAGCACATACTCTAGCTGCAATTTTTTCTAAGTGCACATTCAGCTCTTCCTGTGTCATTCCTCTACCATGTAATACAGATTCATATCAACTTTCAGCCTTCTATAATTCACTTGAAGTCTTATCAACCACAGGAAGCAAATCCTTAGACAACTAAGTTACATTAATTTCTTCCAGTGAGAGGGGCACTACTTGTTTCTCTTTAAGATCTTTTCAGATTATCTGCCTGACTTTCTCAGTCTAATACTGTCTTTCAAGCACAAGACACCTTTATTACCACCTTGTCTGCAATATCTTGTGCCTGCAAAGAAGAACATTTTGCACATACCTAGTTCGTCTTTTCCCTGAGGCCTGACAGTCTCTCTGACAGCCAGACATCCCACCTTTTGACTGCTTGCCATCATCTACTCACCTTACTAGGCAGAGCCAACTGTTTCAGGCATCCGGATAGGGCCCACATGCTCTAATTGGGATCCTCACTGTATTTTCTTGCAAATACTGCCAACTTAAACAGTCTCTGTTCTAAGCTGCATCCACATTGCCCCCCCCACTGTGCCAGCACAACTGACATGCCAAATGTGTGGTCAACAAGATCAGGGAAGGATTCCATCTGAAAATAACATTAAAAATAAATGCTTAATTGTTTCAGATAGTCACAGTTTATTCCAAAGGAGTCCTTCAATGCTGTTCACGTAAGGTGGTAACAATTAACAGGTTTTGAAAGATGAAACATTTCCCTAGATTAAGTATTATGAATGAGTCAGTAGCTTTGCCTGTACTAAGTGAATATCACACACAGGATTAGAGCTCAGGAATTCTTTGATAAAAAGATTACTAAGAAGCCCATATTTAGAAACCAAAAAAGTCCAAAAGAGTAAGAATGTACAAGAATAGCAATAAAAAGGAATCTAGAAAAGTGAAACAGCAAAGTCAATAAGATACCTTGGACTTTGAAGCTGGGAAGGCATTTTCATTCTGTGCCTGGTACAGTGTGAATCCTGGATCATAGCTGGGGTCTTAAGAAGTACAATGTGATTAGAAAGAGCATAGGAATAAAGACTGAACCCTCCCCATACATTCTCAAAAATAGCACATCCTCAATAGAACAAAGACACCTTTTGGGAAAAAAAGCAACCCAAAACAAAAAAAAAAGCCATTTTGAAATACACTTTCAGGCAAACTATTAATTTCACAACACTTAGTAAATATAAACCTAACTGGTAAAATCAGCTCTGTCATTTGTTCAAGCCACTGAGTTTTTTAGTTTGGAATTAATCTGAAGAAGCAGTGAGAAGCAGACACTTCTATGGGGAATGCTCCAAATGCCTTGGAAGAAAAATAATTACACAAATATCGTGTGTAAAGCACCAGAGAAGGAGTAGAATTACCATGGTTATTGAAGCAAAGTCTTCTTGTGGCCACAAGAACTGACCATGCAAGCAATCCATGAGATAGATCATGGTTATCTTTGCATATCACCTGCAGGGAAGTTGAATGCAAAAAAAACCCCAAATTACCGAAGTCACTACATTTTGTGCTTTCAAATGTTTACATATAAGTCATAGCACCACTGCTACAGGAGGACCTGAAAGCTGAATTCACTCATGCATTCAAATTTAGAAAAAAACCTGTTTCAAAAGCATGCTTCTGTGTTTGAAGTTACCAACTGAAGTGTATCCCTAAAACTGGGCCATCAACTAGCTTGAGCAGACTCTTTTTTTGTAATAAAAAGGAAAAACCTCACAGATGACACCACTAGCACACCCCAATTAGGAAAACCTGCCCTTATTTCTTCTCTTTATCCTGTCCTTTGGCCAAGCACATATAGAGTACGCATTTTAAAAAGCTAAATTGGGAAGGCATTGAAAAGGTAATTGTACAATTCTCTTCCCTGCTGGCCAGGGCTCCCTGTCACTCACAGAAAAGGCATCAGAAATACAGGAAAAGCAGAGGCAAGATGACTACAAAGGGTGAGACTAGTTCAAACTTTGCCCTTTGAATCCCTCCATTTGCTGAAACCTTTTCATGAAGGCAACATTGCTGTGTCACAGCAACATCGCCACACACAAACAGCCTCCTTGCGAGGAAAAACTGGAAAGACCAGCAGAAACCAGCCTTCGGCAAGGTGGGATTTTAACATTCAGGTATTGAAGTTTTGTATTAACCTACTGCCTCGGCATACCTGGCACTCCTGAGGGGTCCTGGGCCATTGGGAGGTCTGCCGGCTACCTCAGGCCAGGCACATCCATGTCAGACAGTGCATTTCTCAGTCAGCTGGGCCAGCTGCCCTGGAGCAACCCTATGGCACCAAAATGGCTGCCTCCCTGTCAGGACTCACAGCCTTCCCAGAGCTAAGCACCGGCAGGAAAAACAGTCTCCTCACCAGGCAGATCCACAGCAAGAAGAAATGTCTGAGGCTACAGCAGAAAGTCAGTCCACAGGTGAGGGTGCAGATGAAGAGGCCTGTGGCAGGCACAGTCATGGCTGAGGTGGAAACCACCACTACACCTCACAGCTCAGAAGGAGCTGATGGCTCACACTTGAGCTTAAATGGAGTCCCAGGGGCTGTGGGCAGGGTGTGGGTGAAGGTGAAGCTAGTCAAGGCTGTTAGGGCCTCAGAGTTGCTGACAGCTGTCTCTCTGGCAGTAGTCACAGGTTCCAGCCCTCCCAGAGCGTGGTGCTGAGGAGAAGATGGGTGCCTGATCTGGCCGGGAGGGGGTGGTCACAGGCTGTGGCATCAGCTGCCCCACAGCAGGGTACTAGTGGAGAAAATGGCTGCCTCACCTCACTGGGTGGGTGGCAGGCCTGCCCCAGCAATCCCTGCATGGCCACAGGCAGGGTGCAGGGCAGGGAGGAGAGACAGCCATCTTCTCCCTGCTGACGCCACTTGGCTCTTGTTTGTGACCCAGTGCATCCTTTAGCCTTTTCTCTTTCAGGGCGGGCACAGAGATGAGGAAAGCAGGCCGTGGCCACAAAGCGGTGGCCATCCCTCTGCCCAGACTGACTGCGCATGGCCGTCCCCTCAGCAGCGTGGAGCCTGGGAGGACTTCCAACACTACAGCAGCTGAGTTGTGATGCTAGTTAATATTCAGGTATTAAGGCTTTATAAGCTATTCCAAGGGATTTCTGGTGAGCAGCTTCAGTCTAAGAGTCCTGAAGGGAAGGAAATACCAGCAATAAAAAAGTTGTCAAAAGCAAATAATCAGACATTAAGTTACAGGTTAGTGGATCCCCACTGTAAAATCAGATTTACCTGATTGCTTTTATTGTCAATGCAGCTGGTTTTCTGTTCACAATAGGAATAACAACAAAGAAACAATTCCTGATTAAATGTGAAGGTTCAAAACTGAGTAAACTTTAAATTGTAATCAGCAAAAGCCCCAGCTCATCCATTGCATTTTATAAATAGCAGCTTCAGTTTGTTATTTGAAATTTGTTATTCAAATGGGAAAGGAAGAAGGAATGTAAAAATCAGTGTAAATGGGCAGATGAAAGATTTTAAAATAGTATATTGGAAATGGTATATGAGCCTTAATAAAAAAAAAAAAAAAGCCATCCCCTCAAAACACTTTCATCTATTTTGTGTGATGCAAGTGTGCAGTAACAGCAACAAATAATTTAATATCTAAAGTCTTCCAAACCAAGGCAGAGGTTACCTGCGTCTCAATCATTAGGATAGAGAGATATTGTTTTGTTTACAATTTACATTTACAAAAAAATAAAAAAGATTAATTTTGTTTTAGATTTTAGGACAAAGATGGGGTTGATAACAAGCAAGGGCTGGCTAATGTCATCAGGCTTTGCTAGAACAGGATCAGATCTCCCAAGGGTGTGACAGAAGCCAGTTAAGCTGCCCACAATTTGTTCCTCAGCTTTTCTGCCTGTTGGATCTGAATTCCCCCCATGTAGGTAGGTGGGAGTTCCCCCTCTGAGTCACAGGTAGCCTGGCAGCCTTCCTGATTTTATCCCACTCACAACTCCTCTCAAAGTGAGCACTCCCTGAGCAGCCTCCTTTACCAAGTGCAGTTATTACAGTTTTTCTGGTCAACACAGTGTGCCTTTGTGGGTGTAAGGCCTTGCACAGGAAATGCTCAAGCATGTGCCTGCTTGCATTTGCAAAGCCCTTATAGATTGTGTAGATTTAGGGACTGTAGCTATGGTTAAACTTCCCACACTGTGAAGGAAAGGAGTACACATTAAAAATCCTAGGTTATTAACCTCAGAAGATGATTCCTAATATCCACACAAAAGAGCTTCATGGCTCTGGCTAGGAATGCTTCCCAGTGGAAAGCAGTATTTTGTGCTTTATGCTTCCCTAGGCAGCACACTGGGTGGCCTCATTTCAGACCATATAGCTTTGTCCCCAGGAGCTGGTGGAATTAACAGGATGCCCTTGCAAGCTTAGCAGAGATGACAGGAACTAAGGAGCTGCAGGACTGTGACAGAGGCAGCTGGGTACAGTACACAGGCTGCGCTGTCTTTGCTCAGCAGCGATACAGGAGCTCTTAATCTCTAGAGTCCTCCTTACAATGCCTTTAACCAACAGCCATTGATGCTACTGTTTTCTGTGTAAAAAAACATCAGTCAAATGTTTGGATGCTCCAGGTCTTTGGTCAAGATGTTTCTAAGCGGTATTCCAGAAATAGCACTAGTTTTAATTTACTCTATAGCAATCCACATTAATTTGCCAAGTGGCATTACATAACAGCAATTAATTACATTATTTCTTCATTACTAGCTGTGAGCATAAACTGTTTCTGCAATGTGTTGAAATGTATTTCTGAAGCTCTTCTCAGTAGCTCTGAAGGGAAGATAAATGAGGACAAGTAGAGTGCCTAGATTAACAACAAATGATAAATCCAGGGCCCTTCATTGAAGCCAAATTAAATATTCTGTTGTAGGCCTTGACCTAATTCCAGCTACTCATTATTTTTCTTGTACTTTTTCATTAAACAGATATTAAAATATCTGTGTCTGCCATGTGCATAGGCTATAAACTTACTTTAGACATACATACCTTCAAAAATTGTTCTTGCAAGCTATGGATAACTTCAGATGGTGTCACAATTTGCCACTAGTTTTGCTGAAACAGAATTTAATTCTCTATCTAAAGAGAAAAACTCATCTTATTAAGATTAGTGTTTTATCTACCTCATTTAAAATACTACAAGCTATATCTGCTTGCAAACTCCAAATTCTTAGTTTTAATCTTGAAAAATTACTTCCTTTGCTTCCTTCATTTTTTAACTTTTCTTTGATTATTCCTATATTTTAGTATACTAATGTGTCCAGAAGTGTGTACTAACTTTCAAGCACTTGTAAATAGCAGCCAACACTGTATTGAATTACTTAGAAATATTTAATTATTTTAATCTTGTCTGGGTTTGCAGCCTTAAAATCTTTTGAATTTCTTTTTTTAGAGTTCTCTTACATCTCTCTACATCTTCCCTGTAGTAACTGATCTCACTGTCCTAGGATTCAGTCTTCTGTATCAGAAAAGACTTCTGTGTGTCCTATCTCATAGATTCAAAAGCAACCCTAAACTACACTGATGCATTTTACCACTGTATCATTGTCAGAAAGGAGTTTTGCCAGATCTCTTAGATGTTTCATTATTCCCTCAAATAATCTGACCTATCCTAGAATAAAACTGAGATTGCACAGGAAGGACCAAGATCTGTTTTCAAGGACAATGGATTTACTGAACAAATTCAGACAATCTTGGAAATTAATTTGTATTCATACTGGTGCAACTGAGGTCAGAATCTGGCTAAAGATCTACTCTCAAACTAAAAGTTTTGCCAGCTGGTTACTAAACTGGGTGCTAAACTGAGTCCCTGTATGTTAAGCCTCTATGCTCTTACATTGGTCTCTGCCCAGGTAGGCTCCAGGGGGGTGTGTGTGTGTTTGTGTAGGTGTTCATAACTGCATTTGCTGAGCAAAAGCTTGTTATTCAAATGCAGGCTGCTCCTCCAGAGGCAAAATTCCAACCGTGAGAGGACGTAATCATGGAAGAAAATAGGTCCACACATACCCTTGTTAAGTCACTCAACAATGCAGTTCTAAAAAAGCTCAGAATACCTGCACTATCACTGATGTGATGTGTATGCTCTTGGGGCTTAGGTTAGGGTCCTCTGGGATCCTCCCCTTCTTCCCTCAGCCTCGGTTATCTTCTCCATATCACAGTTTATTTCTCTTGTGTAGACCGTCTTTTGTTTTTGGCTGGCTCCCCAGCTGATTTTATTACGTTTGCAAGGAATTCCTTTCTCATCTTTGACCCTGACGAAGCTTCCAGTCATCCCTGACCATCACAGGCCTGTGGCCTTTGCAAGCCAGCACTGCCATCTGATTTCTCACTATGCTCTGCTTTGCTGCCCTTTGCTGACTCCACATGTGCTGAGCATCTCAGTGACAAAACAGTTCTACAGCTGGAGTCGGGATAGAAACTGTCAAAACATAACTTACTGCTCTGTTGTTTTTCAATATTATTTTTTTCAGTTCAACTCAAAAAAAGAATGACGCATATAGAAAGAAGAGAAAGTGCATTTGTAATCCTCCCTACCATCTGCAAACTTCTAAGGGTATATAACATTTTTTACTGATCTGAGTTAATAAACGAATGTAACAGATAGGGTAGTCCTAAGACCTATACTCAGTATTGTAAACACCAGCATTGATTATTATACTTCCCTGCTGTGAACAACATTTTGTATCAGACCTTTCAAAACAGGAATTAAATTGGCTGCATATTCTGAGTATGTGCTAGAGTACATAAAGAACTGTGTCTGCATAACTTTAAACAACTGTCTCTGTCTCAAACTGCCATCCAGAGGTTACATTTCAGAACTTTCTACTGATTCATGATAGAAATAATCGAAATATGTGCCTATTCTGATTTAAATCCAAATCATCAATCAATCCAGCCCATTTGGTGACCTCTGTATCGCAGTTCCTTCTTCCAAAAGCAGTGTTGCAGTTGACAAATGGGAACTTATGTTCAGCTGTTTTGGTAGAATGGGAGCGACAGGACAGGCTTGAAGGCAGAATGACCTGATCTTTCCCTGAGATGGCATCTCCAGTAAGCTTTCAGTATAGGGGCTGACAACAAAGAGAAGCTTACCATGATTCTTCTTCTGTCATACAAGTTATTAATTTGACACCAAATACACTTTACCTATCTAATCTGAAGAAAAACAGAAAATCAGTTCATAGGTATAAGCACATCTTTAGGCACACTTACAGTAAACAATTTCACAAGGTGTTCATTAGATTTCCAAAACTGGAAATAAATATAATCAGATCAGAGAGAGTAGGTCCAGAGCTCAATCAGAACAAACAGAAACTGTAAACTCTAACTATTCCCTATGGAAAAATTTGGGGTGTCTTAATTTGACATGTCAGTATTGAAAGGAAAAATCCTCTGATTTATGACAGCAATGAATGCATAGTCCATAGTCATAAGGTCTGGAAAATCTGTCCACTGCTTGAGGGGAAAGGAGACAGTGAAATCACATACACTGTGAAGATCCATACAAATTAGATAAGCAAATTCTTATTTTTAGCATTTGCCCGACAGCAAAGACAAGGGAACAGCACATAAACAACTCGGAAGGGAACAAGTAACCTACGCTAATCCAGGGTACATTGAAACAGTCAAGTTCCAGATGCAGGGTGTTCTCATATAACTGAAAAACACGTAACATATAATTGAAGAAAAATTGTAATGGGCAATCAAACAGGGAAGACAAAACACGTATGTTCTCCCTTACCTTACCACTCCAGGAATGATCCTGCAAAATGCCAGGTATCTTTTGCTCAAAACTGAGGGCCAGAGCAAATCAAAGGCTTCACTTGCTCAGATTGGTGAAATTATCTTTGCACTTAACTCTCATTAAACTCCCATGGTAGTTAAGTAGGTTTTAGTAAGATAAATCTCTGAGGATCCCGGCCTTTGGTACCTAAAATAAAACTTGGGCTTAATTTGAAACTCAACACTAAAACAGTGATTTTGATTTAATTTATTTATTTATTTATTTTTACCATCTGGAGATGCCTGACATTTTTAGTTGTAATTTTCCCTGCTTTTCTGATAGAGGCATGAAGATAGAACAGCTCTCTAGCATAGAGAATATGGAAATTACTCTTGAGCTCTTTCACTGTAACGTATTTTAAGCAAAAAGGATGAATAACACACATTTCCATACCTCTTTCCTGAGCAAATGCCTTTACTAGAAAAGGACATGTCACCAATATATTTCCCCTCGAGGAACCTCTCAAGACAAAAAAGGAACCCCTGCTCTATTCTGTGAGTGAATGGACAGAAGTGGTATCATTTAGATGAGGAATCAGAGCTATAGCATTTGAATGGACAGAAGATCCTCTCTGACTGTAGAAAATAAAATTGCTTGCAACTCAGAGAATAAGATCCATGTTATCTCCACGACTTCCCTAGAAAACACCACACAGCTTCCTGCTCAGCATGCAACTCTTCAGATCCTTTCTGCTTGCTCTTCCAAACTGTCCCGTAGCACTGGATTATGGAGTCTATTCCTGAGATCAAGTGCCTAAACTTTAGGAATAGAACTGTTAGGGAATCTGGCCTTGAAGGCCAGCTGTAATTCCACACAAGTTGAAGCGCTTGTGTAATATCTGATAAAGCAGTATCACTTGATAATTTGCTCACATGTTCATAATGTTGGATAAGGCTTGGCAGAAATAAGCAGTCTCTCCAGCTGTGTTATAACCCCACCATTTCTACTGTTACTCGTTGGCAGATGTCAGATAGAAGGGGGGTTGTCCAAGCAAAGAGAACGTTTCTTTAATCACTCATGTACTAATCCCATAATGCTACATATATGTAAAAGTCAAGGGACGTAGATCCAAATGAGTCATTCCCTGTCCCAGATAGAATAGAGTTCCAGTTTACATATATATAGGAGATACAGGATATATCTCCTAGGATATAGGAGAATATAGGTTGTATTCTCCTAGGAGTTTATGTTGTTTAAAATAGCTAAAATATGATCAGGGTTTGTTCATGCTATAAAGCGAACTAAATTGTAATTCTCTTCACTGATTCAATTTTGTTTGTAAGACCAGCAATTAAAGATGCCATTAGCCTAGTGATGAGTATATTTCCCTCCTCCATGTGACTCTTACTTGAGCATCTGTGTTCTTGTGAGCAATCCTGTGATTAAATGCATGATCTCTGTAAAGATAATCTCCTAATTTCTGCTTGCTTGTTTTGTCTGAAAAATTACGTTTGTCTGTAACCTGAAGACCATACAATTAAGTGTATATATCTTAAAGTAAAGCCACATTTTCTGAATTATATAAGTTGTGCCTATTGAATGACTTTCTCAATTCAAGACAAAGATTTTTGTTAGGATGGGCCAAAGAGATTTTCAAAATGTGATTGCCTTAGGCTCTGTAGGACATAAGTAAATGCTTTGTATATCTGCATTGTAAGGAATCTGAACAATAGCAATAAAAACACTTCCCAGAGCAGAATCTCCTGGAATAGGATCTGTTCTTTATATCAATGTATGGCAGTATACCCACAAACTGCTTGTAAAACAAATCTAAGGGAAGTCTCAGTGTTTACTAGGAACAGATCAACAAATGGCAGCTCTGGAAAAGACTGAAGTGTTTACTAGGTTTTTTTGTCACCCTTTAAAAAAAGATCAGTTGCAATAGCATGGGCATAATATAACTAGTACCAGTGAGGGAGTGATAAGATCTTAACCTCGAAAAGGAAAATTACAGATTAGGGAGTTTTCATATAAACCGGGCCTGAAGAACTTTGTCATCCTAGGATATTTAAAGAAGTAACTGAAGCGGTTCCACAGCTCATAATAGTGTAGGACTGTTTGGAAACTACGTTGAGATTGAAATCTTCAATGATTCCTAGTGAAAAGTGAAGGGCTAATCATGCTGTATTCTGGAGCAGTCTGTCCCAGAACAAGTGCTGCTCATTGCTCTCAGTAGTGACTTGCAAGATGGAATAGAGACTCTGCTTATTAAATTTTCAAATGTTAGCAAGCTGGGAGAGGCTGCAAGTGCATAGTATAAATTTGGAAAACAGTCTAAAAAGACATGCAGGTCAATAGGAATAAGTGCTATACTGTTCCAAACAGAAATAGCCAACTGTAAAAATATAAGATGGAGAATAAATGATAAGGCAACATTAATGCTGAACCTCAGAGTGTCAATGACTCACAGGCTGGATGTGAGTCAACACTGTTAATGCAGTCACAAAAAATGGAAGATAGCATGCTGAGAGGTTTAAATGAAAGTGTAGTCTAAAAGACATGTGAAGTAACCCTTTACTCTACAATGGTGCAACCTTGGCTGGAATACATTTCAGGCCCCAGTTTTGGGGGGCATTCTTCAAGAAATCTGTTGCTGACATTAAAAAAATTCAGAGGAGGGCTCCATGAGGGATATTTCAATTTCTATGCAGGATAAACAAAATGGGATTGTATTTCTTAAAGCATTGAAAACTGGGAAAGCAATGAAATCCTGCCCAGGATAGACAGGAGAAGAAACAAAAGCCTAAACAGCAGCAAAAAAAAAGCTTGTGTTAGACATTAGAAAAGCTTTCCAATGGTAAATGTGAAACTTCAGAACAGTTGACCCAGGAAGACTTTAGTCTCCAGCACTAGTGTCTTTAAGGACACTGGTGAGGAAAGGCACTGTATAGTTTTCTTGCTGTGTGGCTGAGTGATGAACTTGACTATCAGTTGAGGCTTTCTAGAACAATTTTCTACAACTTTTAGAGTGCATTAATCTCAAGCTGCTAGTAGTCTCTATTTTGGGGTAACGATAAGCCCATTTGTATCCACACAATATTTTTTTATTGAGATACTCCTGTATATATCCATAACGGCTTCTTTTTTGAGATTCTGTCTATGCAACACCAAAATGGTTGTCTCCAGGGCAGCGCTGAGTCTGTGTGGTTCCTGAGCGCAGCTGCCTGCAGTGCCCTTTGCTGCACACCACTGCAGGAGCAGGCTGGCAGGCAGGCTGCAGGCAGCCAGCCCAGGCATGCCAGGCAGCCCACCAGCCTTGTTAAACTGTTGGGCATACTTGAATAAGTAGTGTCCGTGTGTGATTCAGAGGGCGCCTGACAGTTGTGCTCGTGGGCTGATTGTTGGCATGGTCAGTGAGTTTGGTCTTGGTGGTGTTGTTGGGCCACCCTGGAAAGAATAGCATAGATCTGCCATGGCCAATGAGCATTATCTCTGTGCTTTCACAAGAAACATTGACAGTAATTTCCAACCTCCCTCCAGACAATTTTTGAATCTGATTTCAGTGCTGATATAAACTACTGAGTTTCACCCATCTACCATTCCTTAATACTTAATGCTCTGTTAAAGAGAAACTCTTTTTAATGGCTTTATTTAAAACGTATTATTTTAAGTAACAATCTTTACTTATCTAATTTCAGGATGATGGATAAGAATTGTCAATATATTGATTTTACAAAATGTAAATTACCTTTCATAATGAGACATAGTGGATATTAACTCAATAGAGCATGTGTGAAGATACTTGGACATAAATATGCTGTGGAATTTAAACAGATACAAAAAGCAAGTTGTATAACTTTTAAAGCAGCAAATCCTTGTTATTCAGGTGAGATGGAAAACAGTGCTACATGTTTATGTTGTGAGTGAGTTTACTTGAAACAGATTCTCCTTGAACTAATAGTCTCATAGATGGATCAAGCCTGAAGTGCCAGAACTTTTCCATAAGGTTAAAGCTGGCAATTTCTCCTTATATCATGCAGAACAGTTAAAAGCAGTATTGCAGTTACAGAAAACATTCTTTGAAAACCTTGATTGCTTGATCAGATCTGTTTATTTTATCATTTGCTAAGAGTCAAAGCATAATGCTGGGGAAGAATTCCACCGTATTTGCAGGTCTCCAGGCTTCTAAGACTATGCTGGTAGAAGAAAAGTTCTGTGAGCACTGGAAACAAGAGGCCTGCTATCAATTTGTATTCTTTATCTCCACAATTGCTCATGTAAACCATTGTATTAACACAGTTTCTCTGTGTGTGTGTTTTAAAACGTCCTCATAGCACTTGCCTGAAGATTTGCAAGCTGGCCTCTGCTAAACAGTGTGTCTCTCAAGTTGTACCTCTGCTTCCCTCAATGATGGCACTAGTGCAGATTTTCTCTTCTGAACAGCCTTCAGTTTCATTGAAACTTAATTATGAATCAGACATCCCTTTTTTTGGGTCAAATTTGGCTAAAATTTTCCTATAAGTCTGAAACATCTTCAGGGAGATAGGACTACGTTATTGCTAATAATATGATAGTATAAATATCATTTTCATAAGAAACTAAGGTATGAAGAAAACTACCGCCAGCATTGAAGAACTGTGCTTTTAGAAGAAAGTCCTTTCCCAGAATAAATCCAGGACTGCATTTCAGAAGTTAGCAATGTTTATACCAATAACCTGTAAGCAGAAATCTTCTGTACTGTCAGAAAGCAAGAATCTGCTTTAGCATGGAGTTCTAAGTAAATAAACAGAAAATAAGTAACCACAGGGTTTCTGTGAAGAGAAGGATTTAAAGCAGGGGTGTAGGCAGAGAGCAGGAGAAGCAGGCAAAGGGAGCAATTCTCACCATATTTATTTATCTATTTATTTGTTAGTTTGTTTATTGGGTATTTGATTATGGGGTCTATATTCTCAATGGACAAAACCTGCTGTGATGGTAATTTCCCTGAGTTCGGTGGAGTTCTCCTAGGACTTCTACTGATTCCTCCGTCTCTCAGAAGGCAAATGTGGGAGAGGATCAATAGCCTCATTTCTTTTCTTGGCTGAGAATATCCAGTGATTGAAGTCACTGTCCTCAAAGAGTGCATTTTTACCATGTTGCCTAACAAATTCCAGAGTCAGGGACCTCCAGAGTATACAATGTTTCTGCTGTCTATAGGTTTTCCAGAGACACTGACATACAACAGATGGAAGGGAAAAGTTCAGTGTGTACCGAGGGAAGGTCTGGTAAAGATTTTCTGCATCTAGCTCATGTTCTCTTTTTACCTTTCCTGGATATTGGTGGAAAACAGATTAAAAGTCCCCAGAAAAAACATGGTTAGATATAAAAACTAAATAGTTCCTGACACTAGCAAGTCTTAAGTAAGTGCCTGTTGTCTAGTATTACTACTGGACTCCTTAAAAATGCTTCTTACAATTAGCATTCGTGTCCTACCTAGTAACTTACTTTCATAAATTCAAACAGACTTAGTTATTATCTCTTCTTAGATTTTAGCAGCTTCATGACATATTTTTACTAGTCCCCTGAATGACCCAAACTGCACATTAATGTCACTTTTCTTACTTTTTAGCCACACAGGAAATAATTTTTCCTTATGTGATTCAATGCAATGTGCAGTATGCCAGGGGCTCTCACAAGACTTTCCAAACTTGTTTCAGATATATTTTGTAGGTAGAATGGAAGTCTAGGCAGCTGAGGTTCACTGCACACAACGAATATGTTTCCTTTCTCAGTAACCTGTACTGGGGGGTATGTTTTCCTGCCTTTCAAAGGGGCTGTGAGACTTCTGAAAGAGAGTGAGCTCATCAAAGGAGATACACTGGGAAGGTGCAGTTGTGTGAAGTGCTATGCCCGTATACGAGGTTTCAGAAAAGCCAAGAGAACTGAAAATGTTAAAGAGCGCCTCAGCAATTTAGGTATTTCTCTAAGTTCAGCTGGATCCCCAATTTTTGTTTTAATATGCTTCACTTTTTTCTTCCATGTTACTCTGGATCAAATTCAAAGCATTATATCAATGAGTAAGAGACAGACTAATCTTCCTAGTCACTTGCTAAAAGCAAAAAGAAGTTTCTGAGACGAGAGCGCCCATCTGATTTTTCTTAATGCAAATGGTAGAAAATGACTAAAATTAGTAAGAAAAGAATAATAAGATGTTCAAATAACATAGTTCGTTTGAGGGTATATTTTATGCTAACTTTATGACCACACAAATTGGGATAACAGAACTCACTAGAATTTTCTGATTTAAGCAGACTAGATCTAAAGAATAGGGCTGACAGTTCAGACTGAAGGGCTCAGTTCATTCGGCCAGTGCTAATAATGACTGTACCAATGTTTCTGGTGCCTTCCAAACCTTCAAAGTAGTGAAGTATTTCTTTGATATATTTTTAAAAATTGTAAATCATACTTAAGAGGCAAACTTTTACATCTCTTTTACTCTAATGACTCTTTCCTAGTAGCTTAAAATAGATACATTACATATAAGCTCTCTTTTCTAGAGGTCAGATTTTTACAGGACTCATTTGAAATTTGTGGCTGGTTTTCTTTGCCTGTGATCAAAACAACACTGAACTGCAAAAAATAATACCAAAACTCCTCCTAATTGCAACCTTATGTCTGGATACCGTTTCTAAACATGGTTTTGGAGTTTACACATATCTTGTAACTTAATTCCAGAATTCCATTGTAGCCTAGCTCACATTTGAGCAGTTTTGCAGAAAAGGTCTTATGGTTCCTCTCGAGTTGGACGTGTGCCCAAATGCACCCAAGCATAGGGTGCAGGAGGATATGGTCTGCTTTCAGTAATACCAACTGCCAGTAAACTCAAGAGGCCTATTAAAAATAGAAATAGTTAAGACAAGTGGTGCAGCCACACAAAATTTTCCTGGCAGGAAAGGGGTGCACTGGAGCTGTGACATAAATTTCAGGCTCATAAGGATTCCCTCTGCTGTGGTAATCTCACCATAACTTCCTCAGTCATCAAGAGGGGCTGCTTTGTAGTAATGGTTTAGCTACAATATAATGTTTTTCCTCATTCAGTCAAGATGACAGAAACCCAAAATGGCCTTCTTTCCTTAGTTTCAAAATTCAGTCATTTCAGTGACACATTCAGAAAGCCAGGATATGGGAGTGAGTTTCTGTTTGTCCATCACACTCCAATCTGATTATGCTTCAGTAGCGTTTAAGATTAGGTCTTTTGATACATTGGAGAAATTAGATAAGAAAGACTGATTTTTTTCTTTTCTGCTTATTGGGAATGAAGACTTGGCAATTATGTGATTACCTGACTGAGGAGCATTCACAGAAAAGAATGAGAAGAAACTGACTTTCACAGACAGACAGAGCAGAAAGACACAAAACAGATTTGTATTTCAGAGCTTTCCATAGTGGCAGCAAAAGCAAGTCATTCGTATGGATTCAGAAAGATTCAAAAGAACAGACCTAAGAAAAACAAAAAACATGATGAGATCACAGCTCTGAGAAAGTTAAGAAGAGCCACCTTCTTCCTCCAAAATGCCCTTCAAACACTGGCATGGAAAAAATAAGAAGTAAACAAGCAAGCAATCAACGAGACAGAAATCTGGACTTGGACACTGATTCTTGTATTTCTGTTGCTTCCTCTCCCTGTTCCTGCCACAAAGTCTGGCAAAACTGGGATGAGAAGTCTGGAGAGGAATGGAGTCATCCCTGCTGGGAGCTGTACCTCCTTTTAGGAACTGGTGGCTTAGAGGGCTGTAGTGGTCTCCTGTGGAAGACCTAACCACCTCTCCTGTCAAATCAGCGGCTGTGAATGGCACACAAAAATAGGGTGAAGGTACAGTTGCTTATTGCAACCTCATTATTCTCTGTGTTGCAAAGGATCAGCTCTTTTCAGTGGCAGACCTGCTGGTACCAGCAGGGACCCAATAGAGACCATAACCCAGGACAGTCGATGTGATCTCATGGTATCTCAAACTGAAGATATAAACAGCCTAGTAAAAGGACTGATACCAGCTACTCAGCAGAAGGGAAACCTCCTTCCTCCCCCACTCCCTTTAGTCTGGAAAGTCACCTTGCACACGGCAAGATCTTCCTCTGCCTAACTGACAACTTGGCAGCCCTGACAAGAGCAATTTGACTTTGGATGGAAGCTGAATCTGTGGCAAGCATATAGTTGCAACATAAGTCACGCTTCCCTTCCACTGAGTGCATGTTCTATTTATAGCACATTCCAGATTATGCAAGGATTCCCAGAACACTGCAGACTCTAGTTGAAAATTATATCTGCATAGCATGGAGTATATAAAGCAATATTTTAAAAATCCCATTGTTAGCAGAATGAACATCTTGCAGTTATATCTACAGAAAAGCTGGGGTAGATTTGGAAAGATACTGTATAGTAATTAAGAGTAGTTACAGTTAATTTTATTTTGTTTGCTAGATCATCTTAATAAATCGTGTCTTTTTAAAAAACAAAACAGTAATTGCATTAAAAAAGCCTGAAAAGCCAAGGTAAATAATTCACTTGAGTGAAAAGTGAGATTTTTTTTCTGGTGTTCAAGAGAGTATGTATTTTAGAAAATATGGGGGAATGCTATAGAAGGTGAATATTTAGGACAAGAATATTTGAATTCTAACACTTCAGTGTCAATTTCCTCTCAAAGTTGTGGCAAAATACAGTATCTTGCTATCTATTCATGGGATAAGAACTTTCAGTGAAAGTTTGTTTTGTGATGCATATATTACAAATTTCTTAAATTTTCATGTTGAGAATACCAAATAATAAAGCTTGGACTTAAAATATTTCAGTGACATTTAAGAACTTCTAAATTCTCAAGAAAAGCAACTTAGCAGGAGAGCCGTGCAGATATAGCAGTAAAATACATACATTACTGAACATACTTGTTTTCAGTGCAAATACACTGTAAACACCTGTATCTATTTCTTTTCCCCCAACTCCTATGTCATGTAAACTTACTCTAGTACTTTGAAATAGGCCAACTGGCAAAGCTTATTCTGAATTTAAATGACTTACCACTCCTAAAGTGTGAAGCAGGAATTTCTGAAAGTCAGACTCAATAGTAGCCATTTTTAAAATTTGCCTGAGTTAAGTCAAAACCAAAGGAGATTCATAAGTCTGTTACAAAGATTATTAGCACAGGTTTTCACTGAAACATCAAATACAGACACAGTTTTGGATCGAGACTACTGAAAAATATAAACAACAATGACCATTTCAAGCCACTGCATTCTGTCAGACTTCACAATCTTGACTACTTTGAAAAAATGAATATATTGATTGGATGTCCTAGTCTATTTAAGACAGCAGATTTACTCTAAATTCTGTTAACTGGTTTGCTGGCTAGCTAATCAATCCAAGAACAAACTGTCCCCTTTCAGTATATTTTTTAGTGTACTGCACAATTGCCAAGACCTGTTATGAAGTGAACTTTGCAGTCTACCAATAAAATATACCTATAGAGGAAGTCTGCAAAGTTATCTTTAATAGTAAGTTAAATTAGCAATATACCTGGGCTTAACTGTAAAATTTTATGAAGTGTTTCATGTGTTACAAAGCAGAGTTTATACAACTAGAATTAGACAGCTTCCCATGAAAACCACCTTTTGTGCTTGATTTACAAACTGGGAGTTAACAAAGTTTCTTAACAAACTAATAATGCTGTTGCTGTTAACACAGCATTCAGGCATCTGTACCTATGTATCAGATTCTGCAGTGTCTCAGTCCATTAAAAAAATAGATGGGAAGAGGGGAGAGGAGAAGAGAGTGTATTTGTAGACCCCAACATAATATGGAAGGGCATTTTTGTGGTATTTTTGTTTAGTGATATTACCTATACTTTTCATGCTGCTCAAATTTTAATTTCTGAAGTGCTATTTTTCCATCAACAAATTATGGAAAGATGGTGATGTGGAGTCTTCAGTTGTCTACCCAATTATTCCTCATTAATGGGCTGAGTTGCAATATAAACCTTCATGCGTAACTTTAGAGTCAGAAAGGAGCCAGATTAGACAGTTTTAATTACCCAAGAGTCATCATTTGAGCTCTCTTCTCGTACTCTTTCATTTTTAAATCAAACCTCTGGTTTCACAGGTTAGTTTTCGCACTTCATCCACTAGATACTGGAATAATTTACACAAGGTGTGAAGTAGTCTGTTTTTAGCTATCTGTTACAAAGTTAGCAATGTTACTATTCTTACTGGGCACAGTGTGTAAGATATATTCCCACACTAGGGGAGTATTTAGTAAGGTCACAAGGATGCCCAGTCCTTATCAAACACATTCCCTGGAAACTTGGCAGGGCTTTCATTTTACAAGAATTTAGGGCAAACTAATGGTATTGGGTTTAGAATTATTTAAATTTTTTAGTGTTTGTGCAGAGAGATTTGTATTGCCAACCTGTAACAGAAAATTTATTGTCAGCAGTATTCAGTCTAATTTTGCTTTGAGTAAAGTGATTTTGAATTCATTTAGTCCACTAACTTCAGTAGAGTTGCTTCACATTTGCACTAGAAGCAGGCTGTATTCACACACTAAGATTTATTTTAGTCTTTTTAATCATTTCATAAGGGAGAAAACTAAGATTTTTACATAATTTTAAAGATTATAACATCAAGGCTGGAGGCAAACAGAGCTTTATATGCAAGGACTGGATGCAAGTATTTTCAATGTTTAAAAATTATTTTATGTAACCCAGAGAAACAGAAGCAATAGAAGTCTGGCTGTAAAGGGAAACAAAACCCTGCAGAAAGGATGGACTTGATCAGAGCTGTCTCTACTTCTAATAATCTGTGGGAAAGAGGGAAGTCCCACGCACACTGTTTCTTGTAATTTTTTCAATGTTTTCCTTAGTCTCTATCCTGTAGAAAGTACCTGTGCATGGAGGCATGTTGCTAGAAAGAGTGAGGTGGAAACTGAACACAACCAGCCACTGAAGATCCTTGCAGAAATCCCAGCCAGTCTGTGTAATTGCAGGAGGTTCTTCAAATTCTGCTGCCAAGCCAGACCAAACTGTATGACCTGAAAAGACATGTTCAATCACACATCACAGTGTATACAATGGAAAAAGATGTGATCTGCTGTGCTCGTGAGGATCAGAAGAGAGTGGTGAGAAGAGAAAGCCTTATTTTAGGGATGAGCCTTTTTATAAAAACTTACTAAGAGGGGAAAAAGAAGAGCAGGAACAGAGTTAGTTATTACCATCTGCAAAAGCTGAATATAGCCTCAATAAATTAATGAGGGGACTTGGATCCCTCTGAAAATCTAAGAATTATAAAATAAGTGTATAAAACTAAGTTATGAAACTTAGTAAACATTATGTTCAGCTATGTATCCTGAAAGCAGAATATATACAGACAATATGTAATACAAAATATTTGCTGTGACATTATCAGCTGGGTTTTGTCTATTTGCTATGCATTGAGGCCTATGCAACTTTCTCAGCCTCAGCAAGAAATTGGAATTTGAAACTGGGTAATTCATTCATTTCAATTAATAGGAAAAGGACAAAGGCCTAGATCCTACCTTGTACTACACCTGTGCAAATTTGAGACTAGAGGTCACCAAGTGTCCTTTTCTACCCAGGCCTGCAGGCAACACGCACTTCACAGCAGGCAGCAGTGCTCAGGAAGAACAGCTGGCTGAGCTGCCAGCCTGCACTCTGCTCTCTTAGTGTTATGACTTCTTCCCCAGCACGCTGGTATGGCATCTTGCCATTTGCAGCATGTCCTGGCCAGAAGACGGCATGTGGATACAACAGCACTCCAGAAGTCCAGCAAAATAGACTCAGCCTGTCCGTCAGAATACAGTCTACCAAAGGATACCTTTTGTCAGAAGGAGGACAGTCACACTTAGAAAACTTGTTTTCACATCCTGCTCTATCAGAGATTTCTTCTGTGACCTTGAACAAGTAATTGGCTTTGTCCATGCCTCAGTTTGCTGCCTGAAAAATATTTGCAGGGGTTCTTGAGGGTAAGATTGCAAAGCCCTCAAATGCAATGGGACTGAGGACCAGAAAAGTGGACTAACTTTTTTTGGAAACACAGCTTTCTACTTCAACTATCAAAAAAACCCAGCTGTACCAGAGTTCAAGTATGGGGGTCAAAAAAGGCTGTGATAACAGAGAGCCTTCAAACTCTGCTCTTAGGTAATGAACATCTCTCCTGACACTTAAACAACCACTGCTGACTGATAAACAATGCAGCGTCTTGCCCTTCTAGCCTACAGAAAGGGTCACTACATGTAGGGCCTTTGAGTTGTTCTGGCAAATGCAGATCTCAGAAGACTTCACCAAGAAGAATAGAGTTCTGTATTATATAATTACCATTTCTTCTCTAAGATACAAAGCTCTCAGACAGTAACCTTCGCTGGCTTTCCTCACGTGAGAATCACAGTGCTCTTTGTGCAACATTGCTCCTGGAGCTCACGGTTCAGTAACTTTCTATCTGTCTTGATTGTAAGTGGCAGTGTCAACGCTCATGCCAAAAATAAACCCTTCTGACAAATGACATGGATACTCCACAGGCTTAGAGACATCTTTTTATAGCAAACCTTTGATTTCAGATACCAAACATTTGCTATTTTTGGCACAGTGGCTTGGAGAAACTTTCATGATCTTTAGCCTACATGACTACTTTTGCACATAGCTCAGGTGCTGTCAGAGTACTTGTGGCTTTTCTAAAAGATAGGGAAATATGTTTCTTCTACTGGGTATTTGTACTCACTAGATGAACAGCTGACCTAGAAAATGGAGACGGTGCTACCACATGAGGTTTTCCAGATTGATGCTGGGGTGTTAGGGGCTTGTCACTTCAGGAAGTTCTAAGATGTCTGATGGCTTGATACTTAATGTAACTGAAAACAATAATTTTTAATTGAATTACCTAGAAGTTAAATGTAACCATGGAATTACTTCAATGTATTTCCTCATTTAATGATGTGGAGGGGAGATATATATATATTTATTTGTTTGTTTGTTTGTTTATTTATTTATTTTTATAAGAGAATGTGGTACTAATGGCAGATGCCAAATTCACCCTCTGGCAGATTCAAGTTCACTTTTTATTCATAGTGCAGACTGAAGATGTCCTTATCAAACATAACAAACATAATTTTTTTAAGCCATAATTTACCTCTAATACAACCCTACCAGCCATAAACAACACTAGGAGCTACTATGTAGGCAGAGTTCTTGTTATTTTACCTCACACCAGTTCAATACAACTGGATAACAGAACAGTAACATTTTGGCAGCATCATCTGATTTAGTCATTGCTATCAACTTTCCAGTGAATTATATTTCTGATATTTCCTGTTCTAGTCAGAGCCAAATCTCAAGGAAGTGTGTATTGCTACTAAATGTTTGGTAGCTTAAATGCTTCACAGATTAAACTTAAATTACCACAGCACATACAGAATCTGGAAGGTAATTTCATTTTCCCATCCTTATAAATCTTAATATCACTAGTAAGATTTTTGAAACAAGGATTACCATTTTCATGACAACAGAGTCATTTGCAGCTAACTAAATACTAGCCTGGACTATCAAACCAACTTTTACCTATGAAAACATAATACCAGGAGACAGAAACAAGTGGACACTCTGGAAGGACAACTGTAAAAGACAGAAGGGGCCATATGAGGGCCCACATCTGGAATACTGTGTCCAGTTCCAGGTCTCCCAGCTCTCTCCATTAGAGAGAGTACATTGGAGAGCCAAAAGGATGGCAGGGCATTGAAGATGCAGTGTGTGAGAACAGGGTGGGGCAATGGGGTTTATTTAGCCTGGAGAAGAGAGGGCCGAAAGGGACTGTTAAGTGTTGTGGTCTGTTACATAAAGGTGGGGCTTGCAGAGAAGACAAACAACAGACTGTTCTCAGGGAATACCACAAGAAAAGCACAAAGAGCAGTAGTCAGAAGGTGCAATAATTTCAAGGCATAATAAAAATATTCTTTGTAACAAGGATGGTTAAGGAAAGTATCAGATCACCCAGAGAGGTTTGAAAATCTATAAGGCTAGAGGCCATGAATTCGGCTAGCCTAACTTGATGATTTCCAACAAAACTTCTTTAAATTGTGGCAGAACTTATTAGTTTTACAAGGTCTCGTTTCAGAACTACTTCAGTTCTATGGGGCTGAAGATTTGCTTTCAACTTGCATTCATACTTAGTAGCTGTAATGCTAGTTCCTGGAGTGCTTTAATGCCTGCAGTTCAGAAAGTCTCTAGACCTTATACTTCGCACCATACAGACACAGAACAAGGAGTGCAATCCCTATACATTTTTCAGGACAGACAAAGAGCCGGAAGGTAAAGAAGTACAGTCAAACAAAATCTATGGCTTATCATCAGAAAAACTGGGAACAGATCCCCAGGTCTATTTAATATTTTTTTTCATTAAGGTTTCTTGCTCATGTTCCCCTTCTGAACAATGCAACTTAACAGCCAATCTACATAATAAAAGTACAAGGGGAAAAAAACCCAACCCAAACCAAACCAGTGTTATGGTCATTTTACCAATATTTGAAATAATTTTGAGTTCATTTCACAAGAATCCTGTGAACAGGGCCTTTTTTCTTCTGTAAATAAATATGCTCCAGTGCATTAAGACTGCTTAAGGCTGAAAGTAGACTGATTCTAACTTGTCCTATTTTAGCAGGGTATACTCAAGGTATACTTTTTAAGACTACTAAATGCAATTCATTTCACAATTACTTTGAAAGGATCTGACCAGATTAGGTTCAAAGCCTGGTCAGCAATTTCTACAGCTGAATACAGAGCTTCGTATACCTAGTCATTTCAGTTCTTCACTAATGTTGATATCCACCAGTCAATTAAGTGGAAGTCCTTTAGACATTCCCCCATAAGGCACACTAACAAATTTATTCAGGGATATTAATCCAACTAGTAGATTGTTCTTCTTTGCATGTACACAATCTCCCTCTCCCTTAGCATATAACCATTTCAAATGCTGAAAGACAGATTATAAACTCCCATGGAAAGCCTTTCCTGTAAAAAATAAAAGGAAAAATAAAACAAAACAAACAAAAAAAAAAAACCAACACCAAAAAAGGATTGAAAAGTAACTATATTTTTTGGATAAGGTCAGTGAGTAAAGTGAGTTTTATTTCTAAAAGCTGATACACAATGTATAAGTGTGTATCTCTGTGTATATATCCCTATGCTTTAGCAGATTTCTTCTTTGCCTTTTTCCAAGTCTCCACAGCCAGGTCTGACTACAGGGAACAGCCCATGGAAGAGTATGTATCTGATTGCACTGTATCTGCCAGAACTGCTTTATTTGGGAAAACAACGGAAAACAAGCTCAACTAAAGTTAATAGAGAGCTATAACTTACAACAATATTTTGTTTATTAAGAAGTATATATATATATATATAAAATTAAGGATTATAACTTTCAACAAGAATATGGGCATCAGAATAATATATAATAAAACAATGAGCTGCTTTAGGTAGGAGAAAGTTCCCTTCCTTTACCTTAGAAATTCAGCAGTGATTTTTAATTCTGACACTTGTCAGAAAACATACTAAAATACTGCTAAGTATCAAAGCTTAAGGCAGATGCAGCCATTATCAGAGGAGAACTGTATTGTCATACACTAAATTTCTCTTGTTTTTATTAATGTTATAAAATCTGAACATTAGAAAACTGAAGTGAAAGAAAGCTCTTCTACTAAACTGTTCTAGGGCAGTCAGTTTTTTCCTGAGAAGCAACTAACAGGCTTGTCTACAGCATGACCACTAAGCCAGAGTGAGGACATACTACTTTTTATCCATTTTGCACTACCTCCTGTGTGCAAACACTTCAAAAAGAAAATCAGTCCACATGCACAAAGATGCTCCAAGCTAAAGGCACACCTTCCCCTTAAAATGAAAGATGGTGCAGATGTCCTTCAGCAAGCTGTCCCCAGAACCAAAGTGAAGCAGTCATATCAACATAGCACTATAAAAATGGCCCCACTAACTTTTTTTTTGTTTTTTCACTAGGAAACAGCACTGCACCCCAGTAACTACTTGCTGTCTTTGGAGTCAAAGCTCATCACTCTTCAGGTGCCATGCCCCAGCTAGCTATATATATTGTTCAGTGAGTGGCGTCACATTCCACTGCACACCACTTTTCATTAAAGAACTGTCTTAGGAGGAAACAGAACTACTGCAAAACAGCTAGCAGTAGCTATTAATCTGCATTAATCTGCAGTAACTCATTTTGTAAACAAACTCCGGTTCAGACTAGTACTCATTTTACTATAGACTTATCAGATCGCATACTTTAAAGGGTGATAGTAATAACCTGTTGTGGAGAACTTATGGATGCATTATAAATTCTCAAGCTAAGTCTCCAACTATATTACCTTTGTGTGGATTCAGTGATCCCAATGGAATAAGAATTTCTCCAGACTGATCCCCAAACAACAGGTCAAAACCTTGATTCTTTTCTTTTTCTCCTGACTTGGTTGTCTGTTTTTAACTGGAAACACTATTTGTATGTCTTAAATACATAAGGTTTATAATTACATTACTCAGACTGAGTCAGACAAGCAATAAGCACTTGGAACACTGCACACAACCTACAGTTGACAGCAGGTTGCCAGGTAGAGAAGGGTAATTCTGAATTCTCTTCATTTCAGCCTGAAATAATGCCAAAAAAGGTGAATGTCATGACACAAACTACAGACAACTCACAATGTATGTCTGAAACCCCCTTGTAATTTAGCCTTTAAAGGGGAAGAAGCAAAATAACTATCAATTATAAAATCCACAGAGCAATATTACACTGTTGTTTTTACATATAAGTGTTATCAGTTTATTTCTAAGTTCTTTAAAAAAATTTGGTGTCAAGTGTGAGCATCATTATTCGACTACATCCCACACAAATTGTCAAGCACGATATCTTCAGGGAGGCTTTCCTCATCCCCAGTTTGATGTGCTAGGTGGAAACGAGGATTCTGCTGACAGCAGGCCAGATGACTGATAAAGTACACATCTAGCATAGAGTCAAATGCTGCACTATCCCAACATATACACTTGACAGAGAGAGAGACGTTTGTGTAATTAACATTTGGCAAGTGAGAGGCAGATAAGTAGTCAGTAGATGGTTTACAGAGAACTGAATAGTTCTAGTCATCTGTGTTATACATGCACCAGCTGTCAGTCGGAGCTGGGGGTTTCTCTAGACTGACAGTCATGTGTATTCACCTTTTAGAGGAAGAACCCTCACTTCCCCGAAGCAGACATAAATAGACTTTTCAGCAGACATGAATGCAGTGTAGACTAGTACATTTCTAAATGCACAGGATAAGGATTGGAATCAGTAAACTTAGCTAAACTATTTCCATATCAGAAATATAAAAGTCTGAAGAACTGGTACTAAAAATAGATGCACTAGGAATATATTTTCGGTACAAGTTCTTATTAAAGCTCCTTCCTTGGAAATCAAGAGAAGTTCTGCAGGTGAAGTCCTATCCACTTACAGCAAAGGGTGCAAAACCAGAACATTTTTACCTTTTCTTGAAGACAAGCATGTCTGAATACAGTACGTCTACTCCTTTTACCTCCAGATTTCAACAGCAGATTTACTGCTTCTTTTCTGGAAGAGCTGTGATATTTTTACCATAAAGCAGACAATGCTCCGCATATTTCAAACAAGCTCTCTTGCCCACGTGATCTGAGTTGTGAGGCATCAGCAAAGTCACCTACAGCAAAAATTTGGAAAGATGCTTTTGTTCCCAGACAGTGAGACTTTCTTCCTTTGATTAACACACAGTCTAGAAATTCTACCCACAATTGACATGGTTCCTTCTTGTATTTAGTTGAACTTTTCTGTTCCCTACATATACTTGGCAGGCATGGGAGGCATGCATCAGGAGAAGTGTAAGGTGACTGATTAGGATCTGTCTTTTGTCTAAGTGGAACTGTAAAAAAGAACACATTCTTGCTCCTAAAATGCACTTGTTGAAACATAGGCTATCAGCCTATTAAATGCCAAACAGACACAAAAAGTTAGCCAAAATAGATAAATGATGATATTGCATTTCATTTAGATTGTAGTGAAATGAGCTACCAACTTCACTTTCATATGTAGTCACATCACTAAAACAGAATTGTTCTATTTCTCTTTATATCAGTTGATTGAGCATTCTAACTAAATTTAAAAGCCTATTTACATTTGAACAGCTATGATTTCAACCCTTTTTCTACCCCAGTGTTTGGGTTATAGCCTGACTCTATTCTTGCGATGAGCCACAGAGATGGCCCATGGGCACACAGTTGAATGCTGCTTCTGTAACTTGTTTTTCACCACCTGAACAAAGCACTTGTGTGGTTTTATACCTGAAGTTCCAACACTGCACTCCCTGGCAGATCAGTCTCATTAATAACCCATTTCCACATGTAGAAGTAATTGCAATGCTTGTTCTTTACCACACAAATTTTGGGTAAGGTTAGTCATAAATGTGCCTTTATATTACAATACAACAATATGGTGTTGTAAAATAAAACCTAGCTTTGCTGCTGCTGTAGAGATGGCAAAACTTGCTGTGCATAAACTGACATAAATGGAACCTGTTTGGACATATCCCATAGCCCAGGTTTAGCTACCTTAAAACTTGGTTTGACAAGTGCCATTTCATACTGTGGATATGGCTTAATCTATGTGAGACTAACTCTTTGGGAAGCTTGGTTAATAGTTTCAGCAGGGTACTGAAACACTACTGCTTTTACACTCAGAAGGAGTTAATTGTAGAATATCTATAGATTAAAAAAAAAACAAACTTCAGTCTTCAAGACTGGAACTTGAAAAATATCTTTCTGTTTTTCAAAAACATGGGAAACTTTTACTGTGAAATTAGTTCCAAAAAGGAGTTTATATCATCCATAGAGGCTATTCAAGTCGTCCTTGCTTTAAGAGGGCCAGTTGCCCTTCTGTAAGATGGTTTATAGACTTGAGTAGAATTTCATTTACGGTAGCAGAGAATTTGGCTCTTCTCATCAAAAGGTGACAATGCAAATATGGGTAAGAGTAAATTCACACTGAAGTGAAAGCATACATTCCACTTAGAGTCAGCCTAGGATTTTTACTGTCTCAGTGATTTTCAGTTACAATTTTGAAAACATATGTGAGAAAAACTGTATGAAAATTGTTCACTGACAAATGTATCTTCCTACTATTGTCTGAAGTGGATAGAACTTTAACTGGTACTTTTCCATGCAAAGAGTCCCTGCCACTTCCAGAATACAAATACTTAGACATATCTACAGTAAAGAAAATTTCCAAGTGACGCGGATGTATAGCCATTAGCAATAAAGATGTTTCAAGTGTCAAAGAGCGTGTCGCCACTGGTCTTTTCAGAAAGATGTGCAAGTAAATTAAAAATAGCAGCCACAGATTATATTCCTCAGTTCGCCAGTAAAACAGAGGTAATATCTGATACCATACAAAGGCCCTTACTAGCAAGTAAATCAAATGCTTAAATATGTGTCCTTGGCTGAGACTATATCCCTCTTCCCCTGGCAAACCCAAAGTACCAAGTATAACTACTCAGGCAGAGCAAGCAGTGCAGTGTAGTTATTTGATAACTGTGAATTAATACAAGTTCATATGCATCCAGTTGTGTTTAGCTGAAAACATGCCTTCTGAACAGTAAACAAATTATGTTCTATTTGTTCCATTTCCTTGTCTTGGACAACTGTTGGCTTGAAACTGAGTTTTGAGTTAAATATAATGAGACTAAAGCAGAACCTATCATAGAATTAAGGTTTTAAATGCTTTGTACATTAGGTTCAAGGCACTATCAGTACATCTTATTGTTTTGCCATTTCTGATGCCTTGTAAAAGATAAGATTACCTCATTAATCCTGTTGTGCTCCCTCTAAGGAGGTTAAACACTAGATAATAGAACACAGAAATAAAGCAGTTGATAAGTGGTGTCTGATACTAGGGTATCAGAGTAAAGCTATGCATACTGCCAAAGCATCTCAAAAAGTACAAATTAAAATTAGAGATCTTCACATTCTGCATCTCCCAATGAGACAGAAACATAAAAGCAGTTCTTTTTGCCCAGTCTAAAGTGTGGTAGTCATGTTTCATTCACTGCCGCAGTTGCTCTCTTAAGTTTGTCTGTAAACAAGTCACAACCCTCAGAGAAAACCGTGCCAAAAGAGAGCATTTTCTCCCCAATTGAAAGAAATATAATAAGCTAGCATAAAATATATCTGTATATATAGAAATATGAGTCTGTTTTCTTTCCCACCTTCCCATCATCTTCACAGCAATTACTATTTCAGAAGACAGTAACAGAAGGTGAAACTTGTCATATAAATCAGCTGTATTTATATTAAAAAAGAAATGCATAGAGGATTGTCGTAAAAGCAAATAAAGTTAGAAGAACATAGACTACATTTTCATAGTTCCCTGTTAAAGTAGTGGGAACTCCGCAGAGCTGGGAAATACCATCAGTCAGGGTTTCAACAACAGGAGAACACTGTGAAAAGCCTCAGTAGTATTTTGGCTGTTCAGAGGTCTTCGGCTGATTTCTGTTCTTATAATTTCAGTCAGTCATATCTCCTGTACATAACTCATGGAAAAGTTTTACTCCTAGTTTTGTGCTTTTACAATGACAAAAAAAAAATGCCTTCACATTGAATTAACTCTTTTCTTAAGAAACTTAAATGATAGTCATGGAAAAGAAATAACAAGCCATGAAGAGTAAAAAGAAACACATGAAACAGAAATAGAATTGTCATCAGAATTGTAAAAAATACATTATGAAAATCAGGCATTCCAGATGTTCATGGGTATGAGGATTGAATGCCAGAGAGGGAAGCTTCAGAGGCAGCCTATGGAAGGTGACCAAGATAAAGCTTCCATTCCAACCATAAAGCTGGAGACAATCAGTTCTTACCTGATACAAGTGAATTTTACTCAGCAAGTTCAAGTTTTCTACAGATACTCAGTGGTATAAAAACAGAGATTTTATACTTGAAAATTGAGATCAGAACCATATAGGTACATCAAAGAATCATTTGGCTTTAAGACATCTATATTTTCTTGACTTTTACAGTTAGCATCTTTCTAAGCTTGACTGTATGGCCTTTGGACAGGAATAGATCTTGAAGACAGGATATCTGAAAGTTTATAATGGATTTACTTTTACCTATAAAAGCTCCAGGTTTTAACATTGTATTTTCACACACTTCCTACCCATGCTGCAACTAAGAAGGAAGAATAATTTCATAACAACAGTGAAAGCTTCCTCCCCTAGTGACCAGGAAAAATCTGCTAACAGATAATTTCTTTATAGTATCATTGGCATAAACTCCATCAGCTCAAAAAAAACAGTAACTTTTGCAGAGTTGCTAACCTCTGGAGTAGACATGTTCAGTAAGGGAGAACTAATAGTTACTGCTTGCCAAAGACTATCTGAAAGCTAAACAAAGCATTTTGGATGAAATTATAGCAATAATAATGGCTAAATGTCAGATTTGCTTTTACTATTACTAGTATTTTTCTTATTATGAGTAGAAGTATCCCAAAATGAGTCAGTTTCTTTAATCTTGAGATGCCAAAGAACATTTACAATTTGGTGCCATTAGCCAGCTCAGCTCTCCCAGCAGCATGCTAGACCTCTGGAATTCCCAGGAAATTCAGTAAGATGTGCATTAACACTTAAATAATCCAAAAAATTACCCAACCAAACAAACAAAACACCCAAACCCAAACAAGAACACCACAAAACACCAAATAAACAAACACACAAAACACCTCACCACATGATTGCTAATAGAAGTCAACCTCTAGCTAGTGACTATTCATAAAAGGATTTGAAACGAGCAAGTTTCAGTAATGAATGATCCACATTTCTCCTCTGCAGGAAGCAGCATGTTTCAGATGCAGCTGAGCACAGGTATCAAGGTTCTTCACAAGGTAAGATGAAACAAACATAACCTTAAAGGCTAATGGCACTGTATTGTCATGGTTCAATCTGCACTGGTCTGCTCAAGTTATAGACTGTGAAACTTTAAAAATTAACAATTCATTTCATTTAAGATGTTCCTGAATAAGCCATTTAATTTCAAAAAGCAGTGATGGAAGTTCTGAATTGCCTTTTCATAGATAATTAAGGTTTTCCACTGCTTCCGGGGTGGGGGATATTTACAAATCGCAAGGTTTATTTTCCTGTAATATTTTGTTGATTACCTCCAAAGATTCCAATTTTTATCCTGTGAAAATCAGTGAGACTGAAACATGTGACTATGAAATGTTTCAGTTTAGCTAAACCAACAGAAAATTATAGTATTTTTCTTTCTAAAATGAAAATTAGAGTTCTATATGCTATTGAAAATGCTGTGAATGCTTTGAAACTTTTTTTAAAGAAAAACCTTTTCATAAATTAAAAATTAACACTTTAAAGCACTTCAGAGAAAGATTGCTCTAATGCTCTATTAATGGCAGGTTTTAGGTTTTACAGACAAGCTACAAATCCTCTAAATAGACATCAGTAATAGAAATAATTGCACAATCTTTATAAAGCAATATGAACAATTATACTGCAACATAAAAATCTATTTCTACTATAACCAGTGATGAATCAGGTGCCCATTAATGAACAAAGGTTGTGAATCATCATCTTTAAAAGATTTAACACTATGAGATGTAACAGCTTTTTAAAACCGGCTCCCTAGCTTGTCTGTGCTAACAAGTGCATGACCAGAAATGGTTGAGAAGTAGCTGGAGTTTTGGCTCAGTGAGCTAACCTCGATATTTGCCTGATGTGCACCACAGTTGCTTTGGTATGGCTTTGAAATCCGCCAACTCCCAAGGACACAGTCCTTCTTGTAGCATATTGGGAAAGTACTGTGCTCTCACCTAGACTACACAAATACATACCTGTTAACATGGCATTTTCACAAAGCAAAAGGGCCTACTTTAACACAGCAATACTTGTAAGCAGTTTCTTATTTTACCTTAAACAATTCACTCATCCATCGGTATCCAATTAAATGCCATATGAGTCAGGTGGTAACATACATTCTTGGCTGTTGATGACTAATAAGGCAGGTCAGCATCTATACATCGAACTACTTAGTGAAGTAATGGTGATTGACAACTTCGGTTAGAGACAGTGACCGTGAGCACAGTACATACGTTTTAAGGATGCGTATTATTATATTTAATCCACTAACATAAGAAGGCAAGATACGCCATTAAGACTTTCGTATTGAATAATCCAAATTTAGCGTTGCTTGCTTATGTTTTGTACTTTTGTGATTGCGTTTTTACCACTGCATCAAATACATTCTTTCCTCACAGAAGGGCAAGTCTCAGCAAAATGAGTATCTAGTGCATATGCCTAAAAAAAATTAGGCAATATATGATTTTAAACCTCATGCTTTCATAAGCATTGTTTGTGATGTAAGTCAACACATCCTTTGCAAGAACAAAAGGAAAAAGACAAGCATGCAAGAAATACTTCAGTAATTTTTAAATTAGCATAGCAAATTTATTTTTCAGGTCAGCACATGTTTTTCTGTTTCTTTGTTTTCCTTAATCAGTTCCTGGCTTATACTACCCCTAGTGTAATCAAGATCACTGATTTAATCTAAAATTGAAATAGATATTAAAAAGCCAGTTTGTGCTTTCAGCTTGGATACTACATAAACAGCAAGTATAGCTGAATGTAAGCATGGTAGTTTTGAACTGTGTGTGCAGGTTTTTGCTGCAGTCTCTGAGACCTCAGCTTCACTAAACACTAAAAAATCTGCTTAGACTGCCCATTCATACTTACTTGGTTTTGAGATGATAGCTTCACAGAGCTTGGCTGTGGGGTTTTTTTTAGTTTTTTGAAAAGGGACAGAAAATTGTAGTAAAGTACAATTTAAAGGATACAGTGATCTTTCAGCCTTGGTTTTCCTTCTTCTGAATGCACTAGTTACCTATTTTAACAGCTCTGATTTTGCCACAATATGCTTAGTCAAAGAAATGTATCTACACAGCTACATCAGAAGTTTCCTGTTTTAGGGAAGTAACAGTGTTCTTTAAAATAAATGTCTAAAAAATACAGGAGGGAAGACAGACATCACTTTGACATTACATGCATTAACAATCGAAATTACAAGCGCAAGAAAAAAAAGATAGAATTGATGCATTCACTCTTCTTGTCATTGAATGAAGATTACACAGAATAAGAACATGACTTAGCTGTTGTTTTTCTTAATGCCTGTTCTTGCTCACTGGAAAATAAAAGGGCTTCTTTGTCTGTCAGTTATACCAAACTACTTGTAGAGACTTTGAACAGCATGAGTTAAGTGTTAGCCTTGCCTTTATGCCTAAGAACTGGCTTGCATCTAGACCAACACTCTACATTAGTCCCGTTCATGACAGCACTACTATGCTATAGATAGTTGCTCCAGAGAAATAACATGCATCTACAAGTTAGCAAGCAGAGAATAGGCTGTACATATATGCCCTCAACATGGTCCAGCTGCAGTCAACTGATTATCCAAGAAACTTGTCCTCTTTTAGTGAGGCAAATTAATCCAGCAAAGTGCCAGATTACCACTATCTAGCTTTGGAGTTAGATCAGGTACCTCTGCATTGTACTGCATGCTCTACAGCATCACAGAGACTGGTCATGTATTGAAATTGCTGATGAGAGAGTGCCCCATATTCCATCAGATCTTAAAAGTCATGTAGGCTGTGAATACTGAGACTGACAAGGCTTCATGTTTCTCTAAAGAAAACAACCATCTGCACTGTGTAAGAAAAGGCAGCTTGTCAAGTCACAAACACAAAACCCAACTGTAACTTCAGATACTTCATATGTCCCTCCCATTATGTTTGTATGAGCGAGTCTACAAAAGCTTTTGCAGTTCTTTCTTTAAGTCCAGCAGCCACCTGATCACCCAGAAGACGTGGGGAAAAAAAAAAAAAAAAAAAAAAAAAAGAGTTGGGAGAATTAACCACCTGTCTTGCAATTATCACTGCTTCTTTTCTTAATGCAGTGCTGTAAACACAGGAAAGTCTTCTAATCTTTCCAATAAAACTGTTACATTTACTTTTGTTTCAAAGAAAGATTTAGAGTCAATACAATTTTTCAAAGTTAAAAGTATCTCTTTAAATGGTCCTCTCAAAAGATTGAATTCTCAGTATAACTAGATTAATTTTGCAATTCTGGATATGAACAAAAAAATACCTGACGTCACAGACGTTTCGTTGTTCCACACTCAGGAGGAGAAAGCAGGACTTCATAAGGCCTGTCTATGCCGCGTGACCCAGTCTGAGCTAAGAGCTGGGAACTAGCAGCAGGGGACAGCACACTACCAGGATTCACCAGGTTTTATCCACTCCTAAGATGATCTGATATCAGCAAATTTTCTCACTTGTTCACCAGTTTCCCTTTCTACCCCTTATTCCTTTTTGGGTATTCACAGTATTTGCATATATTGCTTACAGGGGACAGCAGGACAACAATGACACGGGTCTCCATGCTGCACGCTTCTGTAACAGTCACAAATGGTTCTTAACAGCTGGTTTTCCCTGACTTTTTAATTACCAAAACTATACGGTCTGCTGCCACTCAAATTTCCCATCCCATACCTGCACGTGTTTTATCTCACTCGTATTTTACAGGCTCCTTATTTAAAGCACAATAATCTGAAATACGTAAGTTGTAAAGACAATCACATCACCAGTTTCCCCTGTAAACTGTTGGTTCTAGAGGCAATGTATGGGCTCAGCTGGTTTCAGTACACAGTAGAAAAAGCTACAGTTCAGCTGTCCTAGGAGGACGGTAGAAAAAAGTGAGATAATGTGATTCTTAAATAGCAAATATACGTATCTAAGAAAAATGGTCTACAGCTTCTCCTCAGTTACTAACTGTGTCTCAAGATTATAGGGTCTTCACCCTACACAGTATGTTTTGTTTCTCAGTAAGATAAGAGGAAGTGCAGACATCAGTTATGATATTACTTCATCATAATAAAACTAACTGACCTAGTCTGGCATCCAACCATGTTTAAAGCCTGGCAGTAAGGGAAGAATTATGGCAAAGTCTTCATGTACACTTTAACACCAGAGCTTCAACTTCTGGAAGGCACTGTGTGCCAGACACACATACCCAGAGCACGACATGGACACAGTTATTCACAGTGTTCCCAGAGGACATATTTCTGGGCTGATGCAGTAAACCTTTAGTCTTCCATGAGACCAGATAGTTTAAAGGATTCATGTGTTTTCCGTTGGAAATCCTACTTGAGATATTGAAATAGTGTCACATATCCATAAATTTACTTCACCACTTCACATCAAGTATTGATAAAGGCAACATATCTGACTCTTGCATATGAGGAAGACAGGCAAAGGTTAACAGGATTTTAATTTTATGCAAGCCTCACCTGAAGAGGATAGCTCAGAATACCAGAAGACATCAGAAGTCATTTGTTTATCCCACTGTACACACTTCATATATCTTCCTTAACTACCCTAGTTTCTTCTCTTTTCTCTCCTTCCAATATATGCTGCCTTGAATCTCTTTTCCAGATGGTTTCTATCACCCTTAACAGTAATACAAAAATAGCCCATTTGTAATTTTAAAATTTAGAACCAATTAGCTAAGTCTTAGCTTTCATTTCATCAGCTCAAAACTTCTGTATATCAGATCACATTGTTGCAGCTGAGATCCTAATGAGTTAGAATTTCTCATTTTGGTGACCCCTAAATTCTATTTATAGAGTCCTTTCCAATAATGAATTCATCTGTTCAGAAAACAAGGTCTGACTGTGCTCAAAAATAAGTTATAATGAAGCATGTCAGCAAATACTAGATAAAGATAGTGCTGAAAGAGGGAAATGAATACTTCAAGTTCATTTACAATTTATGAGTTCAGGGCTGAAATGGAAGTCGCACATAATGACGAACAATGGAAATAGCTTTTGTTTGGAGAATGTGGATGAATAGAACTTTGGGCTTGAATAGGTTATTAATAGGGTATTGATCTAACCTACTTCTGCTAAACAAAAAGAGCAAAGTTCAAAAACTGGTCAGCAATAAACAAAAATAAACTCTAACAGCCAATAGCCAAAATACTCCTGCATGGCCGTAAGACTATAGGTCTGCAATCATCAGTCATGGGTATTGCACATCCAAAACTGCATCTGGTTTGCAGTTAGAATGTACCTGTCCAGGGGTTTCATACCTGTACTCCTTCCAAGTTTTTAAGAGATCAATTGGCTCTGGACCGAGCCCCAGGATGTTGTGGCAGTGAAATATTACGTGATCTCTAGGAAGGGCACAACAGTGCATTTTCTGCTCCAGGCCAAGGAAACAAAAATCCCACGGTTTTTAAGAGGTGGATGTTTGCTCACTTACTCCTCCACTGGTTTAAATACTGCCACAGCTCAGATGATAATGGTCTTATTGGCCAGCGCCTCAAGAGATCTGACTTCAGAGGCAATGCTTTGGGGTTTTTTGTTTTATTCAACACCATCTTGAAAATCTGAGCCAGACTTTGACATGTTCCTAAGGAACATGTCAGAAACATGCAATCATGCCTCTACATTTATGGGAAAGCTCCTGAGGCAGTTAAAATTTCACCTAGTCAAGTACAGAGAAACTCTTTAGATAAAAAGTTTACATGGATGCACATTCATACCTCTCCTTTCTCTTCACAGAGCATAAAAATCACATTTTCATATCGCAAAAATATATCTGAAGTAGCAAGATCCTTGTACTCATGACTGTCTAAGATACTAGTCTACCCACAGTTCTTGCTTTTCATCTGTAGACCAAATGATGGGTTTTCGATACACATATGTATAGTATATAAAGCTGCATACATCAGTTGGTCTGGTGAGCACTACAATCTGATTCAAGTGCATTTAGTAGTTTTGTTATATTTTTATCTAGATGTCTAGGGTCCTGGAACAATTCACTGGTTTTACAAAACATATTTGCACAATACAACTTCAGGAAAGAAAGCTGTTTGGTTACAGCTAAGTTACTTGCTAGCTTTTGATAAAGACTTACCAGCAATTAAGCTGAGGTCATACTGTCAATAGCTTGCATAAAGTAGCAATTTCCACCCAAGAAAAAAGAACTATCACTTAGTTGGATTTCACTTAGTGGTATCTCCCCAGATTCCTCTGTAAGCACACTCTTACCCTATATGGAAAGGAGTCAGTACTGTGGGAGCTTCCTTTTCTTTTTTTTCCAATCAATACAAATTGTCAATTAATTTATTCTCAGCTCCAGTTCCCAAGAGACAAAATTTTCAATTCTTTTACATGTTTGGTACTGCTGCCACAACGTGAGCACACCAGTGTCTGAGGAATAAGTACTTTAGAAACAGATGCACCAAATCCACACCTCTGAAGTTTTAAGGAAATATAAGGACAGCCAGTTTCTATTTAGGTACAACATTGGCATTTTGCAGTAAGAACATACAGTAACTGCAGGTTCACCTGTTGCAACATTTACAGGGTTGCTTTCTTTCTGTTGCTCTAGTTAAACATCAGAACTTTACAATTCCTAACTTCATCAAAAATGCGTAATAAAGTAATAGAAAATTCTTACACTAAGCTAAAAAGGCTCTGTTACATCCATAACTGGAAAGGTTTTGAACTCTTTCAGCAACAGAAGTTTCACGGGAGATTGTTTTCATCAGCAGGATGAATAAAAGATGAGTTGGCAGGTGAATAAGGTAGACGTATATATCACTAGTGTTCACTGAAAATGACACTAGAATGCCTCTAAAAGCATGACTGGAAAAAAAAATATTAAAAATTAACTTGCGCTCCAGAAAAGGAAATGAAGATAACTAAGTACGTCTACTTTTATATCATATGGTTGGAAAACCACACAGGAATTGAAGTCAGAATGAAACTGAAACCCTTTTTTCTTTTTATAACACAGCTGTAAAAGGGCAGCAATGTTGCATTGTTTTTGTGGTTTTTTACAGAGCTTTCTACACTCTCTTCTGCATGTCATCAGAGAAACTTTCAGACTATTGACTACTGCGATCTGTTCTAATATAGCCAGAGATTTCAAAGACACAGGGCTTAATATAAAGAGTCATCATAAAAAATAACATTTTCAGCAGTGTTAGGCACATAGTTTAAAAAGGATCAGGGTCATTAGGGAATTCACTCTCTACTATTACCATAGTTTAAAAAAATACAGCAATTATCTCTTATTCATAACGACAGCGCAGCAAATAAGAGAAAGGCCTTATGTACATGCCTTAGGAATTCACAGGGGATGTCACAGCAAAGAACCACCAGCAAACAGTATGCTTCTTGAAGTATGGCAACATCAGATTTAGGGATGGATGCATAGCTTTTACGTACTTTACATATGCTTGCAAACAGAAAGAGGTAACTATTTTATTTTCTTTAAACTAAGATGGATGCAATATGAGGCCCAATCCTGAAAAATTTTAATCATGACCTAGTTACTTTGAAAACCTAGCCAAATGACTAGATTTCACTTATAATAGAGAGCACAGAAAAGATTCAGTTAGCAAATATATCAAATGGGTTTGAGATCAGAACCTGACCCAAGTCCACGTGTGGAGCAAGTCCATGGAGAATCAACTCTGTAACCCAGACACTGCAGCTTTATTCCACCCCACAACAGCCCATCATTTTAATCTTTCAGTTGAGTTGTCAGTATTGTCCTATTATTTTACTTTCATGGTAAGTGGTTAGAAAACAGATTCAAATGTATCTCAGGCTGAAATTTGAGATTAAACAGAAGGTAAAGTTGGGCTATGTGGAGGGTGCATTACTTTAAACCGTGGTAACAAAGAAGACAAATAATTATTCTGTATCACCCGGCACTTCAGATCTTTGTTATTTGCTGTTATATATTGCATTGCATATGAAGCAGAAAACTTGAAAAAGCTTTTCTGTAGGATTGTAGGATCAGTCTCTTGTGCACCTGGCTAAAAGCACATCCTGTCACACTAGAATACCCTCACCTGCTGTGCATGGAAGAAAGTCACATCCCCCTTTCCATATTGCTCTACAAAATTGCAGTGCTGCTCCTTTTTCTTGAAGTAGTTGCCCAGAAGAATAAATAGAAAATGAAACGCCATACAGTAATTGGAAGAGAAGAAAGGGAGAGGAGGGACATGGAAAGAGCAACAATAAGAATGCATAAGAGATGCAAGTCTCCATAAGCTGCAGGCAACTATATCCAGAATATTGGGGCAGGGGGAAGATGGATGTCAAAAAACCTCCACCACCAAACAAACCGGAGTTTTATTTCTCAAACCCAAATTTTACTCAGGAATCCCAGCTGACAATGAGGTTGAACCAAGATAAACACCTAGAATGAACAGTAGATCTCCATCTTCTCACAGCAACAAACTCCTCCAGGAGCATTTCAATGTAATTTCCAGACTAGAAGTTCATCCAAATGAAAACAACCTAAGCTATAGCATTGCCATGGAGGAGCCATAGCCACCTGCAGCTGCTGAGCTGCGGACAGCAGGAGCTAGACACTAGCTAATGGTTGAGCGAAGATTTACTCATTACATTTAGGAAGCATCTTTTCTTCTTGAGCAATTCAAGACTCTTCAGGAAACTCAGGTGCCTCTTGGCTTCACTTTCATGCACTTGTACCTAGCAGTGTCAGTACAAGGAGACTCTTTTCCACAAAGCTTAACCCCTTCGGGTACTTGGGCCATTAAAACTTGGTTTGAAAAAGAATTAATCAAACTTTTGCTCAAATTACCCAGTTCATAAGTTGGAAGTACTAATAAATCACATAGAATTTTTAAGATGTGTGTAGGTGATCGGTGGGGTTTTTTTCTCCACTTTTCCACAGCACCTGAAATTTGTGCTATGAACAGTGAAGAAAGATTGGGCACAACACAGCTTTCTTTTTGCAAAGCTCAGATGACATCTTCTGGCCAACCTCAATTCTCCAGATACAAAATCAAAGATCTATTTAGTAACATACTGAAATTGAAATCTCTTTTGTTAAGAAAAACATCACAGAAATGTGGAGCATGAAGTAGTGATGTCAGAACCATCTCAAAGCAACAAAGACCACTTCAGAGAGCACGAAGCAAAGCACACTGAACAAATATAGAAGAGAGCATGTCAAAGGCTCCACCATAGGAGCTCAGAACCCCCAAGCTGACAGTAAGCTGCTGGTTTCTAATGCACTTCAGTAGTTTACAACAAGGAAGAAACAGCTATCATCTTTTGGATGATTTGAGAGAAGTACAAACTGAGAGCCTGAACTAACCATCCCACTGTAGAACAAGTCCCTATAGGATTAACTCCAAAATTTCAGCAGGGAGGCACAAGAATTATCTTATATATAAAAGACCCACTCTTCTGCCACCTAGGGTTCCAGTACCCTTTCAGCCGTTGCTCATTTTTCCCCCTCTGCATTGTTTCCAATTCAAAAAAAATTCACCAGGAGGCAAAAAAACGTACCTTTTCTCTTTAAGAAGAGAGAAGTGCCCAGTTAAGTTTGCTTAACCCAAATAGAGACTGTATTTATGCTTCCTTTCCACAGTTGCTTGGTTCCCAGTCATCTTTTTCCTCCAAGCTGTTAAAGAGCTTCAGTCAAATGTTCGGAGTCTCTGATAACACAGGCTCAAAGAAGCCAAACTCAAGCAGATGCCCCCCCGCTTGCTAGCATGGTGCTGTAGTGTAGGCCAAAGGGTCATAAAGTCCCTGAGCAGCAATTAACTAATGCAATAATAAATAAAACTAACTCTTGCCTGACTGACAACTGGAGAGATCAGACAGTAGCAGTCTGAACTAATTCTTCAGGGCAAAGACAAAGATTTAGTAAAATTTTAAGTGTTTTATTTGACAATAGTATTTCTTTGAAGGTTAACCTCTCTACAACAGATATACAGAAGGAAAAACTTTTAAAATGTAACTTTACATCACACCATGCTTTGTAACCCCAAGAGAAACACATGCCTTGGATTCTTACTTTTCTACTTCCTACCGATGTGTTAAGCCTGTGGTAGTAAAGAGCACATACCAACAGTGTCACCAATTGATACCTGACAAAACCACAAGTTTACAGTTATAGCTCTGAACAGAGAGTCTCTGTTCAACTAAAACACCACCTTCTTTTGGAATGAAAAGAAGAAAAGAATTTTTTTAAAAAAATGTGTCCCAAATAATTATTTTTTTTTTAAACACACCACCCACAGCCCCTCCGCCAAAAAACAAACACACTTGGAATTAATGGAAATAAAGATAAGCCGCAAAGGCTAAGTACAAAAACACTTAAACACTTGCCTTGTAATTCAAGGATTTAATCAATGTTTCTATGGTTGTTGTATTTGTAGGGGTTTTTTGCATTATTTTTAAGACAATTACAACACACTTGGTGTGAATGTTGCAATGATGTTTTAACTGCTGATGAACACATATGCATACAAGCCTATCAAAGTTAAAATATTTTTATGTAGATTGTCAAATTACCTAAAGCACAATTTACGTATTTTGGCCAGTGAACTCGTGCTCCCTCTGCTGACTGATCAATTCAGTGGAACCTACTGAGCTTCACTCAATAGTATCAAGAAATCCCTAATTCTACATATTAACAATTATTTTGATTGTAGGAAAACCACAGAGCTACAAACACTTAAGGAAACTCACAACGCCTGCTCATACTATTTACCTTTACCCCAGCTTGAACATTTATGCTCTCTGACCTGGAATCTAGCATCTCTCCATATGAGCATTCAGCAGAAAGAATGCCAGATTCCAGTACAGCAACCAAAACATTAAATCTTTCACTCATTTAATAAAGATTAGTTTTAAGTGTGAAATTAATGTTTTTACCAAAATAGTGATCTCCCTCACTATCTGCAAAGACATTACCAAAAAAAACAACCAACCACCCCCAAAACTCCAAATACATTATGGAAGCTTGAATATTTAAATATAAATAAGTACCATAATTTAGGAACATGAAATAAGAGCTATGGAGAAAAAAAAAAAAATCAAAGTGACAGATTTGTATTTCAACCCAAGAAATTCTAGGGAAGAAAATAGTATTTTTTCTAGTAGTTACATCAGTATTTAACCTCAGATGTTTCACTTAAAGAGTCACAACGCCATATTTTGAGACACAGAATTTGTGTGACTGTGGATTTGACTATTGCTTCCTGGACTGCTGTGGAAATAACAAAAACAAATGCCAGGCAGAACTATCTAACCTAAACCAAACAGACTGCCTGCAAAGATGTTTCTTCCAACATATTTTCATTATTGAAGGACTTTTATCTAAATGTACTATCAAATCTTTACATCATTGTGCTTGCAAGAGCAGATTAATGCATTTAGTTCACTCATTTCAACATTGTTGATTCTCCAAGTCACAAAATACTACCTTTATTAATGCCTGTTAGCTGTGTTTGCAGTTAGAAATAAAAATGTCTATGATCCAGTTCAAATAGGTAGGATCGTTATTTATTTTCCTTACCAGAAGTATGGATAGTTGCTTTCTTTGCCCTGCAACAAATTCCAGGGAGCATGCAGTTAAATCCATGATTTGCATTAAAAAAAAATAAAAATAAACACAAAACACAAAGAAACAAAAAACTAAACATCTAACTACCTTAATGTTATTGTTTTCCACTGTAGGATAATTATAGCTTTGCATATTAAACTAAGCAAAACTAATGTGAAATCAAAGTAGAACCCCTCTTACTTTCAAATGCGTTCCCAAAACAATCATTATTAATTCACCATTACAACAGCCTACACACAGTAACAGATCCAGGAGTCACACTTAGATGACATAGTATCACAATGACTCTTTTGGAAGACAACTTAGATTTCACCACTGAGTGGTGAAAAGAACGAACCAGCTTATTTTTGTTTTCTGACTCTCTACTAGCTGGTTTGCTATATTATTTTTGCAGCTGCAGGCTTGCTCTATATTAGAAGTTTTCTAGATTATCTTCATTAAAAAAATGTATCACTGTACCAGCTCTAACATTGTTTAGCCGCTTTGTTCCTCTAGCTACACTGTTAACTTCTCTATTAAGAGGTAGGCTAGAAACTCATTCTTTTACTGCTTTACGTCTAAATTTCAAGCAATGAAGCATGTAACTGACCACACAAACAGATTTGTAAGAGCAAATGGAAACTGCCCACTTAAAGCCAAAAGAGTTTAGGAATGCTGCTGAAGAGCTCTCCCCTCCTCACCCAACTGCCTTGTAGGTAGACCAGACTCCTCCTGAGGTTAGCACAGGGCCTGACCTTTGTTGTTTGCCTTTCTCCAGTGGATGAAAGCTCAGGCTCCACAATACCAGCCTCAAGAATGAAAGCACGCTAAGTTGGACCCAAGCAGCCAGAATTTCATCAACCTCTGCAACATTTTGCGCATACAAAGTCTTCCTGCAGTCCCCATCACCAAGATCTAAGTGTCAGGGAATAGACCTACTCATTTTATCTGAAAAATAGGGCTACCTGCCTCCAGGTTAAATTGCTGGGTGTGCTCTAATGTGTACTAGATGGGGGGAAAATAGTAAAAGAGGGGGGAAAAAAAAGAAAAAAAAAAAAAAAAGTACATTAGTTTTCCAGAACAGAGTTTTTTAAGGATACATTCAGCGATTGCAGTTGTAGTATTGACTTACAGGTCAATCCTGAATAGTCAAAAGCATGGATATTTTTTAAACAGTTTTAGTTTCCTTCTAATCCATCTTCAAAACTGATTATTTAAACACCTGAAAAAGCACTGAGAATTTTTATCTGAAGGAAAAGTATACAAAAAGCTCCAAATCCACAACTGTTACAGGTCTATGCCCCAAGATCTCATCTACTTAAGAACTTAAGGAAAGTTTAAGTACTTTTTCATCTGCTAAAGTGCAGAAAAATAATGCTTTTAAGTGACATTCAGAAGGGGGGGGAAAAAAAGCTGTATTTTTATCTGCTCTGCTGCACTGACACAAGCTCTTACTCAGTAGCAAGTGGTAAACAGTCCTATATTCCCAGTACCCACGTTCTTGCAGGCAATAGTTACTGCTGTGCATAAACAAGGAAAAGAGTCACTAGAGACCACCATTATGTAAAATTTAAGAAAATACAGCTGATTTGCAAGCTTGGATTGACACTCTAGAAAGCATAGCATAGAAGAAAACCTTTGAAATACAGAAAAGTATGTTCAGAGATCAGAACATACATTCGTTAGAGAAAACAACTCTGCACGTATAAGGAAAAGCTGACATCCAAAAGCAAGAATAAGAGTAAAGATTAAACATATCTTAGTGAAATATCAGCACTGCTGTTTCTCTCTGAAGAGAATGTTGCTCTCTGCTTTGCTGTATTTACATTTAGGTGAATTTCTGAACTTCTGGATTTGTCAAACTTCATTTGAATTACAGTTGGTGCATTTGATGCACAGCACTTCATAGATCAACACAATAAAAGCGTATATTCTTTAAGCAAGTTAAACACTTAAATGCTTAAAGTCTAGTACTGTTAATTCCTAAACAGGGAATTATAAAGTCCTTCATGTGTATTTGAGCTGTAAATTGCCACAGAAGTCCACACACAGAGTTAAGAGAATAGGCATTCACACTTCAAAATAACTGCAGAAGAAAATAAGATTTTTGTTTCCTATCTTAAAAAAAGATTAGGGAAGAAACATCTGACAATCCCAGGGTGCTCTGAACAGCCTTCTTTAGTGTTGTCTTCACATATACAAGGTAATTCATTAAAGTATCTGACACTATTACATCATAAAGAGGTTTGGTAGTTTATTTATTTAATTCAGTTACAGTGCTTCAACAGGATGCTACTCATTTTCCACAAGAGCAGAGCCTTTCTTACACTTCACACAGCTACAGGTATTACTCAGCTCTCTATTAAATTGTACCAGTCTCAGTGAAATTTGTCTCATTTGTTCATTTGGAAAAGTTTTACCAGTAGTTCCCATGGAAGTAGAACTGGGTCAGCAGTCTAGTTGAGTTACATTCCTGTAAACTTTTATTGAAACATTTTTCTTCAGTGTGTAGAGACCTGGAAACCCAGGGAACTTTCACCAAACTTGCTTCTAGATCATTATTTTGAAGACTAGTAAATAACAAAAGGATTTAGGAACTTCCAGTCCATAACACTGGTAACAGGTGGACTATTAGAGAAAAAACAGTAATGGTTTCAGCATCAAAGCTGGCTAGTGGTATAGAACAGCAGCAGTGCAAGTCTCTATTCATTGTTTCTGTAGTAATTTTCAATTGTTTCTGAGTTAAAATACACCACAGTAACTGTGATATCATCTCTGTACATTCTTGCAAGGTCTTCAGGCAATGTCAGCATTGCAGCAAGTTTCTCTTGGTCCACCTCCCCATACTCATTACTTCCAATTGCATGCCTTATTAAATGAGTAGCTATGTTCTGATCAAGTGAGGCAATGCCTCTGTTTTTCCTCTGCAGTAACAAGCTGTGCATATAACCCAAATTGACTGGTTTCTCAAAAGCCAGTTGTGGTTTCTGTGCATTAAGCTCTGTAAGGTGTCCAGCAACAAGTTTTACAACCTTCTCATTGCTTAGCATCTCCCATAGTCCATCTGAAGCAATAACTAGAAACTTATCCTTGCTTCTTAATTTGTGGTACGTGACTTCAGGCTCTGCAGTTAAATAAGGGGGTGTATGGTAGTTTGGAGGAACGTACTGATAAATATTTAAAGCCTCAATATCACAGCTATTCTCGAGAATGCTGTGTTGCAATTCTTTACTCCATTTTAATTGCACATCTCCAAAAGCTCTGGAGGGCATGAGAATCCCCAGTAATCTGTCATTCACAAATAGGGTTTTCTCCTCAGATCTAGGATGCTCTCTCTTCAGTCTTCTAATTTCAAATTCATCAAAGGCATTGTGGTCTCTGGTTAGAGGGAGAGTAGACCACGTTCCATCTTCCTCATGAACCCCTAAAATTGCTCTGCAATCACCGGTATTTGCAACATGTAAGTCAACACCATCAATGTGAGCTACGCAGGCTGTTGCACCAGAAAAAGCTACTTGAAGGGCAACATTTCTCATCAATTCGTTTTCCTGGGGAGCCTGAACTTCCAGTGATATGTCAGAGTCTAACCTTTTGAATGCACATATCATGGCTTCTTCTAAACTAAACCCTGGCTCAGTGTCTAGGTCCAGTAGGTGTTGCCAGTAAACTCTGAGGTTTTCAAAATATTGTGAAGCTATTTCTCGATACTCTACATCATTTGGATGCTTGTGCCACTGCAGAATAGGCAGAACTGGTTTCATGCACTCCACAGCAAGCTCGATCTCTTCCAAGGTTTGCCGAGACATGAGAGAAACCGCTATATAATGAAGTAGTCTCTCACTTACTGCCTGAGCACATGCAGAACCTGCATGGCCATCGAAGACTCCAAACATCATCCCTTTGGTCTGCAAGCAAGTGGCTGCACTTCTGCGGTCTTCGATAGGGGTGTTGGATGCCAACTGGTTACTTTCAAACCTCAAGACAGAACTTGCATTTCTACCATTCAAATGTAGTATTTTATGGGATAATTCACCTGCTCTGAGTATATCATTGATTTGTGATGGAGACAACTGGAAAGAGAATTGTTCTTCTTCAGTGGAAGTGTGTCGGAATGCTTTTTTTAAGAAGAAAGTTTTGTCTAAGTTGCAGCTCCCAGAAGGGTGAAGACGTGTTTTGGAGAAAACAAGCTTCCATTTTATATTGTTTCTATTTGGGATACAGATGGAGTAAAAACATCCTTTTCCTTGTAAAACAATGCTGTTTCTTGCTGAGCTCAAGATCCAGGATGATACAGTTCTTGACATCATAAGTCACTCCACAAATAGAAGCACCTTCCTCCAGTAACACAGAATGTCCTTACAGCCTGGAATATAAGAACAGGAAAGGTAAAAAATTTAGAAGGTTTGTAAGCAGCAATACAAAAGCCAGTCTAGATCTCACAGAAACATTCAGAACTTTTTTCCAAAATAGACCGCTATAGATAGAGGCATCTTAGAAGTGATACAATTTCCATCATTTAATTGTAACCTTTTGACAGGACTACCCCTCTCTAGTTAACTCATCAGAAAAGCTAATTTTTTTTGTGCAGGCATGTTTTTCCTCATTGTGGCAAGGCTAAGAAGAAATGCCAACATTACAAGAAATGTAATTGTGAACCGTACAGTGAAAAGCCTCGTCCAACATGACACAGAACAAACAGATCCAATGAGTAAGAAAACAGCAACTTAAGTGACAATTAATGCACAACTTATACAATAACTCCAGCAGACTTTCTAAACTAGATATATATATTCTATTAACACACCCTAAATATCAAAACCAAGAGAAGATCAGCACATGTGGCAAATAAATTATTTTTATGAATTGTCACTATCCTTACATCTGAGCAAGCTCGTCTACCATTCCAATTCTGTTCCAGTTTATAAGCTCAACTGTTTTTTGTTGGTGGTGTTTTTTTTTTTTTAAATACACCTTCAGGGTCTGGAACCAGCCTTCCGGCAGGTAGGATTTTTTGTGGAGCTGAAGGCAGATTCTACTGGTGGTTAATGCATTTATCATGGCATTGTGCACTTTGATGCAGTGAAAGTTATAGCAGTTACACTGACAACATTTACAGGTTTACAGTTTAGTGTGTTCATTTAGAATGCAATTAGAATAAGCAGCTGTGAAGAGCTCTGCTGCCAACAGTGCTAAAACCTATGGCACCTGAGGACCTGAAGTTCTTTACAGAAGGTATTTAAGCTGTGGGAAATTGCTACGTACAACCAGATGCTTACTCCACAGCAGAATTTTGCCCCACAGATTTCAAAACCTAACTGTATAGTAGCCCGAAAGATCATGCTAGAAGCCAGTTAGAACAATACAGTTTTCTGTGAGCTCTGAAACACTTTCAGGTGGCCTGTAGCACCACATACTCTAGGTCCCCAGCCAGATATGCTAAATACTACTGCAATATTGGTTTTGTTAGCAGGGCACTTCATGAGCTATGAGCCTGGCCACTTCCATGAAAATGTTGTTAAGAAATCAGCAGGAGCTAAAAACAAGCTCAAACTATTCTAAACCAAAGGCCTACTGATACAACCTAAGAATTTTACTGATATTCCATTTGGAAAACAAAAGCAACATGCCACAATACATTTCTGAAGCGTACCATCCATGCTCAACAGAAAAGAGCACATGAGCTATTCCAACAAGGACCCCACCACTATAATTCTGGGGACCCTATGAGGACAAGCAAATATGAAGCATAATTTTACCGCCAATGGCAGGAGAACAGATGGAAAAGGCAATGCCAGTTCATTGCTGGAGGATCACCAGCAGTCTCCTGGGAGACTAGCACCTCCCAACACAACTGACACCTTTTGCTCTACTGCAGGGAGAACACAACCAAAATAAAGCTAATGGGAAGACAGCCAATAGCGCTAAACCAGCATCAGCTAAACCCAAGAAGCACCAACAGCGCAAGACAAGACTTTGTGTTTGTCAAGGTTTCCCAGGCCATTCCCCATGCTGTTCTGGATTTTTCTTCTTTCTCTTCCCACCCTTCTGAGCCACATGAGATTGAAACAATGACAACTTTCACGCTCCCGACTCCAAACACCAATAGAAACAGCGTTTTATACAAACTTACCCTGTTCACATCAGCTGGCCGACAGACCCAGCAAGGTGGTGTTTTTTTCCCTAGCAGCACAGTTGCCTAACACCATTTAGACATGTGTTTGGCCTAAGGTCAGGTAGCATCGATCAGTCCTGAAGCACGTTTCTGAGCCACCCCTACTCACTGCCCATAAAGACAAGTTTCCACATCCTCGGGCTCCCACCCAGCCGCAGTGTGCGGGCTCCGCTGCTCCTGCCCAGGACGCCCACCCTCATCCATTAGCCCCTCCAGCACAAAACACGTTAAAACACAGTACCAGTGCTAATAAAAGCAATGTGCTAAAGACCATTACATAAGAGCCAATTACATAAACCTTACACACACCTACCACTTCAGCACCAAACGCGGTACTTCCTCGTCAGGCCAATTCGTGTAATCAATGAAACCCACGGTGCTCCCGCAGCACGCCCCGCTCGCTGCTGGGCAGCCAGTGTCAGCTGGGGGCTCACGGATGAGAAACGCCCACTTTCTCCAATAAAAACCCCAGATATCCATTACATGCAGCTTTCCAGCCCCTGCCCCCCGCCCGCATTCCCCTCACACACGCTCCTGACACAAGCCGCACCACCCGCCCCGCGCCCCCCGCCTCCCCAGCGCCATCCCCACCGCACCGCACCCCGCCAGCCCCCACCCCGCACGCTCCCCGCGGCTCCGTCCTCCCGCTGCCCCGTCAAGCCGGGCCCGGCTCCCGCTACCCCGCGGCACCGCCCCCGCCCGGCTCAGCCGGTGCCGCGGCGGAAGGGCCGGCGGCCACCGCCCAGGCGAGCCCCCGCGGCGCGGCACGGCGCTGCCCGGCACCGCTCACCCGCCGGCGGATGAAGCGCCCCCCACCCCGCCAGCGGCGCCTCCTTCCCCGCCCTGGGCGGCCCGTCCGCGGCACCCCCGGGCGCACCCACCGGCCGCCGCAGCCGCCACACGACCCCCGTCGTCCTGCAGGTTCCGGGCTCGCCGGCGCGGCGCGGGAGGTGGGCGCTGACTGACGGCCCCGCCGCCCAACCCGCGCCTCCGACGCCATCGCCGCCCCTCGGCGCCCCGCCCCCAGCAACGGCCGCGCCGAGGGATGGTGCGCGGGTTCCTGTCAGGACACGGCGGGGCGGGTGGGGTCGGGTCCGTCCTCCCTGCCGCCTGCCCCTCCGCCATGTTTCCGCAGCGCCCGCCTCAGCCCAGCGCCTCCGCCGGCAGGCTGGGGCACGGCTCCGGGGGGGCGGGGTAAAGCTCGGTCCGGAGCTGCCGCCAGGCCCCGGGGTGCGGGGCGATGCGCGGGGCCGGAGCCCCCGGCACCCCCACCGCCCCCAGGGCCCGGCGCTGCGCTGTCTAAGCGCGGGTGAGGCCCCCAGGGCCGGGCGGGCCGCCGGGCTCTGCGCCGTTCGGTTTCCTGCGTATTTTTAAGCAGGATAATAATGTGAGCAATAAAAGCAAACGACTGAGGTGTGTTAGAAAAAAAACGCACCAGCAAGAATTTTCTTCTCATTAATAAAGTTCAAAAAACTATTATCTTGAGGAAGGGTCCTTAGGGGTTTTGTTTGGGGTTTTTTATTTACTTTTTAAAAAAGCAATTGCATACTTTCTGAGGCCACCAGCTGATTGAGGCTCAAAATCACAAAGCCCTTTTGAACATGATAGCCCATCTAAATTATAGAGAATAAAACTGAAGTCTCATTTTGCCGCCTCCCTATTTTTTTGGTTTCATACACCTGCTTGTCCTGGTTAAAATTTCTACTGCGTGGTTTTATACGGTGTACTAAGACAAGGAATGGGCCCAAAGTGCATGGTGGTTAATAAGTAGTTATTGTGTGTTATGGATTGGTTACTAAGTAGCCTTTGCTTTAACCTGTTATAGGGATTTTGCAGAAACAAAGGCTTAAGTCACTAGAGGCTTTAATGTTACAAGTGCGTTTTTTATTCTCCTGGCTTCTTGTACAGAAGCATTTTTCATTTAAATAACGTGTTGCAGATGAGGGTTGTTTCCTATTAATACAAAGAAACATAGTTTCATATCAAATGAAAGACCTTATCAAGAAAAAAAATAGGTCACCTTAAAGGAAAATTTCGGGACAATATCTTAGCACACAGGAAAACAGTTAAGTTTGACGTAATTGTTTGCCTGACAAATCTGCTGAACTGAAAGAGGTCACCCACAGCAGCCCTTGCTTGCATCTCTCTGCTTTGCTGTGCTGCTCAGGTATACCAACAGTAGTTTCTGGGTCTCAAGGCACTCTTCATTCTGACCTACACGTTTTTTCCAGGTTTTGTACCATTTACAACAGTGATAAAACCTCATACAGCTGCTCTGAGTTTACTGTGCTCCTGGTGTGTTGAAATGCTTATCTTCAGCTGAAAGCTATTACTTATTGCTCACATGTTCATGCAGTAATTTCATGCACTCGTATACATAAACTGAAGTGATTTAGGAAATGTGCAAATGAAGGTGAAACAATTAACAGTCCTGCAGAAGAAAGTGTGGCTTTCATCCCATATTTTCTAAACACAAGAAGGAATGCCCTATTGAAAGCTTCCAAGAAACTTAACGGGTTTCAGGATTAATATCCAGTACTTGACAGGAATGGATATTAAGTTGAATTGAGATTTAGATTCTGCTTTGGAGTGTTTGGTTATGCTGATGAACCAGACTGATATATAATTAAAGTTTAAAAAAGCAGAAATGCTACTCTTTGATACGATTTGAGGAAAGAAACAGTTTAGGTCAGGCTTGCAGTAGTTATGGCTTCAGGAACAGCTGATTAAAATGGCAAAATTTTGTGGTAACCATGGCTTGGTTGCCACAGTGCTCTATCTTGTTAATTTGCATTGAAAAAATTATAACTCACATTTCTTTAAACAAAACTAAGATTTGATTTTGACTTCTCTGTTTATAGGTGACCTAAAGTTCAGTATCAAATGTCCTATGCCAAGAGCAAGTTCTTAACAAGCAAATAATTCCAAGAGCATTGTATTAAGGTGCAGTGATAGGTTAAAATGTAACAAATGCTATATTTAGATTTTTTTCAAGGTATAATTTTATCTGTTGGTTTGTACAGTCAGCTTCTCTCATTTTCTTTGCTCATTTCTGTGCTGCTTGTTTAGGCCACAATCCAGCTTTCATTAAAGTCAATGATAGTTTCAGCAGACTTCAATAGGCTTCAGATAAATTGAAATGGTTTTTTTTAGAGCCTAAAAGGTCAGTTTGAGAAAAGCCATTGCGTCAAACAGGTTGCAATGAGGCCACTCAAGCACGTGGTGTATTTACTTCTGACCTGAAGTTACTACCTGAGGAGCTGCTAAACAGATAAATCTGGCCAGTTATGTGAGAAAAGAGTACATTGCTTGTTAGTTTAGCCAACTTGAATGTTTGTATGAATGGAGAAGTGTGAGACTGTGAAAGAGGCTTAATTAGTTTCACTGTATGTTGAATTTGATGTAATTACTAGATGCTTTTAAAGACCTGATCCTATTCTCTCCCAGAACCCAGCTCTTCCGTCAGATTCAGCTATCACATGACACCCTACAGCAAGTCAGGCTGTCATCAGATCTGACAAAATAATAATTTTCAAGGAAGAGTTGTGACTCAGCTTCCTGCATGGTTACGTGATCGTTAGATCAAATGTAGGGAAAGGGGACAAATGTGGAGTGGGGAGGGGTACTGCTGCTTCTGGCATTGGTCCTCCGTTAGTTTGGATGAATGATACTTGAACCTGTATCCTTAGGCTGCATGTTTCTGGATATGAGGTACAAAGGATGGGAAAGCTAGTGCTTCCTTCTTCCCCATGGTGTATCTTCGCAAACTTTTGGAGTTATGATTATCACATACTGGATGCTTATTGCAGAACTGGGGTTCCAAGACTGAAGGGAGATGTATATTGGCAGCGCCCTGGGGGATTACCAAAATATAAGCAGAAATAGAGCAATTTGTTAATATTACATACCTCCTGTTGCATACAGGGACTTAAAATAAGCTTAGGTTTACTGTTTTGTTATCTTTTATGCCTTGATATAATTTCAGATTCTATGATGAACTCAATATTAAGGCAAAAAATGAGTCTTATTATTCATTATCTTAGCTATATCAAGTTTCTTAGCAAAGCATTAAGAATGATCGGAGGAGAATAGCTCAAGATTAAATTGACTGAAGATGCTGATGCCTGCCATCCCAGAAACAATTGCATTCGTTCTGCTTCATCAGTTCCCAAAATCTGTTTACAAAGACAAAAGTAAATTACTTTCTGCAGCCTTTGCAAAGCAGACATATTTCAACAGTCTGCTCTGAATTTTAGACATTTGTTCCCAAAAATTAATGAAGTATAATAGAAGATGAACAATCTTATATGCCTGGAGTGATTCAAGTTAATTAATACAGAGGTACCTGAGTTATTCAGTGATAACAGGGACTATTTGCACAGTGAGGATTTTCGTACACAGAACTGGAGGGAGATATCTGCAAAACAGGTAAGAAAAATTTACTTGGGAGGGAGTGCAGGGAGGTGTCCCACAGACTGTAAAATTTGCTTGAGGGTTTTAGCACTTTGTATTCTACTTTGAAAAGAGCAGCAGCCAACTCAACTCCAGGAGCATCTACGCTGCTGAAAGAATTCTAGTGAATGCGAGTTCGTTCAATTGTGGTTCCATAGTAACTGAACTCCCAACAGCACTATATCACCATTTTTCTCCGAAAATCCAACTCTGCCTAGAAGAACTGAAAAACTTAGAAGGCAAGATATGTCATATGTATGCACCACTTGGAAATGGCATATGAAAGTGTACTTGGTATAGCTCTGATGATTTGGGATAATGAAGTCTTTAGTTGAAGTTAAGAAACAGCCAGAACGTATCTAGGAGGTGGAAGAACAGCTGTTTCTTATTTTTCATGTCCTTTTATAAAAGGAGGCTAATTCTGTGACTAACTGGGCAGGGAAACTTCAAGTTTTCTGACTTTCCTTACAGTGATACCACGCTATTTGGCATTTCCTTTGCTCCCATGGAACATTAGGTTTTTTTCTCCCCTTGTTTGTTTGGGCAGCTGGCTGTGGCTGTGTGCTAATTTGGTGCAATAAATACAGCTTCTGCTTCTAGAAGCTACAAACAGATACCTGTAAGTTACCACTGCCTTCACAGCAGGTGCTGTGATGGATTACTTTCCACAAACTAATTGATATTCATGAAAGGTGTGGGACTCCTAGTACTCCTAGTGTAAACATTGCGTGTTGTGGAGACACATGAAGAGCAGAACCATTAAACAAGTCTGATGTTTCTAAGAAAGCAAGTTAAAAATCAGAATAATATTTCTAATAAATAACTAATCCTTCTCCAAAAAGCTGACTAGTAACAAACACAACTTGAATCCAAAGAAAAGTAGTTTACTAGAAGTTTTCCTGAAATGGAAAGAAAGACTTTGTCTAGTGATATGCATTTAAAAATAGCCATAGATCCAAACCATTTGGAGACTTGTGAACAGCCATCATGCAAAGGGAGGTAGGTCCTTTGTAAGAACTCGCTCTCTGGTCCATCTCAGAGAACACAGATTGAGTCAGAACTTGCCTTTGCACAAAAAGCACAACAGCCTAGTCAACCAGCTTTTTGAAACAAATGCAACACCAGTCCACAAAATACTTTAATACCTTCCTGCTAAGAGCCTTTAAAAATGTCAGCTGTTTGCTGTATGTATTTTGCCCTGTGAATAATGACATACATTTCATTCGCTGCAAATCACAGTTTGAATTTTCACAAAAGGCAAATTAGCACTTAGATGCAGAGATCTCTTCTTATAAACAAACAAAAAAAAAAAAAAAAAAGAGAGAGGGAGACTGGGAAAAATAAATTTGCTCTAGGTCTGTTAAAATAATTGCATTTTCCTAGTTTGGTTACTGCAAATTCCAGTCTTTGATCATCCTGTATAACCTAAAACAAATACTCAAATGCTAGGAAAGCAAACAAACTGCAAGAAATGTCAGTGAGCAGAGGTGAACACAGTGAACAACTATAGGAAAAATGCCATTCCAACTCTCCAACTTCATTTAACCTCCGCTGTTACAGCAGAGGTGAAGTGGTGTGTCCATATTTGAAGTTCCAGGGGTTAAACTGAAGATCCAGTTTAAGTTGCTGTAGTTGGATTGGTACAAAAGCCTATCTAGTTGCTGTAACTGGATCTCAAATCCACACATAATTTTTACTGGACATGGCTTATGAACTGGTTTGAGCTAAACTGAAATACATATCCTGTATGTATAGGTTCTGTACCACTGTAACAGTGAGTTTAAATTTCCCGGGGAGAGCTTACAAGTGCAGGAAAGTCTTCTGACTTGGTATGAAGTGCTTATGTGTAGAAAAGTAATTAAATTCCATTCCTCCCTCTCCTCCTTCCACCTCCTTCTTGTCCAACAGATGAGCAATCTTGAGTTGACTCCTGAAGTGCTGCATTTAATATTCCACTATATTCATGTGAAATGAAACAAAAGGACAGTTTGCATTACTATGTAGCTGTTCACAACCTGGAGTGAGGCGCTGCAATTTTACTAAAACTCAAATATAATGCGAGTAGCAATATAAATGGAATATCAGAGGTATAAACATTCTCTGCCTTACAGGCATGCAAACTGGGAGTAGTTCTGTTAAAGCCAGTCAGGTTTCACCAGTACCCTGTCTTTTTCTTAGGATAAGTGAGAAAATCTGGAGCGCCCCACTCTTACAGGCAGTATAGAATAACATGCTTGGATACTCAGTGTCTTTACTAAATGGTCACCTCTGCGTGCACGAGGGATTCAGAGAGGAAAACAGCTAATCCAAGGTATAAGGTAACATCTTGATTTTGTCAGGTTTATCTCTGTTTTTTTCTTGAAATGCTCCCTTTTTTATCTTTCTGACCTTTGAACACTACCAAAAGCACCATCTGGTGATAAGGTACCTTGCAACACTTTCCTGCTGATGCTTGTATTGGAGTTCATTTACACACATCATGAAATTTATCATCGTCATCACTGCTAGATCAACGATATCACTGAAACTGCCTAAAAATCTTTCTGTTTGCAGAGGATGGGGGGAAAAACCAACTAAGCTGAACCTTAACTATAGCTATTAAAGTTTAAAAGTTAAGATAGTGTGAGGTTTACCAGGCAGAGGGTATCTCCACTCTGTCAGTGAAAAGAGGAAAAAAAGTTGTAACTGATTTATTGAGTTCCTTTTGGAAGATTGATTTTTATCTGATAAAGGAGCTTCAAGGACGGTGTATGTAAAGGCAGCACAGAGATTTCAATTACACTCACCCATATCTTTAAAAATAATTATTGTGATAATCACATTCTCTTATCTGTTTTATTTTGACTGAATTGGCCGTAAAAATAAGTTTTAAGCGTTGTGGTAAGAAATGGAAAGAGCCAGCCACTAGATGGCATTTTTAGGCAGCTTTTACAGCTGTGCAGCTTCAGTCCCTGTCCTGGATGTAAGGCCTGGCCTTCTCTCCGCCCTGACAACTGTGACCCTACTGCGAGCTAAGCCAAGTCTTGCTGCAGCAGCTAGATTCAACTGCTGGTTTTCCTTCAACATTGTTTGTAGAAGATAAGGACAGCACATGTATTAGAACTTGAATGAGCTTGATGGAGGAGGTTTGCTGCGTAAGGCTTGTGTGCAGAGAAAGATGGTTCAGAAAGACGACAGAGAAAATGAAGTTTCTGCAAATCCTCAAAAAGTACTGATGCTCAGCATGGGTATTTGGCCCTGTGAATTGCCTTTGCGGGGGACATCTATACTAGAGGCACTAGCTAGAGTACTGGTAGGAGTTCAGGCAAACTGGTAACAGTGGCTCGATACCTATGGTCTTATAAAATACTGCACTTCAAACTGATGGTCGTGCCTGTATATGCAAGCACCGAAATGTAGCTCAGATCAAAAGTGAAATTATTAAATAAGGGAAGTTTGTACTGTTATAGTTAATATCTTCTGAGGGTCTCAAAGCATATTATAAATATAGTACACAGTCCTTGGGTTTGATTATACTCATCTCATGGACAACAACATAAAGTAATGGTAAAAGAAATAAAGAGTTCTTGCTACAAGGCTCTCAAGTTAACTGTGTTTCAACCAATATGTTAACAAGTCAAGAACCTATTATAAGGAATACAAATATAGTTCCATGTACCCCAGAATATTATTACGGGAGAACTTTACTAAATGAGAAAGAATCATCACTAAAGTTCTTCGTACTGCCCTTTCTGAAAATAACAGATTGTTCCCCACCCAAGGACTTAAAAGCACCGGTCAGTTTTATTGTTATTTTTGCTATGTTTTCCTGGTGGGCTATATTTTCAGTTACAGGGAAAAGACAATACTGCAAAGCTTAAATTAACTGAACCTTCATCATACTGATTGCATTATTCATTGAATATACAGTAAAATTTACTATTTCATGTAATATTTTATATTTCTTCTCAAAGTTTGCTTTTATAATCTCAAAATACATGAAGTACATTCAATGCTAGAATGTAGTTTATAAGTTTAAAACCATATAGAAATTTAAACCTTGTAGTTTTATATTGGATGACCAGGGTTCCAAGAAACAATAGAGAATATAAAAACTTCCTTTCATATTTTGCTTCACCATGGTAAAAATAGATCATGTTCTTTAATCCAACAACTGAAAAACCATAAATAAGGTGAAATTTATTTCTGAAGGAAGGTATAGTTCAGTTCTTTTCAGAAACTGAATACCTTGGCGGATTCAGCATTTAAAGCTCTTTACAATAACCTTGTGAACTAAACATTATCCTTCTGTTGCTCATGAATAAACCACCCTTAAAGAAGCTTAAGTACTGTGTTCAAGGTTACAGAATGGACACATTGTATGGGTAAATACGATTTTAATTTTTTTAGCCTGGGTGGTTGTAGCTGGGGAAAACCTGAACAACGCTTTGGTATACAAGCCCTCTTTACCTTTTGCAAAACACTGAGTGAGCAGGAATCTACCTAGAATGAGAGAAAATACTGAAAATACTGATCAGTGACCGGCTCTGTGACAGTGGGTACCAACAGCAATACAGCAGCGCTTTGGTAGCTTGAGTAAGCTATGTATGGTAAGTAATACTGGTTAAATTTTGATCAGGAAAGTATTTTAGTTTACCCCTAATAAAATGTATTTGGGCTATCAAAAACGTTCATTTCTTTTGAAACACTTAACATTTTAAAATTAGTCTCTTCATATAGGTTTTAGTGTTAACAGGGACATATGATTCATGATAAGAATAATTTAACTCTACTGGGGAAGAAGTCATTCAAGATGCACAAACTGTATCAGCATTTGAATGAAAGGATTAAGCTGAAGGAGAAACTGTTAGTTCCAAAAGATGGGAAGAATTATGATATAGACTAAAAACAGAGGTAGGATTTTAGAATAGAGAAAAAAAAAACCAAAAAAAAAACCCCAGAAACTTGGGAGGACTAACTCTTACCTGTACTTAAATTATTCTACTATGGCATAATAGAAGTTTCTATGAAATGAAGGTAAAAAAATCAAAGCATTCCTTGATCTGAAATAGATGCATCATTTGAAGATCTTAAGCAGCATTTTTGTTAATGAAATTCCAAGAAAAACAGTGCTGTAAGTAGGGAGAGGTGAGTCTATTCAAAATAAAGGATGAAGAGACACACACTTGATTTTAAATTCTCATTTATTTGTCAAAGAAATTAAGATACATTAAATAGATTTTCTGCAATACCAGTTTGCATTACTAGTAAAGTTACATTCATAATAGGTAAAACCATTGCATTTTGTTATGATTGTTTCCTTTAGCATCTGCTGTGTCAGAATCTCACATCTCAAACAACACAGAATTAGCCCTCACAACATTTCTGTGAGGTAGGTCAGGGTTACGCTCATTTTATGAGAGGAAACTGAGGAATGGATAGTTTTAGGTCAGATTACCAGAAAAACCGTAGAAGAGTTGTGTCTAGAATTCTAGTCTTCCATTCCTTGTACAGTGCTCCACATCTAGTATCTTTCTCCCTTTCTGAAAAAGGAGAACTGCCCATAGTAGCTGTTCTTCCCACCCACCCCACCCCCAGCTTTTCTTTACATTGTACATCTTTGATTTCTCCATTTAAGCTGATGAAAATTGATAAACACCAGCAATTTCTATCTGAACTATACAGATAAAGTAGAACATTTGAACCCAGAACTAAGGTAGCTGAAAATACCCTGACTGCAGGTAGTTACAGGTAATATCACTGTATTTAGTACCAGAGACACGAGCCTGAGTTTTGTCACTCAGCTGCAGAAGCAGTAATACTAGCACATGGATTTTCTAAAGCAACTTTCTTTTCAAGAGGTAAAAGGCCTCAGGACTGATGAAACCGTGTATCTGCAGGGGGTATCCCTCACAGACTGCCGTAGGGAGGGGATGATTTGTGCAGCAAAGCACACTCAGTGTAGTCAAGGTCTAGCCATGTTACATCCCTCAAACAGATAGCTACTTTTTTTTAGGGCAGACAACAAAGGAGGTCGTATTGCAGAGCAAATCACTTAATTGAGGTAGAATTTGAACAATTGAGAACCACAACACACATACCTGAATTGCTATGGATGTTCTTTTCAACAAAACTGACAAGGGCATTATAGTTTTGTATGCTGCATGGGCTAAAAGAACATGTCTGAACAACACGGTGCAATAAAATGACCTGCTTTTAAACACAGCATTTACATTGCTATTTAAATTACTTATAAAATAGAATCTTAGAACAGTAACCTTAGAATATATATCTGTAGTTTTCATACCAGTGCCTACTTGAGGCAAGAAAAGAACTTTTCATGTGTACTGTGTGTACCAACAGACAGCAAGAATACAATGAAAGCAATCTTTAAATCAGACAGAGCTCAGCAAATGCCAACAAGAGATCGGTAAGGAAAAATTAAGTCCAAAGTGTCCCAAATTCTTGACTACCATTTTATCATGTATCACGTGAGACAATTAGAAGTTGTGGCCATCAGTACTAGTAGATCACTACATAATTTCCCATTTTATATTAAGTGGGATTTTGATTTTATCTTAATTTTTAGAGTTACACGCCTTGGAGAACACTCTAGTTTACTTAACTATCCCTTATGTTAAAAAGCACTAGTTAAAAAGATCCCATTTCTCAAAAGAATGAGCAATTAAAAAAATACAAAATCAGAAGATTGTCCCCCTCCAAGCAGGGTATTCATGGAAATGGCTATTATCTATCAGTTCCATGAGTGATCTGATGACCAGAGTTTCTGTTTATAGTATCTCAGATGCGGAAGCTCTTGGATCTTGGGGCCGTTACCGTTTTTCTTCAGGCCTTGAAGGAAGCTTGGACTATTCGCCCCTTAAGAGGCTGAGGGGGGCGAAAATTATTCACCATTTGGATCCTCTGGTCTTCCTCACTGGTGAAGAGGAGCATGCGGAATTTCTCCAGCTGTAAATTCAGGTGAAAACTTACTGCTTAAGAGAACAATCAATACTAAAAAAGGGCCAAAAGGAAGTATTCAATACATTTTAATCTGTTAATAGAACAGGTTCAAGCAAAGATCCTAGAAATCATTAACAGAAAAATACAGAAACCTGATTATTGAAAAGGCTTATTATTATTCACAGGTTAATGGCCTTTTGACTTAGCCCCATTGCAAGTCAGAACAGTCACTGGCTGTTTATCCAGTGTTGAATCCTACAAGAACTGAAGGAGTATGAAAAGTTTACCTGTTTCTCAGAAACTCTGATGGGTTCTTTCAGCACTATCCATGTTACACTCTCATTAAGGGGTGGTGTTGTCAAAGAACCAAGGTATGTCCAATAATCTAGACTCAAAGGCAGGAGACATTTGGGGTTGAAGTTTCTGAATTGAGCTTTTGTTCCCTGTGGGGAAAAAAACAAAACAACTTGAAATGTATCTTTTTACTTCTAATTGTAAGTTAAAAAAACTTTGAAAGAGAAAAAAATGCTAAAATAATATTAAAAAGTAGGGCAAAGGGAAAAGTCTTTAAAGGTTTAGCTGCCTTATAACAACTGTTATCCAAGAGTAGCATGGCAAATGTGATGTCTGCTGCTGGCTTCCTGCACTTTGAGTTCTTGCCCCATTGCCTCTACCAAAGTTCAGTTCTTGTCACAAAAGATCTAAAAATAACGCAGGAAGTGTATTCTGTATACAGTGTTCAGTGCACGCTACAGATAATATGGAGAATTCCTTGTCTCATTGCTTGCTGTTTTCTATTCTTCCCATCTATTTCAGTAGAAAACTTAAACTATTGAAAACTTGGCCTCAAACAGTTATTGTCTGCTAGGACAAATATTGGCTTTGAAGAAATCAAATGTTCAAGTCTAAAATTACAGGAATGTGAATCAACCAAGAGACCAGTAGAAACAGAAGGAAGTGCTGTCTGCAGTAGTGATTGCCTTATGGTGCAAGATTTTTCAGCCCGTAAGAGTATCTGAAAGGTACTTAGTTGCTCAGAAAACAGTCTAATTGTCTGTAAAATTGCTTACAAGGAACAGAATGAGCAGCGTATCCCCAGTGGCAAACCTGCAGACCTTCTATCACTACAACTAAGGGATAACCATTTCTTTCCTGCAAGTGGAAGAAATCACTTAGATATCGAAGCATCATTTAGTGTGTCTGCAGCCTACATACTGCTGTGTAACTGCCTTCTTTTCCCATCTTTCACAAGCCTATACTGAGGAGTGAGAAATAAAATGCCCACTCAGGTATTAGATACGCTTTATTTTGCATATTAGTACTTGTGCATGCTCTAGAATACATTAACCTCATGTAAATCCAGAAAGGGCAACATTTGCAGTGGTCCAATGAGTCTGCACTTGAGAAAGTACAGCAGGTATCAATGTCCAGCAAAGCTCTTTGATACATCTGGCAAAAGACAACCTTGAGGAATCACTGTAAGAAGAAACTAGCTCAGGACCTCATTAAGATTGTCCCCTGACAGAGCTTTGCAGCAGAAGATAGCCAGCCAGCTTTGGTTTGTTCAAGGCTATGCTCCATGAGCCTGCAGGGTCATGGAGCTTTTGATTTTAGGTACTCTGGGCAAAGCAGAAACTCTGAATGGCCAGTGTGGTCAGCACAGCCTTGGGAGGCACCTGGAATTGGACAAGTAAGATGGACCTTGGAGGGGAAGAGGAGAATACAAGTACAGTAATGTTCTAATGACAGGAGGATTTGTAGTGGGTGATTTTCCATTTTTGTCTCAAACTTGTACATGAGCTTGTTTTTTAAAGGATATCCCAGAAACAATTAAAAAGAGTTAAGCTCTTTAACTTACTTTAAATTTTACCATGTACAAAGCATCAGTCAGCCTGTTCATACTGGCAAGTTCTTTCCCAATCTAAAACAATGGAGCAGACAGGTTAAATAAGAATGACAATAATTACGACTTGAATAGCTGTTTCCTTGTCTGAATCTCAACATTCCTACTGAAGTAAGTTTAACAGCAATTTGCAGTGAGTTACTGCTTCCAATAAGTCATCTGTTTTCCTTAAGCACATCTTAAATATGTGGCTTGATTCTCCAACACTTGACAGCATTTTCATCATGTAAACATGCTATTTTTATGATTCTTACCTCCAAGAAAACAGCAACTACTGCCAAGCCATCTGGAGCTGCTGCTGCTTCTCCAAATGTTGCATATTTTCTGGCATTCCAGTGAACTAAGTGGAGCTTTAAGGAAAAATAAATAAGAATTAAACAGATTAGTGATAGGAGATATGGACAAAGGTGGTTTCATGTTAACAGGCACTAACAGCCATTCATAACAGAATGTAGGTTTTGTTCTAAAGGATCTTTGGAAAGATGAGCAAATTCAGTTTTGGACCAGTCCATAAGCACGGGCAGACACCACACAGTTTTCATGTATCAGCCTGCATTGGGTTTGTGTGGCTGTGTGGAGGGCTGTGTTCGCGGGGGCACAGGGTGGCTTCTGTGGGAAGGTGCCAGCAGCTTCCCCCGTGCCCGATGGAGCCGATGCCAGCCGGCTCCCAGACGGACCCGCTGCTGGCCAAGGCCGAGCCCGGCAGCGACGCTGGCAGCGCCTCTGGGATAACGGGTTTCAAAAGGGGGAAAGTTCCTGCGCAAGAGCAGCTGCAGGGGGAGAGGGGAGGGAGCCCGTGGGAGAGCAACAGCCCTGCAGCCCCCCAGGCCAGGGCAGGAGGGGGCCGGGGGGGCTCCAGGCGCCGGAGCCCGTGGGGAAGCCCCCGGCGAGGCAGGCTGTGCCCCCAGCCCCGGGGGGTAACGGGGAGCAGACCCCCACCCGCAGCCCCTGGGACCCCAGGCCGGGGCAGGGGCAGCGTGTGAGGGGCGGCAGCGACAGCGTGTGCGGGACTGACCCCAGCCCCATTCCCCGTCCCCCTGCCCCGCTGCGGGGAGGAGGGAGAGACATCGGGAGCGAAGCTGAGCCTGGGGAGGGGGGAAGCTGTTCTTAACACTCAGGTTAGTTCTCGTTACCCTAATCCCGGTTGATTGGTAACAAATTCAGCTGATCTCCCCGAGTCGAGTCCGTTCTGCCCGTGCCGCTGTGTGGCGAGTGATCTCCCTGCCCTTGGCTCGACCCACCAGCCTTTCGCCTTTCCTTGCATTTTCTCTCCCCTGGCTGGATGAGGAGGGGGGTGACAGAGCCGCTTTGGTGGGCACCTGGCCCCCACCAGGCTCAGCCCACCACACAGCCTTAATTTGAAACAAATTGGGCATTAACCCACGACCTAACTTCCCTAGCAGCATCCCATGCAGCACTATGCTCCAGCACGCGCTGGATGCTATGCTACTGCAGTATTTGGGATAGACTGTGCTGCGAAAGGCCTGAGCCTTGTCCGAGCTTTGCAGAACTTCCTCAGGAGCCCCCAGATGAAGCCATTTCTAAGCTGTGGATGGCACCAGCTCATTAAAGTCTGTGCTGATCTAACCATGGTGGGTAAGCAATCAGAATCCTTACTGGCATCCAGTCCCCACTGCAAATGAGGTCATTTGTCAACATAATTTGCATGAATTAATCCCACCTGTAAAAACACGTCATTACCTCACAGGGAAAAGATTTGCCATCAACTGTATGCTCTGATCCCTCGCTGTGCTTAGTCCCCCAGTGAAAGTGAAACTGCTTTAGGCGAAATGGATTCTCAAAGGGACCACCGCTGACAGCTAGGCAAGGGGAAAAAAAGAAATAAATAAGAAGAAAAGAGGGAAAAGCCTAAACGTTCCAGCTTTTTAGCTTCCTGTTAGTAAAACTAACCGCTGTTGGCCCAACAGTGAAGAAAAGCCAGCAGCCTCTCCCAGTTGCCAACATGAAAGAGATGCATCATCCAAACATTTAGAAGGGTTGGATTTCTTCATGAGAAGCACCTGAATTAATGTAAAAATATAAGTTAAAAACATTGAGTGGCTACTTGTACAGAATTTTGTAGCTTTTTTGAAGGAGAATTTGACATATGAAGATGTGGTAGCCATTGTTAGAGTTATACTTTTCCTATTAAACACAATAAATCCCTGTTGAATATTAAGAAATATCACAATTTGAAACTTGTGTACCTAAAACACTTTTGACAGTGCTACTTGAGATTTTGTGAGAAAGAATGTAGATACCTTCAACATCAGGTAGACACTACAGCTAAGTATTTCCTCTTTAGTGTATCTTTACTTCCAGTGGAGGTTATCTATATTCTGTTTCCTCCAAATACCTGATCCTATAGGAAAGGTAATATAATAGCTTGTACTTTACATGACACCATTCAGAATCTCAAATCACCTTATAAAGGTGAGGAAATACTACAGAGAACTTCATACATCATTTAGAAATAACACCTAAGAACAGATGAATGTTTAAGATGCCACCTATAAAAGATACTTTATCAACACCACCAGTAATTCTTCTGTACTTTTATATGGCACTAAATCAAATAAATTCTGCTCAGACATGAAAACCTGATAAAATTCTTATAGTAAGAGAATTAAAATTACATTTAGTATCTGTAAAGCACTTATCCTCTGTGTAGTCCGTAACATTTTATTTAAAAGAATTAAAGCTGGGACTGACAGTGCTACCACAGATGGCCTTTACACAGGAAACTTGCCATGCCAAACCAAAGGTTTTAGTATTAATTAAGAATATAACTATCTCCTAGTATGTTCTTCTGAACTTCGCAATGGAATGCAACACCTGTCTCAAATATTATTTCAAGAAATCTATAGCTATCGTGGGCTACTGTCAAAATTCTGTTATGCCATTTATGCAGAGCTGTGAGTCACTAGATCTGTTTCAACACAACTAAAAACACTTTAAACCATGTTTTCCACTGCTAGCAGTCATCTTCCTTGAAAGTGTTATTAAAACAAGGCATGTGCTTTGTGTAGAAAGGGGATAGATCTCCATTCCTGCAAGTGCTCTGAGCCTATCTTTCTAAATACAGAGTAATAGATGATGATCTTAAACTTCTGAAGCTGAATAAAAGTTCACTGTTACATAGATACAGTTCAGCTTAGAATTGTGCAGAAATAGTTAGCAAGTTAAGAAAATACCTGCAGGTATATTTTACAAATATTCTTTGTAGGGTGGCATGCTTAATGGATCTGTGTAGTAAGATTTTGGAAAATACATATCCAGCCTTCTTTTCAAATCTGGTTAAGATGCTTGAAAACCTGAACTGTTCAGTTGGGCAGTTTTAAGTTCATTCCAGAAGAGAAATTGTAAGATGAAATGGCTAGAATTTTAGCACCCAGCCCTTATTTCAAAGGGTTACCAGCACAGACAAGTCACTTCACAGAACAAGTAACTTGTTTTGACTACCTAGGACCGATATCCTGTTTAGCTAGAATCAATAAACACACATAAACGGAAGATGAAATCATCTGATAGCTTTGAAAATTGTTCAGAGGGGGTTTTTAAATGCACTCTTTCCATTTATCAGTTACTTTACCATCTCTGTTTGAATGTTCTGACCCTACACCCCAGACATAGAAGCATAGAAGTTGAATTAACAGAAGTAATCAATCACTTAAAGCATTAGTATTCTTTGCCAAGGACTAAGAGGCAAGAAAAATAAACAGCTGCAGATAGTCCAACATCCACAAGCTGCTACCAACTCAGAACTAGCTAAGATTCTATAATTTCGGAAAAAACTGAACCGCTATGAGGCAGGGAGGAGAGAAGAAAATGATGCAAGGTAACAGTGACTGCTCCAGGTACAACTTGGTGTAGTGACTATGATTATGACGATTACGCTGTATGACCTAATCTCCGCTAATCCTCTTCTCTTCCCTACCCCTGTGGATGGAAACTGGGCAGTGAGCCAGACAGAACTGGCATAGTGTGTTAGCATCTTTGATTTGGATGATCATGGAAACGGGCAGTAAGGAGCGTACACACCTCCTCTGCAGGCTGGATGTGGTCTAGAAGTGCTGGAGAGACGCATGGATGCCCTGTCTAGCAAACTGACAATCCCAATTGAAAAGGGAAGCACTGCAAGCAAACTTCTGATTGTCTCCGATGCAAGAGCTTTTCCTAACAGAGAAACACTGTTCTGCTGTGCAGCGCTGCCGCGCTAGAGACTCTACTGAAGACAGGAAACGCGAGGCTCAATTATGCATCATATAGTGTACAGCATGTACTTAATTGTTTCCCCTCACTAAGTCACAAAACTGTATTCCGAGTTAGTTGGCTGTGTGTTAGTCTCACCTGCCTTGTCATCAGTATCTTCAAACTCAACCATAACTGAATGGCCGTTGTTGGAGATGCTGAGAGACGTACATGAGTCATAGGAGATAATAAGTGGCTTCAGCTTAGGGTCATAAACTGCTTTTGCAGGAACTATGTCAATAGGTGATTGGCGGTTCCCTTGGGCAACAGGATAAGATTTGTGCCACTCTGAAGGTCCTTCAAAAAGAAAGAAAGGAAAGCACCATTATTTTCTTCCTACTATACCCAAAATAATCATTACAGGTTTTCATGAGGCTTGGAGTAAAGCTTGATGAGCAGGAGTGGCTTGAAATATTTGGTATCTGAGAAGTTCATTTAAATTCTATGCTGGTGTGTTTTTATTAGCACAGACAGGCTGCAACAAGATGGGGGGGGATTCAAATGTCTTGTACGAAACACTGAGGGAAGCACAGCACATCAACAGACTGCTGTATCTGCAGTTACTTGTGCCACTGATTTTCTGCAGAGTTTGAAATTACATTGCAAAGGTATCTGAAGACCTTCCAAGGTGGGTGCAGTGTGAACATACTTGCATGCACACATACACTCCCCCAAAGAAACAGCATTTAATTCTTCCTGGGGAAGATGGTGTAAAAGCTCCAGTGATTCAAATTAGATGCAGATGACTCAATCTCTTAGATACTGACTATGCAGTTATTTTTAAAACCATTTTATGATTGCAGTAAATCTTTGAGGCAGCTTCATTCTTCACTCATGCCCATTATGGTATCTCTACCCTGAGCAAAGGGTACAGTGCAATAATTAACATTTTTGGACTTCCTGACCTCAACAGAGTGGGGAGAAAGACCAATTTAAATAGCACAGCTCTCTGCTGCCAGAGTTGGAACACTGTCATGCTGCTTGAGATAACAAAACCTTATCTGCATCAAAGAATTACTTATGACTTCTTTTTCTACTTTGGTATGGTGGTGCAAGAAGCAATTAAATTCTTCTACTGCTTACGTTGATGAATTATTAACAGTAACAATTTTACTTTAAGATTCCCCACAAGCACATTTCTAATTGTAGCATTCTCACATACTTTGACAAATGGAAACTTTGTTAATCAAGCACAGGTATTTACCCTCCTTGAGTTTATGTAACAAAACAGTCATCTATTATACTCTTTCCTTTGGAATTTTCTGAAAAGCTAAGCTTATAAAAGAATATCTTTTCTCAGCCTGCCTATAAAGCAGATTTAGGATGTAAATGCTGTTACACAAGCTTAGGCAATATAATTTGTCTTACAAGCTCTGTAAGAGTATACATGGCTTTGTTACTACTAACTATATGCCCAAATGCGTAACTATCTGCTAGCACTAGCCAGCTTCACTTAGCATTGAAGTTGCTGTTAATGGAGCGACTGGCTCCTGAAGGTTACGCAAAATACTTGTTGGACACTCAGGAGCTAAAATAACTGCTGTCAAAGGAGAGAGGCTCCTGAAAGTTATGCAAAAGACAGTCTTATTGGGCAACACAAGTCACTCATCCAGCCTTCCCTGTAAAGGATACAGGTACTATAAAACACTGTTGTAGGAATCTTTCAGTAGCTTCACATATCCTCTCGCTCTGTGACACACATTCTTGGAGGTGGGAAGCCAAGGAGGATGACTAAATTAAAAACTGTCAAATCAGAAAGCATAAGTTGTTCTGTAAGAGGTCTCTGATACTGATCTGTACAATTTATTGATGTTCTAGAAATATGCAGCATATAACTTATTTTATTCACTTCTATGGAAGCCTAGATATCACATTTCAACTGCTACACAGGATCAGAAGATGTATTACTGCTCTGCTAAATCTTTGCTTTAAAGAATTGCTTCTGGAGAGACAGACACAGTTAATCCTTTTCGTAACAGCTTTTTGGAAGAGGACCCATCTGTATTATCTGCAGCCTGAAAAAAACCCTCTCAGTACTGCTTCCCTCAGTCCAGGAACATTGATTGCGACAACGAAAGGCAGCAGCCGTAAGTTTGTGCATCTTTTGGTGCCACTTTCTGGGTGCTACTTATTATCAGTAAAGTAATTAATTACCTGCTATATATATATATATATATATATTTGATGCTTGCAGACATCAAAACGCAGGCAGCTCTGCAGGGCTCAGACAACAGTTCTAGAAAGAAAATGAGTGGGGGAAGACAGAGAGATGCAGCACGGAAATGCTATAACCTACCGTCATCCTGCCCATATCCCCAACTGTGGTGGCCAGTCATTATAGGGGAGCTGCACCCTGCTTTGCTCTCAGCTCTTTGATCAGGGCACTGCTGCTTACCTGCATTTATAATGGCTCACCGTGGGATCGGGTCAGCCCCTTAAAGATACAGAGCAACCAAAGCAATTCCCGCAGGACAGGGAACGCACCCGCGCTCCTCCTGCTCCCAGCTTTGCTGCTGCTGCTGCTCACTGATTGCTAATTCAGCACAGGAGAAGGAAAATGTAAAACTGAGAAAACTGAAGTCCCAGGACTTAGACAGGAACCAGGACTGTCCAGGTGGCATGTGGATCAAATTTAGGAAAAAGTAGTATTACTTTGCCATTCTGCATCACAAGGAAGCAAGAGCTGTAACCTGCTCTGAGCACCAGGGCACAGTGATGTGTGCAGATTGCAGCGGGAGCTGCCCTTCTGGCTTCTGTGTGCTGCAGGGAGAAACATCACTGCCTCTTCTCTTAAACGCTCCCTCCAGCTGCAAAAAATGAATATTTCGACCTCATTTGTAATTCAGACTTCAGAATCAGTGCTTTGATGAGATGGAGAACATTCTTACCTCAGAAAAAAATGACCTGTGCTACTTTTAAACAAGGTAAAAGTCACATCAATTAAGGATAAATTAGTAATCAGATATTTTTTTCTTTTTAACTCTAAATAAACTTTTTAAAAAGGCAAGAATAAAAGTGTGGTGATATTAGGGAACAGAGCACAGCAGACTCTAGAGAAAGGAGCAGGTCTGTGAAGCTTCAGTTACCCGCTATGATCCAGTAGTTGCCTGCACCCTGCTAAACTCATGAAGGGGCTACAACGAGATACCCTGTCTGCATCTGTAAAATGCCTTAAGATATCTTTGGGGCAAGAAATATAGCTCCTTGTTAGTAATTTTGTTAGATCTGAGGAAGTGCTGTCTGTCAAGGCTACATTTTATAAACATATTGATCTTTCTGAAGTCAATAGCACACAGAAATAGGGATTCGGCTATTATGCAATCAAGAAAATGGAAGAAAAAAAATCAATGAAAGCATTTTATGCAACTTTTCTGTTGTGGTACTGCCTTGTAAGAATTTATTTCCTTTTCCAGGAGGTTTCCACAGGAGTCAGCTATAAAACCTTTGGGATTCACTGATACAAGCTAAATCACTCAATAAGGGATGAAACTGCTGTAAAGGTGCCCACAGAACAGCTCTGCAATGACTTACTCAGGTCAACTTCTCAATTTATTTCTGTTAAACTACTGTGAACTACTCAGGTGCCTGCACAGGCGTGACACGGGCACAGGCACTGGCACTGTGGGTATGTCTGGGGCAAACAGTCGGCACACACAGGTCCTTGTGGTGACCCCAACACTGGCAGGAGGACAGCAGCGCTGCCATCGGGTTACAGTACTTTGCTGTTTAGTAGGACAAAGGAGCTGCAAGAGGTGGTGATGCTTTGGTTCTTATTCTTGCATGCCTCTGTGCTGTGTTTGTAGGCAGGGAAGCCAGATGCGAAGAGAGTCAGTCAGATGCAAATAGTCAGCAAAGCTGTTCTAGACCGTGGGGAAAAGTACCAAAAAATACCAACTTCCCAGTGAAAAGAAGAAATGGAAGAGGAGCTGCGTATGTTAAAAAAGCAGACTATAGACTGGGGGAAACTGTCTGCAAGACAGAAAGTACTGAGCAACTATTTTCAAGAGAAACTTGAAAACTGAGCCTCAGATCTTGCTGGCAGGGCACAGTGCCATTGAAGTGGCCCGACGCCTACAGGCATTTGACACCGTTCACCACTTCAGCTTTTATCTTCTCACGTTCAAAAACACATAGATGTCTGCACAGGTGGACTGCAAAGGCAGGGCACAGGGAGAACTCCCAGGCAACAAAAAACGTGCTGAGGACATGGCAGGAAAAGGGAGAATGACAGTAGCTGAGAGGAAGGGAAAAAATATCTTGAATAAGATGTTACCTATAAAGGATAGCCAGTGTGTATGTGACAGTTTAATGTGCTCCCCCATCCAAGCAGCCTTCTTTCTTTTTGAGGAAAATACTCAGTTTTCCTTAAAGCTAGGATACCACCGCTGCTTGTACAAATACCACATTATTCTGTAACTCTGATGCTTCTTGATACTGGCTGCCTCTAAGAATGGATTTTCACTGATTTTGTCCTCAAATTGTCATTTATTACTACAAAAGTTGCAGTAATAATCTAATTCTGCTCGCAATTTTACTAGCTTGAATGGAGGATAATTACATCACACTCGTGAACTTTTATGGAAGTGAGAAAAACAGAGTGGTAGGTGCTTAAAGGATGGATTTCTCCAATGCTGAGGCTGAGCTAAAAGTGATGTATTCATGATTTCCACAAATTCTCACAGGCTTTGACTACATCTCAAAAGTGTCTACTTAGCAGTGAATCAGAGGAAGGCACAACCCCATCCACTACAGTGAAATGTTTCAAGCTACCTTAAAGAATAATTCTGTCTTCCCCAGCTTTCATACTCAGAGTTTTATTCCCCTCTGAAAGCAATGATGAGTGAACAGAGCAGCAGCCTAGGACAAATACATGGGTTCTCCTGGCCCGTCACCGTGCTGTGATACTGAACTAACAACAAACACTTAAGTTTTCCCATTCCTGTATATGGAGTAATCTTCTTTATAGTTTAATTTGAGCTCCCTTTACTAAAATTGCTATATGGGAACTAACAATTATGGTTAGAAAGCTCCAAGTAAAAATTGGAATGCCAAACAGAAGCTGAACGTACTAAGCTTCGCAGGTTTGAGGGAATTGAATTTTTGGCTCTCTAAGGCAAATTGCCTCTATAACACAGATCTAGAGTCATTGGGAGGTACTCGTGCAAGGAGGTGATGTCACTTGAGAATAATGCTTTCGAGATATATTACTGCGTCACCGTAGAGGGGCAAAGTTGTATTTTAGGAGATGTAAAATAAAATGAAAGAATAGTTACTTGGCATTTGGTGTATTTGCTTAAGCAACTTGCAGTTATCTTTGCTGAGCATCTTTAACAATGGCAACATGCTTTTTTGAACGAGGTGTCATGTGCCTTCTTACCTTCTTTAGTGTCTATGTGTCGGATGTGTCATTGCCTAGAAACAAAAATATGGCAGAAATACAGTTTGGGTTCAGGCCTCTCACTCTAGAGCCTCTGAAGTACAATAGGTAGGAGCAGATTAAATGTTAAAACATTCATCACTCCAGAGCTTGCCTATACCTCAGGTTCTTGAAAGAGTATCTTGTTTATCCAGGCAGCTCATCTCTCTTCTTACATTGCCATTACTAACACTGGCAGTTTCCAAAAGGGAGTTATATCAAGGTGAGATCTGTTCTTTATGTGTGCCTTAAAATAATTTATGATGAATCCAGAAACCGCACAAAAATACTTCACAAGGTAAATATAAACAGGAGGGTGTACTGCCAACACTAAGCATTAAAAAGCAGAATCGTTCCAGATTTTATTTTTCATTTTTTAGTATTTAATTTTAAAAGTGACTGCCTACACTCGTTGATGAACAATAGAAATTTCAGATTTTATATTCTCAGATTTTTCTTTGCAAACACAAAAATGTGATGACTGTATATGGAGATTCCCAGGCATCCAGTGTGACTTCAGGAGCTGAAAGTGGTAATCCCTCTCCCACAGCCGCATAGTGAGATTCGTGAGATTTCTAAGGGCAAGAACTCCACATTTATTTACTGGGAAACTATTTCTGGCACAAGGAGGAGAAAAGAAAATTAAAAAAGGGGTCCCCAAGTAAAGCAGAGATTGAGAAGAAAAGGACAAAAAGGATGTGCATAAAAATAACAGATAATTTTGCAAGAGAAAAAACTTGAATCAAATATGGGCCAAGAGGGCCAAAGGGAAAGAAGGAACTTATGCAGAGCATTCTTGGGAAAGCGGGGCAGAAAAAGAATGAGGTACCAAGCTCCCCAGGAGCTTCCCAGACTTCACATGCCATTTTTTATTATTACTTGTCTTTGACTTTTAAAGCTATACACAGTTGGCTGGTTTATACCAGAAACAGGGACAATATTTTGGAACTAAGTCTGAACTAGTAATTCTGATAATTTGTGGTTTGAAACTGTGTAATTATAGCAGATAGCAAGAACAGAACTTTTGATTTTGGTAAACGGAACATTCCTACAAATACTGCAACAGTCACTGAAATTTCAAGAGAAGGAAGGATTTACTGTGACACAGCAAACACAAGGCCTGAGAAAAATGAACTTGGGAGGAGATACTGTATATGGGAAAACAAAAGAGGAAGCACTGTATTGTATTACAAGGTCATCTGCAAGGTATAAACCACTAAATTATAATTGCACTGTTGTATACTTCATTCCAGCAGATATACAGCAAATAAAATTTACTGAAGGGAAGCAGATTAGAAGGATAACAGAGTGCCCCTCTGTGGGCTAACACATCAGCAGGAGCCATGCACACATTTCAGGACCTCTCTTTTGTTGTTGCAGCCGAGTGCCAGAGATGTTGGTTGAAACTTTTAAAGACAGGAGAGTTTTCTCTCTTTTTTTTTTTTTTTTTGTACACATTCATAGCGCTATCTACATTGATCCTGTCCAGAAGGATTTTCCTAACAGGAGTACATCGGCAGAGGAGAGTTCAGATTTTATTGTCTCAGTACATAGGCACCAGAGAGTTCAGATGTTACTGTCCCAGTACCAACCAGTGCCACCCGCACCCCCGCCCCGCAGAGCAGATCTAACGGGGTCTCTCCGGGAGCAGGCACTGCAAGGGCTGCTGCCCCGGCTCGCTGTAAAATGCTTCACAGCCGCGTACCGGCGAGCGGGCTGCGGTCAGGGAAAAGGCCCATTTGGAACAGAAATTCTGGTACCGCATTTTCAGGAACACCTCCCTGAAGGAGAGCGCACCCCCCGTCCCCGTGCTGGCGGCTCCCCAGCCCCATGTGCCGCCCAAGGCCACCAGGCCCGGCCCTGCCCGCAGCGCCTTCTCCAGCCGCCACCCTCAGCTCCGCGGGGGCTGCGTGGGCCCCTCCGCGTCCCAGGGCACCGGCCAAACCCCCCCGCCGCTTCCCCCGCGCCTCGGCGCCGCCCGGGACCCGCAGGAGGAGCCCGGGGTCGAGCCCCGCGGCCCGGAGGTAACGCCCGGTAGCAGCCGGGGCAGCTCGGCCCTGGGGCCCGGTGCCGCGGGGCGGCCGTGCTTCAACGCGCCGTGCGGGGCGCAGCCCGCCGGCACCCGGCCGCTCCCGCAACCCGCTCGACCCCGCGGGCGCGGCCCGGCCCCGAGGCGGCGCGGACGGTGGGAAGGGGCGGGGTGGTGCCCTGGCCCCTCACAGGCCGGCGGCCCCCAGCGCCTGGGCCTGGCCGCGCCTGCGCAGCGCCTGGCGGCAGCGGGGCCGTGCGGCAATGGCGCAGGCGGGCAGGGCCAGCCTCAAGGAGCAGCGATACGACCGGCAGCTGAGGTAGCGCGGCTGCGGCGTGCCCGGCTGTGCGGGGCTCCGCCGTCCCGGCCGGGCGGGCAGGGGCTGCCGCGGTGCCTGTCGCGGTGCCTGTCGCCGCCTGTCGCGGCAGGCCGGGCTCGGGGCCGCGGCAGTGGCTGCCCGCTGAGGCGCCGGGCCTGCGGAGCGGGGGGGCCCGCCGGGCGCTGCCCTTGGCGGCCGCGGTTGCCGCCGAGCCCCGGGCCGTGCGCTGCGGCGGGGCTGGGGCTGGGGCTGGGGCTGGGGCCGGGCCGGCCGCGTGTGGGGCTCGCCGGGTCGGGGCCGGGGTCGCGGAGCGGCCGGGGGCGGGCGGGCCCGGGCCGCTCCCCCATGCTGGCGTACGCTTGACGGTGTCGGTAGCAGCTGCCGTGGTTTGCGGCTTCTGTGCGGTAACTCTCTCCGCTGCGGCTGCGGCGGGTAACGTGCCTGTCCCTGTGAAATCAGGGCCGTCTGTGACCGAGCACCGACGGGTTCCGATGTCAGCTTGAATGCTATTTTATAGATGCTTTAAATACCTGACTACACTCGTCAAGAGGCATTTCCATCTGCTTGTGCGTTTCAGTGTCTTGTATTATAAATTATAAACGATACAGAAAGGCATTATTCATAAGAACAGATGAAAAAGAGAGTGTTCAGGTCTAGGACAAAACGTGCCTAAGGAGTGTTTTGACTCCTGGTGATTTTTTTAGAAGTTAAGTACATGACAACAGAGCAAGGTGCGTGCATTCATATGGCGTAAAGATGGAGAGAACAAAGTGTCAGTAAAATCGGGGGGCGCGTTAGAAACTTCGAAGTTTGCCACAGTACATTTTATTAGGGAAAATTTGTACTGGTTAGTACTATTCAGCTTCTGTCAACAATGAATGGAAAGTAGCACACTAGCCTCCATTTGTAATTGTTTTCATTTCTTTCTTTGTATTGACTTTATGATGTGAAATGAAATAATTTCATAATTTTGGTTTCCATCCACATATAGATTGTGGGGTGACCACGGACAAGAAGCGTTAGAATCTGCCCATGTTTGTGTGATAAATGCAACAGCAACAGGAACTGAAATACTCAAAAACTTAGTGCTACCAGGTAAATAGATACCTCTTCTGTATTTTTGTTGTAATGTATCTGCTAACTTCATAATGCCTAGTTGTTCATATTAATTATTTTTTTTCTCCAAGGTATTGGTTCATTTACAATTGTCGATGGGCATCAGGTTTCTGGAGAAGATGTTGGAAATAAGTAGGTTTGTTACTGATTTCCATTACATTTTGAGAAGTAACAGGGTTTTATAAGTAGTTCCATCTCTCTACTTGTTAAGAAGTCCTATAAAATACTTCTAAAAGCCTGTGTTTCTCTAAGTGTTTTGTGGTTTTGCATATTGACATATGCGGCGTGCACTTTCACGTTAGCTGCTAAATTCGACGTTTTTCTTAGTTGCTGTGTTTGTACCTTACAAGTCTATGATAATGCAAGATTTTCTTGTGTTTCAGCATGGCTACATGTGTTTTCCATTATTTTGGTGATGAAGATAATTAACTTTCCATTAGTTTATCATTGTGAAAGTGTGACTGATAACCATTTATTAGCTTTCATAGCTTTGAAAGACTGCGCAGCAGGGGAAAGGATAAGAAATTCTTTACAAACCCTGTTAAAAAAAAAAAGTCTACTCATTCTAGATCACTTTCTCTTACGGTTGAAGTAAATACCTACAAAATTGGTCTACTTACAGGGGTTATATGAGGGAGAAGGATATTCCATTACATGCAGAAATTAATACTGATGAGTCCTTAGTTAGTCCAGTGAAAAAAAATCTGCTGTATGATCCTGGCTTCTAGAGGAGCTTGGTGTGTCTTACTTTGAAGGTTTGTGGCTTGGGCATTGAAAAGTTTCCTTACGAACCTGATGGTGAGGAAAATATAGCAGCAGTGAGAAGAAAAGCACAGTCCCCTTTGGTTTGTTGTGCATGAGTCAACAACATATTCTGCCCTACACAGTGTAGCTTTAATGTTGTTTTTTTTCAAAACAAAATTGACATGTAGCTTTTTTGCTTGTCTCCTTTTCAGTTTCTTTCTACAAAAAAGCCATATCGGTCAGGTAAGGTGGTAATAAATGTCACTTTAGATGTATTGAAAGCATGGAAGTATTCCATAAATAGTGAAATACAGTAGTATGAGTAATGCTAAAAACATGCATGTTTAAGTTAAAGTCGATTTACTCTGATGGAATTCCCCATGCTTACTTTTTAGTTGCTCGTGCGAAAATAAGCTCAGTTTTGGCGAGATTGCACAAAAAAAAAAATGAATGCAACAGGGTTAAGAAAATTTTTGGAAGGGTGAGGTAGAAGAGATGAGGTTGAAGGAGTAAAGATACGAGTAGAGAGGTAAACTGAGGGGTAATCGCAAAAAGGCATAGGTGACTCCTGGAAATTCTCCAGTAAAGCTGGAAATTAATAACTGTTATATAAGGTTTGTCTTTAAAATACTATTAAAAATGGTCTCAAACAAGTGCCAGCTGTTACGGGGTTTATTTTTTCTTCAGATAAGCAGGGCTTGGAATAAGAAACCCTAGCTTATGATGAAATTGTGTTGTGGTTTTTGGGGGGAGGTGGCAGTGGAGGTGTTTGTTTGGTTTTTTAGTATGTAACATATATGGTACTGTTATACTGTATAAATTACATTTCAAGTGGTTAAATGTTGTTTTGATTGTTCTGAAACAGAATCGTGCCCAGAGTGCCACTGAGCTCTTGCAAGAATTGAACAATGATGTTTCTGGAAACTTTGTTGAAGAGGTTTGTTTTCCTGTGTTAGTTGTACGTTTCTTGTTATGCAACGTGATAAAAGTATGAAATAATAGCTAAGTGTTGTCTTTTTAATGTTGAAATAGCTTCATGATAAAACAGCATTGGAGGAAGAAGATCTTAAGTTATCTGCAAAAAGTCAATTGATGTACTTTAAACATTATTTTGTAACTTCATAATTTTTAACTTTCACTTCACACTTTATGATCAATTTTGAACAGACAATGTGTATTCAGAAATTTTCAGTGTTTCCTGACAGTTTTTTTTCCCCTCCCTTACTATTTAGAGTGCAGAAGAACTTCTGGACAATGACCCTTCCTTTTTCAGTCGGTTTAACTTAGTGGTTGCAACACAACTACCAGAAAGGTAAAGAATCATCTAAAGTTTGATTTTGTTCAGTTGTAAAAGTGGGTTTCAACTGCAGGCTATTCTTGCAGGAAAACTTGGCAAAACAGAACTCTGTCATTGTGAAGGAAAATTATGGTAAATGGCATGTTTCTATATGTTAATACATAGTTTAAAATCTGTTTCAGATCCATGTGTGACTCCCAGGTGCTGTTTCAGGTGCATTTGTCTGTCACATACTTTTTTTGTAGTGAAAATTGTTTCTGGTCCAAAATCACTGTAACAAGTATTTTTCTAATGTAAAACCTATCAGATAATAGGGTATGTGATAACTTTAGATCTTTGGAAATTTATTTTATTGTTTGTATAACTCTTTCCAATTTACATGTGTATGTAATTATATTTCCCATATAAAGTTTGTCAAGACCAGAAGTTCTGGGGGTCGTTTGGGGTTTTTTTTGATTTTTTTTTTTTAATTATTTTTATTTTTTTTTTTACCTCTTGCTCATGAGAGGCCTCTTGTATGCTGCCTTCCAGTAAGAGGTGCAGATCAAGAATGACAGCTCTGAGTACTGAGAAACCTGGGGGAGAAGAGCATGCTTCTGTTTCACCAGACATGCTGCCTCCACAGAAGCAAGATGTTGCTGGACGGATGATTGTTAAATCTTGCTTTTCTAAGGAAGTGGCTGTTCCTCCCCTTCCTTACAGCGGAGCTGGAGATACTGTCTCTCATAGAAATAAGAGCCAACTTGTATCTTTGAGGTGTTGATTCCCTTGCAAATAAAGTGTATTTCTTATGTGTTGTTCAAAAATCTCTCATTAGAACTGCCTCTACTGGAATTTACATTTGTGCAACACACAGATCTAATTATTTTTTTCACAACTGAAAGAAGTTTTTTGTTTGGTATTTGGAGCATTTGGGAGGACGGAGTGAAATATAAGTAAGCAACTGGATAAACACATTTCTGCCCTAGTGTAAGTTCACATATAAAATTATTCGTATATGCTTAGAATTATGGTAATACTAGTTCTCTCAGAAAGCTTCTTTTTCACAAATAACTCATATAAGAGTTAATGTTATAATTAACTGTTGTCCTCTTGTACATCTGGAAAAAAATTAAAATATGTTTTTCCTTACAGTACGTTGCTGCGTTTGGCTGAACTTCTCTGGAATTTTAATGTTCCTCTGCTCATCTGCAGGACTTATGGACTGGTTGGTTATATGAGAGTCATTATTAAAGAACATACAGGTTAGAGGGTTTTCTGAAATAAACACTTTTCTAAAAGGTTTAAAGCTTCCATATGTAATGTTAGTCTGAATTTTTTTTTTCATCTTGTGATGTATTTGATATTTAAGTCTTACATTGTTTGCAGTTCATCACCAGCAGCATTCTTTGAGGAATGCATAGTAATTATTGAATTGCCACAAATAGTGAAATTTGAGATTATCCTGCTATTAAAGTTAAGCAAAACACTTATTTTGAGAATTGAGCAGTAAGTGAGAAGGTGATACACTGTATGTGATGTATAGCTCTGATTTGAAGGCTGAACATAACACAGTGAAATGCATTGTATAATTTTTTTCAGTTATTGAATCTCATCCTGACAATACGTTAGAAGATCTGAGACTGGACAAACCATTTCCAGAATTAAGGGAACACATTCAGTCTTATGACTTGGATCATATGGACAAGAAGGTTGGTATGTGGTTTGCACTACATTCTCTAAGACAGATGCAGGCATAGAGCAGGGATGCTATGGAAGTGACTCTTGAGAGATTACTTGGGGTTTTGTGATGTCAGGTCTCACCTGAACCAGAGACAACTGTAGAATCAGTTGTGAGGTGCTATTTTTGATCTCTGCCCCAGTGTTAACAGTGTGTATTTAAACCTTAAGCAAGTCAGGGCCTTGGGAGGTAGGGAATATTTTTGAATGACTTGATCTTTCGTTAGACTGATTCCCCCTCACTCCCTCTTTAATTTTTATTTTTATGATTACCTGCTTATGCAGAACTTTGCAGTGTGGGTATTTCTGCACAGCCTAAGTTCCACTCCAGAAAAATATTGGAGAACTCGGCTGAGACACCCTTTTTTTAAAAGTAAAAGAATAATAATTTAATGGTTTGTGTTGTAGTTAGAGAATGTTATTTCTGAATCAAAATCTGGAACATGTTCTGTGTTTCCAGAATAGTGGAAGGGATGTTAGGAGACATTTAAAATAGGTTTTTAATGTTTCCTGTTTTTATCTTTTCTCAACTTGACAAAGATTTCTCTGCTGTTCAATTACAGGACCATAGTCACACTCCATGGATTGTGATTGTAGCCAAGTATCTAACAAAATGGTTCAACGAGGTATGTTGCAAAACGGGCTAAGTCACCTGTCAATTGTTGTTATTATTGTTGTTGTTGTTGTTATTGATGTCTTTTCTAAACTAGGTGGTTGTTTTGGCACTGTGTAACAAAGGTAACAAGGTAGAATCATTAAAAAAAAACCCAACTAATTGAAATACAAGTGAATGTATGTGAACAATGACAGACTCCTAGAGTTCAGCAGTCTGAGGTTAGTAGTAGGTATTTTAAAGAAAAAATCTTTTTGTGTTTTTAAATTCAGAAAAGTGAGCAGTTGCCTAAGACTTACAAAGAAAAAGAAGCCTTCAGACAGCTGATACGGCAAGGTAATATATGGCCTAGGGGTCACCTACTCATACTGGCAGAAATATATAAGGCAGTATCTGAAAAATAATCAGAAGTTCTCTTGGGGTTAATTTATGAAAAATCTGCTGGCCTATGCAGTATGATTCTTCTGCTAAATGGTTGTTTTATACAGGTGGATCTTAAGATCGCAAACTTGCTTATAAATGCAGTTTGGCATTGTTTCATACTGTTTGCTGTTGAAGATCAAGAGTGTGTTTTGATGTGGGTGGGAGGAAAGGCCTTAAGAGAAAATCCTGTAGAAGATGTTGGTATTTAACATGGAAAATGTGATAGAGGAAACCAGGTGGCTTTTGACACTGGAATTATTATTAACTGCAAGTTGGTTGGGCAGTTGACTCACCAAACTGCAGGTTATCCTTGCATCTCTGAATGACCAGTCAAGAGAGATTATGTAGCTACTGAATACACTATAACCAGTGTGTGAACAGATTTCATTGGTGCAAGTGTTTTAATCTAATTTTGCAGGTGCCAAAATTGACCTATTTCTAGATCTTACAAATGCCTCTGTCTTAAATATTTGATTGTTGAATAAAAACATTAACTACATTTTTGATATTTCCTCACTTCACGTTGGCATATGTGCAAATTGCTGGGTGGTTTTGTCATCCTTATCCCCAGGCTGGGCCATGGAAATGTTCTGATCTCTAGTAATTACCTTTGGTTAAATCAGGTTTTTAGTAGAGTCCATTCCTTGGTCTGGCATGCTGTGTGGGTTCACAAGTATTTGCAAAATTTGAGGAAAAAAACCCCAACACATTATTGGGAATGGGAAGAGAATTGAACTGCCTTTTTATTTCCATCTACGTTAGTTTAGTTATTGTTAACTTTTATTATCTCTCACACACAAATAAAGTATTTTTGAGACAAGTAACTGCTATTAAACATCACAGGAAAATGAATTATATGCAGAATCTACTGCTAAAACTAACTACGTATACATCTTACTGATAATTCAGTTCTTTGCTCATTAGCTTTAATGCCACAAAAACACGCAGAGCCAGTCTGTTCTCTTGGTAAGACATAAATAAGATGTAATTCAGGGAATTGCATGTTGAATTTCTTTTCAATAAGGTATCTTAAAGAATGAAAATGGGACCCCAGAAGATGAGGAAAACTTTGAAGAAGCTATAAAGAATGTGAACACAGCATTAAATACAACAGAGGTAAAATAAACATTTATATGATAAAACTAAAGAAATTTCAACTGCTTTGTGTTTTTTTCAGATCATATTATGCACTTCTAGGACAGGAATTCCATTTGCAACATTTATTTTTAGGTAAAGCAGGATTAGTACAATTTTAAAATGAAATAATGTGAAGTAATACGGGACTAGAAATTCTAGAAATCAAAATTGACCTGGCAATTCTTTTTATTTCCTTACTCATGCAAGGAAGTTACTTTTCCTTCTTGAAGACTTGAATTCAAGTATAGAGTGAGTCAGTAACCACAGTTCATTAGTAGTTCATTTCTGTCTTAGACTTTTGCAGTTTAGCCTGTAAAAGAAAATCTGTTAAGTGCTTGGTACAGTTACAAAGAATTAGCAGTCACTGGTGTGGATGATGTTAGACTGAAATACATTGCCGAGCGACCTGGAAAGCATTTGTGGAAATTGTGCCATATTGAAGCTGGTTGCTTCAATAAATACAGTATTTATTCTGTATAGAAATCAAGGGCTGCAAGGGACTTCTGACTCAGCAAATTCACTACTTACCTCTTGAAGAAACATGTTAAATTCCTTTCTTAAACTGATCAAGCTTAAAAACATAAAAATTGACATTTTCATTGTTTTAAATAATACTGAAGTAGTAACTCATGATTTAGAATTGAGCTCTGATTTCCTTCATCTCTCATTCATGGTAAATTGTAAAAGCTGCATGGGGTAAAAGCACATTCTGTGATTCTTTCTAGATTACTTTTCATTTTCATTTGAACTGTGCTGATCCTTGCTTGGACTGTCATGTTAAATCTCCCAAGGAAGCAGCAGGTAAAACTTAGTGCTGTCTTCTCAGCCACTACAAGCTATGACCCCGGATATTAAGGAGTGGTTTCGGTTTCTGTGCCAGGGTGAACTGCAGCAGTTAAGGAGTCAAAACACTTTACTTTTGCAGCCCCTTTTCGCTTCCCCAGCCTTTTATGCTCCTCTGCCTCTAGGAGGTAGGATTGGTAGCTGGGACTGGTAGTACCTTTTGCTGATGCTGCTACCAGGTTTGGTTTTTTTTAAATCTTCCATGTAGAAGATGGAAATAAGGTGAGATTTTGTTTGTAACATTCGTCTTGATCAGAAGCATGTGCCTTGTTCTCAGGCAGTGCTACTATTTGAAATGTGTCTGAGAAGCACTATGTAGGATTCAGAGAATATTTTGGCATGAATTTGATGTCACTTGCAGTTGGCTCACCTACGTAATGAGTGTTGAGATAATTCAAGAAATTGGAAGTAAATAAACAACCCAATCCATTTTTTTTTCCTAGATTCCGAGATGTATTGAAGAGATTTTTAATGATGATTGCTGCATAAAACTCACAGAGCAGGTAATGAATAAATAAGAGTAAGACTTAAATATAGAAAAAGCATCATGAGTAACATTTGTGTACATAACTGTGTCTTGTGCATTTGCAGTCACCTTCTTTCTGGATTTTGGCTCGAGCTGTAAAGGAATTTGTGGCAAACGAGGGGCAAGGAAGCCTGCCTGTCCGGGGCACTATTCCTGATATGATAGCAGACTCCAGTAGATTTATCAAATTGCAAAATGTGTAAGTATAAAATTTTTTTCCTTTAATAGTTACTAATGATAGTAAGTAGTGATGACTTCACACCTCACAAAGTGCATGGATTCCTGTATTTAAAAAAAAAAAGTGTGTATGTGGGGCTGGAGTGAGACGAGGTGTGGGAAGCACAGCAGCCTGGCACTATCTGCTGTCCGTATAGGTGTTACTTGCCATTTGGAACCAGGGCCTAAGCCTTCAGTGCATCCCAGTTTCCTAAGGTTGGCTAGTAAGTGACTACTTATCTTAGTTCCAGGTCCAGTAAAGGCTTTCCTGTAGGTACATCCCATAGCCCAGCTGCTGCTGTCCAAAGCAGATTGTTGCTTAAAGACAACCTTGTGTTTTTTCTCCTCAATATATATGTCAACCTGGGTACAGGAATTGTAGTTTACTAGTTAGTTCCTTCAAAGGGCATTCATTAGAATTGAGTGCTTGGTAGGTAAGGAAGGGCAGAGTCTTTGTGAGGGAACGTGAACTGCAAATTCTGAACAGCATCAGTGCAGATCAAGATTTTAGGGAGACCATCTCTGAATGCGTGTATCCTCAACATAAACTTACTATTCCTGTGCATCCTGGACATGATGCAAACTGCTGGGGCAAAAAGACTGTCTTACAGTGTTACCACAGTTTCTTTACAGTTGATTGCTTCGTCCTCCTTTTTTTTATAATCTTTAGTGAAGCATTATCTTTCAGAAGACTCTAAATTTGTCTGTGCAGTTGTCCTGTTCAATTGTTTAAGTAAGAAAGTATTATTTCTAACATATTTTGATCGTTTCTTCATAGATTGAGACACAGCCTCTACTAGAAAAAGGATTTTGTGCCTTAATAGTATTTACTAATTAAAATAGAATCTGTAATTTTAGAGATGCATTCCTCAGAACTGTGACAAATAGCATTAAAAAGATGGATATAAAGAATCTAAACCTGTTACATGTCTAAAATAATTGATTGCTATTGCTTCATGGAAGTTGCTTTGTATAACGACAGTAAAGCCAAGAATTTGTGTCGTTGTTTTGCTACATGAAACCATAATAGCTTGGATTTGCAGATACTCTAGCCTGCAAATCTGAATTCTGTAAGCATTAGTCCTGAATTTACAAATCATTACATACTTAAGTTCTCAATTCCAATAAGCATTACAGGGTTTTACTTTGCAGATAAAACAGTTGCAGTCCTTAAAGTGAGCACTTAAATAGAATTTTATTAAATACTCTGTTGTTGAGGTGTTTGCATTGTCATAGTTATTAACAGAACTAATATGCTATGGCTAAAAATAGAAAAATACAGAAATTAATAAAAGAAACCCAATGAAGGACATACAGCTGTTTTACTGAAACTACTTAATATTCTTCCTCTGACTGTAGTAACATTAATTGTAATTTTAAATGGCTTCTAGAAAACTGTTCAGCATGTAGTTTTTAAGCCACACGTTTAATGAACAGCTCAGCCATGCCAAAACATCATACAGGGAGGTAATAAGAGGTAGCTCACATCCGTTCATGTGCCTTGTATTTTATCTTCATAATACAAAATAAAAAGAATTATCTTCACTGTGAGGTCAATGGCTTTATACTCTATATTAAGACTTATTTTATTATTAACAGATACCGTGAAAAAGCAAAGAAGGATATTGCTGCTGTTGGTAACCATGCTGCTAAATTGTTACAATCCCTAGGCAAGGTAATTACAAATGTTCGGCCATTCTGACAGGTTACAAATATTTTTTTCCCTGACATTCTGTACAGAAATAAATCGCAGGAGACAGATATGAAAAGAGAAGGCTTAATTACCTCATTGTTTTCAAAAGGCTTAAGTAAGTTCTAATGAAATTTAATATCTGTGGTCTGTTTTATTTATCACTTCTGGTTTGGCCGTATAAAATTAAGACATAAGACATACAGGGATGTATAATTTGCAGTTTAAGATAACTAGTTGTTCTTGTAAAAAAAAAAAAAGCTATCTAGCAATTAATATATTAGTATCTCTGGAAATATAAATTCTCTGGTCATTGTATGTACTGGAATGAGTATATTCTCTCTTTTAGGCACCTGAGTCTATTTCAGAGAGAGAATTAAAATTGCTTTGTGAGTATGCTTGGATTCTGTTGCTGTGTTTATGCAAATGATCAAATAATACAAAACTTTTGAATTATAATGTTGTTAGTAACTTGGTATTTGAATTTTTTGAGTGTTTAGCAGTTGCATCCCTCATCTTTAGTGTAAGTAACATATGTTCAGCATCTCTCAGTAGTGAGGCCATAAAAGTTGGCTTTTAAAAGATACAATGTTTTTTCAGGTCCAAACAACAGGTAGCAGTTGTCGTCCACTTTTGCAGGCTCTGAAAACTTCTGGTAGTCTGAAAAGGTAAAATAGGGATGCAGTGAGCAGTATTGTTGATGGCATTTTAGGTTATGTCTGTTCTGGATATGTGTACATGTCCACACAGCAGCCTAGATGAGCATCCATCTCATGATCATCCATCCATGAGCAACTGGAAAATTGTTCCGTAAGCGCGTAGCCAAGAGCATGCTGCCTCCCTGTTGACATATCATATGCTGGGAGTTTTGAGAACCTCGCAGTTGCTCATACCAGAGTGCTAGGTCATAGCAGCTGCACATCGGATTGTTTCATAGCGATGATACTGAAGAAGAACCTTCTGCTCATAGCTGTACTGTTAGAATGTTAATTGCGAATATGCGGGGCAGTGGTAGATGTCACGGAGAGAACCCATGTTCATTTGCAGCATGGAAGAGGCAAACATGAAGTTGATGGCAGTGATTGATGAATTACTATAGGAGAGCTAAACATGTGAGCTGTTACATTAACATGGCAGATATGTTTAGATTCTAGAAGTAAAGCGGCATGAAGTATTTCACTAAAATACTTGTGATCATAGACCTAAATGTAGTTTGATTGATTTTATGACTCCAGGCCACTGAAAGAAACAGAAAAGTGTTAAATGAAATTATAATTTCAGTCTTTCATGTTTAACACATCAGAGATACAAGTGTTTAGTAATTTGCGACACATTCAAGTAGGTAATGTTCTCCTTTCTGCATCCTCTGCTTAGGCAGCAACTCAGCTTTTCTCAGAGTAGTACGATGTAGATCTCTATCTGAAGAATATGGTTTAAACACCTTTAACAAGGATGAAATCAGTAAGTACCTTTTTGGCACCTACTTTAATTGCATTTTCAGCTTGAAATGGTTTTGTTATCACAAAGAATTGTATATTACACGTGCTGTTTCATTATACAGTTTTATAATTTGGTGTCAACTATAAGTATGGGTTTTTTGAAGTCTAGAATGTTGAAATCAGTTTGATTTTGAAAGGTCAAGAATGGCATTAGAGATTGCATGTTTTGGGTTTTTTTATCATTGCAGATTTTATTCTTGATAGCACATGATAAAACACAGCTTTCTTCAAATTTCTCTTTTTCTGTACCTCAGTTGTTTCTGACAGAGCTGGAAAGGTGCTTCCACCTGACTAAAAATATGAGAAAACTGTATTGGTCCCTGTCAGCTTATCTTTTCAGTATGTGAACTAGCAAACTAGTTACTTAATACTGCATTTTATTTTTTGAACCTGCATATATTAAAAACTTAAAAAGTTTTTATCATAATTTATTTTAAATCATTATTATAATGATTATCATAATTTTTTTAAATTAAGCTTATACATTTTGTCCAAAACTTTCAGAGGACTTGCATATACAAAGTGTATGCATTTTGTTTACGCATACATTTTGTAATATTTATAACTTAAGTGAAAGCGCCTTGAACTAATTGGTAATATGCAATGTGATTTAAGTAGTTAGACTACTGAGCTGTATGTTAAGGGATTTAAGACCTGTTTTATAATTGCAGTTGTTAGTTAAATACATGAAGCATATGTTTCAAATCCCAAAATTACAAGTAAGGGGTATCCCATTTGATGTTGTAACAGCTGTCACAGTTGAAAAGTGAATATCTTTACTGAAGTTTATATCAAATACATATAGTATGGTTTTGTCATATACTCTGGAGTCAAAATTGTGTATCTGGCAGTTGGCTCACTGAGATCCTCAGCTGCAGGTTGTTTCCATTCAGACTTCTTTTTACTGCAGATTTTACAGTTCAATCACATGGAAAATACTTGATTTCAAGTAATACAAAACCTTTCTTTTCCCATTTCATCTGTACTAGCTAACCAGTTCTCTTGCTGTTTGCAGTTTCTCATATGGATAACCCAGACAGTGAAGTAGTGCTGTACTTGATGCTACGGGCTGTAGATAGATTTTACAAGCAGCATGGTAGATATCCAGGTATGTTAATACCAGAGTTACTTCATGTCATCAAAAGAAATATGAAGATCCAATACTTACTATAATACTAGCTATAAGCTACAAATATGGCATTAGTTGTAGTTTTGTTTCCATATTAATGTGACATAAGAATGTGAAAATTAAATCAAGATTTTTTCCTGTGTGGGAATTTAGGAAATTTGTCTGAATTTATACCACTGAAATGGGTTCCATGGGTTATAAATCTGTTCAGCTATGCAGTAATTTGTCGTTACAATGAGTACCATCAACAGAATACTCAATTATTGTTATTACTGTAGTATTAATACTCCAGTATAGTAATCAACATAGAAACTTTTCAGAAAAATAAAATATGCTGCTATTTAAACCCATTAACTTTGAATATGAGTTACAGTTCTGTGATGAAACAGGTAACTTATTTTCCAGGTGTCTACAACTATCAGGTAGAAGATGATATTGGAAAACTAAAATCATGCCTTACTGGTTTCTTACAAGAACATGGGTTGTCTGTAGTGGTGAAAGATGACTATGTTCATGAGTTGTAAGTATTGTATCTTAAGGGTCGACTTTGTGGGTAAAATTGACCTGGAAGTACTAATTGTTACTTTGCTGTCCAGTTGTCGCTATGGAGCTGCTGAGCCACATGCTATTGCTGCCTTCATGGGAGGTAAGAATGCCACTGTATTTCTGAGGTCCACACAAACCAACCAACCTGCTGTAGTACATACTTGAGTCGGAAGCTCCGCTGTTAATTACTTTGTATTGTCAGAGCAGAGACTGTAATCACAGACTGTAGTCGAAGAATTAGAACAAAATCCTCCCACTTCATACTCCAGATGTGACATATAGAAAGAGACACAGCAGGGGTTTAAAGTCAGTAAAAGAAACCAGATAAATCTGAGCAGATCAATTCTAGTAGCTTAAAAATGTGTTTAAAAATAAAATGCTTGGAAGGCTTTGTGTTAATCCTTTAAATTAACACAATATATGTATGTTAAGTATCTATTAAATATAGATTGCTTACCTTAATTCAACCTGCAGGTATTACCAAAACTGAGTTCATTTTAATGGATGCTCAAAATTGATATATCAGTTAACTTTTGGTATTTGGCTTCATATGGTGCTGAAGATAATTATGTACTAAATACTCCATGGATGTAGGTATCTTTTCCTGATTAAGTGAAAAATTGTATGTGCAGTGCATTAGAAAAATATGTGAAGATAACTATTAAAGAAATAACAGAATATTTCATGCTACAGCAGAACACAAAGGGATCACAGTCAACTGACCCTTCAGTTCATTTAACTGTACATGATTTTTTTTTTTAATTGAACTTCTCTGTTTCATTTGGAGAATGCACAACTTGCATGGGTCTGTCTGCTCACATTTTTACTCTGTGTGTGTTCACATACACACAGAGAGGAAGTATATACAGCACAGTGTATGTAAAGCTGACCTTTGGAGTAGCAGCTTTCTGAGCCTGTTGTATACTTAGGAGGAAAAAATGCCTTTCACTACTTCTAGGAGTTGTATCAGGTGCTTCCAAATTAATTTGTGTCTAGATAAATAAGTCTTTTACTGTTTTTTTAAATACGATGTGCTAACTACCTTCTGGTTTATCTCTTTTTTTTTTTTTTTTTTTTTACAGGAGCAGCTGCACAGGAGGTTATAAAAGTCATTACAGGGCAGTTTGTAATTTTTAATAACACCTACATTTACAGTGGGATGTCACAGACATCAGCAACTTTCCAGCTTTAGGTTAATGATGTTGCGTTTGTTGCCACCAGGTGCTGCTGCTGCTGTGTTCTGTATATACTGTGGTATTCTGCCACTGACGGGACTGTTCTGTATTGCCTGCGAATTAAAGTTCCTTTCTTTGTAACAACTTTATCTTTTTTTTTCTTTTTTTTCCTGAGGACAAATAAAATAATACCAAATCCTGATTATTTTAAATCTAGAATTTTCTGATTCACCTTGAAAATTAAAAAGCAGCCGCAGCTGCTCGTGGGCAGGGTAAGTTGCATTTACACATGAGTTTTCTTGGTTTGCAGCAGCGCTGAGTGTGTTTCCTCAAAGCTGCCCTTCAGCTGGTGGGGAGGGACGCACACAGGGGGAAAATGGCGCCTGGCAGGCGGCGGTCTGAGGAGGTAACGTGAGGAGGACTCGGGAGAGTTGCAGGGGCTTTTAGTGGATTCAGAGGTGTTACGGAGAGGGATTGCTGCCTGAAGGCTTCGCGTTCGGCTCTGTTCATCTGGTAAAAGGGGTGCTTTTTTTTCCACACCTCGGACGATGGCCGGCTGGCCTGCAGAGGGGCCAGCTCCCGGGCGGGCAGGACGGTGAGGGGGCCGGGGGGGGGGGGCGGGGCGGATGGGGCGCGCGCAGCTGGCGGGAAGGGCGCGCGGCGGGCGCGGGGTGGCGGCTCCCTTCAGGCGGGGCGGGCCCGGTGCCGCCGCTGTGGCAGACCAGAGCCGGACCGCAGGTACCTCATCTGCCCTGCTTCCCGCCTTTCCCCAGAGCCGGCAGAATGATTTTGCTGTTTCATCCTTAGACTGTTGGCCTCTTCCACCACCCCACCCCCTTTTTTTTTTTTCTTTTTAAAATCCTTTCTGTGTGCTTTCCCTTTTATATTTGGGATAATCTGGAGTACTGGCTATGACTTTATACTTCAAAGCCAAACTCTGTTAATGGACTATAAATCAAACATGGCTTGTTGGAGAGGGAGAAGATGAATGATAAAATAGCACTGGAAGACTTCAAAGCACTGTCACACTGAACACTGTCTCTAGCAGACGCATCCTCAGCTCATGATGTGAATTTTGTTTTCAGTAGGACACCAACTATCCAGACTTCTCCCACTGTATAGGATTTGGCCACTGGGTTTTGAAAAGGAAAAGCCACCCCTGGCACTGGCAGTTTCTGTCCTGGTGTGGGCCATCAGCGAGGCCTGGCTGATGGGGGATGTGCCCACAGCCTCTGGGTGGGCTCCCTGCCCTCCCATGCCCACCCTTCTGCATGTTCAAGCCATGTGCTCTAATGCTGCTGAATGAGATTAATATATGTAAACTCTTTCTATGAGTGTTTCTTTGAGGTTTGAAGGGATGTTACCGAGTTATTTCCCATAACTGGTGAGGAAGAGGTCATCTTTTACATGCAACACTTGCCGGAAGTCTGTTGCAGCAAATCCTGTTACTGATCTTTTCATCTTTGCCCTGTGATGCAACAACAGAGTTGAGCTATTTACATTTGGCTTATAAATACAATTTTGTGTGCCTTCTATGTGTTGCAAAAGAAAAAGATCCAGCTAATGTCAGGACATAACTTTCTATAGTGTCTAAAAAACCTTGTGCTTCTATTAAAGGCTCTTTAATTGTATACATGTGTATTTAACTGAAGTTTAATGTAATGAAATTGGCTTTGAAGTGAGCTCATTTTTACAGTCTCTGTTAAGGAATATGTAGGTAGCTTTTGCTTTCCCTTAGGCTAGCAAGGTGGTAACAGTAGGGGCAAAGAACGGCGAGAAAGACTTGCAAGCTTTCCACTATTGAGGCAGGCTTAGATTTGCAAGAAAGCAAAATGCACGTATGCCATCACTTCTGAAAGGGTAAAGGAAGATGAACTATTTTTAAACTTTCCCTGTTAAAACACATGCTTCACCAATGCTACTGTAAAGACGTATATGGAGCATTTGAACTAATGGAAGCATCCAAGGAATGGGGACAGGAATGGAAAGCAGGGCTGGATGTCTTCATTAAGATTACACTGATATCTCTTAGAGCCTTTGTTCTACTTTGAGAAGGATAACTAATCCATTATTAAGCTGGATTTATCACTGATTTAGAGTTTCTACCTGGAGCTAAGTAATTTTTGAGAGATCAAAATAGGTTACTGTGACGCTTGCATCAACCTTTTGTGTTTGGGACTTAGGGCATTGTTAAGGGACCATCTTTCTGTTTCCAAATCTGAATTTGACTCTGCTACTCAACTAACACTCAGATGCTGGCACATGTTTGCGTAGAATCAATGCTGTGGGTTTTTCTGGTTTACATGGTTCATGTAATGTAATCATTTCTTTGGTGAACTAAAATCTTAGTTTAACAATGTCTCAGTTCACACTCATTGTCTTTGGTGTTGAGCAATACAGACAACGCATGGTTTAGTGGCTCACTGAGTAGCAGCAGGAGGCTGATCATGTTATCGTGGATGTCAGACATACCTGATCCTCTACATAATGTTACTTTATAGTCTTACTGATAGTTATTGGCTGATGACAAAGTTGGCAACCTATTGTAATGAAAATTGGATCAGATTTATTGTGATAAATGACACAGAGCTAGGTATGTTTTTAATGACAGGGACGCTTTTGCTGCCATGCAATGGTAACATGGAATCCCCTGACTTCTGTATAAGGTTAACTGTCAAAAGATAATAATGCAATAGTTAAAAATGCAGTGTTACTCTAAAATACTGTATTTCTACAGGAAATCATTGCTGTGCAAGAGCATATTAAACTGTGTGTGTCAGATGATAGAGTAAACCCATAAAATTGGGAAGCATGCATTTTAAGAATAATTATTTAATTCATACAGTATATGATATACACTGCTAATCTGAATAGAAAAGACATTTCTTCCTTACTGTTGTAGAACAAGAACAGAGGTACAACCCGAAATGGAAACTCAAAAGCTGCAGAAAAAACAGTGTGGTAAGATAAGCATATGATTTGTCATTTATTAGTTGCATCAATTTTACAAAGTGTTAGTAGACTGTGATAGGTCTGTCATGGGGTGGTGAGCTGTTGGGGGCATGTTCTTTTTCCTTGTTGCCAAATTTTTTGATTCTGTATTGAACAGCTAAAGGGCAAATGTAATTACAAACTTCCAAGGAATAAATAATACCACCACTAAGTCACTTTTTTTTTTTTTCTAACGTTTACCCGCATTTTTATTGTATTTTAACTTCTTTAAGAAACCCCAAACATTACAGGTGTTTTAAATATACAATATCTGCTGTTACTGTTGAAAATAATTTTCAAGTAAGTCTTTTTACTATATCCAAAAGACTAAGAAACAGGTTTTTCAAAGTGGTTTACCTACCTAGGTTTTATATGGGTACCTAGAAAAAGCTTTGTGTTAACTTAATAACCTAACAACCTGATTCAAGATTCTAGCTGCTGTGGTAATAAGTCTTCTGTAACTAAATACCATATAGCAAGCCTTGCTTTGTTGGATTCTTCCCCTCTTCACTCTGCAGATTTGCACTTGTATTTTCACTCTGAATATTTTCATGGTTCTGTATTATTCCCTTAAATGCACTTAATGCACCTTGCAATTGTGTATAATTTAGTAATTTACATCACACTAACAGTTGCTAGTAATTTAAAGCCAGAAATATTAAAGAGCTGTTACTTTAGCAAAGGAAATCATGCTCAAACAACTAACTATGGAATGGAAGATTTTTACATTGTGTGTTATTTATAGATGGATATAAGTGGTGTGGCTCCATTTTTTGCAGTTTTTTCTTTAAAATATGTATACATACTACATTTTGGTGCAAGTTTATTGTAGTACTAAATAGATTTAAATAAAGAAAAGAATAATTTTCATGAAGTTTTTTGTGTTTGCTCTTAGATGTGAGAACAGATCTGAACTTACTGCTTGAATGCCTTAAATATCAGATGGACTGCCCTGTATCTCAGAAAGAGGCTTTGATCACTATTTACTCAATTTGTCAACAAAACAGTAAGAAGCATTCTTCTATAGAAACAATGCAATCATTTAAGTTCACAATGTATGTTAAGAAGCTGGTTGTCACTGTAAAAAAAAAAAAAATTTTCTACATGTTACAAGGTTTGAGAAGTCAAAATCTTGGAATGTTTTCATTTTACAGAGGACTGAAAGGAAAGGTTTAACTTTTGTTCATTTTTTCTGTTACAGGTGAAGCAAGCGAGTATTTTCAAGAAATTGGTGGTTTGATGTTTATAAGTGATCTTGCAAAGTCAAGTGTTCATTGCATAGTAAAGGAAGCAGCTTTATTTACATTAGGAATTATAATAGAGAGTAATGGTAATAATAAGTAATATTATTTGTATTTCTGAATAAGTTATGATCCCATGTTACTACTTCTGCTTGTGCTTTGTCTCCATTATATTTTTGGTCTCAAAAAATGAGATTACAAGGTTATCAGTTCAAGGAAGGGGCAGTAAAGGTGCCACTGTGTCACTGTCCATCCCCAGATCTGGAGAAGTACCTTGCTGATTTGTGTAGACAGCATGTCTTTATGATACCAGATAGCTGTACTACTACTCTTCCTCAGCAGCAAGTGTTAAATAACCCCTAGATTGTTCCAAAGTTTGCCTGCCTCCTGGTTGGTTCAGAACTGACTACAGGGGGAAGCCCTTAGTCACCTTGTAGTCCTGTTTTGTTTCCACTCACCAATTGCTGGATTAAACCTACACTCTGGTCACTATATTACAAAAATTATTTAGGATTATGAATGTCTTGCTTAAGGACCTAATGATTTTTTTTTCTGGTTTCAGTTTATTGTCAACAAACTTTGTGTACTTCTGCATTGTTTGAAGACCTCATTTTATTTTTAGTTAATAAGGATTCTGGTGTGAACCTGAAAAGAATGTCTGTTTATGTCATCTTAGTACTGGTTTCAAATAATAGTAAGTTGGTTTTGTTTTTATTTTTTCTGTGTTATAACACCACTTTCTTCTCTTTGCCAATCTGCAATACAGAAATTTGGGACATTCAATAAATATTTTTTTGGTAAAGTTAATTTCTATAAGATGAATGGTTGCATGTAACTGAACCTGAATTGTCTAAGTAGATCATCACTCACTGGGATTTCCTTAAATAGCAGAAAGTGTTTTAGTTCTAAAAATGAAATTACAGTTTAAAAAAATATAATGCAAACCAGTAGTTTCTGCCAATGTATAGTAAAAAAAAAATAGAAAGAAATGGAACATTTTTGTCAATGTGTTGGTGTGACTGGGTTTTTTTGGATATATGATTAGGAAATGGAAATAGAATATATATATATGTAAATGAAACTTGATATTAAGATTTTGTCTCAAGTTGCATGTGTCTTTGGAGTTGTGTTCTTTTTCAGAAAGTGGGCAAACCTATGTCAGAGATACAGGCTGCATTGGTCTTCTGCTGCAGTTATTCAGGTAAGCAAACAGTTGTAATTCAAACAGAAAAATGATACACTATTTAGGACTTCCTTTGACTATTTGGGACTTGTTTGCATTGTTCTTAACAGAACAACTCTTTCCACCTCTGAGATTAATTTGTCAGATGAAAATACTAATCAGTGCTATCAACTGTGGTCTTCAGTCTGCAGTACTCTCTGTGCCTGTGTTAACAATCCTCAGAATGGTAAGTGGTGGTGTTAAAATTGTGAGAAATGTTTGAAATATTTCTCCAAAGTGACAACAGTTTGTTTTTATTTTTACTGTTCAACTGAAATTTCATTTTACATTTTGATTTGGGGTTATTTGTTTTTACTTTTCCAGAAGATAATCAAAACATTTGCTGTTCAGTTTTTCCGTATGCCAAAGAGTGGCTCGAAAGTTGCACGGAGCCAGAGATAGTTCGTCCTATTTGTTCATTCGTTGGTCTCACAGTTGCAAATAACTGTAAGTGCACCTCAAGCTTTAAATAGTTTTTCTTTTGTAAAAGCAAGTTTAATTTGATAGTTAAATGTTTGATTTCCTTCTGTCAATCTCTACAAATTCATTTGCTGTTTTCCCAACTTTCACCCTGAAAACTGTATTCCACCATCTTTACTTACACTGTGTTGTGCTTAAGTCCATAATTCAAGCTGCTGTATTTAGTAAGGTCAGTGAAAACTACTTGGAAGCTATTTTGATTAAAAGCTTTTTACGAATAAAAGTCATTATTATATCTCTGAAAAAAATGACTTGGGTAGAACTCGGGCATAATGTTTTCCATTTGTATGGAAGTATTAGGGCCACGTGTTTCCTGTAACTACATGTCTTAGGATTAACATATATCCAAGTTCTGTTGTATGTGTGGAAATACAATGATTAATACATGCACAGAAAAATTGTGATGAGCCTAATTGATAAAATGCTAAAACAATTTGCCATTTGTATTATTTAAGACATGTTTTTTCTTTTTGTCACTAAGCATATGTGCAGAAATATTTTGTTTCTGTTGGAGGACTGGATACATTAGCTAAAGTTCTCATCAAGCTTATGCATGATTCCCGTATGAGTCACTCAAGCACAAAACTTGCAGTAGTAGTAACAAAGACTCTGGATGCCTGCATTGCTAATGACTGTGAGTGAAAAGACTACTACCTTTTTTTATATATGGTAATTTTAAAATACAATTTTTAAGGTCTGGGTCTGGTGGAAAAGTGATATGAATGGATGCTAAAAGGCAATGAAGTTATGTATATCCCAGCTGATATTGCAGTCTTAAAAATTCAAACATGTATATGGGCAATGGTTCAGTTCATCTGAGGTGGGTTACTTTCCCCTTGTTGCTAAAATAAACATAGTGGAAGTTAAACTACTGAGAATTAAAAATAAGATGCTAGAGCTAGTTTTGTGTAAGTAAAGCTTAGAACTGGATGTGTCAGTCGTCATATCCTGGAGTTAGAGCTGTGTTTCTGTAGGCTTATGCCTAAACTAATAAGGTTTGTAAGCTTTAAGAGGCTTTAGTAACTCAGGTGTGGAGCTGAACAAACATGGTATGTCTGCATAACACACCTTTACTCTGATTTGCTGCCTGGACAGTGCTATCTGAATGAGGTCTTTGTGTATTCATCAGAAGATTTTGAGAAACCTGGGAGTGTGAAACTGGGCTGTTGGCTATGATTATTTTATTTGACACTTCTGCCACAAGTACTTACTAACAGAAGTTCAACAAAGTTTGAAAGCATATACCTGCACTAGTTTTGAGCCTAGTTTCAAAGATGTTGGTATGTGACAGGATTAGGTTTCAGCATGTATGTAGTAGCAGTGCTGTCCCCAGTCAGAAACGTTCCTAGCTCTTTTTGTGTCAGATAGTTTATGTGTCAAACTTTATTCCCCTCTTGTTGTATTCTGGAGCTGATAAAGGATGGGGAGAAACTCAGCAGAGGCACACTGCAAAGCCCTTGTTTATCAGGGCTTCTACCACATCTTTGTGTAACACAATCTGGCAGAAAGGGCAGTGTTGGATATGGGGAACGGCATGGGCAGAATTACTGCACCAGAAGGGATGTGGTAATTTGAAGTGTTAAAATGCAAGAGAGAGAAGAGAAGGACTGTGCAGTCCCAAGGCTTTTAGAGGTTTGTAGAGATCCCTTGGAAAAGAGCATTTTATACTTAGGTGATGTCTGTACGCTTACCATCTAGTTTATTTTCCTTCAAATTATTTTTAACATAATAGCTGCCATGGGTGTTGTCTTGACAAAGTATCACGCTGTGTCAGAGCTACTGAAGCTGCTGTCGGATGACACTCTGGATACAGGAGATAAAATGAGTGTTATTCTAACAATTGGACACTGTACTGAAGTTTGTGGTAAGAATTGTTTTTATTTTTTTTTTCTCTCAGTTTCTATTAAATTCTCACACACTACTTCCATGGTGTGATGTCATCAAGACTGGAACATGAGGGAAAGTTCTATTAAGTAATGTACTATTAATATTAAGAAAAATATGTTTGCTATTTTCAATTTTTACCTTTTAAAACATGTTAGCAGATAGTATTTTTAAGAGCTTAGAAAAAGTAGACTATTATGCAAGAACTCAGAGCTGGGCCTAGGTGTCACAGGGTAAAAATCTTCAAGACATGGTAACTACAACAATACATACATAACAAAAGATGACTCTTGATATATATGGCTTCTGTCCACTGTTTACACAGCTATTGATGTTTTTTAAAAAAGCTATATTACAGTATTGTTTTTGAAGTAACATAAGCAGTAGGTAACTTGAAATATTTTTGCCAGGCTCCTCTGGGCTTTCCCAAGCGTATCTGGTAGAAATGAAACACTTAAGTTGGTATTTTATGTTAGTACAAGCCAATAGAATAGGAAGTTGTGACATACTGATCATTATTTATACTTACCATTTTTGCTCATGTATGTTCAGAAATTCAAAGAAAAGGGATTATGTTCACAAATCTGATTATCATCCTCTAAGTGTCAATAACAAGTTCAATAATTAGCTCAGCAAGTCATCAATCTGATTATTTTAAGACATGTTTCCATGACGAATTGAAACAAAGCTCAATGGAAGGTGTCTTTCAAATAGAAATATAATTAAACCAACAGAATAAAAGTTTCTCTTAAAATGTCAACACTAACAAAATCATATTTTATCTTTTGCTGATTCTTTTGTTTTATCAAGTTTAGACAACAAAGAATTATTTTTTGAAAGTTGTCAGTTTTATGAATACATAGTACAAATGAGATCACATTAAAAAAAATTAGCTAATTACATGGTTAACAAGGAGGAACAGATTAGCTAGACCAGGATTAAACTACTAATTTTATGAGAGTTTTGCTAATTATAAACTTTACACTTTTGGTATTTCTGCATCTCAAGGCTTACGTAAATGTAGCCTATATACTTTAGGAGTATATAGCAGAGGAAAAGAAATACAGAAACCATAATTCAATATTTTAGGCAACAACTAAATGAGTTTGGATCTCTGTCATGTGTCTCAATCCTCCTTCAGTTTTCTTACAAGAACTTTGAGCTGCAGTCAAATCATCCTGTGTGATCTAGAGCACTTCTGCTGCAGCCCTGGTAGTAGGTCATTAATTACAGCATGCTTGGATCTGTAATGAAAATCTCTTTTTCAGAATTTCCCTGAAAGTTCTAAGTATTAGGTTCTAAATTACTCTAAGATTGTGTATGAGAAAACCAATCTGTTTTCCTTTACAATGTCCAATTTTAGAAGAAAACCAGTGTGAACTGCTCCAGAACAATGGTCTTCCACTTATGATTCAGGTATTAACCGAGTCTCAGGATGAGGAACTAAACAAAGCTGCTACTTTTGTGCTGCAAAACTGCAAACAAATGAGTAAGGTTATTGTTACTGCTTTAAAAATTAAAGATCATTCCCATCTTAAAGTTCTGTTGACTTTCTAAATTATTTTTAACTGTAGGAGGTTTGTAATTCTGTGTACTCAGAGATGTCTGATTTCTGCAAAAAGAGTTGCATGTTTGCCACTATGGACTGATTATGGCAGTTAGGCAGAAAAAAGAAAAGTACATATTCCAATGATGTTGCAATAATGCATTTGTGAAAATTATATATGTAGGGCCAGTTCTTAAAGCATTCCCATCTATAAATTATATGTAAAATACTAAAGTAATTTAACCATGCAACTGGTACTCTCTTCCTGGGTATGTACCATTGTATGTAGAGAATAATCAAGCTGGAAATCACCATGTCTACAATTATTTGGCAATACTAAAAAATCTTGATCTTCATTTTTAAAGTTGGGTATTCTGAAGTACCCTGTTTAAGTTTTTTTTTAAATTAATTGTATAATACTACCAATGAAACAGAAAGACACCTTGCCCTTTAATCTCTATAGCATGGAAGGTATTATGCAATTGGTAATTAGTAAAAAGCATGTATCTGCATGTTTGTACTGAAAACATAACTGAGTTATATTTAAGATTGAGAGGCTGTGCTGATTTGCAGTGACCATTAATATGAAGTTTTTAAAAAAACAGACACATCCATACTAGTAAAGGGCCTATAGAGTTAGGAATAAGTCAATGATAAAGTAATTTTTTAGAGCACAGCATCATTGTGTAAAGAGCTGGTAGTAACTGTAGTTGCAAGTTTGTCTCTTGTAACTTTTTGTTTGCAAGTTTATATTTGAAGTGAATTATGTTTATGTGTAAATTTAAGTTGTATAAAAATTACTATTTAGAGGTTATATGAGGCTGTCCCTCAGCATACTAAACTACAATAAGTAATTATTAAGGTGTTTAGTGATAAAATTTGGAATATTAATATTGTTTTATATTTTATAAAGCTGAACAATTGTCCCTGAAAATAAATGATAATTCATTAAATGTGAACAATGCAGAAGAGTTGGATATGCGAGTCAGAAAAAGAAGTCTACAAGACTACTGGAAGAAAGCAAAAGAAATTTTGGACAGAATAAACTTGATGGAAAAAGAACATGATGAGGTTGGCCTATTTACCGAAGTAGGATAAAACTAAGCAAATCCTTCCAGAGTTTAGGGAGAAATAGAAAGTAAACCCTTAAGATAATTTCAGTGTGAGCTAGAAAAGTAGGGGGAAAACACTGGATGTGTGTGAAACTACAACCTGCAATTTTTACCATTACTGTATATCATACAGAGTTAGAAGTATGCAGGACAATTGGAGAACTCAGGCATCTGTATTTTTATGAAGCATTTCAGTTTATTATAAACCCAGATTTTCTACAAAATTGAGATCATCTGGACAAAGTTATTTTTAACTGTTGATCATTTGAACCTGTAATTTTAATATTTGCAAGCACAAAATGCCTGTGATTGTACAGATATGGTGAGATAGATGGTAATGGAAAATGTGAACATAAACTGAAATAAAGTTATTTCACATTTTCTTTGTGCTGTATAACTACTTGGTATCTCTGGGTCTGGAATAGCAATTTTTGAGTTAGTTGGATCTTAATTAAATCTTTTCATTTCTAGAAGTGCCTTGTATTAGTAGCAAATCCATCACTTCAGCCTGGAATTACCATTTAGTAACTCCTCCTTCAATGCCTTCAGCAGCACTGCTGGCTTATTGGCCCTCAACTCAGTCTGGGATTTTTCAAGCTTCTCTGGAATTTGCTTTACCTACAGAGTTAGACTGGTCTATCCTAGTTAATCTTGTTACTGAATTTATTTAATATTGTTATAGAGCTTGTATAGTCACTAACTAGTATTTTTCAATACAGGAAAGAGTGCAAGGAAGAGTACTTGTAGACAGATCTTCAGAATCCAATATGGAAGCATCAAAATACCATGAAGTGAATCCTGCTGATCTAAAAGCTTACGCAGAAAGAACACGTGAAGTGCATTGTCTGCAGTTGGCATCTAAGTCAGATGATAAGGTTCTTGCTTCATCTGTAATTTCTTCTCCAGTGAAGAGTAAAATACTGAACACTATGGGTCCAGTAAATGCTTTTACTAGACAAAGTAAACACATTAATATTCCATGCTCAGTGAATGAACTGCAAACAGACAGCGTACTTCAAAGTCACAGTATGAATGAAAAAACTGCTTGTGTAAAAAATCAGTCTATTCTTCAAGTAAGGTAAGTATCTTATACCTAAGCAGAAATATTGAGTTGTTCTTTAGTAATTTCCAAACTGAATGTCAGCCTTTTAAATGAGCTGTTACTATGTCTTTTTCTTCTGGTGAAAAGACATAGCCTTTTGGTGGATCACTAGAGAATATTCTGTGGAAGTGTTTTTGACATTAACTCATCATTGCTTCCTATGGTTATCTTTCCTATTGATAAACAAAAAAATAGCTATAGGCAACCTGCAAGGATAAATACAGATTCCATTATCTTGAATTTGTATCTGGATTTATTCCTCAAGAGTGTGAACAAAACTACATTTCTCCCTTTTTTGAGTTCCTCATTTTTATTGTGCTTTTTTAATGTGGTTGGCCGGACCCTGCTCCTATACAGTTTTTTTACATGCATTATACCATAACTTTGCAACTAGCACAGAAATTATCAAGGGCCTAGGATATTTTCCATGGTACATTCAGGTAATTTTTGCTTTGCTACTAATGAGCATACCTTCACACAGCTTCTTTATTTATGTTGTGATTTCTGAAGCACAAAACTATTAAATTTTTTTTGGGGGGGAAAGAATGCATATGTATTTGTGTGAAAAGAGGAGTTATCCAAGCACAACCATGGATTAGGCTACTTGCTCCTGCAGCATTCAGAAGTAGTCTATGACACAGAAAAAAGCATGATTGCCATATCATAGGAGCATGCTGGTTGCATGAAAGTTAATCAGTGTAAGAAAAGCAGAAAATAATTACATTTTGGAGCAATTGCTACATCTGGTGAAGGCTACAGTATTTTGAAGATTTTGTGAAAGTTTTATATGCATTAAGTAATCTTTATGTGAATCAGAATTGCAAATGACTCTGGAAACCACCTTCCCTTGAAAGCACTGCATTCCAAATGCTGGAACAGCCATGCTGAGCAGCACTGCAAGGAATGCTTATCAGAGTTCTCTGGTAAGTAGATTTTTAACACACAATGATGACGTGTTGGATACTACTAGCCCCGTAACTTGGGATAATTGGAATCAATTTTTAAAATTCTTATATCTTTAATGTGGTTTTTGTTTTGCCTTTGGAACATGTGTATTAGTTTACAGGCAAATGTCCGTTGTGAATTTGATTTTTTTTTTAAATTTCTTCACATTTTGATCTTCCCAGTGAAGACTTACTTAAACAACCAGCAGAGATTGTCAAAAATATGAAACAGACATGCACATCAGGTATAAATAGCTATACATATTCCTTTCTTTTGTTAATTTTGACAATTTTATTCTTAATGAGATTTTAATTAGGTTTGTGTACTATTATAACTCCTTTTTTTAGATGTTATGTATCATTAGATGGCAGAGTACATTGTGTAAGAGAAATGTTTTTCAGATTTGCATTTATCTTCTTAGTCTGATACACTTATTTCAGAATTGGGATCTGTGCAATCAAATGTTTATTTATAGTTTAGTTTCCTGTTGATTTATAAAATTTAGAATTATGCATTAGATTAGTATTTGCCATAATGGTAGTTTTACAGGTGACTAAGCTGATTTCCAGGTTATACCTATTTAAATTGAGAATAAGTATTGTTCTAGTATATCACTTTTATTTCTGTTTGGAATCAGATGCTGAAAAAGTATATAGGGCTTAGTTAAGCAATGTAAGCTTACAGGGTTATTTTGTAGTGTTCAAGTTGAACTAATATGCTTTGGAAGTGTGATGAAAAAGCACTGAATTAAATGTAATTATTCTTGATTTAGAAAAGTGTAAATACAATCCATTTAACTTGAGGAATTTCACATGGATTTTCTGCTGGAATTATTAAATGCATGGATTATTAAAATTTAATAATCCACAAATAGAAAATACGATTGAATATAGGTATGCTGATGCATGATAACAACAGCAAAAGATAGGTTGAATTTTCTTAGTAGTTTTTTCCTTCCTAATGTAGATCAACATTTGTTCTACTCGGAGATAACCAAGGAAGCAAAAAGTACTTCAACTACATCTGCATCCCATGAAATGGCAGACTTAAGGTGTTTAGGTAAGTATTATCTTAGGTTTTTAAGCCTTCTTTTTATGGAGTCAAGAGAGTCGGCAATGCAGTAAGTGAACTGACATTACAGAAATTTTAACACATCTATTGGATTACCTATTATGGAATTCTTTTCTGCTTCCTTTCCTTTTTCTGCCCCTAAAACATAACAAATATTGAACTAAAGCTTACGTATTCCAGTTTCAGTCTATGTATCTTTTCTTAATGTGCCTTTACTAACAAACAGAATATGCAGTAGCTTAAAAGATGACACTCTACTTACAAGAATACTTAAGAGTGGGTGTTTTCGCCCTTCCTCTGATGGGAAGGAGGGAGGAAAAACATGTAGCCCTGCTCAGTTCCATCATGTTTTCCCCTGGTAAGCCTCCTAACTATTCTGCAGCCCTTCCATTTTCTCTGCCTTGCTGCTAAGTACAGGCAGTCAGTTTTACAGTAATCCAGGATTGTAGCCCTCAGTTACCCCATCTTCCACATCCTGGACATGGCCTTTCAGTAGGTTATATAGGTTATACAAGAATGCTGCTGGTACACAGTTTTGGAAGTGGGTTTTGTAATCAAGCTTGTGTCTTTAGTAAAACAGAACAAAAAAACCCACCAAAAGTGCAAAAAAAAAAAAAAAAAAAAAAACCCAAAGGAAAAAAAAAGCCCATAACCTGCTTTTGAACATCATTTTGGCATATGAATCTGAGTTGTCAAACTAAATTCAACCTAAGCTTTAGCACTGCTTATCTTACACTAGAATATTGCAGGTATGTACCAGTGCCCTTCTTATAATTCCTCAAAGTACAGAAGTTCTCCTTCAGCTGACGTAACTAGCTGTGAGAACATCCAAGAATAGCTAAACCATAAATTACCCTAGGAATGTCCTCAAAAACGAACAGGAAGGCTTCCTGTGAGGAAATTCGTACTGAATCCAGACTTACCATTTATTCAGTTTAATACAAATAAAAGTTACAACACAGAAAGTTTTGAAGTATAGCAACGACATCTTATATTTTGGCTTCTGGATAAACACGCAAAAGGAATTGAGCCCCTTTCTTCCCATCCCACTATTTTTACTTCTGTAGAGGATCAGTGCCTCATTTAGTACTTCAGGAGTTGAAGCGCAGTGTAATTTGGTCCCACAGGTCATGTTAAAACAGCTTTTTTTTCACCTGGCAGTTTATTTTTTTACAAGTACAAGAGAGCAAGTACAAGAAGTAAGTATGTTCAAGGACATACATAAAAGTATAACCTCTTTTGAAATGTGTATATGGAAAATAGGAGGTCAAATTGTAGATCATAGTGAGCAAAATAAAATGCTGGACTTTGTGATGGCTTCTTTAACATTTGCAGTTGTTGTTTGTACAATAATCCATTTTTTTTTCCAGGCTGTAGAGCAGGAGGACTATTGTTCAATAGTAAAACCTTTACCAAGATGTTGCAAAATTGTCCATACCAGTGTGACCGTCACAAAGTAATTCTGGAAGCTGAAGAAAGATATAAAAAGGAACTTCGCAAACTGGCTGTTTGTAACAACAGTAGATACCTAACTCCTGAGAGTAATTATGATTTTTTTTTTTTTAGTTGTTGCTATTGTTTTAAATAGTCTTTAAAATTCTGAACTTTTTTTTTTGTCTGATTCTGATTGTCCTGCTTTTGTAAACTCATTTGATTGACCAATGATTTGTACTAAGTGAGATCAGAACTAGCCACTTCTGTTTTGAGGATCTTTTTCTGTCTGTTTCTTGGTAGTAGTGATACATTCTCATTACAGGCTTTGATGAGTCTCCTGTGTGCCAGTTAGTCAAGTACTAACAGAAGGAAATATGTTAAGTTGAAATAAGTGTGAATGGTGTATGACATCGTAACAAGGTCATTCCATTCTAATATTACAGACTTAAGATGTAAGAAGCTTATAATTCTTAATGAATTAAATAAAAGCGCATCCTATATTTTTCTAGTTTAAAGGAGGCATTTTGAAAATTAAACAGTTGTTATTTACTTGCATTTGTACTGGTGTCTATCTTATATTTTCCAGAAATACTGCTGACCCCAGTGAAGAAAGAAAGACTGCATACAGAAATATCAACTTTTAGGAGCAAAAATGATATTTTCCAGAGTAAGGACTTGGTTTCAAAATTACTGCAGAAAGCCCTTACTGTCTAAGTAATTCTTTTGCAGGACTTTACCATGGGAGGCTATGGATAGGGAATTACTCCTTTTTTTTTTTTTCCCCCCCCCCCCCTGTGAATTCTGTGAAAAAACTGTATGATAATCGGTCAGAAAATGCATATTCTGTAGTCGTGGAATTATGTTACACATATTAGTTCACAACGAAGTTATCTGGCACTTGCTTTGTAGATACTGCTCTGAATCCTGTCAGGGTTACTTCCATGCCATCTGCTATTTTTCAGTTTTGTGGCATTAATTTTTAAAATGGAGAGATATAGTCGGGATCAGAACACAGCACAGTTGCTTGTTCCTGGATTCAGCATCACTCTATTACACAGTTATAGCTATGTTATCATATTATACCTGTTTCTGTTCTTGCATGGAGCTCTGCTAAGGACCTGGGTCTCTGTGTGTTGAAAAGTTAAAAGGGTAAACCTTGATGTATGCAACAATACTAGAGCAAGTAATTGAAAACAACCTACCAGAAAATGAAGTACAGGAGATGTATTTACCACACATATGCATTATGAGGTGTTGAATAACGTGTTATTAACAAGGTGAAGGTGGAAAAGTGAATGTAAATTCCCTCAGTTTCCGCAGTGCAATTTAGGAACTCTATGTTTACAGACCCATCAGTTGCCCATAAAAACTGATATTCTTTATAATACACAACTGCCCATTTGTAAATAGCTAAGTACATATGTTTAACAGTGTTTTATTCTGTAATACATCAAAAAAGTTAATGGTTATAATTTTTTTCCTTAATCTGCAGATACATATTTTTACATAATTCACAAGGAATTTTCTTCAGAATGTGGTGTTTGTGGGTACATCCTGCAGAGCTCCAACTACAGTCATACATTACCACATTCATCAACTAGTAACCAATACTGTTTCTTATGATCAATGACCAGAAATTTTAAAGTAGGCTGAAGCAGCTCTCTAAATCGGAAGTAAAATTCTAAAACATTAATATTACTTTTTTAAAAAAAGTCTCTTGAAAAATAAGCCCACCTATCAGGAACTTATTTTTATCTTCGTATTTCTAAAAACCTTGTTTACATTGTTATTTAATTAATTTCCGGTAAAAGCGGAACTTTTAGCAAGTAACCATTTGCTAAAGTAAACTGAATTTTCCAGCCTTTCTTCCAAGTAGATAGTAGTATGGCTCAAAAGATGGTTCTTTCTTAAATTTTAATTCCTAAAACATTACCTGTGTTTTGTGTTTTGGTTTTTTTGTTGGTTGGTTGGTTGGGTTTTTATAAGAAAGATGCATAATACAGGAGATGTATTTATTTTGGCTTTTTTTTCAAGGTATTCTTTTGACTCCAGTTAGAAAAAACAAATCTAATACTTCAAGTAGAGACGAACATAGTAAAAATACTAGGTTGGCTGACTACTATAACTTGAAACCTACCTATAAGACCTGTGAGTATTACCAGTATTTTAATTCTGTAATAAGCATAACTTTAAGATTAGGTTTTACATTTAGGTCAGGGCATTGAGAAAAGCACCTGTGCTTGCTATTGGAGACAAATGGCTAGGAATTTAAACAGGTTATGTTCTTGTACCTTCTATCATAGTATTACTGATGTTTGAGTTATTTCCTATTATTTGCTAGTTGCTTTCAGTGCATAAATAATTTTCATGTGTTAATGATGAGAAAAAGGTCTAATGAAAACGAGACGTTACTAATAAAGCAACATTTACATATTTAAGTTCATTAGAAGAAATGTTCCTTTACAGCATTCATACTATATTCAGCTTTGCAGTAGATTTCAATTAGGTTAAAGTAACTAAAAGATGGCCTTGTTCACAATTCCATAGTTTTCCAGAAAAACCAAGATGCTAACTTAAAGAGACAAAGAGTCAAAGAAATGTGCAGCCAGGAATGTCAGCGCTTAAAAGGAAATTGCAAATATTTACTTGACAAAGATGAGGTAAGTTATGCAAAGCCAGATCATACACTCATATATTTATAAATATCCAAATGAAATCACTATGAATTGCTTAATTTCTTTTTAAGTCTGCTTTAACAGGAGCCCAGTAGCAAAGTGAACCTTATGAAAAAGATATTCCTCTGTTGATTCTACTCCAGTCATACTGATTTATCTCTGAAAAGAGTTAAGTATTTTTCAGTTGGCAGTCTTTTCTGAATAATGGATATGGAAGTGTGCTTCTTCTGGCGCTAATGAAAATTTACGTAGTAAACAGAAACGTAAAGGAGTAAACATACTAAAGGTATAAACTATGTAGGCATGGCAGAAATGAAGGTGAAAGTCATGTACAAAATACTGTATTTCAGTAAGTGGGTGAAGCATCCTTGAAGAACTGTTGTTGTCTTGACAAAGTGATCATTTCTGTAGAACTACTTAAGATTGTGTTGTCAGTAATAATGCATTACATCCAAATGCAAAATAGTATGTACATTTACATAATTTTGAATTACACTAGAATAAATATTTGCAGAACAATGACATAAGTTTCCTGGGCACGAACACAAGAACTTTAAAGAAGAGAAGAACACGAAAAGATTTTACGACTGAAGAAATTAACTGTCTTTTGAGTGGAGTAAAAACCATGGGTAATCACTGGAATGTAATTTTGTGGTCTTATCCATTTCAGAAAGGACGGACAAGTGTTGATCTTTCCAAGAAATACCACAGGTTACTGTTGTAAGTAATAATAATTTAATTTTCTACTGATCATATATGCTGTCAGCTCAGTTACCAGCTGCTGTCCCTGAATTGACCTGGGGGGAAAAAAATAAAATAAAGACAAGCTGTCAGCCCCTGGTATTGTGCTTTGTATCAGTTCAGGCTGAGCGTTAGAATAGCCTCCGACATAATTCAGTCAGGGGCTGTGCTTGGAGAGGGAGAACTAAACTGGGAGACTATTAGAGAGCCTTTGAACCTTCCAGTGCCATCCGACAGGATAGAGAAAGGATAAGAATTTCAGTTAAGGACTCTAAACTAATCCCTATGTTTATTAGGAAGTTGATATTTTCTCTGCTGACTCTCTTTTCTGATGATGGTTTGTGAAAATCTCTGTGGTAGTTTTCACCATGTTTAATATGAGATTACACAGAGATGCTATCTATGGGATGGAGTAGATAGCATCTCTGCTGTGCTTTGGAGATGTGTGGGAGCATTTCATAGCAAGCGTTTTTCTATTGAAATGTTTTCTAAAATTGTGCGTTGTTTTGTGTCAACATTTGTTGTGATACTTTCTCTTTTATCTCTGCTTTATAGAAGCAAGAAAAAATGCAAAGATAATCAATAATATCTTTCAAGAGGATTTTGGATTTTGTTGCAGAATGTTGAAGAATAGCATTCCTAACTGAGGTATTGTCACAACAGTATGAACCCTTGAAGAATTTAGATTTCTTGGACTCATATTTTCAGATGATAACATTCACTGACAGTTATGTTTTGTGAATTTAAATTACATGTAATCTGATAAGAGTTGTTTGAGTTTTTTTTTAAGAATACTAACATAGCTAACAAAATCTTCAGCAGTAAAATTTAAGGATGTTTTTTAACTTAATTTAACCTTGAACATTTGATTTATGTAACATTTGATTTGGCTTTTTGTTTGAAACTTTTTATAATTTGCTTTATCATTTGTAAGAAAAGGCTATATTACTAAAATTAATATTTTATGTCAGAAACTGCTGAGGTTAATGTTGTGTCTGAATTTTTTTCCTCTTAATCAGTGAAATGTTTAAAGCAGGTGAAATATTTTTCATGTGTTTAATGTGCTGTATGTGTAAAAAAATTACATTTGACAGAAAACACCAAATGTACGGTTAAACACTGCTGCATATAGTAGGCAAATCTTAGATTGGTACCTAAATTGAAATAGAAAGTTGTGGAAATGTCAGAACTTCTTGGTAGAGGTTTTAGTGTGGTTCAGCTGCAGTATTTCTTGACTGATATTAATGGCTGGACCTACCCAAAGTACTTCAGTGTTGAACGAAGTGGCATGCACGTACTCGTGACATTTGGTTTCTGTTTACAGTTGAATATTTTTTAATGTATTATTCAAGTCAGTGAGCAGAACCACCGTTTCTGCTAATTACACAATTTCTACAGAAAGCTTTAGTGAAAACCTTAGTAAATTGATTTTTCAGTGATAGCCTTTGTATTTATTTTGTATTTTTTTATCTATTTTGATAAAGGAATGATTAATTAATTAATTCATTGTGGAAAAAGTTTAGTTACCTTATTGGCACTAGGTTTTCACTATGATGTAGCTTAAATGCTCAAAACCGAGCAAGATAACAAAAAACTGAAAGACTTGCAGTAAAGTGATGCCAGTGATATAATAAAAAGGTCTTCTAATACTTTCAGCTGTTGCAGTTTGGTTTTTATATTATTAAAATACTCAAGTACCTATAAAATACATCTTTAAATGGAGCTTTTCAAAGCAGCGTAGATAAATATTGGCATATGTATTTGCAGAATATGAGCCGAAAGGAGTACTGAGGAGTGGTACACACAACGGGGAGATTTTGGTCTGTTGTACACTGTACAAAAGCTAGTTTAGATGAGCTGCTGTTTTATCGATTGACTGAACGTGTATTAGTAATCCATATGATTCTGTCCTAAATATATTTCAAGTGGAGAAAATATGTAAGGTGTCAATCTTTACTTGACATCAAGTCAGAATATCACAATACTGACTGTTTACCTAATCCTATGTATAATTTAGGTCAGAAAGGACCTCTGATGTCCGTAAACTCATGTTCTCCGAGCGGAGCTAATTTCCAAGTTAGTCAAGTTGCTTAATGCCAACTTCTGAAAATGTTCAGGGATGAAACTCCCCCAGCCTCTTTGGGCAACCTCTTGTGGTGCTTCAGCGGCTCTCGTAATGCAGGTTGCCGAAAAGAGACATCATTAAAGCATTCTTGTATGATCCAGAGAGGGAAGAGTCATGGCCTAGAAGCAAGCGGAAACCTGATGTGTGAATTTGTGCAAGACAGTTATATCTTTTTCTCTTTTGATTGACTGTACAAACTCGATACATCTTACTCGTATTCTTGCGTAACGCTTCAGAATCCACATGTAACAGGCATTATACAAATGTAATTGCGTAAGAATAATTAATGTTTTTAGGCAGCTTAAGCTACCCAGCGTGATCTTTTGCACTTTGAAAAGCTGAACTGACGGACAAATCGCAAAAGAAAGGACGTTTACAAAAACACTTGGGACTTGCGTTGTAGTTCTATTAGAAGAACACGAATTATTGGTGGCATGTAAGACCTCAGCTGGGAAGCGGAGCTTGCTTTTGTAGGGAATTATCGGTAGCGGGCAACCTCACCGAAAAGCAGGCGTTCGTTCCGCGGCGGCGCTCCGCGCAGCGCTGGCGGGGCTGCCAGCCGGGGCAGCAGCAGCGCCGTGCCGCCCGCTCGCTGCCGCCGGAGCGGGGCCGGGGCCGGGGCCGGGCAGGGCCCCGCTGCTCGCAGCGCCCGGGGTGGGGAGCGCAGCGGCCGGCACCAGGGGGCGCCGGGGGGGGCGGCCCCACCCGCGGTGGGAGGCACCGCCCAGGGCGGGGGGCGCTGCCGGGGCTGCCCGGGCACCGCCTGATCGGAAAGCGGCGCGTCAGCGGCGGCGGGCGGCGGCAAGGGGCGGCGGGCGGCGGCACGGCGCGGCGGGGCCGGCGGCGCGGGGCGGCGAGGCCGCCGAGCCGGGGCGAGGGAGGAGCGGGGTCCTCGGCGGGCCCGGGTGAGGTCACTCTTTGTGGCTGCAGTTGGCAAGATGGCGCCGGTGCTGGTGGAGAAGAAGCTGCTGGGGCCGGACGGGCCCGGCGGTGCCGAGCTCCCCAGCGAGGAGGAGGAGGGGCAGAACCTCTGGTGAGCGGCCGCGCCGGGCGGAGCCCCCCTGGCCGCGGCACCCGGGCGGCGGCGAGCGGCTGCTGCGGGGCGTCGGGCGCCTGTCACGGCGGGGGTCTCCCTGCGCCGCCAGCCGCCCCGGCGCTCCTGCGCCGGGCCCGGGCCCCTGCGCCGGGCCCGGGCCCCTGCCTGGGCCGGACCGGGCGCCGCACCGGGCCGGGGTAGCGGTGGGCGTCGGCGGGGCCGCGCTCGGGCCCCGGTGACAGGAGCGGCGGGCGGCGCCGCGGCGTGTCCCTGCCCGCGGCGGGGCCGGCTGCCTGGGGGCCGGGGGGAAACGCGGGCCTGCCCGGCCCGGGGGGCGTGCGGGGGCCGGCAGTGCTGCGAGGGCGCGGGAGAGCAGATGTGGGGCGCCCCAGAGGCTGGGCTGCAGCGCTTGGTTTGCCGTCGCTTATCTCAGAGAACGCTTTTAAAAACACTGATCGCGGCAGGGGAAATGGTGAAGTACGGTAATGGTTTGTGGCAGGGTTAGTCATCAGCGGAGAAGTGGTGCTTCCCAGTAACGTGACCTCTTCCCAGGGAGAAGCACAGGGAATGGTACCGCACGTGTTTGGGAATTACCGGGCCTTTCCTCAAAAAGGCGGCGTGCCCTTGGCCTTCCACAGTGAACTTAAAGATCTACCCGTAGCATCATAGCTAGTTTGTAAACAGAAGGTTGTAGCTGGGCTGGCCCGTGCAGATGTGCTGAGCTCATGGGTGCTGTCAGCCGGGCCGCGCCTGGGCTGTGCGTGTGCGGGGCCGCCCGGCCACAGCGATGGATGCTCTTTTCCTAGGTCCTCCATACTGAGCGAAGTTTCTACCCGGTCAAGATCTAAATTGCCGTCAGGCAAGAATATTCTTGTTTTTGGTAAGTAACATATGCAAGCAGCTGGGTGGTTGGTGGTTTATTTTTCTTTTTCAGGAGCAAAGAGTGTTTAAAACAACGATGTGCACAAACTGACGTATCAGTATTAGGTTATGTTATATGAGCTACAGTATTATTGTCTTCAGGCTGATAGATTTACTTTCTTTTTGGTTTGTGCTGTTAGATTTATAACGTATATTTAAACAAATGGAATGTAATAGAGAATAATTAAGTGCATCATTCTCATAAGCCCTTGGGTTTAGCTGGAAGAAAACAAATAAATATGGTCTAAAAAATGTAGGAGGTACTTCTCATTGCTTAAATGTGCTTTGAAAAATCTTTGTACAAAGTTAAAATTAATTCTGAAAGTCTCTCTTTTTCCTGTAAAAACTTACTGGCAGGTGATGATGGTTCAGGTAAAACCACACTTATGGCTAAAATACAGGGAGCAGAGCATGGCAAGAAAGGAAGAGGGCTGGAATACTTGTATCTAAATATTCACGATGAAGACAGGGATGGTAAGTTCATTTTATATGTAATCTCTTTACTGTAATTAAGTAACCAACATGCTTTTTTAATAACTGTGGTTTTGTCAGTGTGCTTTGGATTACGCCCAAGTAGCTTGCTCCAGTGTTGTTCCATATATTTTAGAGGCTATATCAATTTCTTAGAAGTGAAATGTGTTTTGCGTTCAGTGTACATTCTCTCTCTTGCCCTTCTTACAGCTTGACCTGTGTATGAGGAAACATTTGAGCGGCTGTGAGGATCCATTTACTTTTAGGGTAGATACGTTTGCTGACGGTGTATTACTGGCAGATACATTGTCATTTGGTGTGACTTCTTGAGAGCCATAAAAGTAAATGATACATCCGTGAGAATTTAATTTGCGGTATGGATTTCTAGGTGTGGGGTTTTAGTGGGGGCTGTGCGTGGAATTTTGGTTAACTGTATCTGAGGTGTTTTGTTAGAATTGGATGAGCAAAGAACAGAACTTAAAGTCAGCATTACTATTTCCTTTTCGCAAATTGGAGCTTGTCTCTTTGCCCTTGTCTTTTTCTTTGTTGCTGTTGATGATTGCTCTTCTCTACTGTATGGGAGAGGGATGATGACAGGAGACTGTTTAAAAGCAGGTCTAATGATCAGAATACTCTGTTTTTTAGGATAGGGACAGGAAGAGATGAGGATTGAGTTAGTTATGCTTGCTCCTAAATCTGCCTCTGCATGTCTCATTTTGCATAAACTGCTGGACCTCTTTGTGTTAGTTTCCGTCTTCACAAATAAGAAGACTGTCATTCCCCGTTTTTTACTTCTTTCTGAGTTTTACGTTCAGAATGGGGAAGCAGTGGTGGTGGTTCATCTGTGTTCCTGTAAACGAATGAACTAGGAAGGTCTTATAATGGTATTTTGGAAATGGAAATGTACTGAAGGCTTGCACGAGTGATTAAGTACCATATGTGACTGGTTGTTATGGAGATGGGTCCTGTGCACACATGGTAGTAAACTGTCTTTGGATACTAAGTTAGGTGCAGTCAAAAGATGAGTGCATTGCCTGTGTCCTCAGTGGCCACCTAATCTTGCAGTACCTAAAAATTTGTTGTGCTGTAATTTTAAGTGCTGAGCCATTCTTGGCTTCTTGAGGTTCTTGGTGTGAGTTCTTTCTCACCATGCACGGTCTTCTTCAGTACTGCATAAATACTTCAGGGGAAGAAAAACCCTATGATTAGCAGTGTGAAGACAGCCTGCGACATCAGGCTTCTTGCAACATCAAAGGAGATGGCGTTACAAGCAGAAAAATGTTCGGTGTGCTATTTTCCCTGGTTCTATCTATCAAGCCTTAAGTATGTCCCTGCTTTGGAAATATTTTGGGGCTGTTCCTGCGAATCTGGAAGTGGTAAGTATTTGAGGTGATTAGAAGAAGCCTGTCATAAGAACCTAGGCAGCGCTGGCAGGAGAAAAAGAGACCTTTTTGCCCACCAGGCTCAGCTGTGGAATTCAGGTCTTCATGCATCCCTTAATGGATGTGTTAGGATCTAATAATACACGCCTCTTTCCTTTCTGTCTCATTAGTGTCATCAGCAAGCAAAATAAATAGCAAAGTGGGTCAGGACCTCCCAGCAGGCAGAGATAACACTCTTCCTTCTCTAGGACAGGTTTGAGTTTGTTTCTTTAAACTCTGTGTGCTTTAGATGTGTGTATGCTCAGATACAGATTTGGGAACAAAGCCTTTATAGTTGACCCACAGTTCTTGGAAGCCATAAAGAAGCTCCAGATGGGCATTTTGGAGCTTATGATCACATGTTCATTTTTGAAGGTATCTGCTTTTCATTACACCCCAGCCTATTCAGGACCAGCAAACCACAAGGATTTCCAGGGGCCTCAAATCAGCAGTGGTAACTGAAACTCTGTAGCAGAGCGAGAAGATCTTTTCAACTTCTTTCCCAGGTGCTAGAAGATTTCTTTGCTCTCTTTGCCTTTTTCCTCTTCATTTCGGTAAAGTTTATTCCTTCCAGGAGAAATATTTTGGTCATAGTGCCGAGTCATTATCTGCCTCCCACCTCCCTTCAAAAATCTTAAGGAAAATGGTTTTATGTTGCTTCTTATCCCATTTCCCCCCTCCCCTTCCTCCTTAAAGGATATTTGAATCTGGCCTCTCCTACATATTAAGTAGAATGACTCTAGATTGCTACATGCATATCTTAGTTTACAGTTACTTCTGTTTTTTCCCCTAAAGATTAGGTCAGTGATTAAATTATTCTTTTTTTTTTTTTTTTTTTTTTTTTAGGGAAGTTAAAGAAATGCATAGAAAGCATCTCTTTTTTTGAAGGACCCCTGCGGCTAATACAGGTGCCCACTAACTTTTTGGTTTTCACTGTCATCTGCTTGTTTCTTGGCAGTGGCTGGTACCTAGCTTGGATGGCAAGATACAAATCACCATTGCATTGGTAATTATGTAGCGTGCAGTACATTGGTCCCTAGGTCTTGGGACAGCTTAGGTCTGCTACTGAATCCCTACCTGAAAAATCTCCTTCCTAGGGTACTATCCCAAATTCTGCCTAGGTTAAGGTGTTTTTTCAAGAAGAGGTTTGGGGATGCCTGAGAAGCAATCCTGAGAGAGAGAGCGCGTTCTCCTAGATCATTAGCCTCGGGTACAATATCCTTGGAGCATATGGTGGCTTCTGCATATGTAACACCGTAGTTCATCTGGATGAAAGTACTTATAGCACTAGCTGTAAAGTTAACTCACTATATTAAACGACCTTGGAGCTCAGGCCCGAGAGCCCTCTGTTAGTGGGGTTTCTCAGGGAGTGTGGACAGTTTAAATTTTTTGCTTGCCTTTGTGATGAGCAGATGTTTTGTGTCTGTGCTGGTTAGTCTGCTTTTGAGAGCTGAGAATCTTAATTCGTAGGAGGTAGAAGAGAGGCTCTGCATAAGTTTCTTAAAGGGTACATGTTTCTGGAGTAGCTTTCAGAGTCTCTGGCAGTGGTGGTGCAGAGGGAACAAGCCAATGAGACAAACTGCATGGACTGGTTTTGTAGTGGTACTGTATGGGTTAGCTGGCAATTATAGAGACCACAGAGAACTTTCAGCTGAACTGCCTCACATTACAGATGCAGTACAGTTGTCCTGACTCTGCCAAATGTGCCAGCGAAGAAGAGCCAGTCTGTTGTTGTGTTTTTACTTGTAACAGAATCAAGCAGTCTTGGTTTTGTGCCTCAGGTTTGGACTGGCCCCAGTCATATCATATGCATATTCCCGTTGAACTGGTTATTCCAGGTTGAGCCAAGTGCTGCTGGGACACTGGTTTCTAATGGGAAAATTGTCTTTTTGTTAACATCTTTAAAGTAGTTCTCTTGAAAAATATTTTCCCCGGTTTTCCTTCTCTTCACAGCTTGGACAAGGGATATCTAATTACCTCTGATACCTTTTGAATAGATGCAGGAGATGTAGTTGCAGTTCACGGAATCAACCATCTGCAGTAACATCCATCAAAGCTGGAAAACTTTTTTTCATGGCTAAAGAGATAAGGAAATATTGACGGGATTTAGAAATGTAGTTTTATCAGATACTGTAATAGTCTTCAGTAAGTAGCACCTGCTTGTCCAACAGGCTGTTGTAATTGTTTGCTCTGTTTTGGTGTCTCATGTCATAGCCACTACGAAAGGCCCAGTTAACATTCATGTCATATGACTAATGAGGAGCTTGGCATGGTGCTGACAAAGTTGAATTTGCCATCAAGTCCTTGCCAAATTGTGAACAGCCAGTACTGTATTTTTTAAGCGTGTTTTATATTTGTAGCAAATGTAAATCATGAGCCATACCTCTTTACTGTAAGAAAGGAGCAAACCCTTTCATTTTCATACAATGTTATCTTTTTTTTAGAAGTATATTTTAATGTGAGTGCTAGACTTCCACTGTTGCTAGCAGATTCATTTCATTTGAGTGATAGTTCCAACTGCATTCTAGTTCCACCTCTATTCTGGTTTCAGTCTGTATTCTAGATGTTAAGCAGAAACAAAATCCTTAAGTAGGACAAAGGTTTTCAGCAAACAAAACCTTTGTAACTTCTACATACTGGCTTAAAAAGATGACTTAGAAGGAGTGAATTAGGATATTTATTATTTTTTGTTACTTGCTAAGGTGTGAAATTCTTTTCTGCAATCAAAGCACTCACCCAGGAGAATCTATGAAACTGCTGCTGAGAGTTCTAAACTTTCATAGATTATAGGTAGACTTAAGTTAGGTTTTTAACTTTCATATTTGCTTCAAAGAGAAACTTGTGCATAGACAGAGTATTATAATGTCTGTTAGTGACCTTAACTCGTAGAACGCTCACAGGGTTTTTATTCACTGGTAAATTTCTGCTTTTGGGAATGTACAAAGGATGTTTCTGGAATGCAGGGAATAAGGGTACGGCATAGATGTTTCATTTACTGTTGTGTAATAGTAAACGTGTAAATGTGTTCACATTACGTTGTGTTTTTCCAAACTTTTACCAGACTTTCCATCTGTCCTTAGAGGCCTTCTGAACGCTTTAGATTTTACATCTAGTGCTGTAAAAATCCTGTGTGCTACCAGTGAGGCGTTTTCCTGAAGTGGGGAGAAGGGAGGGCAGAAACAATTGACAAATATGCAAAGATGCATTTCTTAGATAAAGAATTATTGTAACTTTGCTGCAAAGGATAGATCTGAGAAGTTAAAAGCATAACTGTTGGCCTATTTGTGTGGTGACTGATGTTTGAATGTCTTCTGACAGCCTAACAGTACTTAAGTAGGAGCGTAAGAAATGCTAAGTGAAGACTGCCCACGTATAGCATCTTGATGTAATCTGTCAGTAACTTGGCTGTTCGGTAATTTTATCCAGGACCAGATTAGAAGGGATACTTTCTTCTCCTTCCAACTTCCCTGGTCAAGTTTGTGCCTTTTTCTAGAGCCAGTTTTTTGGATTCTTCCCTAGAGTAAAGTTACAATAGCCACAGCAACTGGATTTATTTTGTGAAGTTAAAAGATTTGGAGCACGGGGCAGGGAAACATAGTGAGGCAGAGTAATTACGAAGCTCAGTAGCTGTTTTGTAAATCTGGACTCCACAGGGATTGGTTTGCTGATCCATGTACTTCAGAATTCATGTACCTTGTCTGTAATACCTGTGGAGAGCCACAGTTCCCTCTGGACAGCTGTAGTAGAATAGGGAATACTTTAGAAGAGGTACTGGGAAGACTCTGGAAGATAGAAACAAATGGAGTTGTTCCTTTTCAGGAAGAAGTTCTGAGGATAATGTAATTATTTTCTTTTGAATAATTTTTTTGGGGTGGGATGGACAGAGTTGGTTGTTCAGAGTACCTGATACATGATTCCTGGATGATGCTTCATTTTCAGTTTCTTCGATTCTTGTCAAAGTTCACGTTTGGGGTAAAACTCATGCCAGCTGTCTGTCCCAGCTGATTTCCCCCTCCTGCCTTGCATTTCAACAAAAAATGTCCAGTTGCTATCAGAACACTGGTGGGGAGGGGTGTATGTGTGGAGAGAAACACAAAAACTACAATACCAAATCATTTGTCCAGTACTCATTCTGTAAGGAGCCTGCAAGTAGGAGCCAACGTTAAATCGGTGCGAATTAAGAGCAGGTAGCACAGCTTTAAAGTTTGTTAGGTTGTAGGTCTTATCCTGTGTTTGCTCCTCCTACACCTGTGCTAGAAACCTAAGCTGCTTATTGCTTCTATCTTGTTTGCAGCTTATTTCTGTTGTGAGATGTCTTTAGTATTTTAAACCAGCTTATGTGTCTGAGGGACACTCGGACTTCCCTGCTGGACTGAGCTGTAACGCCCCTCTTTTGAATTTGGTGTGACATATGTGCCATGTGAATTCTGCAAATTTAGGATTGTGCAGTATCTAAAAACTGTTGTGTCAACCTTCCTTAGTAAAAGCCAAAGAACAGAAATTACTTGTTAAAATGATAAGATTCTGAACCAAGAAAAAAATCCTGTTAAATGAGTCATGTAGGGATTTACACACGCACCTGCCTTAAAAATAAACAGGCGAGATCTCCTGGTGGTTGAGCTTTGGTCTTCCGTTTGACACGAACGTACTCATCTGTTTACTTGTAGACTTGCAAAGCAAAAAGTTGGCATCTCTTGAGTTACAACTACCTTTTTCTTTCAGATCATACTCGCTGTAATGTTTGGATTCTGGATGGAGACTTATACCATAAAGGGCTATTGAAGTTTGCAGTTTCTGCAGAATCCCTGCAAGACACCATTGTAGTCTTTGTTGCAGATATGTCTAGACCTTGGACTGTTATGGAGTCTTTACAGAAATGGGCCAGTGTCTTGCAAGAACATATTGATAAGATGAAAATTCCTCCAGAAGAGATGAGAGACATGGAACAGAAGTGTAAGTCTTTGTGCATCCATACATTCTTGTCCTTTTTTTTTTTTTTCTTCCATAGCTCTTGCAACCTTGTTTTGTAATAATGTATTTCTTCAGATTAGTGTTTTGAGAATGGATTGGATAAGAATTACTTAGAAGTTGTAACTACAACTCTGATTCAAATAGACTCCATTAGGCTTTAAAACAACTCTTCCAGTTTTGCTGTGCTAACAAAACATCAGGTGAATTAATGGTCTAAATCCCTTGTAATACTGATATTTTTATAGTTTGATTTTTTAAAAGGCTAATTTTAAAAAAATATTAATCATATTTTAAAAAAATAATGACAAAGTGAGCTGTCTGCTTTGCTGTGGTATCTAAGCCAGGTCTCGTTCTCATACTGTGTTTGTCTTAACAGCAGGTCCTGTTTTTTGCCCCTGTTTTTCATGGGGCTTAGACTGTGATCCTGGTACATCTTAATTGTCTCTACTACAGCCGTTCCTACCCTGTCACTTTAGCAATGTTGTCTAAATTAACCTTCTTTCCTGGCATATCTGTGGCAGGAAAGAATCTGGCACTGGCAAGCAGTCATTGCTGCAGTATTGTTTCCTGCAGCTGCTTTTCTTTCTGAAAATAGTTTTTAATGTTTCTTGAGAGTTTTTTCTGTTTTCGTATTGAATGACTCCAAAATGAATTCCTCCAGTGGAGAAGACCCTAGCAACACATATTCTTTTTCAGCTGAAGTGTAGATTCAGCCTGATGCTTGCTGGTTGCTGCTTTTGTTCAGGGCTGGTGGCTGGCTGTGCTGGAGTGTTAAAACCTTGCACATACTGTCTAGTAGCTTCCTTGGATTCACCTTAGGGAGCAGCGGAGTCAGTTTGGCCTGTGAACATCCAGACGTATTTGTATAGCTGATAATCCTTTCTGAATGTTAAGTATTACTTTCCCAAAAGGCTTATACCTACAGCATACTAGCTAGAATTTAAACTTAATGTTTGAAGGCACCTGGGTTTGATCACCAGGTTATATTAAAAAAACCCAAACCACCTAGAATCTGACAGTTTTTAAGAGAAAAAGCATTCTTTTATGTGTGTGAGATTTTTCTGGGAGATGGAAGGGCAGCTGTAGTCTCAAAATACAGCAGCTAACCCAATTTACGCTTTTCTGAGACACAGCAGGTTTTATGGCAATCCAAATAAACGCGGAGTTCGTGCACTTGCATTTTACTTTTGAAAAGAGAAGTGTTTTCAGCCTTCACTAAGAGTGTATTATATACATTATATATATATGTAATGTGGAGGAGCCTGTTACAGCTATGGCAAAGCTTTAGCACCGTGTTTGGGAACTTAGAAGATATTCCAATAGTATTGTCTTAAAGATTTCAAAATTAAAGTATTGTAGAAATTCCTAGTTTCTCTAGTGCTGTAGTAAGAGTGGAGGGAAAAGGAAGACTTGAGCCGCCCAGCCTGCAGGGCTCAGCTGCCATCCCATGGCTGAGCAGTGAAATTCGGGCCAGTATCAGCATGCTGGTACAGCAGGGAGGGGCTCTCATGTCTCCACTCCCGAACTTCCATCATGCTCCTTTTCTGTCATTGTGTAGGACACTTGTGTCACAGCATCACAGAGCTGTCAGGGTTGGAAGGCACCTCTGGAGATCATCTAGCCCAACCCCCTGCTAAAGCAGGGTCACCTACAGCAGGCTGCACAGCCACGTCCAGGTGGATTTTGAATGTCTCCAGAGAAGGAGACCCCACAGCCTCCCTGGGCAGCCTGTGCCAGGGCTCTGTCACCCTCAGGGTAAAGAAGTTCTTCCTCATGTTCAGCTGGAACTTCCCGTGGTGCAGTTTGTCGCCCCTTGTCCTGTCGCTGGGCACCACTGAAAAGAACCTGGCCCCGTTCTCTTGACACTCACCCTGAAGATACATGTATGCATTGATAAGGTCCCCTCTCAGTCCTTTCTCCAGGCTAAACAGGCTCAGCTCTCCCAGCCTTTCCTCATAGGGCGATATTCCAGGCCCCTAATCATCTTCATAATATCCTCTTTGTGTAATAATAATCTGTGTGTCATCTCAGATACCTGTCTTCTGAGTTCTTGTAGACTGCCCCTAAGCCCAGATCGGTGCTCAAAACTTTGACCACCGTAGCTTGTAATTCTCTTAACAGCAAATTGTGCTAAAAGAAATTCCTGTTATAAGTGTGGCTATATTACTGTAACTGCTTAGACAATATAAAGTACATGTGCTTGTATAATGCCTTGTGGCTACAGTCCATCAATAGAGCTACACCAACAAAGTTTTTCTTTCGAAAATCCTGCTGCATATGCTTCTGGAGATAAGCTGCCACTTAGAAAACTAGGAATCACTGTGTTGCAATAGCCTGGATTGAAAAAACTGGGATAATAAAGCACCTATGCAAAGCAGGCAGTCAAAACGTAGAAACAGGGTGCAGAGTGAAGAGAAGTGTGAAATTCATTCCAGTAGAGCCCTGCTGCAACATAATGCCACATGAATGTATACGATGCTTGACTTCAGCTTGCAGAACCATATTCCCCTGCGCACCCTTCTAGATAACAGCTGGCCAAGCTGGATGTCCGCAGTGCTCTCCCTAGCTATTACACTCAGTACCAGTAACCAGTAGTTCTTGTTGACCCTGGGGAAATGTTTTCTAGTATTATCCCTTTAGCATCTATTGACAATGGTCCTACCTTATTCTTTCTTCATTAACAAGTTCTTAACAGTTTCCAGAAATCCTTTTGTTAGCTCACCATTCTTAATGGAATTGAATATTGGAACTTTGGAAGTCTTTGCTTTCAAGGCTTTTGTGGCCTTTCTCCACCCAACGTTTTGTCTTGTGTTTGCTATTTGAGATGCTGATTCTTGGCTGTGCTGGGTGGATGCTGCTAGGCTCCACCTGGTATTGAGCAGCTTTCCTTGCCTTTTGTGTTAAAAGAGCTTCCAGAACAGGAGGCAGGACACACATAAGGAAGCAACAGGCTGCCTTGAAAGAAACTAAATTATTTAGAATATACCAAGGGCATTGTTTGTTTGTACTTGGTCCTATTGCTTGACTGCTCTGGAAATTCCTTGCTAAAAGCTTGGCTAGTGTGGATTCAAATAAGTTATGTCAGTTCAAATACTCTAATTTAATTCAGGCTCAAATATGATAAAGCATTATTTAAATAATAACATTTGAAGAATAATTTTGGGGAAGATCTGAATTCTGCCTCCCCGTTTATGACAGCAGAGCAGAAAAGAAGACTGCCAAGAGTCAAGAAATGCAGAAAGGAGGTATATTGGTAAAGTGGTTATATTAATGTCCTCTGTAGCGTTGGAAGCTAAAGGCTTGAAACACAGTAACATTTTTTCTGAAAATTTTTAGTAGTGTCCTATTTCAAGCTGAATTAGTTTCAGGTTCTCAGCTGCTTTTTTTTTTTTTTTTTAATTTGTTTGACATACAGCTCAAAGAATTCTTAAGCTAAGAGGTAAAAGAAACGCTTACTTTGCCCAGACAACTTTTTTGTAGAAATTCTTTTCACGAGACTAAAATTTACGATCAGTAAAGATGGTGCACAAAAAAGTTAAAAGCGGCATGAATTGATTATGAAACTTCGTAGAATATAAATATGGAATGATTGTCTCAGAAAAAGTTGGTGTTTCTCTTGTTCTGCTCTTCAGTGGTTTTGTTATCTATCTAGTTAAGTAAGTTGTAGTGTTTGTCTGCTGTTTCCATATTGCAGTTAAACAGTACTCCAAGACCGAGGATTTTATTGTTGGTAGAAAATTAAACTAAAGAATAAATGTGGGTTGTGTTCTTGGTGGTATTTTGAGTCAGTTCCTCCTGTGACACAAATGATACACCTGTTCTTGTTACAATTAGCTTCCAGTAGCTTGTGTAAATAGTGAGAACAAAATAGTTCACTGGAAACTTGCATTCATTTGCTATATTAAATGCAAAAGCCTAAATAAAAGGCTCTTTACCTAGATAAGCCGCGAGTTTCATAGATAAATCAGCACACTGTAGTGGATGTGTGATTTTTACAGCACATCGTCACTTGGTGATTATTTTTAAAATGTAATAGGCCATTCCTAGTACTCAAGCGCATTGATAGGTAGCAGAGTATTGATTTGTCAGATGAACTGGCTTTTTTTTTTTTTTTTTGGCTTCCTGTTCTATGTGCATCATCTTATCTGTATTTTCTGTTCAAAAAAACGTAAACCAAAGTAGTTTTCCCCTACTTCTTAATAAGGTAATTTCCCGTACCATATGGAATGTGATTCCTTGATATGAATTATGTGGAGGAGAAAATATTCATAGCTCACTAGCAAAAAGAGAGAGGAAAAGATTTGTGCAAGTCATTTGGATGTGCAATGGACTTTTTGTCCATTAAAAGTTTGAGAGTGGAGTTGAAGTGAGAAACAGATATGGGAGGTAAGGAAAAAGTATTAACTGACATGAGCTTCTCTGTTAGCTGCTTGGATTGCAGTTTGTTCGTAAGAGGTAGTCTGGCAGCACTTGTGAAACAGGTTTACTTGGATGTAACAAGGCTTGGGAGTGGGGGTTGAATGAGAGTCTTTTAAAAGCGTTTAAGAGCCTATCACTAACAGCACTTAAACTGCTTCAATTGTGTATCGCTGTTGGACACAGTAGTATAACTTTTATCTTCTTGTAACTCTAGTAGTTACCTGTTCAGCGATGTCCTTGTTAAGGAAAGCTGTTTGCTGTAGCATTTCTCAGCCTCTAGCCAGAGATTAATGCCAGACAATATGCATTATTAACAATCCACAACACCATCTCCACAGTGAATTTTTTTTTCTCCCTCCATGCATGGATCAACCAGAGTGAGGTATGGCCTCAGTGATGGCTGGTCTGTGATCCATGGTGTTTGGTACCGCTTATGCTTGGGGAGGGGGGAGAGTTGGGAATCTCTCTGGGGTTATGGTCTTCATTCCCATTCAGCAGAAATTCATGAGGGATGTGCCGTCAGATTTCTGAAGTTTCTATGATGTGTTTGCTATTATTCATCTTGGGGTATCTTGAATAATGATTGGTATCATGTTGTCGGTCTTACTGTTTTCAAGAGGGGTTTTTCTTTCCTGGATTTGAGGGGGTTTATACTATTTCAGGTATCTCAATAAAGAAAATTATTTTGTTTTCCTGCTTTGATACAAACAAAACCTAGGAAACTAATATGGTCTGATTAAAATGCTGTAGTAAATTGAGAACAGTATTGTCAGATATTCTTTTACATCTGATTAAGTCAAGAGAGACCTATTTGAATGATTGTAGTGGATGTACATGACGTTCCCTTAACTGCTGTAATACACTTGTCTTCAGTAGTTTTGTTTTTTTTTTCTATCCTGAGCTAGGCAGAGTTTGAGTAATTAAATAAGTACTTTTTTTAAATCCTTTTCAAGTTAAACGCTCTGGATTTAACTTGGTTTCTGTGAGAGTCAGTAAGCATATTTAATGTGCAGAATGTATAATAGCATTTTCATTTTCAGTTGCTGAGTATGAAGCAGTACTGGCGGAAAGCATCTCTTTGAAAGCATTGTTGTTTCCTCTCCACCAGAAGGCACTGCCTCCCCAAGTTTAAAAGCAACTGCATTCAAATCGTTTTTATTTATTTCCTTGGGATACATTGAATTGGTGATTGGAAGTCTTATGGTCTATATTTAATGTGGTTTTTTAAGTGTTTCTCTGGACTAGAGCTCTTGTTTTCCACAAGAATCACACAATTTTATATTTCAAATAAAAATTGTATATTACGCAGCTTTGAACAGAAGTGTTTTTCTGATCTTCCTTCCATGTGCCCGTTCTATTGCAGGAATGGTTCCTATTTTGAAAAGGTACAGTGACTCCATTTTGCAAGATTTGTATTATAAACTTTTCTGAGGTTTTACGACTTCCTAAGCCTCAGAAGTATCAGATGCCCTGCACTACGGTTGCAGTTCCTTCCCTGTCACATGGATGGATGTACTGAACAACACTCTCTTTGTGCTGGAGACTGGGATCTTTTCTGAAGAGTTTTCCTTACCGTATGCACAGGCAGCCTGCTCCCACTGTTTCTGAAATAGACTCCTTCACGGGAGCAAAGCGCGGAGCTGTGCTTGCCTCTTGCCGGAGGGCTGATGGAGGAGGCATCAGGTGGGATTGCCATGTGAGGGAGGGCCCTGGGCCTTGGGGAAGTGCTGTGCCAGGGAGCAGACACCTCCCGTAGGCAGGTTTATCTGGTCCATGGCTTTTATACTGAAAAAAAGACAAAAGCTGTAAGTTGCAGCCCAGTTTTGATAGAGTACATGGGGTCACTGTGCTTCCAGAATAGCATTAATACTATTTCTTAGGCACGTCAGTATTTAGTGAGTATTCCAATAATACTGAGTACTGTCACTGCCATAACATTAAAACACTGAAGAAAGCATCTGGTTTCCTCTGGACACCATTGTAGTTTTCCAGAATATAACGGAGTCTATTCAGGTAACATTTAGAAGTCCTTGAGTCTGTACTTAAACAGTGCATTTTTTTTATATTTCTAGCACCGGACTGCTGCAGCAGAGGTATAAAGTAATAGAAACTTAAATTGTAGAATAGTTTCTAAGAACGAGTGGCTGGTTTAGCTTGCTGTGTTCTGTGTCCATGTTACATTTTCACTATGCTTTCTTTTAAAACTGAGTACAAATTGCATTGCGTATAGGCTGTGTTGCTAAACCACATTTACATTTTCTGTTTTTGACTCCTGTATAATGAAATGCATTGAATTGAGGAATATGCATTTGTGTCTACTATAGCTCTTGCAGCTAGTTTGGATTATTTGTAATGGCTCCAAATTGCTCTTGATTTAGCTTGCTGTAAATTTTGGTGGAGGAGAGTTGTTGTGTTTGAAGGGGCAACAAAAGGCTTAAGCTTGCATCATGTAGTGCCTCATTATAACAGGTGGGAAAACAAGGTGAGATTCCTAGTTAGTCATAGATTAATTACGGTTTAAAAAGAAGAACTAGTTCCTTTATTGTACCTTAAGATCTCTCTCTTAATAGTTATAAAGGAGTTTCAAGAGTATGTAGAACCTGAAGAAGGCTACCAAGGATCACCGCAGAGAAGAGGCCCTTCTGGCCAAGAGGATGAACACGTTTCTTTGCCACTTGGAGAAAATGTGCTGACTCATAACCTTGGTATTCCTGTGCTGGTAGTTTGTACAAAAGTGAGTTTTTAGTTCTGTTTGCTACTACAGAAAAGTTTAATTTACTTTTCTTTTAGAAGGCATGCTTTATACAGACATGTAAAATGAATTCTGGATTAATATTAAAGGTATTTATTTTAAAAGTAAACTTCTGCCATTAGTGTCAACTTTCAATTTTGCAGAAGGGGTAATAACCTTATAAATTATGTTAATTACTTGATCTTTTGAGTTATTGGTGGCATTTTAAAGCCAAAGGCTCTAAGTAAATGTAATGTGTGTAGTATTAAGGAAGCTGTTTTACGATGTACTGGGATCAAATGACTGGGGTTTTCTCATTTTGTTTTTCTCCCTTGCTTCCAGTGTGATGCAGTGAGCGTACTAGAGAAGGAGCATGATTACAGAGAAGAACACTTCGACTTCATTCAGTCACACATTCGTAGATTCTGCTTACAGTGTATCCTTTCCTGCAGTGAAGAGATTTGCTGTAATCTGGAAGCAAGAAAATATGTTTTAGTGTTGAATTGCACATAAAATTAATCTGAGAAATTGCCCTTCAAGATTGCTTGGTATTCAGTTTGTTACTGTGTAGCACTTGTTGTTTTGGAAATGTTGAGAAACGTGTAAAACTTCCAATAGGTTTTTAAATTGTGCATGGGAATTGGAACTTTTGTTCCTTTACAAAGGATTTGTCTTGTACTTTGTGAGGTGTTTTCCCCTCGGAACTTGCAATTTCCATATAAACTTGAGATCTCAGCAGTCTCGAGTTTTTTAATTTTTCAAAGATAAGTGCTTGGGAGGGTAGGTAGCTTTTGTATATGTCAAAGAAAAGTATCATGAGTCTTCTCCTGTTCAACCTTCCTCTCCCTGAATACTAAATGGCTGTAGCTTTTGCCTTGAACTACTCCTCAAAATTAGGTCCAGCAGAGATATGTCTGTTCTCTCATGTTTTGAAATTCTTATTATAGTTTAAAAAGTGTATCTTCCATAATTTTCCTTAAATACATAATCAGATGGAGCTGCCTTGATTTATACATCAGTTAAGGAAGAGAAGAACCTTGATCTGTTGTATAAGTACATTGTACATAAAACATACGGTTTTCAGTTTACCACACCTGCCTTAGTGGTAGAAAAGGATGCAGTTTTTATGTAAGTATAAGCAGCATGGTTTCAGAATGTTTTCTATTAAGCACTACACTTTTACAAGATATATATAGAAATAATTTGAATAGTTTGCGTTGTTCAAAAGCTTAATATGAGAGTCTTCTGAAATCCTGAATTAAAAAACTTAGTGCAAAAAACAACTTACTTGGGTTACTTGACTCAGAATATACCATTCTAGTTATTTAGTATCTTTGTAAGACTGGTGTGTAATAAAATTGCCTTTTTCAGGTAGAGGGTAGTAAATAAATGGTCTCTGCAGAGGCGCTTTTTGTGACTGAAAAGGCATAGCTTTCCTTCTTTTTATAGACCTGCCGGTTGGGACAATGAAAAGAAAATTGCCATTTTACATGAAAACTTTACAACAGTGAAACCAGAAGATGCATATGAGGATTTCATTGTAAAACCTCCTGTAAGAAAGGTAAAAAAGGGGTAAATTCTTCCCTGCCCCCCACCCACAAAGTGCCGTTTGCTTGAATGGCTGCTAATAACTACTAATGTTGAAGAACTCCGAATTTAAATGTAATTTTTTTTGTGTGTATCCAAATGCATGTAACATTAAGCTTTCATTTTCCAGTTGTTTGAAATAGTTCAAGCAAACATGGAAACCATTCACCTTACTGAATGAAAGGCAGTCCAAAAGTAACCATTTCACATGAACCTTTTTGCACCTGTAGGGCAAAACCACTCTTTGAAAATGGGGAATATTGTTGTAGGACTTCAACAGTTTACACACACACACACAGAGCATCGAGGTTACCATGTAAAGGCAAATACTGTGAAACAAGACAGTATATCACTATTGCATTAACATATTATTAATGACAGATTTCTTCATGTAAGGCTTCATAAGAACAGTAAATAATCCATATAAATTCTGTATATTGCTAGTTTTGTGAGTATAGGTGCACAGGAATAGGAGAGGTGTAAAATGGATAATACGGAAAATTGTAAATGAAAACTGTATTCTGGTCTGCATTGGAAAGCTTCTTTTACAACTTTCTTACACACTTAACGTTTCCAGGGAAAGATTTAATCCTGTTGTTTGTAATTCATGGCACCTACAGGAAATAATCATTGCTTAGTAGTAGTGCTGTGACTGATAAGAGCTAGTGTAATGCTTTTGAGGGCCAAGGGATTGAGTGTGGGGTCTTGCGGAGTAAGGTAATATCAGGTATTTTAAGAGATACTGATGAGATTAAAACCTAAATTTTGAGGTGAATGTGACTACTTTACAAGTACTCCTCTTGCTAGGAGAATACCCACAGGGTGGCTCAGTGCTAGTCTACTCCATTCACTTAAAATGTTTTTTTTCAATTACAACTTCTTAAATGTTACTGCTCGTTTAAATGTGAAAGAAGTTTTGTTTTTTTTTTCTAAAAAGTAAAGAATGGTATTGAAGTTTTGCCTCTTTTTCTTTCCTTTTGATCACTAAAACACAAAACCAGTTACAGTATTCTCAATTTTTACTTCTAAAAACAAAATACTTTGTTCAACAGTTAGTCCACGATAAAGAGCTGGCAGCAGAAGATGAACAAGTATTTCTTATGAAGCAGCAGGTAAGAATGGAAGAATGAAAATAAGTCCTTACTAAAGATTTCAATTTAAGCTCTCTGTTGTTATTGCCTTTAGTTTTTCATTCCTCATTTAAATCACTAGGTAGCCACTTTTCAGCCTTGCAAATTCAGATGTAATTTTGAAATAAGTCTTTTATTTATTTAAACAAATACCAGTAGAAAGTATGGCCACTTATCTGGGCAAGTTGAAAGGAAAATATGCTGAGAACAGAAATAATTTACATGTCACAGGAGAAACGCAAGAAGTCAAATTGAAATTTCACAACATAAATGTGTTGATGTATAAAATATAAATACTTCTAAAATGTAACATCTTAGCATTGCAGTTTTCTAACAGCCAGAGGCTTGAAAGACTGTAGGGTGTCAAGTTGGTTATGCTGTATTTTGTTATTTTCTTTATTGCTCTATTTAAAAAACCTAACGATACTTTCCTATATAATTGATTATAAATATCGTAGAGGTTGCAGACCTTGGTGTTTATGGTTCTGACTTGCAGTTCTGGAAGGGCTGTGTAAGACAAAGGACTGCAGCTTATTTACTCCTTTTAACTGTCCTCTAGTGGTAAAGTCTGGAAGCATATAAGTATCAAAGAGGAAGCCTGGAAATAGAAATAGGGAGAAAAAAATCAAAGAAATTAATGTTTAGTCAGCTTCACTCTATATTATTCCTTTATATTTTTTTGAAATACATTTAATATTCCAAATATGTTGTTTTTGCAGTCATTCCTTGCCAAACAGCCAGCAACGCCTACAAGAGCATCAGTAAGTAGATCCAAGAGAAGAGTAGGAGGTGTTTTGTTCCCTTCTAGGGAAGAGGGAATGATTCTAACCTGTAGAAGTTCGTTTTGTAAATGAAAATGTAAAATACATAATCTCCCCAGACGGCAGAAAGTAATTAAAAAAAAAAAAAAAAAAGTGGCAATACTTAAAAATGTTGCCTATAAATTACTTCATTCTAATTCACTGTGGAAACAGAAATACCTGACAATTATTGAACTGAAAATTTCCTGTAGGGATTCATCCTTTCTTTTAGTGGAGGCACATGCCCAGAATAACTGTTGTTTTGTTTTGTATTTTTGTTTCCCTAGTGTGCATACACTACAGTGCTAATATAAAGGTTTTAAAAGTAACTTGTGTGTAATGTAACATTTGATTTATGTAACTAACCCACTTAAGTTCTGATTTGTGTGATTTGGACTTTCTTTAAGGAATCTCCTGCAAGAGGCCCTGCAGGATCCCCAAGAACTCAAGGCAGAGCTGGTCCTGCCAATGTACCCAGTGCCTCACCAATAACATCAGTTAAGAAACCAGATCCAAATATTAAAAGTATGAATAAGCATTTTACTGTTGGGTGGTTTTTTTTCCTTCAAAAAATAAATCCTGTTTTGTAGAAAGATTTTGGAAATTTATTTACTAATGGTATAGTTAGTTTAATAACAGGAATGAGTTAATGACAGAGCTTCAGGTTTTCTTTTTTTCTTCTTTTTGTCATTCATATGACTTGAAGTAGAGTTCTGCTACTGCCAAGCAGTCAGAGTTCAAATGTATTATTTCCCTAATATTTGCCTAAATATGCTTATTATGCATCAGTTGGATTATTAGAGTGAGGACTGCTGTAAACTACATGCAGTTTTATACTTCATATTACTGTTCTGGAATCCACAATGAAACTTGTTCTTCTACTAAACCCTCTCTAGAATGTCATTTTCTAAAGTACATGAAATAACTTGGAAATTATTTTTCCAAACCTTTGCACACCCTCAGCCCTAAGGTGGAGCTCCACATTGCTGAGTGGTTTCTTTCCTCTCTGTGCATTAAGAAGGTTGGTAGCGCTGGTGTTGTTTTTAATTGTGCACTGTGGTGTCATACCTCACTTCCAGTGGATAAAGTACTCATGCAGTTGTAGATTGTGTCTTATTGCTGTGTATCCAAGTTCTGATTTATGAAAAGTAACGTGGCATTTAAGACTGCACTAAAATGGCTGTGCAATTTGTGCAAGGCTTACAAATCTTTAAATTGTACATTCATACTTAATGCTTTCTTTCTTGGCTTCTACATTTAGAAAAAACAAAAGCATACAAATAATTAGATTAAAATTCTGTGAAACCCCCGTATTCCAGAAGAGCAGTAATATGCTTTCAGTCATCTCTGACTTTGCCGAAGAATGCAAAGGACTACTGTCTTTAAATTGAGCAGGGAAAGACTTTCTCATATTTGAGGCTTATTTCCTTGATTGGTAAGAGAGTTAGTTATGTGTGTATGTAAAAAACCAAGTTCTGTCATTTACCACCAATAGCTATTCTGTGGTATATAGATGTATGTATTTGTTTTGTATTTAGATAATGCTGCAAGTGAAGGTGTCTTGGCTAGTTTCTTCAACAGTCTCTTGAGCAAAAAGACTGGTTCTCCTGGGAGTCCTGGTGCTGGAGGAGTGCAAAGTACAGCCAAGAAATCAGGTACTGGACTTGTTATTGCAGGCTGGTTTGCAGCTTTTTAGTATTTGGCCCACATTGGTCTAACTGTGCATATCTTCTAAACTGGTCAGTGAAGTGACAGACCTTGACTGATGACAATGCCAAAATGTGTAGTCTTTAAAAAAAAGAACTAAACTACTGCAATTTCACAACTCCAGGGCTTCTGTTAAGCCTGCTACATCTTGATTCTTTGACCGAAGTTATATTGCTGGATTATAAATTACATTTGAGTCTTGGTCATATTCAGAAAATGCTGATTCCATTTTTTTACTTGAGAATTCCTTCCTTTCTTGAGACTTAACTTGTTGCTTGAAGGAAGTGCAGTTTATTGGGTTTGGACTGTAGTTTCCAGTCAAATGATTGAAATCTCTCCAGAGTTCAAGTTTAAATGAATTACTGTTTATGACAGCTTGAAGTTATTCTCTCATAAATTAATTAGTATTTTATTGTGATCCAACACAACTGGTAAGACTGATCAAGTGGATTTGTTCTGTGTATGGGACTAAGACTGCATCGTACGAGATTATTTGCTGATAAGTAATTGCACTGTTTAGGTGAAAATCAAGAAACCCATCAGAATACTTGGCACCTATACAAAACTCAGTGTTGTGAAATGCATGGTTGTTCCACCTGATAGTAGAAATTTACTGTTTTGATTTTTTAACTGTTTCTTTTTGATACTGGCTTTCCCATCACACTTAGCATTCAGGAGCCTTCCTTACAGAATTATTTTACTACTATATTATTGATAGATATTCTACTTCTGATCCCAAACTTGTTAAATCATGTAAAATTTAATGGTGACGCCAAACCTGTGGTTTCTGATGCTTAGAGGAGAGTGTGAGGCCCAGCCAGACATTCTGAACTGGAAATGAAAAATATTTGATGCCAGCCACAGTGATGATATTGCCAGTGAGAGAACCAGAGCAGTTGTTGGAGTGTGGGTCTTTGAACTGAAACTATTCCTAGAGAGGAGACATAAGGATTTTTTTTTTTTTTCCCAATTGGGAAGGCTTTTATATGACGTTCCGTGCTCTGAAAGCTTGAAAATGGCTAGAATTTGGCTTATGGGAAGTCAATTATTTTGTTGGGGTTTTTTCATTATAGCATGATGAATTCTCTAATTTATCTTTAGTAAATTCATTTATAGTAAAGATAATAATTAAAGAATTATTTGTATTATATTATTTACATATTATTATTGTATCTACATTATAACAATATTTAATCAATTCTTTGTTGATCCAGAATGCCTTCTTCGGTTAAACACTGAAAGGTGTCTCCTGCTTCATCAAGTGCAGCTTCATGCTATTGCTGACCACAACATCATGTTAATTGTTTTTATAGAAATAGGACTAGAAATATTTTTTAGGAATTATTTTATCCACGCTCTTCATCTAAAGCAGAATCAGTTAGGGAGTTCCTGGCTAGCAATTAAAAGCAAACAAACTCTGAAATAAAAGGTGTAATGTCATCTCTCCAGGAAGACAATTAACAAGTACTTAATTTCTTAGTTATTTTTTCTCTTGTACAGTCAGTGTTTCTTAATCCCTGTACTATTGTCTTGTTTGAGTTGAGGCAGGGGTCTGTGTTGCCCCCTTTCTGTTTGCAGCAGTCTTTTGCCTGTGGGAAAGCTGTTACCCTTTTGCCTGCGACTTTTGTCTGGACTACAAAAATATGCTTCTGCTGGCCTTTGCTCACAGGACATGTTCTCACAACTCTGATAATTCTTTCTGTTCTGCTTTGGACTGTCTACTCCGATGACCTGTTTCTTTTGGTGCTCAGAAATGACTGTAGTATTTCAGACAAGGCTTTGTCTGCCCTAAATAGGGGTTACTTAATCTGTGTTATGTGTTGTGCTTCTGTTTAGACATCACAGTGTGATGCAAATTTTTTTTTGTATTTGTGTGGTACTGGTCAGGGTTTGTTGTAACAATACAGCCAGTTTAATACAATTCCTGCCTCCTAGTAGGAGGTTTTCTAGTCTGTATAAATTACCTTAGTACTTCAGAAGGTCATATGTTTGCTTGATCGCTGGTTTCCATTCTATTACTATGCACCACTTTGATAATATTTATATAAATAACATTTGACCTCCAATCCTGTCTTTCAAAATCCTTTGTAGTCCCTTCAAGCGTGCTTGCCTACATATCTGGTATCTTCAACAGTTGGACAGGGTGGACTGCTGAGTAAAAATAATGACTAGTACTATGGATAACTACTGGGTGATTTTAAGAATTACAATACACTTATTTTTCTGAAATATCCAGACTGGGTTTTTTTCTGGTTTATTTATATAAGGTTATGTGAGATGTGATATGGACCACTTCTCCCTTCTCCACAGGACCTGTTATCCTATCATAGAAAGAAATTTGGTTGGCTTGACACAACTTGTTGGTAACAGATCCATGTTGATTGTTGTGCTGGTAGGCTGTTCGTAAGCACCTAAAACATAATTGCTATTGCTGGAAAAAATACTAGAGTAAAAACTAACTAGTCTGTAATGGGCTTTATTCTTTACTCTTTCAGTCTTATAGAACATCATGTGCCTTTCGGGAGTTTTCAAAGATAACAAATGGCTATGTGTACCATCCCCACCTCCCCTCCCTTGTGTCAGCATTAACTTCTAATTTAAATAAATTATTTATCTCCTGAAACATCTAGAGACAGCAGTCATACATCCTTTCTTAACTTGTTTTGTTAGACTAAATTAGACAAGTTCTCTTCTAGTGTTCTGTTAGAGGCTGAGCTCTGTTTTCCCTACTAGTTTCTTCTTCATTAGTTCCCATCGTTGGCTTATCTTTTCTTGAACATGGGTGATGAGAAATGTATGCAGCGCTCCAGATATATCTCATTGTAGTGTCTGGTACAGCAGTTCTCTCTCTTTGGTGGAAGCACTTCTCCTGAGTGATCTCAAGGTCGCAGTTGGCTTTTCTTGGCTGCATCAAGTTGGCAGCTCACGCTCATTCCCTGACTTTTGGAACAGAACAGTCGGCTTTCCCTCACAGCAGCATATGCCTGTTCCTTGTCAGCTGATGCGCTCACATCTTATATTCAACCAATATAAGATTAAACTTTCCCAAGAAGGTAAGGGCTCCCAATGTTGGTATCTGAAAAGCTCTTTTTGATTTTTCTAAGGTGCTGGTGGTAACATAAAAGATTACTCGCTTTATTGTGGAAGAGTTTAGAAGAATATCTTGGAGAAAGCATTTATGGCAGCATCCTCTGTGCAAGTAAATGTACTAAAATGATCTTTGTAGGCATGTTAAATGTCTAATCTCAACTGTTTAAAGAGCTCTGACTCTTCAGAAGGGTGACACTAAAAATACCTAGCTTTAAAGAGACCGTCTGTTTCTCCCACAGCTGTGAATGTCCTGTGGTTGAAATGCTGAGGTTCTGTCACAGGAGGAGGTTGTGGATCTTAACATACTGGTCAGCATAGTTGGTTGATTGGTTTCTGCCTTGTCAATTCTTGAGAGAACGCTGTCATCTGGGCGGATGCTGCTATGTCGTGTCCCTTTTCCATGCTGTGTAATTCCTCAGCCATCTTACCTCTGTGTTTCTGGACTGTCTTTCTTCCATGTGTTGACTATGATTCTTCAAAGAACTTCAGTTGGTGGTTTCTGTGGTGGACTGTTTTGCTTCACATGGACTTCTAGACTTAAAAAGTTATTTCATTTATATTCACAGGAAGATCATTTGCCTTCACCCTTCTATTCCTGTGCAGTAGAGAAAGAACTAGAGTTCCCTGCTTTTGCTCTAATCTACAAGGGAGAATGCATATAATTGTGTAGAACCCATCTAACTGAGTAAGGCCATTACCATCCTTGACAGTGCTTTGTAGGGAAACTGAAAGCAAGTATTAGTTTAATTTATAATGGAGGGGAGATTTTTATTTTCTTAAAAACTACTTCTTGTATTTCTTCTCCTTTGAAAGGTGCTCACCCATGGTGGTGGTAAAGGGGAGTGTATAAACCTACACATCACTGAACAGCTTGGCAATGTTTTTCCTGTCCAGTGTGGAATAGTTGCAGGAGACAGCTGCTTGGTATTATTTTGGAGGCTTAAGTATCCAGTTCATCTAGCATTAAAAAAATATAAATTTTTTGTTTAGACCTACAAACCTTTTGATTGGGCAAGAACTTTGTGCGTTTTTTAAAATTGTTTTAGGGTTTAAGTTGTTTTAACTCTAAGGTACCATTAGTCTACATGTAAAGTGTTTTGTATTGTAAGTTACATGTTAAGTTACAAGTTAATGTACTAATTTTTAATTTTGTTTAAATAGTCATGCTTTGAGTAGATGCTGTTAAGAGTACTGTAGATGACTAGTGCTTGGATCTAAAACCTCTATAGTGATTAAAGGTAACCTTTTAACGTGGTCATGTCTTTGTACTGTGGAAAAAAACACTTAAATCTCTAACAGTCAAATCTTGCCTTCTTAATGTTTTCAGCATGTACCCTGGAAAAAATCCACCTAATATTTCACACACATTTGAGCTGGAAAACAGATGCTTGTTAAATTCTTTGGCTATGTAAGGAAGCTGTACATGGTTATATAATCTAGTTTTTGTCTAAAAATATAGCTTTTTAATCTTAAATGCTTGTATGCTCTAAGCATTAGAATATATTGTTCCAATTTTAGTGATTAATTTGTCTGTGGGTTTATAATTTTCAGAATGAGAGAATCAAACTGATGGTTCAGTTAGATTTGTTAAGAAGTTTTGAGTCTAATATAAAAATGTAAGATACGCCTTTCCATGAAATACTTCAGTGTGTCTGTTTCCAATTGAAGGAGTCCTTTGAAATGACTGCTCTGAGATATTACATGAATATGCAATTCATGTCCCCTTTTTTAAGGGAAACATTGTCTGCAGACGTACAAGAGTTCTTCCTGTGAGTTGTTTAATACTAAAATAGAGCAAGTGTGTGACCAAACAAATGTGATTTTTATAGCAGGTGTCCTATGTACCTTGGAAAACTTGGATAAAAACTAAATAAATAATACATATTTTTTTAAATAAAAGGCCTTGCTATCAATACTAACAATAAAATTGTATACAGGTGATTTTTATAGAAAATTCTAAATGACCTGATTTTTAAAATTCTAAAACAGCAACTACCATATATCACAGATATTTTTGTGCTTCATGCTAATGCATTTCATCCCTTTAAACCTTAATATTTATCAGTCTTCATTGGTACAAAGGCATTACCTTGCATTGTGTTAGGCCCTGCATTCTCGAATAGGTGGCAGAATAATGAGAAAATAAATAATATATTGTCATATAAAAGTAATTTTATGAATACTTGTACTCATTGGTTAAAACATTTCATTGAAATGAAGATTGCTTTAACCTTGTCCTTTTTTTCTTTTTAGGACAAAAAACAGTTTTGACAAATGTTCAAGAGGAACTGGATAGGATGACTCGCAAGCCAGACTCTATGGTAACAACAAACTCTCCTCCAACAGAGAATGAAGCTTGATAGCGCATAAAAAAATGCATATGTAAATGACCAAATAACTATGTATATTGATCTGATAAGACCAGGAATTTTCTGCTATGGCAGATGCTATCAGTTTTCTTGGGGCAGGGGAAATGAGCTTACTACATCATTGCCTTGTCCCGGTAAAAAGTGCACATTCAGGAAGTTTGCATATAAAATCCCTCTGTATAAGATAACCATTTAGAGTTTATATAGGGCAATTCTTTTGGTTTTGGAGGTAAGCAGGTGCAGCTGCATTTCCTGTTGTGAAGAACACAGAGAAGCAAAATGGAGAATTCTTATTAAAATACTACTACTGACTGCACACGAGGCAAGAAAGAGAAATGAAATCCTCTTTTGGAGTTACTGGAATTGGCTACTTGTATGTTTGCAAATGCATTATATTCTTGGAGTGGTGGTGGTGGTAGTGGTGGTGTAACAGAGCATTAATTAGGTGAAAGAAGCCTAGGTAGGGAATGGAGCCCTAAAAGGGGAGAAACAGATTTGGGACAGCGAGAAACTAGAATGTTGGACTGACTGGAGAGGAGCAATGTTGTTAAATCCTGTGTTTCACATAGGGTAAATAATCACTGTTTTAAAAAGACTACTTTACATTGGAGAATTCCAGGCCAAACACTAAGCATCATGGGAATTTATTCTTGTTATAAATCTCGTTTTAGTTTTTAAAGAAGTCTTTAAGAGTGTGGATGCCCTTTATGGTGTAGCTGACAAAGGGAGAAACTATAACTTGTTTAGATCCAAGTGCCTGGCACAGTGTGTGATGTGTCTTTAGAAGGTGCTTGAACTTATTGTGCACTGTAGTACAAACAGTCACTGTTTGGTTTTATTTTAAAATCAGTAGTTTGGCAATTTGTATTTAATTTTAAGTCCTGTTTTCTGATAGCTTCTGCCTTTTTTTATGCCAAGAGGCTAGCCTATGAAGAGCGGTGGGTGACGTATCATTTTCCCATAATGAAATGTGCTACAGAACACTCTCAGTATTTTTCTTTTTCTTACTTTTTGTAACTAAATATTAGCTACCAAGCTAAAATTGTTTCCTGCCTTAACACCTGTGGAGGTTTTTCAAAAAAACTTTCAAGGCCCTACTCCCAACCACATCTGCTGCAGGTGCAGCCAACTCCAATTCTGAAGGCAACCTAAAAAGTATGAATGTGTACATGATGGACATACTCAATAACTTGTTCTGTTGTTTTCTTTAATGTAGCATTTCATTTGGAAAGATGGATTGTCGTTGTCCCCGTTCTCTAACGGAGCTCTGTCCACGTTCATGTAAAACCATGATTCTGTAAAAGCAAAACTGCTATGGTTACTGAAATGGCACTTTGATTTTTATATGGTATGCTTGTTTTACATGTACACACTACCATAAATTAAAAATACTAAGCATATTCTGTGCTCTTAATGCTGAAGGGAAAAACCACAATTTGAATTATGCAGAGTTTACTTTTTATTGATATGAACTTGTTGTACTAAATCTGATGTCTGGATATAACTTCCCTAATATATATTGTTACTCAAATATACAGAACTAGATTGACCACTAACACAGTACTGGATGTTAACTTCAAATCCTATGTTACATCAAGAGGCTGTTCTTGTAAGTCTGTCTAAACATTATCTAGAAAGCTAAGAGTATTTACTTGCCTCTTTGACAAACATTAACATGAGTATGTTATTTGTGCCAGTTTTTTTGTTGAAAATACTATTGTATTTTATTTTATTTTTTACTTCTTTTTTTTAATGAACGGTATGACCTGAAGTTATACAGTTGTCTAGATAACGGTTAGACTAAGACTGTGGCTGGCTGGTGGGTAATGTGGATGTACTTGCTGGTATAATGGGTGCCAGCTGCAAGTTACCACACCAGAAGAAGTAATTACACACTGTCCTTCTGACACTGAAAATTGAGATTGGAGACTAAAACATCAAAAACCTGACAGGAAAATTGAAAAAAATGTGTGGTCGTAATGGGATATAGTTTGAAAACCTCAGTCTGAAACTGCATTTTTTTGTTATCTAACCTGATAAGCACTTTCTCTAGTAATATGGCTAAAACTTAAAATCTAAGTACTTTCCTGTTCTATGAAAATGTTAAATAGACAAAAATTGATCAAAACTGATAATGCATGATAACTTACCAGCTTTGCAGAAAGATGCTTCTGACAAAACAGAAACAGATTTCCGTTTTCTAATTGCAAGTGAATGCTCCTAGTTTATTGAACAAAAGTTGTGAGTAATGTAGCATCCTGTGGTTGCCAAAGTCTGTCAACTTTGGTGAGCTGCACAGTTGTTATTCTGGTGTCTTCAAGCATTGGAACCAAAGGCCAAATTGCAAACAGCCTTTACATTTTCAAGTGAAACTTCATTTTATTTGCAGATACACTTGTATGGTAGTCTGTTTAAACTATTATATGACTATATTTATATGCATTATAGTGACTGCATCTACTGTTCATGTTTAAACTTAAGAAAACAAAAGATGAAAGCATTCAACTTGAAGCAAATAGAGAAGTTTAAAGATTGGCCCTCCATGAAAATGCTGTGGTTATGCTGCTTGATTTTAAGTTTGCACTTTTTTTATTGGCATTTAAAACTGTTTAAACTGAACAGAATTTCGTATTTTATTTAATTTAACTACGTTTAAGGTGACTGCTCTGTACATCATGAACTTAACAATATACATGCTGTAAATGAAAGTTCACTGTCCTGTATACTAAGTTTATTGGGTTTTTTTCCAACTTACAATTAGGACTGCAAATGTATGAAACAAACCTTAGTCCAGTTGTATGGCTTTAACCAGGTGCAGTATGCAGTCATGTGGAATCTTGCTTTCTAGTGCTGGCAAAATGAGGACGTCTTTACTGGCTTCAATAAACACGAATCCAGACTGCTTTATGTTGTGCTGCTTGGTTGTTTTTAAGATCTCCCTTCTAGAGGTCTTTCCGTGGGAGCAGAATATTGGTGAGTTCTGTGAACAGGAGAAATAAGTTGAATAAGAAATAAGGAGAAATAAGGCTTTTACAGTTGTGTACCTGAATGATAACTTCCTTCTGGGGAGTTCTTGTACCAGCCTTTGCTAATGCAGCTCCTCTCTGGCATTTAGCGCATGCACATTGTGTAAGTAAAGCAAAGCTGGTATAGCTACGTTTGCAGAGAGGTGTGCTCGTGATAGCTTACACCTAAACAGTTCGGTTAGCAGAACTGCTTTTGATGCAAAATATTTGTGCTCATATATTTGATCTCATATATTTCATGAGAATGGGGAAACAGTTGCGTATCTTCCCAGGTTAAGATGTATACCTTCTAATTTATTTTGTGGAATACTGTGTCCAAGCAGAGCAGTGGTCCTAAATTTGCAGGATTAACATCCAGGTTATGAGAACTTAAGGAGTAAATTGCTGAATGGTGCAAATGCCTTTTCTCTGCCAATAGCAAAACTAAGTTTTCTCCCTTTGGTGGGTGTAACAAGTTCTTCCTAGTAGGCATATAAGGAGTAGACTGATTAAATTAGGATTCTACTTGTCTACTTCATTGCTACTTTAACTGGATGTCTATATATTCCCCTACATTGCTTGAAGTTCTAGTTATTAATGTTTCCTGAGTCACCTTGCCTCTGAAATGCAAAGCAACTAGGCTTTGGGTTTCTAAAATACGTAGTTTCTCTAGAAGTGAAAACTTATGAGGCCATGAAACAATTGTGAATTCAGAATTGCCATAATGCTTTATGTTTTAATGGGTTCATTAACGCAAAGAATTAATTTTAGCCCTTTAAGATGGCATTTAGAAAATATTAGAATTAGAAATTACTTTGGAAGGAAACTAAATGAAGACTTCATCTCCAGATGTGTGCTGAAGTTGAAAGTGACTTTCGTCAGAAAGACCGTAACAGTGGATTTAAATGGAAGAGTGCCCTTGTAACTCTTATCTTTACTTTGCTGCTGTTCAACTGTAATTTGTTTTTTTGAAACCAAAATGTTTTCAAGTCTTTAAAAAATAATAATGGGATAATAAGGTTTTGGTGTGGAAAAACATCTCGCTGGAGGGTCTAAGCTACTCTTACAAGATGAATCTTTCACTGCCTCTGCTGTTCCAGATGGTGGTGGTACCTCCTCTGTCTTTTTAGCTATGGGAGGATTTTGGTAGGGAGCGAACTTCTCAGATAAGAACATGTGCTCGGATAAAATCGTCAGTTTCTGAGTCTTTGTAGTTCAAATACCTACAAGGAAAAGGCTGTAGAGTTTGTGAGGTTGTTATTGACCTAAACCAGACTCTTGTTGTCTGGGTAGGTATGTAGAGCTGCATGGAATATGTAAATTGAATGTTTAGCACCAAAAGCAGAACTTGTCTATTAGCGGGCAGTGTTAATTCCAAAAGCACAGTTTTGCTGGAATTCAGTTTCCCCTTCAAGGAAGCATTGACATAAAAATTCCAGCCTGTTTTACTACAGCCTTCATAGTAATTAATTACTTCTTCTCTGATCCACTCAGATTGTGTGGAGAAGATGATGTAAGCACAAATAATTAAGAAAGCCAACAGTCTGAATTAATGCTTTGGGAGACCACATGGCTCTGGTTTCACACACATCTGAGCTTTCTGCAGTCGAATGTAACTGTAGGTTGTAAACAGGCATGTGATGTACTGGGAGTCGCAGAGGTGCAGGTGAGGGCGGAATCTGATCTAGCATGCTTCCTTTGCTCTGGAGAAGCGCAACAAAGCGAGCTCTGACTTGCACATGTACATCAATGCCTTTTGAAATTCAGATGCTTAAAAAAATAGCTCAAGGAAGTTAATTTTCTAAATGGAGTGCTTCACAAGTGGTAGTATAAATGTGGTGGTAGAATGCTTCAAAATCGTGCGTGTCTCCGTAAACCTTAAGTATAGGGCACCTAATTCTGCTTTTAACTGGCTTACAGCCACCCACCCCCAAATTAGTAGTATTAGCACCTTAGACATTTCTTTTGCCAAATACAGCAATGGACTGAAGAGCGTGGTGCTGATGTTTAGAAATACCTGATGCAAAAGATTTGACTAGTCAGTGTAAGTTGATAAGTAGCAATGTTGCCCTCTGAAGTAGCTATGCAATCACTTTGGTCTGTGTACTGGAGGGGTTATATGAAACTACACTAAGTTACGTGCAGGAGGCCTGAAAGATAATGTAAACAAGGGAAGCTGTCACTTTTCTCTGCTGCCTTTGTTTGCAGGCTTTCTGTGTGGCAGAATCGGCATTGCTAGCTGTAACTTTTTCTCTGAAGAAGGAGGTCCTTGACTCCCCTCTCCCTGACAATGATAATTACATGTTGCTGAAAGTTTCTGGAGATGAAATGTGCCAAGTCCAGAAGGTGGCAGACATGGGGTCAGTGCCTGTAGGTAATGCTGCTTAGCGTGCCGTTGCAAGATGCCATATGCATTGCTTGTGATGTTCCCTTAATAATTCTTGTTTGGCAGATTTTTATTTCTTTTTATTTGCTAAGTCTCATTTCTTTTTTTGCTAAGTCTCTTTCAAAGAGTGAATTGCTGAATTTTTCCCAAAGCAGTTTCATTCAGTTCTAAGCATTTTGTTAATATGGGTTAAGCTTTTTTTCTTTCTAATTTTGAGTTGTCTTAAGACACTCTGGTTTCTTTCTTTTAAAAGGAAACTGTTGGATCTGTGCACAAGAAGGCTGAACTAGGTTGTGCAAGCTGCCTTTGAAAAGTGTCTGATTTTTCAGTGTGAATATTTACTAATGGTACTGTTGATACGTGTTTGTATGTTACACTCAGTGTAGCTGTGACATATGTAAAAATGTCGTCTTTCTCTCAGACTTGCCAAATGCTTAAAACCAAAAAAGAATCCTTCAGAATATACCAGAAAGGTGATTGCAACTAAAAGGTGCTATGAATAGTCTTGCATGGATATGCATAAGAATGTGCAGTAAAATAAAGAAAATAAAAGAAAAGGAAACATGCAATTGTAAATCTCTGGCACACAGCTTACCAGATGGACAGCATTCCAAAAACCAGGGACTTTCCTTTTGGAGAGGGAATGAAATGGCAGCATTAGAATTGAGTTAATTGATATAACAGAGGGAAAAAGACCACTGAAAAGATAATGGATGGAGGTGGGTACTGAGGCTTGGACCACATCAACCTTACATACTGTTCACTGGACTCTGAATTTGAGTGACTAGAGGACAGAGTACTCTTGACTTGGGTGCATTGGCTGAAGAGACTGGCTACAATTTTTGTCTTGCCTGTTTCCCTGTGTGAGCCCAGCCACGTTTTTGGTCTGACACCAGCCCTTCGACTGTCCTGCAAGGCAGAGTGGGACAGGCAGCAAACCTGACCCAGGGACAGCGAGTTCACAGCATGGTCCCAGTGCAAACAGGGATGGTGGGCGCGTGTTGTAGCAGCGCAGTATGTGCCTAGGCAGAGGCTCCGTAATTAAAGTTTGCATCTGAACACAGGCTTGACACGGTTTGGTTTCAGCACAAACTTGGACGTCGCACTCAAGTTTAAATGACCGTATTGTCTTAAATAGTAGGATAAAGGTGGAGATGAATGTTACTTGCTGTGGTTTGTTAATAAAAACTGGTTTACACTGGTAATAAATCACTGAGTATTACAAATTAAAACCTCTCTTCCAGAGGAATCAATTGATTATCCATGAAGGACTTAGTATACTGACTATGCTTTGGAGATTATTAGAAAGTAAGGATGTTAAAAAATTTCAGGTGATCTGAAAGACTTCAGTTCCTGTGCCTGGAGGCAGAAAGGGAGAAATAGGAAAAAAATTCCATTTTATTAAAGATCAGTCACTGACTGCACAGAAAATCTCTCAAATCCAAAACAAAGGCAAAAAGGCTAGGGGGAGAGCTCTTGGTACTTGCAGCCAAACCCTGAACTGGATTTGTCTCGCTTAGGTGTGGAGGTCAGTCAGGAGAGTGACAGGCTGCCATCGTCTGTGTTGTCATCTCCCTGCAGGACTCGGCAGCTGTCAGCTGACACTATCCTTCAGTAACAGTTGTGAGTTCCAGTTGTAATGGGCTGGGTTTGAAACAACTGAGTGGTATATTAGCCTTTGATATATGTAAGAGATGACAGTTCCTGAATTAATACTGAAATTTGTGTATGTTACAAACCTGAAATGTTACAGGTTTATTTTCCTGGAAAAAGCACAGGTGCCCCAGAAAAATACTGGATTGTCAGTAGGCAGCTATAATTAGCGACTGTTTAACTAGCTGTATTAGCATGTTTTGACCCATAACCTTGCAATGCTGTTTTGCTGGGCTGAGAAATTGCCAGTGAGACTGGCAGAATCTGAAATATTTCAGATTTAGCAAAAGCCTGTCAAAATCTCTGCGAGTCATCTGTTAGCCGAACGGAAGTACAACACAACTATTAAAGAGAATGAAGTCATATTTTAAATACTTTCAGCACTGCTTCCTCTGCTTTTGTGTTTCTTCTGTCCTGTTCTACTCCCTCCTCAAAAATAACGTAACTCTTTTGGTCAACTTCAGTAACAAGAAAGATCTCACAGATAAGCTGGCTTAGTACTAGTTGCATGAAAATTAGCGGCGTGGTGGAGACAATAAATCCAAAGATTTCCTCTGCTTTAGGTAGGGATCGCCAAGTCAGTTTGGCTAGTTCACAGGCGAGACATGCCAAACAAAAATCTGTCGGTCTGCACACATGGAACCTGGCATAGCACTTGCTTCCTCTTGCTCAAGCAGTAGTTCGAGGACATAAATAGGAGCTAAGCCTGCTGTGTGTGAAAAGGGACCCTTGGGAGGGTGCTGGGTCACTGGGCTTGGTGGGAGGGGTGAGGTGGGGAAGGTGGGAAGAGAAGACATAAGTCTGCAAGGAATCAGGATTTATTAGTTCCGCTGTGTATGGCTTTGTAGAGTTGGGGCCATATGCCTGCCTTGAGTTTATAGCCAGTGATGGAAGACTTGAAATTATTTTTCCTGTTTAAAAAAAGAAAGAAAATGAAAAAAAAAAAACAACCTCTGAGTGGGAATGAGCCAAATTAGCTGAATATAAAGTTCTGTCGTATGGAGTAATTAAGTGCTGTTGAAAAACAGGGATATTCTTTGAACTGTTGTTGTGTTAGGTGATGTTAGCAATAAGCTGTAGTTTAGCTGTAAGTAAAACAAATTCAGAAGGATAATTAAAAAATGAACTTCTTGAACGTTTGCAGTTCCCCACCAGAAGCGCAGGGGACTGGTTTGGTTGTGTAACAACAAACACTATTAAAACAGTTGAGGTCAGTTGTTTTCGCTGGCCCGTTTTGTCCGTTGAAAGAAGGAATGTAGTGAGTGTACTTCATCTTTTTTTTTTTTTTTTTTTTTTTTAAGCTTGTTAAGGGACCTTTAAAACTTCGCTTATAAAACATGGTTTATACAATTTTTCATCCTCCCCTTCAGCTTCCCACCTCCTGAAAAAAAAATAAAAATTGGCTCTCTCCCTCCAAAGGCCTGCTGTACCCTACACGCTCTGTCTCTTGCTGTAAAAATACTGGCTATGACAGGGGCAGCATGGCCAAGCAGTCAGAGGGGAACTAGTGTTTTCTGACCTGTTCTAGGCCTGTGTGTTTTGTAGGGTGGTATTGGAAGAAGAATATCTTTTTTTTCTCTGTTCAGGCCTTCCCCCCCCGCCAGTGCCCTGAATAAATGTAGTGCCATGAATAAAATAAACACTGCTGTCAGTCTCTCTGCATATTTTTCAGTATGCTTCATTATACAGGATTCTTTCAAAAGAAATATAACTCACAGCCTTGGCTGGTTCCCAGCACCATTAAAGGTCTTCTGGCACTTTTCTTAAGCATACGAGGTTTTGCTTCTATTTTTTTATAGAAATTAATTCCACCTCCCTGCTATGTAGAATGTCTGCTGCCCTCCAGCCCAGCTGTGGCTGCAAGGTAACCCCTCGCCGGTACTTGCAGATTGCACGTGGTTTTAAAAGGTTTTGGAGATGAAAGGAGTTGGTGACTCCATCAGTGACGAAGGCGGGGGGGAGAAACCAACCCTGGACTGGTAGACAATACTGAAGGAGATGTCAATTGTTAATCTGGAGTAAAAAAAAAAAAAAAAAAGCTGCTCTGTGAATGGCTCATTGTTAACAGCATATAAAGCCATGTTCGTAAGTCTGCAAAGTAAGGGTCCAGCTAACTTTATCAGCAGTGTTGCCTTTCTTGGTTTGGTTTCTTAGGGGATTCTTTCTCTTGGTTCATTTGTTTTTGAAGGGGAAATGCTGTTTCCCGATAGCAATGCTATTAATCCAGGAGTGACGCTTTTACCTGTTCCCTTGAAGGTGAAGCCAGCCCTGTACAGCTCCCTGGGTCAGGTCCTGTGCTGATGTTCCAGCCACCGCTGCCTTCTGATCCCCACTGAGACCTGATGGCCACCCCTTGGCGCTGGCACTGGGGGGATCCGCACACAAGTGTGTGTACGAGGGCTGTAGTGCCCTCCAGGGCTGCTGTGTGTATTTCCCAAAGCTAAGGGCTGGAATACAGGTGATGCTGTTGAAAGTATGCGTGGGATGATATTACGGTATAACTGCAGGACAGGGATAGGATTCACTGACGCTTTCTGTTGTGAAAGCAGCACTTTTTTTTTAACCAGACAAAAAGCCAAGGGAGTCGCTCACCGTGCTGTGTCTGTATGTGCCTTAAGTACCCGCACCAAACGGTCAGATTTGAGAAGCAGGGACTATGTTGTCAGCCTGTGAAACTTTCCTGAGTATTCAGTGGAAGAAGATTTTATAGGTCACCCTTCAAATTAGTTTCTTTCTGCCCTTCTCTCTGCTTCTCTCGGTGCTTTCCTCAGTTGATGTGACCATGCTTTGAGTCCTAGCCGAGGAATTCAGTTCTTGTTACTGCTCCTGAGGCACCTTTATGCGGAGTGGTCTTACCCTGGGAGGTTGAACGGTGCCGCTTCAGCTGTAGTTGGACGTGATGAATAGGAACTGTCGTGCACCGTTCAGCACCAGTTGTCCTCTACCAGTTAGAGATAACTGACTGCATGACTCCCCACCATTCTGTCCAGTTTTCCTTCGCTTAAAGTCCATGTCAGAATTTGCAGCTTATTCCTGTTCTATTAATTCCTAACTCTGACTCAGCAAATTTATTTGCCTGCTTCCCATGCTGCTCATGGCTACAGAGTCAAAGCGTGCATGCCACGCTTCCCACACTATGAAAATGGACAATTTACTGAACTAAGGCACTTAAAACTGCCAGATGTTTTCCTGAAGCAATTTCTTTATTAGCTTTTTCGGGTGGAATGGGGTGGGGTTTGGGATTTTTTTTCCCCAACTGCAAAGTTGAGAAAAAGCTTCAGCATTTTTTACATTGAGAAATTCAAGGGGAAAAAAGCCTCCTCTCTGATGCCAGAGTTAAACTCTAATCACTGCTCAGCTCTCTTGGAATTTGGCAGCATACCAGTGCTCCTTCCCTTTGGTAGGTCATGTGGAAATACCGGAGCATTTTCTTAAAGAACCTCTCAGCTCTTTTCAGGTACTTGCACAGATGTAACTTTCCTGTTAGGATTCTAATTCCTTTCACACCCTTAACTATGTTTAGGCACCTTTCGTAATAAGCACCATTCAGATCTACAAAATTTTATGTATAAACATTAAAATACTTTAAAATGTGTTAAAACTACATAAATGCAGCTTTAAAAATCTGGTTTTAAGTTGATAGTCCTATTCAGTTGCAATAAAATCTCATGCTTTAATCTTGAAAATAAAACTTAAACATGCTTAATGAAATGAATCCACAAGCAGTTCACAAGTTTATTAAAGGCTGTATGAATAGCTGAGATGAAAGTTGAGAGATGAGGGTTGCTTTGTACAGTTTGATCCATGATAATATTTATAATTCTCTTTCCACTGCTTTTTTACACCTAAATCATTAGTTGGTTTTAATTTATCACCACTGTCCTGGAGTTTCTTTCTGATGGGGAATTTTTAATTCTGTCAAAGCTGGCTTAACTGTTCTGTAAAAATACAGCTCTTTGATCATTTCATGAGAGTGTCTATGAATAGCACACTTGGATTTCCTCCCCTCTGTGCTGTTTCTTTCTTGTTTTCACTGTCCAGTCATATTTTAGCTGGATATGAAGTCCCCTCTGATGAATTCAGTGATCTGATTAGCTTGATACTATGGTGGTGTCTTGAGTGCTGATCATTGACCTGGTTCCCCATTTTCTTATTCTTGGTATGGAGCCACACAATGAAATGGCAGGCTGTGCTTGAAAAGCTTATGAACTTGTGAAAACAAAGTTATCTGAAAGCAACGTGATCTGCCTTGGATGAACGCAATGACCTTTTTACTGGATCAATAGTTTTATTTACATATTAAATGTAGGCATTTTTTTCCTTCAAGTGCTGCAGACCGGGCTGGAAAGGTGCCGTATCAGGCAAGAATGTGTGTAAAGGATTCCTTTGTTAAATGTTGGCAGCAACCTCACGAGCCCTTGCCAAGTCTGTCCAGCCCACCCACCCGTCCAGGAGGACGCCAGAAAATCCCCCAGTATGGCTTGGTGTTGGCGCTGTGCCATTTACAGCAAGGGGGACGCGGGCTGCACAGAGCGTGGTGCTGAACGGGGCGCCGTGGCTATGGATGGCAATGCCAGCACCCCGCTGCCCTAGGAGCTGCCTGCAACGTCTGTGAAACGGTGGTTAGGGATGCTGTCAAGATGCTCGCTGAAAATACGCTTTGCAATTGTTCAAAATAACACTTTGGGTAGAGCAGAGAGGACGCTTACTGTGCTTTCGCTACCTGGGCAGCTAGCTCACTGAAGAACAGAGGGGGTTCGGTTTGTCTGTACTTTGCAGCATTCTCAAAATGCTCTTAATGATTTTAAATACATTTAAACGTTGTGATCTCCACTTCATAGGAAAAGCTAAGTGATTAAGAAGTTTGCTGAAGGCTGTGAAGGAGGCAGAGGCTAAGCCAAAACCCAGCATCAAGATCTCTTATCGCCTGGCCTTTTTCTTAAACCACTCAACTATATCTCCCTTTGTCCTTCATTTGCCTTCTGCAGTACCACCTTTTGATTCTCTTTCAACATACTGATGTGTTTCGGTTAGAACTCCAAAAGAGTCACCAAAATAATATTCACTGGATGTTTCAAAAATGTTTTCACTCTTTTGCTTGGGATAGTTTTCCAGAACTGCCACAGCAGTCCCTTGAAACAAATGTTAAATGTCTCCATAGGTGAATGTGGATAAACTGTGTTTGAAACAGCTGTGGAGCCCTAAGTTAAAAGGAATCCAGAGAAGCTCTCCTAAGCGACAGCTACGTACCCATGATATTTCCTACAAGAAAGGAGCTTTGTGAGACTTCTGATTTCCCCAGAGTTATACAAGAACTGAAATAAGAGACTGTAAAAACCTGTTAGTCCATCATGGCCAGCCCTGTGCCAATGCAGGATAACCCCCTTGCATTTAGGATTTCATGTTGTTAGGCTAGTTTCATGTGACCCAAGCAGCAGAGTTACCATCCTTCTCCATTCCTTGCTCATGTTTTCCTTTTTTTTTTTCTTTTTTTCTTTTCCTGCCCTTTGCCCTTTACCGAAGGGCAACGTTTCTGTTTTCTTAAGCACATCTCCTAACTCTTAATTTTGCATGAGAAAATCAGCCTCTTCCAGCAGCAGGGTGTATCAGAGAACCCACGAAAAGACTTCCATCAGCCGTGGCCCGTCAGCTGTGTCTCCAGTTAGCCAGGCAGCTGATGGCAGACAAAACCCTGGTGCTCTCCAGTGCGCTCTCTGTGGCCTTAGTTCTTGGGATCTATTTATACAGAGACCAAGGAAAAGAAGAAAAATGTCTTGAAATTAAAAGTCACATGGTAGTAGGCAGAACCCTCCAAAAGAAGAAGGGTTAAAGGAGCTTCCGAAGAACCAAAAGGGAGAAATGAAGCCAGACACAAAGCAAGGGAAATCACATGGTCAATAATCCGCAGGGTTCATGGAAAACCGGGGTGGTAAGGTGGTGTCTTGGAGGCTGGGGGAAGGTCCTAGAAGAAGTAATACGTGTGAACATCCTGCATGAGCAGTGTGGAAGGGAATGGTGTAGCCTGTCAATGGCAAGAGCTAGGGAAGGGATCTGGCCGGCAAAGGCGGCACATCACGGGGTGCAGCACCCAGCACTCGCATGCTTGGTCTGCAGTACCCGGCAGCTGCCTCTCTCCCTGCACCTTAGAAAAAGTTTTTTCCGATGCATTTGATACGCCTGTGTTCGCCACATCACGTTGCAATTTCTCCTTATTTGTGGTGACACTGCGTAAGAAGCAGCGTTTCCAAACAGCGACTCAGCGCCCGTCAAGACTAACCGTCTGCTTGGACAACCGCACCGAGCCAAGGAGGCTGCCAGAGCTCCGGTGCCCGAGGCAGCGCGCCCCGAGGGGCTGCGGGGTGCTGCGGGCACGGCCCCGGGCGGCTCGGGTGCGCGATCCCGAGCGGCGCTGCCCGCGGGGCCCCCGGGTCACGGACGCAGCTTCCAGCGCCGGTGGCCTCCGCGGGGCCGGGTGCGGCGGGGAGCGCCCCAGGTGGCAACGTGGTCGCGCCGCGGGCGCCAGCGCCTGCCGAGGCCCCGGCAGGGACCAGCCCGCCGCGCCCGGGGGTGCCGCGGCCGGGAGGCGCGGCGGGCCGGGGGCAGGTGCCCGCCCTCCTCAGCCGGGCTCGGCAGGGCGGCCCCGGGGCGGTGTTGCGGCGGGGGCAGGTGCCGGCGGCGGGGGCGGGGCGGGCGGGGGCCGCGGGCCGGTGGAGGCACCGCCCGGCCGGGCGCGCCCCGCGGGGCGGGCTCTTTCCGCCCTTTCCGCTGCGCGCAGGGGGAGGAGCGGCGGCGGCGGCAGCGTCCCCGCTCGGAGCCGAGCTGCCGTGCCGGGACCGGGGGAAGGGAGCTGAGCCGCGGGCTGGCCGCGCCGCCCAGGGGGTCGAGGGGGCCCCGGCGGTCTCGTCCCTGCGGGAGCCCGGGCCGGGCTGCACCGCGGCGGCCCCGGGCACGGCGGCTCCGCGCGCCCCTCGGCGGGGCCAGGGCGCCCCCGGGCGGCGGGGCGCTGAGCGCGGCGCCGCTCTCCTCCTCCTCCTGCTGCCGGGGCTGAGGCGGCGGCCGGGCCGGGGCAGGGCACCATGCTGCCCCCGCTCTGCCCGCGCCGCTCCGCCTGACGCGGGGCCGGGGCAGCCATGCAGCCGGCGCGCCGCTAGGTGAGCGCGGCGCGGCTGGGGCCGGAGCTCCGCGGTCACCCCCTCAGCAGCGCGGCGGCACCGGCAGGCACCGGCACCATGAGGAACGGCGATGACCTGGAGGGCTTCGACGGCGAGGCGTCCAGCACCTCCATGATCTCGGGCTCCAGCAGTCCCTACCAGCCCACCACGGAGCCCGTCAGCCAGCGCCACGGGCTGGGCGGCCTCCGCTGCGACTTGGACTACCTGCGGGGCACCTTCGGCAGGATCAAGCTGGCCGAGGTGGTAGGTACCGCCGGCGGGCAGCGGGCCCGCGGCTGCCCGCGCTCGGGAGAGCCCCCTCCGCGCCCCGGCGGGCGCCTTCCCCCGTGGCGGTGCGGGCGGGGAGCGGGGGGAGGCGGCGGCCGGCCTGGCGGCGGGGTGCGTACCTGCGGGCGCGGCGCCTGGCGGCGGCCCAGCCGGCCTCCATTTCAGGCGGGCCGGGCGCGCCGTGTCACCCGCCGCCGCGGCCGAGCTCGGCGCTGCGGGGCGCGCTGTCGGAGCGGCCGGCCCCGCTGGGTGCGCGGGGTCGCGGACGCCCGGGGCGGGGCGGGGGGGCCTGGTGAGGCCCGGGAGCGGGGCGAGCCACCCGCCCGCCTCCCGCCGTGCCCGGTGGCTGGAGGAGACGCCGCTGTGTTTGCGGTGGCGGGAGGCACGTCAGGTGGCTCCCCCTCGCCGCGGGAAGCGGCCCGGGCCTGGCCTCCATTACGGCGGGGGTTGGGGGGCGTTCGGCTGCGCCCGCCGCTTTGGGTGGGGGGTTTGACCGGGGGGTGCGCGCTGCGGCCGGCCTGTGCCCTTTGGTCGCCGGGGTGTTGAGAGAACTGCACAGCTACGGGTTTTGCGTGGGTTAAAAAAAAAAAACAACAAAAAAGTCAGTTTACCAGTACGTAAGGCGCTTCGGGTGTTGGATGTTCTTTCACTTCGATGGACTTAACGGAGAAGGGCGTCGGAGAGGGGCCCGGAGGGGCGCACCCGTGGGTGCCTGGGCTGCAGGCGGGGGGCTCCTGGCTGCGGGGTCGCCCCGCCCCCCCTCGGTCAGGGGGCTCCTGGCTGCGGCCCTCCCCGGCCCCCCTGCGGGCTCCAGGTGAGGAGCTGGGGCTGCGGGTTGTCCCCCGGGCCGAGCCGCTTGCCTGCAGCAGGCCGAAGGTCTCCTCTGCGCGCAGACTACCAGAACAGAAACCCCGGCAGATAACCCAGCCACACCTGCCTTTCCCCGGTCTGAAATAAAATGTAAGTGGCGTTCGCCCACGTCCTTCGAAAGGCTGAACTCTTCGGTTTGATGACAGCCCTGCGAGGCTTGGGGCACCCCAGCAGCCAGGTGTGTCCCGATGCCGAAATGTGTTGTCATCTTTTCTGATGTTGGTTTTCATCTGATCCGCTCTCAAAGTCACTTGGATACCACCGTTTTTTAAATCAACAAATGTGTTTTTCCAGGCTATTATTTTAAAATAGGCATTTTATGAAAGCAGCAGTAAGTCTGAAATACATTTTTAAGTAGTATCTTCCAGGGTACTACAAACTGTTTTCCCTTAAAAAGGGCGAGCTCTTTGAGGGCTGTGGTGGCAGAAACACTTAAATCTTTCATAGGTAGGAACTTCAGCATTTAAAGCCGCTACTGGTTAGTACGAAACAAAGCTTGTTTGTACAGGTTTTGTGTAAAATACCTTCAAAGTATCCTAGGTTCAACAGTGACACAAGTTTATAGAGGACTGCGGTGATGAATATGTGATCGCTTTTTGCAAACACACAGTGAAAATCTGGAAGTGTGACTTGTTTTTTCTCTCCTCAGCGTAGAGTAGAATGTGGCCCGCAAGTGGTAGCGATGAGTGTGTTACCCAAGTAGTCTTAACAACGGGGAATAGCTGTATTTGCATGATGTGTTTTTAGGACTGAAGCCAAGGGATCTGTCATCGCTGTGCAACACCTACCTGTCTTGGAGCTGTTAAAAACTGTCCATGTGGTAGAAATCCTGGGGTGGTGCTGAAATAATCTGCCCTCGGGATTTTTGTTTCTGTTCCTACTGCTGATACTTTCTGTAGTACACTAATAACTGTGGCAGGTGACGTTAAAAGCTTGTCGTTAAAATGAGTAATTACTGATCGTGAGTAAGCAAATCCTGATCTGCTTGGAACAAGTTCCCAAGATACATGGAGTACACCTCTTAAATTTTCGAGTCTTGTAAAGAAAGATGGGAGGGAAAACCACACTGTGCTGGAGTTACAGATAGGGGAGTTTTATTGTCTGTTGAACAAAGACATCGCTACTTCAGTGCATTGTTAGGAAGTTGTATACGTGTGGATTAGTATCTTCAGGGTAACTGAGTGATGCGCTGGGCCTTTTTAGTAAGAGTGATCTGAGTTAGTGCGCATGGTTCCTACAGAGTGTATGAATTCAGTGGGTCAGAAGTTAACAAGAAATTAAATTAGCTAATATAGGGTGGAAACCTATGTACTGTCTCGACACGTTTAGTTTCTGCACAATTGTATTCTGAAGTAGCTCTACAATTCATGGTAAGGATTGGTAGAGCAGGCCACTGAATTTTGCAAACTGGTGGAAAACTGAGCAGTTTTAGAAAAGAGAGAACACGGTCCGCAGTGTATTTAATTCACTTATTTGACAAGTATAGCTGTTTTAATTAAAAAGTTTAATACATTTGTAGAAATACTGTAGGAACTAAATCTAAGTCTGTAATATAGAACTCTAGCTCTTAAAAACAAGGAGGAACTCCCTTTGCACAGAAGAAAACTTAGAAAAAAAGTATTGGTTAAGATAAAAGGTCTGTAAATATAGTAAAAAGAATGCTGCAGGAAAGATTACAATGCCTGTGCTTCATTTAGCATCAGGATTTGTCTTAAAATACATGTATGATTGGCAGTCAGCAGTATCAGCTCAAGACAAACAATTGCTGTTGAGTCTAATCTTCAGTTGAAGGACTTTGTGCAAATTAGTTTGTAGTGCTGTGGGTGAAGGATAACTGTTGGACATCAGCTTAAATGGTTCTTCCAAATGCCCATTCTTGATTGCCAAAAGCAGAAGGAATAGGGGAAAAAAACCGCATGTGACTGAAAATAGGTGATTGTAGGGCTCTGTTACTTTGTTGTAGGTTTGTCTTCATCAGTTCAAAATACTGTTACAGGAGTTGTTGCAAGAGAGAAAGCAGTATGACATTTTAGGCATATGGAGTAATTTAAGTGCTGTTAGAGGGGACAATAGTTTTAACTTACATTTCAACAGAATATGTCCTATTAAAGGGGCACCAATGTAACGGGTTATAATAACAATTCACATGTAATATTGTGTGGCTTGCTTTGAGTCTTATTTTGGCTGGCTTTCTCTTGACTCCCAGAAGAGGTTGAATAGCGTTATGGTGCTTGGTTAATTTTACATTGGGTATGCAATTAAGAAAACAGTATTTTACTATTTCGGGCTTTTTACTAATATTCATGGTTAAGTTGAACGATTATGTAGTACCTACGTCTGCCTGCCTGCTAATGGTCAGTAATATCAACATGAAGAATAGCAAGGAAGTAATAAAAAGGGCTCATGTGGAACAGCTTAGTATTGAACTGATTTTCCTCTTTTTGAAAGTTTTATTGTTAGGTAGGTGAGCTTTTCAGAAAGTAGCTCTTCTGCTTGTATCTTATTGTTCTGTTGAAATAGTTGTGTGTGTGTTTGTTTGAATCTCTGAGGAAACATCTGCTGTAACTGGGGCTGCAGCTGTATGCCGTGAAAAAGTTTGAGGGAAGGAAGATGGTGAGTGTTGGACTGTATCAGGAAAAGAGTGCCCAGGGCTACTGGGGTGGCCCAGGCACCTGGTGAGGTGTCATCAGGCAGGTGGGAAGGAAGTGGCATGAAGAGAAACGAATGGGTAGGGGGGGGCACTGAGAGTAGCATGGATTGCTCGTGTTTGGTTTGGGGCTTTTTTATTATTATTTATTTTAAAGTGAGGGTCTGAATTTGAAATGGAAGTCGGGGAGAAGCCAGTACACTTGTGTACACTAACTGAAGAAATGCTTTCCCTTTGGGGTAGTTGAAATCTAGCTGGAAATCATCTCAACTGACTTTACAGCGTTTAGATGGAGCAATACCTTGCCTTACAACAGATAGGAAAGATTAGGTAGCTGTCCTTGGAGACCAGAGCAGAAAAGCTCTTTGGAGTTTATTTTTATTACTCTGGCATGGTTTTATGTTTGCCATGCTTTTGGGGGCTTTAATACTTCCCATGGAGATTATTGTGTAATAATCATACAGATATCCCTGAAAAACTTCCCTATGGGCATCCTCAAATGATTTGTTTCATTTCAGTACTTTGTCTGTATTCCCTTAAATTTCCTAGGGAGTGTCTCTCCTTTTTTCTGAGTGTGGCTGCTGAAGAAAGGTGTTTACTGTGTGAGTAATCAGGAGGGGCCCATTGCTGTCATCTGAAAGAGATGGGCTAGTTCACAGGTACCATCTCTTTGCTGGAAATAGTTTCACTTTAGATAAGGTTGCCTAATTTTTTTTTTCCCTACTGTATTTTTCTCTTCAGCTTTTCTAAATGCATTACTATTTTTCCTTGATGTTGTAATTCTGCACCTTCAAGGATCTTACTGTTATTAAAGTTGGGCATAGACATATATTTCCCACTGAAATTCCCATGGTGAGTCATGGCTACCTGTTGTTTGCTTCTTGGTTTCTTTGGGAACTGTGGCGCCGGGTGGGCTGTTCATCGGGCCACTAGATGAGTTATGAGGAAACCAGGCAGGGTTCTGTTGGGAGCCCTCCTTAGTTCTCACTGGGATCCTGCCTGTTTTTCACAGGCACTTGATTTAATGTAATGTCGGTCACCTTTAACAGCTGGGACGATTCATGTGAATGATTGTGCCTGGCTGGTTGGTGGTGGTGGTTAGGAATGGTTTAACTGGAGCAGTAAGATCATGGAGCAACCTTTTGATGGAAGTAGCAAGTGTCAGAAAACCTGTATCACGTGCTAGCTTCAAAGAGGGTGGCATTTGTGGTGGTTAGTGATGGCCTCTGTGGCTCTGCGCAGACATAGACTTTCTTTTCTTCATGTGTCTGTTCCAAATGCTACAAAAATCCATTAGAGAGATTCCTTTTAAAGAAGATAATACTTCTGCTTGGGAGGTCTCAGAGCTACAAGTTGCTGATGAGTGTACTGGGAAGTATCACTGCGTGCTTGCTCTCGTCTTGTTCTCTATAGCATATGCTATTGCCCGCCAGTGGAGGCAACATTTTGAGCTAAATGAAATCTGGTGGGAATAGCTGTTCATATGTTCACAATTTTCAGAATAAAAAGGCCCATCTTCATTGGTGGAGAGTAGCTGAATGTTGGAAAAAGTTGTTTTGTGGCTTACTGTCATTATACATTTCCAGATCCAGAAACTGGTTAAAACCAGGGCTACAGTAAAAGTCTTTGCGATCAAGATCTATTGCGATGAAGAAAACAACTCAGAAAGCCTGTAATACATGTTCTACATGGGTAATAAGACTATTGAGAATTCTCATTGTTAATTATAAAAAAAAAATTAGAGTAATAACATTTATGTTCCAAGGAGTAAGCTAATTGCTAACTATTACAATCTGGTTGAAAACCACTATGAGGCATTCAGTAATCTCATTTAATTATTGCTGCCTTCTGCCTTCAGCTCAGCATCTTTCTGATCGCTTCTGGAGGGGAGGATGAGATGGGCTCCCCACCCTCCCGCCCCGGTCTGGTGTGTCACATCCCAGGGCATGTCTGGCTCTTCTCCGCTCCTTTCTCCCGGGGTGCCTCTGCGGTGCTCCTGAGCAGCTGCACAGCAGTATCATCTCTGATCTGCTTTGTTTATGGGTTGTTAGTGGTGAGCCAGGTGCTTTATAGGCAGTTGTCATTTTATAAATTATAGGAGTTAACCAGTTTGCCAGTGGATGCAGTGTGAATAAATCAAGATTTCTTGCACAGCAGTTAATGTGAAGTTTGGTTTTATGTAAATGGGAGTGTTAATTATGCTACAGAAAAATAGGTGGTACCTAGTGCAGGTCAGTAGATGACATTCTCTGCATGGTAAGGTCATTCTGTGGTGGTCAGGTCATTGGTCCTGGTGTAAAGCACTCTGTGGTCTCTGTGAGAAGCAGAACACTGCAGGAGACATCTGGGCCTTCTGAGGCAGCTGCAGTGCCACGGGCAGCCCCGTACCTGATGGTTTTTTCCCCGAGTGATAGTTGCACTTTGTTCATTTGTTCTGCGCCTTGGAGGTCTAGAAACCTGCCTCGTTTCTGCTGTGAATTTAATTCTAGCAAATGTACTTGTTGTTAATTCCTCCTTACTCCTTTGTGCGCTTTGCAGCAGTTGTCTGCACTCAGCTAGCCCTTGTCTTGCTGCGTCAGGCGAGGGAACGTTCTGGACTCTGCTTCTAAGAGGGGCTTGCTGGGCTTGGGACTGCCCAGCAGCCTGGCTGTGCACCACTGCTCACTGGTTCCTCAGTGGGCACAACCTGAGCAGCAGGTCGCCTTGGAGGTGTACCTTACTCGCCTGTACGATGACATGTATTTCTCAAGCCTCTGCTGGAAATACCTCTTCTGTTATGTCATAGGGTTGCATTGGTATTTTATAGTCTTTCTGTGATTAGCTGTATCTTTCATCTTTCATTATCTTACAATTTCCAATCAATAAATACTTGTTTATGTAAAAAACCCATGTGAGACTGTGTTGTATGTTGAGCTTTGGCTCTCAGTGGCATATGTGTAGCTGCATGTTCACCAGTATCCACTGTCATACTTAACAACTTACGATCTTTGGCATTTGGCTTCAGAAAAGTGATGCTGTTATGTCATATGAAAAGGATCAAATTTGTAATACGCTTAGAAAACCCGTCTTTAGGTAAAACGTGTCTCTTTGGTGTCTCTGAAATTCTTTGATGTCTCTTTAAAAGTTGTAGATTGGCATTGCTGAGTGGTGATGTTTTTATACTGACATTTACTTCAGAGGAAGAATGATAACTGTTTAGCTTTGCTTTTTGTTGTGTCTGTGTGTGACTAAGAGACTGTTGTCTTGCCACTGAAAGGTGAATGGGGTTTGGTCTCTTCCATGGTGTTGCTTAACTACCATCTGCCTGTGGGCTGCTGTCCTGCTGCGGGTAAACTCGACATTCCTGTTGTAAACTTCTCTCTGAGATGGTGGATAGTTCTAGATTCTGCTTTCAGAAGAAATTTCTGTAAACTCTATAATAAATGTTTTCCCTCCTGTTACGAACAAGCGTAATAGTAACAGGTACACTATACTGATTGCGGATGCTCCAGTATGAAATGTAGTTCTAATGATATTAGTATTTGGAAAGCTACCTTATTTTCTTTTAATCTTTCTTGTAATGTCTTTTGTTGATGAGCCTCCCCAGTGATTAAATTACCATCTTGAGATAAGATGACAAGAAGGACTAGAAATGTAGGAGGTGTTTTTCTTCTAACCTAACCAGTATAGGAGGAATCTGTTATTTTTGATGCAATTTAATGCATGATTTTGTCAAATCAACTTGCACGCTTTTTGATAGGCATCATCCTGTGCTCAAAACTGCATTTCAGAAATACCTGCCTTGCTTCTAGACCTCAACAAATAATTCTATACGGAAATTTTGTATATTGAGATGACTAGATGCACAATGAATAGACATTTTAACAGTGGGTCAGCTGCTGTTACTGTGTAGTGGTAGTAGTTGCTACTTCTGAATTAGAGCTGGATTAAAAAATTATATTCTGCTTATTTTTTTAAGTAAGTCACCTAATTCTTAGGTGATTTGTGTAGTCAGTTGCTTCCAAAACATGGAAAGCATGGAAGTAATGTTCAGGTTTCTCTGGGCCTTGAACTATCAACTCTTCAGGATATGGAAGGAGGAAAGCAAAAGCTAGGTAACACCAACCTGATGTAGAATAGGTGTAAGAACATACAACCATGAGTAGAGTAAAGATGGGTCAAAAATATTTTTTAGACTATGGGACAAGAGGTCTTAGAGCTGGCATAGCACTCACCCAAACTAAGAAGCCCAAGCGGTACAGAACAGCATGATTCAAGTAATGCAGTCTTTATGGTGCTGGATCTCAAGCATTGTTTTATGTGGTAGATGTCCAGGATGAAAGCTGTACTCATGCTGCAGTATGTTATTAGAATGGCATAATGCCTGAAATGTGGTTTCAGGTAAACAGAGTAAATTTTGATGTTTTAATCTTACTTTGTGCAAATTAAACTGGAAACTAAACTCTTCAAGTATCGCATTCCTGACAGTTGTAATTAATTAATTACGGCTCTGATATGTAATGCCTTAGCTTGTGGAAGAATATGATGCATTTTTAACCAAACAAGTGTCTTCAGCATTGTCTGAAGTTTTTAAATATGTAACTTGATAGTCAAGTATTGATACTTCAATTATATCTGTTTGAGGCACTTCTTTAAATTTTCTTTGGCTTGTGTGTATGGTCACAAAGTGTCCAGGTTGCAAGTGAGCCGGACTTGTTCACGATCGTTCCCCTCCTACAGCAGCTGTGTGCCAGGTATGTAGGAATATGTCCTGTGCTTAGATCTGGCGTTGGCGATATTTCTGCTGTAACTTTCACTGAAGCTAAGTGCTGTTGTTTTCAAATGCTATAAATCTGCCAGTGATACAGCAGTACTCATGACGGTTCTGGCAGTTTTTTGCGAAATAATTTTATGAACCAACTACAAGCATTTCTTTATGAGTGTTTTCCTGTTCTTTTGTACATTTTACACTGAAATCTTGATGCAAGAAGGCAACAAGCACAGTTGTGAATATTATGAAATACTTAAGTTCTGCAAGTCTTTAATAACCTTCAGTAACTTCTGTCTTATGAAATTATTTTCTAGTTAGAACTGATGCTACCACTTAGAAGAGTGTAATATCATCATTTAAAAAACCTAACCGTTGTTTAATGCTTAGAAATTTTTTACCTAATATAGGTGAAACCTTTTATTTAACATTGAGATCTTTGAGTTTTTTCTTATGTTATCACTTAGTAACATTTATAAAGTATTTTTGGAAAAAGTGCTCTTCCAGAATTACAGGCTGGTGTCCTAAGTCTCTGGGATGTTCATTGTGTCTAGGTCATGGTGGCAGTACAGTAAGAGCGGTGGCCAAGCAGGCGAAGGCATTGTTGCCAGGCTTACGGCTCTTGTGTTGTTAACGGCATTTTATAGTTCTCGGTTTGCAGTGTGCCCAGTTTGTTTGCAGTCTTTGGGCAGATCTGTTCTTCAGTTATAAAATCACATGTAGGTGGATTTGCAGTTATGCAACAACAGTTTGTGGGCTCTTTTCTACTTGGGATGAGACACTGCTGTGTAACGCTTCTAAGTCTAAACAGCAAGGCGGGCTTGAAGGCTTCATGCATTCCGCAGTACAGCTGGCAGTGCTCTTTAATGTTCTGGCCTACATCTACTTTTTTTAATGTTCTGTTTTACCAGTATGTCTAGACTATTTTTGCCTTTTAAGGCATGGCATCTAAGAGGGCCTTCAGATCGCAATCTTGGGAAGGTTGGGATTGCAAGGACTTTTTTGCACCATTTCCTTTAAACAAAAACAAACCCAAAAAACTTTAATGGATTCCTTAGGACTACTTTAAGTTCTTGATTGTTTTCTCATTAAAATTCCTTTCTTGTTTTAGTACTTGTGGGATGTTTGATGTTTACTCATAGTTGGGATTAAATGGGGTTTTAAAGGATACAAACTGATTTTGATAGTCTTAAAATAGAACTCTCACTTTTTAAAGTAGCCTGACAGGCTAGTTAAACAAGAGGCTGCACAGATCAAATACTTGACAAATTTTATGAGTACACCTTTACTTTTTAAAACCAATTAATTTATCCTACTGTTTGTTACAGATTTACAGTACTGTGTTTTAATACTGTTTTGACTAGCCAGGTTTCCAGCACAGGTTGGCCTGTGAACATGAATGGGAACATGAAGCCAGGTCAAAAGTCTTGATTTTTCTCTTTCCTTTTAAGAGCAGGGTAGAGAATTCTCATAAGTGAAGCCAATTTTTTTTTTCCTACTTTAAAAATCATACAAACATAGTCTCAGTAACTTGCTGGGTTCCAGCAGGGAGCGTGTGTGTGTATGTACCATACAGAATGAGTGTGCAGCCTGAAGGCAAAAATAGGGTAACTGTATTTATCCATTTTATTTAACTAGGAAAGATATGATATAAATTTTGAGTTCTTACGGCTTGACTTAATAGAAAGTACTAGGAAATGGACCAGAGAGGATACTGTACCCTTGCTGAAAGGCTGGGTATGGGAAGTTGGACAATGTACTGAGTTCCCTGGACATGCTCTATTAAATTCCCTGCGCAGCTGTTATTAACAATCTTAATAAATGCTGACACAAAACTAGTGACTTCTAGTGACACTAATTATTAAACTAGTCTTCAAGACAAACAAGAATTACCAACGATTTTTAAGGAAGCTAATTTCTATCTTCCCCTGCCGTGAGGACTGAAAGTGAGGCTTACTACGCTTCCCTGAACTTAGCTGTTAATCTGTATTTTTTTCCCCTCACTTTATTTCCTGCAGTTAGTTTTTACTCTGTGTTACTATTGTAAAGTCCACATAAGTAGGGCTAGCAGCAAATGGGGCTAACAGAAAAATACTTTTTCTGCCCCCACTCTGTGCAGCTGGCAGTGGCTGAGGAAAGGTGCAGATGTATACAAAATTATATTTAGTGCAGCACCGAAGAAATGCATGATGTGTTTCGTGACCTGTTTTTACCTAGCTTGTCTAAGAGCACGATATGCAAATGTTAGTCAAATTGTGGTAAAATGGGACTTGAAGAAACTTGGTTGAGTAGTTATACTGTTTAAGAATTTCCACTTCTGTTATGCGCATGATTTAATTATGGTTTTCATAACTCCAGAGCGCTGTTCTGAAGTCCGCTGTGGGACATACTGCAGTGGCTTAGTCTGCAAGAGTTTGCTTTGCTTTGTGGTGTGTCCCCCTCTGCTCCTTTGGCATAGGCATGGGGATGCTGAGGCTTGCTGAAGTGACTTGGGAGAATTTTACTGTGACCTTTGTGAGTTGCAGCTGCCTCTGAGGAACCTGCCGTGTCTCGCAGCAGGCAGTATGGTTAGAGAGGCTAGCCTGTGACGCTTGGCAGTTACAGGGAGATGGCTGTAAAAGCTGTGCTTGCCCGATGTCTGTCAAAATGAGTATGAGACAGTGAATGGGAGAATTAAGCCTCAAACATCAGGATACGGTGAAAGGGGTGGGGGGGAACCCTACCTCCTATAATTTTCTGTTTATGTCCACTCACTGAAGCCATTGGCACAATTCAGTGTACTGTAGGTATGGAATAAAATAAGTCTTTGCGTTTATGAGTTGTTAGTTTCAATGGGTTGCATAGGGATTAAGTGATTATTACCGTATATAAATGGGAAAGTTAGAAATACATAACTTGGTACATTGGGATTTTATTCATTATCTTGCAGGACCTGATGCTTATGAAAATACTTTGTATTATGGTGCATATGAATTGTAGTTTTAGGGACTGGAGGCACAGGTTCCTGTGGAAAGGAAGCGGTGGGACTGGTTGTTCTGCGTGGGTTTTTTGCATTTTTGTTTAAAGCATGGCTCTCTTATGATTTTCAAATGAATGTTCATGTAGGATGGGGTTGCTACAAAACCATTGATGGGCTTCTGTTTATGGGACAAGTGGCATGTTACATTCCTGTTTTGTCTAAGCTGGAAGAAATCAGTTTGAATCTCATTCAGGTTTCTGTGAGGAAATGTAATGTGCCTAAAACAGATACCTCCTTGCAATGTGTCTTGGCTTCAGATTCTGTTCAGTGGTTCTTTTGGTCATCTTCTTGGCTGGATAAAACCTGAAGTACACCTAACTCAGAGTGATACTTTTTGTTTATTTGCATCGGCTTTTTGTGTCTTTGGGTTGTTGGTTTTTCCCCCCTGTTAGGAAGATGGTTGTGTTTCAGTTGGGTGCAAGTAAATAAGACAAACTCGGTCAGGTCTGCAAAGCCATGGCAGGTAGGGATAAGCAACTTCTTACAGGTGCCAGAGTAACAGTGGGTGAGATACCAGTAGCGTTGTGGCTGAGCCTGGGGGGTGTGTGTGTGTCATGGTGTGACCCTTCCAGTCCCAGTGGGGTGCACCCCTGATGGCAGAGGTGCACTGGTGCGAGGGGCCACCTGGGCAGCAGCCCTGCCCTTCCAGGGAGAACGGGGAGGAGGTGGTGGCTGTGTTTGATGCTGCAGCCCAAGACCACCTTGTGCAGAGCACCGCAGCCTGGGTCTGGTGACTGACACCGCCAGAATGAGCTGCAGGAGTTGTGCAAACCAGGGCTTTGCAACTGTCTGTGTGTTCAGTTATTACTTTGAATGCTAAAATGAATTTACTTTGAGGACAATATAAATGTAATGTGAAAAAAAAAAAATCTTGAATTATTTAGCAGTAACTGGAAGAACAATGTTGGTGTTTTCTTTTAAGAGAAATCCAAAAAAATTGAAGTATTTCTGTACTATAGAATACTATTTGTTTGATGGTATTTGGTTTTGCGTGTACCTTGCAGATAAGAATATTTGTTGTATAGGTGTGTCAAATCAATAAGCAGAACACTGGACTGATGCCTAGTTAGCAGGAAATAAGTTGCTACTTCATGTCTGCAGCCTTTTTCTGGTCTAGACACTATGATTAAGTTCACTTTTAAAATTGATGCATTTCTATTTTAGCCAGTTGAGAATCTCTTCTATTGGCTTTAGTTCAGTTAATTATTTTTTTTAAAGTGTTAGTTTTGATGTACTTAGTGTTTTGGAACAACTTCCATTCTGCTGTTAATTTTGAGTGTTGATTACCCTCATTCTTAAATATGACCCTTTCTCATAATATGCCATTAAAATGTTTCTGGCCTCAGAAATATGTTCTGTATTTACAATTGGTCTTTTGCCTAAGTTGAGAAAGGGAAGTTAGCAGTAGCTGAATCTTTCAAGGATTATAGAAAACTGCTGGAGGTTGCAAAAGATCAGCTGATTTAATAAAGATTCCACAATATTTAATGCCCTGAAGTCTTGCCACGTTATATCGAAAACTGAACGAAGAAATAATTAAAAGTTAAGGAGTACAGCTAGAGGTAAAAACCCTAGAGGTACAATGAAGATCTGAAATATAAATATTCTCCTGTTACTTCTATCACCACCACCAAAACCAAATCAGAGTTGAATTTGGAGGTCTGGCTGAGTTCCTCTAGATTTGTTCAGTGTTGTATTTTGTGCCATTAGAGCATAATTTAGTTTATCCAGGGTGCTGAATCACCGGTGGTACTTAAGCTTTCCACTAGTTTTTCTAACTTTTCTATCTTGTAAGAAAAGTTCAATACTCATGCATGATTGAAGGCTCCTTGCAGTCCAGTTACCACAGTTAATAACAGATTTCTTCTAGTCTCAAGGATGCAGACTAGGAACAGGCGGGAAATCAGTCATTCTTCTGCTTAGGGTAAAAGATGGTTTCCTGCTGGAGAAGCAGGACCGTGTTTAAGCCATATGATCCCAAATACTCATATCTGTGCCAGCTGTTTTAGATGTGGGAAATGCATGTGCTTTGCAAGGAATGAGAACCCACTTGGTTTCATACATTAAGTTGGGACTGCAGGGCCAAGTAAATGAGAACAATAAATCTAGATTTTAATTCAAGAAAGTTTAATGTCTTCAGATACTTTAAGTGGTGTAAAAGCAATTTATTTCTTCTCGATTTTGTGCGTATGTATTCTGCTGTACCATTAATTTAAACAGTCTGGATGTAAAAATGTCTTGGTAGTGTGACATTCTTACTAAAATTCTGTGGGTATTTTTCAGGCAGAAAAAATGGTGACCATTTTGTGGGTTTTTGGAAATCGTGTGTGATTATGTCATTTAACCACACAATAAGACTTTCTGTGGTAAAGTTTTAGATAAACAGGAAAACTCATTTTTTACTTTGTTTTCATTGCAGAGCTGTCTTTTTTTAGTGCAAAGATGTTTGATTATTTTCTTCAAAAAATAAAACGCAAAGTGTTCTGACAGGAAAAATACACCATTAGCAACCTCCTCTCAGCTCTCTTTCAGCATTGGTGCCTGTCGTAGCACATTTTCTCCATTTTGGGGGAATACGGTGTTTTATGTCTGACTTGACTGTGTTGCCAAGAAAGTGATGTAAATATAAGCCATTTACATAGCCTTAAGGCAGATGATTTCTTCATTAAGGGCCCTTCTCCAGGGGAATTTACAGGAAAGTTGAGATGAATACAGTAATGGTAGGAGGCTAATGTGGCTAAATTAAAGGACATTGGATCCCAGTATAGAGGCTGTCTTTCAGGAATTAAATGGCCCTAAATTGTGGTCGCTTCATCCCTTTCCAGTGAGGGGCTGCTTCACTGAATAGAGCCTTTATGTGGGGGTTGGGTGCTGTTTAATGAAGTGCGATAGCTTCACGCTGTACATGAGTTATCTTAGCTGTCCTAAATGTCCCAAACAAGAAAATCGGTTAACAATTTGCCACTTTATTCAAGACAAAAAGCACAACAAAACCACTATTGGGAAATACCTTGTACTTAATTCCTCTACTTGGATGTTTTTTTTCTTCTTCTGCATCATGTGGTGGTGGGAGGTGAAGGATGCAGGGCTGTATCGCACACGTTGGGCTGCAAGTCTGGGCAGACCCAGACCTCTTCTCAGCTCACCCTGAAGCTTGTTCTTGTTGATCCTGCTTTGCTGACCAGACTCTTGGATCTCCTTTGTTCAAGAAAAAGGTGGTATTGCAGGCAGCCTGGGATGCCTCTGCGTGGACCGGAGCATCCAGTAGGATAAGCAGATGTTGCTGTTGTGACAAAATTGCGTACCAGCGCAACGTCCCCTGTATGTACTTCAAGAATGGAAGCAGAAACCAAAAGCATCTGTTAAAAAAAATAAAACAACAAACAACAGTAATAGAAGAGTTACACAAGTCTGAAGGCATTGGAGGAGTTAGGGTGGAATAGAAAACTCTGCAAAGTACTCAGTACAGAGAAAACCAGATGAAAATGTTTGGTTCATCCATCAGAGGAAACTTTCTCTATTGACTCTGCCCAGGAAAGCTGTAGCTGTGTTATTTGTGGGAGAGAGCAGTAATTCATGTAAGAGGAGATCTTCACCGCGTTCAGCTTCTCTTTTTTTCCTCAGTAAACCAACCTTGAAACTGCTGCTTGTGGAGAAACTTGTCAAAACTCATCACCCTAAACTATGAGGTGTGACTTGAAAGTGAGGGTCACCTCCTGTGGTGGACAAATGGACAAATTTTGTTGCCTGAGATCTATGCTCTGATACGATGCTGGGGTTTTTTTTGGTTTGGAGTTTTTGTTGGGGTTTTTTTTGTGTGGTGTTTTTTTTTCTTTTCTTTTGCTAGTCCTGTGACTGCAGTTATGGGAGGCAGATGCAGGCCTAGATGGATCTTGTCTCCTGGTTTTCCCAAGTAGCGTTGGTGACTTGTGTGACAAAGCAAGAGCAAAGCTTTAGCAGCTGGGGAGGGAGGGCTTTTCTCAGTCATCTGGGGCAGCGCAAGGCTTGGTGCTCTTGTGGGGTGTCTGGATGCAGCATGGAGGCTTCCCAGGAGAGCTGGAGGGTCTTTGTCCTTCCTCTTCCCAAGAGAGTGTGTCTAGCCAGCATGGTAAGGCAAGGCATCAATTTTATCTTAGGTGAGTGGTGTGGCAGTGGAAAGAGCGTAGGAAGCTCTGGAGAAATTACTTTTCAGGTCTGTGAGCCTTGGCAAGCTGTGAGCTGCATGTAGATCATCAGCTGATTCAGTAGGCAGTGATGGACGGTCAACAGGCAGTGGAGACAACGTAGGTTAGAAAGATGTTTTCATTACAGTTACAGAGCTCGGTGAGGGAACAGCGGAAAATGGTGAGTGCTAAACCTGCGCTGCAGTCCCTTGGAAGATAAGCTGGGGTGCTGAGGTGGTGACTGGCTGTGGTCTGTTCGCGGTGGGATGCTGGGGGCGTGCTTAGGGGCAGGCACCTTTATGGCCATGTCAATCCAGCAGCATTCTGGGTAGCAAAACTGTATTCCTTACCAGCTTTGTACAACCAGTCTCATTTATTGCATAAATTTAGATGTGCAGAGAAAGTGAAGCATTTTTCTTACAACGTTAACACATTAAGTTTTTAAAAACGAACTTGATCAGTGGATGACCAAGCAAGCTGCTTTGGCTCACGTTGCAGCATTTACACACTTTCAAGTAATGTAGCTGGTTAAGTCATGGGTTTGAGTCCATAAGGTCTTTCACTTTCATTTCATGTGTTCAGAGTAGTTTGCTTTTTTCATTAGAAACAAAATTAGATTAATCTCTGAGTGGAATGGCCACTGAAAGCAGTGCTAGTGTGTTTTTATAGAAGATTCATGTTGTTTGTAGTTAATTGGAAGGATGCGTCTGGCAAGTTTGTAAGTGTGTAGGAGGACAAGATTACCCTGATGTTTCAAAGAGAAAATATGTCATATTAAAGACTGAGATTTTTTTTGTGTGTGTTTACGAAAAGAGAAGTTTCTGTGGGAGGATAGCTTTTTCAGATGTGGTTATTTGGATTTCATTTCTTACAGCAGTCATTGTGAGACAAATAATGGGCAGTCAATGAGAAGGTGGTATCTGTAGCACTGGCAGGATGGATAATCTTCAGGAATGGTGAAATATTTTTTTATTGCCAGAAAAATAGTAACGCGGTTAGTTGGAATCTTACTTGAAGTATGTAAGGGTTACTAGTAAATTGTATGCATGAGAATGTTCTCCTTTCCCTGTACCCCCCAAGAAACAAGTGTTTAGATGTCCAATCTACTCTGGGATGATGATACTCCTGCTAACTGTCGGTTGTTGTGCATGCTTTCAAAACACAGCCTCTGCTTTGTGGCCAGAGTCTCCATCATAAACTGAAGCAGTTGGGGATTTTCTTCCAACCTTTCTGATAAATGTACCAACAGACTTGGGCTACCCCAACTCTGTACACTAACGCTGCTGCCTCTTACTTAAACTGATGGCACATCTTCACTTGCATTTGAATGGTTTGGGTTAAGTCAAACCTAAGTGTACACAACAAACACTTTTATTTCATGGGGGTGTCGCAGGTAAATGTATTTTATAGTTTCTTAGGGATAAAATGAAATCTTAAGGTAGAATTGCTCTGAAATGTATTAATTATTAATTTTGATCTTGGGAGTTCATTCCTCCAAGTGCCTCTTCGGTACATAATTTATTTCTAATGCTGTATGCAGGAAACTATTTCATCATTTTTGAGCTTTGACTACTAAGATGGGTATGTTATCCTTGAAGCAATTCTGTCTGATATGGAGAAGAGCCAGTGTAAGATTTTTATCAGCAAAACAACAGAGACTTCCTCCTTATGCCAAGTAGCAGTTGCCCAGCATAGTAGTGATTGGTTGTGCCAGAACTTCTGGCTCCTTCAGCCTAATGTTGGTGGCACAATTCAGATTTGTTCATGTTTTTTGAAAGTGAACCTAATATTGCTTGGGCTTGTACTACACTGTTCCTGGAGAATATTGCGGAACCATTTCTTTTAAGAGAATAAAAATTTCAAAATGTCATAATATATCAAAAATAGTGGCAAGAACAGTGGAGACTTTGTTATATTGGAACATCTAAAATATCATTTTGGCAACTAACATGTACCGTTAATACCTGATACTGATCCTGCTTGAAACAGCTATTGTTTTTTTTGAGGTTTTCTTTATTCTTTTTTTTGGTGAATTGTGTTCAATGTAACCTTCAGTTATGAGGCTCGTGTTCACAGAAAAAGTGGACTTCCTTACATGCTAATACTGTAAAATGAAGCTGATTTCTGGATAGTTTTTTTTGTGTGTCCTTGCTGAAATCACAGTTTGATTCTAGTTTACTGAATGTTCCATTTCACTGCATATTTCTTCTTATTTTTTTGTACAAAGTAATTAAATGTCAAAGATGCAATCTGAAGTTAAGTGTTCAGTCACAGCGTATCCATTCAGAATGTTTGCTGTGAATTGGCTTGCTCTATTAGCTGGCAAAAATTAGTACAGCATGCATTTTCTTAAAGAGAGCGTGCGAAGTGAAGTGTGAGAGACTTTCTACCCAAGTGTGAGGGGTTTTTATTAACTTGTTTTGCTATATTTTAATCCATTTTTAAACTTAAATTAGCTACTGTATTCTGAAGTATGTGGCAAACAAAGCATGCAGGGTATTTTCCTTTACTTAGAATCACTGCTGATGTTAGTGACAAAAATGGTAACTTTTTTCAAAATCCTTTTTCTTCATTTTGCTAGCTTTGTTATAGGAGGCAAGGACAAATTAACGGAAGAAGCATAAAAAGTGCTGAAAGAAAGTATATTTGCAAAACATTATTGAAATTGGCAAAGAAGGATTTAGCAGAAATTGAATTGTATTGTGGCTTCTGTCGGTCGTTTAAATCTGTGTTATTTGTGCAAAGCCTTCGAATTATGAATATTTAGCTCTGAGGCGGCTATCTTCTTCGAGTTCTTAATTGCCAAATTTAAGTGACTGACTTCAGTCTCAGTAGATTTTTGCGGCAGAGCAAAAAAGTGTTCTTTCTGAAAAATGTAAGTGGGTGGGTGGGGAGGTTGTTGAACTGGAAACCAAAGCACAACATTCTTAGGGCCTTACTTGCTTGCCATGGAAAATGTAAAAAGAAAAAAACCCACAAAAAACCCAATACACAAAAAATCTCCCAATGATAAACAAAATTGTCCATGCAGCTGTTTTTCTTTTACCAGTTACATGTAAAGAGGAATCAGTTTGAAACATACTGACCTATGTAAGTTGTGTACTTTGTGGTAGCTAATCAGTGGGTTTGTCCTTTGGTCAGATTTTTAAGTATAGTGAATTTCACTGTTTTATGATAAATAGTAAATTTAACACTTGTCTTGCAAAAGTCTGCATTTGTATTAACTCTATCAAGATACCTTCTGAATTTAGTGTGACTAACAGTTAGCCCAGTTGGGTGTGTTTGTGGCACCAGGAGTTTTTCCTTCATCTATTAGCTGTTCATTTTATTCTTACAAGGGAATGATAAAATACGTTTTTATATGAAATAAAGTGTATTGATGATAAAGATGAGAAAGGCGGACATTTTTGGAGGCTGGTAGAGGGCCTGAATCTATTTTGATTGATTTAGATCTCAACTTTGTAATGAAATTTAAATAATGGCTTTATTAAAATGTCTTTCACAGTCACAGTGTATTAATACTTTGTAATTGAGTCTGAGGTTGGCCTAACAGACAAATGCGTTCCATCTTTAGGTTTTGGAATACCATATCGTGAATGAAAAATGAAATAGAATGTTTGAGGTGCCACTTGCATATTAAGCCAGTGGCCTGAAGGGGTTTCATGGTCTTGGGTGTCTCAGTTGTGTTGATGTTAGACTTTTTGTAATTTTGCTGAAGTGTATTTTGTTGAACAGAAGATATCCAGAAAGTCTTGCATTAATTTGCTTTTGTTTTTGCTCTTTACAGTGCCCTGTTATAAACTAAAATCACACATTCCTGAGTGTAAACTGATCATGTTCCCAATGGAAATTTCAGGAATACTTGTGGCTACTTTGAAAATGTGGAAATCTATTTATTTTTTTTCCACTTGTTTTTCTTCCTAGGTTTTGGCACTGATCGCATTCATCTGCATAGAGACCATCATGGAATGCTCCCCTTGCGAAGGCCTTTATTTCTTTGAGTTTGTGAGCTGTAGTGCATTGGTGGTTACTGGAGTTCTGTTGCTTATGTTCAGTCTAAATCTTCACACAAGGATACCGCAGATCAACTGGAATCTTACTGTAAGTTTGTACAAATCCTCCCTCTGTTAAAAATAGCTGCAAATCTGTTTTTAAGTTTGGTCTTGGAACTTTTATTTTCTGCTGTTGTTTAAGGTTGCGTATGAGTGTTCTTTATGCTGAGTAAAGTATGCGTTTTACTTAGATTTGTTTAGATATATATATTTATCAGCAGAATGAGCTTTGAAACGTAGCAAGATTAAACTACATAGAACTAAAAATTGTCTTCTGGTAGATTCTCTTTGAAAGGAAGAATTTCCTGCTAATGCCAGCAATTACTGTTTGTGAATGAAGTGGATAAAAATGCAGCATGTTGTTACTTAACTTTGACAGATGCTGTATTTACAGTAGCCTGTTGTTCTCTCTTATGCTGTTTTTTTGGTGGTTTTTGTTGTTTGTTTTTTTTTTTTAATTAGGGCAGCTGTGCTACATATATTTTTCTTACAGAGATTAATGCAATCATGGGGTAGTAGTGTAAAAAAAACTAGTGCTTTCTGTGAAAATTGGATGTTTTGAATTGATTACACATAACTATGAAACATTGACTGACAATGCTTAATGTGTTCTCAAATACGAGGAGTTTTAGGAGAAGAACTGCTGGCAGTGCACATTCCTTTTGTAAAAGTCTCTATTTCCATGCTGTATTATGAGTTAAACTTTCAGATTGGGTTGCATAAACACAAGTCACAAAACCAACATGTTAAGTCACTCTAAGCAAAAGATCTGTCAGCTTCAAGGACAGTATTTATATCAACTTCTTCAGATGGGACAGATGCATATGTGCCTATGTTCTGTTTTATTTTATAGTTGTCATTTTGTAAGTACTGTTGGAGACCAGTCCCAGAGGTGTTTAGGCTTCTGTGTGATTTTTTTTTTTTTAATTGTTGCAGTTTATTAATATGTGCAGTTTGCCATATGTGCATTTGTAAGCCTAAGTGACTTACCTGAAATTAGATGGAATGTGGAATTAGATGATCCTTTGTACCTTGTTGAGGAGCTCTTCCTAAGAGTACTTGGTGGACAGATTCGATGGACTGAGAACTATGAGTGATAACTAGGTGGGGGAGATCAGTAGCAAAACAAAACCAGTGGAACCACTGGAATATTACTGGGTTGTCTTGCCTTTGCTCCTTTTGTCTACATCTTGCCAGTGTTGTTACCACTTACCTTCGTGGCAAGCTGAAAAGCAGCAGCTGCAGAGAGAAGGTAGTCTCTGTTTCTGTTGCCAGCTTGGCAGTTTAACGAGCATCATAACAACGTGGCAGCTCATAACAGCAATTGAGGAGCATCTTTTTATACCACACAGTTCTGTATGTACTAGTAGGATGTACCAGAGCATGATAACAAGTGTGTATAGGTGCATCGGTGTCATATAAAATACATGATGGTTTTGCTGGTGTCGTGCGAGTGGTTTCACACTGAATACTAGGTCCAGCTTGGGTTCAAAGTAAGTTTGACTGAGATGTTTTATCAAACGGCCATAGTGGTGTGCATGGTGCCTGTGTAATGACTTCACATACGCTTGGTTCTGTATGTCTGTACCTTTGGTTCTGTTGTTGAGCCCTGTGGCACACTTATACTGCCTCCCAGAACGCTTTGACAATGTGTTGAACATGCAGAAGCACAGCAGCCTAAATGCAGTGCTCTGCCTTTCCCCCAGATAATGCAGCAGGTATCAGTGTGTAACTGGTAGGTCCTTTCAGCCACTCTGACTTCTTACAGTATTTTGAGTGCCAAGAATTACCGCTTTGAGTGCAGCATTCCTTGTCTCGGCACAGCACTCCATTAGAGATATTCAGAGAAAAGAGGGTTTAAAAACCCAGCCAGTTGTGGTGTGGGGTTTTTTGTTTGTTGGGTTTTTTTTGTTTGTTTGTGTGGGTGTTTTTTAAGAATTTTGATTTTTAGGGCAATGGTCATACTCTGAATCCCCTACCTAAATGGCATGGAGCAGCATGACATGGTCGGGCAAGTGGAGTACAATGCAAATGCTTTTCGTTTAGTTTACATTGCTGCATATTGCCAGATCAATAGTGGTAGAAGTAAATTGTCATGATCTCGCAAATCTCATTCTTTTAGTTATGTACTGAAGATGAAATGCTTCTTCCATCATTATACCGAAGATGTCTAAAGAAGCGAGAACTGGAAGCTTCTGACTTCTGTTAACTGATGAGACCATGTCTCCCATCCTTCTTCCTGGTATTGCTTACTGATTTTAATAATTGTTAGTCTGATCAAACAGTTACTCTGAGAGGAGTGTGAGAGTATCTTCGTTATTCAGATCGCTGTTTGCTGTTGCACATACAGAGTGGGAGATCAAAAGCTGCTGCTAAAACACCTATGGGAGATTACTTTGGCAAAGTTAGTAGGAAATCTAAGAATGTGGAGTTGTGGCTAAATTTTTTGGGGGCTTATTTTGGCGTTCTGTTCTTTACAGTGTAGATGTATACTCCACCATTGTTTACCTCTTTCAATATTTAGTACTTTTCTGTGTTTTGGTGGTTATTTTGATCATTTTGCAGCTTGTGTATATTACAATTACCATAGGAGCTGCTTTCTGCACAAGACTTCCCACTCCTGAATGCTTTAGGAGGAAGTCACTGCTGCTTGTATATAACTTCATTAATGTACATGCTTTACAAAAAGGACTTTATAATGGATGTTTCCCTTGTGAAGAGTCTCAGACTTGGCTTTTAGAAGCTGTGTGAGAAGAAGCAGCTGCTACGGTGCTTGAAAGAATTTAGTAGTCTTAAATTTAGGAAGAAGGCTTCCTTTAAGAACAGCTACTTGAACAAACTTCTTAGGTACCGTTTGAAACCACTTGCTTTCAAATGATCTTACATATCAGAAAGTATCAGGCCATCAGCTGCTATTATCCAACACAGGATTGTTTCCTTTAATACTTTATTAAAATTAGACTTCTTTCTAATGTGTTGTGGATATTGTCTGATGTCCACAGTCCCTGCTTGGAATGAAAATGTGGATCAGTATATACTGGCACTGAACAGATATGCAGATTTAAAAAATTGTTTTAAATATATATTTTTAGCTGTTTGGGGAGAAGAGTTTTGTTTGGATCCCAGAAGACTTGCCAACTGTTCTCATGTTTTCCTGAGGTAAACATGAAAGAAATGTAGAGATGGTAAGACAGGAAAAATCCTTGCTTGGGTGTGCTGGAAAGAGGCAGGTCTGTTACAGTAAGATGAAAGAACAGTCACTTGTTGTGTTGTGCAGCACTATGAATATTATGCAAAAATGCCAAAGCTGGGGAACCTGTCAGTGGAAATTTCCATTCCCTTTATGCTATGCCTCACAGCTCAGAGGGAACCTATTCTGCAAGGAGACTGGCAAGTGGTGTAGGGGAATGAAGGGCACAGCACAGATTCCTCCTTAACTGATGGGCTGCTGCTTTGAAATGTTTGTTTTCAGAGTTAACTGAATGCTTGCTCTAATTTTATTTGGCTAAATTATCCAGTTTTAATTCATTATTTGAATCTTGTGTGATCTATGGGGAGAGGGTAAGATCTTGCAGCCAAACACGTGTGTGACATGGCCCTCGAAGTAGGGATGGGGTAGGAAAGTTTACAGAAGTTAGGTAGTAGCTTTGGTGTTCTGGTGAATCTGCGTGTGGTTTGCCAGGCTTTCTGACAGTGACTGTCACTGCAGAGTGGATCTGCTATAATGCTGCAGTACCTTTTTTTTCATGGCTGTTAACTGAGATAACTTGGGGAGGGGGAGAAGTGATGGCAAATGGCTGGGAATACTGGAATTTGACAGTGTTCTTGGATAAGAATTTGTATGATGAGAGAAATCTGAGTAGTTACAGATGTGAATCATTGCATCATCAGCCAGTAGAACAGACTATTTGTTTTGTGTGTAGGAAGAAATCTTCTGATAGATTTTGAACATTGATTTTTATTTTCTTTTTAAACATCCACTGGAGTTCTGGTATAATGTATTGTGTGACTCCAAATGCAGAGTTTTTCAGCCTAGAGCAGCCTCAAAGCTGAGGCACAGCACTGAGCACAGCGAGTCCCACCAGGCTTACTAGCCTGGAAACAGTCCCAGGGAAGCACTGGTACGGGGAGGAGACACGAGGAGTCAGGTATGTCTCTTAGAAGACACAGAGCAGGGGCTGTATTTTGTGTTGCCTGGAAATTTATTTCGTCTTTGCAAGCTTTTTTTTTTTCCCCCCCCCCGGTTGTTGCACTGATGAAACCTTATGTGGAAGCAACTGACACCTGAAGCAGTTGGCAGAAAATTTTATGCAGTGCCAGTATGAGAAACTGTCTTATGCCAGCGTTGGCTCTGAAGAGTGTAGTTCTAAGGCCTTCACAGGGTAATCTTGTGTTTTTTTTTAAAAAAAATATTTTTTCTTCTGTTTTGAAAAAACATCTTTGTTTTCTTTGGCTTGCTTAGCTGTTGAATGAGAAATTAAGTCATCTGTCGCATTGATGTTTACTGCTGTCAAAATAGCAAAACCCATTAAGGATAAAAATGAGTATTTTACAAATTTTTTTAAATGTCAGAATTAATTTCCTCTGGGTTAGTGCTCTTCACGGACAGTTCTCATTTGGTGCAGTCTGGTGTAAATGATGCATTATTCTGTAAGAAATGCAAACACACGTTTTAAATACCAGAAATACTCCATGGTTTGGTAGTTACCGCTAGTAAGGTCTGTTGCTCTGTGACAGTAAGAGCTGGGCCTGTCTGTGTGCAGGGCTGCTTATTGAAAAAATATGCAGGGAAAGCAGTGAGGAGTAGCTAAGAAAGAACTGAGAGGTAAATGGGGCAGGTGACCTTCAAGAAAGCAAAATGAAACTGGGATTGTAGAAGCATTTGTTCAGCAATGTGTTTTGTCATTTACAGTGGAGTTAATACATCTGACAGGGCTTGTATTCCAACTCAAAAATAGTTAGAAGTAAATAAAATCATATGAATCTTCATTTTAAGGCCACTTCTTTATTTCTTTAAAGTCATAGCTTGTCCCTGACCTTTCAGAGAGCTGACCAAGGTTTTTGAAAGTTGCTTCTGTTAATTCAGATTTTTTTTTTTTACATACTTTGCTTGAGGTGCTGGAAATAGAAATGATTTCTAGCAGGTGCCAGACACCGGGGACCAAATGGTAGTGCTGAAATGGAGCACCTGCAAATGAATGCTGGAGACTTTTGGAGGCTGCTGTGTGTGACATGGGACCCATGGGGACCTTCAGCCTTGCGCAGGGGCCAGGCAGCGTAGCCCCACGCTGTGAGATGGGCACTAAGGTATCTCTGCACAGTGTGAATCCAGCCCTCTGGGTCACTAGCGTGTTTCTGAAACCGGTGGTCACTGACTATTTTGTCAGGGGGAGGTGATGTTTAGGCGAATCTAGTGTTTTAATAAAGGTTTCTGTACCTATGAAAGCCTAAGCAAATGAGAAAAAACGAGATGGGGATTAATGCCCATGCAGCTAAATTTGGTTCATTCTACCTAGGGCTTATTTTTGCTTGAGAAACCGTGTTTCCATTTTTAATTGTGGTGCAAAATACTCATGCAATGTTTAGTAATGCGATTGTGGAGTAAAATTATGGGAGTTTAACTAGAGGTACTTGGTTTAGAGGACTGACTGGTATGTCTGTGAAATTCGAATCGATAGTTTCATATGGAAACAAGAAAAAGTTCCTAAACCTTTCAAGTAAAGAGGTACTAGTTGGTGGAGAGATTAGGGCTATTTAAAAAAAAAGACACCAAAACAACAACAACAACAAAAAAAACCCACAAAAAAACCCCAAACAACCACCACACTCCTCCTCTCTTCTCCTGCCAACTGAAAAACGAACACCAAAACCCAAACAGAGCTAAAATGAAATTTTACTTTCAACTCTCTCTTTTGTGGAAAATAACCTGGAGAGCAGCAGGCCACTAACTTCTGTCACCTGTTGTGACAAAGTCAAGCTTTTGGAATGTGCAGGCGTCTTTTCCGTATTAGATTCATTTAGCTGCTTTAAAGTCGATGTAAATGTAAGATTTTGGATTTCAGAAAGCAAATGGCAAAAGCAACCACCAGTTTAAGTACCATATTTTTGTTTATACAAATTAAAATTGCAGTATGGCCTTGTCTCCCTTTTAAATAGTACCTGGTCACTTGTGCAGTCTCTTACTTTGCCGCAAAACACAGGGTAAAAAGGCAGATCATGTGTTTTGATTGAATGTCTTTAAAAGTTTGCATGCGTGAAGTCATGGAGAGCAGTGGATATCACTGATGTGTCTGAGCATCAGAGCCAGCTCCTGGTAACGTACTGAACTGGAAGACTGAACAGAAGCTTTCAAAGCTGATGTGCCTTGCAGCTTTCAGGAGTTTCTTAGTGGGAGTTTTCAGGTCTGTTAACAGACCTCTCATTCATAGCACCTATTCAGCTTTTCCATCCTCATTAATCCAGGAACTGTACCTACCCATACCATTAAAAAACGAAAGACCCTAGGATGCTGCCCTTTATTTTCTAGAGTTTCCCACCTTTACAGCAGAATCAGCAGAACAAAAGCCTCATCCTCTTTTAGTATAATATGTGGTCTTGGCATAAACCCATCTTCATCCACAAGTTAAGATGCATCCTGCCTTATGCCCCTTCAGACAGATGGGTGGTGATGGCAGGAGCAAATATATGTCCCTGGATACTCTCCTTTGGACTAAAAGTATTTTTTTGCGAACAGTAACCAGCAAGTGACTAGAAGTCAGTCTTTCATTTTAAATAATTTTGGAAAGAGAAAGGGAGCAGCAGCAGTCTAGAGTGGATTTGATTCAGCTCATGGATTTTGTTCTGTTATGGATGGCAGCTTTGTACAGTATTTTATGGCACAGCATACTGTCTCATGAGGTTGCTGTAATTTCAGCAGAAATTCTTCTATCTGTGTGATGTGGTTTTTACTTTGTCTATAAATATAATAGCAAGAACTTCAGCTATATCATGGCCAGATTTGAAATGGCTCATCTTTTTTCAATTAGTTTATTTTTTTATTGTCACGATTATTCATTTCTCTTACGTGGAAGAAAGCTACATTATTTTAGGGAGTGTCCTTCTTGAGTTCTTGCTGTAGTTCATTTTCTTTTGTTTCTGCTCTGACTTTGTCCAAAACCACTGTATTTTTTCTTTTCTTATCTTTCTGCTCTAAATAGTAAGTACCAATTTTTTGATTAAAACCGTCCACCGATATTTGCATCTGTGATGTTACCATTATATAGGTGTATGAATGTTATTGTTGTGTCATTGCTCCTTAAGCTCCAAACAGTCTGATCCATGGATATGAAAGATTGTGTTAGTGGTAGCTTTTTAAGAAACCAGCCTTACTGTATGAATGTGAATCAATTATTAGTTGCATTAAAAAGTTTTGACTTAACCAGGGAAAATGGAATTGCGGAAATGAGTAAGTGGGAGCCTCAAGGTTGAATTAAAGATTTGAGTTGGTGGATTCTTTGCAGGGACAAACTTGATTTTCTTTGTAAAGAGTACAATGAAATAAAATGCCAGTGATGATGACAAAGTTTCTAATGTACTTACATCTATGGTTTCCTGGAATAATCATGACAGAGGCACCAGCAGTCTAATTTCAGTATTTATATATATGTTTTGCAGTATCTCAAATTTCTTACAAGCAGCCTTCAAGTCAATTTGTAGCGTGGGGACAGATGGTAATGTGTGTCATGCTGTGGATAGGTCTAGCGGTCTTGCTTATACTGTTCTCCTTTGGCAAGATGATAAAACTGGCAGATTCAAAAAGTCAGCAGGTCAGTAGGATTAATTAATAAGCACATCTGACCCCATAAATCATAGAGCATTATGTGTCGTCCACTTAGTCTTTAAGTATGGTACTAAGGAAGTACAAAATGGGTGTCTGAAAAAATATGACCTGGATTATAAGAAGTGAAAAGGTGGAGTATTAAGTACATCTTTGGCTGTTCTGATGGTTGGTTCCCTTACAATTAAAACTTACTTCATTTTGTATATGACTTTTGTCTGAACTTTGCATCTATTGATTTTGTTAAGCTATTAATTTTGTTGTGCTTTTCTATGTTAAACTTGTAAAACAACTAGTATTTTTTGATTACTTGAACACTGGAGTCTTCATGTACACAGCTCAATGTCTTTAATATTCAAAGCAGTTTAGGTTCTTTGCTTCATACTGTGAGAAATTTTCTCCTCCTTTCAAATAACTTTTGTGGCTCTTCTCTGTACCCTGTCCAATTTTTCAACATACTTTTAAAAATGTGGATACCGGAACAGGATGCGGCATTCCAGTGTCCCCTGCGAAGGTAAGATTACCACCTTACACCTATCGTGTGCATATGTCCAGAGGAATGTATAAGTGGGTTTGCTCCCTTTTTTTGCCATGGCATCACATCTTGAGATGCTTACCCCCTTTAATTGCCAAGTTCTTCTGGGTTATTTCTTCTAGAATTTTGTCTCCATTCTGCAAGGCCTTCCTGCAGCTGACAAATGTACTCTGGTCGTAAAATACACAACTTGACCTTGGGTTGAACTAATTTTTTAAAAAGTTATTCAGGAGCATAGCTGCTCTCTCCTCTGTATTTAGTTCCAGCATTCTTGGTGACATACGTACGTTTACTATAGAGGCCTGATGAATGTGTTGAATACTGTTGTCTGGTATCTGTTGTCATGTATTTAGTGACACTTCCCCTCTAGTGAGAAAAGGTTTGTGCCCATGAGAACTGCAGCTCTTGTTTGCAGTCGCAGAAGCACAGTTAGAGCTGTTAAATGTAGAGTTGGGGAGGATACCTGGAGAAATTATGAAATGCCATTTTTTTTCTAGTATCTTCATTTTGTCTTTATCTCTGCAAAGCAAGAAGTTGTATAATAAGAACTGGAATAACTATTTAATAACATTGCAATTTTGTTTAATGCTGTAAGTACCAGATAACATCTGTCTCGGTAAGCTTGAACAGAGATGAAAAGTATCTCTATAATTACATACTGGCAGGTGAAAAGATGGTAGGAGTTTGAGACCCACGGTTTGCTTTTGTTTCCTTATTATTTGGTAAGACAATTTGGGTCTTACTGGGCTTGTGAAATCAACATGTGGGTGGAAATGGCAATGAACAATGGAAGCCTCTCTTTCCTTGGGAAAGTCCCCCTTTTAGAGGAGGACCAGGCCACAGTGGTACATCATACAGTTTATCCCTGGGTACATTTAATTTTGATAACCAGCTGTTGCTGAGTCAGTGCCCTCAAAATAGATAGTTTTCCCTGTGAATAACACAGTGCCAGAAACCGTTGGTTTTTACAGTTACTTTCTAAAGCATTCTCCAGTCATGGCTAGAAAAACAGATGTTTTGGGGGTGGCTGGATGACAATGGTCTTTTCAAAGTCTTTGTGCTGTGTGGCTGGAACATCGTCATGGGTTTCATACCCAGGGAATAAGTTCAGATTTGTATCTTCAGTTTTCTTACCCAGGGAATAAGTTCAGATTTGTATCTTCATTTTTTTAAGCATAACTTCTTACAGCACTTCAAAAGATGCACTTTGGGGAAAAATAAAATAAATTTAAAAAGTCTATTTGTAGTAAGTGGAGGAGTAGGAACAGGAAGCGAGCCTGGCTCGCATGTGAAAGAACAGAGTCAAGTAGAACAAATTTGTCCTTGAATTCTAATTTAAGAGTGGTGATGGGATATTTTTTAATGGTGAAAGTTGGCATGTTCAGTGTAGTTTTGTTGTATTTCTTTTTTTCTTTAACTCAAAACTGTAAGTTGCACAACAAACTTGTATACGGGTTTTCTTTCCATCCCTTTTGTCTGTGATGGTAATTCACCTCACTGTTTTCATGTTCCTTTAGGATATTTGTGCTGAACTGCCATTCCCTGATTCTTCCACAACCTTTCTTGCTCCCTGACTTCACCTATTCATTTAGTTATCATGACAGTCTGTTATTTCCTACATATGTATATTGCACTGTACATACACTACAGAGATGTATCACATTTCAAGAAAAATGGTAAAAGATGCTATGAGTGACATGGTGAACAGCTAGTCCCTAATGAATCTAGCATTTTGTTTCTTTCGTTATTTTCATGTTCCAATTCCTAAATTTTTTTCTCAAGTCAGATCAGATAGTCTTGTATTGACATAGTTATTCTTGCGCTATTAACTGCCGTTCAGAATTCTTATTTATGTTCCATTGATACATTAATGACCCTGCTTTTATGTAAGGCATTGCAGCATAATCTTGTGAACACTGTGACATATACAGTGTATATATGTAACTAAATTGCATGTTGCCTGTCATTTTTCTGTGCTTGGAGCAAAGCAAGAGTTTCCCGTGAACGTAGGTGCCCTTGGGGTATTGCTGTGCATATGTTCTAAAATGTCTGCTTGAAACGTCAATTTTATGCAATAAATATGTAAATACCTGTGTATTCTCACAGTATGAGCAGCTGTTTGTAGAAATAGCATAGAATATGCAGTTTTCTATAATGAAGGCCTAAACATTCATGACGGTTTTTTTTTACAAGTTCTTTATCTGGGCAGTGCATGGACCACTGTTGTGATGTGAAAGATACCGAGGGGTTCCTGGTGTGCTGAAGTTGGATATTCAGGTTACTTCAGCTGAAGCAGAACAGCTTTACTCAGTGTTCATGCTGATAGTACTTTTCTAATAACCCTAGCAGAAATTGAGGTAGCGCATCCAGAATCTGCACTGGTGCTTTCTATGTATGTGCTATTTGACTTCAGTTCACAGACTAATGTGCACACATGGCTGTGTTTCCTGTGTAATAATCCTTGACTTCTTTTGTATCGGTGACAAACTGCATAGAAAGTGGGGAAAGAGTGCTGTAGTTCTTGTTTTTAACCCTCTTCTGTTATTGCTTATAATACAAGCAAGCAAAGAATCATTGTTTAGTAATGCTAATGAATTTATTTTTTAGGATCTGGTCAACACTGGACTCAGCACTTTCTTCTTTTTCATTGCCTCTGTAGTACTTGCTGCTTTAAACCATAAAACTGGAGCAGAAATTGCTGCTGTGGTAAGAATTTGAACTTCTTTTATATATGGCTCTTCTATTGAAACTAAAAATAACTTTTCCTTTGTGTTCATTGAATACTCCTGTTGCCTTTGCCATTGCAATTTACTTCTAATTCTACAGCTGGCTGTAAGCTAATTCTGATTTTAAAAGTATTGATGTCCTTTGAATTGTTTGTCTTAAGGCTTGAGGCAAGAACAAACAGAAAAACGACTTGCAGAGAACCCTTTTAACAGTTGAACGTGCCTTGCCTCTTTATAGCTAGCTCAGACGGTACTGCTCTATATTGCAAGCCTACGGAAAAGATAGAGCCAAAAATTCACAAGAAATTGGAACTGCTTACACATAATTTGCTGAATTCTTCTTGCTCACTATAGATCACTTTTTTTTGTTCTGTGGAGTATAGTAGTACTTCAAGATTTAAAATCTAGAACAGTAAGTTCAAGCAAATTAATTTTGTGCTTGAGTTGGCAACCTTTTTTTCTTTTTCTCTTTCAAACCTGGGTATTGAAAAGCACACAACAGTTCTGCAGAAGTATATAGGAAGAACTGCAGATCAGCTCCTTCTCCAGGCTGATGGTCTGGACTGGTCGTCTGTTCTCTTGTCATTGGTTCACTGTTATGTGCGCCCTGAGGAATGAACTGTTGGATGAAGAGCTGTGTTCTTCTTTACAAGAGGTTCTTCCATTGAAGTTGCATTGCAGGATTTAATTGTCATGTTTGTAGACAGAGAACTTTGTTTTCTGGGATCGTTGCTCTTACTTGCTTTTGCAGATTCTCTAGTTCATTGAAGAAGAAAAACATCAATTTTACAGGCCAGAATGACTTGTCAGTGCAAATAAAGTAGAAAACTAAGCTTCTGAGGAATTTGTTGTGAAACTACTATTGTTCTTGTTTTCAAAAATTGTCTTTGACAATTCTTTCTACTTTTTGTAGATATTTGGTTTCTTGGCAATGGCAGTGTATGCTGTGAACACGTATTTAGCTATTAAAAAGTGGCGAATGAACAGCAGACAGCAAAATAGTCGGCAGACCAGTGATTACATACGTGCTCGGACAGAATCCAGAGAAGTAGATCATCGCCCTGAGATTCAGCGTCTGGATGCGTGAAAGCGACATTCCAATGGGACTGCAAAGGGAAAAGAAGTAGTGCTTGACTCCCTCATGGAATAAAGGGTTTTTTCATTATTTAAGGAAGAAAAGATCAGATGGTGGCAAAGAATGCCCAGCCCTGCATATGTGCAGAGATACATTGAGTCAGAAGCTGTTGTCATGAAGGCAGTAAATGTTGGTCATTCAAAAGCAAGATCAGTTTAAGATGCTTGCATATATATATACATATATTATATAGGTTATATAATATGTATATATGTTTTTGAAGTATGTTACTGTTTTGGATTAACTGCACGGTACTTTCCATCCCTCTCCATCCATATGTGTGTTCCTGCCACTGTTTCTTCATCTGTTGTAAACACTAAGACCCAGCACTACATTAATTGGTTAATACAGGAAAGAAATCCACCCAAAGTAAATATAATACATGTGAGAAGGAAGTGAGACACAAATAGCAATAACTTTAGGCATGTATTACATCCAACGAACTCTGTATCCAACCTGCTCTAGGTGAACCTTCTTTAGCAGGGTGTGGGGCTAGGTGATCGCCAGGGGTCCCTTCTAACCCCCACCGTGCCGTGATCCTGTGATCTACATGCAGCCTTGGCAGTGCCGCTCAGTTCTCATCTGCAAGATCTCCTGCAGTTTCACTGTTGGTGCACTTACATAAATGAAATGGACAACCATTTCACATTTTTTGTTTGGTGGATTGGTTACTCTATGGGTTACTTGGAAGTTGGCCAGATCTGAACTTGTGCAGAATGGTGGCCATAGTGCATCAAGTGCAAGTACGAGGTTTTCTGCTAATGTTGGGGTACGTTCTGTTTTTTTCATTTCAAAATGGGAAATAAATACACATGGGAGGCAGGGTGGAGAAAAGGGGGTTGAGTGGCACAATAGAGAAAGAAGGGGTTGTCATCCAGTATACTTGCATTCAAGTCATGGCTTTCTTTTTTTCCAGGTTCAGCCTTTCTAAGAAGCATAGGGTAAGCAAGAACTAGCAAAAAATTATGATACACTTTGTAAAGTGTTTCTAGGGTTGCAATATCACGATTAATGCAAGATAAATACTTTCCTTTTTTAGATGACTGGTTGTTTTTTCTAAAACTAAAACTGTTGGTAGTAGCTAAAACTGGTTGGGGTTTTTGTTTGTTTTAAAATTCTTTTAACTGGGTGTTTCTGCAATTTTTTCCCCTAATATTTCTTGGAAAAATGAGTTTAGATAATTGGAGGATAATATAGGTGTATTGATTTTTCCAGAAATAGTTTTACCTAACTCAGATTTTCTTATTTCATTGAATCTAGTGGTGAGAAGGCTATTTTCTCCACTCAAAACTCAAATTCTGTAGTAATCACTTAGACAATATCATAATATTATTAGGAAGATTTCTCTTGATGTTTTTCTGGTTGTCTTATTAGTATTTTTATGTAATCCATTATTTGGCATATGCATGTCTGTGTGTTACATGAAAATGTGTGTGGGAGGTCTCTTGAGCTGAATTCCTTTCTGGTGTAAGTCGATAGAATCTTTGAAATCAGTGGACCTGTATGTCATGTATGCCTGAATTTCTCACATTTGACTTGAACACTTTTTGCATGGTGTTCTTGCGTAGCTGTACTCCGAAGTGGATGAGTGCAGTTAAGTGGAGTCTTAAGAACAAACAGCAATATGTTGCAGATGGGTCATTTTTAAACATGAAAAACTGGTTATACCACACAGAAGATCAATAGAAGTGCCTGGGCTTTTTTAGTACCAGGAGAAACTGGGATAGTGACAGCTGTGAGCCTAATGCTGCAATGTTCTAATCAAGCAACAGAGAATTATTTTGATGTGTGGAAAAAAAGAAGTGACAAAATGGATGTCTTTTTAAATTTTCAGTTTACTAATATCTGCAGTGCATTTCATCTTAGTGGCTAAGGTGGAGATTAAAATTCGGAAGGAGTTAGTAATGAGGTTAAAGAAAACTTGCATTTTCTTAATGAGTAATGGTTTACCAGTTACTACAGTGACATTTCATTGTGCTTCATTGAATGTTAATGCCAAGGGAACACCTGTTAAAGAAACCAAAAAGATCAAACCATGTAAGCCAGCCTCTAGTGTTGGGTTTAGAACATTTTACTGAAGTGGTGCCTCACCAAGATTACTCTGTGTTTCATGAAAAGTAAAGGACAGTTCCATTCTCAGTGTGGTATGAAATAATTAAGTTTGTTATTGACAGGGCACTTGTTACAGCCCTGCTGTTTTTCAGCAGTGCCTAGTATTGGCATAGTTTGCAAGGAGAGTTTGTAGATACTGTCAATTATTAAAAGAACCTTTTAAAAAGTAGCCAAGCATACCTAAACTGTAATTAGAGCAGTTTGTATAAAGATTGTAAAAACCTTAAACCATCAAAACCAAACAACAAAAAAACCTCAAAATCAAAACACAAAAAAGAAACCCCCCAAAACCAACCCCCACCAACCCCCACCCCCAAATATAGAATATTGTTCTCCAGAAGAGCCATGCTTTTGGAGTGGAATCCTCTGAAATCAAGAAACAGAAGTTAGGCGATGCATAGCAAAGCTTTCTTTTCATTAGGAGTGTATCCTGTGTGCTGGTTAACGACAAGGACTGCGGTGGTGTGTACCGATGTAAGAGGATGCACCATTCCTCGCCTGTGCTCCCTGTGCTGATTCTGTTCAGAGCTGTGGGAGGTCTCGTGCATCTGTAAGTTTATGAATTTGGTATCTTTCAAATCCTTATACCTTCCCTCACCTAAAAAAAAAAAAAAAAGGATAACTTCACGGAGCGTTTTTTGGAGATCATGAAAAGCTTCTGTCACCTTTTAGCTGGAATGGCACATGTAGAGCGATGCAGTTAGACTTCCAGTACAGTGTAATACTTCATCGTGTTGCTTAGCAGACCTGAATGACCTTGTGCAGTTTTACATGTGAAGTGAGTTTTCTTGAGCTGAGAACAGTATGCCGTTATTTATTACTTACATCATGACATAAGCTTAGCACAACTTTCAGGGTGTAATTCAGAGAGAATATTAATTTAAATACTATGTGATACACTTTGTAAAACAAAACCATGTAAATTTGTAATTTCCTTATTTTGGGGACCAAAGATTATTTTAGTATTGTACAGTATATACTTTCTAAAAGTCTAAGTTAAGCATTTATTACTCTGCACAGATGTTATTTACTATTTGGATTATAAAGAAGGAAAATAAAGTAGCTGTGAGACAACTAAATTTGAAGCATTAAGATTGCATGACATACAGGGTTGATTCCCCCACCCCCTCAGACTTAATTTTACATGGTTATATTAAAGAGGTGGTAATATTTTAAGACTGTTATCCAGACTACAGTCATTATAAAACAAACAAACAACAAACTCCAAAGGAAGAAGATAGAGTAGAAAGTTTAAATTCTTTTTCAAACATGCTTAGAAAAGTGACATTAATTGCTTCTCCCGGCCAGTTAATCTTGCTTGTAATTGCTAAGCATACAGTGGTAACTTCTCTTAGTCCTTGAGTGCTGTCTAGCTCTATAAGGGGACTCAAACCCCACTATAACTAAAACTAAATCAAATCTAAACACTGATTTAGATTAAATTAAATTAGAACCTTGGAGGAATGAGGTGCTTGAATCTGTAATGGTTCCAATTAGTTCTCTTTTGTCAAACTAAGCCCTGGGATGCGCAGTGTCTGTGTGTTTCTGCATGTAGAAACGATGGTAAATTTTGCAACTTATGCACAGACATCAGAAGATTAAATGTGAGATATGATTGGAGCAACAGCATAATATTGTTGTGTAGTGTTATATGAAGATTCTCCTCTTAATGCTATGTATGTTCAGTATTGTCAGCCTTAGTTCAAGTTTGTCGTACATTCCTGTAATGGTGTGCAAACTGCCTACAAATAGGAGTTTCTAAAACCATAATTAAGAACTGATTTGACACGTTGATTGCTTCTTACTCTCCACTTGATCCTTTCATTTTGTATATTCATGCCTCATCTATCTTACGTTTTAATATTTGATTTTTTTAAGCCTTCTTTATTGATCTCTATAGTTTCTGCTCCGGTGTAAGGAAGGTAAGAATACGGCCCTTTGCTTAACTATGATACTCTTCCCTTTGTTATAGCTTTTGATGTTTGGGCTAGATGTGCCAGGGGAAACGTTATTCTTTCTGCTCGGACTTTGGAAACTGGCTGGTATACAGCATGTGTGTCTGTGTAAGCTTTCCAGTAGGAGCCGCATGCGCAGAGGTTGAGAGGGTTAGAGATCCATCTGCCTCTGCCTTTTCTGAGACAAGGTACTGACTTTATAGAGATTGATGCCTATATTCCAGTCTGTGTTACTCATGATGAGCTTTGTATTCAGAAGCATTGCATCAGCAGCGAGCTTTGCCTTGGAAGCAGCTTCTTATTTTTTGCTTAAAGATGTCTCTTACATGTCAATTCAATAATATCAGGAATGTGGGATGCTTCTTCGTAGGTTTTGTGATATACGTTTCACTGTGCATCTCCTGATACCATCTCCAATGGTTTTATCTGTTTCTATTTCATTGTTGATTCTAGAAAGACGAGGGGAGAACTGGGGAAAGTTTCCAGTCTTCCCTAAGATAATCTTACTTTACTCCCCGCCCCCCTCGTGAATTACTGTGCACAGTATGATGGTTGCCCCTTCCCGATGCGGCAGGCTGCACGGTTCTAAAAATGCTGTGGAACACAGCAGCAGAATTTTATGTGCTACAAGATGCATGTGAACTGTTAAGACTGAATTGACCACTAGTTTTCCATGAATTTTAAGGTCCCTAAACAAATCCGGTATTTGGCACCTTTGTGCTGTTTTGGGGATGTTGCGGGCACAGCAAATGCTTGTGTTAATATGTGTTTTATTAATACAGCTCCCGCCCACCCCCCCTCCTTAGTTCTTGTTCTGTGTCTGTTACTTTCTTGTCCCATGACAACTTTGTCAACATTCCTACTTGTTCTCTTTCATAAGGACACCCCCACCCCACCCACCCCACCCCGAACTCAAAATTAGAAATAAGTTTATAAGTTTTCAGGGCATAATTTAAAAAAACAAACAACCAACCCCTCCCCAACTTAACAGCCATTCAAATAGTGTAGCAAATAATATCCTCTCTCCTGCTCAGATAAGATACTCAATAGCTTGGTATGTGAAAATTGGAGCATAAAGAACAGGTCTTGCACTGAAAGTTCTGGAGCCAAATATCTTCAGCGTTATTTAGGATAAATAAAAAGGCACAATCCTATCATGAATTTGAGATGTGATAAAGGGTGAGAAGGAGAGAGAAACCCACACTTTATGCTTAATAATCCAGTGCTTTCAAAATACGTGAACGTTAATAATGCCCAACCACAGAAGGAAAGACGGCTTCTGGACTTTATAGAGAAGGGAAGAGAGACACCTTGAATCGGAACTAATTTCTCTGTTCCAAACTCTGGGGCTGTGCTAGCTCTGTAGTACAGCTGGAGGGCTTCTGTGCTGATGTTGTTAATGATGTATCTTAAAAGCTGAGGTGTGGTAGTTGGCACAGAGACCTGCGGGACGTAGGTCCTTGCGTCACAAGGGGCTCCGCATCTAGAAGAAAGGATAGTTTCAGACTAACTTTTGCTCAGCCTCTCTGAAATGAGCTGTCATGTGGCATTTCTGAAAATTGGGTACTTGGGTCTTGTTTATAGCATAAAATAATGGATTGTTTGGAGGGCCAACAAAGCTCAAAAAGACTGTGCAGATAGGTATGTCGCGTGTATGAATTCTCATGGCAACAAAAGTAAGAATTTAAAAATGATGCTGAAATGGGTACAAACCCCAGCAGAATGTTTAAAAATAGGTTGTAGAAATATTATGCCATATTCCTCTCTTTATTTTAACAGAGGGAGTAGGTGAAAAATGACTTTCTACAGATATTCAGGAAAACTCTGAATGCCCCTGAAGAGTTTTTCCTAGTATATTGTTTTCCTTGTTAGCCACTTGGCCACCTGGATAGATCTGTTTGACAGAGTCAGAGTGGTGCTGTCCAACCTGAAAGGGTTCCTTTGTTGTTTTGGTCTTATTTTTGCATTGTCTTTTTAAAATCTGTCTATAATTTAACCATTTGTATTCTAAAAATAATCTTTAAAAAATCTGCTTACACTGTGATTTATGATAACCTTTAATTTAGTGTATACAACACAATCTAATTTTCTTTTGGGATATGCAGCTTTCAAAAGTGTCTTATATGCCCAGAAATGTAAGTTGTCTATTTATCATGAGAATGTGATTAAAGTTACCTATCCAGAATCCCAGTGCAACTTCCAGATGCGCTGGATGGATGAGTTAGTGAAATTGCCTTTTAATCTCTATGGGTTAATAAATATTTTTTTATAACTAGCCGCAGATATTCCTTTTTAAATTATACTTGGCAAACAGAAGATATTTAATTTTATATACAATATACATAGTTACCTTGATTGACATATTTATAACATAGAGCTTTGTGTTTACTATGAAGGTTTTATCTGTATACCATGGACTTCATGGGTAAAATTTTAAGAAGCCAGTTAGCATATATGGAAGGATATGAAACGTATCTCCATGAATTCAGGATGAGGACATAGGAACATTTTAAAAAGCAATAGCCAGATTGTATTAACAGAGTATCTGGGGTTTTTCTTATTTTTTGATTGGGGCTGGTCCCTACAGCTATTTTAATAACATCTGGATGTGAGTAACAGAACGAAATAGACCATCTGCCTCTTCTGACTGTCACAGACTATTGTCTAGAATATGAGAAATTTCAGGGTATTGTATTTGTTTTGCTTTGGACAAATGTCTCAATAGACATATTTAATTAAAACCTTCATGTGTTTGAAAGAAAATACCCTCTCTTAAGTAGGCTGATTTACCACTTTTGGTAACCTTTTAATCCCAAAAGTACTATTGTCTAAATGTTTTCAGTAATGTTACATTTATCCTGATGTCTCCAGGTTAAAGTAGTTCTGGCTAGCACCCTTTTATTACAACAATTGCTACCTTCATTTTTCTACTGTTTATACTTCAATCTTGAATGTTTACCGGTTTCTACTTGTTGGATATTGTGGAGGGAGAGTGTATCTTAGCACTACAGTTTATCCAGCTTTAACTCATACATCACAGTTCTGGAGTAAGAAGATATTTTGATTTATATATTGTGGCCAATCTAGTGCATTTTAAAATGATTTCTATACTTAAGACACAACATTTATGACATAATATAACGAATGACTTAGCTAATCATTATATCTGTCTAGGCTTACTCTCTTCTGTGTTAGTGTCATTTTGAAACTATTTGTATATGTTGAAGTTTGTAAGGGTTCAGGAACCCACAATAAAATAGTAAAGTATGTATTTATTTCTCATTGTAATGTTCAATTTTGATTTGAAAGTTGACGCTTTGTATGTCTTTTCACGGAATTGTAAACAAATACCGAAAAACTGCTTCACCTAGGGTGCCTTCCATGTATGGTATAAACACTTGTCAGTCACAAAAATAGAGATGTAAATTTATTAAACCAGTAAACACTATTTTTGTAATGTGAGTTGCTAATGCATCTCTGGCTTCATCGTGCTTTGTTTCCACTAATAGCAGATTTATGGCTACTGTAGTCATTGACTGCCCTTTGTGCACTAAGCAGTAGATCTGATCGCATGGTGAATCAAAAGATTGTGTCGCTTTTGCTCTGCCTTCAGCCGCTACCTGAAAGATGGAGAGAAAGCACGTTGCTGGTGTGAGCCAAAGGTACACCAAATTTCTTTACTTCAGACTTGAGCAAAGAGATGTTCAATGTGGGTTATCTGTATCCTTGGTGCTGATTTGGGGTCCTCGAGAAAAACATAATGGGTGTATGCTAAACATTCTGATTCTAGCTCATCATTTATGATTTATAGCGTCCAAGGAAGGAGTAACCAGGCCTGACAGAAGGACTTTATCCCTTGGGGATATAGCTCCTATACTGACAGATTTGTAATTGTGAACAGCTCAGAAGCATTAGTTGAAGTAGTGGGTGAGAATTCCATCTCTGGCTGAGCAAAGGGGATGCAATTTTCCTTTTATCAAATGAACACAAGTCTGCTGTGTAATATCCTTGGTATTTTGCTTTTGATATGAGAAATATTGTAATGTTTTGCCAAGGAAAGTACAGGCGTACTCTTTGTGCAAATGCAGAACCTGATTCTGTTGTCCTTACTCAGGCAAAATTCCCCATTGACTCAGGGGACTGCAGATCAGCTACCCATTCATCACCACATCTCGATGAAGGATTTGAAGAATATCACTAATTAGCAAATGTCCGTACAGAGACAATTTACAGTCTTGAAGCAATTTCACGTTATTTTTGTAAATGTTCTTGAAGTTCTCAAACTGCATAGGAGGCCAGCTGATAAAACAGATGCTTTCCGTAGTGGTACCTACCAGCTGTGATCGCTGTGTTCTCAGTATCAACAGCTGTAACTTACTTGCGTAAGTGTAGCATGTTCCAGCTCTGTATGAGAAACTTGTGCTGGTAATGCTTGACCAACTTCAAAGGCAAGGTAACTACAAAAAAACGTAACCCACGACTTTCTTACACCAGTAACTGTTTTTCAGTATGTACTGTGCTTCTGTTCTGTTGGTGTTTATGCTAAACAAAAACCACAAGCTAAAGAATTGTAACGTTTTGCAATACAGAAAGCAGTCTTGTTTTTAAAAATCCATACTGTTATAGCATAATTTAAATGGTGTATTTATCAATTTTAAATGTCATTTTGCTTTTCCAGTCTTCTGTATATGGGCACAATACTTTTTGTAATTTTTTTTTAATTTACTTAGCTTTCTGTCTCTTTTTCTTTCTGATATTTGAAGATTTGAGCTCTATGGATTTTCACGGTACTATTCTGATCATGTCTTCGTAGTGGTAAAAGTCTGTATTTTTTTATGTAGGGAAAATGGTAGTTTTCTAACACTTACCTTGATCAATATAGTACGGAATCATTTGTGAAGGACTTCCTGTTTAATAAACGGACATATTAAAGTACTGAAACATTGTCTTCGTCTGTAAAGGCACCATATAAACTCGTTATACTGAATGTCGTGGTTGATAAGTTGATAATTCAGTAAGTTCAGTTGCTAAATGCACTCTCTGTGCAAGAGAACGGCGTGGGATTGAACATCAAACCAGCCAACCCTGTCTGAGTGGTTTTTATGTTTTTTGTGACTCTGACAAGACAGACTTCATAGATGCAGGAGTTAATGAAAACCCATGCATAAGCAGTCCTTGATGAGAGGTTATATGTAGCAGAAAGCATGTGGAACTGCTTTCTTGCTGAAATAGTTGTGGTGGACTTGCTGTTGTGGAAGTTTCTCCATGTGGTGTGCTGTAATGGGCTGAAGCGCTGTATCTTTTGGTGTGCAGCATCACGTTCTGGTCTGAAAAGGAATTTTGGGGCTGAAATCCCAAAGTGGGTGGGTAATGCTGTGCCAGTCATGGGCTGTACGTTTTAAGGCCTACCTTAATGCAGTCAGGATGTTTGGTATCCACATGCTTCTGGTGCAAGGTGAAAGCGCTGGGTTAATGAGGGTAAGAACTGTGGAAATGCATGGATGGTTGAATGAATGTTGTTGAAAGATTTGGAAATATGAGTGATGCTCTTAAAACACTGTTTAGGGATAATATGCATGTGGGGAGGTGGACAGAGGTGGTGGTATGACTGAGCTTCTTTACAGAAGGATTCACTAAGGAGTGTCACGTGCTTGTACAACTTACCTGCTACAAGGTGGGCCAGCTCGGTTTGCCTGTGTGGGGCTGTCGGTGGTAGATTCTCATCCATTACGGTATTGCATCGGTTGGACCGCCTCGGAGATCAGGCCTTAATGTAACAGATGCTGTTTAAGAAAACAAAGAGTTGAAGTGCTGGGATTAATGCCATATTGCCACTGCTGTTATAGATGGTGTTGCTTGGTCAGGAGAAGCTTTGTTAGCGGTAGAATTAAAAAAAAAAAAAAGTTTATTCTCTCTAACTTCTAAATACTGAATCTTCCGTTAGTCTCCTGGGAAAGACTGTAACTGATTTCTTAATTAATGGATCAGGCTAACAAAATGTGATGGGCAGTATCCAAAACACATGAAACAAACACAAGTATTACCTGGCCAAAATTTAACAATGGAATTGCTCTTTCCTTTTTCAAGGGAATAGATTGGAAAATTTAGTTATTTTTTTAAATATACTTAAATTTTCTGAGTTGTTTTACCTTCTGGGCTAGAAGATGTTTTGTTTTACAAAACATCCAGAGCAGAAATCTGAGTTGCTTTGTGGATTCTTTGTTGCAGGCCTGTTTATTTAGAAATAAAACAAGAGATGGTGTCTCCATCCTGACTTCTAAACCAATACTCCATGCAAAATGGTGACTCAAGCATCCTGTAAGAAGATTCAAATTTTCTGTGCCTATATAAACTTCTGCTTCCTTGATGTATTCTTTCTCTCTCCATGTTAAAAAAAATAATAAAAAAAGGATGGCTAGGTGGAGCTGCTTCTTGTGTTTTTACATATGCATGGTGATACGTATCTTGCATTTGCTCTTCAGGGGCAGTTTGTATCCTGGTCTTTGGAACGAAGCCATTTAACCACTTAATTGTTTTTCATCTCTGAAAATTTCATCAGGTTGGTTACAAGCTGCCTGCTATGAGGTTTAGCTCAGCCTAGTAGCAGATGTATGTTTTCTCAATTATTTATGCATTTTAGAAGTGTAGGTGTCAGAAACATACACTTAAGTGTTTGGTCACAAGTACGTGTTCACTTAATGATACAGGCTGCTGGTCTCCTAGCAGGGCAAGATGCAGCTATAAAATTCAGGCTTAGAAATTTCCACAATGATCGCTTACCAGAAGCGTAATGAATTAAAAACATTTGCTTGCTATGCAGAGCATTAAATTGTCGTCTTCTTTCCAACACACCAGGCTAGGGGAAGCATTCTTCTCAAACACCACATAGGCTTAGATATACTGCTTTTCACTTAGTATCTTGGAAGTTACTTAGTCAGTTAGAACTTTTAAGACTTAGAGAACTTTGAACAGTATCAGGTGAAAAGCAGAATTATGTGGAGTAATGGACAGCGTGTTAAAATGACAGTTGAGCCTCTTATTTCAGTCAGACTCTAAAAAGGCTGCTTGGAAAGGTCTTTTTAATACCTTAATACCACCTGTCTAAAATTACTGCACAAGACTGAACAAATACTCCGCAGATACATATAAAAGCTGTTCGATAGGAGGCAAGGGACCTTCAGACAGCGCGAGAGGTGTATGAAGCCGTTCATCTGTGATGCCAGCTGATTGCTCTTCCTTCCCGTCGGTGGCTTTGGTGCACAGGGTTCAGATGGCAAGGCTTCTTGGTGTGTTTACACATCCTTCTGTTACACACTTGGTATTGGAAACTCATCGCTTCCCCAGGTTTGCCTGCCGCTGGGTGCTGTTCAGCAGGCACAGGAATTCCAAAGGGTGATAGTTGTGCTGTGGTTGTAACCAAGACGTGTGTTAACCTGCGTGGGGTCTGGAAATGGCTCGTGTTTGGAACAAGAATGTATTATAAACCGATAAGAGATGGTTGATTTTGACCCTGCTGAATAGGAATTTCAGTAAGGCATCCATGCCGCAAGTGTAGCGTTATGCTTGTGTTGTGAGTCCTGGACTGCAGGGAAACCAGTGCTCCTGCTATTTTGGTCTTACCAGTTGGAGAAAAATAAGCTTGCAAGCATAAAAGCCAAAAAATCAAGCAAACTCTGAGCTTAGTGTAATATTGCTGGTAGGAGATGAACAAAAGACTGAGCCAGCTCCTCCCCAAATCAGAATTGGCTTTTACAGTAGTTATTTTTAATTTAATTCTCTTCTCTGAAATTATATTGATAAAATACAGAAGTGTATTTTGCTTCAGTTGTGGGAACTGATCTTTTTATAAAGGCTGGAATCTTGCACACAAGTACTTCACCCTGGGACCAAGCTGCTTAGAAAGAAGTGCAATCAAATGCTCGAATGCTAGTAGCGAAATTCTGTGGACAGGCAATTCACTGCATCCCTGCTAAAGCAGTCCTGAAGCAACTAATGAGCAATTTTGTTTGCCTTTTCCATTTTACTTTAGGAGTGAGTGTTCCAATATGAAAAAAAATGACTAGAAAACCTTAGCAGATTTTAGGTTGTAACATGTCTGTGAAGGGTGAACCAAAAGAGGATTGTTGTTTACAATGTTGTTACCTGCCAAGTAAGAGTACTGAATCTCCAGTGTCTACTAAATATGCAAAAACTAATTCTTGGTTAAATTCTTTCATGGTTAACACACTGAAGATGAAGTTTCTCCTTGCAAGGTGTGCAACCATGAGTGACTGGTCTCCCGTGCTGGCTCCGTGCTGTCCTCTGCCTTCCCAGCACTTGCATCTTGCCTGATGGAGTTGCTTGAAACACCGTTTCTCTCACTGGTCAGAGGCAAGGCAGTAAAACCAGGTCTTAAAATAAGTAAAGACGCCCAGCGCTTCTGTTAAAAGAGGTTTAATCCAGCATGGTTTCTAAATACTAACCATGTACAAGTTTCCAGCTGTGACATGCAGTACATTTTTTTTTTTTTTTTAATAAAAATAAGAGAAGTACAAACCCACTGAATATAAAAAATAAGCCCAGGTCCCCTGACGTCACAGTGCATGCCAGTAAAATACGACAACAGAAGAGAAAGGAAGGTAGAATTTCATACGGGAAGAGATGCAAAGATTTTTTTCATAAAATCGAAGATGATTTGTCACATCTAGAAGCGACAGTTTGTTTTGCCTTTATTCTGTCGGTGGTCTGGAAAGAGGAGAGGTAGGAGCTGCCCGTTAGGCAGCTCTGAGTCCGGCCAGCACCTTCCCAAGCACCTGCTCGCTGTTCGGTACCGTGGTTGTGCCTGTCAGCAGCCAGCTGCCGGCAGGGAGCTAGAACCCCAGTGGTCATTTATTCCCAAAGGAAATCTGCCTTTATGGTTTTATCCTGGTGTTTCATTTACTGTGTTAGCACCATCTGCTCTCATTTTAATTACTTTTTAAGGCCACCTGTTCTGGTACTATATTAATTTTTTCTTTAATGCATACAGGTTTCTTTGCAATAGACCGATCTGCTGCCTTATATAAGGAGCATGCCATGTTTCTTCCAAGCAGTATGTGTCTGTAAGTGGACACAAATTATTTCAAGGTAGGTTGTGCTACCCACAAAAACACTTTCTTGTAAAATCAGGCGGCTTTTCCACCAGAATACTCGATCACAAGATAAATCATGTCCTTCCAGGGGGAAAAAACCCAAACCTCAAACCGAAACAGAAAAGCGCGCACACAAAAAGAGGGGGAGGTCTCAAAAATGAAATTAATTGCAGACATTCGTCAGTTTGGAGGCTGGTTTTTTACCTTTTCACAGTGGGAAGGATGTGTTGCCCTCCTGGGGCCCAGGTATCCTGAGTTTTACAGTTTTAAGTTTACAAACAGTAAACTCGTGGGAGGACCAGTGTTTGCAACAGCATGAGATCAGACCATGGTATCTTGTGCGTAAAACACTTGGAGGCTTTGATAGGCAAATACTGTTGGATGGTGTTTGGCAAGCCTTCCTTAGCTGTGTGTGCAAGGGCTTCCATGCAAATGGTAGGAAGGGGGCTGGTAAGACAATGCCTCATCTGTTCTACCTCGTATCAGTGGTGAAATTGCAGGAGATGGGATGTGACCCCATCCAAACAGCTTACAAAAGTGATACCGAATGTTTGATGAGCCAGCCACCCTGCGGCACGATTATACTTTGAGGTTTGTTCTTGCTACATGTTTCCAGTTGTCGCTTTTTCTTGCCCCAGATAGGCAGTGGATACAAATGTATTGAAACCAACGTGTTAACTACAATCTATGCCTTCAGTGCTTGAGATAGTGGAATATTCAGATAAAGAAATACTATTAGTTAATCAAGAAAAATACAAATAGAGGCATTCCAAGCCTCTCTTCTTTGGCACAGCAAGAAGTATAAAAGCTCTAAGTGTTACAGAGTTGGAATTAAGTAAAGCGTATTAAAAGCTCTGCTTATATGTTTAAAATACTATGTTCTGTTTACTCAGTACATTGTAGTGCTGAGTGAGGAGGGGCAACAGGGAATTGAGATGTGTTGTTTGGATACAGACCTTGGGCAGGTTGAACTACTGTAAAATCTGTAGCTCTGAAAAAGCATCTAACGGCATTGGGAATAGTCTCCTTTTCCACATCACTGCCCTGTCTGTGCTTTGGTGATTCCATCAACAGTGAGGTGGAAAGAGGCTACTAAGGCTGAAATAAAGGAAATATTTGAATTGGCAGTGCATTCAGCAGAGAGGAAGGTGCTTGATCATCTTCCCTTCATGCTTGGTTGGTGTTGGGTTCTTCAGTCGGAGTCAGAATCTGAGTCCTCATCTGAAATGTAAAACAAGGAATAGTGAAAATGAAAAGTAGGAATGTCCACGTCAGTTTTAGCTTTTGCGAGGAAAGAGATGTTGCTCTTCAGCAGGTGTCTGCTTCAAAGGCTGTGACATACTTAGGAAAAGGCTTGTAAAATGACAGTTCTTGTTAACATGGTAGAGCTTTAAATAGTGTTTCCAAGGACTCGAGAAGTGCTGCTGAGAGAGACTCAGACCCCCACCACAGAGGTAACAGCTGGGATGAGAGAGCTTGTGGAGGTGTTAGTGTGTTAGTGTGGCCACCCCGAGGACGTCTGCCGCAGGCATACCTCCTGCGCTAGGCTGTTGCTGCTTGCTCTCGGGCATGGTTACACTCCGCCAGCTAAACGTGTCTGAAAGCCAGAAGCTTTTAGATATTAAGAAATCCCAACAGGCCTACAGAGGCACCTCTTGCCCAAGCTCGAGACTCCGCTTTCAAGGAAGCAAGGGATTTCTGGGCTCAGCAGCTGAGAGCCGCGGTGTGAGGGTAAGTCTGGTGCTGGAGGAAGGCGCTGCAGGGCAAAGCCCTTCTTGCACCGTCACATCAGCACAAAGCTGCACGATTGTGCATTGATTAGTTTATATATTTCTCTCTCCATCTCCAGGGAAATCGGATCTAATCTTTAGCCTAATTTTGTACCCTTGTCACCTGATCTTCTTCTGAGTAGGGATAAACAGTTTTCAGTCCTTACAGTCTGTTTCCTATGATCTATTCCTTGAATTCTTCTTTTGTCTCTTTGGCCCAAAGCCTTCAAAACATTTAACAATGTACTAAAACACCTAGAAAAGGCTGTTAGTGTTACTATATACCTTCTAGGATTCTGTACACATCCTGGGGTGGTTTTGGGTTTGAGGGGTTTTGGTTTTGGGGCGGGTGTTTTTGGATTTTTTTGTTTTAAAGTGTGGAACAGTCTCTTTCATCTGTGTGGGTGTGCTGAGCAGTGCCACCGGGGCACGATGCCTGGTTTGGGCTCATGAGGTGCTGCAAAATAGCTGCCTGTGTCCTGACTTGGCTCGAAATGGGTCTGAACTCCCAGCAGCGGGTCCCTCTTTTTATCTTTGTCTGAGTGGATCAGTCTTATTTGAGGTAGACTGTACCTTCTATGTTAGTAAGAAATTTGATAGCGATCTTGTTAATTTTATGCTGTGTGGCCTTTGGAAAAAAGGCCATTTAACCCACAGATGGTCACAGCTTCACCCTGAATAACAGGTAATCGTGGTAAAGAGAGTTAAAGAGAAAAGCACTATTGGACATAAAAGACTGTGGACTAATGGATTTCAATTGTTATTAAAAAAAAAAAAGGTTTGTTTTTAAGTAAGACATTTTGACGAAAGGATAAAACTGTGTTGCACAGTGGTTTCTATAATTGGATCTGGGGCCTTTCCAAGTTAGATGGCACAAAACTGTGAGAAACTTAACATTGCTGGCTTGCTAGTTCTCTTTATAAATCACTAAAATTCCAACTTCTTAAGACTAAGCAGCTTCATAATGCAGCGTAGTTGAGGAATGCAAAACCAAGGTACCCAAGAACAGAAACTGTTCTTACTGAGTGAGTGCTCTTGCTTCCCTGCGAAGGGCGAAATGGAGAAGAAAATCTCCTGTTACATGTTGGTATAACCCACACGGGGAATTTTACCCACCTTCTGACTTGCGCCCTTCAGGGGAATCGGAACTGCCTTGCTTGAGAAAAGTAACCAGGTCATTGAAGGTTATGTAGAAATCAATGGCGTACACTATTGTGGCTATAAACCCAAACACCTGAAACGGCAAAATAGTACTGTCCTTGATAACAGGTCACGTCCATCAATGGCAAACTGAAATAAGCCTAACTGACGCAAGAAAAATTACTGAAGAAAACCTGGGCTTGATTATTATTTTCTTTTTTTTTGACCTGTGCCTTTCTAAAAAGGCTGGGAAGGGAATTGTGTCGTGAGCCACTGGCATCAGCTACACCACAGCTCATTTCTGAGCGGTGATCCCTGCAGCTCCAGAGGTGTCCGTAGCAGCTCCCCAGGTTGCCTCCCTCTCTGGCTCTGGGTATGTTCTGAGCACCAGCGTTGGCCTGGGCTGGGAGCTACAGGAGAATGTAACCTGCACCTCTGTTAGCCCAGGGCATCTCTGTGCCACCAAGAAATTGCCTCAGTTTCTCTGGAAATGATTTTTTTACTGGTTTGCAAGAATCTTGCAGAATGAACTAGATTGAGATAAAATGCTTCTGAAGTTACCTATTTAGTGTCAAGGCAGCAGCAGTGTGGCGAGAGTCGGCTGGTTTTCACTCTGAGAAGCTAGGGGAAACACTGTGTTGTGTTGTTTCATGTCTAGATGGAGTGACAAAGCTTAAAACAAGGTCTTTTGTTTCAAAATTGTGTTGGACTTGGGATGGTTTGGCAAGGGTTGCGGGCTAACACTCCTGGGTATTGTTCTTCCCCATCTTTTTAAATTACTATGCAGATTTTATTTATGTTGCATACATTATTGATGCTTCGAGTCAAGTTGCAGATGGAGAGGCTGTATCTTATTTCTGAACACAAAATGCTGATGACAAAGGCTCTCTCCTGTGCAGTCCGTATACTGGAGGGTAAAATGACACTGCTGTAGCTTCAACTTATCCCAGTAAAACTAAGCAGTAGAGGTAGGAGGTTGAAATTACTTAATATAGACTGTCCTTAGTAGTTACAAGTTTGATTTCTATTATTATTATTATTCTCTCTTATTCAAAGATCTTTATGTTCTTTGCAGGAACAGAGAAATTTATCTTCCCTGTACGCCTTCCTTAAGTAGTACAGTTAACACTGAGCAGCACTGTTAGGATGAAAAAAACCCTATTAATTGATTAACACCTGATTTTTCTACATAACTGACCATTTTTTCCTTGCTTTAGGCAAATCTAAATCTAATTTAGTTAATTGAAGAAACTTCTGCTACTTGCAATGGGGTCAAAATTGAACTGTTTCTGAGGTATGTGCATACACAGTCCACTGAAATACTGGAGTGGAGAGCTCACATCTACTTACTCCTGCTGCTTTAGATGCTCCATCGTTGTATTTTGAGACAGCAGCAATTGAAATGGCAAAGTAAATAATGGCAGCAGTGACGCACCGCAGGAAATCCTGTAAAATAACCAATGTTGCAGGCTCCGATTAGTCATGTAATTCCAACATACAAATTCCTCTAAAAATTATTTCAGAAATGACCACTAAAACCCTTCGTTGTTGCGTCAGTGGACTTGCCCGATTCTGGAGTGTGACTACAGCCTGGTATTTTGTAGTGGATGAATTGCTCATCTGGGAAATATCTTTAGATGGGAGACGACTGGAATCTTGGTATAAACCTCTGCTCTTACTGACGTCTGTATAAATCCTGCTTCTAACGTGCTTATGTCAGGCAGACCTTTTTTCAGGCTGAGAAGGGCTATCTTTTAACTTGGAGTGCTGCACGGGCTCTAATGGAAGAATCAGTTGAAGTGCCTTAAAAGGTTTCATCCCTAAGCAGAGCTCCTGTGGTACCAAAGGCTCTGGGGAGGATCATATCAGTTCCCACGGGGAACAGGCACATGCTTGTTTCTGTATAGAAGTAGCCCTGCCTGTCTCGTTTAGGAACCAAACACTTTTAGTGTTTAAAACTATGATTTATATTTGTAACTCCAACAGCTAGCCTGAAGTGATTGTACCTGTTGCTGTCATCAAAATAGGGGCTTCTGTGGTTGAGACTGTATCTCAGCAGGGCAGGGGCTGTGCCCTGTAATACAAGCAGTGATGTGCTGGAGCAACGGCGTCTCTGAACTGTGTATTAAATAGAGCTGCGATTCCCAGGGCATGTGTAAATCACGTAAGCTGGAATAATGGTATCTCAATCTGTGTTCACAATTAGACCTTCTGCCTTTTCGGAACAGATGGATGAGTAAGAGAATGTCTCAAAGCACAAATCCTACAAGAAACTCGACTCTTCTGAAGTCTGGACAAGGTCTGGTCTCTGTGACTGGAGTATATTATGGTAATAATAAACATACAGGTGCTTTGTTTTAGTTCTGTAATCAGATGCATGTAGAAAACGGGAAAACAATGGAAGTGAGATTACCATACAAAAACCACGCACACTGTCAAAGTCACTGCTATTGTTATATCCACCAGTGGCCTTGCTAATGTTATTTTTATATATTGAGACCTCTAATTCAAATCTCACTACGATGAACTATTGCTAGACAGTACCAAAAGAGAATGCATATCGATGACATTAGCATTTTTTGGAAGTACGTGTACTGCTAGACAAGTGCTCCCTTGGCAATGTTATATTTGAAGCAACAGAGACATCCAGTGGCCAGTGCGCAGTCACCAGCGCAGCCACCAACCTGCCGGCCCCCGGGAACAGCCAGGGATTTCCCTGTGTCACTGGGCAGCTGCAGGGCCTTCCCCCTTCACAGAAGCAGCTGCCAGTTTGTTTGCGTGTGAGTATGACTGACCTCAACAGCATTTATCTGAGAACTTGAAAACATTTTAGTATAGCGTGTGCATTACTATATAGCGTGCGCATTACTATATAGCGTGCCTCAGCTTCCTCATTTGTAAGGGTGGCAATATTTATTAAGTTGCTCCCAGCAGTGGGCAGATTCAGTTGGGCTGATGTTGCTTGCTTCTGAAGATGCAGCTCTAAGCTGTTTGCCTGGAATGGCGCATACATTCTGTGCTTTAATAAAACCACACTTTGTGTCAGCACCAAGAAAGCTATAGGATGTAGTATAGCATAGTGTAAAGGGTGCTTTGGGACCTTCTGAATGAGAGGCAGTGTGGACAAGCTTCTGATAAGGAGGTGAAGTCGTTAACAGCCCAACCTCCTGTATAGTGCCTTTTACTCATGTTACACTCTACAATTACATTTGTGTTTTTATATTGTGCATTTCACTTACCGTCAAAGGCCAGTAGAGTCCTTTAAACTTCTCATTAAGTTTAGAGGCGTAGGCAAAAAAAAGAAATAGTGCCAGCAGAAACTCTAGGAGTGGTGCCATCATGAAAGAGGCAGCTAGAGATGCAATATAGCAGATAAAAATGATAAATGACAGCACCTAGAGTAAAAGGAAAACTCTAGTTATTCGCATGAAATAGCAGAGCCTCAGGCAGCTGAGCAGCTTTGAAGCGTTATTCTCCCTGCGTGTTCCTGTCAGCGCTGCTGGTGATGGCATATCTTGCTTCCAACTTTTTTTTTTCCCCTTGGGCCAAATGAATTTTCTCATTTAGCACGGAATAAATCTAAAGTAATGGTGTTTCTTTCAGTGCGTGTGAAATCGACTTTCCAGGCTGCTCGGTGGATTTGCACCTCTCCAGTCAATAATTTGCTCTAGATTGTAAACAGTTCTGACAACATAATTCTGCAAACAGAGTGGGGCATTGCCAAGCAAACAGAGCTCTAAGCTTTTGGCTGTGACAGTTCTCATTTGAAACCCAAATCATTGCTCAGATAGCCCAAAGTAACTTAGCACGTATAATCTGCTTAGAGTTGGAAAAAAAAAGTCTGCTATTGATGGATAGATAAGAACTGAGAACTAATTATTCTGTGATTTCTGGAAGTCTCTGGTTCTAGTTTTCTGCTGTAGACAGCTGTTTTAGAGAGTAATAGGATAGCTAACTCCCATAGATTTGTTTTCTCTCCATGATGTTTCCTAACTCTGCAAAAGAATAAAAAGGGCATTTGTTTTCCCATTCAATTAAAATACTTTTAGAATGTCGTTTATGGCTCTAAATAGGAATTTTCACAGTGGGAAAATGGCTAAAGATGCTTTTTTTTACAGAAACCAGACTGTACCGAAGTGCTTGCTACACTTCTGGACTTTCAGCTACTGTATTTGTGGAAGCGGGAGGTGAGGGGGCCATGGAGAAACTTGGTAAGAAGAGGCTCCAGCCCTACTGCTCTGCAACCTTGCGTGGTAACTGGTTGCTGGCTTGTTCATATTTAGCTTAAAATACAAAAAGTTGTTAGTATACTGAATAAAACATTTTCTGCAAGTGCAAGTGTTATGAGCTAGTTTATACCTGAGCTGCTCTATTCACTCAGCCCTCCTGAAGACAAATCCGTGCCTTAGCAATGCTCAGGGATGCTTTTGGTCAGTGTAGCAGTAGGTACTGTTTGAGTGTTAGATTACAGGTTTTTTAACTTCTAAATTTGAAATGGGGATGCTGACATTCTCCTTTGTCGCGACGGAGGGAAGACACAGTCACTCAATATGAGTGATCAGCAGACTTCGTTTATTGTACCTTACAGTCACCTTTTAGGCCTTGTTATAATTAGCTCATACATATTACAAAGTTAAGCTCATTATTGGTTAGTTGCCTAAATACCAAGCCCGCCCCTAGTTTCTCTTCTGTAGTTATCTGTTCCCACCTGCAACATTCTTTTCCCACCTCGATCTTCCTGTTACTGTGTAACAACAACAGCCAAGGATAGTGTATTTTTGCTTTACTTCAGATAAGCTGAGAGGGATGTGCATTTTTGTCCAGCCAGCTGGACTATGTCTATGTGACCCTTTTCAGCTAGCCAGTTATCCACACTCCCTCATATAATACTGGAAACAGATGTATTCTTTTCCCCCAGCTGGCATGTCTGAAGGCAGACATGGCTTCTTGAAAAGCCTAAATAATGTGCAGACTGTGATCAATGAATTTACCTCATTACATTTCAGATCTATGAATTTCTTTGCTTGCTGCTACCATGTGTTCCTGGGAACCACCTGTACATCAAAAAAAAATCATTATACTTGAATGATAAGGCTCCTACAGTTAATTATTGATTAACAATTACTCCTGTGAGGGGTCAGTCAACCCACAAATACATGTATCAGGAGAGCGCATTTAGGTGTAGGGGGCAACAGAGCAGTTCAAAGCTGTTGAAATTATTTCTTTAATTAACAAGCCTTTATTCTAAGCTTAGGTTTTGGGGAAAGCAGTCAGTTCTTGACCTGGATGACAACAGCTGGATGGAGTATATTGTTTTGATCTATTAGGACTGGGTGGTAAAGTTTGAGAGGATGTGATATTTTTAGTAAGATACTATATTTATCTTTAAATGTTTCTATCTATTTATTGTTCTTGTTTCACTGAGTTGTAAGAAACTGATCTGGTTAAATACAGAGTTCACTTGTGCATCAAGGCCTGTTACCTGATAATATTTACCCTATTTGTTGTTGTTTATCCTATTATTTTTTTTGCTTATGGCTTACATAGCTTCTCAGCAGTTTTTTCTAGAGTTCTGATATAGTGGAAGGAACTCATTTGCTGTCTTATCCTTAATGTGGTATTTTATTTCTGTGAATGAAAAGTGCCAGGTACTATTTCAAGAGAAGTGGATGTAACAGAACTTGAAAATTACTAAGAGGAGAGAGGACGACTTCTTCCTATCACACTGCCTATTCCTTTTCCACCCCTATGGAATAAAACCAGAAAGGACTGGACTTCAGCTCTGTGAATCTGCTTCGCTGGCATTTGTGGAACATAATGTAGACGTGGTTTCATCTTTTCTTGGTTTAAAAAGAAACCACCATGTAGTTAGGATGCTTTGTCTTTTTCTTCTGGCGCTGAAAAAAAAAAAAATCCTTTTTCTGGCTACAGGAGTGTGTGATAGCGGAGATGGAGAGACACAGAAGTGTGCAGGGACGAGCAGCAGCAGGGAGATGCATTCAGGATAGGTCCTGCCGACCAACCCCCTTTCAACAGCAGCACATCAGACCTGAACTAAACTTGTTAGATCTCTCATGAAAGGATTAAATGCAGTATTAAATAATACATCATACCACAGCAGCGAGAGGAGGCAGAGAGGCACATTTCAGATATGTAAGTTGAAGATGCATGGTAGAGATCACTTTGATCTCGATTCTGTTTGATACAGTAATTCCTGCACTCTGCCTGCCTTTATGCAGAGAAGAAGTTGTACTGTCAGAAGCATTAACTGTTGGGTGAGACAAAGAGCCTTTCTGTTCTCTTAAGATCAGCCTGATGGTAATTTGTGTAAGGTAAGGTTCCCACTGTGCTCCCCTCACCCTGACAGCCCTGGGCAGGTCTACATGGTTTGAAATGCAGTGCAGTGCCCTGTTTTGTTGTCAAAAAACGGTGGAAAAAAAAGAGGATGAGGATTTGGGAGAAATCTTCTAAGAAAAGAATCAAAGAATTGAAAGTTTTGGACCCTAAGATTGCACAGAATCTGTCAATTTTCCTTCGCTCTTTCCGAGTGCCTGATAAGGAAATCAAAATGATGATAGTGGAAGCAGATGAAACACAGCTGTCAGAGTCCATGATTCAGAACTTGATCAGACCCTGCTCTGATGTGGCTGGGGATGCAAACGGACACTTGTTTTGTGGCAAGAGCGCGCCAAGGGGCTCCTGCTCCAGCATGCTGGTGGGATTCCTGCTTTGGTGCAAGGTAAGTTGCTGAAGAGACAAAAGGATCAGTCTGAGCACTTCAGCCTTCTAACTCAGTCTGATCCAGAGAAGCTGGAACCTGGGGAAACACTAGCTGTCCATTTCAAAATTAGTTACCAGGCCAGTTAGTTGCTCAAATGATGAACGCTAACTGTGCTTTGGCTGTCACTGCCACTCTAAGTGGTCGTCTGTGTCCAGCCCGTGCCAGCTCTCTGCTCCTGACCCTGCCTGTCAGCATCCCATTGTACAGGGAAAGTGCATGTCAAGGCCGCCTTAAAACAAAAAATCACGCTTCATTTGCAGGAACCCCTTTGCTTTCAAATGGATTATTGATGATAATAGTAAAAGGGAAATAATCTGACATGAAGCGTGTAATTGCTCTCCAGTTAAGCATCGTTCCTTGTTTTGGAGGCATTCAGAGCCTGAAAAGGTCCAAGGAAAATTTTATGTGACACAGACACTGTAAAATAGCAGACCAGAATTTGAGAACAAGACTTTGAAAGTTTTTTTGGTTTTGTTTTTTTCCAAATGTTACAGCTTTCATTGAGGCACGGCTGGAAGGGGAGGCAGGTACACATTAAAGCAAGAGAAGCAAAAGGAAGGAGGTGCCTGAATGCTCTGTCAGGTGATGGCTGTGGTGCTGCAGCTTGTTCTTTGGCTTTCTTATTTTTGTCTCCTCAGTGGCCATGTCGCAGCCCTGATGTGGTTTTTTTATGCCAGATCTACTTGGTAACTTGGGCACAGCCCTGTGTAATACAAGCGCCCACAAAGCTGTCAGCTTTCAACGATGTTTCTCTTTTGTTTAGAGTTCATTTCCCCCTCTGACAGGTGGAATGCACAGACTCATCAGCAATACTGGACATTATCTATTATTTCTTTTCTGAATTATAAAAGTGAATAGGTTTCCTGTTATCTTGTCTATTTAATTGCAGTGCCACTAACTGAAGTATTTGATGTCATCTAAATATTTGGTAATTTTAAAAATCTACTTCTCACACAATAAATACACTGATGTGCCAGTCCGTACCCAGAATTAACGAACACCTACTGACTGACTTTTCCAGACTTCATGTCTTTGAGACAAATACCTGGCAAACTGAAAGTTGCTCTAAAAATGACAAACTCAAAAGCAACCTTCAGACTCTACCCTGAGCCCTCTAGAGACCGTCAAATGATCCGCTGAACATCACAGTTGTTCTGCACTGTTTTTTCTTGAAGCTGTGTGTTTAAAAGTGATTTCAGAGAAAGGTCAAGCAATGGGATCTTGTGATTTCTGTAACAGCTCTGTGTCTGTGCTAAAGAAAAAAAACAACCACCAACCAAACACCAGCTAGAGAGGAAGTTGGTGAGGGCTCAATGCAGTTGCAAGTTCATTTCTAGCACTTTCAGACTCAGAAAGCACCGCTGCTTCTGGGAATAAAAAAACCGAGGGTGTTTTAGCAGTTTTGTCCATTTGTATTTAGACAAGGGGTTTCTTTTTCCCTTGGGATTGCATCCTCACATCAGTAGCAGCTGGGAGCCTGAGGTGTTCCTGCACTGCTGTGGAAAGGTTAATGGGATTGCTGCCAGCTTCACTGTGGAGGAGTATTCAGATGCAGCAAGCTCTAGTGCAGCAAAGAACGGAACAGGATCCTTTCATGGTCTGGCAGTGGTAAGATTTTAAAAAACCCTGGCAGAAAAGCAGCCTGGTCCTTCATTGAGCACCTTTTCTGTGGGAATGAGAATATACATAAAAGAGAACTATTACATATTATTTTTTCTTTTTTAAAGGAACTTTGGTACTCTGTTCCAAAAAGTAATTTTCTCCCATGTCATTATTACTTAATATTGTGTTGCTGCGCTGCTTAAACTGGTCAGGCATTATGAAGTTATACTTTGTCATATAACCAGCTTGCAATTTAAGGTATAAAAAATAATTCAATACAATGGTTAGAGAGCACTGTGCCCCTGAAGGGAGGGAAGGCTGCTGCAGTGCTGAGGTCATGGCAGAGCGTGCAGGCGTTTGTCTCCTCTGTGCAGGGAGAACAGCCCCGTTGCAGCCCACTGGGAATGATGCGGATGCCGGGAAGCAGCTGACATCAGTGCATGCTCCGACACACACCCCAGTGCCCTCCGCCTGGGTTGAGTGCCTGCCCCTCGCTTCCCCTCCATGGGAAAGAACAGGTTTGCTTCAGCAGTTTTATAAGCGGCTAGCAGGGTGCTCTGTGGGCAAGAGTGCATTTTGTTACGGTTTAATGGCAGCCAGAGGAAGTGGATGGCTTAGTGGTCTCTGCTATTCAGCAACTGCTTCCCTGTTGTACTTGTCACGGAGGTGAAGTTCTTGGTTCCTCCAGAATTAGTTGCAAGGGTCTCCTCCTGGCTACAGACCCAGAGAAAGGCACAGGGGGTCGTCTTTGAAGAAGGAGGCTTTGCACAGAGCAGCTGCAAGTTTCAGTTATGAAGGTCAGTTCAGAGAAGACTGAAAAGACAGAAGATGGGAGCAGAGACAAACAGGCACAATGATTTCTGCATCCTTTGTGTCACTTTGTAGTGACACACCTTATACGGGACCACCTTACATACTCATACTACATTTTTATTAAAAAAATATGTTCTGCCACTGATGCTGGCTTCAGGGGACTAAGGGGGTGCCAATTAAAGCAGTCATCAGGACAGACACAAAAGCTTGACTGCAATAGCTGGGGTGAGCAGCAGAATGTGTCACTGTGGATCTCACCTGGACACGCTCTGGTGGCAGATACAGGAGTGGCTGTTAAATGGTTCCAACACAGGACAGAGGCAACTGAAAAATGCATCTCTTAAGGGGGGAAAAGAGCATAGATGAGATGCTGACCTTCAAGACGGTAACTTAAGTCTTTAGGAAAAATAAGTACCTTAACAAGACTGTTAAAGATATATGGAAGAAATAATGCCATGGGGAGAGAATAGAAAGGAAAAAAGAAAGAGAAAAGAATTAACCTGGGAGATAAAGAATGGTGATTAGAAAGTGCAAGACAGTGAGAATAAATAGGATCAGAAGAGACAGCAAAGCTTATGCATGTACTTCATGTTACTGCTTCTTTGTGGCTGTGTAGCTACCCCAGGTGGAGTAAAAAATTAATAAGGCAGGAAGATCAAAAGGAAAAGGAACGGGGTGGGGGGAACATCTTCCTCAGAATAAGATTTGCAATTGTAATTAAGCTTCTAGCAGTAATCAGCTGCTTCACCAGCCTGACCTGTTGTAGAGGCAGCGCCGGAGTGCCCAGACTTGCCAGCCCACAGAGCAGTTTATGTGCCAACATGTAAATGACATCCTCACATTGTGAAGATCCTTACTCGCTCCATGTGAAAACATGTGTAAACGTTATTTTTAAGAAGTGGCTATAGCAGCTTCCTTCCATCTCAACTCAGCAATCCTCGCCGGCCACACTGAGTTCCCACGCTGCCGGTGCAGCTGCCTGCGCCCCCTCCCCTGGGTGGCCCTGAGTCGTGATGTGGGTGCCCAGGCTCCTGGCCGTGGCCAGCGGTGCAAGGGAAGGGAACAGGTGGCTGTGAGTGTGGCAGTTGTCTTAATTGACAAAGTCTAAGTGGGTCTGCTATAGCTTATGGCAGCTGAAAGGACCATTTGCCAGCCGCTGGGCAAACCAGGGCTTCTTCATGAAGTTCCTCCCACCAAGCGCACAGGCAGCGTGGCCACTGGCTGAGGGAATCTGCTGAAGCTGGCCCCTGTTCCCTTTCTGTCATGGACCAGAAAAGAGAAGTTATGGTTATACCATCTGCCCCTGCCAAGACATGTCGGCAAGTTGCTGCCTTGCTTTGGCTGTGATGTATTTTTTAGTATATGGTGGTTTGCTTTCTAAATGTTGAGAAAACTGACTTGGCACTTCCTGCAGCTGAACAGAGAACGTCTGATCTACCTGCAGAGGTGCTGGCATATGCATGAGAAATAAGGCACGCTTCTTGTGACTTGCCAAGCTGCTAAGTAATAACGTGACAGAGAGGTCTGGTAACAATAATGAGAACCCCATTTTGTTTCTGAACAAAAGACACTATTGAAAACCTGTCTCACATGAATATTATTTACATACATTTATGCTGAACCCAACCCCACCCCACAGCAGTGCTGTGTCAAAGAGGAAAAATCAAACGTTCAAGACAAAGCTAAAGATGAAACAGATTTAAACTATGATAGAATTAACTGGGACTCATTTACAATTATGTGGCACTGCATTTCTCTAACTGTATACAGACTGGATTTATTATGGGGCCTGTGTTGTCTTCAAGGGCTTCTGGCAAAGCTGGAGACAACTGGAGAGAAACTACTGCTGCCTCCCCTCTGCCAGGAAACATCGTCCTAAAGCACAGGGGCCGGCCTGCAAGGAGCACGCAGAAAGCTTCGCTGCAGCTTCAGACAGGATTTTAGAGCTGCCTTCAGCCGGCCAAACCCTCAGGAAGCCCTGAGTGGCCTTACAAAGGATAAATCCCTGTTTTGTCAAGACAGAGTGGTTTTTATTTACTCCAAGGAGGCATAACCAGTGCTTCTCTACGACAACAAAAGGGTGAGTCTGATCCCATGACCAAAACAGTATTCCTCAAACATGTCATCATTCAGAGATGTTAAAAAGCCAGGCTTTCTGAAAATCATAATTTACTGGCTGTAAGCTTGTATAGGAAATTCCAGTATAACATTACAGTACGTAACAAAAATATCCGCCAAAGGAGCAGAGTTAGTTGGGCTTTGATACCTTTTGAATGTGCGGGTTTGTAATCTACAGCTGGGTATGAGCAATGGTGGGTACCTGGAATTTTTACAGCGTTTTCGGTGGAGCTGATACAGCCCGTGGCCTGCTGCTACCCCGCCTGAGCTCTGTGTTCCCCATCGTGTCCTCATCTCCTGAGCAAACGGTTTTTCCTCCCAAAGCCTCGCACCTCCTGGCTGTTCCCAGTGCTGCCTGCCACGGGGCGGGCAGAGAGGGCTGGTCAGGGAGCCTGGTGACATTGCGGCCTCCTGCCCCTGCCATCCCTGGCTCTTGCTTGAATGTCCTTGAATGTCCGTGTTCCCTTCCCCGAGCCAGCGGCGCGGACGGCCTGAGCCACATACACGTCTGAACGCTCCCTGTACCTGGCTACTAGTTTGGGCTCTCCCGGGATTTGACTACCGGCTATCAAAACTCCAGCTAAAATTAGAAGAGAACTTAGGTGTTCAGATTTCATTGTTTCTGGTATAAATGATGCTGAAGGTCTAATCTTACTCCACTAACTTCTGCCGCTTTCACCGCTGGTTGTGGAACACCCGCTAGCCATGGGTAAGCGGTCGGTGCCGGGGGGTGGGGGTCAGTGGTCAGGCTTTGAGTCTTCACAGGTAAAACGTTACACTGAAAGTCAGAAGCCTGTGCTTGCCGCCAGCCCTGACCCTGGAACCTGGGCATCCATGGCCTGACGAAGCGTGTCCTAGGGGTGACTGTTCGGTGCTGTCACAGCGGGCGCGCTGGCTGCCTCACAGGGACCACGTGTGTCCCTCGGGGAGGCTGGGGGCAAACGCAGCTTTCGGGGTGCTCTGGGCAGAAGCTGAGATCGCGATGCCCTACGCCATGCCACGCATCGGAGAGGAACGAGTGAGGACTTCCCTGAGGTACGAGGGACAAACAGTGGGTCCAGCCGTGCCGGGGCCGTGGGCTCAGCCGTGCCCGTGGCCCACAGAGAAAACGGGGTCGGGTGGGTGGCGGGTGGTGTCCGGGCTCACGCTGCGAGTGGGTTACAGTGCACCGAAGGCAGCTCTGGCCGGGGGGGGCGGGGGTCCTGCCGGGGGGGCACACGCCGGGCACCGCAAGCTTGACCCAAGGGCTATGTGGGTTTCCCAGCGCGCTGTGCCCGAACGCAGCCGACAGCCCCTGCGGCCCCGCTCCCCTCACCGTGCTGGGACAGCCGCACGGCCCGAGCGGAGCTGTTCCCCCGCCCCGGGCTGCCCCCCACCCGCACGGGGGGCCCGGAGCCTTACGGGGGGCACGGCCGGCGCCCCCGGCCCCCCAGACCCACAGCCCGCCCCCCCCCTCCCCGTCCCGAGCCCCGGGAGCAGCCCCTACCCTTACCGTCTCGGCGAGGAGCAGCTGCCCCTTGCGGGAGCAGAGGAACTCCCGGGGCGGCAGGAGCGAGCGCAGCCCCGGCGCCGGCGCGGCCCCCCCGGCCTCGGGCTCCTCCATGGCTGCGGCGGCCGCGGGCTGGCGGGAGCGGCCGGGGGCGGCTCGGCGCTGGGCTGGGCGGGGGGTGGTGTTTTTTTTTTTTTTTTTAAGGAGGGAAGCGGAAACCGTGACACTGCGGAAACGTGAAAAAAAGTTTTCAGCATCCCCCAGTGTAGGGGTGGGGGGTGGTGTCCTCCGCGGGCTGCCCCGGGCCGTGCGGCGCCGCGGCGGGATCCCGCAGGGGCAGCCCGGTGCCGCCAGCCCGGCGCTCCGGGGGCCGCCGGTGGGTGCCCGTGCCCAGCGCTGGCGGGGCTGCCCGGGCCTCCACCGCTTCCCTCAGCGCCCCCCGGTGACCGGTACCGCGGACCCACCGCCGGCCTGGCCGCGCCGCGGGGCTGCCGTGCCCGCCCCATGCCCCGAGGCGGGCGGCGGTTTCTGCGCGGTGCTGCGCGCCCCGGCGTTACCGTGCCTCCGCGCTACAGGAACTGTTTTACAGGTACAGTGAAGTTTTAAGTATGCCTAATTAACATAAAACAACTCACATCAGCCCATTCGCATTTTCTTTTTATTACAGAGAACAATCGAGAAATTAGTTTTCATACAGGTAAAAATTCAATCAAGTTTCAAAAAACAGGACCATTTTCTGTGAAGCTTGTACTAGTGAAATTGCAACACTGAAACTACATTTGTTACTGTAAGAGAAGTTAGGACCAGTACTTGTGAAACAGTACATAAATGCCCAGGGAAACTGAAGTGAACCCATGAAAATACAAATTCTTTAATAAAAAATGAGTAAACCAGTCATCAGCAGAGAAATCGCTCTTTTACCAAAATGGTAATCTTATTTGGCAGGAGTATTCCTTCCTCTTGTTCCATCAAGGCTAATCTTCTGGAAAACAACAACTGCGTCGACAACACAGAGAACAAACAATACAAGACCAAACACCTATAGAAATAACGATAATGTTAGTTTCCCCACGGGATCTCTGGCTGTTGCTGTAGTGACTGTACTATTCCCCAAAGCAGCAGTAACATCATCCTCCTAAACTGGTTCTGGCCTTCCAAATACATTCGTGATTTGAGACAGCTGATAAACATCCTTATTTAAATCCCATCAGCCTTTCAGGGAGCTGCCTACACTTCTGGCTTTGTTTGAAGTTTGTGTGAAGCCTTGGAGATGAAGCATTCTCCTTGAAAGCTAAGCTAATACTGCATTACACCAGACAATGCTTTTATCCTAAATTAAAACCCTTCTGTCTCTTTAAGGGTTGCCTAATTAATGGTGTTGGCTCAGACAAAAGCCAACATTTGTAGAAACAAGCCTAGCAGGAAGAGCTCCTCTCCTCTGAAGCGCTGAACGGGGAACATACACCAAATTGAAGAAAATGCACACAAGTATTTAAAAAATGTACAACTTCAGGCAGGCAGGTGGAAAAAATGTGTTTGCAGAAGAGGCGCTGAGTTTACTTGCTTGGCTCTTGCCCTTCAGCCCCATCCCACATGCACACAAAGATTTTTTAGGCAAGCAGGTTTTAAAACACAATTACCTGATCAGTGAGAGTAATGCTAAGGCAAGCTTTTTCAGGAGAGCACAGCTGAAGGCACTTTGTGCCCTGGTAGCACAGGCCTTGGGGCAATGCTGTTTGCTGAAGGTCTCACTGGTTCTGCCCAAACTTGTTTTCCAAGCAACCTGCTTTGTCTCCTGCTTCCAACTTAAATTTAATTTGTATTAACTTCACAAAGGAGAATATAAATCATATTCTGGCATAGCCAGTCACTATCGGAAAGTACCCTTTTGACTTAGGATGCTGTTGCCAGTGAAGACGCCAGCTTTCCACCTCATCATCTCTGAAGCCCATTTCGAAAAACTCCCATGGCAGGTTGTGCATTGTCACATTTTAGCTTATCTTGTACTTCAGGAGGCTTACATACTTTCAAAACTGAGAGGTTTTCCCCCGCTTATTGCGGTTGCTTAAACCATTAAACTGGTTTGATCTTAAGTACACAAACCCCTTACAATCGCAGTATGAAAAAGACCTTCTCAACTACCATAATTCCTCAGTTTGTCAGAAAAAACACTATAAGCACCAGGAGGGAGGTACCAGCACGTCCGTTAAGAATTGCCAACTCTTTTTAGCAGGATTGTAGACACTTCTTCTGAAGTCGTGCACCCAAACTGGGTAGTCCTAAAAGAGCTACAGATTCTCCCAGCGAGGATGTCAAGCCATGGAAGCAAACACTGGTTACTCAAATTAGTTAAGACTCCAGGAGTTTGCAGTGCTTGCACTTCTCTGTAGTAATTACTAAGTCTAGTAATATCTTTATATTCTAGTGACTTAAGGATTGGTTTTTCAAGTGAGAGACACTGAATGTGTATTTGCTTTCGTTTTCAACTGCTGAGTACGTTCTTCCACGAGTTATTTTCATGGCCTTACCACAATGTAAGTACACCCAGAGATTCGAATCCACGTCTGCTCCCAGAACTGACATTCGTAATAACGTTCCTACTTACTCCTCCAGCCAGCGTCCCATTGTTGCTCTTGATGATCACTGCAAACAAGCACACGACGAGGAGGAACAAGGCGGCAACCACCGAGTTGAAAACGTCCTGCAACAGCCAGTGGAAGCAAAGTATGTATGCTGAAACACACACCCGAAGAACGCGACTTGCTTTTGGTACTGCATGAATCACTAAAAAAGGCTGGCTCCCCCTGAACACACATGTACGCTGACACCCGCATGCAACGGGCGCTGGCACCCAGCGGGTTGGTGTCGGAAAGCGCGTTTGTGATAAAACGGGTAAGTTTTGCCTTTTTGTTTTTGCCGTCACATTCACGCCGCCTGGCTACGCCCGGCAGGCTGGGGCTGGGGGCGAGCGGCGGGCCCGGTGCCGCTGGAGGGCCGGGCGCGCTGCGCGGGGCGGGAGGGGCCCCCACTGGGTGCCCGTTACCGGCGGGGCCGGCTGTGCCCGGAGCCCGGGGCAGGGGCGCGGCGGGCGGTACTCACAGCCAGGGCCCAGCGCAGCCCGCCCAGCCGCCGGTCCAGCCGCAGCCAGTACAGCAGGAAGAAGAGCGCCGCGATGACCGCCTCGGCCAGGGCCAGCGCGCCGTAGGCGCCGGGCGAGCGGGAGCCCACGAAGCAGCAGAAGGCCACGGCCGCCAGCAGCTGCGGGGAGGGGGGCGGCACGGCGGTCAGCAGCGCCCGCGGCGGAGCCCCCCCGGCCGCCCCCGCCCCGCTCCCCCCGGCCTACCGCGCGGGCCAGCTTCAGGGCGCCCCGCGGGGAGCGCGGAAAGGCGCCGTCCATCGCCAACGCCATGGCGCCCGGCCTCCCCCGGCGGCGGAAGTGAAGCGGAAGTGCGGCGGAAGTGAGGGCCGGGGCCCGGGCCGGTGCCGGGGGCGGGCGGCGGGGATGGGCCATGTGGCGGCTGGGTGCGGCCTGGGCGCGGCCCGCGGCGCTGCGCGGGGCCCGGGGCCGGCGGGGAGCGGGGAGCGGCGCGGCCGGGGCCGCCTGCGCGGGAGGAGCGGCCGCGGGCCCAGCGGCACTGCGGGCCCGGCCCGGCCCCGGCGGCGGCTGTGAGTGCGCGGGACGGGCGGGCCCCCCCTCCCCTGCCGGGCCCCCCCTCCCCTGCCGGGCCCCCCCTCCCCTGCCGAGTCCCCCTCCCCTGCCGGGCCCCCCCTCCCCTGCCGAGTCCCCCTCCCCTGCCGAGCCCCCCCTCCCCTGCCGAGCCCCGCGGGCCCGGGCCGGCAGCGTTGGGGGCCGGGCTGCCCTGCTGGCGTGCCGCCTTGTGGGCCCAGCGAGCCCGGCGGCGCTTGCGGAAGCTTTGTATATATAAATACGTGCAGAGAGAGGCCGGTGTGAGGCGTAGGGCAACGGAGTGCTTGCCGTGGCCGTGCCCAGCCGGCCCCGCACCAGGCCCCGCGGGCAGCGGGCTCTCGCCAGCCCCGGCCCGGCCGCGGTTGATCGCTGCCGGTGGAAGCTGAGGGGCGCGGTGGGCTCGGCGGCACCTGCGGAAGGGCGCGGGCACCCGCCGCTGGGCTCTTGGCCGGGCGGGGGACGGTGCAGAACTTCGGCTGAAAGTGCGGCCGTGTGCGGTGCCCGCTGCGTGGCCCAGTGTTACCCACACCTGCGGGATCGCTGGTTTTGCAAATGTCGTTATTAAGCAACAGAGAACCTAAAGGTGTCACGGAGGGGCTGGCGTTGAGACGCGGTGTAACTAGAAGTTAGGAAGCCCTCCTTCCCGCTTGTAACTCCTGTTTGTTTCCGTTCTAGATAAACATCTGATAAAAGGAGATGATAGGAAGACAGTTGTAAGTATTTGCATTTTGTTCGGTAAAATATGTAGAACATGCAGCCTCTTATTTTGTTGCAATCTGAGCCTGTGTGCTGGCGTCCATGGGGCACGGTTGCTGCGCTGCAGTGGGGCCTCCGTCATGGGGTCTCACCGCGCGAGCCCCCGCTCACCCGCCGCTCTGAACTGCGGTAAGGTCCTGAGGGGTCTGTGCAAATGCATGGTATGGCGTGGGGACAGGTGTCCGTTTGGGGTCAGTTGCATCTGTAGCGTTGCAGTTGCCCTATACAATCCTGCCTGTGAAGCTTGAGGGTTTTTTTTGTATTTGGAATCTCGTTACTTTAAACTATAAATTATTTAAGACAGCTGAAAAAACATAATCTCTTAGTTTATTTTAATAGTGCAGGTTTCTGAAAATGTAATGAATCGTAAGCTATCTGTTTATGGATAGCGAAGTTATTACTTCAGCTGGCGTTTATTTTAAGTTGAAAGTTCAGCTGTAGCCTCTGCAGTGAGCTGTGGCAGATGGTGTGGGGAGCAGCAGCCCAGCAGGTGACCCTCTGAAATTCCGGGGAGCCATGGGAAGGGGGTGACAAGCTGGGAGCAGGGGCAGCAGCTGGGGTCCCAGAAGGTGAGGCTGCCGAGGGCCGGGTGGAGAGACATTTGGTACCTGTGTGTCAGGGAGAGAAAGTGCGGTGGTCTGCGGGGAGTCACAGAATCCAAACCGATCCCTGATGTCTTCCTACAAAATAATCTTTTTATATTCTAAGGAAATAGTATGCTTGATATGGGAAGAGTATATTTTTTATGCGTGCTGTTCACAACTATGTGGTAGCACGGTTTTTAAAGGTGATGCTGTTTTTCATCAGATATGTATTGAAGGGAACATTGCAAGTGGAAAAACAACATGCCTGGATTATTTTGCACAGACTACCACCATTGAGGTACTCGATATACATTTCTTTTACATTTTTTCATCTACATCGTTAAGCCATTGCTCATCTTGTGGGCCCCAGGGGTGCACCTCCCCCTCCCCCAACTCTTTACCTTCAAATTGAAGAAGAGGAATTTAGATGATATGTAATATAGTACTAGATGCCAAAACATCAGTAAAAACTGTAAAGTAACAGCAGCCCACATGGCTTGGGCATGTTTGGGCATGCTTGTTTGCTGTTTCATGTCGCTTAAATCTTAGATGTGTCTTGTAATATGCAGAGTAAAGACAAAGCAGTAATCATGTAAAAATACTGATGTCATGTAACTGAGAGCCCAGTAAATGGATGGCTTTTTTAAAAAAATGAAAAATCTGTTAGAGTGGTTTCTGGAGATTTCTTAGACTGGAATGATATTTAATTTCATATTGGTTAGAACAAGATAAGGGGGAGGTCAGGCTTGCTGTATGTTAAACAAAATCAAGATCAAACTTCAGTGAGCAGTTGCTTTTGTGTGCACAGATAGTAATGCTTTTATAGTTGTAGACTTGTAAGGTCAAATTAAGTATTTTGAATATAAAACATGTTTAACATGGAGTCATTCTTTTTACCAAGGTTTTGACAGAACCTGTCACTAAGTGGAGGAATGTTCATGGTCACAATATCCTGGTAAGTGGCAGAAATTATTTCTGCAATTGCAATCACTGTTCTTTTAGAAAGACATGCACAAGGACTTCTCACTGATCAGCAAAACTGTTACAAAAGGTGTGGTCATAATCTCATACAGCAAAAAATAAAGCTCTGTGATGCAAAAGATCTTTTACTGTGATTAAGACATGCATATAGTAGAAACATTGCATATCAGATGTGGTTTTGACAAGGACTGGGTCTTTTATTTGGTGTGAGCTAGAAGAAATTCTCAGGAAGGTAAGCCCTGAGTGTGACAGATGTTTCTAAATCTGCTTATGCCTATTTCAAAGAAGGGAAGAACACCGCTCAGAAAGTGAGGGCTGGATCTGATCGGTTCGTATTGTTTGACTGCTGAAGATAAGGAAAATTCAGTCCTGTGAGGTGTGGACAGCTTCTCTTGGTTTTTGGGCAGTCATTGTTTCTTGGAGCCCTTTCCCACGAATATGTCACTTTGTCACAGCTGTGCTTGCAGACAGCAGTCAGGACGCTTGGCTACATCTGCAGATAGGCTTTTGCTGGGGTGGTTGGAGTGGTTTCTGATGCCGGTCTTCCCTGCTTGTATGATCAGCTCCATAGCAAAAATCGTATTGCGGGCTAAGATGTGTATCTACGCTCAAGCTCACGTGGAACTTGAGTCAGCACAGTGGTGTGGATACACCCCAAACCACACGTGCCCAAACGTGTATTTGATACCATCACTGCTAGCGCAGACCCTCTGAAAAAGTAGATTCTCCCTACTAGGAGTTGCTGATGCTTTACTTTTTTCTTATTAGTAGAGGGGTGGGGCATGCTTGGCTGTGTCTCACATCGTCACAGCATTCTGTGCGCTTCAGAACACTTTCTCATTCTGATCTTGGGCAGGGAGAAAAAGAGAAGGTCAGATCTGTGGACTGAAGCCATGCTGCTGACTTAAAGCTTGTCACCTCAGCAAACAGACACTGAATGATGTTTTATTCCGAGTCAGATATTTTCTCTGCTCTGCAGGATAGACTGCTGCTTGTAAATATATGTGTGTGTGTAACTGCAGCAATCGGATTAGAGTAGAAAATCTGACAACTGCTTGGAGGATCCTTTGGGAAGAACAGTTGTCTGTGTTATAAGACAGATTTTCTGAGGCCCAGACCATACTTACTGGAACCATATATGCGTTTCTGTATGGACTGGTTATATGTCAGTGCACAATAGTAGAGTAGCAGAAAGTATTTTTTGATTAGTAAACATATTTGAACTGTCTTAAATGAGCTGTGCCTTGGTCCTGACCGTTCCAGGTAACTAATTTCTGTTGTTTTCAGCGAGCGTTTCATGTGCCCTACTTGGTGACTCTATGGACCAGGACTGTAATTATTCTGTGCATTGTGGAGAGCAAATGATCACTTAATTCTTGTCAGACCTGCTGTCAGCCGTTTTAGTGCACTTTGTTTAGAAATTCTGTTGTTGTGCTAAGGCTTACTAAATACCCAACTTCACTTTTTTTTGCTGTTTGACCTAATGAAAACGTCTGTTTCTCTTGCTTCCATCTCTGACCCCAGGGCTTAATGTACCAAGATGCATCAAGATGGGGGATAACGTTACAGACTTACATACAGCTTACCATGTTGGAGCAGCATACCAGACCAATGGTAAATGAACATATTTTTAATTTTAAAAAAATTAGATGCTGTTATGAGTAATGAATCTTTTGAACCTTGTATCCAAAAGTTAAGATGCTGTTTGCGGGGTTTTTTTGGTTTGTTTTTTTTTTTGTTTCTGCAGTGGATTTGAATTTTTATGGTGCAAAGATGCTGTTGATATGCTCAGCATGGTGCCCCAGGGGTGAAATATCTGACTCCTACCTGCTCAAGCTTCTGCTTCCCCAAACTACTACTGCTTTTCTTGCACCACCCTTACGAGCTAGACTTGCCATCATCACACGTCAGTGACTTGGATGTAATTAGTGTCTATATAAATTTAGCTATTTCAAATCTTTGGCAACTATCAAGTAATTTTGAAGGTCATGTTAGTATTCGTTCTACTGCTTCATGCTCTCTAGCATAAATTTAGCTATTGCTTCTTGTGTTTAGCCAAAATACTTGCATTAAAATTTTTGATTGTTCTTTTTTTAGATGGTTTGCATCTTTCTATTCTTTTTTCCCCTGTATTACTTCACACACACTACCTTTTAACAAGACCTGTTCGTTTCTCTTTCCTTCAAACACCTTAAATTACTTCCTATGCTAAATCTTCCATTCCCTGATTCCAAGACCTGATCTTAGGTGGCATGCTTGTATCTTGATTGCTCTTGCATTGTATTTTCTGAGCCTGTGTCAGGGCAGACTTTTGGGAGTACCACATATGATAGTGATACTGTGCATATAATTGTTAGCTTTTTGGAAGAGGTGTTTTTCCAAGACAATAGAGACTTCATCCTCTTGCAGAAAAAAATCATTCAAAAATTCGTAAGGATCATGCTGCATTTCAGGCTGGGCTTTGCTGTCCTTGCCATTTGAGCCTTGCTGGAGCAATTGTTGCTTCTGTGGTCATTAACATGCATAATGAATAACTGGTTGGAAAGAGCTCTACCAGGATTGCCTTGTTCTGCAGGGGCCAGATTGCGTCAAGAGAATCTCTCTTCTCCAAAATGAGGTGCTGTTTGAGCACCTGCACTTCTGGCTAAGGCTGGTGCTTTGTAGGTCGTAATTACTTTTTTTTTTTAAAGTGCTGTTTTCTTGTTACAGTTTTTCTGATGTTAGACCTGTGCTGTTGATGCAGTAACACCTGAAGGTGGCAACAATTCAGGTGGCAATAGTTCCTGTTGCTCTGCAAATCCTAAGTGGATTGCTGCATTTTTGTGCCCCTAGTTAACTTCAGCTGCTCAGCGGAATGCTTCTGCAGTTACTTTTGAAACCTGTGTATGAGTAACAAATTAGTTCTGTAGGCCTTTAATAACGTGGTGACCATAAGCAAGATTAGGAATACTTGGTTTTTTGCGGTTCCCACCCTCCCAGTAAGTTTATCACAACATACTCAGTTCTTCCAGATCTTAAATATTTCATAATGTAAAGGACGTGGTATACAATATGAGCTTGAAAAGAAGCAAACAGGCTGAAAAATGTAGATTGTCTTTTGTAGGTTTCCCCCATAAGAATGATGGAGCGATCAATTCACAGTGCAAAATACATTTTTGTGGAAAATTTGTATCGAAGGTATGGTATATGGTTTTTTACTTTCTTGGCTTCATTAGATTAAAAAATATATCTAATTGATTGATGATTTCTTTGTTAATTTGAATCTAAGTGGTCTGTGAAGTCTGTCAGTTCTGTGTTGGAGTGGCAGTGTATTTTTATGGGACGTGCCACCCACTGGTAGTATAAAACCTGTAGGACAATGGGCCAGGTGAGAGCCTGTTTCAGAAGTGCTTATGTGTATTTAGAACATCTTATTATTTAGAACACCATTTACTGAATTTATCTGCTCTCCAGCTGAATACAAAAGTTGTGCTTGAATCAAAGCAAACATGTACTGAACAGGTGAAGAACCAGGAGGATATAAAGATTAACGCTGTAGGAGGGAGAGAACTAGATAGCATTACCCAACCTAGCATACAGGATTGGCTTTTCTTGCAAGCAGGAACTTGAGTTCACATGCTGTTGCTCAGAAACAGGATTCATAGGATCAAAATAGACTTTACACCTTGGCAGGCTAGTGAGTAAGGAAAGAACAAGAGCTGTTTGTCTCTAAATGTCACTTTCTGAATCAGGTCCCCACCCCAAGGTGTGCTTGGGCCAGAGGAAGAGCAGTTGGGCCGAACACAAGTTATTTGACTCTGGAGCATAAGATTGTGGCCTGGAATAGGAAAAGCATTTATTACCTGGCCGATGTATAACTTGCCCATCTCATACTAACTAAAATAGGGCAGTAACCTGTACTGATTTTTTTGTGTGTTTATTTTTGGTGGGTTTTTTTTTGTTTAGAATGCTGAGCTTCTGCTGAGAAGTGTATACAACAGATTGTGTTTTCAATGGATTTTTCAGTGATCTTAAGGGACAAAACCAGTTTCTTCCCCCTGTCTGCAGGGAGAATGGCTGCATGCCACGAGATGGCATCCGTGCTACATCAGCTGCTAGCCTGTCACTGGAACTGCTTTGAAAGTTGAGATAGACAGAGTAAGATGCGAGGCAAACAGAAAAAGACATTATTTATCCCAGTCTGTATACAATGGGAACGTACTGGAATGTGTCTTGTTTTTAATTACTTTTTTCTTTTCATTGTAGACAAAGTGCTTTTGCTACAAAGGCTGAGAACTTCGTTGCTATGAGGCTAAGTCTGCTTGTGTCAACTCTATGTATTAATTCTGTAATAACATTTTTAAGGATATCTAAGGTGTTTCGTGGCCTCAGCCCTTTTTAATATTGGACAGAAGGCATTTGCTTTGTTCTGTTACAGCAAGCTAAAAGCCAGCTGATGCTACCAATAGCAAACCAAGATGGAAGGGTGTGTAAAAGGATTATAAATAAAACAAGGAAAGATTTGGGATACATGAAAATAGCCATTTTGAGTCACATTAACAAAATAAGTAAAGCTGTCCTTCCTCCCTCATATCCTGTGTCCAGTGGTGGCTAAAAGTACCTGAAAAGAGTGTCAGAACGGGGTAAGCATTTATGATAATTTCTGAGTACATCCAGTAACTTAGTTTAGGGAATTCCTTACTCAGCAGTGGTTTTTCTGTATTTAGTAACCCACAGGGAATTTCTTTTCCATGAACCTGTCTGGTTTTCCGCTAAGCTTGTGTAAACCTTTAGTTTCCAGGACATCCCATGGCAAGCAGTTCTATAGCTTTGCTCCGTGTAGTTTGATCACCACCCTATTCAGTGTGTTGTAGTTCTTTAAAGATCATCTAGACTTGTCTCAAAAATGAATGCTTACTTCTGTGTAGAGGAAGGAGAACTGCATATAAGAAAAGACAGGATGATTATTGGAGTATGGAAATAGTAGTAACAGTGGAAATGAAGTCCGTTTCAGAGTTCTGAAAGCACGTGAATTCTCACAGTAGGAGAAAGTGCTGTAACGTAGAGGCAGTACCCCTGTGACTTTAGTGCAGAGCCTGTTATTAGGGGGTAGGGAAAGTCATCTTAGTAACCGCAGGCACAGCTTCAGGACAAATGATGAAAGAAAGTAATTAAAGCTTTGAACAAAAATGTAAAGTCAGTGACCAACAACAGATCATGTTAGACTAGTCTAGTAATTGTGTTTTGTAATGTTCCACCCCGCCCCCCCCAGCCCCCTTGAACAAAGGCATTCTCCATCAATCTGAAGTCATGTATTTATCAAGCAGGTTTTGGGAGACTTTTGTGCATGATGGTTCATAAGTGCAGAAGCTGGTGGTGTAATGTGATAGCAAATCTCGTTGAAGGGAGATATTGACAGGGGATGTGTCACGCTAGAAGGACGCTACTCGTGTTGGTTCAGCCTTTGGATTGATGCTTTGGTACAAAGGGTGAGAGTATGCTAATAAATTCTGTCATTCCATTGAACTGACAACAGTTCAACTGTAAGATGAAAGATTGTAAGTTGAAAAGCAGAAATATATATTTTTACAATATTTATAGATCAATAAAAATTGATTGCAAAATAACACTAGTTTTGCATAGCCCAGAGAAGAGTGAGTGACTCTTGGAAGTATCTGGCAAAGGGCTTCCAGGAGGGAGATGGAAATATTGGTGCTTTTGTACACAGCTTTTATGAGAGCTTTTTAAAATTACTTTTTACACTTTTAACTGCTTGTTCATGATCTGTGAAATAAAATTGAAACAGGTGTGAAGCTGAGATACTGGCACGATCAAAAGAATTGAAAGCCTGTTTAGAGAGACAAAACCAGCTTGACATATGTATAGGAAAGTTGGGAGAATACACTTGTCACCTATGGGCACACTGGGTGCAAACACAAAAAATAGGAGTTACTGAAGCTGGAAGACTGTAATAACAAAGGAATAATTAGATATAAAAAGGCTATGGATACATTAAGGGCTAAAAATTTGAAGATGGTGTCTTAGCCGTCAGAGGAAGAAAGAGAATCTTTACACTTGATACTTCTCTGTAGCAGGATAATAGTGCCCTGTGGCAGTGGAAAGCCTTAGAATGATTGCTTCCCATGCAGTGTTTTTTTAGTTCAACTGCTGCATGAAAATTTCAAAAATCATTCTGTAACTAAACCGACTTTGCAAAGGAAAATTCCTTTGTATCCTCTGGAAGCTTTTTCTTTCCTTGTTACTATTTCCTAGAAGGAATCTTCTGTCTCTGTCGGGGAGTGATCCTAATTCTTGTGTAGGTTAGTCAACATGCAGAAATCATGCAGAGAACACTGGTGAGGTTGTCCATTGTAGAAATTAAATTATGTCTGTTTGATGGAATGTCTAGAAAACAAAACTGACCTGATACATCTCTAAATTTTGCTGAAATGTTACTAAAAAAACCTCCTCACGCTCAAGCTGTTCAACAGGTATGTTCAGCAAAGGGATTGTTACATAGCTGTATGGAAGGCAAATTCCCATTAAAAGTATGTAAAAATGAAATAGAACTTTTAAAATTCAACGTAAGATTCAGACTGAATGGGGAAAGCATGCTGCAAAGAGCAGAGCTTATTTTCTGCTTGCTTTTCTGTAAGAGAAGGTATTGCTTAGGGTCCCAGTCTTAAAGATTGAGAAGAATCACTTGTTACTTCTAGTCTAGACAAGCTCTTCTCCTTTAGGAGAACGATGAGTTGAAGCAAGGGATGAAGAGCTGTGGCAATATCAGGAATACCAGCTCTTCTTTGACCCAGTGTTACTCAGTATTTGTGTTTTGGCTTTGCAGGCTTTTTCCCAGAGAGAGAAATAAGAGTAAGATTTACGATGGTGAAGGAAGGCTTAAATTGTAAGCAATTGCTGTGAGTCTCCAGCATGCAGAGATATGCATGGGTGTCCAAGTTCTTACTGCGATTGCACGTTTGAGTTTAGCACTGAAAGGCACACTTCTATTAGGTGTAAAACTGTAGAAGAATTTTAAATGTGCATGTGAGTATGCATGGTACATTATAGGGTAAGCACTAGCAATTCACTTTGTGCCATTTGAATTTGTAGTTAGTTATTCATAGCTCGTTCCTGTGATGTTTAACTTTTGCAGTAAAAACTTACTTGGTAGGAGTCGAAAGTCTGCCAACTTTGGAAATGAAAACACCCTTTTGTACCTTTTTTGTTACTTGTAGCTTTATGGATCTTGAGCCTGACCCAGAATCTTCACAGGATGTTGGGAGAAATCCTTCACTGTGAGGGTGGTGGGACACTGGCAGAGGCTGCCCGGAGGAGCTGTGGGTGCCCCATCCCTGGCAGTGTCCAAGGCCAGGCTGGATGGGGCTTTGAGCAACCTGCTCCAGTGGAAGGTGTCCCTGCCCATGGTGGGGGGGCTGGAACTAGGTGATCTTTAAGGTCCCTTCCAACCCAAACCATTCTGTGATTCTATGATTATGCAGGGGACTCCACTGTCAGAGGGAAGGCAAAAGCATGGTGACTGCAGGGCAGGTCAGTGCAGAATTGACCTGTGCTTACCTGTCTTTTAGGGTAAGAATAGTGGGGCTTTTTCTTAATTCTAATTCCTTTTGATGAGACGTCTTGGAGAAGAGTAGCAGAATTAGTATTTGGCTTATGTATATGCCTGCTGCCCAGAAACATACACGACTGATGTATTAGAAGAATAACAGTGAATTATCCCATGTTTTGGGTGCTTTGGGAGGCAAGATATTCAGCTGGATGGCAGATAAAGAAGGGAGGTAGTATGAATATGGGTTTTGCTTTCTTGCATACTTAGGTGGAAATACCTTTCTGGATTATCTTTACTGAGTTTTGCCAGTGATCAAAGCACGTTGCCAGAAGAATGGTTTAGAAATCTGTGGAATCTTTTTTGTTCAGCACTATTTAAAATGTTGCAACTGGTCTTAATCATTCAGGTGGAGAGGACAGGAGCCTCTCAATCCTATCTCTTTTTCGTGAATTTATCTTGCAGAGGCATTCAGGGAAGAGTGTGGAGTATGTGTTATTATTACCAGTTTTGAAGAAAGACTAATGTAAAACTAGTAATATTTTATATTTAGGATTATGGTAATAAGTGGAAATTTTGATACTAGTAAAAGCATAACATATGCTTCTTAATATGGGCTCTGTAGACATGAGTCTACATGAGTCGTTTTACGTGAGTCGTTTGATATTTTATTATTCTTACTGAGATAACTTTGGGACAATTGTTTCTGATATTGTCTGTGCGCTCTGAATACAGAGTTCAAATTAAGCATATTGAATATTTCACTGCTCTTTCCACAAATATTTCTTGCAGTGGCAGTAAATTTTATTTACACGGTGTCATCATTTTTTCACTGCTCTTTACTATGACTTCTGTAAGGAATTATCAGTGCTGCATAGTAAATCAAGCCTTTCTGGTGACACGCGCTGTAGTAGAGTCCAGATAGATGTGAAATGATTCTCATATAAAGAACTTGAGCAATAAATACCATTGACAGTAATTTGTTGTTACTGTATAAATGTCAACATGGTAATATTTTTCTTGTTAGTCACCAAGTAATTATTTCTTAACTGTAGTGGGAAAAATAATTAATGTTTGTAACTGGTAATAATAGGAACTTTGTGTTAGTGCTTTTTTAACAAAAAGAAGAAAGATTTGGTCTTTCTGTTGTGTAAACAATGCTTTAGGAGGCCTTCAGTTTGGGCGGGCATAATATTGGTCTTGTTTTTATTTCACATATGCTGGAGTAAATTGGGAGTAATTCTAGTCAGGTAAAAAAAAAAAAAACAAAAACAAAAACAAGTTTATGATTGATCTGTGCATGCTTTTCAGTGAATGGTAACTTTTATGTTTATTCAGCGGAAAAATGCCAGAGGTGGATTATGTTGTGCTGACTGAGTGGTTTGACTGGATCCAGAGCAACACTGATGTTTCTGTTGATTTGATAGGTAAAATTCTGATGGCATCTGGAGGGGCATGTTTGTGGGTGGATTCCTTACTGGGAGAAAAAATGTTCCTTGGGTCATAAATAATCATATTATTCAATATAATAGTGGCTGCAATGTGTAGCATCAGACAGCATTAATTTGTGGATGGCTCATGGATTAACAGTAATGCCAAAGGGGAGGTTCAGTGGTGGTACCCAAGTCAGGATTCTTTCCTCCTATGGTTTGTGAACTAAATTTTTTCTTTGCTTTTAAAGCTGATCCTTGAACATAACTATTATAATTTTTGTCATGACAGTTTACCTGCAGACTTCTCCTGAAGTTTGTTATGAGAGGTTAAAGAGAAGATGCAGAGAAGAGGAAAAGATCATTCCTCTGGTAAGGAGTTCTTTCAATATCTGTGGTTACAATGAACTTTAAAAACATAATGATTCCAGTCTAGAATACTGAAATCATATCCTGAGTGCATTGCCAAAATGTGGTCAGTTGTTTCCACTGCAAACTAAAACCTTCAATATTTGATTTTGATTTATTGTAAAAAAGTTATCTATCATGCACCCTGACTTTCCCAAGTGTTACGTTTTAGTAATCAGTGTACTGTAGCTGACTGTTTAGGTGCGGTATTAATCTACTGTTAATCTCTTCTAAAGTGTCAAAAAGCAATTGCCTTTATGCCCTTTAATGATAGAAAAGCACGCAGCATGCAGGTGCTGAAGATTTATGTGGGTGCTTTCTGTTGTCTGCTATTCCCAGGATGTTTGTGTGTGAAAAGTTGTCTCTGCTTGTGTCTGAAAAGAAGCAACTTGTTGAAAATTGTTAGCGTGGGAATCTGCTTAAAAATGACCTGTAGCAACTGAATAACCTGTGTCAGTTGACAGAATGGCCTTTCATTAAACAGGTTTTCTCCTAAAGAAAGCCTAACCAGAAATAAATGTAGTTTCAGAAACCATAGTGTATACTCCCAAGGTATCTCTAGTTTTGGGCAGTTCAGTAGAAGCAATTGACAGTTGAAGTTACATGCAAGGCAGTACATTTTGGGCCATGTGAAATTCTGCCTTGGAAAGTAAATCCTTGCTGTAATGGATTTGAAGAGACATTGTGTTACTTCACAGCTCCACCGAGGGGTGGGGAGGAGCAATTATGAATGACAAATTTTAAGTGGTCTCCATGAAAATAAACCCTAATAACTGATGACAGGCACAAGTGCTTTTAGAGGAAAGTGAGTCAGAGTTAGGAGAAAGTGAACTGGGAATTTTAGGAAAATGTGTTGACACAGAAAGAGCATTCAATACATATTCTTTGCAGTCTTGCCCTTTTTGTCCTCCCTTCTCTTTGTTGTATTTTTCTCTGTAAAACCCCGTTACACCTATGGGAGAGAAACATGGTTCTTGATCTTAAAAGGAGCTGAGAGCCTTGGGCTGCTGCAAGCCGTGTCTTTGAGGTTCTTCATGGAGTAAAACCTTATACTGGGAATTAATTTTTCTTAGAAACCTTCTGATGGTTTTTATTTTTGTTAGTGGAAGTACCTGATGCTGGCTTTTATATGTAGTTCTTGACTACTTACCAAATGTATAAAAATTGCAATGTGTATTTCATCCCTGGGCAAATGTGTTATTTGAACACCTCTTTTCTAGGAATATTTAGAAGCTATTCATCAGCTCTACGAAGAGTGGCTTATTAAACATACACTGTTTCAAGTTTCCTGCCCAGTGCTTGTGAGTATTATTTTAGTTATAACCAATTACGCATATGGAGGATTGCACTCTTCAAATAATAAGAGTGTTACTTAGTGGTAAAAGTAAATTTGCTTTTCTAATAACCTTTGGAGAATGAAAACCTCAGGAAAATGTTTACAGCTATCCATAATGCATAGCATAAAAGTCTGGTCTTGCATCTCTTTGGTGGAATTTGAGGGTCTGTTCACTGTGGTTGTTTACAGGATAAGGCATGTCGCGTTTCCATGAATGCCAGATTCTGAACAGGAGGCTAACTGAACAGGTCTCTAGGAGTGTATCACTTTGGCTTCAGTGGTAGCCCTGTTCTATTTTGCTCAAAAGCAACCGTGTTTTATGGTGTCAGTCATTTCTAATGTTCATGTTCTTCTTTTCAAGGTTATTGGAGCTGACCATGACATGCAGAAAATGCTAGAAAAGTATGAAGAAAACCGGGACCAAATACTAAACCCATATAATATGCAACGCCATTTATAGAAGTCTGAGCTGTTTTATTTAAAAAAACATGTTTATTAAGTCTGGTTTGGGGGCAATTTTGAGTATCTTTAATATTTCTAGATATAATGGGTTTTGCTTTTGAATTATGTTGTGTAGAAAGTTGTGGACTTACTGCTATGAAACATTGAGATACAAGTCGTAAACAGACTATAAGCCAACTCCCTTTCATGTTTTCAGGTTCTCCATCAGCTTTACTGTGTCAATTCTATTCAGCTAAAATGCGGCTATTTCTCCCATTTCCCACTTCACTGCTGCTTTTCTATAAGTAACCCAAGTTTCTTCCTTTTTTCCCCCCAAATTTCCCTATTTTTGTAATTTGAAAGAAAGAGTTCCATACAAGAGGTGGGGTGTCCTTTTTTATTATTAGAGGAAGCAAGTGAAGTGCATTAAGTTGAAGTAGCTTTGTTAAAACAGGTCTTACCAGGTTGAAATAGGAGGTCTTGCTCTAATCCTGCCTACACTAGTACAATTTCATTGAATTCACTAAGTTTCTTCTGCTTTACATGAAATCACAATACAGCTCTAGTTTTGAAGATAAATGCACTAGCATACTCCCACCAAATTCAGTGGCAAAAAGAGTAACAGTTTTCAGAAGTGATCGCAGGACGGCTCTGAGGCTTTTTTTTTTTAAGCCCCATTTTTAAAAGGGCTTATTTCTCTCTGGTGTTCATGAAATCACTAGCCTTGCTACGGCCGAGTTGAGGACTAGTGAAAATACAGGGTACACAGAACTGTATTTGTTGTTCCTTTTAAATGGTTATAAAAAATTCTAGAATTGATTGATTTCTTAACTGTTTTGGATTCTTCTTTCGTACTTTTTTTTCATAAAGAAAAATGCAGATGGTCTTTGGGTTTATATCTTGGATCAGTTTATTGTGACTTACAGGTACTTGAGGAGTATAGATTACATTCTTGCACTTGTTTAAGCTGAAGTGTTGAGTTGCCCTTAATTTCTGCTTTACCCTCCGAGTGTTGTCTTCAGGATAATCCTTTTAATGCAGCAGTTCTGATGGTTTTCACGTTACTTTTCCTGTTCAATTTGAAAGGAATGATTCCTGAAGTACAGTATACACTAATTTTTTTTCCACAGTAGTTTTGGTTGGTTTAACTAGAGCAAGCAAGGTTAACAGTGCTTTAAAACACAATTCTATTAATATAGAGCATCTGTCACAGCAATGTAGGGAACACTTCTAAAAATGGCTAACATCCAAGGCTTCAGTTAGTATTGATCACTTATTACAGACATTTGTCTGTAACTTGTTGGAGAATATAAATTTTCAGTTACTTGGCTTTTCCGTGTTCCACCTGATTTTGGACAATATCAGATGACATTCGTTTTGGAGATTGCTTCGTCGCTTTTATTTTGTAGTTTAGCGGTAGCTGGTTTTGTGCCTAAAAACTGTAGTATTGAAATGACTGCACTGTTTTCCAAATCAGGAAATGCAGTTAATTTCTTGTTATTTCCATCTGGTGGGATTTCCCCCCCTCCCCGGCCAAATCAGTACAACTTAATAATGATCAATGAGTGCACTGGCAGAGCATTTCCTAGTGAATTACTAAATTAGCACACCAAAGCTTGTGAACCCAGTATTGGCATTCTGTTGTTCTGTTGTAAATCTTTAGAATTCTAGCTTAAAAATAAGATTTTTGCATGTTAAGTAATTATCTTACTGAAGCGTATTTGTAGGGGGATAGTAGTCATTCTTGAAACCTTCTGTTAAACTTGCAAATTTTTTTCTTCTGTGAGAGACCAAAAGAACTATTCCTTTGGAAATAGTTCTATACATTTGAAGTTCGGTCATCTGCGGTTTGTTCTTAATACTAACTTCATTATGGGTTGTAGAAGCAAAGGATATATATTTTGCACACAGTCCAGAAAATATCACTGAATTGTTTTGTACAGAGAATCTTACAGTACAAAGACTGTCACTGTTATCTTTCAGCTTTTGATAGAAATTTATGCATTTTGGTCAGACTTCCCCCCCCCCCCCCTTTTTATTATATCAAAACAGTAGTTTGGATGGCAGGTATACATAGTCATAATTATAATGGAATATAAAGGAATAATTTATATAACTTATTTATTAAAAATTAAATATGTGATGTCTACAGAGAACATGTTTTTTATGTTTTGCTAGCTATTAATTTACATGTATAGATTTTCATATTCAGGAAGGTTGGGGTATTTAATGAAAACTGGGAACAAAACCAAACAGGTTGCTTGTTATGTGTCATAAATGTAACATGTTTGTGGTCTGTTATAGATGTGTAGATAAAAATACTGCAGTAACCATAAATAGCTGTTTTTACGTCTGGAATTTATTTGGTTTTGTTTCTTGAAATCTGTTGATGAAGGGAGGGGGGAAAAAAGGGCAATCAGCATTAGTCTTACATATTTTGTTTCTTTTACGACTGTCTGAGAAGCAGTGATTGGGTAGCAAGTTGCAAAATACCATAGAAATGACTCATTTCTGTAGGCAGAGTGAACTTCAGTACCAGTGGAATGGGTAATACAAACAGGCTGCCACTTCTCTTGGCTTTTAAGGTTTGGTTGATAAGTGGGATGTAGCCTACACTTGTAGACTAAACCATAGGTAATTGCTTTTGCATACATTTTGGCTGTTCTGGAGTATATTGTAGGAATACCTGAGATGAGTAAAAGTTGTGGGGTTTAATTACTTTCATCACAATCACATCTAAATTGCAGTATGTGTGAAAAGTGATTATATCCTTCTGTGTTGCCTTTATTACATAGTTAGTCTGAATAGATGATGTCTTCTCCCGACTTTGGTATTTACTTTGTCCTAGTCAAGGTGTCTTAGCAAATCTGTAACATCTGGGAGCAGCATATAAAATGACTTGAAGTAAGACAGAGACACTGGCAAAAACTAGAACATTTAATACTTGCGTTCTGTTAGCCTGGCCTTTTGTGTACTTTCTTCTAGCAAGGGGAAGCATGTTTAAGGGATCTTTCATGTTTGATTAAACACTTTAGAAGTGACTGCCCAAAACTGCAGGTCTTAGAAAACCTTGAAAATTGTTTTCACCAGTGTAATTAGCGCACAATACTGCCAACACCAGGAAATAGTCCAGCATCTCCCTTCAGTGCACTTCCTGCAGAGACTGGAGGAAGTGCTGGCTATTCTGCCATTCAGATTCAAACTTAAAGTTCTCTTGTCCCTCTCCTGCATAATGGCTTTCCTGGTAAGTTACTGTCCTGTTTCGTGACTTGGAGAATCCAGTCCTTCCTGTAGTGTATGGAGGTTTAAGTAAACATTGTGCATTTCTAAAGCAGGATAAAGTGAGAATTACGGTGGTGGTTTTTACCCCCTCCAGCATTTGAAAGGGCTGACAGAAAGTTGTGAGCTTTTTTTTGAAAAGTGTAGTTTCAGAACAAAACCTAGCAGTTGGTAGATTCTTATGTAAGTGAAATGTAGTCTTCTGTCTACTCCAGATCAGTTTTTTCATTGATCATGTATTTTTTTTTTTTAAGAGGCTGGCGTGTGATATTTGTGCTGTATCAGGACCAGGGCACCATTTTGCTAAGCATTCTGTGTACACCTACAAGAGTGATCTCTGTCTGAACACATACAGAGGTTCAAGAAAGAGAGTGATGGAATAGAGGAGCTCTGTTTGTTACCTATGGCATGCGTACTACTTGACTTTTATTTATTTTTATGCTGGAAGGCTTGGAGTTGAATACTCTGATCCATCCTCGAGCCCTCTGTTTAGTAAGTGATACATTCCTTCCTCGCATGTACTACAAGTGGAATTGAGGTGTTAGGACTTCTACTGTGAGTATGCTGCTCCGCAGATGTTGCTATATTCATTCCCAATCCTAATTTCAGTTTTTTTACCATTTAATGCTGTGAAAAGGAGCCTTGTAGGATTTAATTGGCTATCTCACTTAGAGCTGTACTAGTTAATTACCAGTGGGTGGGGCCTTTAACTGTGGTGGTGAGTTACTGGTGGTTATTCTCCCAGTGTTTAGGTACAAGTCAGGTAAAATACAATGAAGCAGTGTTTCACAAGTTGTCTTTGTGTGTTGAGACAGCTCTGAATGATGATAACCCTCATCAGTGCTTTGTCCCTTGCCAGTCTCTCTCAGGTATGCTTTGTGTCTCAGCGAACTGTTTTTAAGACTGTTGTTTATAACTCTGAAGCAAACTGTAAATTTTAATTTATTTAGTGTTTGTGTGGCGTTTTGTGTGGGGGGTTTTCCCCCCCTGTCTTAATACTGAAATTATTTTTTTCATTCTTGGCTTTAAAAACAAAAGAGTTTGTTCTAAAACCAAACTATGCTTCATGAGCACCTTACATCACTGCAAGGGTGGATGTGTGATATGAATGTTAAGGGGGGGAAAATGACTATTGTAAGAGACCCTGCAGGGAGAGTGGTGTGACTATCACCCAGCTACCAGGTCTCCTGCCTGAGCTCTGTGCCTACACTGATCAAAAGAGAATTCCTCTAATCCAAGGCTTGGGAGAGCAGAGCCATTCAAAGTGGTTGTGTGTAGCATATAAATTTGTGAACAGAATTGGCCTTGTGCCTCTACGATGGAAAGACATCCCATCAGTCAGTAGATCCCCGTTCAATTCATAGACAATCAGGACCAGCTGTAGCACAATTAAAGTTGACAGCTCACCAGAGGATAGGCACGCGTTTTACAAACACAAACCACCTCCCCTTAGAAAGGGGCCCAGGCAGCCTTCTCGCTGGCTAGCAGCGCTGCTTGAGTGGTTGCTCTTATTTTAATTAGCCAAGGAGAGGTGCAGTGATTATTGCCAACAGGGACAGGAGGGCACTGGCAGATGGGGTCAGAAATCTTATATCCCCTTTTGTCTGTCCCTCTTCTCAGGTCTGACTGTATTTAAAACTAGGATTTTAAACCTGGTTCTACCTTACTGATGGGGAAGCAGTTGCACAAAGGACTGCTGCCTAAGACCTACTAAATATGACTTTTAGTTCAGCTGGTTTTCAAATCCTGTCTCTTCACAGGCATCTTCAATTGTAAAGCAGTTGTTTCTTGAGACCCCCCATAAATCTGCAAATACAAAAGTAGTTTCTAGTACAAGACCTCAAACCCTTACCGTTTGTACAGGAAGAGAAGTTAAAAGTGTTCTTGCAGCAATGGCAAACTCAGGTGAAAACATCCAGAAGACTTAAGTGCATAGCAGCTCTCCCTACAAAGGCAGATAGGACACTTACTACCAGTCCTGGCCAATCTGCCATAAAGAGGAGAGTCTTCCTCAATCCAGGTACTCAAAGAGTAACAGGAGGTAGATCCTCAGAACATGGCCATTTTGTATTTAATAAATGTTGTGCAGTTCAACTGTTCGGTGGGCACTGTTCATCACTACTCTCTCCACCAGTGTTCCCGTGACTTTGTGGAGCAGTGGTGTACTATTAGTAAGTTAGAGCTATGCTTTCTCTCTTCTGGAAGACCCTCTAAATAATTTTTTTTTTCCTCATGTGAGGTTGTGCGTAAACTCTTGGGTATGGAAGATGCTGGTCCAAAACTCTGCTCAGATGGGCCAAGTGAAGAACTTGTCTCCTGTACACCAAGTAGCATGAAGATGGAAAAGACAGTGCACAGGCCCATGAGGGGAAGTTTAGTAAAGACTTAAGTAACTGTTTCCTCATCCTAGGTGTTAACAAGTTTAATGAAGGCCAGCACCATGGCATTGATGCCCAAGGTAGTGTCTTTTCAGGTGCTGGTCTCTAGTTCCCTTTTGTAGTGGTTTTTCCACATGTAAATTACTGTTAAATACTTTTCCTTGTACAGCTACAGTAAAGATGAAGGTGGGATGTTAGGTATCTGGATCCTGTAGTACCCATGGTCATCTTTAATGCTTAGGAGACACCTTCATTTGTGACGGGAAAGGGTTTTTGCAGTTTTAAATCAGAGTTCCTGAATAATTGACACAATACAAGATTTAAAACACATAATTTTAATAACCCCCACAGGGGGAAGATATAGCTTATAAAACCAAGATGGTTAGGAAGAACGGATGGGTACTTGAAAGAAGAGTAAGGAGATAGTGTGGGTTGACCAAGCCAGCAGCTAAGCACCTGCACAGCTGCTTGCTCCCCCCTTCCCCAGCAGGACAGGGGAGAAGAGCAAAATCAAGTTAACTTTTGGGTTGAGATAGAGGTTTAGTAAGTGAAGGAAAGAGGGTGGGGGCAAACAAGTGATGCAATGGCAGTAACTCACCACCTCCCACAAGCAGACCCGTGCCCAGCCCATCTCTGAGCAGTGGCTACCTTGGCAGACAAAACCCCCAACCTTCTGCCATCCCAGTTTTACTGCCGAGCATGTATGGCATATCCCTTTAGCCAGTTCAGGTCAGCTGTCCCAGCTCTGCCCTCTCCCAGTTCCTAACCGGGGTTTCTAATTTTTTTTAGAAAAAGAAATCTGTGACACTGTGCAAGCACTGCTCAGTAATAACCAAAACACTCTCCTATTTTCAAAATTTTAGCTACAAATCACAAACACATCACTGCGAAGGTTGCTGTTAAGAAACTTATCTCAATCCTAGCCAGAACCAGTACAGAAGTATAATGTTCATAAAATCTGTTTCTCCCAACCTCTTGTACAGCTGAAGGCAGTCCTGTCACTTCATGTTAGCTTGGTCAAAGTTTTACTCCCCCTACAGTGCTGAGATCAGGTGATGACAAAAAGCTGATCTTTACATTTTAGCTCCTGAGATTTTTCTAGCGTAATCCATGTGCTCCTCTTCGAATTTTGGGGGGAAGTTTATTATAAACAATTATAAAAAATATGTACCGAATTAATTTCAGCGAATATTTTAACTATACATAAGACAACACATTCTTAGCATTGATGTGCTACTGGAAAAGTTAGTTGAAGCAGTATTCAGCTGTCTTTCTAGGTAACAAATGCATAAAGAAGCAATGAAGACTGTGCTGAAATACAGTACCAGTGACTGTGTGCTTTTCTAAATGTAATTAAATGCTCTGTATGACAGAGGTTGTCAGTGCTGGGACTCCAGCTTACAGCTGATCCGACCTATCAGTCCTGCTCCCTTTGCTTCACAGCACAGTGCTCACACAGCACTCCCACCTACAGGGTATTCCTTAGCCTGGCTTCTGCAGTGCTCACCAGGACCCTTCTCTGATCTGACTTTTTTCCTGCTTCTAAAACGGCAGAGAATGGCAATTTCTTCCCCACCATGAAGCGAGTTGAATTGGCTTACAGAAAAGTCCAGTGAACTCCAAAGCCGGTGCAAACTTAAGTGGCAGGAACAGGGGTAACAGAAATGGCAGCAGTGGCTGGATGTCGCTCATCTGGTAGCAGTGAATGATTATGATGCTCAGTGCTTCTCTTGAAATTTGTGGTGGTAGCCACAAAAAATGTTGGTAACAAGTGAAGACAGGTATAAAATCTGCAATATGGGTTATTGCCTCTATAAAACCAAAAGTGTTCACAGGGCTATTTCCTTCTTTAAACCTAAAGGAATATTATCAAACTTTCTAAACTTTTAATTGAAAACAAGAGCAAGATTAGCTCAGAGCACAGCTTCATAGGAATGTAATGAGTTAACAGAAGTAAGCGCCAGTATAGCATTTGTAAGCTATGAAGTTGGGTCTTCCAGCTTAGAAATATTTACCTGTTTTTATCATTGTACAGCATGTTATATTCAAAATAATACTCCAGGAATAGGTCTGTAAAGGAAAAAAACCAACCAAACAACCCAACCAAAACCCCCCCAAAACAAATCAAAAAAAGGAAAACAGTATAGAAGTGTGCTTAACTGAAGAAACCTGTCTGGCATTAAGTACAGCCAGAAGGAATCTGGGTAATGAATTAAATGGATTCCAATTTACAGATGTTGCCGATGCTTTAGAAAGGCGACCACTGAGGTTTCAGTGCCCAAGGTTCCAGATGAGAGTGGGCCATTAAGAATTTGTTCAACTACTTCCCTTTTTTTACTGTCCAAAATGGGTGGTGGATTTTTTTTTTTGTTTTTATAAAGTTTTGACAAAGCTAATTATCTCCTTGAAAACATGATCAAGGCCACAAGTGAAAGGAAAAAACCCAGGCAGATTACAAATAAAGCACTGGTAGAATCAAGGGTGATGGCATAACATTCCTTGGTCAGTTTTGTCAATAATGACATAAGGCTCCTCGATTTCATTTACTTTCGAATTACAGTTTTCCAGCTTTACTTCACCACATTCAGAAGAGTCACATTCAGGCTGCAAGAGGTTCCTTCTGCCCTGTGCGTTGGTCCTTCTTATGCATGAAGACCGAACATCAATACTTTGTGGTGGAATGTAGGTGAGGTATGGGGGCTCTCTAATGTGTCTGAAGCACTCAGACGCTGTATGTGCATGAGAAGTATCCATTAATAGTCTCTTGCTATCAGAACCAGTTGTGGAATCCTCCATGTTCCCAGTAGTACAGCACAGATCTGACGATGGCTCAGTATGTACAGCTGCTGTGTTCTGCATCTGAGCGTTAGTCAGATATGTATGTTTTATTTTGGAGTGATTAAAGTCTTTTACGTGCCTGCCACTTGTACTTGCATATGATACTGACTCAGGTTGGCCAGTTTCCTCTACTGGATACCTAAGGTCTTCCTGAGAGTCCTTGATCTGTAGTTTTGTGAAGGTTAAAGGCAGCTCACAAACCTCCTCCTCCCTAGGGACACTGCAGTTTTGGACAGATGCAACGTCCTTGTATGGCAGAGACTTCAGCTCATTGGGTTCATCTGTAGGGTCTGGGTCTATGCAATTTATGGCATCGTTAATTTCTGCTTCAATTGATTCTTCAGGGATGACTTGAGCTTTGTACACCGAAGTGTTTTTGCTGTCACAAGAGCTGTCAGCAAATATTGCAAAGGCTGGCGGACCGCTTGCTCCTGGTGAGAGTGGCACAGGCCTGATCTCATTTGCAGTTGACTCCGCAGTGACTGCCAAAACACATTCTTCACTTAGACTGACTCTTGGCTTTTTTTCAAAAGCTTTTGGAGTAAGAGTCTCACTGAAAATAGGTGTTTGTCCTATAACAATGTCACTATATTTGATCAAGAAGTCCTCGCTGTCTGAGCATTTGCCTGGAAAATGTACAGTGTTAATGACTTGCCTTTGGTGTTCCTGAAGCCTGTTAGTGGATTGAGCAACTGCTAACTGAGGCACGTCATCTTTGATCTTGAGATCCTCAGCAGTTTCAAAGTACATATCACTATTAGTTGAAGACTTCTGTTGAGTAGCAAGGCACAAAGATGTCTCACTGTTTTCTTTATTTTCTAGATTTTCAGCATCTTCTCTCTGGGGTTGATTCTCTTTGTCGTTATCTCCATGATGCCCGTGCATTTGTGTTTGCTTCTGTAAGGTCTTCTCCAAATTGCTATGTTTTTCTTCATTTGTCATTTCAAGGATGGTTTCACACTCAATTCTTGCCAGGAACATTTCAAATGCAGTCTGCTTTGTTTCCTCGTTGTTTCTTTTTTTGACAAGTGAAAACTCTGTTGCTGTTGTTGCAATGTAACCTATTTTCTCCAGTACTGTTTTTACAATGTCATCTGGGAGCACAGACTGAATACAGTAGACAAAATTACCGGTGAATGTCTGAAACAGAATGCAACATTGTAAAACAGATGAACACTGGGGGATGGGGGTGGGGGTGAGGGGAAGCATGAAAGATTTCCTAAAAATCAAAAGTATTTAAAAAATTACTTACATCTTTTAAAAAAACTATGTTCCTAAAAGCCTGAATTTTGAATCAAAGTGAGGCCTTTCTAACTGCATTATTTTGTCAGCCTCCCAAGCATTATAGCTTTGCTATAGCACATTAATTTCAGTTAAGTTATGCCAGTTTAAACCTGCTGAGATACTGGCTAAGAGCATCAGTATTCAAAACAGAGTAAAAAATCATTTTAGTCAAACTACAGAACCTCAGAAATAAATCTTATGTGCTCGACTGAAGAACGGAAAATTTTAAACAAAAGAAGATTCGTAGAATAAATCACTGAGGTCTAATCTTTTCCTAAAGAAACAGACATGATGCACTCTCTGTGCTAATCATATTTCTTAATTGGTGACAAGACTGTCACATTTTCCATGTTTCAGACTCCTGCTTTAACTCTACTTCCCCTGAATTAAGCTGCCATTTCTTTGAAAGCATCTTTTTGAAGGGAGACTATTCTAGCAGAAACACTGCCAAAATACAGCTTGAATAAAATGCTGTTGCTGTGTAACAACTTAAAAAATCGTTCAACATCTAGCCCAGGCATGAGGCCTAGTTTGTAAACTGGAAGTAGTTTTTGGTTTTGTCTGAAACACTGTGATTGAACAGACTATGTTGACATAAGCATAACCAACTCCAGGCAAGTCAGAACAGAATGGAGGCAGGAATGCAAAGCCAAGACCTCCAGAATCAGGATACCTTATTTTCAGGCTGCCCAGAGTGAGACTTACTGACCTGCTTCCTAAGGCTGAGTCCTAAGCATTAGTCTCAGAAGCACATGCTTGGGGGAGGTCAAAGCTGACTTCAAAAAAGGCCATTAACCTAAAAGGCCATGCAGGACCAAGGCTCAGCCCATTCTCAGATAAATTTGTCAACAGTGTCTTTTACTTCTCAGCTTCTGTTTCTTCTGGAGGGGAAGTAAAGTGCAGGCATGCAGGGGGGGTGACATCAGAGCAGGTGAGAGGCAGGACACGTGAACAAGTATTCCACATACAACAAAAAACTTATCAGACCTGTATGTACACAAGATACTGGTGACTGTCCAACTTGTGCCTTGCAGTTGAATTATTTCAGGCCTTCAGCAGGCTGTCTTGCACTTTGGATTACCCACAGTGGTGCTGATTTTAACGACGCCTAGGATTCTCATGTTATGAAAAGATAAGCCCATTAACTGTAGACCTGGTTATCTTACGCTTTGCCCTGTTTTAGGGAGATGAATGAGGAGAATCTACAGCTGTTTGAGAATCCACAGATGGAACCTAAGGTCAGGAAGAAGGAAAGAAATGGCTTTTCCTCACCAGCACCCGTTGCTGTAGTAAGGGAAGTAACTTTGCATCTTGGGTATTCAGGTATTTTGTTTAAATACAAGTAGGTTTTGCATGCGTTGACGACCGCTGTCTCTTCCGGACCATGAGACATGTTCTAGGGAACCAGGGTAACCTTCCACCTTGCAACAGCAACAGCATTTCCTTCTTAGGGGAGGGGTTTCCTACCCACTGCACCAGCTGCACTCACCAGAGCTTGGGCAGGTGGCAAAATCACCGGCCCAGCAAGATACCGGCCCACTCAGCCATTGGCATCAAACTGTAACAAAAGGGACAACCAGGGCTAAAAAGCATCGCCTCCTTATGGGCAAGCAAAGGTTAAAACTCAAAGTAACAGCCATCTGTGCCTCTCGCTGTATCTTTTTACTTCCCCACTAACTCACAACAACTGATAATAATAACGTCTGTAATGCTAACGATAACTTGTCTCCGTTTCCAGCCCCTTGAGCTGCTCAGCGCTCCTGGGAAGGCCCCTGCAGGCCCGGCCTCGGCGAGGCCAAGGCCGCCGAAAGCCAGCGAACACCCCGCAGCGCTCAGGGCACCCCTACCCCGTTCGAAAGGGGCTCCTCACGCTGTCCGCGGCTCGCCGAGCCCCCTGCGCCGCAGGCCCGGGGAAGAGGCCTCGGAGCTCCGCGGCCACCACCCCACAGGCCGGCCGAGGCCTCCCCCCCGGGCCGGCGGCGCCCCCCGCCCAGGCCCCGCGGCGCCGCCCACCTTCAGCGACCGGATCTCCTTGCGCCACGGGCTGAGCAGCAGGTTGATGCAGAGCAGCTCCAGCACCTCCAGCGCCTTCAGCAGGTCGCGCAGGACGGGGCCGCCCCGCCGGCCGCGGGCCCGCCGGCACCGCTCCGCCACGCCGCACACGTCCAGGGCGCCGCGCCGCCGCGAGCCCAGCAGCCGCCGCGCCCTCGCCTTCAGGGCGGCCTCGTCGCAGGCCGCCAGCTTCCCCTCCGCCCCTCGGGCCGCGTAGTACGCCATATAGTCCCGCAACACCTCCTCCTCGGCCGCCGCCGGCTCCTTCATGGCGCCGCCGCACCGGCTGGGCCGCCCGGCGGGCCGCGGCGCCGCTCGGGCCGCCATTGGTCGCTACGCCGGCCGCGCCGGGCGGTCAGTGGTGCCCCGCCGTGTCAGTCAGGATGGGGGGCGGGCGCCCCACCGAACCGAAAGCGAAAGGCGGGAGGGTGGGGCGGGGCGGGCGCTGTCGCGTGGGCGGGGCGATCTCCGGCGCTGTGCGCGGGCTGGTGGCGCTGAGCGCGGCCGCGTGGCGCTGCCCAGGCGAGGGGAGGTGAGGCCGCGCCGCGCTGAGGTGAGGCCTCTCGCTTCCCGCTCCGGCTGCCCCGGGCCTGCTCCTGCCTTTTTCCAGTGCTGTGGTCCCGGCTGCTTTCTTGGCTGCCCGCGGGCCATGAAGGGAGGTGTCTGCTGTCGGCTTGGGGAGGCTCGGCTCGGTGGTCAAGGTCTGGCGTGGGGGTGAAAGCTGCCCTAATGGTGACTGCGCTGTGGGGTGAAGTGGGAGCATCTGTAACATAACCCTCTCTTTGTGTGTTTTGTTGTTCTTGTTGTATGTTGCCTCAGATGAAACAGGCTTGGGTCTTCTGCTATGGTAGCTGAGAAGTTTCCTGGAAAGGGTTTGAAATGGAGGTCGAGTCCAGCAGCTGGAAAACAAACCCGACTTTTTGTCCAGATGGTTTTGCTAATCTTGACTTTCTGAACCTGAATTTTGGGTCACTTCATATGGCTGCTACAATGTAGTTCACCTGTGTGATTTTATAACTTAGTGTCAGCATCGGCCTCCCTTGACCTTAATTTTCGTTGTAGCCCAGCTGGGAGGGTGCCTTCAGTGGTGTCTCTGCTGAGTTGACTTGCTGCAAGTGTGAATTTGACTTAATGTTTTTTTAATGGCTCATCTTATTATAGATTGTCTTCATTACACTATAGGTTTTTAAATGAATATCTGTCTCACTGCTAACCACTGGGAATGTGTGGCTTCTTCTGATTAAATGAAATCTCAGGCTTGACCGCAGTCCTGTTTCTTTTCTTGCAGAAAGTGGCTGTATGGAGTTGCAAACAAACCGGTTTTCTCTCTGACTTTCCAGGCAAGTGGGTTTTCCAAAAACATATGCTTTTGATCGTCATTCCAAGTGAAATGTCACTAGGAAATACTTTTGTAGAATTTGTGTATGGATAATTGCTATATAAAAATTGCTGATCTAGCCAAGAGGGAAGGGGGAACAAATCCCCATACTACCACCACATGTTAAAATGAGGCCATCTGGCCATCTGCCGCGATGTCTGCGTTTCCTCCTCTACCATATGCGCATGCATACACAGACAAGCTTGGCTATACTCTTAGCAGGGTGCCTGCAGGCAACTTAGTTCTCTTCTTGCCATGTGCAAAACTTTACTGACCCAAATGAAAGGGTTGGATTTCATGTTTCTGCACACCCGCTCCCACAGGGGTAGGATTGGATTCTTTATGCTTTGCAGTTCTCCTTAATGTATAGAATAGCTGCATTTTGTTAAAGCCAGGCATGTTTTAGTAGAATGATTCAGGGAATCTTGCGTTGGTTCTTTTGAGACTTTCACTTCTCAATAGAGCATATTTGTATAATACATAAAATACTGAGTTATCTCATATATCTACCTATTATTGCATTGTTATATTTGGAATTAGTTTCCCAGTACAGCCTCCAAAAATGGGGTTTATTTTCTGTATTTTGAAGGTCTTAATACTTTGAAAGCCTGTTTTCTAAAAGGGAAACTTAATTGCTTCCCTGGCATGTGTGTGTGGTACCAATCCTGTCACTGCCAACAGGGCAGAGTCCTTGCCCGTGACCCAGGTGCTCAAAAGTCCATTTGCAATTTCCTAAGCTATGAGGTCTCCCATCTTGCTCCTCCTTCGTCAATGAAATTTTGAAAGAGATTTTCAATGAGGTTTTGCAAAGGAGTTTTGCTCTTTTCTGGGTGTATTAATTTTGTTTATTATTGATTTCAATCTCTTGCAGAAATAAAAAATACTGCGAGGAGCAAAGCTGTGACAAAATAATCTTAAGTTTTACAGGGTTCTTTCACTGCTTCATTGTCATTTGAATTTATTTTTTTTTAAAAAAAAAGTCTCTCCATTGTGAATGGATTTAGTTTCATTTGGAGTGTTACAGAAGATAGACTTTATGAAAAAGACTACAGCAAGATAAAAGCCTGGTCATTAGTTCTAGGGGAGAAGAGGAATTCAGTAGAAAGGAATGGCCGCTTCCAGCTGTGCATGCACACTGTTGCTGTTTCCCTGGAGTTCAAAAGATATAATGCCAATAGCTGGTGAACTCCATCAAGTTGTATACCTGATTTTTCTTTTTTTTTTTCATTGTAGTTGGGCTAATTTAGGCAGAGAAGGGCTATTGTAATGGCATTGATAGGAAATGCAGGAGAACAAATAAGAACAAATAAGCATGTGGACCTGTCTGAAAATCTGGGCTGTTAATTTATGGTATGCTTATGAGTTCAGTAGGCAGTGTTCAAGCATGTGTGACTGTGAGCTATGGAAAAGGGAAATAAAGATGAACTTTGCTAGCTGAGAAGAAGTTTTAATACATGAGATGCTGTTGGGGATTCAGAAAACATGGATTTAGTTTCTATCTATCAACATTTATATCAACATATATATCAACAGAAATATTCTCACTTCACATGTAGCTTTTTGCTGTGACAACAGTATGGTGTTAGGAATCTTCTAGTTCTCACTGGGTCACTAATGTGGTCTGGGCTAAGAGAATCCTCCTTCCCAGAGGGTATTGGCAGAACATCTAGGGTTTGGAAACAAAAGTACAACTGACAATTCCCAGGCCATGAAGCAGTGTCAGACACTGTCAGACAGTGTTAAAGAGAGGACATGGAAAGCTCCACTAGAAGGAGAGGACTGAAACTTGGGGTTTCCATTCTCAGTAACATGTGGAATTTTTCCCCTTCATTCTAGTATCTCATTTCTATGTAGCAGTGAGGAACAGCTTTCTATTCTCTGTCATGCAAAACCAAGAAAAATAATAACCAGGCCTTTTAACTTTCTTGTTCTTTTTTTCTAGGTAGTCCGGTTTGTCGTCTTCCTTGAAGTGTACAGCCTCAGCCTGGACTTGGTTTCCTAACAGACCAGTAGTGAGTGAAAAGCTATTTTGAATGTTCTAAGAATAACAGCACTGTTTGTATTCCCAGGCTGTTATTAGTTTTTCTTTTTTTCCTAGTAGTGTGACAGTATTGGCTCACAGTTAGGCCGTATTTGTTTCAATCTAGTTCTCAGACATTCTCCTGTAGTCTTAACAGGTTGTTCTGTGTTGTGTTTGTGAATTTGAGCCTACATTTCTCAAGTGCAGAAATTGTATTTGTCCTCAATGAACTGTATCTTGTGCTTTTCAGGCTGTTCCTCTGTCTCTTCGAATTCCAGTCCTGTTGTCTTACATACTCCTGCCTCTCTTAGTTTAATGTAAATTGACGATTTTTAATAGGTCCATTCTCTCTCAAAGCTCTGAAATCCCGCAACACTCAGCACTTTCATTAGGACATAGGTGATCCCACCTGATGCATCCTTTCAAACTAACAGCAATTGATACTCCCTTGTATGATGATTATTATTTTAATTTACAGAAGTCTGTGGTTATAATTTTATGTAGACAGTATGTCTTTAGTTTAAGGAGGGGAATAATTTGTCAGACTGTACCATGAGAGTTAGATCAGTTTGATGTAGTTTCCATTCAGGAAATACTGTTACACACCTTGCTGTGCTAAAAAATTACCTGGTTGAATATTTCTGGGAAGACTGGCTTGTTATTTCCTGCCTTTTCTTTTTCCCTTGGTGACATGTTGCCATTTTCCAGTCTCCTGACCTCAGTAATTTTCAGATGTACCTATGTATGTGTTTGTGAGGGTTTCTGATGCTTCTTGAAATGCCTGAGAATATTTCAAAGGTAACAATTTTCACTGCGGCAGTACTGTAGACTCTTCCCTTTCTGCTCTTGCTTAGCTGGGCTGATCCTGGCTGGGCACACATGGACTCGTCTGCCTGAGCAGAAGAGACCTGACTGCTCTGATGGCTGCTTATTCCTGTGATCTCTGACAAATGTAAAATCCAAATATAAGTGGCTGAACTGTGATGTTGCTTAGTCAACAGTTGCTTAGTTGCCTGATTAACAGGAGGCTAAATAAAGGCTGTGGGTAGTACCAAAGTGATACTGACACAATAAAAAGCACAGAGGCTATACATGTATGTTCTTTACTGAAAGTTTTGTGTAAAGATCAATATACTAAAAATCAAAGCAAAAGAGGTGACTACAGAAATACAGTACTGTTATCACGTAGCAAGAAACAGCATGTCCAAACAATTTTCTTTCTGATATTAGTCATGTAATAAATGAAAGGCCTGTGTTAAGCCAGTTTTAGCACTGCCATTAAAATTATGTGAGAGTTTACGATACAGTCTGATAGGAGGACATGAATTTCTTAAGAGGAGTGTTAGGAGACACTGTCAGCTTTGCCAAGATTTTTCTGGGATCTTAAATATTCTTCAAGAAATGAAAACATGTTCTTACTGTATGATTACTAGAAATCTCAATGCTGTTCCAGTTTAGTGTTGGAAGCTGTTAGAGCAGCTTTGGAGCTGTAAACTTCTCTTTCAAGTATTGTCTGTTTGCAGGGTTGGATTCATAAGCTTTTTTTCCCAAAACGTTGTTGGTGTCTCCTCGTTAAAAAGATTAACAAGAGTAGAGAATTTTAAGCCACTCTTGCAAGTGATAGTGGTAAGGTATCACTGAAGGTAGCATACTCTACTTTTAATTCACAGGTGTTTTGGGTTTTTTTAGGGTATTTGTTTATAACAAATGATGTAGCCTATGCATTTAGTGGTAACTTAGAAAAATGCTGCAGTATGGAAGTGTATGTTTTGGTTGGCTTCCATATCTGCGTGACAAAGGAGCTGGGATTATTTTGCTGGACGAGCCCCTCATTGTGAACTCCTTGTGGTGTGATAACCAGATCACTTGCCTTTATAAAGCAGTACACCACAAGAGGGAGTAGTCAGCTATTGGTAAGTAATGCTGCTACATGCAATCCAGATCGCAATGCTAAGGATGTTTAACTCATACCAAATGAAGAAAGGCTTTGAATAGTTTTCTATAATCTTAGAAATGCATTTCTATCATGAGGTAAAATACCCATTTCCCATTTTCATCACAGGGCGACTTAAAATCAGCTTACTTTGTAAACCACAGATAGAAAGTTAGTGGAAGGGCATGAAATCCCTGTCAGGTTAAAAAGCCTAACAGGTTGAAAGGATTTCCCAGCATGCACAGAAACTGTAAACATCTGTAACAGAGTAGAGGTTTTCCTGCCAGGCATGAAAAGCCCTCTGTGCTTGTCTTCAGAAGAACCTTCAGGTTTGTCATATAAGACATGTAAGAGACATGCTTTCAAGGGGAAAAAAATAATCGCATTTGCTTCCTAATATTTGTTTATTAGATTTCCCCCGCCACCTCCCCAGTAGCAGCCTGAAGTAAGCCGGTCTGGTCCCAGTGTCTTACCCTATTCTAGGCAGGTGTCCAAGAGCTGCAGGAAGACACAGCTATGAAAGCGTGTCCTATTCTGCATAAATAAACTGCTGTGCTTTCCTTCATGTTTTATTTTCCTGCCAGTAAAACTGACTGGTACATTTCTATGTTGGTTTTCATTTCTGGCCCCTAATAGATGGTGTAGAGTGTTGTTTCTCTTATTGCAGGATACTTTGCATGCCACAAAACTTTACATTTGTACTTTATACAGAGGAATAGTTCTGTCTGTTAAAAGTACAGATGTGAAACACAGCCTACATTCTGGCAATTCCAGCTAGCGGTTTTGCAATGCAAAATTGTGATTTTTTTTGTTGTTTTGGATATAGTATACTAAGAATATTGAAAATCTTGCTGAACTGCAACAGAATTCTGTTATTTTAGCAAAATACATATTTACTCTTATCTACTTAGCAAAAAATGTGTACTTACCTTATCTCATCATATGCATATGACTCAGTAATGGTATAATTTATACAGCAGTAAGAACCGTATAATTACTTCCCATCTAAGTATTAATTATAATTGTGTCAATCTTCAGTGTTGAATGATGATTACAGTTGAAAATTATTTAGTATTTACAAAAAAATCTAAGTGCAATTTTAATAATTTGGATGATGCTTCCTCTAAAACGCGATTTTATATTTACTATACTCATTTTTACATATCCTTCAGTGGGGGTAGTCTGTTTTATCAGAGTAAAAAAAAAAAATACCATTTTTTTCACTGAAAATACCTCTAAGATTTAGTGGAGATGAGCCTCTGATAACTCTACTAACACGTACTGGTTGAACATGTAGTTTAGTTGTTACGTGGAGACAGGGTGCTTGTGTACTGTGCAAGACTAAACTCACATCTGCAGTTTGCCTCTGCTGTTCCTGCCAGTGTGCATCTCCAACTTGTATGCACTTACCAAATGAACATGTGAGTGAACAGAGGCTAGATTTGTGGGTACCAAAATTTCAGTGAAAAGGATCATGCCTAATAAAAGAGGGTTCTCTGTTAACTGTGCATGCCAAGTCCAGCATCTATGATTTATATCACACTAATGCAATTACTAGAGATCAAGGTCCTTTGTAACACTACAGGCTCCTTACTGAAGAAAGAGACCAGTTAGGGCCTGAAAATGCAGTCATGCCTGGGAGTCAGCATGAAGCATCTTCTGGGATTCCAGGCACTGCCCTTCATTGGCTATAGCAAGTCCCTGTGAAGGGCATGCAGCTCCCAGCCTGCACACAGCTGTAGTTCAGCTTCTGTAGGTAAAGCCAATTGGTGTTTGGGTTCCCATTGCCACCTCTCCATCGCTTGCTGCTGGTTTCTTTTTGAGGAAGACTGAACAGCAGGCTTTGCAATGCTCTGGAAAGCCTGGTACTGGCCAGGCTTTCCAAAGGAAAAATGTGACTCACAATATTATTCTCCTTTTTCTTTCAATCCTGTATGGCACTGATAGTCATATTTTGCAGGCAGTGCTCTGTCTCTGTCTAAGGAAATACATACTTAGACAAAGCATTGTTTAAAAATACTTTGTTGCCAAGACACTGAATGAAATGTACTTACTAGTGAAACCTAGAAAGACAACAAAATGCTCATCTTTTTCCTTCTGCTTTAAAACATGCGAACTATCATAAAATCAAGTAGGCTTGACTGGATAACATGTATCTATGTTAAGAGTGGCTGATTTCAATGTGTTTTGAAATGCTTCAAAAAGGTCAGATGCACCACTTGTCACTGCTGCTCTTTTATGCTGTGTGATGTCATGGAACACTTTGAAGCACAAAGAGGGAGGATTAGGTAAACTTTCAAAATTCGCTGTAAAAAATAAAATCCCATTGCATCCCTGTTTAAAGATATAAAATAAGTAAAACTTTCAGAGGTTTTGTTCTTCCATTTAAATGTTTTTTGTTGGTCTGAGTTCTTCAGAAGAATTGAAGGAAAGAGCCACTTCTATTCACATGATTTGGTTCAGAAGGGTCTGGTAGTCAGTGGAAGTATTTTTCAGTACTTCCATTGGAACGAGTGGGATGGGGATATTCTGTTCACACACTACCGTCTCGTACAGGGGAGCAGCCTCCAGAGCGAGAGATGACAAAGAGATGGATGAAATGGGCTGCTGCAAGTCCTGCAGCCTGACTGCATAATTTGCAGCTTGTCCTGCAGTCCCAGATGCTGCTGCTTCTTCCAAGCTAATGTTTATAGATATTTCATTTCTTTGACAAGGGTCCGTAAGAGAATATGGGGGAGGATCATCTGTGGGAATATATATTTGTGTTGCTCCTGGCCCCACACATTCATCGTAGCTGAAAGAAAAAAATAATTTTTCATTAGATTCCTGTAAAAAATGCCACAGTACATTATTTTCAGCATAACAGGGGCAGGTAAAGCGAGAAGAAAAGGATCATCTGGTGTTTTGTTCCTCAGCCCACATCCTTGCTTATCCTGCCATGTGAGACACTCGAGAGCATAATACTTAAAAGCACATCTCCAGCTACCTAAAGATAATCCCAGAGGTCTCAGTGAAAGTTCAGACCCCATCCTCCCGCATGAAAGTAACATCTGTGGCAGCATTGTTCTGCTGGGGCCCCTGAGGATAAGCCCAGCTCCTTACAGCCTGTTATGCAGGAGCAGGAGGAATAACACTGCTGGCTCACACAAGGCTGTGCACGCTGCACCAGTCACGTGAGTGTAACACAGTGGGGACTCAGTCCTGCTCTCAGCTGCTTCTAAGCAGTGAAGTTAGAAAATGGCTGAGGAAAAGGAAGTGGTGTTGCCATTTTAGTTATGAAATAAGGTATAGAGAACTTTAGATGGACTCTAGAGTATAATGTCAAACGGTGTCCTCCTGACTCGCAGGTCTCTGGTGCTCAGCCAGCAGTTACATGTGGTGGGTTGTCTGGGTTGCAGATCTGTGCTGGCAGAGGCAGCAGGATTTCTTGCTGAGGTGCAGAGTTGTGATGAATAATCTTGACAGACTCATGCTGGTCATTCTGAGACTTGGCAGACTACCTGTCATGTTCCTCCCAAAAAAGGAGGAATGCAAGACAGACCAATTTGTGGGGTTTCTGTGAGGAGCCAACTCAGGTCTATCCAGGCTTGTAGTTCTGTCTGTGTCACTGAGCTAGAGCCAGGGGAACCTATTAATTACCTCCTCACTCCACTGCCATGCTCAGTGCTTGCTGTCCCTGTGTGAACACAGACTGACACCTCAGACTGGAGCTCGGACTGCACAGCCTTGGGAGGCCCATGAGGGGTAAATAATGAGCCTGAATAGACCAGTGTGTCTTTGTGCTTGAGTTTTCCCATGTTCTTTGTTGTAGGAAGGGGATGGGACAGAGTGGACGTGAGCAGGCTCCATGCATTTGCACTGTGCTGTGCTGGCACTGCCCAGCCCTCTGAGCTTACGGGCTCTGCAGAGGTTGCACTGTGGCCCTGAGAAGGGCTGAACCAGAACTGGTGGATCTAGTCTGTTATTTGGGTGGTCTGCTGCCTGACTATCTTAGCATCACCTGTTTTGTTTGTCCACAAACTAAAGCTGACTCCGCTTTTGCTATCAAATCAGCCCAGGTCTAGTTGTCTGAAGGAAGGTCTGGTTTTCTGGTTCACTGGCTACAAAGGTGAGGAAGAGTCATAACATCATCATCTTAAATGTTGGACCTGCTTTGTTGGTGGCTGTCTTGTTTAACTGTTTCAGGATAGCTTTAAATCCAATTCTGAAGAAGGGAATGTTTCCTGTAAAATACCTCAGTTAACCTGAAAAACAGTTCTGCTGGAGCCAGACAAATTAAGAACCTATTTCCTCAACCACACTAACTGCAGAGCCATTAAGATTGAGGATATTTCCTGAAACTTATGATATTTAGCATATGGCTTCCCAGTAGACTGCAGGCAGTCATTCTGCCCCCTGTAATTGCATTACTGCCAGGCTAAACCATAGTTAATAAACCTTACTTGTAGGTTGTAAGTGGCTTGCAGCAGGGCAGCTTGCACTGGTTAGAGTGAGCTCCCATCTACTGCAGTCAAGGATGGAGGCCCTGCCTTAGAAAATTACTTGGTTTTGCTGCATTCATTCATACCTTTCCCTCAGAGCGCTCCTGATGATTTTGATGATATTGTTCCTAGTCTGGGTGATGGAAGTGGTTTTTGGGGAAGGGAAAGGTAAGAAAGTGAAATCTTAGTACTAGGTTACTAAATAACTCAAATATCCACAGATGGTTTTATTTTTACCTCCCTTTTATCTTATTTTTATATTCATGAGGACAATGGTTTTAAATTCAGATCAGAAAATTTTAAATTTCCTGTCAGAAAGAACGGTGTTTAAAAACAAATCTGTTCTGAAGATCCTGAATTGGGCTGCTAGATACTTCTAGAGGTCGAATTGTTTTTGTATAGCATGTGGAAAAGATTTCAGTCCAGCCTCTATGAAGGCCCCTGAAGCTTTCAAGCATACCTGATAATATTTTAAGAGACCTTAGACCTCAGGCAGAGATTGAGGACATGATGTCCACAACTGGTCATGAACTCAGCAAGAGTAAAGGAAGAGCCACTCTTTGCAGGATTACTTACTATGAGATGCGTCTTTAGTTAATTTACATTTTGCTCACCCAAATCCTAGTGAACTTATTTAAAAACTTTCCGTGGTTTTTGACTGACTTTAATCAGGTAAACAAAGAGCACCGACATAGTGAAAGTGTTTCAGTTTTGAAAAGCCCACAGTAATGTGAGTTTCAAGGTAGAAAAGTTTGAATCTTCTTTGCTGAGATACAAAAGAGAAGAAGTTCCTCTGCCTCCCGATTCTGGGCAGAGGCCCAGCACAAGGGAAATCTGCCACTGACCTAAAGGAGAAATGGGCACAGTATGAACCTTCTACTTACTGTTGTTACATGATCATCTGCATTTCTCTCCCTTGGATTTAATTTAATATCTTTCATGGACTGTAGCTCAGCTCTGTAGAACTAACATGCTCCGTGGGATAAATAGTGAAATGATCTTGTGTGAAGTGGACTTTTAAGCATCAAGACAAATGGGTAGCAAATTACGGTATTCAAGACCTGGCATTTTAGTGTTTAGTTTCAAATATCAGTATGTTAGTGTTAGGGTACTTTTTCTTCATACATATGATGGATTAAAAATATTTCTCTCTTTTTGTCCCAACTCCAATGCAAGTGATGTTTCCCCCCTCATTTTTGGCAATTAAGATCACATTTTAAAAACTGAATAGGGCAGTAAAGAACACATGCAAGATTCTCAATCAAGTAACTTTTTGGCACCTTTATAGATGTGCCTGTACATCATTGTGGCCAAGGAGGCAAGTACAAATCATGCAATTAGCTTTTTTTTTTTTTTTTTTTAAATAACTTCTTGTATTTCATTAGCAATTTATGATTTTGATACTGTTTCCTATATTCTCTTCAAAGCATGGTATCTTTGCTTGTAATGCTGACATTGCAAACAGCTATTGTTATAATACTAGTAGTGAAGGCTACAGATGAAAGTTCCTGTGTTTTCTGTTGAGGATAGAAAGGAGGTGAATTAAGGTCATACAAGCAACTTTAATTGTGTATTCTTTTTCCCCTGGTTTCCAAGTGTGTTGTGGATGGTGGTTGTTGTTTTGGTTTTGTTTTTTTTCCATCCTCCTTTTAATAGCCTCAGTAATTTGGTTGTGCTTTCAGTACTGTTATAGAGGTACTCCTGTAATATAACTAATGAATTATCAACACTACAAGCATGAATTTTGTTTTGCATTCTCTCCTTCAAAGAGACCATAATATGTAAACTTATTCAGCTTTACCAGATCTTTTTGTATTAGAGGATTCTAAGCAAGTATAATAAGTAATACATAATTTGATAAGCACCCACTGTCCATGTATGTTGGCAGTTGGAAAATCATTCCTCAAAAGATTTAAAGGATTACTTACAAAAAATTGTAACAGAAATAATTTCTTGCAGCTAATTGCAGTGGGTGATACTGGAATAAACCTTTACTGTTGTCTTAAAGTAAAGCTTCATGTTTAAGGAGGAGAGGTGAATGGACTCTTGCATTTTACTGCAGTGACGCGTGTATCGTGAACGAAGTGGTATGGCTAAGTTGTCCTGCAGTGTGAGGTCTGCACCTTTGACAGAGCTTTTAGGTCTCTTTATTCACAAACTAGAACAGCATGAAGAAGCTGCTTTCTTGTCAGCTACTATGGAAACCTTGATACCACAGGGGCCGAGAGGTACTATGTAATGATGGCTACCACTACAAAGAACCAGTGCATCCATAACAATCAGTAATGATGATTCCTAATATTAAAATTATACTGTTACATGCAAGTAACTTAAGTATGGCAACTTTCATCTGAGAAGGTGGCAGCTGTAAAGCTTAGATGTGTAAAGCTGTGGTTTCAGTATGAGCCCATGTCCATTTAATTGAAAGGAAGTGTCTGTCCCCTGTCCTGTTGCATACTCCCACTGTGTTCCTCGCACTACTTCCTCCAAACCGTGATACCCACTCTGGAGCTAAATAGGCATAAATGTTGTGTGTGGGTGGGGGTTTGGTGGTTTTTGGTTTTGTGTGTGTGTGTTTTCTGGGCTGAATTTCTACTGAATTAGGTACCAAAGTTAGAGGCTCACAGTGTAGTCAGAAGGGCGTCAGTGCAACACAAGGGAAGTAGAAGAGATGGAGCAAGTCGGGTAGGTCTTAGACCACAGCTCACAGGCAGAACTTCTCAGCCATATTATGAAAGTGCAGCCTCAGTAACTGCTAAGGGAATGACACCTATGTATATATGTGAGTTTATATATTTGCTTTGCAACTGAAAATGCAAGAGCATAGAGCTTGCATGACTGAAGTGGAAAACCAAAAATACTTGCTAGTACAGGCAGTTATGAAATGTGCTGTTGTCTACAGTTTTGGTTGGTGGGGTTTTTTTTGGGCCTTGTTTCTTGTCAGAATAAGTTCATTGTCATTGTAGACTATGCTGCTGAGTTTTTAAGGGATAATTATACTCTGAAAGACAGGGAAGGCTGATGGCTGTTAACATCTTACCACATGTAAATGTGATATGCAAAGAGAAGGATGTTGCTTAACAAATACAGCAACTTTTCAATCTGACCTTGTTGACTTGGAATGTTGGGGGCGGGGAGTAACTTCACGAATTTGTCAGGTCTCATTGCAGTAAGTATTAGGATAGGTTTGTTGCTAAGGAAACCCAAAAGAGCTTATTTAACTAGCTGTCGTTCATAAATTATGACCTACTCTCTGGGGAAAGAAGGTTCTACTTACAAAATTTTTTAAGATGCGAACAATGGCTAGTGAAAAAAGGCAAATCTGGGGAATGAAGGGTTCTTCTTTGTTAAATAGATGTCTTTTTGTTTCCTTTTGTTTGCTTTGTTCATTTGTTATATGTTACGACTCCACTAAAATTGGTCCTGTTGCACTGTTTCCATTTTACTGGTGACCCACTGTCTTCTTTTAATAATGCTAAACAGAATCACTAAATCTAGAAAATACATGTGCTGACAGGTTTGTTATGATGAAAACAATACAAAGGATGTTTATATGATGTTACCTGATAAAGAAAACCTGAAATTAGAACAAATATACTGTAAATCTTTAAAAAGAAGATCAAAGGAAAAAATAATGTGTTTGATGACCATGTAAGTAGTTCAGCTGATGATGCTATCTCTGAGCCCGTAATCTACTAACAGCAGGGTTTGTAGGACAGCAGCTTGGAAATCTGTCAGTGTTTCCTTTGAGGTGTTTTTTCTTAGAATACATATATTCTTTGGTGATGTATAACTACCATGAAGAAATGCATCATTCTTGGCAGAACTGCTCTTATAGTGACATATGTCATGAGACAGGATATGTTTTCGGTTTATTTTTGATACTGACAGTTTCCATTTGAGGCACTAGGTACATTTACTAACTATATTTTGGCTTTTTGCATGCTTTCAGTGATTTATTAAGCAGGGCTTTAATATTTTCATATCATAGAAATCCATATCACTGATTGTCTCAGTCATTCACTTAATTTAATTCTTGCACAGTGACTTAGAACGAAGAGCCAAAACTTGTTTATTAAAAAAAGAAACACCCTGAACTGTTGGGGCCTAGTAATTAGGAGAGTGGCAGTGCAAGAGTAAGCAAATGTGGTTAAGTGGCACCTCCTCCTATGCAGTCCTACTTATTGTGTTAGTATGAAATCAATATCCATCTGTGTCTGAGCCTGGGTAGTATTACATCAGAATTTTTGACTCTGACTGATCCCAAGTTACAGTGGGTGAGGGGGTAGATAACAAACATTTAACACCTAGAGATAAAAGCCCACAGTGTCAGCCAGGACAGGGCCCTGAAGGAATGATCTGATGCTCCATAAAATCCCTGGAGTATTTTCTGGAAATGTTTTGTCATCTGTGTTTGAAATGTGGCTATTTAAACAAGGGGGAGACTCCTCTTAAGGTACTCTGGAGGAACCTCTCCCTTTTTGTTCGTTGTAGAGTGATGCTGATCTCTTAACTTAATTGACTTTTAAGCTCCCAGAGGTGCGGTAAATGCACCTCTAAGGTGCCTGCCTGATCTCGGAGTAGGTAACCGTGAACAAATAACACTGTTATTTTCTATTTTAATGTTTTTACATAGTAAAACATGTAACCCAAGGTATTGTTCAAGGCAACATCTAAGGCTTAAGTAACTTAAACCTTGAAGAGACAGGAAACCTGGACTTAATTTTTTTTCTGGCTTATTATTTCTCTTCTTACTTATTTCTGGAATTTTTGATTCCTGGCAACTACAGTAGGACTATTTGTGTTAATAAGCACTAAAAGTATGGATCTTTCTTCTGTACAATGTGTCAAATAATCTTGAGGAATTTGTGAGTCTTTGATGAATATTCCAGATGGAAAATGAAATTAAATGTAAACAGTGTTTTCATGAGAACATATACCAGATAGTATTTAAAACTGGCATAATACAATTTCAACAAAATTGTTCAGCTTTAAATAATTAAAATAAATGTTTTAAATAAAACCAGTCATTCTGTGATGAAGATTTTACATGACACACTTAATCCTAGCATTAAGTTTATATAAGTTTATATAAGAACCACTTGATCACAGTGTTTAGTCTCTGGATTTCTGTAAACATTATACTGTAAAAGGCAGTGAAGCAATGGGTAGTGGTTGAGTTATAATAATAATTTAAGACAAATTAATTTCAGATTAATCTCTTGTAGCCTCCCAAGTCATGGAGTTAATCTACAACGGTGTTCTAAACAACAATACCAAGTTTTGCCTGTTGGCAGGAAGGCTTAGGACCTATTAATATTTGAGGAAGTTTGCCATGTGATATGTTTTAGGATCATATTCCTAGACAGGTATTTGCTGTATTATTCTAGGAATGAATTCTGAGCAGGTGAAGGAAATAATATCTGCAGTATGCAACAGAAAGTTTAACTACTAGGAATTTACAGAAAAATATTCCTTCTTTCAGTACTGTTATCAATGACTTAACAGATTTAAGTTGTGAGTGTTCTGCATGGCACAAATTTTTGGTTAGAAATACTTGCTGCCTCTCTTTCATCAGGTTTTTCTGCTTTCACTGCTGCAGGGTTGTTTAGGTGTGGGTTTTTTTTATATGCAGTAATAGTTTGCACTTCTTGAGTGAAACTGGGACAGGTGTAGAGAAAGGCTGGTCAAGGTGATACAGCATCCCAACAGATGTTTTTGATGACAGAAAGCAAAGAGAACTTTGTGTCTTAGCCTGATAACATACAGGCTGAATGTGAGATTTTTGACTACAAATACAAGAAGTAAGTAAAGACAAAGGTATGGGTATTTGAGAGGAATGGAAATGACCAAAAAAAAAAATATCATAAAATGGCTGTAAACAAATTTAAGCTGAAAATAAGAAGGTTGCCATAATAATTAGGAATTGCATCTGTCCTTAGATATTCTGGAATGAGTATAATGGGGACACAAGATCCTTGCAAACTCTGTTATGGAATAAGTAAACTTCTATTAAAAATGATGACTTGCAGCAGCAGGGGTGGGACTGGGTGACTGCAGAAGGTCCTTTCACGCCTGTGTTCCTCTGATTGAAATGGCTTCCTGAAGGATGGTCTGTTAGTAAAAAATATCAAGATGAAGGAAGCCTGAGGGAAGACCTGTCCATACAACAGATAGAACTTGATGGTACTGCCACTGGTGTAGTGGCATTCACATCAGCTAAGAACCTCACTGGGACTGGACTCTGTTCAGAGATATACCAGAGCTGTGAAATACTAGTCTAGATACGCTTGTTGGGATCTCAGTTGCACACTCTGACCTCTCAATGTCAGACACTAAGGCGGTTTCCCTGTTCACTAGATGGGCTGTGAAATGTGACTACCATGTAAAAATCCCTTCACATCAGAAAGCAAATAACTAAAAACAAAGCAATTAACTTGTTCCTATACTTAACAGTAATTAGGAATAGCACTGGGATGTGGAGAGGGGCTTTTGAGGGTTTAGTTGCTCAGAATTTGGACTTGAAAGAATTGAGAATTTTATCTCCTGTCATAATTTCCAATGGTTTTAAAACTGTCGTATTTCCTTTTTTTTTTTTTTTACTTTACTGACTGAAAATCTCAAGGAAGGTACTGAAATCAGATCTGAACTTAACCACAAATGTCCATCTCATGCTTTGCCAGCTGTCATTGTAACGTGTCAAAAGCTACTTACCTTGCATGCTTGCAGGAAAAGTGGCCTTGGCAAAGGAATATAGCACAACATAGCCAGTTTTTATGTTAGTTTCCTGCAAGCCTAATTCTGTCTTTCAAGAAAATTTAGGAAGCTGGTTCAAGCCTTCTTCGTCTGATACGGCTAACTTCATTAGAAGTGGGGGATGGAAAATAATGTCTTAGAAAAGATGATCTCTCTGTAAAACATAAGCATTTCCTTTTGCCACTTTAAAGTACTTTATAAATGGATTAGCCCATTTAAACAATGCAGACTGAACATGGGTATTAAGAGTACTGGAATTTAACAAGACTAAACAAGACAATTTTCTCTAGAATTGATCCTATATAGATTAGGCAAGATGACCAAATGGGTAAAGTAAGCAGACTTCAAACAAACAAGCAAAAAAAAATCCTAATGTATTCTAATGTGATTGCTAGAGTAATGGGTGATTAACAGCTTTTTATCATAGTGTGCCCCGCAGGACACAATTCAATGTGAAATAAAGAGAGGACTTTAGTGGCTTCCACTAAAACTATACCTGAAGCTAAATCCCTCCATCTCTGGAGTCATTCCTCAATGATGATCTGTTTTAGACAGTCAAGAATGACAGATCAAAAAGGTGATAATCTTGGTAGCCTAAAGGTCTGTACATACCATCAGTATCCAATCACTAAGGAGTGAAAAAGCATTTAGTGGAGTGGGGTGAAATGTGTTTCCTCTGGTAAAAGGTGAAAAGTTGGTAAAATTCCTTTCATACAGGGAACCTTAAATCTCCTCATTGTTCAGATTTTAGAGACTCTCATAAAGAAAATGCAGTTGTTTTTAATTTACTTAGTCCTTGATTAGTACTGTACTTCAAGCCATTTAAAACATGTAAGCTCAAATATTTTTAAACAGCTTTCTTATTACATACATATAAAAAAATAATTAGGAAAGCTTACTGTAAGGGCATGTGTTACAACAACCTCTGGGCACAGTGATCATGAGCACGAGCTCCTGATTTCTCTCTACAGAGGTATTATCTTCACAGTGTCAACAGCATGTGTTTGGAATATATAAAATGACAACTACAGACATCTTGATCAAACTCCAGAATACTTTTTTCATTAAAGGTTTGCTGCCTGTCATGTAATTCCAAATAAAACTCTGGATTTTTTTTTCTTTGATTCTTCTTAAAAGTTTAAAGATACTAAAAATTCAATTAGATTATTTTACGCATACAGTCACAATGAATATTGAATAAATTAGCAAATACTGGATTTACAGGCTTTCCAGTATTTCTTTCAAAGTCATATTTACTATGATGATAGTTAAGATGTTGCATGGAGATTGTTCTTCTATTTTGCCCTGGTTAAATTTGTTCAACTTTCCTATTTTGGGGGGAGAAGAATTCTGTGGTTTATAATTGTTGCTAGATCACCTGGATCATCTGTCTCAGGTGACTGAAGTTTCTTACAAACAAATACTCTGCCATCTCTGGTAACACAAACTGTGAAACGTTAACTTAACCTCCAGCACTGCTACAAGTATCTGTACATGTTAGAAATAGACTCTAAAATACAAACCCCCAATATCTTGAAATGGCTTAGTTCATACCCGCTGTATTTTGGCTTTATATTTCCCTTCTACACCCCATGTAAAATCAATCTGACAGATGTTAACACAGATCTGAGATTCATTAGAAAGTCATTAATTATCCTAATGGGATGTTTATGGACAGGAGGAACACTGTATATTTTGGGCTGTCAAGACAAATTGACCAAATAGCTTCTCTGTAACCACCCTGCAACTATGGCAGGCTAATGACAAAGCTCATACTCCTCTAAATCTAATGTAAAATCTAATGTAAGAATCAAATTGAGCCTCAAATGAAATTTGTGATTAGATATCAAAGTAATTAAATTACTAACATACCAAGGCATTTTTCATAAATTAATTTCCCAATTAAAGTTTTTATATAAATCATATTTTGTATTGGACTTTCAACTGAAGAGATGACAATGGACAGTTCTGGACAGTTATCTTTCCTTCAGCTGTAGAAATGGGTACTCTGACTCTTTGTTTCATCAGCCTTCCCCTAAAATTCCTTTGCCACTCATTTCATGGTTTAAAGCCCACCTGTAAAATCTAATGAAAACATTCTAGACTGATTATAATCATCCTCTTGGCCAAATACAGGTGTCATGCTTTCTACTGAAATAATTTCAGGAAGTACGGTTTTAGCAAAAATGGTATGTTCAAAAAAAATCAGCTCTGCAGCACCTAGTATGCAGTGATTAAAGTTGTTGCCTCTTGCAGGCTGTTAAATGAAGCTAATGCCTTGGTGTCTGCTTGTGGCAGCAGGGCACTAGTTTTCATTCGCGGAACTTTTTTCACTTCAGACATGCATTGAGAGTCATTTGCCAATGCAGTTGCTTTCCTTGCTGCTCTTCATTTCTGTTCTGGTTTTGCTACAGTTGCATTATTAGCTTTTGGGCATGCTAGTTTAGCTTTACATTACATGTTGAACTACACGAATTAGAAGGAGGAATTGCATTAATTTAGCCAGTGCTACATTTCAGTAAAACTACTCTTCAAAACATTATCATATGTACCAAGATTGATCTCAGAGAGTTAATATCTTAAATGCACAAGCATGTCTTGTTTATGCTTTAAGGCTGTGTCTGACAGTTTTCCTGCTGTTAGCACCCATCAGTCCAAATAATCTGCATGCTCTAATAATTAGAAAAAATATACTTTGGTGTTATGCCATGAAGGAGAGTGTAAAGATAGCTATAAAGAAATGTTTCAGGCTTTTACATAAAGCAGTGTATTCATGCAATGCTTCTCAACCAATGATTTTGTGAACAGAAAGTTACAATGGACTATATAATGTATTAATAGTAAGTTTAAATGTCTCTACGTAGCTTTGCTTTCAGCCATCTGCTAAGCTCTACTTTTCCTGAAGTTTTCTCCAAATTGTGTTGCTAAGATATAAAACTTAGTAAAATTTTGATGATTTGCCAGTGCTGTTTTTTCTAAAATATTTAACTATGGTAGCAATGAGAAAACAACAAAACCTGTAACAGTAATCTTTGCTTTTGACCTGTGATGCAGAACTGCAATTGATGGGATAAGCAGTGTTTCCTTGTGTATGCAGAGCCGTATCTTGGGCCCCTGGGGGATGCAGTCCGCTCAGCCCAGAAGGGAATCTTGAGGAGGCAGTGGCTGGACGCCTTTATGTCTCTGTGATCCTAGTATTGATGTCCCACAATAGTTTCTTAGAACAAGATAGGACACAAGATAACTTGTGGTAGGCTTATTACAGAAGTAGTTGGGGGATTTACAGGAAAGCATGGATCATCTAGTGCTACCCTGTATCACTTACGTATCTCCTTCCAAACAGAGAACTCCATAGAGGTGGAAAATCCATCTTTGGGCCTGTTTCAAAATGGAAATGGAAGCAACCTTTGGTATAATCTTAGGAGACCTGTCTGCTAAAGAAATATGTTCTCAGAGCTTGTTCACAGAGTCTGAGCTTGTTCTCAGAAATCTGGCCAACTGCCCACTCAAGCTGTTGCTTGGCTGTCAGCTGGCTGGCTTTTATTAGTAAAGGCTCGTGGGTGTGGGTCCAAAAACCAGTCTAAATTTTTAAGTGGATTTATATGAAGTTCTACAGATTTGGATGCCAGGCTCAGAATATTTTTTTCACATGCAAGCTTTCTGCTAAAATATTTACACCATCTCTAAAAGCTCATTTATGATATAGTATGATTTGTAATACATAAAGGGTTTCCTGTAGAACATGCATGGAACAGAAAAAGCAAAGATCTATATACTGTATGTTCATACTACTGACTTGCTCTATATTGTGTATGTATACAAGCAGTAACAAAAGGGCTGGTCTTATATATTGGTTTAACTAAAACCAGAGTCAGCTTAAAAGGAAGAAAAGAAAAAAAAAAAGGAGGGTGGTGGTGGTGGTCACACCTGTTCAACCATTATTTACTGTTTGTAAGACAGAGAACTACAGAAAGCTTGAAGTGATGTTCTGTTTAAAGCGATTTCTGTTGGTTCATTGGAGGGAGTAACTGAATTCCTTCATTTATTAACCTCAGAGTGCATGAGGCACACACAGGAGATACAGATGGCCTAAAGTGCAGCTTTTGTCACTAGTGATGGCTATTCTTGTATCCTGTGAATGCAGGCACACAAATGTGGAAGGAACTACTATACAATTTCTGGAATAACTATCTTTGGAAAGAGCCTCTTCTAGTGATGTTACCTCCCCAGGCAATTAGAACTGCCTGATATTTGAAGGATGCTCTTCTCCAGAGATGCCACTATGGCTCTCCAGAGCAGGTTTTGGTTAAACAGCTAAAATGGCATCATCCTTCTTTGCAGATTACTAATGTAAGATCAAGATACAACTCCAAACAATTTTCGTCCTATCCTAAATTAGGAAGTTAAGTACAATTAGTAGGTATGTCAGAAAGGTATATTTTCTTCAGTTCTGCTTTCTGATGGAATACTAGGGTTAAGAAAGCTGAGAAGTGAGAGTTAGTGAAAAAATACAGAAAGTTTTAAAGGTTTCTGGCACTTCTTTCTTCCTTTTTGTTTTTTCCTGTTTACTCTGACCTGAACAGTCTCAAGGTCAGTAATAAATGTAACCTGAAAGTTCTTGAAAAAAAGTATGTATTGGCGTGTATTTTTCTCTTGGAATTGAAACTTTGACTTCTAAAATAATTTCTTTCAAAGAAAGGTGTTCATAAGTAGTTCTACTTGTGTGTTTCAGTAGTATGCCATAAATATGATACATTTTAAGGTATTAGAAAATGAGAATTGGCTGCACACATGCCTTTAGTTAATAAAGATATATTCTGCTATGGAAAATTCAAACTTAAACTAAATGAAGTCTGTCTGTATTTAGAGTTTGTGTGGCCTGCATTTTTATAGTGGGTATAGGTCCAGCAGTTTTACTTTCTTCTTTATTAGCCTTTGCAATTACAGGACTATAACTTAGAAAAGTGCTTACCGTGGAGGTGAATCAGGATACATGACGTTGACCTGAGAAAGTGTATCCAGATAGGAACCAAAATCAAAAGCTGGGGGAAACTCCTCCATGCAGGTGGATCTCAGCTCTCCAAAAGAGCCACCATAAGAGAAACCATCTGGAGCTGGAAAATAAGCAATTAATACTTGCTGCTCTTTTCCTCCATGGTGGATTCTCTGAGACAATATAATTGTTTATAACTGCCACAAATTTGAAAATAAAACCTACATCAGGCAGAGGAATTACTGGTATTCTGGAACAATCAGGTTTCCCAGGCTATTTCTATTCCTTTAAGTGCAAGTTAGCATCATCTGTAGATGAACTTTGGTGGTTTAGGTTATTGCACAGGCACTATATAGTTAGTGCTGCCCTACAAGATGCAAGTATCTAAAGCTTTTCTTGTGCCTCAAAGGTTGAAAAGGAGTGTCGATTCTGCTGCATGCAGCTTCAAATATTAGCAGGATTGCTGAAGTTGCCAGGAGTTGCATACACTGAAACCTTGCTAATTCTGTGAAGGTTTTTAAAAAGAGGCTTAGGTGTGTGACTGTAGATATGTGTCTTGAGAAAATGCTGTTCTCAAAAACACTCCCAGAAAGGAGGAAAGCTGGAAAATAGTAGAGAAAAGATCATTCTGCTGCCTGCTCCAGAAGTTTCTTAATGCTGTCATGCAAGAGCTTCATAGCTCCACAAATACCAAGAAGTTAGTGGTATTTTCTGTCTTAGAGGATAGTTAGCTAATGCTCAACATTCTGGGGTAAATTATCTTAAGAATGTCCCAAACACTGTGGAAATGCAACAAACTACTCCCATGACACCATCCCCCCCCCCCCCCCCCAGCTTCCAAATAAAGTAATCCCTCCTTTTCCCTTGATGCATTAAGTACCTGGAGAGGAGGGCCAGCTGCTAAAGTGACATCGAAGTAGTGTCTCTCAACAGAGGGTAATGGGCAGGACTCACAGAACTGCCTCTTCCTCCTTCTGGCAATTTTCACCTCTGCCAATGTATTCTCAAAAAATTTACCAGGACTAATCCTGTCTGTTGCGCACTGTGCTTTCCTTTTGCTTAACAAATGAAGAAAGCCAACTTCACAGTGATTCCCGCGGCTCCCATGCTGGCCATGCTGAGATATTAGGATGGCATGTGCTAATGTAAAATTTTCACTTGGGTAGACTGGCAAAATATAGTTTAAGATTACTCTTTTGAATTTCTCTGAAAATATCACCATGCTTTTATTTCTCCATTTCTCTAGTACTGCTATTTCTGACAAGGAGGTTGAAAATTGTCCTTTATGTTTTTGCCTGGCCTCAGGGTTTTAAAAGGAGCTGAAATTAACATAGCAGTAGATTTAAATGTAGTGATTGAATCTTAATGGTCAGTGTTTTATCGTTCCAAAATATTACTGTTCATGGGTAAAACAGTCCAATTTGGGTTTAACTATTTAATCCCAAATTTAGCTGCTGAAAGGTAGGAAAAACAGATGTTACAACATTAGTAGACATTAGTTGTCTGGGTATTTTTTTTTTCTTTTTCCCCTCTATAGGTTACCACAGGAGATTGCATTTCACTTCTTTTGGAGTCTAAAATTTATTCCCAAAACATAGATGTTATTCACTTATCTGGATAAATGTTTCTGGAAAAGCCAAAAATAATTATTCCTGGCTCCCGGTGGACAAACTGATCTTAGGAACTCTTTCTTTTAGACATACAAATTTCTAGTCCAAATAATTAAATGCAGTACAGTTGCCTAGTGGATACTTGATATATGCCAGCAAAATCAAGATTTGAGCCAATGTATTATTATGTGGCTCACTATTACTATCTTTTCTATATAAAGAAAAAAACTCAACAATATGCAAAGAACTGTACTCTCATAACAAACTGCAAATGTAGGAGCCTAACTACAGATGACACAAATGTTGATGCTCCACCCAATTCCTTAATCTATTTAGCATTTGAATTTTTATTAGATGAAGACTTACAAAGTAACTTTTTGTAACTATTTTTTCCTTAAATATATAAATAATCTGATTCTGTCATTTCTTTGACAATGTGATTATTAACTTCTGGTCAGCAAACCCCAAACTGGCCAAAAATATAATTATACAATTAACTCCTCCATATTCCCAAACCCTTTTAAAGTACAGGGAGTTTTGTCAGGGAGTAGGGGAACAGGAATAGGCACTTTTTTGACAGCAAGCCAGTCTCTTTAATGATGCTGACAGTTGTAATGACTTTGATGTCATCGATGACATCATTAATGATGCTGACAGTTGTAATGATGTTTTGATGCCCTGATCTGTTTATATCCAGTTATTAACTTTTGTGGTCAGAGAAGAAATAATTGCCCCTTTATTGTTGTAGGTTGGTGCACACTGCAAAAGTGAAAATATTCCTGGCTTTCCATCAAATAGAAATTATATTGTATGCTATACAAAGTCTGTAATAGGATATGAAAAACTACCAGCAGTCTAGTGATGGAGAAGAAATCTTATACCTTATCAAGGGAAAATAAGCTGTTTAAGAAATGCTGTTGGCGTTGGCCTTGTTTATTTTAACCATTAACTACAGAGCTTGTACTATGTGAATTCAAAGTTGCTGTGACCTACTTATCCTAATTTTTTAATTTATTTTTTTATCCCTTGCACAGCAGCCAGATGTTCTTTGTTGCCTTTAGCACCAGATATAGCAAGATAATGCTTAAATTTATTAATAACTGGGTATCTTACCATAAACAGCTTCTCTCCTCAGATGGGGGTGTCTTAACCGTCCGTCCTTTCGCAGACTGCCAACAATGATTGTAACACAGGACAGAAACAGCACAAGTCCAATCACTACTCCAGCCACCAGAAGGGGTGAAACAAGTAAACTGGTATCATTTCCATTTTCACCGTAGCTGGGGAATTCACTGGTTGGGCTGCTCTGGTTCAAGTGAACTTCTGCACAGCAGAGAGAGAAAGAATGTGTCAGTTGTGAAAAGAGACATTTACAAAGTATGGTTATACAGATGCCAAAACTAAGTGCTTTCAAAGTCCTAAGAGACAGCCTGAGACAGATCCATCGTAGAAATTCACTTTTATGGACAACCTATTTATTAGCCCATTTTCTGTAGCCGTTAGTAACTGACTCTGGGAAAGTCACATGGCAGTTGTTTCCCAGTTACTGAGGAATATCCTGCTAGAGTCAATATGTATGTTACATAATTTTGATTGCTTATTCCTGGAAAGATTCTTTGTATCATGAATTGACTGATGCTGAAAGAACTTAAACACACAAGGAGGAATGTGAAAACTCAACAACATGGGCTCCAAGTGGAACAGAAGAATTGCATGTTGTTAGTAGGTATGAAAAGACTCCAAGGTTTTCCAGTCGAAGTTTCAGGCAAGAGTGATATGGAGGAGCATGCTTTTGTAGCATAGGGCATGCTTTAGTTTGTGGGATGTGTCAGCATCCCAAAAAACTGATTTGGAGCGGAGAGGGGAAGAGATTAATTGAGTAGGATTTTTAGTGAGGCACTGGAATTTCATCAAAGGTGTGGCTTTTTACTAGGCAGAAGCTTGGGCAATGTGGTAGTCCTCTTGGCCTTAACATCTAATAAATTGTTGAAATAGAAAAGCATCACAATGAGCACTTGAAATTTACACATTAAAAACCTGAAAGTAAATAAACTTAGTTTACTGTCCTTTGGGGTCCCCCGTATATTTAAACAGTAACGCAGGGATGGTGCCAAACCTGTGCTTTAGTCCAGGCTTTCCTAGTGTTCAAACTGGCTACATGCCTTGCCGAGAGGTCAGGTTTAGTGCAGTCATTCTCATTTCATCCTCCCTAGTTTGGCCTGATACTGTGTAAGGAAGGAGCTATACAGGCAGGCAGATCTCACCTTAAAACAGTGTAGAAGTACTGTGGTGCCGTAGGTACCCTGTGCTTCAGCAGGTGACCACAGACTAAGCTGAGCTCTATCTGGCTTGTGTGCCTTTGTTCCAGGCAAACAGTTCTACACAGCAATGTTTCTACACTTACTTCCACCCCATTCTGATTTTTCAGTCAAAATGCACTCAAGTTGTATGTGGCAAAACTCTAAATGCTTTCCTCCGGCAAAAAAAAATAAAATCCCTAGATATATTATTTAAGTTAAATAATAAATCTGCTTAAGGGAGAAAAATGGAAAATGCAAAAATATCCCAAACTATGAAAAGTCAGAATTACTACAGTAATTTATTCCCAAGCCAACTATCCTTTGGAGACAACCTAAAGAGAATCAAACAGTAAGTATTCTCTAGAGAATCAGAGCGAAATATGTTTATACATGTGAATTAATGGACCATAGATGTATTTATGGGGGATTGTACTGCTAAAGGAAGGGAGGTAAATGTTTCTAATGATAGGAATAAGGTTTCAGGACTTCAGCAGCTGAAATCCCTGCTTAAGTAAAAGGCTCCATATGTTTGTTTGTGGACAAAAGTTTGGGCATGCAGTAAAGTTAACCAAATTTAGGCCTAGGTCTTGAAAAGAAGTTGCAACAACCACCCATTTTCCTATTCTTAATCCACAGTTTATTACCCTACCACCCCATCCCCCCAAGCCCCGAAATTAAAAAGAAATCTCCCTTTAGCTGCTCAGGATCAGACTACGTACTGAGTAAACGAGAGTTTTATTGATGCAAGAAATTATTGGAGATGCATATATACCAAGACTAACTTTCAAATATGGCATGGATATATTTTTATATCTGGCTATATGCCAGTTGAACAGATAAATGATTTTTTTTCCTACAGAAACTAAGGCTAACAAAATTTTGCTCTTTTGAATGTTCTGTAAAGTGAATGTGTGGTTTTAGAAGTGCAAGTGCTTTTTACGTGGATAGATGTTAGCAGACAGTTTTCAGCAGTGTTTTCCCCACTCTTTTCCTTTGGGATATACCACTTCGTGTCTTGCAGTCACAATAAGCTTAAAAAGATGATGATGGCTTCAAGCCAATGTATATTATCATTGGCTAACGCCTGACATTGAGAGAACTGACTAGAAATATAAAAAACCTCGGGAATTAGCATGTAGTAGGGTTTTCGTTAATTTTTTAGAAGTCCTTGACTGTTAGCTGAAAATCTTTATGAGTAATTAAGATAAACAGCCACAAAATATGCTGAGTTTTTACAAAGCATTTTATGCCAAAAGAGAAAACTGAATTTTCTGATAGTGGAACTGATTCTGTAGCATTAAATCAAAAGGGTATGAAAAGCTGTCCTACTGAATACTCTTAGTGCAAAGAGTTTTCAGGTATGGGATATGCTTGAGGGGTAGGTCCTGCTAATCTTACGGCCTTTGCACTAGTACTAAACTTCCTCAGAGTTTACAAAATTGTAATCATGTTTCTCATCTGTACAGTTGTTTTAAACTATGTCTGTTGGTATTGCATACAGTTCTGGACCTGGAGTTGGTGATAAAACTGCCTGTCAAGTTCAGTGGGAAAGAAAAGAGGCTGCTGCAGTGACTGCTGCTTTGAAATCTTTTGAAACTTGGAAAACTTCTAAATGATCCTCTTACCACGAAGGGACTGTCTAAAGAAGAGTAGACCAGTGTTTTGTGGTGTGTGGTCGTCCACCCCCCTTATTTTTGTTCTTTTTTTTTTTCAGTTGTGTATGGAAACCAACTGGTATCTTAACACATTGACTGTTTTGGAGATTCCTGTGGTGCCACCCAGTGTGAACACTAATATCTGGTCCTGTTTTGCTTTATAGGAATTTAACAGGTTAGCAGTGACTTCAGATAGAAATTCCTCTATCTTACACTCTCCACCTGTACTTGAGGTGTTATTTTTTATTTCAAGACAGCCCATTTATCTAGCATGTTCTCAGGGCTTCTTTAGCTGTTCCAAATCTTGTCTATGTTATCTCCAATTTCTCACCATCATGAATCTTTCTCGTTTTTAATGCTCTTAATCTAATTGAATGCAGCCTTTGGTAAAGACAAGATATATTGAAATATTACTTTTATTAGAAGGAAGGAGTAACTCCCTTTAGCCTAGCTCCTAAAATAATATGAAGTAGATAAACTTCTCTTACGGTATTATTTTAAATTACACACTGAGTCTAGTCCTCTAGACTTTACAGACTGACTGACTACTATGGGAATTACTCAGGTGACTAACAACTACAGAATGAGATGCTATGTTGGTATAAAATCTTTGGGTTTTAATTTTTTGGAGGTAAACAATGTCTACATTACTTCTGGCAAAGGAATGTCTTAAAAATTTTTCTCCTCTTGCCCAAATACATCTTCTATTGATAAACTGTACATTGCTGTATATAAAAATGCAATGTTTTTTCATTCAGAATAGAAGTATCTGGAAATGTATGTGAAGCCCATAAACACAACAGCAATACTAACCTTTTTTTTTCTTTTTGAGGTAAGCTGTATTTTTTCCATGAAACTGCAAATTGTAAACAATATATCCATAAATGTCATACTTTATATGTAATTCTCTAAATATGAGTTATATTGGATGCACAAACCATTGCTTTTATCCAGCAATAGTAGTTGTGTAACTAACCAGACACGGCACAAATGGAACATGCTGGCTGTTGCAGCCATGAATACAACACAAGGGGCACATATGGCTGAGCGAACAATTTAGAATGAGAGTACTAGTGGAAAATTACCTACACTACCCGTTCAGTGTTAGACAATAAATTATCAGTCTGCAAAATCCCTTAAATATCACATTATATTATTTTACCCAGTGCTCCTGCCTCTCAATAAACCAACTTGTAAAGTAACTCCACATAACTGAAGGAGGTGTAGCACAAACTGACTTTTTTGGTGTATGTTGTGCTTTCTCGTTCTCATTAACTGTCTTTGAAGGGACATTTCTCATCCCTTTCTGACTTGGCAGTAAGTAATGTTGAAGTTTCAGTAGGGTCAGATCCTGTCAGAGTAAAATGTCTTGGGTATGCAGATGTGTCATGGGAGCTTGGTTCAAATAAGATGTAGCCCTTTATTAGGAGTGGCTTCTCTCTTCTTCACTGTTACCTGCTTCTACCCCAGCTGAGACAGAAGGGCAACACTACATACAAATGAAATACTGGAATAGTTGTGATTGTGTTTTTGTTGGTTTGGGTTTGTTGGTGTTTTTTGTTTTTTTTTCCTCTGAAGGCGAATCAGCTCTAGTGAAGCCATGATTGTCTCTGTAATTAATACGGTTTTCTTTGTTCCCTTAAAAAAACAGAGATTATTTTAAAGCTGGATCTGCTAAGATAAGCAAGTATCTTCCCCTGGTTTAAAATCTATCATCTTAATAAAGATGATAATTCATGTTATCACTGGTGGAGAGGATGAGACATGGAGTGGTTTTGTCTCGACTGAAATGTGCATGAACAGTTCATGAAGTGTTCATGTGTTGTACTGGAAGGATTCTGTGTGCAGAATATGCCTCTACATCCCTGCCAGCCTCAGTTAAGTCTTGCCTGAGGACAGAATGGCCTTACTGATTACTTGCTGAACTAGAGCTGAAGCACACTGACAGAACAATGTTGTATTACATGTACGTATGCCTTAGGTTAGTACAAGTTGTTTAGGGTTGATCTAGTGCCTCCTATTACCTTCAAATATGCTATATTAACAAAGTGTACAGGACCGGAAATGAGTAGGAGGAAGCTCAGTATAGCATAGTGAATAATATGCTTTGATTTTTAAATGATTACGACAAAGTGTCTCAAATACCAAAGCAATTCAAAGCATGTTTCTGGTATCTTTTTTTTTTTTTTTTTTAATCCCTGGTTGGGATAGTATGAGAATATACGCAGTCTCTTTAGCAAGGGGAGCAGACTGACAGATGGCAAGAAGGAGTTGAGAGGTCCCAGTGAGGCACACAGATAAGCTAAATTAGTGGAATTGATGAAGATTTTGTTGATTCTGCCTTTATAAATGGTTCCTGTTCAAAGGTGATTTAGTCTGGCCAAGAGTGACCAATTGGATTCTGCACTTGCTGCTGCACTGTGAAATAAGCCTCTGGCTGCAGCTGCTATCAGGCTGCTATCACACTGCTTATTTCTGTAGCTCCCAGGCAGGAGCTCACAAAATCAGTAAGGTAGGTGCATTATAAAACCAAACTGAAAAAAGGTTTTGCATCACAGGCATCAGCTTTGTAGGGAGCATCACTATAGCAAGGAAGAGAGGGATATTATTCAAATCATTGAGTGCAAGTTCCCATAGGAGCTAAATCTTAAAAAAAGAAGAAAAAAGTCTCTGTTGGATTCAAAGTTATTCCATCTGGATCCTGAGGAAGGCTGTAACCTCTCACTTATGCTAGATAAATGCCAGGATGTTACCTGCTTACAGGACTTACCTTGCTTATCCCAAGTATACATTAGGAGTGGCTTCAGATCCAAATCTGGCCTGTATTTGATTTACACTTATACTCGGTTCAACTTTCATTTTTTGTGCAAATAACCTGCCAGTTTTAAACAGAATGGCAATTTAACAAGTTTTGATTTTATTTTGTTAACCTTTCCAATCCGTAGGTGTAGTGAAAGTATTAAGAAGATTTCAGTAATTCCATAAAAGAAAAAGATTATGAGAACAGCTCAAATCTGTCAGATGTGATATTGAAATCAGTGCATTTTCCATGGAATGCTTTGGATGGATCTATGTTTTTTGCTGACTCCCTTGTTAAGAGTCCACTTAATGATAAAATGGGAACTGAATGCTCCCCCCCATTATGAAAAAAGAGCAAATTACTGTGCTTTTTACTAGTTCTGACAAGTATGGATAGGGCAGAAACTAGGTTCTCCTCAAATAGCTTCTTGCAATCTACTTTTTGTCTTCTCACAAGGCTACCTTTTGCCTTTGGTGAAAGATTAATCTTGGCACACCTATTATTGAGTGCTCCATCACATAAGATCGACAGCAGCTGTGATGGCAGCTTAGTAAGGTAGGAATAACTAGGGACCCAGAAAAACTTAAAAGCTAAGTACAGGGAGTTTGTAACTATCATTAAAGTATGGAAAACAGAAAATCTGTCACTAAAGAAAGTGTTTTGTAGGTCTGGCTACTTGTGTCAGTGTAATGAATTAGGTGGCACTGTCTTTAATATTTGAATGCATTGAATGTTTGGGTTCTTGCCCTCTAAAGCAGCTGAACTACTAGTAGTGCAGATTGTCATGCTACAATGCAAACTCAGATCTGTGTGTTTTTAAAACCAAAAGAATAAACCCACTTAGCTCACCAATTATATTCCTTTAGCTATGGGAACATTGTGCATCAGATTCTTCCCATATTCTAGAAAGATATACAAAGCAGATAAAAACTGTTTAATGTTTAAATAGTGTTTAAAAGGAACTGATGCTGCTGCTAAGAACAGGCAAGGCTATTGATCCTTCTGCATTTATCTTATTGTCTTGTAACAAAGTCAAGCAAAAGAGTGAAAGACTAGAATAATCTGGGAAATGTCCTTTCTATAAATCAGTTTTACAAGAGCCATAGAAATAGTACGGGGAAAAGAAGTTTCAGGTCAGGAGGCCCAGGAGCATATTTAATTCTCTCTCACTGCTTGCCTCTGCTACCTACAGCCTAGGGACCGGTCACATGTTGTCCTTCTGTATGCTTTTCTCATTTGCACACATAAAATTAAACTGCCTTTTAAGCTACAATTGATATTCAATAATAACTGTGTAGGGATTGCTTCAAACCTTTCCCTTACTGTGGCTTGTATGGTATACCTATTCATAGATGAAAGACTGGTTGATCTAGTTCAGCTCATGTATATATTACAGCTCAAACTTTCATTCACTTACTGCTTATGAGAGCCCATTAACGTGTGCTTGATGGTAGCTTTTCTTCTAGAATGGTACTTGGTAGTTATTTGACAAAGTTGCTGAATAAATAAATTTTTGCTATCAGCTGCTGCAACTGTGACATTTAAAGTTCCCCAAACCAGATGATAGTCATTATTATTTTAAAATTTGGGGTAAAAATCTTTATATACAAATGGTTAACTAGTCTTGTCTAATTATTGCTATCATGGGAGAGATCAGCGTAATCCAAAGGACCCATAAATTTAGACTAAGTTTCTCTGCAGCTGACGTTACCTCTTTGATCATCTTCACGGCATATATATGTTCTAATCATAATTAAAAAATTTCACTGATTAATAGTAAAAAAATCAAAACCTTATTCAGACATGAGAGTATGTGATAGGGTCATTTCAGTTTTATCTGATGCACTCAGCCTAAAGTGAATTTCAAGCATACTTACAGGTACAAAAGCCGCCCACGACCTTGAGAAGCTCATCCAAGGCAGAAAGGGTGGCCTTTCCTCTGAGATATCTAACTCTGCCTTTTTATCATGTCTGCTGGCTATCAGATAATGACTTTTTTCTTCTTGCATTGACATCCTTATTATAGAGCCAGAATGAATAAGATTGGATCACCAGCAGCCTGCAAATTGAGAATGTCAGAAGCAAAGAGAATGTGGCTGCATAAGGGCTCAGAAAATAAATCTTTTCAGATACTGTGGCTTTAGGGTATTATGTTGATGTCACAGCAGCATGTATAGGTGCTGTTTCAAATTAACAGGAAAAATCTTCCGATTTTCAGATCCATGGTCTATTTTATCAACATGATAAATACCACTGCAGCGAAACAAATCACTCTGCAAGTATAGTAGCCCACTTTGTGATGGACAATATATGTCTTCCCCTACTTTCTCATATACAAACAACTTTGAACTAATACAGTTTTTTTAAGCAGGACCCAAACCCATTACTTTTTTCAGAAACTCTGTATTAGGGCTTGGAAATAAGTATGATGAGAATCCTATTTTGCCTATCAAAGTTACCTTCATAAGCTCAGATCCAACTTAGGCTGGTAGTGACTTGACCAGGGCAAAAGCAGTATTTATTTTTTTTTTTTTATTGTGAGAAACTGGTATTTTGGCACACAGCCTTCTCATATAGCATGTGGAAAAAAACACAGCAATACAATAATTTTTATTTTGAGAGGGAAAGGTTTGAAAAAAAAGTAATTGGCAAATAATTCTGTATTTTACCTCAGCAGTCTGTCTGCTTGAAATGTGATCTAGATGTCTCATGTCTTCCCTTTAGGAGGCTAAACTCTGTCTGAACTGGATGTAGCTACAGGGCAGATGACAGCTCATGGAAGATGTAGCCCAGACAGGAAACCTGATCTATACTGGTGGGGGGGTGGGGAACCCAAAAGCAAAATTTTCTGCAGAAAAGTTCCATTCTTTACAAACTTTACTTTCTACCTCCCCAGAGAAAATGAAAAGGCAGTGATAAAAATTTTGCTAGCTCTAACAGTAACAAGTGGTTAGCAGCTGACTTGTGTAAAAATGCCTGCTTCATAAATTCATATGCATTTATGAATCTGTAAATTCCATATCCACTTATGATTATTATTAAATTAGCTCAAATTTATGAGACTTTTTAAATTATGAAGTTTTGTGTTTTTCTTGTGCTGCACTGAACTATTCTATTGGTTCTATTAACCTGCATCTTTCAGCAATCATTAACCTGCTCACGTGATTTGAAACTGGAAAAGAGTTAATAAAGATGACATCTGCAACAAAATTCTGAGACTGAATTACTAACTGAGCTTCAGAATCATATCCACCTTGTATATACCTCGAACGCTTCTAGAGTGCTTGTGGCTATGTGCTGCTTCTTATTTAGGACTTTTTCTACTGAAATAGTCCTATTTCTTTTTCCATCCTCATCTCTAGTCTTTAATAGTAATAATCTAAAAAAAAATAGGTAGAGGAATGATTGATGTTTACTGCTTAGAAAATAATGACAATAATGAAATCTTTGTTAGCTAGTTATATTAAGGAACTGGGCGCTAAGATAGAAACTTGTTAACAAATGCTGGAATCCAAAGATCTTTCTTTAAGAGGTGATATCATATGTGATATATCTCAGTCTTTCTTTCAAGGTGACTTGATTTTTTTTTAAATAGTTAAAATGCTTTTGCAGTGCTGTTATGCACTTTCATATGAATTATGGTGTTGATGTCACAGAGTATACGAAGCTTATAGTATGACTTATATTATCATTTGTATCTGTAAAAGCTACAGCAGTATCTGCCTGCATAAATCAAGGAGTTTTCTTATACCATTAAGAAGCGATTTAATTCCCTCAGATCTTGTCTGAATAGGACTAGGGCTCCTGTGTAGATGGCTGCAGGAATGTCAACAAAGGCAAAACCAGATACTGATTCTTGGGATGATTTCAATCACTTGTTGCTGAAGGAGCCACCAAAATTCAAGGACACTGAAAGATCTATTGAAATTAAATTGCTCAAACATTTATATTTGAAAAACTGGTGGCGGGGGGAATATCTTTCTTTAAAATCCCTATTTCGTACTATAGTAGGAAGACCTGTTTGGTTAGAGGATCGGTAAACCAGAGTGCAGGACTTGCCATACAGCCAAACACCATTCCATATATATGCTGTGCAGTGTGTAGGGGCTGCTTGGTGCACATGTATTCTGCACTCTCCCATATTTCTTGGCTGGCAGAGCTGAAGACTTATACCACTGAAGGGCTAGAAAAAGTAACTTCCCTCCCAGCTGATAGGTGGTGGTGTTTCTCCTGCAGTAGCCTAACATTCTGCTGCCTTGCATATATAGCTTATTTTATAGGTTCTACGTAGTTCCTTCTTATAAATAACATGATATTGGTTGCTCTTCCATTTGAAATGGCAGAGGAAGGACTTTAAAACCAAACAAAACCCCAGACAGGTGTAGCCTTTAGGAAAGTACATTTATTCACCTTCCTGTATAAACTCCAGTGTGTATATGTGTAATGTTAAATATAAAATGCAGTTTCCACTTCAAGGAGTTTCAGCATAGGGTAAACATCAACAGCTGCTAGAGATGAAGTAGCTACACCTTCTTATCTGCTGGGAAGTCAGAAGAGGTTCTGTGTTGCTCCTCAAACAGAAGACATAAGCTGAGGATGACTGATATTTATAGATGCCCTGAGAGACATCTGTGTATGCTGCACCATTTTCTCTCCAGGCAATTAGAAGTCCAGGCTGTGGGTATTCTTCCTTGTTCTTAAAACTAAACTATTTATTATTTTCAAAGAGGATTTAAAAAAAAGAATATATTTCTAAAGGAAGCAGAAATTGCACTGTGCATTGTTCTGTGTTGCTACCGAATGAGACTGAGCAAGAATACTAGTAGAAAGATGCAGAGTAACGCTAGAACAAAAACTTTGGCTTTTTCTATGAGCACACTGTTTCTTAGATTAGACTCCATTTAAATAAGTATACATTATGGGAAAGTTGATAAAATTTTGAATTACAAAGCTTTTATAAATCCCTTTGTAATGAATGGTGTTGCATGTAGGTTGGAACCTCGGCAATGCCCACATAGCAGCCTTGACAATGTTTTTACCTGGAATACCGACTGTTTTTAAGGGTAGCTAGTTTTTGTAGCCTTTCAAACAAAAGGGACCAGAAAATGGTTCAGTCCTAGAAAATAAGTGTGCCCTGTAAGGGTGGTTCTAATAAGACTACCCAAATGAAAACTCTTTCAGGAATACTTCTGTTAACGGATGAATTTCTACTATGAATATTAAATTGTTCCCATTTACCCACTGGAGAAAAAAAAAAAGTTTTTTTAAAAAAGCTGTGGGATTCTTGGTGGAGAAACTAGTATCTAGGCTGATGTAAAATCCTCTTCTATCCCCTTTTAAGTGCATGGGCAAATATATGGAGAAAGGTATAAACAACTTTGTAACAGAAAATAAAGTTATTTCTGTTCCTGGTTATCCTGATGACTGCAAAGGGATTTTCATCCTACATACTTGCTAACAGCAGGGATTTTATAACTGTTGATTAACAAATCAAACAAGATTCACAAAAAAAAAAAAAAAAAAAAAGGAACCCCTTCTTCAGTTTCCTTTTACCTGCCTTAATTGTTATTTGAACTGTGCTGGCAGGTAAGAGTTACATTGTTAGGGTTATAAAGAGGCCAAGAGGATTCATGTGATGTGGCCCGTTAAGGTGTTTCTGTTAAAATTAACTGAACATAATTCTTCCCTACCAAAAAGGTACATATTACATGCTAGTTGTGCAGTACAGGAGAACTCAGAATGTCCTTCAGTATAAGGGTGATGTAAAGAGTTCACATTAGAAGAATTTATCACCATCTTAAAGATATTGCTAAATTTACATATGTAAATTGTATGCACCTGCTCTTATGGGGACTAATGTTTATGTGAGATAGCTGGACACACTGCCAATTCTGCTGTGAGTATATGAACATCTTCACTTTCTTAAAACAATCAGATTAAAAGACATTCAAAGATTAAAAGCAACCTGAAATTATATATTCTTTATGTTAGTTGACAACGAATTTTTTATTGTGAAGAAACTGACAGCACGAAAACAGGTCCTATTTTATATGACACAGTAGAAATACAGTATGTGAGCAGGAGAAAAGTGAATGCTATTCTGAAAAAGACTTGTTCATGAAATTGATGTAGCACTGAAAGTAATAAAATGGGGAAAATGGTGCTCCAGGCTTACTAGAGAAGTATCAAATCTTAGCAAAATACAATGGGATATGTGTCATCTGTGCTGGATGCTATCTTCATAATGACTTTGCAATTAAAGCCTTGGGGAAAATTTCTTCCAACAGCAGCCACAGAGCTTTGAACAACATAGAAAGTTGGTTCTTTCCTGTGAAAAGGTGCTATGGCTCTTGGAGGGGACAGAGTAACAACAACCATGACTGAACCCCAGGGCTGGAATTCACATTTTACCCTAGCGATCTCCACAGGTCGCCTGTCCAAAGTCCAGTGAGACACACGGCTGAAATCTGAGGCCTCCACTGAAGATCACCAGCCTGTGTGTCAGCTGAATAAGTGAACCAAGTGAATGCTAAGACGACATGGAAGCCTTAGACTTCAATTGCTTAAAGCAAGAGCAATGCAATGACTGATTAATTTGCTGAAATTGAACAAAAATAAGCTTAGGAAAGGTGACTGTCTTCTCTTTAAAGCTCTTGTGCTTTAATGTAAGCATGAACTCCTGATGATTATCATAACTGGCAAGTGAAATATGCAAAAAGCTGAGATGAGCTTTTGATTATTTAAAAGCTAACAGAAAGTTTTTGATCTGCTGTAGAGGCTAGATGTAAACTCAGAATTGCTCTATCACCTCAAAGCAATTTTGAAATAAATATGCTACCTTGCACTAGCAGGTGAACAGCTATTTCCCAGAATTTATAAAACCACGGACTTCATAGCATATCCTAGATATAATTGTACTGGCAAAATGCCCAGTTAGAATGGCAGTGGAAAGTGGATACTTTTATGATGGCTTTAATTTTATTTTTTTAAAATCTGAAGTGCCCACTGTCCTGAAGCTTGAGGAAAAACATTGAATGGGAAAGGTTTGAAATGTCTACATGTATCAAGTAGTTCCTTTAACTACTCATTCTTGTCTTGTGTATCACAAGGTATCTTTTGAGGGGTCTTGATCAAGAGTGGTGTGAGTGTCTTGAAACTGTACTACAGTGATACGTTGTTCCTGACTTTGAGAAGGGAGAGGTCCTGCCTTCCATTGTAAATTGGTAAAGGACTGTTACTTGACGTTAGGTGTGGGTTTTTGGTGGTTTGTGTGGGCTGGTTGGTTTGTTGTGTGCTTTTGGTTTGTGGTTTTTGTTGTGTTGTGTATTTTTGTAGCTAGTGGAGATAAAGGAACAGATTGGAATTCTTTACCAAGGAAGGTATGTATGAACACTATGCAAAAATAAAATCCTGTTTGGACCCCTGCCACCTTCTAGAATTGCTTCTGCTTGTGGTATTAATTGGAGAAATGTGCTAGAAATGTTAACAAAGATAACCAGTATGTTTTATGGAGCTACACCTACAGCTTTATAATATTCAGCCTGTGCATGTTGTCCTACAACAATTTGTTCTAAAGGCTGTGCTGAATATTGTATAGTGCAGGGACTTTCACTTAGATCCTCTGATCTCCATTGTGCTGACAGCATATGATACAAGAAATATCATGCTGTTTGGATTATTAAAATAATTGATGTATTCATATTTACTGTGTCACTTGTTAATACTATCTTGTTAAGTCCTTCTGGGGATGAGATCACAGATTTCTCTAACTAGCAGCTGCTGCACAGTTTCCTAAAATACCAGATTTTAGGGTTGGGCCAAGGAAGGCAGGGTTGATGATAAAAACAGATGGCCTCATTGCTAACAATATACCTGAGCTTGCAAGCACTCAATGCTTGTGAAGGTGTGGGCAACCTTGTTGATTCAGAAAGTGCTAAGACTCTTCAGTGAGCTTTTTGGTTCTGAAAGTCCCTGCTCCTGTTCATCTCATATGCTACTTGGAAATAAACCCTATCTGTGAAGAGAGATTGGAAATAGCCCAATAATGTGTATGTTTATTCTTCATGTTGCCCTTTCTCAGTGTTTGATTACCCAAAAGATCTGCAAGAGAAACATATCCATATGAACCTTAGAAAATGACTGTGACCGAGATAGAAAGTAATAAACAATGTATAATGCATTAATTTACAATATTTGTCAAGATGATTATGGCTGTATGAATTATGGTCCTATTTCCTCTGATGAATTTAGCACAAGATTTTTTTTTTTCACTTTCACATTGACTATGAGGTAGATATCACTGATGAAGCATGGGTACTCTGTAATTTCTTTTGAACGACTACTACTACTACCCTATCCAAACAAGTCTTCACCACTAGTTCCTGAGTCTTTATAGGAGGAATCAATACTATGTTCAGTCAAATTATCTTGTGCACTGGCTCAGTTATCTGCTCATCTCTCAATTATTCCCAAACATGAAATTATAAAAAAGCAGACACTTCACTGAGGTAGGATTCCAAATGAGCAGGGTGTCAGTAAGATGTGCTGGGGGAATGCTGTCTTTTTTGTGTTAGCTCCTTGTTAGGATAAAAAAAGTGTCCTGCACAGTGGGGAGGATGTGGTGCTTGCTGGACTTTGCAGTGCAATGGACAGCTACGTGACTGGAAATCCACCATGTATATACCTAATGTAGTTTTTTCTGTCCAGGTAGAGAAGATCTGTCTCAGGAACTTGGCATCCAAAGTCTTAATGCTTGCTCTCTTTACAAAGGGAAGGCATGGTGTTAGTGGTAAAGAGTAGCATGTTACCAAACACCGAACCATTAGGATATTAGCATCTCTCATGAGACAAGTGAATTTCTCAAGGACTAAACAGTAAACTAAGTGTGTGCAATTTTAGCACATTGAGACACACGGACCCTTTTTACTGGCTTGTTCAGTCATGAGATCCCATGCTGTCCTCTGTTAGTGTGAGTATGATCCAGTCTGGTCAGAAGAAGACTTTATTGTGTGTCGACTGAAAGGGCTGGCACTGCTCAAACTGCATTGTCTTCTGAGGACAGATCATTGCACTGAAGCTGTGAATTGACACACCAATGCATTTGCGTAGAGCACTGCTTTAACTCAATGCGTTTCACAAGTCAACAACCAAAGGGCAATACTTTAACTCTGCTCTCCCTCGAATTGCCTTGTGATTTTAATCCAACCCAACTGACACTTTCTGTGGCACATGATCTCTGTGTTATGCTCTGTGTTAAGTCACGTTCTAAATCTGCATGTTTTTCCTGCACTTTCTATGACCTGTGGAAGAGGGATGAATTACCAGCACACTGTTTTCTTAAGCTGAGCTGAGCAATTCCTTCTAATGAATATTAATTACATGGGTTATACGAAGATAGAAAATAGGAGAAAAGATACATGCTATAGCAACATGGTGGGGTTTTTTCTTCCTTCCCCCCCCCCCCCCCCGATGCTTTGATCTCTTCTGTAGTGGGGCTTATTGTGTTATTTATTCTTCACAGTGAAAGTATGATGCTTATGCCTGTTAGAATTTTTCGTATTTTGCTTTATATTTCTTAAAAAGTAGGAAATGTAAGGAATGTTCCTCTACTATCTTTGTGTATTTTGTTTTTTATCCTGATGTTTCCTTTCTCCAGACAAGAAAAATTAAAATGTTGTGTTATACCTGTCTCTTTCATGCAATTTTATCATCAAGTAAACTTACTGTCCTTCTTGTTAACTCATGTTCCACAGACTATTTCTAGAATAGGGTGTCTATGGTACTTTGTGAAGACCATGCTGACTAGTATCTCCAGGGTAGTACTCAGTGCAAGAAACTGTTTGGAGCTCAACAAAAGCTTGTGGACTTACCTCGCTGTATCTTATTGACATAATGAACATGTCTTGTATTTTCATCGACTGACCTCTGTTTCTGTACCAATTATGTACTTCTACATTTCTGCTGTACTATATCATATACTACATTCCTAGTATTGAGAATCAGGATTTCTGCAGCAAAGTATGTGTTAAGAAGAGCTAGCTGACAAGCACAAGGTTATAGATTTTATTCTCTTGGTATTAAACAAGTTTCAAGAAAAAGAAATGGATCTCTGCACTGCTGATGCTGAGCCAACAGTTTCAGTCTGAGAGGAGGAGAGAGAAAAATGATATTTGTAATTCCCTGCTAAATGCAATTAAGTTCTAAGTCTCTTCTGGAGATTGCTTTCCTGAGTCAGTGGAGTTCATTTACATTTTGGTGACATCTACAAGAATTTTGCCAACACAGCTTATTACTGCAATCACTGTGTCAGTTCTGACATTTCTCTTTCCTGGGAGAATCCCCAGAATGGCTTGTTTTTGTTCTTAGTAGCAGACTGGTGGCTTCACTAGCAAAGGCACACAGGAAGCAACGCCAGCATTAATCATTCCGGACCCTCATCTGGTAGAGCACCATTCCTCGAGTTAAGTCACCACAACTTTTTATAGCCATGGTGTGAAGCACACTGTGTGAATAAAAACCTTCCCCACAACAATTTTGTTCTGGAAGCAGAATCAACACCCTGACCTTGCACAGGTCCCTAGGCCTTGTTTCTAGAGCAGAAACACAAACAACTAAGTTGATGCAGCTCTGGAGAGCCATGCTGCAGTAGCAGGGCTCACCTACAAGCACCAAGCAGATCCATAATCCCAGACAGGCACATAATTCAACTTCAAATTATTCTAGCACTCCTGGGGCCAGACAACTGAATCCATGGAAAATAAAGGCTAACCCTGTAATTGTACTGAAGGTTGTTATATTAGGATGCTTAATTCCCAGCAAAGAATCTTTTTTTCCCACTGTTAGAGCAAGTGCAGTGTTACAAAGACGGTGAAGGACTTGCGAGTGCTTTAAGCCAGAGGCATCATCTGAGTTAGACTCTGAACTCTTCGGTCTTCCTTTCACATATCACTGGTTTGTGTGCTTCTCTGGCTCTCCCATGCAGAAGGACTGATGAGATTGCAGGGTTTCATTCATTTATAAACATCATTTACCAGGTCTGTGAATTACTGTTGTTTATGAGAGTTTCCAATGATGCTTAGTAAGATGGATCAGGAGAATATTTTTTTTTTCTAACCTACCTATGTATTTATATATAACACACATTTATTTGCCAGTTTTCTCTCTGGAACAAAGCCTGGCAGCTATAAACACTTCTTGCAATGTGATGATATGAAAAAGCCTCTTCTGTTAGCCACTCAGATGAAACCAACCAAATTATTTCAGTCGTGACTTAAGGCATATTTGAATTTAGGATTTCAAGGAGGCTTTATGCCCCCTGGCCCTACTACCTGTTTTCTATTTACTCTGTGTTTTTCATCTTCTCAATTTTACTGCATATAATGTTCCCCTCTAACTTATGTTTCTTAAAGCTAGTGTGCCAAAAATCTGAATTCTGCTATTTATTTATAAAGAGAATGTGGAAAAATAAGTTAGGCCTCAATTCAGGAAAGCGCTTATGTTCATAGTTTATGCACTGTAAATGCATTCTTGATTTTATTCATGCAAAATTTTCCAATTTAGGGAACACTGAGATGCACATTCAAAAACTTTCACTGTTTTGCTTATTTACATTGTGGGAACAGTATTTGCCTAGCTGAAGGGCTCTTTTCCTTGTCTTGTCATTTTGAAAGTTTGTATGTAGAAGTGTTATAATAAAAATTACTGAAATGTTTTAAAATAGCTTTTTCTAAAATTCGTAGACTTTATATTATAGATGAAGGACAAGGCATATCAAGATAACTCCTAGAGTAGTTTCTTGTCTGTGGGTTTATAGAGCTGCCTTGATAGAAACTGCTCTTTTAAACCTGAGCTTCTCTTCCTGAAAAAAATGCAACCACACATAGAAATATTTTAGTATGTTTCAAAATACCACAATAATACTGATAATTTCCCACTATGAAACTGAACTAGTAATTCTTTATATCCTATCAAATAACTTAGTATTATTATCTCTACCTTGAAAATAGATGTATATAGCAGAATTGAGTATTTTCTAAGTTCATGGGGCAAGAGAGGTCATCATCAGAATAACTGTCCCATTTCAGGAAGACCTGACACTGGCGTCTTTGCTCGATAGTACCTGATCATACTCTTTTCTTAAGGCTACTGATTTCCATTAGCCATTGCTAATTCCTCTAGCTAGGAGACAAAAGGTGCCAGAGCTGTGCAGGCTTGTCTTTTATGTTTATTGTATGCCAGATTTCTATGCTTAGTTGTTATTTTCTAAACCCTCTATTCTTTTTGGCTGCATGCTTATAAAAAGATAAGTTGTTAAATTAAAGATGTATTATACAGATAAAAGTTCTGCTCTAATTAACATTTACTTGAGGGCTATTTCAATTGCGTCCATTGTTCATTTCTGCTTACAGAAGTTGGTAGAATGTGAGTAGGATTTTTATACCGGGCAAGATTAACAAATACTGACCCTCGGCAGGCAATACAATATGCATTAAATAAAATTTAATGTCAGCAAATAAGAGAAAAATATGCTGAATAAACATAACAACACTGTAAGAAGCAGTCTTACAAATTAATCCTTAGAAAGGATGAATAAAAGTTGTAAGAGAAGAGGATATTGTTGTCATTAGTTTTGGTAACCCAGAGTAAGGTAGCACGTTAAATTTATAAACAAGTCCAGCAAAAGCATTTTTGTATGCAGAAGGCTGCATATTGTTGTAATAAGGAAAGAGTAGATAGTAATTTCTGCAACAATCTAAATTTTCGTAATAAAACAGAAAGAGATTTCAGTTCTTTGGAGCATTCATGAAATGAAACTGGAGGCCAAAGCATCATTTTTTAAGTAAACAAAAAAAGAAGAAATAAGAGTAACAAGTAGCATTGAATTCAGAACTTAATTGCATGACAAAGATTGTTTAAATTATCATTACAATGAACAATTTGATGTCTTAAGAAGCCTGAATTAGTCAGCAAGATTGTAAGAACTGATTTACTAATGTGCCCCTGAATAAGACACAGACAGGAGGTTTTTTTTCCTTCCCCCCTCCCTTTATCTATTTTTGGGATGCTGAAGTGTTGTTCCTAATAGAGAAGCTATTATATAATATATTATATATAATATATATTATTTAATATATATATAATATATAATATATATTATAATATAAAGATATTCCTGAATATAAGGAATATAATTCTGTTGCTTCATAAGAGTGCTAGGATTCCTATATTACTGCAATATTCAAAGCTGACAAATGTAGTTATGCACATTTGTTAGGAGAAGTAGTGAAGTTAACAGAAGATGAAATGATTTTTCGGGAAGAAATTGACAGATACAGGACAGACTGGGTCTCTTGATTTCGGAGTTCTTTCCTGTAAAGACAGTGCCTCCAACATGCCTTCCATTTGTGTTTCCTTCAGATCACTAAAACTAGGTTTCATATCTATTTCAGTGGTGCATAACAGTATCGCACAGATTAAGGGCAACTATTCACCCACTTTTGGAATTTCACTTTGGAGCTTATTTTACGAATCACTACTTTCTAGGTCTACCATTTGGGCAGTTAGAAAAGACTGGATGCATCTACAGGGCAGGCTGAACCTCTATCAAGTCACCTTCCTGAGTACCTGTCTGTCTCCACTGGAAAGCTAGAGTATGTAAACCTGTACTGAGAGGTTCTTTATACCTTCTCTGAAACTGTTTGCAAGGACTAGGAGAAGCCTGAATACAAATTTGCAAGGAGATTGTGAAATGACAAATTCCTTTTCTTCAGTTAGAATAACTTTAAAAGGACATTTTATGGAATTGGAACCAATGGAAACAAAAGAATGCATTCATTAGGTTAAAATAGAGTGACTGTTGTCACTCTATTATCTCAAGCGATGTTATGTTATTCTAATAGTTGTTTAAATAGCAGTACCATGCCTCCCTTGAAATCTGCTTTTCTGACAAGAACTGTCCCAAATCAAAGTCTGGAGAGTATTCATACTTCCTTCAACGTCTCATGACAAAATTATGTTAACCATCCTAGCTGACTCTAGGCAGGATTATCTAGATACAGCTTTCCATAGGCAGGACTACTTACATGATTTTATATAAAGCTGCATAGATAGTGATGGAGATTATTAATCCAAATGGCCTGTGGTACTTATTAGAAAAGCAATATGTGGGGTTATCTGTGTAGGTGCAGCTTTTAGAACAAACATAAACCTGGCTCCTGTTAATATGAGCCTTACGTAAAGTCTTTATGACAGAGTTACTTTAAGTTTTTATGTAGTGTTTAATTACTTCAATAATAAAAAAAGAAGTATCAAGTGACATAAAAGACAATTTCTTCGGTACAAAAGACTCCAGTCATGTAACTTTTGGAAATGGGAACAATGATTGCACAGGTTATGACTATGTTTGGCTTCAGTGGGGCAGATTTTTTGGCTCCCATGAAAATGTATGTTTAAATCTGAAGCAGGATTTTAGCCTTTAATACTACTTTCTCATAGTTTCAGGAAAGTCTCTAGATAGATAATACAGCCTTAAAAAACCCCTAAGCACATAGGTAATTTGAGATACTAAAAGACAGCTGAATTCTTTGTGTGCATGGAAGCTTCTATGCTAAATGGTTGGCTAGAGGAGTGGAAAAAGTAGGTGAAGGCAAGAACATCTTAAGTGCTACAGGTCAACACTATTTTGCTGAGTGTATTTTCTGAGAAATGTATGGTTAACCCTTGAGCAAAGATTATAGATTTGATTTCCTTTTACAGCAAGGGAAATACTAGCTTGTTTTCTCAACTGGAACAAATCCCTGCATTGCTTGTCAGGGCAGTTTTCCTTGAGTACGTGTAGTACAATGCCTTTGTTAAGACTTAGCGGTGGTTCTACTTCTGATTCAAGAGGATTTAACAGTGAAAAATCACTGCCAGTCAAGTTAAGAAAAGGGAGCCCAAGGAAGGGGAAGAAAGAGAGAAGAAGAAAGATACAAGAATGCATGTTTTCATGTGGTGATTCTGGTTGACTGATACAGGAAGGAATAGGCAAATATATTCATTCTTCAAATACACTTTAAATAGTTCATATTCTTTCCCATTAGGCCGAATTTCATGGTAGGTGCACATTAAAAGACATACTTTTATGCCAGTGTTTTGTTTCTTAGATGCTAAAATTAAGCTCTCAGAGTAAGCTAAGGTAGTAACTATTTTGTCTCTGAAAGCCAAGATAACTGTGGAGGGTAAAAAATAACGTAATTGTGGGGACTTATAACTCTGTAATATGAAATTAATGCCTAGTTTATTTTTTCTTTCTGAGTTAAAGCATCTCTTTTACAGAGCTTTGTGTATGTGTATGCACACATCATCTGTTGGTAAGCATATACGGTTGGTTGTGTTAAGAATCATCTCTATGAATGCACACATGTAGCTTGTCGATTACTGTGATGCCATAAATGGCATTTTAGGAATATTGGAGCTATGGCTCAACACACTGACTGGTACTGATATTCTTTATTTATGTTACTATAACGCATAGAAACCATGGTTAGGAAACTGGATGTGCAAGGTGCTACAGAACAACAAAGATTCCTTCCTCTCAAAATAACTTATCCCGCATTTTTCTTGTTTGCTCCACCACTTGTTGAGGCTCTTCCTGCCACAACTAGACCATGGTTAGTGGTGACAGCATGGATGTTTTCCATCTTGTAGCAGGATGCTCAACATATGATGGACATCTCTCCTGGAATATAGTGTCACTGGAAGGTCCACTGTTACTCTCAGTAGGTACTGTGGATGTTGATTCTGAGGACCCAAGATTCTCCTGATTCCCTCCCCTCCCCTTCTCTCCCCTTCCCTTCCCTTAAAAATTCACTACTGTGGCTAGCTGCAAAGCTTTTCCTGTCTGAAAGGATGTTTAAAATTCTATAGGCCATCTTTCCTCTATAACTACTATTCTGTGTGTAACCCCTCTGGAATCTTTCTCACCATCTCAAATAGGAAAAGTGGAATGTCTCTGCCATTTGGTCGTAACTGGACAAATAATAATGTCAAGAGTTCCAGTGTGACTGGACTGTCCACAACAGTGCTGGATATCCTTAAAATACCATGGCCTCATTTGTGTCTTACAGCGGTAAGCCACAAGAGATTTCAGGGAGCTACACGGCAGTAAAACTGCTGTAATACAGTTGAGAAAGAACTGTCAGTTATGCTTTTCCCCCTTTCCTAGGTATTTATTTCTGAACTCCTTTCTTAGCATCTCTTTTTCCTTTGCCCTTCCCATTTCTGAGATCCTGCTTACCTGCATAGCTGATACAAAGCAATCTCTTACTCTAAATGACTACTGAGACCACATGGTAGTGGTTACTGGTACAAGGAGCCCCCATTATAGACACTACTGTATCTGATTTTAAACATACTAGAACAAAAGGTTCTCACTTTATTCCCTCCCAACGCCTAAGTACGCGAATCCAGACTATTAGGTCAGGCAATAATGACACAATGGGCAGGAGGTGATTTGAAAGTCATTTCCCTTTCACTCTGTCATTAGTCTGCTTCTGCGGTTGATGTAATGCCAGTGTTTAAGTAGATCTTGCACATTTTCCTTAGCTAATGACACATCCAAAATCCCCAGCAGTGAATGTACATGCACAGTGAGCACATATAACAGACTGAGGAATTTGGCCATTTATTTCTCTGTGTAAAGAAAAAAGGCTTTCTCAGACTGAAAAAGAAAACTGTTGGACAAATAAAATTCTAATGGGTATACTATGGAAAAGCTTTTTGTTTTTAAACCTGCACAAAGCAGAACCTTCCATGCTTTTGGATTCTGTAATCTGAAGTTGCGTGTTTGTTTAAAGGCCTGAATATTCACATCAGAGCTACGAGTTTAAACCTAAGTACCACCATGCTTCTGTGATGCATTTTTAAGGGCTCTAGTGTTGATAGGAAAGATTGACAACTTTTCAGATTGATGGGATAATTTCCTTGGGGCAATAGGAAAGACATCCCTTCCTTTTACTTTGGTGGCTGTATTTTATCCCAGTTCTTCTAGGTGACTGTTCTATTATACGAGTTGATAGCTGAGACTGAATTGCTGTTTTATTCCAGCTTTGCCAAATAAAATTGCATGTGATCAGCTTCCCTGGGAATCCCTGTATAGCTGTAGTCCACCAACAATTCTGCAGTTTCAAAAGCTGATGACAGACTTGCCTGTGAGCAGAAACAACTAAGTACCTAAGTCCTGCCTGTAGGTGTTTACTGGGGAGTGAACTGTACTGCTTTTCAGAAGATCCTGAAAAGGTTCTCTTTTTCTAGTTTGATGCGTGTTGATGTATGGTTGAAAGTAATAGTATTGTACAGGTTTTTCAAGATGGTTCCAAAAGATACGTGTTTTCTTTATAGTGTATGTGTTGTGTATTCACTAATTGACATATAGAAACAGTACTATTACTGCTGTTTCAGCTTTACTAAAAGGTATGTTGGGTTTATAGAAGGCCAGAGGTGGGGGAAGGAAGCGGAACAAAATTAAAATAAAAAGAGTAAAACGAAGTAACACAGTAAACCATGTTATCAATATTGAAATTCTTTTTGGACTTTGATAAATATTCCATATAATGAATTTAAGAAATAGAACTCTGCGCACTATGTGACAGTATCACCAGCCGCTTGGTGATGTAATGAATTGATCGTATCACAAAAGCGCTTTGCTAATTACATGGAAAACAGTCTTGTGAGCAGGGTTCAGAGGGTTAATCTGCTTGTTGTTGAGTGCAGTGGTATATGCTTGTATGTTCAACCCTTCCATGAGAAGCAAGGATTGTGATCTGAACGGCACTTATGGACACTTTGCTCTCTATATGGTATAATGGGGACCTCCTACTCAGGAATTTTAGGTTCAGGAAGTAATCTCGGGCTTACTTTCTCAGGGTCAAGCTTCAACAAGCTATGCTTCAATCAGAACAGATGCTTGTGAAGATACTACCCTCTTCTCTGTGACAGTTTTTCTCCTTTTGCCAAGGGTTATTCTCCCTCTAATTCTTGAGGCTCACAGACAATTTCCTAATAAGCTGCTGACAAAATCTGAGGAGCTGATCCAACCCCCCTATTTAAATATAAACCTATCCTTCCTAGCTGGTGTTGTCACCAGATTAGGGAGTACTCATTTTAAGTGCTCCATCAACTGGTTTATGAGGATGATTCCTAGTAGGTGGAGGTGAGCAACTGTGATGGCACAGTCTTTAACTGACAGAGCTTGACTTGGAGGCAAGAGCTGATCTACAGCTCCCAGGATACACACAAATGCTAGATGAAGAACTGTACACCGTGGAAGATCCTCTCAAATCTTAATAACATTTAATGCTGTGTGCTTAAGCTTTTCACTGCCCTCTGCATAATTTCAGGCTGTAAGCATAAAATCATTGATGATAAAAACACTACTCCAACAACTTACTTTAAGCAATAGAAAGGGATTTAAATTCCAGCATGTCACGATTTTCAGTTTCCATAGCTAAGAATAACTTTGACAAGGTCTGTTTTCACAGACAGCTCAAAAGGTGGAATATAACTTTATTTTCTTATTTTTTATGCTGAAATTACTAATTTGTAACATGATAAAAATGGAAATTTTAACCTGTCTGTATACTAGTTTTGCATTATGATTTATCATGAGAATTCCAAACTTCCACCCCAATGGAAAACAATTTCAAAACATCTGCTTAGCATTCACTGAGGCATTTTTAGTCTAGGAGTACCATATTGCATGGCAGAAATTTGGACTATAGCTTTTGTTTGGGTTAAAAAAAAAAGCCCAGTCAACAGCTCCTTTCCTGTTTCATCACAACTACAAGTAGTAGCAGGCTCTATTGCATGCTAGTAATATGCATTCATAAATACACAGAGTAGCGATGACGCTGGTGACTACCAGCATTTTGACTCAGAAAATATTTTGTCAGTTTTTGTCCTTGAAGAAACAGAAATTTAGCAGAAGGTCAAAATTTTCACTGGGAATTTGTGTGCATGAGTGTAGGGGAATGCAGATGTGGCCTCTAAACATATGTGGGGAGATGATGGCCATACATTTTTTATTAGCGACAGTTTGATAGCTGTAGTGCTGTAGTACACTGCACTTGCCTGTTGTTAAAAAAACAAGTTTAAGTGACTTAATGCCACTTACCAAAAGGTTTTCAGGTTGTTGAAATAATAATGTGAAAGTAAATTGTACTATTTATATATCTATATATATAAAATAAAAAAAGTGACAATCCCTATGTCTCTTGAAAACATCAAAAAAAGAAAACAACATTCTCATTTGATAGATCTATTTGCATTTTTAATCAGCTTCCTTAAACAGCATGACAAATTGTCCAAGGACACACAAGGTAATCATTGGATAGGTTATATGATTGAGATAAGCTTTAAAGATGTTTCTTACTAGTGCTTTAATAAAAGAGCATGCAATAAGCGAACTACACTTCCTTCTTGGTACCTGTTCTTTTTATTATGTGTGGGTTTCATATGAAATAGATGAATTTTTCTTGGCCAAAATAAAATAAAATTAAAATACTGAATGGAAACCCATAAACTGTAAAGTTAAAAGTAACACATTTAAGATGAGAAAGAATAATGGTAACTAATATCTAAAAGCCTGATATTTTGATTCATGCTTTATGGCTCAAGGGTGTAGTGCTTTAAATGACTATTGCCTTCAGTGGGCACCACAGGTTCTTGGATCCTTCCAAGAAATTCTAAAATGTATTAGGATGAAACAGACTGAATGAATGAAACTGTTTTCTAACCTATGGGCTAAATGTTTAGATGTTAGTATCACAAAAGCAGAAAGTTAGAAATAAGAACAAGAAGTAACTCATGTGGAGTGCCTCTATTGTGCACATATATAGAAAGAAAAAGAATAAAGATGATACATATCTATTTTTATATATACACACAGCCTGATATATATATTATACGTTACCTATAGATTAGTCAGAAAAGGATTATTTTTTTTATACACAAGTACTTTTTTCATGTGCTTATTTATCTGCATGTTCAGATGTGACTTCCTGATGCGAATGCTAACTGCCTGTGGAAATCTGTCAGCTTTTGAATTCCATCTAGCTCTGTCACTGCCTTGTGCTTTATTACTAGGTAGCAGTGCTATTCTGGACAGTATGAGACTGAAGGAAATGGTACACCTGATCTAATTGCATAGTCATTCTGTGTAGATTTTCTGTTGGTACTGATCTTCTAACAGGTCTTGCTGCTGTTCAGCAAAACCAGCACATGATAAAGGTGCTTTGGCACTCGTCTGAAACATTTCTCTGTCTGTGAAGTATATATAAAGTGACAGGTGTTAGTGTCTTGCTGGATGACACTCTGCTCTCAGCTTCATCTGTGAAGAGCAAATCAGTCTTTCCAAGGAAAAATAATGAATTTTTCCTTTAGGCAATTTCTGATTTGTGTGTGCTTCTGTAACTACTGCAAATGATATGTTGGGTTTGTGTTTTTGAGCTCTTAACTACTGTAACATGTTCAAAGCAAACCTGTGACTATTTGACTCTATTTTACTCAGTTGTCATTGTATTTTTTTCTTATTAGCTCTGAATAACAGCTTTGCATTTAGAAAAAATACATATTTACATATATTAAAAAGAGCTTGTTGCCACTCACTACTTAGTTTATGCACTTTATAGAAGGGCAGAAAATAACATATACTTCTGTGCAATGTAAGTTGGTGAAAGGTTTTCATGTGATACAGGCAAGATGCAAGACCATCAAAACTGATGTGTTCCCATTAAATCTTCCACAACCACACTTAATATGTTTTCTCAGCGAAAAAAGCAAACCACATGCCTAGTTCTAATATCTGCTGATTAGATTAGGAATTAAGAGCATAAGAACCTGAGGTCTTGCCTAAATTCAGGTTTTGTATGTCCTCCCATGCATGTTAACTGTAGCCCTTCTGAATTCTCCATTATAAACTCATAAGCTTTCATGCTCCATAGATCTGACCTGAATCCTGCTCTACTTAATGGACTATGATCAATTCTGTAGAGTGCTTGTGTTGCATGAGTGCTGGAACTCCACTGTAAAGCAGGTAGCGGGTTATGACAAGCACGGATCTGGAGACTAAATGGTGTTGACACCTGCTCTCTACACTGTGCATGTTTCAGAGGGTTTTACTTTGGATTAGCTCTATCTTGCCTCCATGAAATTAGAGGATGGAGCATACTAGGCTCACTCCTGAAACTCATTTGTTTACTTTCATCTGCAGTGTATTGCCAGTAGCTCTCAATCTGTCTCTCTGTTCTAACTTCTGGTCTTTTTGCAGAATTGCTACTATGTTCTTCTGTGTACAATGATGTGTTGACTAAAATCGCCAAGTCTGCAAATATTTCTGGCAAGTAATTAGTGACAGCAGTATGTGATACCTTCTATTTGTATCATGTAGAATAGAGTTCTGAAAGTAATTTATCCTCTTAGATGTTGCTAGTTACAAAACGGGTATGTTACAAGGAAGGTTCCAAGAGTTAAAACTGTTGCTCGTTACGTTTACTTGTGCATTTCAAGCTAAAAGTAGGAACAGAAAAAGCTGAGATGGCTACATCACCAAGTTTGCTGAGATTACAACACACTTTTCAGCAGAGCTCCTCCAACTCACCATTCAACTTATTTGCAACAAATCTGTTTCTAAACCCAAATGGCTAAAACTCTCTGCACTGTTTACAAAAGTTGCCCTGTCTCTTTTAAACACACTAGGTATCTCTGACTTGACAGTAAATCTTACCTCTCCCCTGCCCAAATATTATTGCAATTGGCTGGAAGTTTGTTTGTGTATTCACATTAACATTTGCAAATGGAGTGAGCCTGGCCAGCAGTGCTGCTCCACAGAGCTGCCAGTGTCTAGTTGTTTCCACCAATGGTGACTGCCTTTGAGGCTTTTTTTTCCTTTTCTTCTTTCTTCTTGCACCTCAACTGGCTATCCAGAGCAGCAGTCTTCACAATACATTAGATTAATGCATTTTGAACTCGACCAAATCTTCCATTCCCACTACTGCTAGTATTTGTCTACCATTCTACTTGAAATCAGCATGCACTATAAATGATTTAGACATATGAATAAATAAACCTCTAAATATCCATATCCTTGCAACAGCAAAGACAGATCAAATCTAATGTTTAGAACTGTATATTGCTACCAATTTGGTGAGCAAATGCATTCACATTAGTAGGATGTTGTGTCATGACTTAGGAAAGTGAAGGGTAACTCACTTGAGCATGTTAATTTGATGGACATGTAGTCTCTGCCACAGTCCTTCTTATAGTGACAGCGCAGCCAGTTTAAGAGACAGAGTCCGTCACCACACTGTAGTTCTTCTTTCTTACAAGGCAGAATGTGCTGTTCATCTGAAAGGAGGAGAAACAACAGATAAATTTGTGTAACAAGCAACTCCATCCTAAGCAACAAAGCCACAGTCTCCTGAAAGTCAATCTTTCTGCTTTTGAAAGCCCTGTGTGGATCATAACACTCTTTCCTCTTTGTCAGGTGTGAAAAGGGTCTCAGACTCAGACAAATATTTCCTATACTGCTGTTGCTGATCATTTAAATAGTGTTTGAGACAGATGAGGTCTAGGTGAAGCATACCAAAGAAATTACAAGGGTACCATGTCTCTGAGGCACCTAGCCTACTGACTTACATGCTTTAACATCCAAAACCAAATAATCCACCTTTGCCCCAGCTTAACACACAAAGTGGATAAATGAGGGGGAAAAAAGAGATCTGCTATCTTGCATAAACCTGAAGGACTGGATTAAGGGCTTCTTAGCTGTAAGTATAACTCACAATCCCTTTCCAGTTTGACAATTAAGGGTAGGAACTCAGTCTGATAGAGCGGGGAAGGATTTTTTGAATCATCTTAGTAAAGCCTTGGGTAAATTTATGGAGACATGAACTTAGATTTGGTTTGCAGAGACATTAAATCCTATACAGTAGGGTCTGCAGCTCTGCATGAAGCCGAATCTTTGACTAGCTCCTCAGTTGAAAGATTGAAGATGCTTCCCAGGCCTACTGTTGATTCTTGGGGGCTGAGTAGAAAACTGAATCACACATCTCTGCCTAGAAAGAAGGAAAAGGAGTAATTTTTATCTTGCCTTTTGATAGTGTACTGTGGTTTCTTTTATCTTTATGCATACACACATGCATGAACAGGAATTTCCAACTCTCAAAGGAGAGATGATACCAGTCTAAGCCCTGTAACAAGAAAAGTAGGGTTTCAGGCCATGCTTCTATGCTTCTGTGCAAAACATATTTGCACAAGAAATGAGAGTGCTGGTTGGGAGAGTCATCACTTCTTAAATCTGAACAGGATCACCCTTCCTAGTGCAGCAGTGCTGCGGGTACGCCTGGGGAGAGCATGGTCACTGCAAATGCAATGCCAGCAAGCAACAGGTGTTTAGCTTTCACTGGCTACTCAAAACAGCTGTTTTGTTTGATGTCCATAAACATTCAAACAGCAGCTGCATAATACAAAATTTTAAAAGGAGTTGGGGAATCTTTATGCAAGGAAGAGTATATCTTGACTTTTTTTTTTGGACACATTAACTGCATAATACAAAATATCCCATGGAATGCCAATTAGCAACCATACCATCTAAAACACACAGCAAATAATTGAAAAAGAACTTGTTATATAAATGTATTTCAGTTTGTTAGGTTAAAAATCTTTTAACATACTGTAAGGAACAAACAAATTCATGGGGATCAGGAAGTCAGAAAGCTACCTAGGAAAAGAGGGGAAAAAAACTCCTACATTATTCAAAGATGGGATTATTTTATAAATTTTTTTTCCACATTTCATCAGTAGTGCTATTGAAACTGGTCTTGTTTTTATGGTAGATAAAAGGAAACCATATTCTGCCAAGTGCATCTGAGTGTGCAAATGGATACACTGACATAATTTGGTTGCATGGTTTTGTAGGGCCTTCCAATAATGAGAAAGAGAAAGAAGTAAAACAGACAAAAAGTAGTTCATTAGTAACAAAATAAAAAGATTTAAAGTTTGGCAAGGAAGACCTTTGTGCATAAAGACTTTGGAATTCAGCTTTAAATTTCATTAGAGTGTTAGAGCTGTTACTCTAGAGTGTTCAGGTTACTTTATGTGAACAATCTAAAACATTACAGATACAGGCAAATAGAAGTTCAAGCCCAACTTGAAAACTACTAGGCCTTGAAAGGCTAGTGTGGTGTGCAAATTGGTACCCAACAGAAGACAGGCAGTTCTGCTACATCACATTTTTGTTTGCTCTCCAGTTGTCCTGGTTTCAGCTGGTATTTTTAATTTGAAACCATTTTGTTGTCCTTCGTAGCTGTGAAATCATGCAGTTTGGAGTAGTTGTTCATGGTTTCCAATTCTCCACATAGCTGCTCCAGTAGAAGATGTCAGTACCCCCAAATGCATTAATAAATACCACCAGCACTGACAACATTCTGTTAAAGTAAATCTTATGATTGTACGCTTGTACCTGTCAGCTCTGCAGTCTAGAAGCCAATAATCAGATCATGTCAATTTGTACTTTCAGAACAACTTGCAGTACGTTTCCCAAATGACTACTGTATTTCTGGTAGGCATCTCAGACAATTTTGGGGTAAAATGGCATAGAATTGCCAGTGCTTAAAGTTGTGGGGATTCTGGTCCGATGACTTTTTTTTTTTTGTTGTTGTTTGTTAGTTTTGGTTTGGTGGTTTGTTTTTTTGTTTTGAGTTAAAATATTACAGAAGAAGCAGTTAAGCAATAATTACTTTGTGGTACCAGATGTAGTCATTGTGTAAAGGGGAACAACTTCTGTTAACTTTAGACTGGTTACACAGTCATTGCAAATATCAAAACATAATTGACTGGAAGAAAATTATGCAAAAGGAAAAAATAATATATTAGCAAATTTTTTGGAATCAGTGGTCCTGGCATGCATCTACTTACTTGTATCTTCCATAAAGTCTGTTTAGTTTGGAATCTAGTTTGAAGTTGCCCTAATTATTTTAAACATCTTTGGACTTGCTCCAGTCTACACCCTTTCTTTCTGTTCACTGTTCCTGTTTTTACTAGCTCAAACCAATTCTCTATCACTGGCTACGATTTCACTACTTTTTGGATAGAAGAAAGTTTTCTACAGTTCCTGCAAAATAAAATTTCTGTTTTACTTTTCACTGCTTTACTGGCTCTACTTCAAAGGTCACTTAAATGCCTCTTCTTTCTTGTCCAGAAAGTAATAATATGCTTTCTGTTTCTGCTAGTTGTTGTTGAACTACTAAGTCACTTTATTTTTATTTTATTTTTATGAAAATGCTAGAAAACCATTGCGATGTTTTGTAATCTTTAGGGAGAACCATTAAGATTGCAAGCTGTAAGAAATTATATGGGCAGATCCAATTTTTTTTTTGACTGAAAAGCAGTGGGGGACAATGATAGTTAAAAAAAAGGGGTGTGCAAACCTATCCCATAAAGATGTATTTCCTGGGAAATTTTCCCAGGTGTAGTGAAAGTAAATTGTCTTTTGTGAATCCTGATGATACAAGTCTTTCATCTGTTCTCAAGGTGAGCTGCAAAATAACCAAGAAACCCACGAAGACTGAAAATATGTAAATGTTTTTTTGAGGAAGAAACTGAGGCACAGGCCTATAGTCATGCAGGAGGCAGAGACAGAAGTAGGCATCGGATTAAGTTTGGTACTGACTAAACAAATAATGATGTTTAAATTCTATGCAATGAAAATTCTTTTGAGACAGATAGTTTCATTTGTGACAAGATGCATTACTTTCCAAGATTATGTTTCTATCTCTATAATAGAGATTAGCAGAAAGTGTTTTGTCTTTAAAGTGTGTTTTACCCTGAAGTAAAATTTATTTGAAAACAGTTTTTTTCCGCAGATGCCAGGGAGCTAATAAAGTCTGTTTCAGAGAAACACTTCCCAGTTCTAAGCCCACCTGTTCCCAACCCGAGTGTGCCATGCAATGGCATGTTGATTGTTTTCAAGGTTTGTATTCTAAATCAGCATGCCTTTGAATGGATTTATGAAGTGAAAATTAGTAATTTAAGAATATCAAAATGATCATATCAAATTTAGGTTAAGATGCAATATTATGAAAATGTGATGCATAAAATTAATCCACAAGTTGAAAATTAACCTGCACCATTAAACTACACGTGATAGTTTAGAGCTACTGTATATTATCCAAATTTGTATTTTCCTATGTTGGTAATATCACTTTTTTTTTTTTTAATTCAAATGACCTTTGAGTTATATATATCTGTTAAAGTGGGTACGCACTTCTTGTATCAACCACCGAGTCTGATAATGCCCTGATATCATCCACCAGCAGGGACTACTCTCTGCAGCGTAACCCTTTGCACTTTGTCAAAAACTTATTCCTCGTTCTTGCTTGCAGCTTGGCTTTGAAACCTTTGTAGCCAGCTGTGGGAAGATAGTCATGGTGAAGGAGCCTCCAGTGACACAGGGATGATTTAATAACTCTTGTGCTTGGCAAGAGGATGAGAGAATAAGCAACACATGGCACATGCTAGTTTGATGCTTAATGCTGTGTTGTGCTTGTATGAGTTAGATGAGCATGACACAGAATACTGTGCAAAACACAATTTAAGGAAGACGGATTCTTATCTGTCTGGTGACTTCTTGTGCCGCTCAGTTCCTTAGTTGCGTTGACGGCAACTAAAGGAATTTACAGTAACCTTAAATCAGAGGACAGACAGAATATGTCATTTCTATACTATTAAGGTACCTTAATACTTTTATACCTTAATACTTAATACCTTTAGCCCTGCATTTTACCATGCTGTTCTTGGCTGTATTTGGGAATCATAGTTTTATGTTTGAAAATCTGGGAAAAATTTCTTATTTTCTACCTCTATAGATGCTCTAGCACTCCTGAAGTATGATCTTATGTCTCCAGCTTTGTGAAAATTTCCAATTTACAGCTTCCTTCATCAGTAGAAACTTTTTTTTTTAATTAGAAGCAGAGATGTAGCTCTGAAAGCTCTGAACGTAGCTTTTATTCCTTCTTTTTTTTTCCTCTTTTTTTTCTTTTCTTTATCTTTTAGACTACTATCAGGTTTCTAGACACCTTTCAGGTTGGCTAACAGGATCGAGTTGCAAAAGAACAGTTTCTACTCATGTTTCCATTTAGGATTGTGCTGTTCTAAAAGCAAAGTCTTTTCTAAAAGTGTCTGTATATACAAAATCTTTGTTGGGGTATTCTGCTTTTGTGCTCTCCTTGAACATTGGGACAGTTTCTGCTTGGACTGATGCTAAGAAAGTACTATACAGCGCACAGTCCAGCACACAAACAATAGCACGAATACATTTTAACTGTTTTTTTCAATCTGTTATTGAATGTCCCATATTCTTTCTAAAGGAACATTTGATTCCACGAATGTGTTTAGTGTGAGGAGTGTGATTATTAGCATAGTTTAACATACTCTTCAAATGATGCATAAAAGTAATCCCAAATAGCCATTCTTTGTTGCTCCTCTTTGCAGCGTATGTGTGTTCTTTCTCTAGCACCAAGTTCCAGGCCAAAACAGAAATGCTTTGGAATCGCATTCCTCTCCTGATGTGTCTCTGAGGCAGCGTTATAATTACAATACCAAATTACTAGATATTGTTCGGCTACTTGTCAACATGGCACCTGCAACAAAGTGGGAGTGTTAGTTTGTCATTCAGAGCTTTTATTGTCTGTTCAAGTCCGCAGGGTTTTTACATTTGTTTGCTGAACAGGGAATGAGGATCACACAGTAGGCTGCCTAATCACCGCACCTTTTAGAGGCAAGTTTCAGAGCAGTACATTAAGATGTCAACAAGGAAACATGGTTTACAAATTTCTAAAAACTCCAGTTTCTTCTTTTCTGTGTTGGGCTTTCTATAACCTACTTTATTAAAAAAAGTTTTGTGCTCCTTTGCCAGTTGTTTGGGGCAATGACTTGGCTGCATACTGTGTGCCTTTGGAAAGTGAAAACGGCCATCGTGTACCTCAGTAGTCTAACTTGTAAATAATCATAAATGGGGAGCATTTACCCCAAAATATTGAACTGTGCTAATAAAAGGAGATGGCTAAGTGTGGATTAGAAGCAAAGTTCAGTATGAAGTTATCCTAGTAAGAACTAATCTTCAAACTGGGACTAAATACCTTGCAATCTGCTGGGTGCTCTGCCACATGCTGTATTACTTTCTCCCCTAGAGGATGTGGGATCTCTTTTGTAAAGCTCACCTCTTTAAGATCCTGAGTCCTTGCTGTAGAAATTCCTGATTTAACCCATTCTGTAAGTTGGGGCCTGTTTTAAATGTTTAAAAATTGGAAGCATCCCATTAAATGATTGAGAATGACTCAGAAAGCTGTTCTACTGATTGAAGTGTTGTCCTGGTTTCAGGATAAGTGTGTAACTTTCTGATAAAAAATACGTCATTTCTATGTATCTCTTGGGTTCTCCAGTGGAAGGGAGACCCACCTGTATTTGTGATCTAACTAGAAGAACTGTACAGGCCAGCTGTAGTTACTTTTCTATCCTGAGTAAGTGGGAACTGCACGTTGAGATAAAGTGTAACTTCAGAATATTTCTCTATCATGTGTGAGCCTGACAGGCAATAGGTTGTATGTGGACAATTAATACAGCTACATAAAACAATCATATGAAAAGTAGAAGCAGAATAAATGTTCTGGAGATTGTCTTGCAGCAAGTCTGTTTCTTCAAGTCCAAGAATAAACACAGGTATGGGATTGGACAAAGATGCTCCAAGAGAAAATAACTAGTGCAGTAGCTTGTTAGCAAGTCAGTGCCAAGTAATGGACAGATACCAATCCAGGCGCCAGGAGAGCCTTGCTTTCTCCGTAAATGGCTGTGTCATATAAAGCAATTAATTTTTCTGCCAACCTTTTTTTTTCCTCCCACCTTTTGTGTTATTTAGACACCTGCAATCTGGAAGGACAAATCTAATTATTTTGTGTGGGTCCTAGAACAATAAAGCTTCAGTTTTAGTTGGGTCTTTTAAGTAGAAGTCATCCTGTAACAATTTTGCAGCTAGGAATAAAACTAGGATGCTGAAAACCTGTAAAGATCAGATGCTTACAGAGCTGCTTCTCTTAAACCATGGAACTAAAAAAGATTACTTGCCAATAGGAGAGATTCCAAAGTAAAACATTTTTAAAATGCATGTATTTCACTATTTCTTTTTATAATGCTTCTAATGAGGAAGCAAAACAATTGTTGAAAGGAAAATCCTCATTTTAATGATAGAATTAAAAGGATTAACATCCTTGCAACTAAAACCAGCAAATAAAAGATAAGAAATTTAGAATTAAAGAGGTCAAAAACCAAAGTGTTGTAGAAGCAGTATTTGCATTAACAATAGACAGTGATCAACTGGCTTTGGCTGGAATATCCTCCAGTGAATTATCTTCACACAGGTCATTGAAGACTGTAGGTGTCTCAATGTCACATAATGTCATTATTTTTAAAAAGCAGTCTGAGGGATTTCAGGAAGTTCTAGCAAGACAGGTATGAAGTCCTGGAGCTAAAATCACTGTTTGCATAAATGCTGTTAAAGCCAAATGAATTGCTTGTTTCTGCCAGCTCTGGACTTGAGGCCAAATTTTCAAAGTATCTGAGGACAGAGACTCAAAGTAGGCTTTACAAAAGCTCATAATCATTTAGGTGTCCACCTCTCCTTGAAAGATGCTCTGCATAAAGGCATCTGGGCATCTAGTACATTTTTAGGTGCTTGAATGTACAGCTCAAATACAATCATTATATAATAATGAAATGTGAGACTGCCAGAATTAATAGTGCTCAGCACCTCTAAAACCTGCCTCCCCCCTACTCTTCTCTGAGACATTTCTCAGCATGGCTGCTTGTACCAGTTTGATGAGATCCCCTTCGAAAACCAAAGCATCGTTTCTATTTATTTGATAGCAAGTAGAGTTGGACTGTAATCTGTATTTCTTGCATAGTTGTTACATAGGTATTAACTCTGATCTATTATTCTCTCCACCAAAAAAATATAATCAGCAGGCAGGAGTTGGGGGAAGCTGCTGAAACAAAATCATTAAGTCAGTAGTTACAGTGGAAATTAATGATTTAGAGTTGTCAGCCTACCTCCTCATAACCATGGATGAGAAACTGTCATGCTTGGAGAGAAATTGATACCTTCCTAGTGCAGATTCCAGTCTAACAAATGAAAAGGTGAAACCATCATTCTTGATGTAACAGATGATTTCAAGCCATCATAAAATAAATTGATGGCAGAAAGATACTGAGCGGGATAAGACTTATTAGGGGAGAAGAACAAAGAATTCTGAGGTGTGGCTCTGGAGGCATTTGAACACCTTTCCCTTCTGCACAGTTGGAGTCATTAAAGCCTGAAGTGCAATGTGGAAAACTGTAGGGAGATCCGGGGTATGCCTTTAAGGAGAGACAGATGGAAGCCTCTTTGGTGCCTTCAGAAAATATCCACACTTTGAGAAAAAAATAAGTGAAGGAAAATAAAGAGCAGATAATTCTGGGGATTAAACTTTGCTGTGCACTTAGAGAAGAGGGGGGCAACTACAGTGTGTTTCCTTCACTGCCTGCCATCACAGACATGGTTTCTGGCATTCTCTGTTACAGAAGGGAGAGACTGGTAAGGGGTGGGAAATGTTGGTGCTTTGATCACTGACACTTGTCAAGACATCCCAGAAGGGCAAGGGAATATGCTGCTGTGGGGTGCAGAAGTCTTGGTGCAGATTTAAGTCTGTCCCTTAAACTTCCTAGTGTAATGTACTCTCTCTAGGACACCAGCTCACAGCAAAGCTGTCATGCAAGGGCTTGCAGCAATCTCTTGTCTTTCTGCATGTCTCAAGTCTGGTGCAGCCAATAGAACCACTGTAAGATACTTGCACAGACACAAAATCACCCAGTTTCTTCACCTGTCTGAACTGAGGCACTCGGCTCCACCTGTGTGAGTGCACGTGAAGTTATGTTCATTGAGTACTGGGCCTCTAGACAGCTGTGTTAAACTGGCTGACTCGAAGCCATTCTGGGAAAAATACAGCATTTGCCATCAAGAACAAGAGCTACAGACTCTCTAGTATGCGGCAGTGGAGACAGTATTTTATTTTCGTTGTGTACATAAAGATTCCTTGTTTATAAGTAAAACTTTATTCAACCTTCCACCATCGTCTTGGGGTCTTGGAGCACAGCTAGCAGCAGTGTAGTCAATGACAACACAGCTGGCAGCCAGCTGTGCTATTACTCTGTGTGAGCAAATGCTGAGGGACAGCATACAAAGTGTCTTCTCAAGGGCCTACAGGTTTTAGGATCAGGATTTTCTGCACTTTTCCTTTGTAGCAACTATGTCCCTGTGCCTGGCTTAGGTGGGCTTTCATGCAGAAAGAGAGCCACAGTATGAATGCTTTTGTTCCTTCTTGATTTTGTGAGGTAATTCTGTTTAGTAAGAGTAAGTTTGTAAGATCTATAAGGGTTATAACACATGAATCTTAAGGCTGGAATTTAAAATGGTGTCTGCATATTTTATAGTTTTGTTTCTCCTGATCCATGCATCCAAATGAGTGTTTTCCGTATCTCTGGACATTCCTTGTGCTTTTAAGTGCAACAGCAGAGACATAGGTTAATATGGTTATAGTAAAGATTAATAATATTTAAATATGTAACTTTATAGTCAATAGTTGTAAAATAACTATCTTTTTATAATAGCTGATATGTATTGGCAATCTGGATAATTGATTGAAAAATCAGTTGATTTCTTTGCTTTTACCTGTGCTTACAATCAGTGTCTTCAGAGATGATTCTCAGAACTGCTGGGGGGGAGGGGGAGGTGGCAGTTGCATGCAGGAAGGCAGGGCAGTTCGGGTAGAACCATTTGTCTGCCTTTTTATTTCTCTGACAGTTTTGGGCCCCCTTCATTTAAGTATTAGAAACACTGACTGAGGTTCATGACTGCTGATTAATAATGATTTATACAAATCATCATCAATATTTTCTAGAGACAATTTTACTTTAAAAACTGAACATACCTACCTGATCAAAAGCTAAAAACACTGCAAAGAAAATCCAACGTTTCTTGTAGAAACATCTGAAGCAACAAAGCTAATAGCAAATTTTATTTCCGATCAGAAAGTTCCATTTAATGCTGAAACTGTCAACCTGCCTTTGTACTGTGTGGTTGAAGTCACATGGCTCCATTCCTGAGTATTAGCTTGCACAGCCTTTGCCTGTGTGACTGTCTCTTTGTCCTGTACAAGAGCAGACAGTATTCTTGAGGCACAGCCAACTTATAAGGGCTGCAGTCCTGCTCCCGGGCCTTTGCACTTGCTCAGGAAATTCAGTGTCGGGAGAGTAAACAGGTCTAGGACCTGATATATGTGAATTCTTATAGCTGAACAATCCACTACGTAGTCTCCTTCCTGTAGTATATAGTAACAACCTGGGATAACACCAGTCTCTTCAGTTGTTCACTATACAAGCATAATACAAGGCACAGTTTTGTTTGTTTGGGGTTTTTCTTCTTCTTTTTTTTTTTTTTTTTTCCTAGTTAATGCCCACATGGCATTGTGTTAACATTATCTGTTATTGTCAGTGGAACGATTCATAGTCTAGGCATTAGTAATTAAACATGATAGCCCTTGTGTAGAAGGCCAGAATGTTTGGCCTGGCTGAACTGTACCCAGTTAAGGCCAAAGTAAAACAAAAATACTGTCTAAAGAACACTTAATTTTGAAGAGACATAGATATCCATTTTGAAATCAGGGCAATACTCAAGACTACACTGAACTGTTTGCTGAAATAGTTCTATTACAAAACTCTACTAATCTAAAGTTAATGCAATACAAAGTTGTCTTGCCATGAAGAAGTGGTCTCTCTGGAGGGGCAATAGCAGGGAAAAATCTGAGTTTAAGGGTCAAGGAACATGAAATCAAAGAATGGGTAAGAAATTATGTTATTCTGATATGAATCCCTAAACTAAACATATACTGCCTAATACGTAATGAAGTACTATGAAATGCATAATGTAAAACCAACAGTTCTGTGGAAAAATAATCTAAACAGTATTTTTTCAATATTAACCTGTAATAACATAAGCACACAACAATTATTCTTTTGCCAAGTCTACAAGCAGTTCACTAATAGATGAGTAGACTGCCACATGTAGCTACACTAATGTAAGCATTTGCAATTTCTTGTCATTTCTGTATTGTTATTATGTGTTTTCTACAACTTAGGTGATGCCTGGTCATCTATTAGGTAGCCAGATAAGGTGACGGACTTTAATCAGTAGCTACTAATTTTGCACTTGCTCTTGAGCCCAACTTTAACATGGTTTTTTTGGCAGTTTAAGGGATTACCAGGCAATCTGAAAGACAACACTTGGCAGTTGCTTCATTTTGTACTGTCTTCAGATTTACCAACTAAACTCAGCTCCTAGTTACCAAAGTTATCTTAGGGTGAGGTCCTACCAGTATCTAGTGTTGACAGAAGCTGGTCCTGACACTATGAATAATTTCTCCAAGTTGGTAGGTTGTGGCAGCAAGTGTTAAGCTTGATAATATTTCTAGTCTGGGAATGATAGTAGCTGTCTGACTTTGTTGTTCCATTATGTATGTTCCAAAGTAAGAAAAATAACTTTTTGCCTATTCTTTCTTTAAACTTTGGGTGTAGTCATATGATTTCTAAACCATGATGGGCATCTTGGCTTGAAAGTTATTACTTAAGTCTTAATCTAATTACAGCATTTCAGCATGGCTCTTGAGCTGCAGCACTTGTTCTGAGAGGTATCTTGGTTGTTTTAATGGTTGTGCATGTATTTTTATCATTAGGCATTCTTTTGTCTAAGAGATTGGGCATGCTACTCTGCTTCTCTGCATACATGTGGTTTTCTGCCAAAATAGGACCAGTGACGTGGGCAGAATTGGCTCCTATAATATTTCCTTTTAAAAAAACTTTCATTTAATAACTACAAAAGTCAGTCATAAAAAGGAGAGTGGAAGGAAGTCAAATGTCAGGAATTGTTTTATTTCAATAACTGGAAGTAATTTTTAGCCACATTTGTTTCACTAGTGAGTGCCAAAACAATATAAATTTTGACTGCTGTCAGTGTGCTTAATTTGTAAATCAGTTTTAGCAGCTATCCGTTAATTTGTTTTTGTGGGAGAAAGTGCTGAAAAGGAGGATTTTAATTATTTTTTTTTTAAAAAAGCAAATATTGAAGTACTTGTACCTGACACTAAACTTCATCCTCCTCTATTTCAGACAATTCTCTCATTCATTTCTGTGAGTTTTGTCTGTATAAAGATCACAAGGTTAAGTCCATTTCTGTTAACTCGGTTGTTTTCTTAGTCAGGAAGCTATATGCTTTTTAATGGACTGATGTTTATCTGCTAGAGGACTTTAAATATACTATTCCTACAGCTGTACATGACCGCAAGGCATGCCATTAATGCAGTTAGGGGGAAAAAAAAAAAAAAGACTACTTACAGAGATTGGAATAATTGCTGCCTATTCCAATATGGATGGAGCTTCCAGAGATGAGAGGAAGATGGAAGAAAAGAACTAAGGAGGGAAAAAATGGGAAAAAAAAGCCCTTAATAGCAGTTAGTTTTTGTTTTGCAACCAGATGCCAGTTGAAGACATCTCGTGGTGTTAACCTGCACCCACTCTCTCTGGGGCAGGAGTACACGCTTCAGACTGAACATACGCACAGATGTAGCTTGAATGGGGCTGAAAAAAACAAACAAGTCACTGCTTCATGCTTCCAGGAATCACTCCAGTTCAGGAAATAATATTCTATATAATTTCAGTGCCTCTTAAATTCAACCCCCCCTGTATAAACAACAATGTGTTATATAAATATGCTAATTATTGTTGTTAAGTCATTCACCATTCTCTAAAGCAGGCACCTACCATTGTAAAATTAACTATAAAATTAACTGTTCGCTATTTTGTGTAAGTGCATCCTGAATACATTAGGCGCGTGTGTCAAACTGGGTTGGAATAAATTTATTCTAAAATTTGATACACGTACTCCCCCTATGCATTTAAGCTTTAATATTTATAACTTGCACTTCAAAGATTTAGACTTGCAGGCAACAAAATGCAAAACCTTAAATAACAAAATGTTTAGATTTCTTAAAAGATGGGCTTGTTTGCTCCTGCAGATGCACATAAAGCAGGAGCTCCAGGTAGTCAGTGGGATGTAACACGGCATCTGTGCGGGGTTTTGCCTGGGCTGTCGTTCCACCCAGGGGCAGGGTGCTGGCCCCTGTGCCACGGGCACGGGGACGGGCACAGGGACGGTGCCGGCTTCTGCCCCTCCGGCCGCGCCCCCGCCGCCGAGCTGCCCCCGGCTTCCCCCCTCAGAACCGGCTGCGCGCCGCCCGGGGCCCCGCCGGCGGGTGCTGCTGCTTTTCTGGGAGGGGGCTCCCGAGCGGCAGAAAGTTTCCGCGGAAGCCAAGCCCTCCCCTCCCCTCCCGTCCCCTCCCCTCCCCGCCGCCCGGCCCGGCCCGGCGCCCCGCCCGCCCCGCCGCGCCCCCCGGGGCAGAGCCCTGCCCGGCGGAGGCCGCCCCCCGCCCCGCCGGCCGCCCGGCGCGCCTTACCCCAGCACGCCGCCGCCGCCGCCGTCTCCATGCGCCTCCGCCGCGGCTCCCCGGAGGCTGGCGGGCGGCGAGGCGGGCGCAGCCGCCGCCGGGAGACGCGCCCCGCCGCCTCCTCCTGCGTGCGGGGTCGGAGCGGCGGCGGCTGGACGGAGCCGGCGCCCATGGGCGGAGGGCGGGGGCAGGCGGGTGACCTCCGCCCCGCGGGGGCCGGCCGGCGCTCCCCCTCCCCTGCCCTGCCTCCGGCCGCGGCGGGCAGGGACGGAGCCGGCGGGGGGCGGGCGGCGGCCCGGCCTGAGCGGAGCGGGGGGCGCGGGGGGGGGGCGGCGGGGCCGGCGCAGGCCACACGCCGGGCCGGGCGGCGGCGGGGTGGTCGGGGCTGCACATATGGGGGGGCCTGACCCGGCCGGGGGGTGCTCCCCAGCTCCCGGGGCCTGCAGTAACCCCGGCTCCGCGCCTCCCCCGGCCTCCTACCGGCCCCGCGGACAGGGAAGGGAAGCGTTAGGGATGCTGCGGGGATTTGCAGCTTGGGTAAGGAGCTGTACGGGGTTAACGGCTCCTGAAAGCCGAGTCCAGCCCAGCCCGTGGGGCTGAAAGGGAGGGGACTGCCTGGGAATAAACCCGCGGGGATGGACGGGATTATCCGAGCAGTGCAGAGGAAATAATTCGCTGTGGCTGGATCGGGGCCAGGAGAAGAATGTAGTCCGAGTAGGAGCTAAAACCACTTTACTGTAGTAAGATCGACTTGTTACCAGGGATCTTGGAAACGTTTCTCATTGTGAACGTTAAAGCCCTAGTGCGAGAGACGGAGAAAATAGGGTTGTGGTGGGTACTAAAAGAACATGAGTTTTCATAATTGGTTTGTCTACCTCTTAAGGAAAGCATGCCGTTACCTGCTTAGGTAAAGAATGCAAGGAACAAGGCCTTTTTTGGCACGTCTTGTCACCAGTTTGGGGTTTTTTTAGGAACCGAGATATACTGGCAGTTTCTGTCTCCTGTGAATGCGTTAAGCCCTGCAGGCACTTGCAGCGTGGTCCCACTGGAACTGCTTGTCAGTGAGGGCAGTGGAAATGGATACTCCATGAGTATGTAGGCAGCCTTCTTTACCTCCCTGCCCCTGGGTGGCTTTGTAGTCCAGAGAGCAAGTTCTTTCACATTGGAACAACTTCACCATCGATATCTAGGCTGTTTAATATCTCCTTGGTTCCATAGTGATGTGTTCAGAGTTGTAGTGGAGTTTGGGGTGGATGTAAAACTTGTGGGCTCTGGTCTTTGTGTAAAGAATTTCCTGCTGTCATCGATCACCTTTCCCCTCCCCTTTTCTTTTTAAATCCAGGCAAGCACTAAGCAAGTCTAAGGTGGTGGAAATGAGGGTTTACTGGAAACTTACATGTGTGTTTCATTATGGCTCAGGGATACCTGTACCTTTTGCTGAAACTATTGTACTTTTGTTCTTAAGTAACACATCTCTACCCTAAAATCCCTCCAAATGCTGCTGCAAAAGTTATCTTGTGATAATTTCTTAAGCTCCTCAGAATATTTGACTTCTTGAAAGACTCCTTCTCTATTATTTCAATAAATGCAAACTGTATGGATTCATTTTAGGGCTCTTTGTTGTTTAGTTATGCTGTGAAGGTGTCAAGCTATGTACACATAAGAGCTGATATTCTGTGTGTTGTTTTTTTGGATGTGTGCCTACTTGGCCTCAGTCTGCATGTGAGGAGTCATGTATGCATGTAATACTTAAGGATATGAAAATGTTTTCTTTACTTTACATTTCAGGAATTTCTAATGTTTAGTGCTTTCTGCAAATTTTGCTGATGACATCGTTCCCAAACAGTGCCTTACATTTAGCCATAGTACTGATATTAAGTTAATACTGACAGACTTGGAGTCTTATGTTTGACTGAAAAATCTACGCTTAGACAATTACATAAACTTACATAAAATTACAAACTGTGGAAAATACAGAGGCCTTAGTAACTGACTTTGAATGCAGGGGAATTGCTTAGTGTTTGACAATTCTGAGAAAAAATCCCTCTCTTGCCCTGGCTTTAGACCCCTTTCTGTGAGAGTCATGTCCTTTATCTCTAGTAGGAGTTGCAACTATTTCTGACACAGCATACATTTGTTTCTGGGTCAAACAACACAATGTACAACATCTGATCCATCAAAGCCTGCAGAAACATTGTCACAGTTAACAATAACTTTATTGGTACTTGCTGATACTCAGCATCTTCATCTTGAATCTACTTAAATGTTGGAGGTTTTGCTCACCTCACAGATTTCTATATCTGCATCAGATGAGTATGGAGATGCAGCAGTTTTTCACTTTTTAGGGATTCCTGTTTTTCTCATTCAGTTGTGCACCTGAATGAAACCTGGATGTGTTGTGGGCTTAGGCCAGACTCATTTGCAGACTTAGTGCAGTACTTCAGCAGTGATGTGTTGTGTCAGAGTGATATTATGGGTAGTTTACACTGTTATGTGTTTTTTTTAACTGCATCTACTTTTCTGTTTTGGTAAAATAGATTTATATTAAAGAAAAATTTCCATAAATAAGGGATTTATTACAAAGGAGTTTACTTATGGACTGCATTTGGGAGAGCTGGAACAAAGATAAAAAATATTCAGCATTTCTGCTGCTCATAGCTATTTACGGTGGGTTAGCTTGTCTTTCTGATAACATTACAAAACAAGGAGGACCAAAGTAGTGTCCGTCTCTGGTGGTTTATGGCCTGTGTGTGCAATCTGAATTCTGTCAGTTTCTTAGGGAAGTTTTTTCCTAGTCTTTAGAAATAGGGAGGGTAACTGATCAGGAGCTACATTTAGGTAAAGTTCAGAAGGGCATTCCTTATGGATGGAACTGTACTAAGTTGCCATCCTCAGTGGGTGTTTCCCAGTTTACTGATAAAGGAAAATCAGTGAGAAACTTTTGCTGAAGACAGGTAATTTTATTCTTGGATGATTTTACATTTTCTTCAGTCTAGGGACTTCATTATAAAACTCTACCGTTAGTGCAGTCTGCTGAAGTGACAGACCTCCTTAACTCGGCTTACTGTCTCCTGTGGTTTCATTTGAGGTTCTTGGAGCTCAGTGCTGAACTGATGCTGTGCTACCCGCATGGACTTTTTGTGACAGTTGGATTTTGTAAGGCAAAATAAATTTTATTGCTATAACAAGATCTCTTTTTGACTGGGAATTTTTATGGATTAGTAATGAGACATTTTGGGGATACTGTTCATCACATTTTTTTTTTTTTAATGCAAAAAGGTGTTAACAAAATAAATGTTAGTTTGATTATAGAATTACCTTTACATAAAATGCCTCAGGATGAGCAAAACTGATTAATCGCTGTTTATGGGAACAGGGAAGTCTTTTCTGTATAGAAAATTCAGTGCCTTGGTGGTGGTAATAGCACTGATCTAGTAGCAGTGAGATTTCATCAGTGCTAGCTGCTGTAGGCATCTCATCACTAAATGTATGCAGATACGTTTGCCTTCACGTTACTTGGCCAGGCCGTGGGCCAGCTCAGCTAGCCCTGCACCTGTGCTAGACCAGCAGTGCCAGAAATGCTGGGCATTCCCAGTGCTCTGCCATTTCTGGGCAAGATGATTACACCAGGCCCTGGGCTAAGGTAGTATCTTGCTGGGAGTTTCCACTGTGTGGTGGACCAGGCTGTATAAATCTGTGCTGGCTGCTGAAAACAAGAGGTCAGGAAAAGAGGGGCTGGAATTTCATAGGAAGCGTCTCATACTTTCATAGCTGTTTGTGTTCTGAAATGTAATAAAAAGAATCCTTTGAAGGAAAATTTTTCAAATTATTTTCTTTCAGGAAAAAACCCCAGATATTTGTTCTGCTTTCTCAGAAATTTACTTAAAATATGAAAAAAAAAAAAAAGTAATTTTTGCATGGAGAGTCTTTAATCTCTAACTTTTATGCTCAACTTAATTTTTTTGAAAAGCCTCAAAATTTTTGGAATTGTTTTTCAGATATTTTTAACATCATTTACCATTGAAGAATGGAGCAGCAGAATAAACTTGATATTTGTAGGCATAAATTTGTGCACTAATTATTTTTGCTGTCCTTACTCCCATCATACAATTCCCGTTCATCTCACAGAGCTGTGGAACAGTGTAGGTTGGAAGGGGCTTCTGGAGGTCACCTTGTTCATCTTCTGGCTAAAAGCAGATCCAGAGGAGGTTGTCCAGAGCCTTGTCCAGTTGAGTCATGGATATCTCCGAAGTGGGACATTCAAATCTCTCTGGCCCATATTCCCATGGTAACTATCCTCACAGTGAAATTTTTTTTCCTTACATCTAATCCGCATTGTCTGTGTTATAATGCGTATCCACTGCCCCTTATTATTGTATCTCCAGAGAGAGTCTGTCTCCCTCTTCTCTGTGTCTTCCTGATATGTAGCTGAAGGCAGCAGTGAGATCCCCCAAACCTTCTCCATGTTGCCAAATCGAGTAGGTTCAGTCTTTCCCTGGACAGAGACACTCCGGTCCCCTCTGCTGGGCTCACTCCAGTGTATCAGCATCTTTCTTGTGCTGGGGAGCCCAAAGGTGCCCATAATGCTCCAGATGTGGTCTCTCAAGTGCTGAACTGAGGGCAATAATCACCTCAGAGAAGGCAGGCAGGAATCCAGATGGCTAATTTCAGGTTCAAGGTAACTCCTGTTTGCCTTACGCTAGAAATCATTTCACTGCCTGTGGAGCTACTTGCATGAGTATAGTGAGCAGGATTAGCCTCACATGGGCATGGATTTTACTCAATTTGAAATCTGAGTTATTTATTTTAAGTCTGAATTTAAAGTCAGAGATATTACATGTGCATTGTAGCTTGGAATATTAACACAACTGCTGTATCATTCCCTTTGTTCAGGCCAGTCTGTGTGTAAAGCTTTGGGATTTTTTGTACCAGTTGTCCACATTTTACTCCTCATTTTCATTGGGTTTGTTGTTTTTTACTCCTCATTTTCATTGTTTTTTTTTTTTCCATTTTAATGCTGGCTTTCATGCAGGGGCAATGGGGAGCAATGAAATCAGTTATGGTTTTCAGATCTGTCGTGAATGAAATTCCTGAAGGGGTAGGATGGGTGGTTAATTTTTAAATTCATTTTTTTAATTTAATATTCACTAAATCACATTTTGAAGAAATCTTAGGGTGAAGATAGTTTTCAGTTCTCAGGTTAGCAGTTTTCAAGCAATGGATTTGAATACAATCAGTCACATGAATTCCCAGCAAGATCCTAATGATTTTTTGAGTTTGGATGTATTGTAGAATTACCAGCAAAAGGAAATGCCTCTATGCTAAAAGTTATTTTGATGAAAAGGATCACATTTTAAATATATAAAGTTACTGTATAACATTTTTCAGCTAGCATTTATAGGACAGGTAAATTTATTTTGAAAATATTTTTTGGAGGTTTAAATCAAGTGATTTAGTTCTTTAGGCATAAAATCTGTCAAGAGGAAAAGTAATTTAAAATTAATAATACAGTGGAAACATAGCAATAAAAAATATTTTACAGCAGCATCAAGGCCCAAAGGCAGGAGTCATGTTGTTTTACATGCCATGTAAAGAAATGAGATCTAGAATGAAGAGGCATTTCATTTTGTTTCTATAGTTGCTATGTCAAGAAAGTATTCTGTAGGAATTTTATGTCATGGGCAAATTCTCAGAGGCTATTTTTCTGATTTTTAAAGCTACCAACTGTCTTTTTCTGTGGAACAAAAGATGCTCTTAGGCTTTGGAATGGGGCCAGATTTAGTTTCTTATTTATTCACCTGCTTGCAGACTTTTGAGGAAGATGGTGAATTATGATGTAGTTGCCTTCTGTACATTTTAAGATGGTGAATTATGATGTTGCTGCCTTCTGTACATTTTTTTTTTAATTCATATGTACACACTAGGAAATAATTGAGTCCAAGATTGTTACTGAAAAGCCAATAATATTTCCCCTGTCTGTCTGTGGTTTCAATCTTTCCGATGCCAACTGATGTTTAAGGATGTAGAACGGAAAATTTGATCTCAGTGTTCTTTTCCCTCTCAGTCTTTGACTCAGTAATTAAATATATAGTTAATTATGCAATTTATTTTGTGTTGACCTTTCAAGGACCTTAAAGCATCTGACGGTGAATGCACGGTCTCAGTGTTTATTTCCATGAGTCCTTGTATGAATTTATCTTAAGTTCTAATGGTACTTCTGGAATTAAAGATGGCCAATGGATTATTAACAAGTAGTAACATATGTGTGTCCCTGGAGCTACATAACTATAAATAGACACAGATATATAAAAAGAAATTCTGAATTATGTCGTACACAGTGTTTAAAATCAGGTAACACCACTAGCACTAGTAATAATAGTAATTCTGCATGTTAGATACTACAAAACATTTTATGTGTTGTAGGTCCACTCTTTGACATAGGTGTCGCATTCAGTGCTAAAAATCCTACCTCTGGATGATCAGACCCACTTGTAGTCCCATAAAACACTGATACCTGTTCCTAAGGTGAGGGTGTCTGTGATCTCGGGGAAGGCTGTACGTAAAAGCTGGTTACTTACTATGGAGACCACGTCCTGCACAGGCAGAGCCCTGATTGTGTGTGTCAGGTGTGACGGGGAAGGAGAAAACAAAAGCAAAATAAAAGAAAGCTTTATACTACAAACTGGTTTCTTGAATATTTGAAAGATTGTTGGTCAGTGTAACCCTCATGGAGGTTAGGAGTTTTATGATTTATTTCTCATTTTTTACAGATGGACACTAAAGTGAAGTATTTGCCATTTACTATCAGTAATCTTTTTAAAAGTGCCTTTTGATAGAGAGCTCTTGGGGAAAAAAGGCACGCCCTGCAGTATTACTAGTGTAGGCAGGCATATGAACCTAGCAATGCATTTGTTAACTTAAAACAAAAGTACAAATGAGAAAAAGCCAGTATGGCAGCAAAAGAAAATCTGTATGTGACTCAAAATTGATTTTATCTTTCCAAAACTGTTGTGTAGTAGCAAGAAATATTTAGTGTACCTTGGTGAAGTAAAACCCCTGTCATTGTCTTTTGTGTTTTACCGATGAATACACAAACCAGTATTGCTCCATTTTATTACTATTTTATTTATGAAGTGTTTGTGAATCTGCAGGACCTCTGGAAGATGGTGAAATATTTATAAATTCACAAAGGCACAAAGTTCCTCACCGGAACCTTGAACATTTTTCATAACAGCAAGGAAGAGATGCAGACGAGAGATCAAAATGCTTGGGGACCTACCCCCAGGCTCATGAAATTCTTGTGCAACTCAGATCTGGTTTCACTGGCGTTGTGCATGCAAAAGCAAGGGTAAAATAAGGTGCTGGAAGTGATGCTCAGTCTTATGTAATGGTGAGGCTCCTGCCTGAGAGGAATTGCTGTGAGAAGCAGAAACCAGTGACAGAAAAAAACCTTGCACAGAGAATGATTTAAATGCAGCCAGATTTTATATGAAACTGAATAAAAGAAATATATCAGCAACTTCCAGGTTGTGTTTCTCCCTCTATCCTGACAGACTGGCATCACTTAGGAAGTCAGATGTATTTTTTTGTAAGCTATTAATGGATAAAGTAAGGATATAACGTATTCTCCTGTTTAATAGTTCTAACCTGTGGAAATAAATGTGCAGCAGGATAAGTGAACTGGCAATTAATTTAAAACCTCAAGAGCAGAGGTTTCCTAGCAAGTGAACTTGCTAGGAAAGAGAAGCGTTGTGATAAACGATTTGGAGAGTTGGGAAACCGGGGCAGTTAGGTGGCTTATGCAATTCATTTGCAGAGAAATGTATGGCAGGCTTGGGGACAAAAGGAACAGAGCAAAGCACAGAAAAAGGAATGAACCCTGAGGGTTTTACAATACAAAAAGATTATAATGGAGTTTAGGATAAAACTTTGTCTCTGACAGCTTGGGCATGGTGTTTAATGCAGTGGAAAGAGCAAACAATAGCACGGCACAAACTAGTAAGAAGATACCAAAAAGAAATCAGATGAACTGGGTTGCTGCAGCACTTGAAAGGTTGGTAAGTGAGACCACACTTAGAAGACTGGCTGCATCAATTTCTAGTCAGCCTTTGTGTATCCTTTTGACAAAACAAGATATTCTCAAAATTGTGGATGAAATTATAAAGGAGCAGTTGTGAATGACCACTCTAGAGTATAGGTGAGTGAAAGCCAGTACAACTGGCTTCTGTCTGAAGAGGGAAATTGTGGTTTAAGTATCAGTGGAGAAAACAGAAAGGAATTGAAGGGGGCAGAAGCCACGGGCTGCTTGAGGTAGTGACTTGTAATTATGAAGGACACATAGTTTCTTAGTGCTTAAAAGGACAATTGAATTCTATCAAGAGCCTAATAGAAAAAAATGAAATGGTACGAACACATGCACCCAGAGTTCTGTGTCTGCCACCCTTGCTCTCATTACTTTATATTGCAAGCTGGATTGATGAGCACGGCTTTGTTACCAATCCAAATTTGCTCCAAGCTTAGCTGAAAATGTACTGTCAAACAGAGGCCAAAGAAAGTGAAGGGTAGCTAGGCTTTATTGTTTCTTTTTTCTTTTTCTTTTCTTTTTTGGTTCTTAGCTTGAAAATTGACTTTTTTTTTTTAAAAAAAATTCTAAGCATACATGCTTTGTACTTTGTTATTTGGAGTGGGTTAGTGTTTTTGGGGCTTCTTTATTCAGATTGTTAAAAGTTCTTATCAGTAACTAGCTGCTATTAAAGTATATACTTGAACACAGTGTGCAAATTCTGACCATAGTGTCAATTAGCTCCGATCCTACTTTGTTTCAGAGGTTTAACAAAAAACAAGTCCCAAGGCAGCGCATGTCAACAAAGTGTCCCAAGATGAGCATCTGTCAAATACTGTAAATGAAGTATCAGGTTTACCTTAATAGGCTTCAGAATTGAGCCTTGTTGTTATGATTTTTTTAAAAAATATTACTTAATTTCTGGAATTCTTGGCTACATAAATCTTTTTCTTCTGTATGATCCAACAGTTAGCTTTTCAGATCTGGTACACAACAATGGAAGGAAGTGCACTAGGAAAAAAAAGGTGGTGTTCCAGACACCTGTAGTTTTCCTTCAGATCATCTGGCATCAGAAACAAGGATGTGATCCAGCGTTGACATGACTGGGAGCCTAAGGCACCAGTAATATGGCATATACTTATGCATTTCTGTTTTGTAGCATGAGTTTGGTTCCTGCGCCTCACTGGATCTTTTCCCAACAGATGAAGCTTGGCTGTCAGAAAAAGTAATGAGCGCAAATCTGCTCCTCTCCTACGTGTTAGGTTCTTCACTACCACTACTACTATTTCAGCTATTGTATATCTAAAAGGCCTGTGTTCTTGGGAGCGTAACGGTGGTTGTCTTGGTAGAACCAAAAATGGTCCAAAACCGAAGATGTGAGGGACATGGACAGAAATTCCGTCCCTTCTGTCCCTGTTGCCTCCCCTGCTATTTCCCTAGGCTGTGTGTTCTGGTGGTGGCTGCAGCTGCACAGCTCGGTACAGGCTTGTGAGTGATGCCTTCAGTCAGCTTCCCCAGTCAGCACCATTGTCTTTTCCCACTGGTGGTTACCTGTGTTTAAGAATATGAGCATACAGAGGGAACAAAACTAATTAAAATTGTAGTATGAACTGCTGCTTTCCAAGCTAATCTAAAACTACCAATCTACCTCACAGCATTTCGTCCCTGTGCCAAAAATACATTCAAGAGCCTGTTTTATTATTTCTGAGAGTAAGGCACCTTTGCTCAACCCATCATTACAGAGGAAAAGGACTCAACCTGTGTTGCCCTCTGCTTCTAGACACTGTGTGAGACACTGTAAATAAGTCTGAGAGTTTTGTTTTTTTTCTGAAAACCAACACAATTATTCAGGCTTTGGAATATATTGAGAAGGTAGAGTCTTGCTTGTTATGGGGCTTGCATTGTTGATACCACCCAAGGAACTCTAAGGGTTTTTACAGTGACTTACCAGGAACTACTGCGTTTTACCAAATCAGGTTTCCAAAAGTTGAGCTAGTGTGTTCATCTACGTATCATCTGTTGTTTTTTTCTATGTATCCACGCTCACTATGGATAATGTAAACCTCCAGGTTCAACTCCTGTTTGAAATTGTGCTTGTAACACGCTGTGGCTGTTATTTAGGGGAAATCGACAAACAGTGATGTCAATAGTTAACTGATTTCAGTGCCATCTGCTGTATTTTAGCTGCAACTGCCACGGCGTGGTGAATGAACAAAGATCATTCTTTGTTTAGCTGCTGCACAAGGAAATACAAATCCTGTTGTGTTCGGAAGTGATTTGTACAGTGGTAGACTTTGGTATTTTCTACATCATAAATTCACTGCATGTCAAACTTCTAAGGAATATCTATGGCCAAAATGAAGATAACACTTTTTTTTTTTTAGTACTAGAGTCAAGACCAAAACTGAATAGCTGTTAAGTCTTACCATTGAAAAGATTTACTTATTGATATATATATATATATATATATATGATTCTGTATGATCTCTGCTACCATATTTTGAGATAATAGCTAAGGAGCAATTGTAGCAGATTGTCCCACCAGAAAGATTGGTTGTAAACTCCCAAAGTTTAAGAAGGAAAGAGAAGGTGTGGATTTTGAAGTTCCAGATGTGTTTGCTGTCCTGAATAGGCAAAAGCATTTCTTGTCTTGTAAATACAACAAATAGTAATAACAGAGAAGGTATAAATACAGAGTGTGCAGTGTCAATTTAACTAGCCAGGTTCCAGTGACCACATTTTACAATGAAAGCACATCTCCACTCTGCTCTGAAATGTCAAATTAAATGGACAAAGATATTCCCGTGGTAACTGTCCAGAAAATAGCTGGTATCACCACTCTTAACTGCCGCCTTTTGTGGATTTACTATTATTTTGACAACATGAAAGCCAATGCCAGCTGACACATGTGTGCATCTGGCATGGAAAATATTGATAAAAAATTCAGTGATGGGGCTTGGTAGTCAAGTCAAAATAAAAAAAAAATAATCAGTGAATATATAGAGGCTGTTTTTGAGAAAGAAGAAAGGTATGAAAAGAGTTAGAGCACTCTAGAAAAAGATAGTAAGCCCTTGTGTATGTTTTATATGTGTTGAGATAAAATCCTTGCAGTGACTATGATAGCAGAGTGACCATAGTTGTTGCTTGCTCACTCTTCTGCATCAATGTGAGAGGTAAGCACGTGTGGCACAACATGGTTGTGGCCCAGAGTCCAGTGGGGAAACCTCTTGTAGAGTCAGTGAGCCTGTGGTGTTGGTGGAGCATCAATGCCCCTGTTTCCCTGAACACCGTAGTTCTTTGGGATGTAGTTTAAGCCCCAGGTGAAGCATGGAGAGTACAGCTGAAACATGGTGAAAATTTTTATGTATTGGTGGTGATCACTTCTCAGGGTGCAGATACTTCCTGCCTCAGTGCCATCTTCAAAACCTGTATGCACGTTGGCTGTGAAGTTACTAGAATGTATTATCAAAACAATAAATTTAACGTATGAAATGATCACATATTCAGTAAAAAGCGCTAGGGAAATGCATTATTTAATACACTGCCTCATGATGGTGTTTAGTCTGGAGCTACATACAGCTTCAGCTGTAATTACATATGTGCTTTACCAGTGGGGCTCCAATAAATGGATTTCAAAGCCATGCGGAGGACAGTGTTATTACACTGATTTTCTATTACTTTCAAAATCATTTTGTTTCTGACAATGTGAACTGACAACAAAATGAACATGTGTCCCACCCACTTAGTGGCTTTTTTTTGTACATGCTTTTTCTTTCCTTTCCCCTCAGTTGCCCCATGTGAGTGACTTGATGTAGATCCGTACACTTACTAGAAACCAGTATCCAGGTGCATTTTAAATTACTGCAGATGCAGGCCTGTGAGGCAGGAGCTCCAAGGTGAGGGAGAGTAAAGAGCATTCCTTTTGTTGATGGAAAGGGATTAGTGTTGCTGTGAAGAGGTTTATTTACAGAGTCCCCTATCCTAAAGCGGCTCTTGGGCAGGCTATGTATAAACTTGGATTTGGGAACTGCATGGTGCTTCCCTGGAAGATCTTGTAACCTGCATGGGTGAAATGGGCAGAAGAGATAGGGAAACCGGGCATGTCCCTGCTAGTATTTATGTGGGCTTGCATGTGACTTTAGAAGCTTAACACAAGGTACAGTAAAAGTATACCTTTATGTCTGACATTTAATATTTCAAGTTTTATTGTGTAAAGGCAGCCAAGCCTGGTTATTTCACTTAGAAATTCTTATTGAAGTGATCAGTTTATGGAAATTATCTTCCTGCCATTGAATTGAGTTAATTGCTAGCGCAAAAAAAAGGATGTAACAAGAGACAAGACAATATAAAGCTGTCATATGAATAATGTGTTTTTACTCTATTTTGCTAAGTTAAGAAAAATTCAGTTGATCCAACCTTATTTATTCCTTAGAGAAATATAGGCCTACAGTCATTACCTATGTTTTAGAATGCTTTATTAAAAAACAAGCAATTACTTGAGCAAATAATATACCATTTTTTGACAGATCATTAGGCTGTTACATGAAAAAGAGGATTACTCATAAGAAAAGTCAGAATCCTAGGGAAGCTGTAGCTAGAGATGGGATTAAGCTAAATGTATTAATATTTAGACATGGTATTACAGGCTGAGGATAAATGGCAGACAATTGATAATAATGTTTGTATACAAATGGGCTTAGATCATGTCTTGCTGTTGAAGATGAGTCAATCTGAACCTTCAAGCTGACTGGCACTGAATTGATCTGCTCTTTTACAAGTCAAATTTGTGCTATGATGCCCTCTTTTACAGTAGGTACTGCTGTCACTGGCATTTGTGAATGTTACATAGCCCACAGTCAAGTGGGCTTGATTTCCCTGTAGGCTCCATTGCCCTGTCTTCAGTTGCAGAGAGTGTCTTTTTCTTGATTTAGATGACATGAGGTAGATTTGTAGAAAAACAAAGCAGATAGGAACCTCATGGTATTATTTGCAAAGATGCAGGGAAGTGTGGGTGAGAGGATTGTTTGGGTGGGTAAAGATGTGACAAGAAGATGGGCTTAGGATCTTGTTTGGAAAAGGTGGGGGTGTAAGGGAGGAGAAATGTGTGTGGAAGCATGGATGGAGGGAACAGTTCCTATTTTGGGAAAGTAAGGTGAAAGGAAAATAAACTTGAGGCTGAGCAAGTCCAAACTGTGTTCTAAGAGGAGATGCCTCATTCCTTTTTTGGCATCATGCTATCTGATGTCAGGGCTGGGGAAAAGGTATATCAAGGTGACCCCCACTCATACTGTCTTATTCCTTCCTTTGGCTACTTCTGTAGAAATACCCAGTTGGTATTTAGTTTTCTCAGGCTTCTTGGTAGGGTAAGTGTTGCAGCTGTATTACCTGTAGAAAAGAGTGACTTGGGTGCAGCGCAGTCACATCCTGAGCATTCAATAAGAACCCTTTGGTTTCCTCAAATGAGATACGTGAAAGATATACTTATTTTAGTTTGAGTGAAGTTCCTCTAAGCTGAATCTGAAAATCCTAACCAAGTGGAAATGGCAGAAAAAAGGCAATTGTGCTCTTGAGATAAGGGCAGCTGGTAGGTGGAGCAGCAAAAAAACCCTATTAAAATGAGTGCACTGGAAGGAATAAGATCAACCGCTATAATGTTTTCTATGTCACAGACTTGCTGTTGCAGCTTGAACTGTTCCCATTACAGCAAAACATTATTGAAAGGACTTAAATAGCTTGCCTAGCAGAGCAGCATATAGTAGTACCGCTGTAATTAAGCTTCCGCCAGCATTTCTATGATAAACATATCTTCAGGGTCCTATAACCCAGCTTTCAAATCTTTATTTGGTGCTTGCAATATACCGTGCTGTGATTTAACCTTTGTCCAAAGATGATAATGTGAAACTGCTCTTATCGTGGTGGACCCTTGTTCAGATCAGAGGTGCTTAGAGCAATATATGTGTTCCGCAGTTCTACGGACAATGCTGGCTCTCTGCAGGCTGTCCTGCCTGTGGGGAAACGGGCAGCTGAACAAGCGGGTATAGGGAAATCACAGCGTTTGTCTTCAGTAAGAGCCTTATCCCTGCATGATGAAGTAGTTGTGCAGTGCTCAGAAGAGGGCAGGAAAGTGACTGGACTGACAGTCACAGTCTGATTCCTATTTCATCTTCTCCGCTTGAGGAGGAATATAATCAGTGCCAGTCCCTTTCTCGCCATATGCGACATTAGAAAATCTCTCAGGTTTAAGAGGATCCAGGAGCCGCTGAATGTCCATTAGCACATGTAGGTGGGCAGAAGTTTGGATCTGCATTCAAAATACTTCATCTGATAAGAGACCTAAAGAAGATTGCTAGTTCATTGCAGTGAGGAGATGAAAGAGACTTGGTAAACTTCAATTTCTGCTCACTCTGGGTGCTTAACAACGACTCAGGCGGGCATCCTCTTTAGGAATGTCCTGTCTTTTTTCAGAAAGCAAGGACGCCTCAGGAAGCTTTTAGCTTCTAAAGGCAGCACTTAACAATACTGTTATACTCAGCATGTGAATACAAGGATGCTTTCCTGGGCTATTGAAGGTACTTAGCGTTTTGTGCTGCTTCTGAGAGCCTCTGGATGTAAAGTTCAGTTTTCCTTTGGGAACTCGGTGCTGTCAGCTTAGCTATGATGGAGTTCAGTCTCTCCCATCTCCTTTGGGATTAATATTGATATTCATTGCTATCAATACCTTATCGACATTAATAAATAAAGTATAATGTTCATTCAGGGTTTTTGCTAGCTGTAAGTCCAGAGACTTAAACTAAAGTCTGTAGCGATTCTGGACAAAAATTTGCTCATTACGGGGCTTCATATGGATATTGGTGTGTGAAGGCCTCTCCTTTCCTAGCAAAAAAGAAGAGTTTTGAGACATTGCCTCTTTAATACTGCCTGCTGTAAGCAAGTCTCTGAGACTAGTACCTTGTAACATATAGTGCCTGTGTTACCGCACATGAAGGACATGTTGCAGTGACTCTTCTTAGGAGCCATAAGCTACTATCACTTCAGTAATGACTAGAGGTAGGTCCTGTTTATAATGATGCAATTCTAGGCGCCTTTGAGAAGCATCAAAATAAAATGCACTGCATAAACACATAAAGTGTAGAACCTTGGTGTTGTGCATGTTAGTTTTCATTCTCTACCTGACGTGCGGAATTTGACTCTATAACTCGAAAGTTATAAAGTAGGTATGTTTATTGCGCGCAGATGCACAGGGGATCGCTCCTCCACAAGCGTGCATACCCGAAGTGACGAACCATCCTACATTTATACAATGAAACAAATGAAAATTCAATTAACGCCTATACATATCCGTTACCTAAACCCCGCATCGTATGTTAATTAGCTTATCAGTCCGTTTCCTGGAATGTGGTGGTCTTGCAGGTTTGTAGGTGATTCATGTTCTTGTGACCATCCAATCTTCTCCAGCAAGGGGACTTAGCACTCCCTCCTTCTAGATAGCATTTGAATGTCTCTCATCTTTTCTCATTCTCTTTTAAATAGCCCCTTTGTTAGAGAAAGAAGGGCAGGCGTCTCCCCGTCTCCCCTTTGTTAGAGGAAGAGGGGCAGGCGTCTCCTCAAAAACTGTAGTTGTCTCCTCAGAGCTGTGTGCCTATGTGACCAGACACCGCACCCATGACTAGTCACCATACCCACATTCCTGAGTAGACATATACAATCACAGTCGGTGTTAAGCGTCCCCATTTCACACTATTTCTCCATATCATACCTAAATGGAGTCCAGTTTAGCCACTTTTGAAGTGTGTCAGCTCTTAAGTTTAAATTCTACATGTGAATGCTTCCAAGGCTGATTCCTTGGGTAGCCCAAACAACTGCTGTCATGGAAATGAAAGCTTGTCCAACTGTTCAGCTGTTCTTTGGGGTCTTCAGAACTGTCCTAGGATGAGCTCTCCATGGTCAAAGGAAAGATTAAGTAGAGATGAGTGTGTTTCATGAGTCTTTTCCTGTAAACATCCTGTAAAGGATTTGAACCAGAGAACCTATGAACCTGGTGATTAAAAATATCAGAGGTGGGTAGAAATTAAAAAAGCTAATCTTAGAGCTATGCAAGAAAAACAGCTGAGTGCTGATTATTTGTTGTGGTCTAAAATGGGGTAATTTGGGCAGCTGCAATAAAGGTCTGATGTAAGTAGTATGAATGGCTAAAATAAACATGTTTCTTAGAGGAAGAATTGAAGTAATGAAAAGGCACTGAAACCGGAGTCCTTGTAAGTCTTTTTCCATCCCATATGGAGCCATGTGAGGTATGTTGGTCATACATTTAGCATCTCATAAAAATAAAATCCGTGCTTTATTTCTCACCAGTGTTTTCTGCATGCAGTAAATACTCTTCGTGGCTATGCCATGGATTTTAAACCCCCAACATGGTAATTTTAACTTCCAGATGTGTATGTGACTACCTTGTTCTAACTCTCCCTCATATTAACTGTGTTACCCATCACTCTTGCTCACAGTGACCTATGAAATGCAGGTCCTGCTTATGCCTTATGCTACAGGTTCTCTGTTAATTGCAATGGGAATACTCCCGTATACATCATGCAGAGCTGTAAATATGTGCAGAGGAGGGTGTTTTAATTATAGGTCTTTGTAGATCTTTTGCAAAAATCTCTTGTGCCTGGAAGTTGCTGTAAAATAATGAATAGTACTAAAGCTTTCATCCTTAAGATGCGTAAGCATTAGAGAATGTTACTTATTCAGAATGCTTTTATGCATATTAACTAACCCTTGAGATGATGGTGGGAAGTGTGTATGTGTGGTTGCCATGGCACATGAAGGGGAAGACAATGGCCAGATAACCTTTCAGAAGGGAGTCCCACTTTGAACACTTGATGTGTAAAAGCAAAAATCTCGGCCTACATGACGTACCTGAGATGTAAAGGGAAGTCTGTGTCACAGCTAGGATATGAGCCCAGAGTTCTGTTCTTGCAAATAGGCTTTATTGGTGCATATTATTTATGTAACACATTTCCTCCTGAACTATTTCTACATCAAAGGCAGTCAGCTTTGCACAGGTCTGTTTGGTGACCATTTAATGTTCTGCCAGATATTCTTCTCTTGGAAGGCTGTGTGATGCTTCCAGTTCACTCAGAAGTGATGTGTGTGACAACAGATGGATTATACACAGCTGTTCTCATAGATGCCTTGTCTGCTTGCCAAGTACTTGCATCAACATCCCCAAAAATCCAGATGTTGCAAAAAAATTTAAGAAACTCCATTCTAATTAGGGTTGATGCTTAATCATCTATTTATAGTAAGTAGTTAATTGTGGAGATTATTTTACTAGGATTGAAGAGAATTACTTAATTTTTCTGGCAAACTCAAAGCTCTTTTTCTAAAGAAAGAAGAGGAAGCTGCCTATATTCTAACACTTTTTTTTACGTCTCTTCAGCAAGGCTTATTATGCTTTTCACTTACTCAAAGCGATTGCACTGCCTGGCTTGATAAGAGGTTTTGCCAGGTCCATGCAGGTACTGAGAGACAGATCTGTGTGTGTTCAAGATGTGATTACTCAGTCAGGTGACTAGTGGTCATTGCCAAAACAACAGAACGAGAATGATTTTTTGTCAGCGTGAGATGTAGCTCTGCTGCCTGGTATTTCTGACTGCCCTGTGTCTGGCCCTCTGCTAGCTTTCTTGATGCCAGCTCTTTTGCACGGTTGACTTTCGCAGTGGATCCCTGCTAGCCTTGACATCTGCTTCTGCTGGCGGTTGCTGTTGAGTACTAGAAGGCGGCACAACCGGGCACGGCCATTGTGTGTTTCTGCCCTCTATCTGGGCTGTATTGGTCACAAAGGCTGTGGGTTTTGCTGCTCTGGATCTTTACCTGGCTGCAGTTGCAGAGCTCATGTCATTCTCAAGCACAGTACTGTCAGGAGAGCAGCACACGGCTTATTTCTGCTTGCCCCCTATGTTTGCAATGGCAAAATACTCCAGGGAAATTGTCAGACACCCAAAGCTGGAGTAGTTAGCAATTATGTTTGGGAAGTTCCAGTATCCATGTGCATGGCTCTTGCCCAACTGAGTGATTCAAGGAGAGCTTTGTAGTCTGCCCAGCTGTGTTACATACTTCTGTAATCTCTGTCCATCTTCCCTCCTGTTCAAACAGTAATTCCTCAACCAGGAAGCCACCTACTCTGCTGTACCCCAAGGCATGGGTAAATCACAGTGGCAACTGCGCTGACATTCAAGGCTGTGCAAGCAGGGCTGGCTGCAAGCAGTGCAGGACCTACTGACCTGGGTGGAGGCTTCAGGTTGTCAGTTCTGCTTGGCAATCTGCCAGGACCGCAGTTTTCGGAAGAAATCCTAAGCTACTGTCAGCTGCACGTATTGGCGAAATGTGCTGTGGTTCTCTAAAGGAGAAGGAGGCCTGGCAGGGTGGGACCTGCGGTCAGTGTGTGGTTTGCTTGCAGAGCCCTGGTTGCTGGCTGTGTTGTACTTGGCATCTGTGGGAGGAAAGAGGAGCAGATGGCGGCAGGATGGGACCCCATGTGTGTCAGGGGAACAGATGTATGAGCTGAGCAGGCTGAGGTGGCTCAGCTGCTGCTGCATGTCCCTCAGGCTAGTCTCTGCTTACAGAGAATTTGCTGCTTGTATATAACATAACTTTTTGGATCAGAGGAAGAAATAACTTTAGTTTTCTCTCCTGTTTTTGACCTACAAATTCAAATAGTGCTGTTTCTCTTCTCCTCTCTCCTTATCCTAGCAAGATTTATTTGCAGTCCAGGAGCTGGTTTTTGGCATATTCTTATGCAAAGTTTTGCAAAGTCACTAGGCATTCAAGGGGAGGGGTGGTAGGGTAGGGCATGCAGTGGGAGTGCTGGCCTCCCAACCCTCCTGCTGTGAGTGTGCTGCAAACCGTTGTTGGCAATGGCAGAGGATCAGGCAGAACATTGTTTGGGAAATCCGAGTATGACATGGATGGGAGAGCTCAGTCTGTAGCATGGGAATGAAGTAATTAAGGAGTAATTGTGGTGGGACTAGATGGTGGCTTCTGCCAAGTCCTTTGTGATAGTGCTGCCCATACCAGTGGTATGGGTGCTCAAAGAGGTCTGTGCGTTTCAGCTGGGTCATTCTGCCTGTTCCTAAGCAAGGCTGACTGCTGAGGCTCTCCATCGGTGTGGTGTTGGTGTAGGCCAGCACAGCTTGTATGTGGTTATGTGGTGTTAGGGGTGACATTGAACAAGGAGCACCAGGCTTTTTGCAGAACAGGGGGGACATCACAGCTGCCGCTGTGCAGAGAGGGAGGAAGAGAGTGAGGCTGGAGTACGAGTGGGAAAGGAGTGACCAGGAGAGGCAGTGGACTGAGAAGCAGCTCCTGAAGATGGCTGTGGGAGTCACAGCGGGTTGTCAGTGTGCACAATCACTTACTCTGCTATAAACCTTTATTATAACCTTAGCCCAGTAAAATACTATAACCAGATTTTAAACTGGTGTAGGTGTTTGCTTGCCTCTGTTCTTTTTGTGGCTGACCAGCTTGAGTTCATCCTGAAGATCTGCAGACACCATTGTTTTGAGTCCTGAAGACAGAGCCTGCCTCTCTTACCATATGGCACGCTGAGATCTGCAGAGCTGGTGGATCAGCAGAGTTACAGTAATCTTTCTAGAGGAGGAGGAGTAGGAGAGATGATGAAGGCTGATTACATTACCGATTACAAATACTGAATTAAATCCACTTCAAGGAGTCTCTGCCTTTCATGAAGCCATTAATCTGTAATTGTGTGACAAGTGATTTCTGCGAATACTTTCAATTTTTAGGTGGTCACTGAAAGGTTCCTGGTACTTTTTTTTACTGGTTTGCTTGTTTGGCCGCTTGGAAAGGGTTTGCTGCATGGTCGTAATATAAAAATAATGAACAAATAATGACTAGTGGGTAATGCATGGATTCATACACAAATATGTGTATTTTTGGCAAATATGTATATATTCAAGGCAAACCCCAAGTTTTACAAAAGTCACTGAAAATAAAAATTATTTGTTATTGCTTGAGAAAATCCTGATCAGTAGTTGCAGTTTGGTTTGGAAGGAAAAGTATTCTAAAGATGTGGGGTTGGACAACATCTATCATCAAAACCAGATTTCAATGTCATATGAAAAACTGTCAGGACTTAGTATTTGAATCCTGGCAAACAGACAAACATGCCCCAAGCAGGGTGATCTGGACTGACCTTTAAATAAAGGAGACATCTGGAGCTTGCATCCTTTCCCCCAAATTATTGCCTTGCCCTTTATGCCCTTCAAAACTCCTGCCTGAACAAGGAACCATTTTTTCCTTTATAAATTCAGGCTTTGTAGCCTCTCTGGCTTCTGGAAAAGCCCGAGAATTTTTGTGAAGGCAGCGTTAAAGCATCAAACTGATTGAATTAACTTTCTGGAATTAGGAATGTTATTGCCCACGAGTAAGACGTTCTCGCGAGCTGGCAGAGCGCAGACCCGAGCGGCCGGCCGGCAGCGAAGCCGGGTGCGTGGCCGGGAGCCGGGGCGCGGCCGGCGCGGTCCCCGCCGAGCGCTGCCATCGGGTGCCACCGGGCGGCCGCTCCCGGCCATGGCAGGCGCTGCTACCGGTTTTTCCTTGGTACAGTTTATGAAATGGCACGCTACTGACAGCACTGACTCGTGCTAAATTCGCTTGTGATTTTCCGCTGTTGCACTAGCGTGCATTTTAGGCATCTGTGGTGGTGGGGTATATCGTGTGCAGTAAGTGCGGCAGCCAAAATTCTGGTGCTTCAGGTCCTTTTCAGTTTTTTTGGCATTTTTGTGTTCTTCAGGTTTACTTTTTAAATGGGGACAGGAAAACATGGACAGTTGTTCAGAAAAGGCGTTTTAAAATGATGGAATATGGACTCACATTTCAGTCTGTTTTCTCCGTACTGCCCAAGCTGCATAAAAGTCGTTTCTAGTGGCTAGACGTTGTCCCAAGAAATATCTGCAATGCAGGAGGTTTTCTGTGGGTCAGAGGAGCAGATGGCTACATGACGTCTCCTTCTGAACCTTTCAATTTGAGAATGTACTGGCTGGTAGAAGGCACTGCAGGTGAGGCCTTGAGCTCTACTGAGGCTGCCAGTAGAGCTCCTTGGACCATTTGCAGCCCAGCTGTTCCTGACTTTCTGAAAAACCTTATTTGGTCTATTTTTTGGAGGTGTTTTCCTGGTGGATTCTGCCTTGCTTTGTTCTGCTTGTTTCAGTAACTTAGAGCACTGGCTTTCGAGTAGAGGTTCCTTTTTAATGGGGAATGAAAGAATTGCAGAGATTTGTGATTGATTGGGGCATTGATGAAGGGGTTAACTAGGATGAATTAAAAAAGTCTTGTGGGAAAGCAGGTGGGACAACCCCTTGCTGGGGATAAGTGGAAGGAAATGCTGTTTTTCCCGTTTCTTTGAGGCCAGGCGGGAACAAAGTCAGGAAACTGAGAGAGGTCAGCAAAGATCTGTGGGTTTTTATTGCTCATAAAAGAGTTTTGCTGGTTTGTTTTCTTTTCCTTTTTCTGATGCAGTCTAAAAGGGTGTCTTTGCTGTTTTGTTTTCTGTCATGCTTTTTCTATGGACTAGATTTAGGCTAAATCAAGCACTTTGATCTGATCAGAGCTACTCAGTTTCTGGTAAGGCTTGATGACTTGTGCTAAAGTAAAATTGTGGTAACTTCTTAAATGGGAAGGATATCACCTTGATGATTTCTTTCATTCCAGGAAGCATGAAGGTAAAAACACAAGAGTTTTATAGTTTTATTTCTTACTCTTTCAAACTTGAAATTGAAACATTTATTTTAAAAAAGTAGGAAGGGAGAATAGATAGTGATCTACATGTTTACTACCACCCTGAGCATTTCTCCTGCATGTGACATATGCATAGGAGTGAAACCATTTAAAATATATATATGTGGAGCTGTACTCTGAACTCTAAGCTCCAAAAAACGAGTGTGGCTTTACATGACTTGCTCACTACAGTTGGTCCTGGCTGGATGACAGTACCTGTGCTTCAGCAAGTCTGATTGCCAGGTTGGGTTGTCCTTTCTGCGGGCATTCTAAGCCTTTGTCACTGATGGGAGAAAAGGGAAGAACCCACTGACTGAAGAACAAGAACTAGAAAAAAAATGTTTTTTTCCTTTTATAACTAATTATTCTGTTTTCACGGTATTTGTTGTTAAATTCTTCCAGATGGTGTATCAGTAGTACTGGACTGTAATCAGATAATACCTAATATGATTGTTCTTTCTTTCTTTGAACAGTGGAAATTTGTTTTGATAAGGGGACCTTAGCTCACCTGACCTATCTGGGAAGCATGGCAGTGTGCCAGGTGTTAATATTCAAACAGCTTTTCATTGCTGCTTTGATACATATCAAGGATTCTGATCACAAGTCATTATTTCATAAAAATTTCTAATGAGGTGGGAGTAAAAAAACCTTTATTAAATAGCAGGAACTTCTATGTCTGAATGTAATAAAATAATTTATGATATATTTTTAGGGATAAGAGATTAAAATGCATATTAATTAAATGAATAATGAAAACCTTTATGAGAATCTCTGCTACAAGTTGCAAGTAGCTGTTTAATCAAATTCTTTCTATGGAAAAATGCATTTCATTATAACATAATTAGCACATCTATTGTGTTTTTAATACAGCTCCTACTAAAGTGTGTTTGATCTGGAGTTTGCTCATGGCAATTAGCAGAGAAGGAACCGAACTTTTTTGCTTTATTCCAGACTTTGTAAATTCTAAGTACTATATCTGGGGAAAATGGATGTGATTTTTTTAAAGTGCTGGAATAATCTTGGGGATATATTGGGGTAATCATTGCTAGTAGAGAAAAGGCAGTGGTAAGGAACTGTGGTATCTAAAGCTGCAAATGCAGAGGTCTTTTTGTTTTCTGCCACTGGTCTGTACTTTTCTGTCATGTCCTATCTAAATCCTGGACTGTGAGAAAGCTGGAACTTTCTCTATGCTACAGGGTAATCCTGCTTGCATTTGACTGTAGCAGCAGATCAGAGAAGAGGAAGATAGCAGGCCAGGGACTGGGGTGGTGGTGCTGGGAGTGTCATCCTTTTTTCTCATTGAGGTAACAGTGGTAATGGTGTATGTACTGACCCGGGGTGTTAGTACTTTCTGTTTTGCAGTGTGTCCTTTACCATTTAAGAGGAGTACTTTCCAGTAGGAAAAAAGGGCAGGATCTCAGTAAACATGGTGGTTCAAAATCACTCCTGGATGCCTGGCTGCTAAAATACCGAACATCTGCTCGGAAATTGAGTGCATCCTGTAGCACTGGCATACATGAGTCCTCCAAAGTGAGAGGGTTCAACCTTACCAGCTGCTGAAACCAGACTTCACTGTTAGAGCTTTTTTTTTTTCTTACCCCAGGAGATTTACTGACAGTTTTCCAAGGAGTGGAAGAAAACTTCTTTTACAGAAAGTCCTTTGGTGAATATATGTCTAGTCCGAGTGTGTTTAGAGTGTAGGTACCAGTATCTTTATGGTTGAGTTCACTGTGGTACAAAGCCTGGTATTGTCTTCTGTGTGAAGCTCATTAATGCACAGAAAATCCAAACTTGACATATTGGCTTTTATGTAGTAAAAAAAAAAATACAGTACAAGAATATAAAAAGAAACTATCCAGTGCAAACATCTTTATACAGTGGAAATTGATACAGTGTTCCTTAAAACAGCTTTATAAAACAGGCTTAAAAATAGCAATTACAGTTAATACTATCTGTATGATGCTTACCAAAGTACTTTACTTACTGAACTAAATAATTTCATAACTAACTTTAGCTGTTGATAGGCAATACCTTAGTTACTGATGAAAACCTTAAACTGTAAGTATTATTAGTTAGCATTTTTTATAATATACTAACATGTGGAACCTCAATAGCATACACTATTGACTGGATTAAGCAACACAGAAGAGAATGAACACATTAAAAATAAAACCAAGGCTGTCATCCCAAAAGGTATGTCTTTTATAAAGGCTGTGATCCAAAACTGATTGGACTGATGGGCAGAATTCTGCTTAGTTTTCCTTTAGTTCATATTTGAAATTTTGAGTGATTGCATTGTTGATGATGATAGGCATTAGGGTCTAGCTAAGTATTGTATCAGACAACTTTTTACAGTACTGAGGACTAATGTGAGCCCATATTATAATGCATTGTAGTTTCCTGCCAAGAAAGCATTTTGGGGGAAAGGAGTGTAAATTAGAGATGACATGAATAAGTGAAAAGCAAATTTGTGAGGTTCCACTACACTGGTTTAGGAAAAAAAAGGATTTAGTGTTATTTGGTTAGCTACCAAATTTAAATAATCAGATCAGCTAAACTAATACATACAGCTCCAGCACAGATTCTGCAAATTGAGTATCTGTGTGGTAAGGCTCTGTTCCTCTTGAGGGCAATGGGAATCTGCATTGCCAGAAGCCAGAGACACGCCATTGTCCTAAGAGACCCACTTTTTACAAAATGTATTTGGCTGGGTAATTTCCTGCATGGGAAGTTTCATTCTGTTCATTCTGTAGCTCTTCATCAGGCGAGAAACTAAACACACGCTTACCAGGGACATAGTAGTTGCAGCTCCAAAACCTTACTTACATTTGCGGTTCTTTTATGCAGACAAATGTGTGGGTGTGTAGCATTCTGGTTTGGAAGTCTACAATATTTTCCTAGGTGGAAAATACCCGTTTTACAGTACCTGCTTAGGAAAAAGTCAAAACAGTTTCACAGTAATGAGGCCCTTCATCTTTTTGTCCCTGAAAAATTACAGTTGCTTTAATAACATTGAATAAAAACCCTATTCAGCCTCTTTAGAAATCTAGAGACCTATGTTTCCATCTGGAGAGATTTACAGTATTGGAGTCTTAACATTCCCCTGATCTGCACATTTCCTGCTCTGCAGGATATGTTTCATTGAGTAACACTGAGATCCTATTTACAGAAAGAAAAAAGCAATTTTTTCTGCTAGCTAGAGCAAATTCTAGCATGCCAGAAAGGTGCCTGAAATCATTATCAGGCTGTTAAAAATGACAGATGAAACCAGATTGTGCATCTAAAAATCCTGTCTAATTTTATCTTTAGCAACTCATATATGTAGTAGAAGACTATAAAGCAAGAATAATTAATAGATTGGAAAGAAGGATAAATCATGTCTCTTTTTGAAAGTGATGGAATAATTTCTAATATTAATTGATAGACCATGTGTTCCACCTCTCGTCTGCTGAGTAGTGTAAAGAGTGGAATACCAATAAAGATGTTACAAGAGGGCCAGACAAACCAGCTGGCTGGAGATGCAGGAGGTTATTAAAAACATTCCTTCCCACCACCACCACACCTCTCTATTCCAGTGGATGGTGACCTTGAATGCATGTTGATGAAAACAGTACAGGAGGAGAGGAATGAAGGAGAAACTGGGGACAAAACCACTTTTTAAGGAGAAGTGTCTATCTGGATAGGGAGAGGAGTTGTTTCCTAGAAGACTCAAGCAGGTCCTCGAGCAGCAGTTTTGGGGAAAGAACTGAATGTTGGCAAGGATAGCAGTGCTGGGGAAGTCAATATATGTGATCTGTGTGTTTGTTTTTAACTCTACTGCTGTCAGGTTTGGTTTTGGTTTTTTTTTTTTTTTTCATGTCTGTTTGAAATTCTAGTATGGCTTGAGTGAAGAGCTGCGAGTTCTTCTTTGGCCATTGGCAGTCTCTTGATGTCTGTCTGTAGGGGGAGGGAGAAAATTCATGGCTAAATTGAACTTAATACACAAAATCTTCATCTGGCTCTGATCCGTACAGCTCGGCTAACATTTTAAACCTGGGTCCCCAGTCATTTAGAAAGTCATAATCAATATCTGAGTCTGAGGAGCCTGATTCCAAAGAACTGAGAGATTCTGCAATGGACTCGGCACCTTCATAGCCATAAATGTGAAGTGTGTCATATGGCAGCAAATCCCTGTCATTGTCGGCTTCATCCTTCTTAACTTCAATCATCATTTCCATTTCTCCAGCAGCAGAAGGTATATTTCCAGGAGGCTTTTGGACTTGTGCATATGGAGAGGGAACTGCTTCTGGCTTTATACCATTCTTGCGGACGGAGTTGAGTACAGACACATCATAGCTGGTGGTATCCATTTCACCACCACCTTCTTCATCATAAGTGACAAGCTGCTCATGAATCTCTGCCACATTCCTCCCAAGACCGCTCAAATCCTTCTTGTGTCTCTTTCTTAGAAGAATTAACAATGTGATCACTGCAAAGAAAACTTAGATGAGCGTGTGTAAATAGAGAAGTAAGGAAGTCAAACAAATTGCATTTAAGATATTTAACACAGTCTGAATTGACTTTTTTTTCTGGAGTGATTTTTTTTTTTAAACATTTATTAAACAATAGTTTAGCTGTAGGATTTTTATGTTCTCGAAGGAGTTCAGTCTGTACAGGAATTGTACAACTGACTCTTGAGCTGGAATCACAACAACAAATGCGTAGTGTCACAAGTTCATTGAATCAACTACTGCCTTGAACTGGTAAATCTTTTAGTGCCAGGCGTCAAATGCCAGTTACGTGGTAACTGCAAAGGAGGCCTCTTCTTAAACAAGAAAAAATGTTGCCCCTTCTCTGACAGATTCCCAATACAGCAAATAGGTACTGATCTGCTGATTTGTTACAGATTTATTTATGTATATACATTCATTATACTGTTTAAAGGGTTTCTAGACTAGTTCAGCCTTTGGAAACAGGAATCCTGTTGTTGTTCCAGCACAAATTTCCTGTTTTATAGCTGCATGTGAGCCTAGTAACAGTAAATCTAGTATATTATGCAAACGTGCATTAGCCTTTCCAGTGTCTCAGCCGTTTCAATAGAATGAACAGCTTTGTAGCTGAAACTATGCTAACGGGCCAAATAGAAAGAAAAGTGAGATGAGTCCAATAATTACAGTATTTCTGCTTTCGTGACCATTTTATATCCACAAAGCTTTTGTAGATCTCAGTTAAGAAAAAACAAAACAAAATCCCCACATTTTAAGTCAGAGAACACTACAGAAGTCCAATACTTACCAATGATTGTGAAGATACAGATAAAAATTGCCACCAGTGCTTGTATACTAACTCCAACTTGTTTAGCTCTTTCCTCACAAAAAGTGAAGTTGCCTTTTTCATTACACTTGCAGACACTGATGACAAGTGTATTTGTGCTGCTGAGCTCAGGATCACCATTGTCTGAGATGATGACAGGCAGGTAGTGGATTTTGGCAAGTTCACGATTAAACTGTCCATATTTGACAGTGATATTAGCTGTGTTATCTGGAAGAAGTAATGACATCTAATTAAGTGATAATCTCTACCAGATTTTCCTTATAGATTATCAGTCAGTTGGTACATCTTCCCCTCAGACAGAGACAGCCCTTAGCAAACCCAGTGAAACTTGGGTGGCAACAAACAACATTTTTCCCCCCAGTAAGTTAAACCTTTAAAAATAAATTGTTACTTAGCTCAGCTAGACCAATCATAGGTCATTGCCACAGCTTTTCTTCCCTGTGTCCTAGTGTCTCACTTAGACTAACTGAGAAAATGCATTGCAGGGATACGGTACCGTAGTTCTCAATCAAGGAGAAGTTGCTATCTTCTGTGGCCAGGGAGTATTTGAAGAAACCTCTAGGTGATATTTCATCTTTGTCAGTAGCTGAAATCCTGATGACGACCTGCAAAGATGGAAGAGGTCATAATTTTCAGCATACATTGCCTCCAGTGATAAAACAGCTTACAGTATTTAAGTTAGAGCTGGGCTGTGTATCCTGTATAACCCTTCAGTAAAGGGCAGGACAAAGATATCTTGTGGTGCTCCTCTTCAAGTTCTTTCAAGGCAAGTAATTTCCTTGTAGGTCTTCACAAAGAGCAGTCTTGCCCCTTCATTCACAGGTGGGAAACAAAAGAGGAAATCTTGTGTAACTAAAGCACAAAAAAAGTCTTCTCCTCAAAGGCATATGGCTCATTTAAATACCTAAGATGGTTGTCTTCTAAAATGTTCAACTTAGAAGTATGACTTATTCATCGAATGTTGTTGAGACTGCCACTCTTGAAGGACATGCTTGTCTTGGAAAAAATCAAGTGGGGTAGATGTATAAAATATAAAAATGTGTATGATTATGGCCCAAGGGTATTACAAAAATTAAATTAAAGGTGAAATAACACCTTGTGTGTTCTAACAGATTCCATCAGAGTCCAGTCTGTGACAATGTCTCTTAATTAAACAAACATTACATGTATGGGCTAAATACTTGTGTCTGAGGCCAAATGTCTCACACCATTTGTGCATGCAGATACTTGCACACTGATGAGTCATGCAGTCATGGAATGGGTTGGGTTGGAAGAGACCTTAAAGACCATCTAGTTCCAACCCCCCTGCCATGGGCAGGGACACCTTCCACTAGCACAGGTTCCTCAAAGAGCTATCCAACACTGCAGTGGTGTTATATACAGCAGTCTTTCTCTTAGTATTTTGAAGTGGTTTTATTCTCAGTATCACATGAACATTTGTGTGATAAAACTGAATTGCTAATTTTTGCTCTGCAAGGCTTGACTGTATTTCACAGTTCAATTGCTGATGCGTGTATGTATTTAAAAGCCTGGAGGGCAAGGAACTGTGCAGCCCAAGTGTGTAAGCAGATAAAACTCAATATTCCAAGAGTGTAAAGTCCTGAAGAGAGATTTCTGACCACTGGTGTTGTGGAAATCAGTGAAATGGTTAAGTGCTTAGGTATGAAAGCTGAGACTAACTTCTATTAAAAGACATCTTTCCCTTGAGCTTGCAAGCAGGTAATACAGATTTAAGGGGAAAAACTGCCTCCTGTCTCACCTTTCCTGGTGCAGCGTTTTCACACACTCTGGGTTCCTCAGGATAAACAAGTTCTGGAGCATTGTCATTTTCATCAGTAACTATTACGTGAACTTGGGCATGTGATTCTCTGTCAGAAGGACGGCCTGCAATGACAACAGTAGTACAGGTCTCTGAGATGTCTGGAATCTCAGTGCTGTCTAGTCCTGCCTTTCCACTGTTTGTGTGTACCTCTGTGCCTCCTGCATGATGAATACGGTGAGTTTCTAGCTCCATCATTAATTAAAACGTTTCCTTTGACAGATTCAGATATTTTCCTAAAACCTCTCCTATGCGGCTAAATCATCAACGATCTGTGAGGAAGAAAATGACAATTGCTTATGGCTTCCCGATTCATCACCTTGTGTGGCTATGAGATCCAGCATCATTCTCTGGCACTAAGGCACCAGACACAGAACAGGCCACGTCAATATTATTAAATATCTTTCACCCTCCTGGAAAGGCCGGCCCTGCTTCCTGAACCGGAGCGAAGCTGTGCGGGGATGCCTGTGCGGCCGTGCTGCCTGGGCGGTGGGGTGGGAGCGTGATTTTGTACCTGCGTGAGTGGGTGCAGTTGGCTGGGATGTTTCTGCTCTAACCACAGGCTTGTTCCTGTCTCCCAAGCTTGCTTCCTCTCCTCACGCTCTTTTTATTCCTTGTAACAAACTGAATTCATTTTTATAACAGCCAGGGCCCAAATCTTAAAACTGTATTTGGCCTGTTTGTAGGTACTCATTTGATTTGGAAGATTATTGTGCAAACCCTGCAAACACCCCTTTCATTCATAGCTTAGTGGAAACAGGCTGTCAGGTTGTGGCTTTCCTTTTTGATAAGCTAGTCCTGCTGTAAAGCTGTATACTGATTTCTTCCAAATAGGGAAGTAGATAGCACTTACCATCTTCAAGGATTTCCTGAGCTGCTACAGTGATGTTGTATGAGGAACTGAATTCTCTGTCCAGGGGCTTGGGAAGTTGAATAATTCCAGTATCAGATACCCTAATATAGTCTCCATTAGGACTAGCTCTTCGTCGAATAAATCTGTTTTTTGTTTAAAAAGAATATGTCAATGCAAGGGTGATAATACTGTATTTCACTTTAGTTCTTAGCAGTGGAAGGTCAGAGATTTCTTGACAAATTATGTTAATAACTTGACCAGGTGGCCTGAGCATATTTCCCTGAAATTGTGCAAGCTGTGAGAGCGAAATATATCCATCAGAAAAGTTCCCAGATTATTGTCTTTTGCTGTTTCAGAATCTATGTTCTTTTCAAAGCACATGCTTGAACACAATGTAACAATAAATTATAAGCATATGAAGATACCCAGGATTATGCATTTTGCTGTAAATGTGCAAATGCTTTATTGTAAGGTTATGTGATAATTACATGGGTAAATGTAATTTGCGTTCGTATTTGTTGATTACCATATATATATGTCCATGGCTGCAGTGCTGGAAAAATCAAATCGGATTTTTTTTTTTTTTTTTATGGCATGCACATTCCAAAAATCAGGGCCAAAATCTCATTGCTTTGTCAAATTCTTGGAATCGTTAACAAACTCTCAACTTTAAAACAGTTACTAAAGCTGATGTCGTGTTACCTGATCTTCCGTTTAGCTGCGTCAGGGTCGTGTGCCCAAACGGAACCAAGTGTTTTTATTTCTGGATCATTTTCCCTTACTTTGAATTCATATGGTAGTTTAGTGAAGACAGGAGGCTCATCAACATCCGTGACTTCAATTGTGACTGTTGATATGCTCCTAGAGCCACCGGATTTGAAATAACGAAGATCAACGGTGGGATCTGTTGCTTCAATGTCAAACCTGTATTCTGCTACTTTTTCGAAGTCCAGGGGCTAGAAAAAAAGACAAACACAGATATTCTTGCTTTGGAGATGTCCAAGTAAACTTTGCATTAACTATCTATGCAAATTTAAGCTCTGTGCTCTAATTCGTGTTTGGAAATATTACCAAATTGCATCTTAGCAAACTTGGGAAAGCATTTCCAACCAGAACTTCTCTTTCATAGAGTGACTTGAACAACAACTGGTTTTGAACAGATCCATCCAGTATTCTAGGGTCAGCAAGTATTTCTTGGTTTAAGTAATTTTCTTTTTATAATTCTGTAGCTACTAAAACTTGTTTAGCTCCTTTTTCTCAAAGGCTGGGGACCATATTCTCCTTTGCTAGGCTTTCTGCTCTGAAGTTGTTGAAGGCAGACTTCATAGCTGCACTGACTGATAGCTGGGACATTTAATGATAACTGGCATCCGCTTCCTTGTTTTTCCCGTTGACTGAGATTGTGAAAGGAGTCACACAACGGAAGGAAGGCCAGGAGCCAGAGCACTAAGAAATGCCCAAGCTATCGCTTATTTCAAATTTTGGGTCCCTTTGCACTATTGCCTGGGATTATAAAAGCACCGTGAAATACACAGTAATTAATTGTGGTGACTTCTGTTTTTCTCTTTGAGTAGACATAGACATTGCAAATGGAAGTGATAGTGCTTATCTAGCGGTTGAAATTTTATCTCACATGATTGTGTATTTAAAATCATGACATGTGCATAGCCAAAAGCATGTTACAAACAGTGGGGTGAACTTTGCCCACTGCATGTTAAAAGATGAGCTGATTTCAAATCAACCAGTGCGTATATCTGTGGAGTCTCTTATTGCTTCTCCTCTGGGCAGAAGTTGCAAGCAATGGATTCCTCAGGTCCTGGAAAGACCAGAGGAAAGGCTGAATTTGGTGAAAGCAAGCTGCTTACATCTAGTGTGACCACAACTGAAGACTTTACTGCTGGTCTTGGAATATTTGGTACTTTTTTCCCTTAAAGTTTTCTCTTCTTAATGACATTTCTAGTGTTAACAGTTAGAGAGACATTTGGAAGTGAAAAACACATTCCTGTCAATCTGAGGATTACAGGAGGTGATTTATAGCTCTCCCTCTTTTTTTTTATTTTTTTTTTTTTTTTTACTGTAAGTCAATGAAATCAATGAACCAATGAACTCTTGGCTTGGCAGTGCTCTGCATAATGCAGGGAAGAGTCTTGGTACAAATCACGTAGATCTGAGAATTAAAAAAGCAAGAGCAAACCATAATAAAGGCTTTGGAGAGTCTGGGCCCTCTTACAGAGTTACAAGGAATTAGTGGGGAACCTCTGAAAACACCCTGAGGAAATTAAGAGAGCTGTGGCTCAGGTTGGAGCAAGTGCCAAACTGTAAAGAGCACTTTTAGAAGCATGGTCAGGTGAAGTTCTTCACATTTTCTACTTTGGTTTCACATGGGCTGTAGAAGGGAAAGATTCTTTGACTTGGTCAGTTGGTTCAGCTCTTAAAATCACTTTGAACCATCCAAATATCTGGAGTTTGAGAGGAGCCTGAAGTGTGTAACCTAAGTATCTGACATCCCCATTGTGCTCTGCAGTAATTCTATGTTTTCCTGGGACTGGCAGTTGAAATGAACTAGTGAATCACCAGCTCTTCTCACAGAGCTTACAGAACAGGGTTTTCAGGATAAATGTATTTCATGCTGACTTCCACGCATTTCCATTTTTTTCCTGCTGCTAATCCCAAACTGAATCAAACACTCTTGTTACACATGGAAAAACAAAATAATCATCTTTGTTACTGGGAGAAGTACCTTCTTTGGCCTAATGATTCCTTCATTTGTAAATGGATTTGCTACAATTTCAAAGGTGTCCCTGTAATCTCCTCTGACAAAACTGTATTTTGTATTTCTATTTTGTGGTTCATCAATATCTTCTACTTTGACTCTGCCAACTTCTCCTCCGACTGAAATATTTTCCGGAACTTTAAAGTGAAACGATGCTGTTAAAAAACACAACAAAAAAGACATGAAGTGTGAGTACACAGAAATTAGAACTTAGTTAAAATTTCTTCTTAGTGTATAGACATACAGAAAGATATTTCAATGAGAATTCAGCATTATATGTCTCTGCAGACAGAACTTTGATGTATTTTTTATAAATGTATAAGTAATTCTCAAAATTGTCAAGATCTTGTACAAAGTGATGAAATTAATACTGATTTTTATTTTCTTCTCTAGGTGTGCCTCACCCAGGAAGCGTAGCTAGGGCTGTAATACAGAAGACCTTCTGAATATGTAAGATTCTTTTGTCCATTTCTAAGAAGTTTTGAATTGTGATGAACCCTGATATAAATTCATTATAGCTGTGTCACCCCTTGGTTTCCAAATGCTACAGTGCTTGCGTGATACTTACGGTGTTTGAATACTGGGAAGTTGTCATTGATGTCGGTTAAAGTGATAACGACTGTAGCTGTGCTTGAATCCCCAGAAGACCCTGGAGCGTCTTTTGCTTTAACAATAATTTCATATGTTGATTGATTCTCTCTGTCTAAATCAGCCCTTGTTGTAGAAATCACACCTTTGAAAAATAATGTTGAATATTATTAGATTTTGCAGCATGTCTAACATCTCTTAATTTTAACAGCAAATTTTTGTGTTACGCCACACATTCAGCTTTAAGTAGCATTTTTACAGCGGTATTTTTCTAAGGCTAGAAATGTTACAAGTCTTTCTACACAATGAAATATTTGGAAGATATTGTACTATACTTTCCTTTAAACTGAACTTTGCTGCTTAGAAGCAGTCTAACAATGCCTAAACTTAGTCATTACAGCATCTAGAGAGTTTGTTTGAACACCTCTTTATCTGAGCTATTTTGCTCCAGAGGAGTAGTAAGGTTACAAGAGATACTGACATTCTTTTTAAAAGTAGGCAAAATTTAAACAAGAAAGTTTAGGAAGGCAAAGGCTTGAGTTACTGATTATTGAATGCTGCTTCAGAATTTATGTATTTCCTTTTCATGTTTGGTCAAAGGAATGGTATCTGGGCTAAACTGAAAACACGAACTTATATTGGTTCCTGGTCAGTCTCTTAATCAGTGGGGAAAAAAAAAAGACCTTTTATCTTCTCATTTAGTTCATGGCACCTGATACCCCGAGTTTATTACTTCATTTCCAGAGGCGAACAGTGGCATTGTGTGAGTGTGAATGAAAAATATTTTCTAAATTATGGTTAAAATTATATTTTGAATTATTATCCCTCTTGTGAGAATGAAAACCCTTAAAACTGTTTTCTACAAACTGTAAGGACACTTGTGTATCTGACCTACCAGAGTCATCAACTGTGAAGTATTCGTCTCCTTTAATGACTTGGTAGGTAACTGTGGCATGACCAGTAACTGTTGGGTCATCAGCATCTACAGCTGTCACTTTGGTGACTGAGGTTCCTACAAAAAGATTTTCAAACACCATATTTAGTAGAAATTCTGTTTATTAATCAGAGACATGAAGGGAAATGAGTGATGGAATAACGTACCTACTGGTGACATTTCTGGGACAGATCCATTGAATACTTTTTGTACAAACACAGGGGCATTGTCATTAATGTCATAAACCTTGATAATGAATTTAGATGGAGGTTCCAGTGACTGGTTGTTTCTTCTGTCAATAATGAGAGCTGTCAGCTCATACTCTGCTTTCTTTTCTCTGTCTAGCCTCTCAAATGCATATACATCACCACTGGTTTCTTCCACTTTAAAAATAGTGTTGGCATATTCACCTTCAATAATATACTTAGCGTTGTTGTTCCTTACACTTGATGTGATCTAGAAGGAAAGTATATTTCAAAGAGATAAAAGTGGGCTTTGGCATCCAGATGCAACACGAAAGATACACACAATCAGGACTTCTTCAGACTCAGTTTGAAACCAGGATAACCACCAAGACTTTTGATGTCAGCTGAAGTATTACTGAGCAAACAGCACCACAGCAGCTACAGCTGTGCAGGGTTAAAGGATGAAACTTGCATCCAGACTGAAGCTTGCTTGCTTATATATCAAGAAGCAATTTCTTTTTAGATCATATCTCACATTTCCTAAAGACATAAACTTAGTTCATGCAGTTAACACATACAAATCATTAACCTCATTATGTATGAAATAGCAGACACTACCACGTTCAATTTGAGCTACTCTTGTTGGCGAGTAACCTTCTGAACTTAGCAGAGATTTTGCTTAGATTTCACAGAAATACAGAATCATATCTATGTTCACAGCTACTGACGTTATTCAACATCAGTCTCTATTGCTTAGCATTTAGCAGAATTCCTGCCAGAGCTGACAGCTTCCTTGTGTGGAGTCACATGCAGTTTTTTGACAGTCAGTCTTTAGGCTAATGCTATGACAGTAAGATTAAATTTCCACCCCATAGGTTTTACAATTAAAGATTATATGCAATGAAAAAGGGTTGGTAAAAGGAAAGAACATCAATCAATTTTAAAATGTAATTTAATCCAATCCCGAATGGTTTTGCACATTATTTAATCTGCAGATAATCTAATGATTCTTCCTTTTCTATACCTTCACCCATCTAAGGACACTTGTAGAAGGTTTAAACCACAATTTTTCCATGCGCTATGTCAGCATTCTTATTTCAGCAAGCTATTTGTCAACAATTGCTGGGTTTGATCAAGAATTTCTAGTCTTTTGTTACTGATGTTATCATAAATTGCAACTGTTTGGTATTCAGGATTTGATTTATCCTGCAGTTGTCATTTACTGTTTTCTATTTTGAAATGTGTCATTAAAATTTTCTTCCCTCATTCCACATAATTAATCATGCTTCTGGCTGTGGTGCTGCTGAAGAACAGTTTACAGATCTGGAGGCGTAACATGAGAAATACCTCACCCTTGTCTCAAAGATAGTATAGTCTGTGTCTTCTTTCTCAATTTTTATTTACTTATTCAGTGTAAAAGGTATAGACTGCCAAGACTGCCTTTTCTAAAACTGGGGATGAACATACAAAGGAAAGCATCCAAGGTCGTGAAAGATAAAATCAAAATGTATCAGCATATTCCTGCAGCTGTCACTCAGTTCTGCCACGCTGCTGCTGTGGCCTTTTTTAAAGGGTTTATCAAGTGTTCAATCCTGCAAATGCAATGCACTGAACACAGCCATTGCAAAAGCAATCAGAAGCATTCCACTGTTGAAAGTCCACAGAGCGCACACAGTACAAAGTGAATTACTCTTATTTAGGACAGCTCGAGGAATAGAAGCATTCTCCTCAATCTGCTACTGAATTGGTCTGAAATGAAACAGAGATACCCTGTGTTAGCTGAGGGTACCCTATAGCCTCTTTTCTCTCTCTCTCTTGTGCTTTCTGCCAGTGAGCAGCACTGATCCAGAAAGGTCTGTTTCACTTTACTGAGACAGCCTTGACAGATGCTGATTGTTGTACATGGGAGGAAAACGTACAACTGCATTTATCTGAAAAATGTCAAAGTAGTTCAATTTGAAAGACTAGATTGGAAGAACTTTGTCTGGGTGATATGCGGTTAATCATAGGATTTTATGAGCGCTGCCCTGAAGAAAATGAGTTTGCAAGCAGGTCAATGCTCATTATTATTTTTAAAAGTTATTTTCTTTCACTTTGTGCAAGAAATTTTTTAATTGTGTAACAGTATTCATAAACATAACACTTTTGTATCCAAGCTGAGAGTTGTAAAGTGTATGTTTTTTAATGCATATGTTTTTATCAGATGATCTCCTAGGTTTTTGAAAGGATCTTGAGCTACAGAAAAATATTGACATACATAAGCTGCCAGACTTCCTTCCTAACTGTGCACCTGCATGCAATGCAATTGTTTCTGCACTGTGGATACTCCATACTTGCCATTCGCTAAAATTTATTTATATTCTTCAAAAGAGTAAGAATCCCTTTGACATTATTCTTGATTTACCCTGGGTCCACATTCTTGAGATTTTAACATGAGATTCTGTTCTGCCTAGACTGCAAACAAGTAATATTTTTCAAGATACTAATTTGCTGTCTGCATTTCTAATTATTCATTGCTAACAGACTGCCATTTACCTTGCCAACGTGGTGTGGTAATGGTGTATCTATTTCTTCTTTGATATGCATTTGGTTCCATATCCAGTCTCTTTTCTGTCGTTTATGACTGGCATTGTTTGAAGAAAAGTTTTGGTTTGTTTTCTGACTTTCTTTGTCAGCAAATGCTGGAGCCAGGAACAATGAGAAAAGTAGGATAAGGTGGTTCATCTTCTTCTGTAGCCTAGAAAGTAATATAAAATATTAAAACTATAAATAACAACAGAATCAAATTAATCAGAGAGAGCAGACATAGAAGTGCAAATGGACTTTCCTTCTACAGGAAAGTCTAATTGCTTTCTGTATTTGTTTTCATTTGTCTGAGCATCAAAATTTGAAATATTGGGCTGCTTCCTTCCATGAAATGGTTTTAACTAGATGACAACTGTAAACCCCAACAAAAATATTTTAATGAAATAAAAAAATGTGCAAGTTTTGAAAGCTAGCATAAAAGCCATTATCCATTTGAGCTACTGTAGTTAATCTGAAGAGAAGATTGAGTAGTGAAGATCACCCATTGCGCATTGCGGGAAGCACAGTCTGGCTGCAGAGCATAGCTCAAGGGGAGACCAGCCTTGGGAAGCAGCACCAAAGCTGAGCCAGGTCAAAGTTTATGTTAACTTGAAATGAAATGTTCCAGCTTGATGAACCGAAATGCAATGTTTTTACTTTCCCTGGCACAAAATATACTGTAGTCAATATCTTCATATGGAAAATATTGACTTAAAATGAAATCTGGGTTTTTTTGGTGGAAAAAATGATTCATGTGAAATTTTCAATCAATTCCAAGTACAATTTAGCAAATTATCTTGCTCAGAGAGCTAATTTATTGATTCAGTTTCTTGTCTTTTGAAATGTTTGAAGAGGCATGTAAAGTTTGTTCATCCCCTGTTCTCAGATTTTGCCATCTACAAAATGATCATTTGTGAAATTATTCTCAGGTTAAACCATGTTTTTGCATCATATGTTAATATTAGCAAACTTGAGGCCTGACTTTCATATCAGATTGAGAAGTTATTTTCATGTAGCAAAGCTGATTCATTTTTGTGCTAAATTTCCCCTTCCCAATATAAAGGACTGTCAGGGAACTTTTAACACTCAAATAATCAGACTTTAAATTACACATAAATCACTTTCCATTAGCTTTTAGGAGCTGTCAGCATGCACATCAAAAATAAAACTGCTAATTGTGACAGAGAAGTTGACATCACGCAGGTTGCTAGATGCGAGATTAAATTAATATTTTCGGCAGGAAGGTGTTGAGATGTTTCCAAAATTACTCTTTGGTAACTAGGCAATCAGTGTTATCCCGTGGTGCAGCATCATTGTCAGTAAAAACATTTTATTTGCCGTAAAATTTTGCTTTCCTGTACTTCTCTTCTGCATTGTTGTACATAAGCTGAGGAACATTCCTTCTTTACGATTGTGCAGGAAATGACTAAGGTGGCTTTGAAGTTGCTTTTTAATAGCTCAGCTGTGTTTTATACAGTTCTGTGGAGTCATATGAAACTGAATCAATTTAGCTATTTTTTTGTAGTCTATGCGCTTTGGCTCTGAATATTTTTAGAAAAATAAGTAAGATTTAGTTGTTTTACTGTGCTTTATTTGTGTACATGAACATTCTACAATTGGAAACTGGACACCATTGATAGGATTCTGTTGTGATCGCTTAAGTCTGTCTTTTATTCATAAAATTACAAAACATGATAGCCAAAAGAAAATAGTTGGTTAACAGCGACTAGTACAGGCTGTAGTTTTGGAAAAACAGGCCATAGTGTTTAAATGTCATTTTCTCTTGTTGCTGTGGTACAGTGGAGATCTGCTGTACTGCTGTGGTGGAGATTACTTGGGAAAATCGAGGACAATACTGGCCACTTCAGTTGCCCATTCATTTCACTGGAAGTGACACATCTACAAACATCCTTGCAGAAAGCATTTTTAAACTGAAATAGTCAAATCTCCACTAAAGCATACTGGTCTCAGTGAAATCTACTTTGTAAAGAGAAATTTGATGTCTTCCCAGAAATATTTTCCCAGTATTTGCCTCTCTGTTTCTTAATGCTCAGTTCAGATTCAGCCATGCCCTCTGCCAGACTCCTCAGGGTACTTCTCTTGGTGTTGCTGAGGGTGATTACCAGCAGGTGATTACCAGTAACAGCAACTCTGGGCCTTTGGCATCCTCATACAGGGACACTGCTTATCAGAAACTGAAGGCTCAAATTCATAACGAGTGCGTGGTTATCTGTGTAGGAGCTCTGGGACTAGGTAATATCCTGATGATTCTGATGGATCCATGCAGCAAATGCAAACTCTCCTTTGAAGTAGGTGGCCTGTTCGTGTTTCACACCGTTCAGGCCTTGTTGGAAGCATAGCCGTTAATACAGGAAGCACTAGACAGAATCTTTTTAAATATATGCACATTTCAGCTGAAGCTTAAGCTACCCCTTCCACTCAGCAGATCCATCTTTATTTTCTTAGATTTTAAGGTGGCTTGACTTCCTTTAACTCCTCATTAATGGATTCCTTGTTAATACTCATCCAGCCTCCTTTGTAAGTTAGTGGTTCCTTTGTGAGCAGTTTGGTGGAGTTTGGTCTGCCCTCTGGTATGCACTGTATGTCAAACACAGATGGAGATAAAGAGCCTTTTGCAAAAAAATGACTTCTACTTTGTCTCTAGCATCTTTCGAAGTTTCTCGTTTTGGTAGAAGTAACACAGCACACGAGCACTTTGCACGCTGTCTTTTCTAGGGACATTTGATGGGCATTGCTCTATAGAACAGGCTGACTCTGAAAAGACTGTCTCTGTGATACCGTGCAAGTTTTCCATTTGGCAGCTGGAAGTCCTCTGCTGTTGAATACATAGCTGAATTCATCACAATATTTAAGAATACCCTTCTTCGGTAGCACATGCAGACGCTTCAGAAGCAGGACCTTATCGAGTAGTGAGGTAAGGGGACTGTCCTGGTGTGAAGGCCATGTTGAATGGATGTTAGCTCTTGACAAGCTGTACTAAATGCTCTCTCTTTTTCTGGCCATGATAGTTTTCCTTTCCAGCAGACCTCATTTGAAATGCCAGAGATAGCAGCAGAAGAGAGATATTCCCATGCCTGAGCAGGGGAGTGTGTTCCCATGGAGTCAGAAGCAAGCGAGTTTCTGAGGGGTGACGGTTGGATGATGTGCAGTGATTGGCTTTTCATTTCTTCTTATGTCTGCTGTGGCAGCCAGGACTGAGAAAAGGGAATAAGATGCACCCTTTCAAATAATGACCCTGTGGCCACATGCTTCTGCAGAAGGAAATGGCAGAGCATGCCCTGCCACGTGTGGCTCTCCCTGGCAGGCTGCCATGCGGCCCCAGCACTAGTCTACCTTCACATACAGTCTCCACTTACCCCTCTGTCTCTAACTGATTAGACCAATAATTCAGACTTTTTTTTTTCAATTTAAGCAGGGACTATAAATGTTCCTTAAAGTTAGCAGGGTAATGGTTTATTCAAGTAGTTAAGTTTCTTGCTTTGCTCTTAAATTTTCTTTCAGCAAATGATGGGTTTCCCACCAACATTATTCATTTTATGCGTTGAATTATTTTAGCAAATAATTCTTGGTCTGCAGGGTGCTGTAGACAGTTTGAGAAATTCTGGTATTCAAACTGATTTATGAGACACATGACTTATAAGGTATAGTTTCTTCTTGCAGATTGGGAGTAATTACTAAACAAATGTCAGGCAGAGATACAGACAATACTGTACTAATTAAAAATTTGCATTTTACAAGGTGTTTTGGTAAGGAATCAACTGTAAGGTCAATGAGCAGCCAGTATAAATAAAGTCTCCATGTAATGAAAACACATTTGATGAAATATTCTTGTGAACATTTGTGTTTTTTTCCGTGGTAGGTATTTGCCTCTTACCTGGTTTACTTCTCACTCTAAAATTCTTTATTAATGCTTGTATGAGGTTAGGTTAGTTGACAAAGAAATCTCTTCTATGCTTGCTTGCTAAATAGATGTTAAACCAGGTTTCTAAACTTTGGTAAATGAGGAGACAGTTGTAGCTGAAATGATGTATTTTTCTGGTTGATTGGACTAAAATCTTATGCTAGTCTTTGAGAATTTTTCAGCATCTGAAAAACAGCTATAGTACTAGAAATAGTGATAAGGAACATCCTAAGAGAGAAATTTGCTTGAAGTGGCTATCATTCACCAGAAAAGAAATATATTTTAAAAGGTTTGTGTCCATATTGTTTAGATAATTTGCATACCTGATTGTCAGAAAAGCTGGAAATGAAATTATTGTTGATGATTGAGCTGGAAACTTGATTATTTTTTCTTACAGTGTCATGGCTGAAATCTGAACAATGTAAATGAAAATTAAAAACCCCATGCAAAAATGAGAGTTTAATCAAAGCAGAAAATATCAACAACATTACTAATAAATCAATACTATAGGACATAATCTATTCCATTCCACAGTACTGGCAATTTTGCTATTTCTGGTTTTTAATCAAACCTTAGCTGTCGTGCCTGCAGCCATGTAAATGTAGGGAATACTAAATATCTGAAATACTGTATTCAGTCAGCTGGGAGAAAAATGGAGCTTGAAGGAGGGCTTTTGCTCAGCTTAAGCTGCCTTTGCTGTGGGTGGGGGCCCTGGCCCTGTGGTGTCTTGGGGAGTGGGGTGTCAGGATGGGTGTGTGCCCATGGGCACGCGCAGGCTGGGCTAAAAGAGAAAGAAAATTAAGAAAGAATTCTTCACAAAAGCTTTTTCAGGAAAGTTGACTTTAGACAGCTTTAGTTTAGTTTAATAAGTATTTTCTGATTCTGTTTCCCCCTCGTGTCTGTTGCACCCCTTCCCAATATTCCTAAGGAGCTGTGTGCAAAAAATAATGTTGAATTTGCAGTGTATTAAATCCTACAATATACAGTGGAGAACCCTTCAAAATTTTTTTCAGATGCAAGAAAATTACTTTGATACATCATCTAAACACCTCCAAAATTACTATGCTCAGTGAAGCCATGATAGATACAGAGCAGAATCTGACCTAGTGTCAAGTATCAAAACGACCCTGAACAACCCTGCCATACAGAATCCATTTTTAACATTAATTTCTCATTTATATGATGTTAAAGACCGAAGGTAAATGTGTGAATGCAGTCAGCATTAAGAAATGGAAAGGTAATATACCAAACACAGGAGGGGGATAAATTACCTTTTTCTTTGCAATGCTTGTAGTTTTGGTAAGCAAGCAAAACACCATTAAAAGAGAATAGTCCTAGCAATACTTAACACTGCCGGTCAGGGGCCTTTAATGGCTGCACAAACATGAATTGATAAAGCCTCCTCATTCCTGTGTGAAGTACTGCAGCTAGATAAAAAGCAATATCCCTTTCAAAAGGTACCTTTGAAGCACAGAGGACTTCAGTGTGTTTGCCATCTCCTGACAGTGGACCAGGGTCAGAAGTAACAAGTCTCAGATTTTGTCCTCCCACTTTCTTTGTCTCGTAATTACACAACATTGCTCTAACCAGCTGCTAACAAACCCAGAGAAACATGGCAGCAAAGCAATCACACGGGTGTAATTGTTACCTTCACTCCAGTGTCTGCTTGGCATCGAAGCTGCAAAACTGTGATCCTCTGTCGCTCCTTTGAGCTTACAATGGGAGCAGAGTTGGGGGCACGTAAATAAGTACAGTGAGAATGGGAACTAGGGTAGGTCTTCAAACTTTAGTAACATCACTTAAAAAACGAAGTAAATTGTGCAATGTTTGACTTGGTGCAATCATTTTTTTGTTGCATTTTCAGATACAATTTATTTCGGGTGGTTACTCAGTGTTTCTCTTGTTTCTTATTAAACCTGTCTTGTCACATGTTCTCAACAGTGTACAATGATTCATTTAAAAATAGGCTTTTCCTGAGAACATTGCGGTGCTTTTTCATTTCCAGATTATTGAGCTGATTTAAACAGACCTAGTGCCTATCTGGTATTATATTTTTGATTGTCCTTATGTTGATTTTATGCATCTGAGAAGTGGTTTCCACTGATGACTAAACAGTCTGGAGTGCAAATGCCTACCTGAAAACTGACTATAAAATGACTTCTTATATGTGTGATAGTATCTTTGAGTAAATAGCCACTTTGATGACTAAACAGACTGAAGAGCAAATGCCTGCCTGAAAACTGATTATAAAATGACATTTTATACTTGTGATAGTACCTTTGAATGAATAACCACTTCAGCAATATCTTAACTAAACTTGCTACTTCAAAAATCCCCCGTGTCACTCAGTATTGTGAGAGCCCTCTTGTGTGCATTTGGTCCTATTCAGTTCTTGGTGTTGATGCTGCAGCACTGTGCGTCAATATTGCTGAGGACATAATTCAGCATTTCCGATTTTGTCTCTGGTTTTGGCTTCTCATATTTTTTCCAGGAAAAAGAGAATAATTCTAATCTGAAAGTTCTTTGTCATTTCAGGTTTGAGTTTCTGGTAGGTCTGGGGAAAATGTATTAATGATTTTATTCCCCTGTCTGTTCAACTCACCCAAAAATTCCCTCCTGGATGATACAAAATACAACTTCGTCTCATGGGTGGATGAAGTCCACAGCCAGGACAGATGACTCTTTCAGCAGTAAAGAAATTTGGCTATAAAGATCTATAAATACCATGTATATGTTAAAGATTCACTGCCTGGTGGAAAGCAGGTAGCAAAATTGGTCTCCCGGTCCTTCTACCTCAGATACAGAACTGGCTAAAATCGGTGGAGGCAAGCACCGTTTTGGTGCTTTTTTTTCTTTTCTTTTCTTTTTTTTTTTAAGAAATAAAGCCACCCTCCAGGCTAGTTGAGTGAGAGCTTGTGTACTGAAGACAGTTGAGCAGGAATGATGAGATCTACCTGAATGTCCCCCCAGAGCTTCCTGACTCCCCTGCTTGCATTTTAGCAAGTGACTTGCTGATTCCAGGACTAAAGTGCTGCAGTAAATATTGAGAGAAGGGTGTATGAAAAGGCTGAGTATGAACTAAAAATAAGAAATATATGGTCTAAGAAGACATTTGCTGTAAACAGAATGATTTTAGAGGAGTGAGGAAGAAGGTTTTAAGAGGTTGCAAAGGTCTTTGTTCCTTGCCAAGAAGCCTTTATGGAAAAGGGATGTGTAGATTTGCAGTTTGTTTGCTAGAAGTCTCCTCATCTGAAAGAGAAGCAGGATGAGTCAGGTGCAGGATCTGATCTTGTACCAGTGAATTCTCCTGACTTTACTGTAGTTTGTTTTACATCAGTGATGTGCCTAATAATATGTTAGCTGTAGTTTAATAAAAATAGAAATATTGGCATGAGTGGGGAAAGACTAATCTATAGCAAGCTTTGCTCATTTTAATCTATGAATAGTGCAGTACTACAGATGCAGTCAGCCATCATAGTAGGCCAGAAATATCGTGCTTTGTGCTCTTGTCCATCTTTGCTCTGAATTGCTTTGAATCTGACCCGTTACATACAGGCATGACCTGTTGGACAACCAGAGAAATAATTTTGTTGGTGGTGCTACTTCAGCTCTGTTCCTTACAACACAAACCTTCAAAGGTATCCTGATAACTGCATCAGTAGACTCATAACATTTACTATCTGTTAGCTGGGTGTGCAAGATACAATCATGACCTCACTTTGGCTCACAAAAAATCCTTTGCTGCTGAATGCTGGTTTATTTGAGAGAATTCAGAGGCAAGTCTTTGGGACAGTCAAGCACCAAGGCCCAAAATCTCAAAGGTAGGAGGACATTTACAGATGTTGCAGGGGTGAAGCTAACAACTGACTGACAGAAAATTTGTTCTTGTCTTTTGATGACAGTTGCCAAATGCTGTTGAAATCTGAGCTATTTTGGGGGGGTTAGCTGCATTAAGTACAGCCTTTCTGTTCTGAAGTGAGCTAATAAGATGGGTGGGATAAACTCCGCATGCATAGTTTGGAACTGCAAACATTTTCCCCTATTAATTCTTTGTCCAAAATACAAAGCTAAGAGGAAAATATGTCCCATCAGATTAATTACTGATAAAGACAGATGCTGAAAAAAGTGATGAAGTACCAGTGTTACAGACAGGCAAAGAACTTGTTCCCATTCTTGTATCCAAAAATTTGTTTCAGGGATGATACAGCAGTCAGGGTCTCATTGACTTTGAGGAATGATTGAGTCTCTGCCACTCTCAGTGGTGTATTTATGTGGCTGTAGATCCAGCTTTTTTCTTGCTTGCTTGAGCCAATTTTCTTTTGCTTAGCCCAAACTATGGTTGGTTTGGTAGGAGAGTCACAGTGCAGGTGTCTCAGCACTGAGCCTCCCTTGTCCCCTGCACTTCCCGCACTCAGATAATGTTGTTTGATTTTTGGAGAGTGGGGGTTTGGGTGAGCAGAGGACGAGGAAATCCTCCAAAAATTATTTGGCTCATCCCAGTGCAGAGGTGGAACGGTGTGGGTATATTGGAGATGTTTATGATCACTAAAAAGGTTTCTCAGGCATCTCTAAACAGAAGCTTTGTTTCCTGCAACAAATTGTAGGCACATTTCAGAATTTATCTGTTTTGATACTGCCCCCTGGTTAGCTCTGCTGTACACAGAGATTAGCTGAAGCTGTCACTGAATGTTTAAGAATTTGGCCAAGCTGAAACAAAATAAGGTACACTATGACAATTATAGAGCTTCTTCCACTTCCTCTTTGTTTCCAGATAAAGCCTTAATATCAGAGAGGCTTCCTAGCACAGAGCTGCAACAGAGTGGCTTTGATTAAGGAAAAGTCCCCATCCTTTGAGGAACTGCAGGTAATAAATATGATTTTTATTTTTTAAAAAAGTACAGTGTAGTTGTGTTTACAGCAGATAAGATTTTTTTGACATTTACCTTCAACAAAAGCTCAAGAGCAAAAGTATCTGTCTTGAACACAAGCATCATGCACAGGTCGCAGTAATTGATATTTATTGCGCTAATGGTAATCTGAACCAGAGAAACCATGTTTAGCTGGCTGTGTGTTCCAGTTCTTTTGTCCAGGTTATTCTACTGGGTAACTGAATGCATTAGTATTTCCTCTGAAAATTAATTTTGTGGCAGATAAAGAAAACATGTACATATACATAAATATCTTGTTTTCTGGCTGGGCAAGAGGCTGAAAAACCAGGGTGTGTCTGGATATATTTTGTTTGGTAATTACTATTTTTCTCCTTTTTTAAAATGTCTAACTCAAATGTCAGTTCATTCTTCTCTATTTCCTGCCCTTATTCAGCTAGACTTCCAAACCAGGCTTAATTAACTTTAAGACCTTTTCTGCCCACCCCTAGAGTTAGTCTTTTCCTGCAACATTTCCATTGTTATAATCTCCATGTGTTGTGAGATGATACGACATTATTACTGCTCTTACGAATTTACAACAAGCTTTTCAGTGTTTTTACTTACAGCTTAGCTCTTGTCAGGAAAATCTCTTGTTCAAATCAAAATAACACTAGGGAAGCACATTTCCAGCTTACAGTACTGATAAAGGGAAGCTGGAAGGCCTGAAAATTCAGGCCTCAGACACAGGGGAGCTTAAATAGATGAGGAAAGCTGTTGTAAATTTTGTGACTTATTTTAGAGCTAGACATTTTTCTGCATGGATTTGATTCCATGTGGGAGTGACTGTGATTTAACACAGTGTTTTGTGGTGTTTTGCTCCAGTATCTATGCACTGGCTTAAGCAGGTCATTAGTCTGATGAATTTTACAACCCCAGCCCAGAGGCGATGATTGCAGCCATAGTAGGTGCTAGTCCAACATGTAAGATGTGACTCCAGGAGTGACCCTGTTTCAAGGCAGGCCATGCTTTTGTTTACAATGTGGTAAGAAAGAAGTCTTTGTGGCAGTGATAAAAGTGAGAGCTGGGGGCTTTCAGCTGGCTGGCCTGGGGTCGCATCTGCTCACAGGTCTTCTTAAGCCAGCACCCAGGATCTAGGCTGGTGGCTGCTGCTGCCCTGCTGGGGCACAGCGCTGTGAGCATTGGGGAGCAGCCTGCATCCCCCCCAGGAGCTGATGGCTTTAAAGTAACCTGGCTGTTTGGGAAGTTCTTATTCACATCAGTGCTGCACTTGTGGGTTTGCTGCCTGAATCCGGAACACAGCTGGAGATACTTCTTAAGCTGAGGTGGGAATTTTTTTTTCTCCTTCGTTAGTGGCTGTGTAAGTGGAACATTTAGTTCTCTCACAGCTCATATTTTAATCATGGCCACTGAAAACTCCTTTCTTGTGCGAATAAAGGCTTCCTCTTCATTTAAAGAAGCCCAAGATCAATCCATATAAGGCAGGTAATACAGCTCACCATTTCACAGCAGGAAAATGATGCAACGTATTCCAAAGAGAAATGTGCCCCTTTCTTCCTGTTTGAAACTTAGGTTGTCTCCAAGTGCAATTACCGGAAGATTCAGTATCTATTCTAATCCTAAACTTTTACCAAGGCTGCTGCTGGCAAATCTGTTGTACAAAGCAAATGTGTTAAATGGTGCAACGGATGATAGATCTCCACAACAGTTTTGTCTTGTCAAGTTGTTGTCTTTGTAAAATGAACCCATTCCAAAAATCATTCCTGCTTTTTCTGCTGTCTGCTTTCTGCCCTTGCTTCTTAATTTCCGTACTGGATACATGCTTTAGGTGGCGTGCATTGCTAATCTGGGCGATACTAAAATGTGCATAGTGTAGCAGTATTTGTTTATGTTTTAATGACAGTCGAAAAAGCTAAATGAACAGTTCTGAGCAAACAGACAGTATATACTATTTCATTGTAGGTTTGGGTTCCTAGTTCAGGTGGTGAAGAGTTTGATACCTTATTAGTAGTATTGATTGGTTGGTCTAATGCTAACATGAATAATCAGGTTCTCTTGCATACAGATCATATATATCTGAAAGACTATGGCAATAAAACCCAGTGAGATAATACAAATCTCTGAATTCAGGTGTAGGATTGGAGGTGGAGGGAGGGAGTATCCTACAAAAAGAATGGAGAAGCTAACCTAAAACTGTGTGCCAGTGGAATGTTCTGCCGATGAAGCTGAACATATCACAGGAACAATTCCCATCAATGGCAGGATTTCCTATCATTTGCATGAGAGCAACATTAGCCCCTTAGTCTCCTCAATTGGTATGTTGTAAGGTAGACTTTGCACTCCTAGAGGATTTCCAGATCAGAAATTCATATCAGATAGCAACATAAAAGGAAGGGGAAAAGGAAGGCTGATCCTACCAAAGCATTAGAAATGTGGACAAAGACAGGAGAAGGAATTCAACTGTATCCTCCAGACATACTGTGGAAGTGGAATTTCCCTTCACACTGTCATACACAATAAGGACAAGGGCATGTGTGTGCTGCAGATAACCCACCTTGTGCCCCGTGAACTTTGCCAGGTGTCAGGAGGACCAATCCAGATGTTGCTGGTGGGCTTGGGAAAGAGAGGAGGATGCAGAGAAATGGATGACTTCAGTGAGGGCAAAGCCAGACAGGCCACTGCTAATTTGTGGAGACTGATAGTAGGCTTGTTAAAATAATGTGTGCTAGAAACAGGGGGCTCTTCCTCCTAAAGATTTTGCAGAGGATGGTGGTGAAACCTCTGACAGAAACAGGAGGGTTTTGATGACATGTAGGCTGACTTTCTGAAAACTGACCTCTCCGAATTTTGAAAAATGCAGAATTTGAAACACTTCTGCTTTTGGTCTACCTCTAACTATGGTGGTGCTCTGTAATTCCTTGCCTTTCAGATAACAGTGTTAGGGCTGGCCTTTTGGAAAGGTCCCTGTACAATTTCTGCAGTGTGTCCTAGGTACCATGCTTGCCTTTTCTCTAAAATATTAGTCATTTTTCACTATAAGTTCTGGATCCTTTCATGGATGATACCATGTAACACTTTCACATGGGGCTCCCAATCTTTTGTAAAACAATTTTGCTGTCTCACACCAAAATACCTGTCTGGAGAAAAGTCTGCCTGAGTGTCCATCCTTGTGCTTGACCCTTTCTGGTTTCCTGGTTGTAAATCTTTACTTGGATATATTCAGAGTACCAAAACTGAAGTGTAGGCAGTGTGAATACCTGCAATGGATTGCTAAGTTTCCTCTCTGCCCTTCCCCTGTCTTTGTCCAGCCCTGGGAAACACAGCTCTTGAACTGTTCCAGTTCCTGTGACCATCCGTGGGCTTTAACTAGCACCTAGGGGGCTGGGCCCCAGGTCTTCTCACTGCCCACCCAACAGGTGTGTATGGCAGCATATGCACAAAACAGACTCATGGCACAAATAACATCCATCTCAGAAGTATGTTACAGAGAGAACTTCACATATTCAGCAAAATCCTATGTTGAAAATATAGCTAGTCTCACGTGTATTGACAGATTTGAAATTCAGGTCAAGATGAGTGAAGCTCAGGTTCTCATGGAATGAAAGGGCTAATTTGTATTTTCACACTGAACTGTAAACATGTTCTTCACAATTTTTTATTCCTTTTTTATATTTCAAGATCAGACTTATTGCAGAATTTAGGAGGTAGGTGGCACGTGAGTTGGTGAGAGACGTGCATTCATGTTGCACATCATTATTCCCAGCATTAGTCATGTTGGTGGGATCCCTGGGTTTGCAGTGGCCTCTGTACGTGGGCTGAGGACAGGCCCTGAAGCCGGATGCCTGTAAGTTTCTTGGCAGCAAAAATGGTAGCTCCTGATCATGACACCAGAGTGTTGTTTGCTTTGTGTTTGTGGTGGAAACATACCTGCACAGACCCTTCAAATGGAGTAGGGTGCCGAACTGAAATCCACAGGTGGATCAAGCAAACTCTCACCATGAATTAAGCTGGTATCCAGCTCTGGGTTTGCTAAGGTCTGTTCTCCTAGTTCAGATTCTGATGAGCTCTTCAAAGGCATGGGTGAGGAATTGTTGTACCTTAGTGGTTATGAGCTGGGCATCTCTCCATTCTAGCAAATCTCTGATTTACACAAATAATCACTGCCTGCTGTGTTCTAGGGTGGAAGGGAAGCCAGTCATGTCAGGGCTAAACTTTGAGGGATTTTTGATTTCTAAACCCATAAGATAACAAAAGGAAAGATACTTGTTTTTTAAAAAAAATACACCAAAATATTTTCATGGCTGACAAATTTCTCATAAAGACAGAGAACCTCTTATTTTATTCTTGGCACTAACATTTGAACATCTTTATTAAACTTCTGGGACCTGAGCAAAAACTGGAGTTATGAACGCATGACAAAAATAACCATGAAGATTTCTTACAGAAAGCTCAGCTGCTAGAAATGATCAGTTACCTCTATGCTGCGAACCTGTGCTTTTTAAGAAAAGATAAAGGATTAGATGGCCTGATTTAAGCCTGTAGTTTTTTTGATATGTGCCCTGGCAATAAAAAAGAATTTTAGAAAAGTTTTTCTATTTTCCATTTGAAATATCAATTGAAGTAATCGATTTACATATGCACAGTGAAGTTCTTTGTTCCATAAAGTGCTATAAATCAGAGGAGCTTCTAAATCATGCCCAGTGAGTTTTACCTAGGTCCTGTTTGCAGTTTCACTCAGCAGAGGCAGGATATGAAGCAAACCTGACAACAAACCTGTTTGTTAACTGTTTGGGTGGAACTGTCTCTGCCTAAGCTGCTGTTTCATGGCATAATTTCAGTGCTAGCATTTGTTTTAAAATGTTTAAGAAACAGTTTTATGATCTTATGTTAAAGAGCAAAACTTCGGCAAATACTTCTTGTTACAATGCAGTGCAGCTGTAGCAGGCATAACGAATAAAGCCCAGGTTTGTGGACAAAGCAGGAATGATTTGTTAATTGAGTTTATCTTTTGCTTTCAAATTCATTTGTTTTATTGTTTGTAACTTCACATTCTTCTCTCTAGTATACTGTATTATTCTAAGGCTTTCATATGCTAAATTAATTCGGTGTCCTTTTCTCCTGTTAGTCACCCTTTATTTAAGGATAAAAAGTACCTCCTGGAGATACCACAGATAAATTACAAGTCAGCTTTTCTGTGATTTGTTTCCGTTATATTGGTTGTTGTTACAAGTCACAAATTAACCTAAGATGAGAAGCTTTTGTAAATCATTGGAGTATCTTTGCCTTTGACTAATATTTTCTCCTACATAAACATCTATAATACCGTATGCTTTTACAAATTATATAATGTTTTCTAATCAGTGGAGGCAGGGACACATTGATTAACTATACCTTTGTTAACTGCAGTAGCAACCAACTTTTAATGCTTTTGGTAGCTAAGAATGGAACAGATTTTCTCACGGAAATTAATCTTCTTCCATATCTGTTTCCCTTGCATTTCTTTCCTTCCTTTATCTTTATTACAGCATGACAACCAGCACGGTAAGGTACTGTGCACACTGACAGACCCACTATTGCAGAATAGACTTCTCACAAAAAAAGCAGTATCTATTCATCTCTTATGCATAAGTACTTTGTCTCTGCAAGCCATACAGCAAACTTATTAGCTCGGGGACTTGCTACACTATCTTTAGGATAAGATAAAGCCTTTTCAGCCAACTTTATGTATCAAGCCACTGCTTGTAAAACACCTTGTCAGAATAAGTTGCTCTTTTTGAACCACAGAGATCAAGAAACTTTTAAAATAAGAATCGCTGGTCATTTAGAACAGGGGCTGTAAAACCTGGTATTCCAGAGTTAGGATGCTAAAGTACCTGGGGCACTTTAAATTTGAGATTTAGGAGACCTAGTCACTGATGTGTTTATGTAAACTCTCCTCTAAGCCTTAAACAAATCTCTCAGCAGGAGAGAGATGCCAAAACTGGATAGTATACATGGTGGCTTTCACCTCCTCTTGGCATTGGTCACAATAAATCCATAGCACCTTAAAGACAGATACTAAGTCACCCCGCACTCTGATAAAACATACCGCATCAAACCATAGCACAGCATACACCTGCTTGCTTCAAACAGTACTGTCTGTAACTGTCCACACTGCAAGTAAAATCCTTTCCTTAAGAGTTTACAGGAGAAATTTGCAGTATCATTTCTGTCTCTTTTCCATTATGAATGAGCTTTGGCAACATAATCTAGATATTACAAAACAGAACTACAAAAAAGTACAAAATACCTCTTCTTTTAAACAATCTGGGAATATTGTGGTATAGCCCAAGAAAGCCAGAGATTTTCCTCTTCCAGTGTCAATTGTAAACAGCTCTGCTTTTGTCTGCACTTAATTTGGTTTAAGTGCCATCAAAGTTAGGCCCAAAGGATTCTGTGGGTATGTATAAAATGCATAGCCTGTCTGCTGGTATTTCTTGAATTATTGAATGCATTAGAAGAGATTTTTGGTGGAAGTAAAAAACCTGAGAAATGAACTTCATAACTGAATGACAGCAAACACCATTTATCCCTTACCTGAGTCACAGTTGGTGAAGGTTCGGTTTGTTCCCAAGTCAGGCAAACTAAAATCAGCAATATCCCAAAATATTAAGCAGTACACAGAAAATGAAGATCAAATAGAAAAATCCACTTCTCTTTTCGTTAAGCAATACTGGGAGTGTTCAGTTCTCCAGTCTCCAAGGTTTTCCAGCTGGGAGTCAGCCTTTTCCCATCCTGCATCCCGGCATCCTGTTATTGTTCCAAATCTTAGTAATACAGTGAGAAAAGGGAGTGGAGGAAACAAGATAAACTTAGCCTTATTATTGCTATACCTACTTACTTGTTGCTGACTCTAATGAGGGAGCTGAATAAAAGGAAATTGGCTCTGACAGAAACACAAAAGTTGGTATGTTATTTAGTATTGTTTTATAAAGAGTTTTAGGAGTTAGCAAACATCTGAATAGTACTTTAAATAGTGTCTGGTATTTGATCAGCAGAGCCTATGCCTGTTTTGCACAAACTGGTTTCAGAGAAGTTTGGAGATGTTCTGTCTATAAGGATTTTTATACCTGCAAGCAGAAAAGCTAAGGCCCTTATAAGAATGTGGCCAGGTTCCTATAAGGCTCTGTCACCACTCGATGTAGATTTATGACCCTAGAAGCAAGACAGCATAGGTGGGCATTCCAGAACAAGAAAATGTTTGTAACACCTTGATTATGGTTAATTTTAAGTCTTGAGAGCACTTAGGGCAAACAGAAGGGAAAGATTCAGCATCTGTGTGACATTCCTGAGGATGGCTTGCTGGGCCGTGGCAAAGCACAGGCATCAGTGTCTCTAATACTGTCACCCACATAAAACTTAGGCCAGGATATCGTTCAGTGAGCCCAGCCTGATGAGCCAGTGGGCTTTTTTACAGCCTAGCCTGAGGACTCAAACCTTTCTGCAGTATGGTGATGCATTCTTCTGTGCTGCCTGCTGTTTTCTGACCCCTATCTGCATTTTGAAACTGAACGCAAGGGTGTATCTCTGGCATTCTACAGTACAGATGGAAGAGGAATTTTTTTACTAAATAATGCAGAAGGAAATCTGAGAAGTGTGGAACTTAAAACTCACTTTTTTTTTCGAACCAGTTATAATAAATGTGGACAAATGTTCAATGTATCTTAAGTAGGACTTTAAATTATAATGTTCCACAGTTAAATACTCTCATGCCCCTATTTGTCATCACAGTCCAGCACAGGTGATGGCATTGATTTCCCGGCTTGCTAGAAGGCTGAGGTTGGTTAGACTGTTTCACATTTTTATGATGTACAGCAGCAAAGATGAACAGCTTTTTAAAATATTTGATGCATTAATTATTCAGAAAAGTTAAGCAACTAATGAGGAGACATTTTTCAAAGTCTTACATAAGGAGACCAACCAGAGTTAAGTTTTCTTACAAGAAAATAGGCCGTTCCTGTGACATTATTGAGAGAAGAGCAGGGAGGATGTTGATAGGAGTTTTCCAGGGAACGGCAGTTATCTGGTCAGGATGCAGCTCAGTGATAATCTGGCATGCACAGCAGACAACGGTCCCAGATATGATTTACTTTTGCAAATGACTTCAACTGTATTTACAACCGTTGCATAGCCTTTGATGTTCATATCTGTGGACTTGGGAGTGAGCATGCTATTTAGCTAATCTAAACAAAGAATGAGGATAAGGGAGCCCTTCACGTCCGCTGCTCAGAAAAGGAGAAGAGAAACCCCCCATGTTCTCTATATATGCCCCGAGACATAGATTATCAAGGTCTGTTTTGATGCCAGCTGCATAAGCTTTATTAGTTGGTTTATTTTATCTCTACAGAAAGTTTCAAGGAAAGAAGTGAGAAAGTTTCTATAGGTATTTTCAGCATGCTGTGTTTCAGAGCTCAATAGTATAACTGGAAACCATTTATATGCTTTGACGAAGGTACTTTCATTTAAATTTTAGAAACCTGATTTAATATCTCAAGACCACATTATGCTTTATACATTTCATCTCTGCTGAACAGATTCTTTAAGTCTTGTTTCTGGCTATGTCCGTTGGGATTTTAACAAATGAAAACCCTATCTTTGCAGCCCTCTCCAAAGGTGGCAAAACTCCTACTGGTTCAGACCATGCCATGCCCTCTGGTTAATCCCAGACATTTGTCCTGCTACTCTTCCTAGGTGATGAATTTCATCATGTTTTCAAAGCTGCTGACTCCAAATGCTAGCAAGCATGTTTTCTTGTAGATCTTCAGCTTTCAGACTTCTTTCTTTTTATCATTAGGGCCAAATCAACAGACTTCGGAAAAATTCCTTGATGACTGGTATCTTTTCATAGAATCATAGAATCATTTTGGTTGGAAAATACCTTTAAGATCATCAGGTCCAACCGTTAACCCAGGACTGCCAAGTCCACCACTGAACCGTGTCCATAAGCACCACATCTACATCACTAAGCACCACATCTTGCTTTGCAAGCAAGGAGGTAACATTTTAAACCAAATACTAATTCACACCAAGTTTTGCTGCTGAGAAACATCAATGCATGATGAGACATTAGCAGATATACCTACCTTTTAGGTGCCTCATTTTATGCCAGAAATCCTATTTAATAGTGAAACTTCTGGAGGTGAAAGGGATAGGTAAAAAGTTAATAGAATCCTTGGCATCTAACAACTTTCCACTACTATGTGTGACTCATGGATGGAGCTGGTGGCACGAGTAAAAGGAGCGATAATGATTTACTTTACATTTCACAGTGTTTTTCTGCATTTCCTTTTTCCAAATGACACCAGGCCTTTTTCATTGGTCTGTTCACCACTGCTGTACAAGTTTTCTTCCATGTTATGTCCAGCTTTCCCTACTGGACCATTTCTCTTTTTCTCTGAGGTTTTCCCACAGATGTTTGCTAGCTGCTGTTTTTTGACTTTGTGGCACCTGGATTAGATGTGTCTGGTTCAGATCAGCATCTCTTTCTGTGAAACTTTGTAATGTTAGCCTATGTTACTTCAGTGCTGGTGTCTGAGCAATCTTCCAGACTACTTATGCTAGTAAAGTTTAAAACAGTCTTTCCTTTCTTGTATAAAAGGGGTAAAACTCAACTTTGCTTTGAAGATGCTTGTGCATAGTTTGAATTTTACATTTCTGGGAATCTAATAACTGTCATCTTGCTACTGCTGAAAGGAACAATGTGTTATAATGGGCAGAAACAGAGCCCTCATTTACTATGCTAAATCTATTAAATTTGACTGCTCTCACTAACACAGATACTTGTGAGTGGGTTAGTATAAGTTAGTGAAATTGATAACTGCACAGAATAAATATGAGATTAAAGCTTGCATCTTTTTTCAGAATTACATTTTGTTTATTGCTGAGGAGATTGGTCAGGTGATCTGAAACTCCAATTTCATTACTTTCTGCTTAGTCAGCAAGGCAGGCTGACTCTTATGTTAATAGCTTTTGGTTATATCTTGTTTCAGTTTTTCACTGTAGTGCTTGTTTGCTGTCTCATCTGATCAGTGCTCTGTGAAGTTCTCGTCAAAGAATTCATGGAAACCATGGTTTTAGGATCAAGTTCATTGCTTTCCTAACCAGCACTAATTCCAGAAAAGTTGCTAAAACAGCCCATGCCTTTCATTGAGTAAACATGGATATTTTTTTTTCTTTGCAAGTGATTCTAATTACGGTGAAATTCCACATGATAAATAAGCCCTTCTTAATAAGCACCGTCATCAAAACCAAAGACTGCTATTGTCACAGCTGCAACTAATGATGTTTTAATTTCTTAAAAGCAGTCATCCTAATATCCAACTCTTCACTGGAGAAGGGCTTTACACTTGGCAATACAGCTCAAGAATGCTTTTGTAACAGTTTGTAAAGGTTAGACCTAGTAGTCTGTCTTGCTAAACCCAGCACATTACAGGCACTATGGAAGTGAAGGTCTGCCAAGATTTGAAATTCAGTCACAGCAGTAATATTGTGTTAGTATTTTTATGACCAGCTAAGAATTATGGCAGGGTAGAGCATAAGCTTTCCTTCAGTTATAAAAATAAACTTGAAATGCTAATTTTGAATAGATCAGATAATTGTTGTAAAATCCCTCTCATTTTAAATTTGCAATTGTATCTGACTGTTGTCTGAAACCTCTCTGGAAGAAACATTACTTAAAGTCTAAAAAATAACAATTACTGCTCCATGTGGAAAGCATAATATCTGCACCATGTTGTGTTGTTATTTCTGGGATTTTTAATCAGGGCAGTGCAGTGCTCTTAGTCATTTCCACTTGGTAACTGTTTTCCTTTTTGTCACAGATGAGGTGCGTATCCTGGAGTGAGTCTGACTCAGCTTCCTTTTGTCAGGTTTGTTAAACAAAGAATGTAGCCCTGCTTTTCTTTTATTTATTTATTTTTTTTTTGTAATATAAGGCGTATTAAAAAAACTACTGAGGTATTTTAGTTAGAACTGGTGGAATTGAACGTTTACTGGGGACATGCGATGGCATTTTTCTGAAGTGTTTTCCAGAGTACTGTTGTGGCTGTACCATATGCATTTCATTAATCTGGATCTCTCGTGGAAGGTTAAATCCAATGCTCCATGATCAGGCAAATCTCTCATCATATATGAGACCTCTGGCTGCATAAAGACTAATGACTGCAGGATTTGCGTCTAAAATGCTCAGCAGGGATTGATCCCAAATGATCTTGTTTCCTTGTTTGGAAATTACAGGAAAAAATAGATGTTAGAAAATGTGCCCATATTGTACTAAAACTTAGTAGCACCCTGAGCAGGAGCTGTAAAACGGAACTGCCTTACCAATGGACTGAAAGAAAGGAATCATGAATCCCTTTGTTTTGTTCATAGAAAACACAATCTGCGGGGATTTTAACAAGCAAGGTTGCAGGCTAACTCAGGCACATTAACCTTGATATGTGATTTGAGTTTGAAGAGCCACTCTAATGCAGAAATTAAATATTTTCCAGAAATGTTTTTTGATAAACGGTCATTTCAGTGAAACTTTTTCTCCCAAAGAACATATCTGCTTTAATTGAAATGTCCTTTAAAATAGAAACGCAAAGCAACACAGTCTTTTCTTCTCCCACTTAAACCAAAATGATGAAAATCATTACCTTTCATTCATTAACACTGCTGATTGTAGAAGCAGCACAGTGTTCACCTCCGGTAATGTAAATGGGAAGCTCATGTTTTGGTGTAGAAGATTTTCTCTCTCTCTATTATGCCAGGTTTGAAATGAGAAGGACAACATCCATTTTAATTTTTGGTAAAGTTTGCAGTGCAAACACTCTTTATGCCTGTGGCATTAATTTTAAAAATAAACAGAACCAGAGTCTGTAGTAGGTGATGGAGGGGTAGTGCTGTGGAGCTGCTGGGGCAAGAGGGACTGGGGAGGTTTCCCTCTGAGCCTTGTCCTGTGTTTTCTCTGGACGCTGTGCTCGTGTCCTGACTGTGTGCTGCGATTCGTTGCTCTGTAAGGGATGCAGCATATCAGCAGGACGGAGCTGGAGAGAAGGAGGGATATGCCCTTCTCTCCTTCCTTCCTACATTATTTACATAACACACATACCCATCCTGATATGGGCTTTCATATGACATTCTCCCCATTGATGGGTCAGATGTTGCCAGCTGAAACTCCTGGCTGCAAGCTCCTGACTTCGGTGGGTAGGGTGACCAAGGGCAGCAGACCTCGGTCCCTGTGCTCAGCAGCACTGTTTGACTTGTTCCGAAGTTGCACGTCTGCTAGGGAGCTCTAAAACAGAAGATTTGAGATAAACTTTAATAAAGGTTGAAATGATGTTGATTTTTCTTTCAAAAACCACTGAAACCTATTTTTTTTTTTTTTTTGCCTTTTACTGTTCTGTGAGAGCCTCAGGGGAGATAAAAAGTCAGGTTACTGCTTGAACTGCAGGCTCTATACCAAATGACCATTCCAGACATTGGAAAGATGTCATCCCAAAAGCTGCAGCACACAAATAGCTCTGTGGTGCTGGGATTCGTGTGGCTAATCAAGTGCAGCAGGAGTTTTATCTTGAGAGTAAGATTATATGGTACTGAGGTGGAAAGAGCAGGTACAACAAAGTGTATGTCACACAACTGGGGCTGCTTTCAGGGTGATGCTGGGGCGCCATTCTCCTCAGTGTCTTTCCCAACGCTTATGCACTGTATCCGCTTGCACACTTGCCAGAGAAGGCGTGTGTCTCACTAGTGCTTTGTTCTGTGCTAGATGAGTCTGCAAATAAACAAGTTCCTGGAAGGGAAGTTGCACTGGGTGTTTACAGGACATGAGGTGACCCATATCTGAAATGCTTTCATTGATGCCCCTTGAGGTCTCTAGATATTCCTTTTATCTTGTTACATTGAACTGCCTACACTCCAGTGGTTTAATCTCCATGTGTGAAGTCATGCCATTGACGTTAGTGTCTCCTGAACCAGGTCATGGATCACCTCTCCCTTCCCCCCCAGTTTCATCATGCAGGGGTGGGCAGAAGAGCTCTGCTGCTGCGCTTGGAGCACCTTCCAGCAATGCTCGGCTGTGCTTTATTGAGGCGCGTGCACACACGTGCTGTCTTGCTGCTGCTCAGCCATGGCCCTGCTGGGAGCACGGCGTGCCAGCCCCAGCTGGTTGGCAGATCACGGTTGGGGCTGGCCAGATCTCTCTGGCATATGGTTTCATGGAGTGGGAGAGAGGCTGCAACACCCTGCTATTGATGTGTGAGGTGCCAGTGACGGGATGGAGAAGTGCGAGGTGTGGGGTCTGGGCTCCGCTGCACGGCACAGACTGTGTGTGAGACTCCACAGGCTTCTGCGACAGAGATCAGATGGACCCGAGTCTCAAATTGCTGCCACCCTTTTCCCAAGGGCACAGGATTTCAGACTGAGGTTTTGTTTTGTTAAAGTAGCTCAAGGGAAAAGGGAAGGCAGTACACGTGCTTTCTATAAAAGCTGTTTGTGGATCTGTCCACTGGGCTGAGCATGTCTGAGCGTTTGCCAAAAGGAGAGTGGAGAGAGCTGCTCTGAAAGAATTCTTGCTGAGGAGCTGGAGTCTGGGAGCCAATGCACTAATGCCTTGTAAACCGGTTCAGTGACTTTTACTCATTTATATCCACTCTCTTTATTATACCCTCAGACCTAGGCTGCCTTATTTCTGGTTTTGCTGCCAAACACTGTGCAAATGCAGATGGTTTAAGTGTATCGCTGACAGTCCCCCACGTATTGTTCTATCCGGCAGTCTGCATTGTGCCTCTTTTAGCCAGTGAGTGTATGTGTTAGAAATCCTAATGGCTTGGAAATCAGTCAGTATAGATTTTTTTCCCCCAACCCATTGAAACTGAGCCATCTTTGTGGAGGCAACAGCAGCTAGTATTTTCCTTTATTTAAATGCTGAAGGCCATTCTCTGCTATGATGTTGTCTCCTCTGCAGTGAAGCTGCTCTGATTTCACTAGTTTGAATTTAGCCACTACGGTGGAATGTGGAATATAAAGTTTCAGTCTTTCCCTAGAACTGATAAAATAACATTTAATTGTTAATGGAAGGAATATATTTATAATTGAATAAATATATTTGTAGCTTCTGACAGCACAAGTGTGATGGAAGATCTGATGACATCTGGATTTGGGTTTAGGTTTTCTTGTTTGTAGTTTTGGCATAAAGAAGTATCCTGCAACTAGTCAGGGAAACTAGTCAACACTAGAAACCTTCAACAGAGATTGAAGGGCTTGGTCTATAAAATGCCAAATTTCGGTGGCTATGATCTTTGCAATGCAGTGGAAAAGTAATTTTTAATCTTCTGGTCACCTGTGAATTGCTCAGTTTGATAGTGCTGGGGCATAGGACTGGTCTTCCCAGCTACATGCTAACACTATGGAGCTGTATGGATCTCATTGCAACTCTGCTAACTGAGGGAATAATGCAGAATGAAAAATGTGTAATGAATAATGAAAAGACTCAAGCTTTAGGAATTAATGATTCATGCTGAAATATATCTGCCTTGGAAAAATTTCTTTTGCTGATATTTCATCTTGCATGTACAAATGGTTATGCTGTGCCCATCCCTGTGCTCTTTTACAGAGATTAAAAAGAGTAAGAGTTGGTTACTAACATCCAAACAGAATCTCAAAGGAGAGAATATGTATATTTAAAAGCACAATGGAAAATTTAGGACAGTTAAATCCTTGCTTTGACTTTTCAGGATTTACATTAATTTTGGAAATTCAGAGAAACAGAAAAATGATTGATCTTGCTGGTTTGCAGAGGTTGTACATGAACAATTCTATTAGGATCTATATTCTGAGCGTGCTGCTGAAAAAGTATGTCACTAAATTAATTTATAGCGTAAAGATATATTTACAATAAACAAGAGGAAAGGTAAATGTTCTTGAATTACTGCAAGTAGATTTACAGCTATTTTGACTTGTCACCAGTTTAACACAGCAGAAAATTATGCTGATTTAACTTTAAAAAGAAAAGGCATATTTTTAAAACACTAGGATTTTCAAAAAAACCCACCCTTTGTGTATTATAGGCACAGTAAGTGCAGTATTTTTAAATGTGCTTCAAGTATGTATGAAATAAAGCAGCTGGTAATTAATATATTGTGTTACAGAGTAACTGATAGCCTCCTCTGAAGGCTGCCGAGGCCAAACCCCAGAGCAACAGATCCCAAATCCAGGCCCTTCGGTGGATGGGGCAGTTCAGCCAGAGCAGGTCTGACCCAGACCTTTACCCTGCCCTCCCCTCAACCCAGCGTTCTGTGGCTGTTTCTGTGGTCTGAAGCACAGAAACTCTGTGAACGTGAGGATCTGGCCTCTTTGAATATTGGACTGAAATAGTTGAATGTTAGCGCGTTTCTTCCTCAAAGCTGTATGGAATAGAATTGACTATTTTACTTGGAAGGGACCTACGATGATCGTCTGGATTTGGCTTCAGCAAGGCTGAGCTAAGATCTCATTAGAAAAACTTTCTTATGATGCTTCCAGTGTTTCCTGCCCAGTGTTTCCGATGACAAAGGAACTGGCTTTCTTGAAGAATTTTGTTGTTTCCTTCCCCGACCTTGGCCGGCGTCTGCAGGTGTACAGCAGCACAGTGAGAAATGCCTTCTACGTGTTTCCTTTACGTTTTCAGAAAGGTTGGTTTAAGGGAGGCTTGGATAAAATATGAGCCATTTGTAACCATCCCTGTGGAGCATTATCACAGCTAGGGCTGCACGTAGGAAATGAGTGCAGAGGTGTTCTGAAGTGTAAGCATTAGATGTGAGCAGATTTTAAAAATCTGGCTTGTTGGAAACAAAAAGGCACCTAACCCAACAGCAGTGAAATGCAGTGAGTCAACAAGCTGGAATGCGCTGTTGGCTGTGGGTGATGCTCTTTCGTGGCTTCCATCTGGGTGGGGAGAGAAAATGCATGTGGCGTGGCTCTGGAGAGAACATTTCAGTTCAAGTGGGAGGGGGTCCTGACTGTGTGGGATTTCACTGTGGGTAAAAGATGCCTTCTCCAGCCCAGCGTGGGACAGCTTGTCTAGCACTGAAATAAGGAAGCACATCTGTGTGTCACAGAGTATTTGTTTCCCATGTACTCTTTGACTGTCATAGCAAAGATTTTCTGTCCTGTCTTATCTGGAGGAAAAAAAATAATAAAAAGATGTTACTGCTATCATTACAAAAAGTAGATTTGTTTTAAAAGAGGTCTAATTAAGACTAAAACAATGGGTACCTGAGCATGATTTGACAGTGGTGCTGCACCTATAGGCAGGCTGAGATATTTAATACACTGCAGGAAAGCCTGTAACATTATTCTTTTTTTTTTATGATGAGTCAGTTTACACTATTTGAGTGGACTTGATCTCTGATAATTATACAAGTGTAAATATAAAGAGCTTCTGCTAAGGCTGTAAACAACAGTTGTGTAAACACTTTTTACAATAGCTTGAATAAAAGTTGAAAGTGTGGATTTACTTCTTTTGCAGTAGTTAGACACCAGTTCAGGTGTCTTGGCTGTGTTTGAAAAAATGCTGTGCTTTTTTTGGCTTGACAGTCTGGAGGTAGAGAGGAAAATAAAGAGCAGCTGTAGTCAGAGAGTTGAACTATTCAACAAGGGCTTAATGCATCACAAATCAGGAAAATGAGAAATTCCGGGTTTTGATTTGCCTTTACAGATCAAGAGACCAACAAGCATTTGAGAAAATGAGGCCACTATGTCATGTGCCTTTGTTAATAAATATGGACAAATATAGTTTGAAGGATAAATGTATGGTTTGTGAAAACTAAAGAATTTAGTGATCTAACAATCTTTGCTTGATTCTGCTTATTGCTGGAATGTCAGAAAATTTCTTTCTTCTACTTCCTAGGAGAAGTTGTGCCTATTAGGCAGACCAGTGTATTTGCATGCACCTTTATTGAGAAGGTGTAGCCAAGAGCCTGGGGTGCTGGAGATATTCCTTGGCATGGAGTGGTCTGGCATGCTGGTTTGAAGGGAATTGCTGGGACTAAACAAGTGGTGATGGTTGGGTGACTGCAGATATTCCTGTCACAAAGTTGAGATTTTGTTTTTTTCTTTGGCTGTTTATGGGTTCCCGTCTCACCCCCTCCTTTTCCAGCCAGCACACTGCATTTCCTCCTTTTTCCCTGCCCAGTCCATGTGCACTGAACATCCTACCCCTGCTCCCTCCTGCAGCTCCTCTGGTTTTTCTCTGGTGCTGCTTGCTTCTGTAGCACCTACCAGATTGTTCTGTGCTGCAGATGAAACCGTGCCTCTCAAACCTCTGAAGAGCAGAAGGGAGCAGTCCCCCTCCTGCGATACCAGGGCATCTAGGGTGATTGAATCGGGCATTCCTGCTTTGCTGATTTTTCCCAGCAACAATAATTATAGCCCACCCAATGCCAAAAATATTTTCTGGGATGACTGGATACGTATACCATAAGCTACTCTAGGACAGTGTGATGTAGGAGCTTGTTCTGGTGCTATGTGACTAAACCGCCTCATGTTAGCTTCATTGGCACCTCATCTACAAAAACGTGTGCAGTGCCACAAACAACGATCAGACCTGCTGGGACCATTTGCTGATGAAGTTTATTATGATGTCCAGAATGAAATAGGGCCCTGTTGTGCTCAGCGTTGTGCAGACGGCACATTGGTTTGAGGTGTTCAGTTCAGACTTAGCCTACAAAGTGCTCTTTTCTCCACTCCTGCAAGGGGTTGAAGGCACCGGGGTAACATTTTTATTGACTTAGCTGGCTGTAGCTTAATGAAGTTTTAGAAGTGAGCTTACTTTAAATTCTGTGACTGAATATCACCAAAAGGATGGTCAAGCGTTGGAACAGGCTGCCCAGGGAGGTGGTTGCATCACCATCCCTGAAGGTGTTTAAAAAAGGTGTAGATGTGCTTCTTAGGGACATGGTTTAGTGGTGGACTTGGCAGACCTGGATTAATGGTTGGACTTGATGATCTTAAAGGTCTTTTCTAACCTAAATGATTCTATGATTCTATGAAGCAAATCTGTGATCAACTTAAATATTATTACCTATTGATTTCCTTATTGACTTCATAGTTTTTGTGTATCATATCTCTTTAAGGATGGCTTAGATTTTTCATTTTGGATTCTGATCTATGACCCACAATTTTATGATAATACAACTAGCTCTGTACCCCATGTTGGGGAGAATTGTCCCATTTCCTTTAGGAGTACTGCTAGCATGAGTGAGGTGATCTGAATTTTGGCTTTACTACCGGAGGCTGATATGACTTGGAAGTGTATCTTTCTGAAGTAGTAAGGAATACAATGGTGATTTTAAAGGCTTTTATTACCATTTAAAATCAAATGCTGCCTTCATTTTCTGGAAAGCAGAAGCTGACTTCTGGTTTTAATTGGATTGGTTACATTTTGTTACATGCATTATATAACTCTTTAGTGTTAGTTACTTCCAGTTGTATAAATGATGCAAATACTCACAAAGCATTTCACCAGTAATAAAAACCTAAACTGATGATGCTGGAAAGATGTATACCATACACATACTGAACTCCTACCATCCCTTCAGGGCAGGCCTGCTTGCTGTCAAGGGTTTCTTCTTCATTCTCTTCAAGGGTTTAATGGTTGTTGTAGGGATCTGTAGGGCCAAAGGATCTTTGAAGTTTAGGAGAGCAAAATGTGGAACATACCCGATGAAGTCAGGTGTGAGGTATTCTGCTCCCTGATGACCTCTCTGTGACCGTTTCTGTCCATCTGTCACAGAGTGAAACTGCGTTGATCTTGCCAGGTGGTGCTCTGGAGTTCAAGTACCCCAAGTATTTCCCATGACATTTGTTGCATGTGCTTGCTTAGTGGATGACCTATGAAATGTCCCCCCTCCTTGGTCACAATAGGAGATTTTTGCTGAAAAGAAAATAAGCAACTAATTTCTCAGCCTTTTGAAGGCATTCAGTTAAAGCCACGTGTCATGTTGCAAGGGGAAGATGCAATCTGGATGCCAGTAAATGCTGTCAAATACACTTTGAATAAAATAGTATGTGGGAATGGGATTTTTTTTTTTCTTTCTGAATACAGTAGCTCTGGTTTGTTTTGACCCATCTGTGCTTCTATCGAAAGGATTTCCTCTGGATAACGGAGCTTGGGACAGGAAGTACATTGTGTTTGGACTTTTGCTGAAATAAGGTATAGACTGTTGTAAAATCTTAAACTTATACCTTTAAAGTGGGCTTTTCTCTATTGCAATTGTTTTTTTTTCACACGTTAGAAACTGGCCATTGGGGAAACAAAGCAAAATTTAAGGAAAAGGAGAGAATTGTTGTTGGTTTTTTTTCTGTTGGTATAGTATTTTAATGCTAATATGTTTTAGAAATAGAAGGGAAAAAGAAGAGTCCCATTTTAAAAATAAAACATACTCCCTTTGCTGTGTGTGTCAGCTTCTGCAATAGATAAGGGTTGTGTCCCACTTTCTCTACATCTGAAATCCCCTCCTGAAGAGCTGTTGTGACCCAAGATATGGTAATCACCTTGCATGCTGATATGACTTCAGCAGAGAGACATCTTCTGCCCTGTTAGTGTCTCTTCTGTGGCTATGACATCTGTCTGTCTTTTTTTCTGTATTTAGGGACAGCTTTTAAAACACAGTATCATTAGCATTGGCCCATTAAAATCAATGATCACACTGGTAGATTAAGTAACAGAACATGTAGATTAGTGATACAGGAAAATCAACAGCAGTAGAAGGGTTTCATCTTTAGGGTTTAATTTTTTTCTATGCTGATAGTGTAATGGTGCTTTTAATTCTGAATTCAAAATGTATTCTGGCATTTTGTTTCATATGAGCAGCCTGAAGTTTTAAAACAATCGGTTTGCTTATGTATACACAGTGCAATAATAACTACCCCTATAGATTCCCCTATAGTTCCTATAGGAACTGTGTTCCTTGAGTTTTGTGACCTGTCCCAAAGTCACAGCCGTACGTAAAATAGCAAAATCTTTCATTACTGAGGACTTTTTTGTAAATGTGAATATCTGTACTGTGCAAAGGCAAACCCTATTATTAATTCCCTCTGATTTTAAAAGGAAATTTTCTCAGTAATCTTATGGGTATTTTTTTTATTTGATGTGTGTTAATTACATCCTAATTCCTTTTGGTTGTAACGTGAAAGAGTAAATGGTGAGGCATATCTTATAGTGGCATATACGACTTCACTTGTAGCGAGAGCTGGTCTGTGTTTTCTAAAAGATCTTTTTTGGCATTTATATGGGAGAGTTAAGAGGATGAGTGTAGATACCATGAAGCAGAAAATATATGTGGAGAAAAGTCATTGTCTTCTAAAAATTTATGTGGAAAATACTTGTGATAATTTCTGTCTATGAAGTTGGGTTCATTATGTAGACAATGCTAATCCAGGCGGTACATGGAGCAGTTTTCTTTCTGGGTGCCTTCTCTGAATAGGCCTCAAACACGAGAGAAAATTCTGGATTTTTTTAGGTGATATTCCAGGTTAATGTTAATAAACCTTTAATGCATCGTAACAATTAGAACATCAGTTGGGACAGAGCTTTTGAGAGGGAGGTGCAGTGAGCTGCTCGATACAAGGTCTCTTGTCTGGGTGGAGAGGTTTTTTTGCACTGCTCTGGACTCTTCCTCGATACTAGCCCAGGTCTGTTTTCACCACAGTTTTTATCTTTCATGGACGCTGTTTTGTGCTGACCAGCTCTCTTTCCAGTGCTTGAAAAATGTACCCCACCTAGTGTGATGAATGAATCGACTTTTAGGAACAAGAGGAAAAACACATTGTATCCATCACTGAGCAGAATCTCCTGGGAAACAGGAGTTCAGGAAGGATGCAAGAATGTGACCTGAAAGCCAGACTAATCTTAAAGACACTTTTTTCACCCTGAGAGGATAACATTTAAGGTTACTTAGTGGATGGTTATCTGTGGCCAGAGGCTCTTGAGTTTCTGAGCAGACCACAGTGGCCATGAAACTTATTATTGGGAGAAGCCAGTACTAAAGATAGAAACAAGGGCTTCAAGCTTTGTTTTCCACAGAGTGCACCAAGCACAAATTTATACAGTATACAGCCTGAAGGAGCTAATTGTAAACCAGTGTGTTTTCATGTATAATCTTTAGAGGCTTTCTAATCCAAATGATCAAATAGGTCAGGATGTTTGTAATCAGCTGTGGAGCTTTTCTCTTGTTCTAGCACGTGGCTGAAGAACAATGTTCAGTGCCCAAGGGAAAAATGGTACGTGGGTCACGTTTAGCATCTGCTAAACCTGTATCGGCAGCCTTTAAAGTGAATTAAGGGACAGATAGGGGCATGGTGGAACTCAAGCTGTTGTCTTTCCATAAAAAGGCGGCTATTTGGGCAATTGCGGTTTTCCTTGGTGAGTGAAGAGAGCTTGGGGCTGACATTCCTGAAACATTCAGAAGCTCAATCAAAGTTCAAGCATTAGACTGTGGGAGATAAATTTGCACCTTTGTCCAACATTGGGCTTGCTTAATATAAGAAGAAGAAAGCACCATTTCAGTATGAAATGCTATGTAGTCAGGATGATATTAAAAATAAAATTAAAATAGACTCCTGGAGAAGGCTTGAAACGTGTCACTGAATATTTAACAAAAGCAACATTTCCTCCCCCTTCTACTACCAGAGATGTTTCATTGAAATGGCAAAATGTTTACAGAACCAAACTAGTTAAACCAGCGTCATTCTCTTCTCTGACATTTTCGAAGCCTTGATAGGAATCTCTTCCTTGTCATTTTTACTTGGCAGCCTGTTGTTCCTTTCTGGAAGTTGTGGCACACTGCTGTAACAGTGAAAATGCACCTCATTTTCAGGCCGACACACTGGTATAACTTACTCTGGTTTGTGTTGAAACTAGTGCCTTAACCACATTACAGGATAAAAGAGATTAATTACAAAGTTTAAAATTCATAGATTATCCTTCATTAGAAAAGAAATTTAAAAATTCAGCGCATCCCACATAAGTCTGTTGTTTCTGAGCCACTTCAAAGCAACTCCTTGGAAAGGGTAAATCAAAGTCAAGAAAATAATTTATTTCCTTCAAATATCATGCGACTCTAAGCATGCTGACAACTAAAGAAAATACTTTGTTAAGTTGCCTGCAAACAAAACTTGTCTTTTTGTAAGCACAGCACAGGTAAACTTAAGAATTATGCTGGATTTATAGAAAAATCATAAATTAGCCCAGGATTTATTTCGACCTGCATTTTTAAGTCTTTTGCTGTCCTGAATTTTTACCTTTTTTTTTTGAATTTTCAGTTCTTGGCTGTTTTTACCTTCAGTGAGTTAAAGGATATCCTAAATGATAACTGACATGAAATGCAGTGCAGATGGGTTTAGGGACCGTCAGTTAAGAGGTACTAAATGACAAGACCTACAAGAAGTAGATCAGGCATTGAATGCAGCAAGCAAACTTAACATTGTTTTTCCATTTCAACAATGAAAAATTTTAAAAGATATAATATTTAACAAATGGTTTTAAAATCATAACTTTATATATATATTTTATCATTCAGATGTAATTATTACTTAGTATTAAGTTAAACTTAGACTATAACTTGTACGTTATATAATAAGATTCAGACAGTTTAGACCTTAACACTTTGGTGTGAAAGTACAGCATGGGAAAGTTGTTATCTGTACTTGCAGTCGGCAGCTGCTGGAGACTTTGTGGAAACTGAAATCAGTCCTCAGCTCTTCCCCTCGAGGTATTCAGCTTCACGGCAGCTGAATCCGATCTAAGGCTGGGCTACCCTGGTCCTGTGTCCTGGCCCCTCTCCTCTCTCACACTTCCGAGATACTCGCCGAGTTGCTTCAGGGAAGTGGTCTGACTGAAAACAGTTCACCTCTGCTAGCGCAGGTGAGTCTAAGCAGGAATTCCTGGCCGACGCTGAGAAGGAGTTGTCTGTCTTTAGGTACTGTAGGAGTAGCACAGCCTGCAGATCGTTCAGATGTTGCATAGAAGTCACGTCAAGAGGCATATCCCACTCAAACCTGGGAAATGGAGTAATGCTTTACACTTGCTAGGTCCACATTCTGGTACCGCAACTGACTTTGGATAGCCTCATAACAAGTCCCATTTAATTGGGACTTTTGAGGAACTTCAAGGGATGAATGTTCCCTATGAGAAATGATGTGAATTGGTCCCGTAATGCTGTTCACTGGTCCTACTCCTAAAGCTCTAATGGTCTGGATTGGTAACTGCTAAATCATTGTAGCTCTGTCATCTTTTCTGATGGATTTACTATTAATGTGACAGTTAAGTGGCACATTAAATATTACAGCCATTATTTCATCTTCTTTTAAAAATATAGTCTAGCTTACTAAGCGTAATTTGACTTCAGCTATACTTGCGTAACACATTATGCCAATATAAATGGTCTACTTCAGGTGAAACTGAACCCTTAGTGAGGTCAAAATGTATGAAGTTTAGCTAGCTGTCAATTTTTATGAATCTGCTCTGAAATTCTTGTACCCACAGAAAAGCAGCCCTTCAAGAGAGAACAGAATTTACAGCTTTTAAAAAACCGTAACCAGAATACGGCAATGCTATCCTTCATATTGGAAACTTAAGAAGCTGAAAATTAAAATGTGGTAGGTTTGCAAAGGATGAACAAAATTATATTGCTGCTACGAGACAAAATGAATGTAACAGAACACCTACCCTTAGAAATAATGACAAAACCAATAATAATAACGAAGATAAAGGAACATTCATATTATGTCTCACATTCAGGAGTGGCATGCAGCTTTTGTGGTGGATGTAGGATAGTTATTATCACAAATGTTACTTTATTGCTAGGTAATTCTTTAATTCTTGGCCTCTTTTAGTGATGTCATCACAGTAACTCAAGTGCAAGTAAGTGCACCGAGAGTTTATGCCTCATAATGCAATTAGGAGGTAGATAAATAGTAGCAGTCTTGAAATCTCCATTTGGGCTGGGAACAGCTCAGTATTGATCACAAAATGGCTTGGGAATGACCAGACTGAAAGATTAGAGAACAGGCTATTTTAAAGCTTCTGAAATAGGCTGAGTTTGTTGTTTGGTTGTGATTAAAAAAGTCAAATAAAACCACACCTCTGCTCCTAAAGGAAAGTTAAATTAAATGACCCCAGAAAGAGATTATTTTGATGAAGATGATTTTCTAAAATGAATGCCGTAACTAAAGTTTCAAAAGCTTTATCTGTAGTTTCTTATTTCTCTAAGGAGCCAAGTACACTTTTTGTGACACAGCATTTAGCCTGAATCAGTTATTCCATTTTGAGGTCAGGCTGCTTTTACATTATCATCACCTCTAAAACATAATGTGATATACAGTCAGTCATAAATTGCCTCTTGTAACACAAGAAATAAAAACATAATGGATTCCCATTGGATTATAAATGGCAGTGGTAGGAAGACCTTCATAATTTTGTGGCTTTACCACATATGAATTATAGGCGTGATCTCTTAGTAGCAGGATGCATATAAATATCTGTAATCATTGTGCATTCATTTATGTGTTCTCCATTATGCTTGTAATGGGTCTAAGGGTAAAAAATACAGTCATGTAGATGACAGCAGAGTGCAGGAGAAAAATATTTCTGATGTTTATGCCACAGTGATTTGTGCCAGAAGGAGAAGCCTTTCAATAGCATCTTGCTGCCCTCTTTGGAGGGTTACCCTGACCTCAGAGGGACTGTGGCCATGGTTAGAAGTGCTGCCTGCTCCTCACAGGTAGAAATGTAGGCATAAAGATTAATGAGCAGGCAGCAATCATTGATTTACTGGCGCCGCCACTTCCAGCTCTTAGCTTAAGTATGTTTAAAGAACGTGATGAAAGCTCTCATCACTTTGGCTTTTCCATTCAGGTTTTCATGACTCATGTAGAAACAAATGATTATTGTTCAGTCTGAAAAGCGATAAATTGTCAAAATCAAAAGAAATCTACGAAGTTGAGCCAAGTCCACAATGGCTATTGAAAGCCTGGTTTGTAGTTAATCTCATTGCTGGCTGCTGATGCCCAGTAAGTGCTAAATAGAAAGAAGATTGTTGGGGCTCACACTGTCGTGGTCAGCTTGAGGCTGACGTAACGTTTCAGTGAAACTGGAGACCAGGTGTGCAGTGTTTCTAAGCTTGCCACTGTTTTGAAAAATGTTAACTGGTGTAATTCAAACAAGGCAGTGCCCTTATAGCTGTCAGCACTAACAAAGACCATCAAAATGTTATGAAGCTTGAGTTTCTGTACCCAGTGATTTTGCCCCATCCTATTGCTTCTCTTATAACCTCATTTAGGGAAAACATGCTTGCCCCACTCCGTGCTTCCTATGTATGGGGTGACCGCAGCGATTCCTGCTGTGTATGTTATAATTGCTGGTTAAAATGCAGGACACTTCTCTTTCCTTTCCCCCCTCTTTTTTGCGCATACATCTCATTATCATAATCTTTGTATATTTTACCTATTTTGCCTCAAGAGAAGGCAACACTGAAATAACACCTGTTTAAAATATTTTCTTAGAAGTGCCCCATTTAACACAAATACCGCACCCCAAATGGAGGCAGGAAACCGTGTTCTTTCACTGATGCCGGTGGTGATGGGGTTTTCCTGGGGTTTTCCTCACTGTGGTGCCGACCCAGTTTCCCCCGCGGTGTCTTATGAGTTCTGACAGTTCTGTCTGCTGCAAATGGAAGATCCCTTTTCTGTGTGCTGACAGGGTGAGTTTCAGGGTCCAACACCACAGTTGTCCACAGGAACATGGCGTTTTCAGTTCATTTCCCGCACTTGTTTAATGAGCTTCCCTTTAAAGTTTTGTGATGACATCAGTGTTTTTTGTAACATTGGGAGACCTGGGTGAAATGACAGTGCAGACTGTATTATATTTCTAGTCCCTTAAAGGTTTACTCCAACATGAAAAACTGGAATTAATCTAGTTATAAGTACAAGAAAATTTTCTTACTGTGGTTACAAGAGCCATAGAACAAAATGGTGTGCCATGGACACTGCTGGCTTGAAAACTACAAAAACCTGGGACAAGAAAACACTGCCCTCTCTCAGGAGGGGCCTGCTGTTTTTTTCCAAGTTCTTTGTTAAATGTCCGGTGTCTGAGGATTTATTTTAATGCAGTTACCTGTGGAATTATTTAAAGGCACTTTCTGTTGCAAATCTCCTCAAAAGGATTCTGCGGTGCTACACTTAATTATTTCAAAGAAGGAAAATGACCTTTAATGTGTTCTCCTGTATTAACCTTCTTCCCTGTAGTAAATAAGATGGTGCAAAGTATAATGTTCATGTACTGGACATTGTATTAAGCAAATAGATAAATGAATATTCCTACAAGTTATACTATATAAACATCTTGCAGCAGGTTGCCCCTTCAGTAATCTGGATAATGTTTTTTCCTTACTTTTGTGCGTATTACCGGCAATTGTTTGGATCATATAAGCTGTATGTCCTTTGCAGCTGAGATAGGCAAACATTTATTGCTCCTATTTACAATAAAATTATTGTCAGGATTTGATGGCAGGGTTAACATTGTGCCACAAGTCGGTAGTCACTCTGTGAATTTTTTTTTTTTTTAAAGAAATGTGTTGCTGTTAGATTGACTCTCTGACAAAATATGTTTTTTTTACAGAAGCGATCAAATATAAGCTTGATTTTAGAGGAAGACATATAAAGGTTTTTTAAACTGAACCTATAGGTCCCAAAGTCTTTCTCCAAAACCAACCCTATCCTAACAACTCCATTTGAATTTTCAAGTAATACAAATTTTGCTGTTTCCTAAGTGCTGTTTCCACAGAATCTGACATTTTTCTGCTTCACTACAGTTGGGAGGGATGTCTGAGTACAAGTGAACAAGGTCAGACTTTTGTTTCTGTGTGACGGTATGTAGCACAGTTGTGTGAGCCCCAAGGCCAAACGTTCAGGGACTGCAGAGCAGTGTGGTTCCTTGAAGTGACATGTTTAACTGTAAGCCTCAACTCATTTAGCAACTTGAATTCGTGTCATTACTTAGACCTTCTTAAATAGTGTAGAAATGCTTTAATAGTTCATCTTTTTTTCCTGGAATGATTGTTGTTTAAATTATACCTAAGACCAGAAGACAGGCTTTGGAAAGCTGTCCTCTGGAACTGTGACTGGGGATTTGTGGGCACAAAAGATGAAGCAGTAGCCAGCTTCCGCACCCGCTGAGCGCACGCCAGCATGACATCTTTGTCTGCTCCCTCGCACTACCCTATTTACTGGAACTGCACTGACTGACTGCATGCAGGGATCTGGGTTATGTGAGGTTGAGGGGTGAGCACTTGAGTGCAGGGATTAAGCAATTGCATGTGCAGATTTGAGCATAAAAGCTAGAAGCAGTGGGTAAAACTGGCTGGAAATACGATCATTAGTAACTCACACAGTTAATAAACTGTATAGATATGCAGTCATCCAACCATCTGTCCGACTGCATTTACAAAGTCCTCCCAAAAGTATAGGATACAATACTCTCAAAATCTCTGTCATTAAGGATACTGCAATATTTGTAAAGCCATTCCATTTCATATTCAATGCCTTCCTAAATAAGACCAATTAACTCTGTGGCTAATATAATGAGAAATCGTTCTGTGATGGTCAAACTGAACCAAGCCTACTGTTTCTTGAACTGAGCAGAAACATGTTCCCATACAGGCTGCTGCTGGTGTGTTCCAGCGTAGCTGCTCGTGGTCTGAAACATTGCTTCCAAGATGAGGAACTGGTTCCTCTAGAATTTTTGGTGAGATTTTAAAGTAGGTTGAGGAAGGCAAAACTTGCAGCCCTAGTTCCCCCTCTTAGGGATCGTTTATGTAAATCACTTCCACAACCTGGGAGAACACTGGTAGCTCTTAATAAGGGTCAGTTAAATTGTAATGAGTGAATGTAGGCAAATGTGTGTGCATGTTAATTTTGCATGAGCACAGTTGCTGGTATTTTAAGTAATGAATTTAAATGCATGCAAATCCATCTAATGCATTAAATTGATAGGTTTTGGAGTCTGAATTTCAGAAATAACTCTGTCATGGACATGAAATGGTATTCAGGGACAGTTTTCCTCTGCTGTAGCTGTAATTTTTTTTTTTAAACTATCACTGCCATTCTCCTATTAGCTAAAAAAAAAAACCCAAACCCAAAATAATCAAGTGCCCTGAAAGTAAACTAAACAGCTGTATGAAAGAATTACTTTCTGAAACCTTTGCTAAATGTTACAAAGTTAAAAGTTGAGAAATAAAGCTGTCAATACATTAAGCCTGGTTGTACCGTTGTGTGGTCTTTGCTGAGGATTTAACACTAAGGATTTCCTGTCTACCTTGCATTTTTGAGTTGAAAGATTCACTTCCTTTTCCCTCCAACTTTCTTGAAAGCTCATAATTTCTATTCCTAAATTTAAGACTTTGCTGTTTCCTTTTTTTGCACCCCCAAAAAACAAGCCATAGCTTTCAGCTCATCAGAATGCTGAGAGAAAATTAGACATAATTTTATGTAAGAAATTGGATTTACGCTTATTCATTTTACGAGTCTTGAAGAGTTTTCTTATAAATTGCCTGCCAGAATTTCATAGCCACCTGCTAAAAGTATCTGAAAAAGAAGGTAATTTTTCCATGTAAGTGATTAGATTACTGATTTGAACTATTTCAGCACTTTTTGTAGTAGCCTTGCAATGTCTCAGGTTGCATGTATTGCAAATAAGTTATCAAAAATTGAGCAAAAATACTGTTCTTGTTGGACATGGGATGTGCAGGCCTGTTGTAGGTCAGTAATTTGCATTTGATTTCTTAAAAGATCTAATCTGCTTTAACTGACCTTAGCCTCTTGAGTTTGTCTTGGTCTCTTGAAGCACTCCAGGAACGTCAGGATGATATTCTGCCTGCGGATAAGATATCTGGAGTTGATCTAGTTTCCCCACTTCTTCAGGTTGTTCTGCCTAATAACCTTGAACAAGAGTATAGCAGTTCAGTATGATAATGCTTAGCATTCTCTTTAGAACCTCATATTCTTTCTCCTTCAAGTGTTGAAAACTTACCTTACGATGAACATCTTCTGTGTGCTTTTTAAAAATAGCAGAGCTTTATTATGAAAGAAGGAAGCATGGACAATTTTCCTTGAATTTGCTTCAGGCCTTTTTCCAATTAGAAAAGCGAGATGGGGTAAGGAATTAATCTGTGCGCTAAATCAAATGTAGTTTGCACCTAGAAGTTGTGCCACGGGAGAAACAAAGCATCTGTCGGTACCTCAGAATAATGAAGCCACTGAAAATCATCAGAGCAGGATGAGCAGGAGGAATGGCCTTGTTTTCCTAAGTTACTCACTGGGAAAGACTTAAGCTGTGATTGATGAGATGCCTTAGAAATGCCAACAGTATCAGTCAGCTGGCATTTTTGTTACTGCTGCAAGCAGTCGCTAAGACAGCTCAGGACTATACCCCAGGGAGGCTGACACTTGGTGGAAACATGCTTTCTTCCTGCATAATTCAGCCATGGTCTTAGTGGTTTCATTTTAGTACCTTGAAAATATATGCTTTGTGCTTCACCCAGTCAATGCTCATGTTAGCAAGAATGGCATAAGACAGCCGGAGTGGAGAGAAAAAAAGAGACCAGACAGTTGGCACTCCTTGGAAAAAGGAAACCTTAAGCTGGCCTCTTAGTTTCATTTATCAGAAGATTCCTTAAAGAACAGTCCAGAATGTGACAGAATGAAGTAAAGTAACAGCTGAGACCTGATCTGCTCATCTGCAGAGGGAATTTAATTACACTTTTGTTTTGCTTATGTAATTTCCTTCTTCCTTCCCTCCTGTCAGGCTGTGTTCTCGTCAAGGGATAGCTGACAAGGAAAAGATGTGAATAGGATGCAGCTGAAAGCTTTTGAGCTCTTGGGGTTTAGGTAGGCAAGGCAGACTCTGATCCAAAGCCTCCTGATCTGTTTGTTGCTGGATTTCTCTCCACCTATTTGAGAGGAGAGAGGGAAGATGGCCAGGAAGGTGGCTCTGGGGCACAGAACCAGGATGGAGGCAGCTGAGTGGGCCTGACCCTTGTTTCACTGGAGAGAGGGTCTTGTGCTTCCCTGTGGGCTGAAAGAGCAAGGCAGTCAGCCTAGTGCAGCAAGGCTAGGAGGCAGGTAAGCTTCACCTACCTTTACAAATTCTCTGTGTAAAAAAAAAAAAAAAAAAATCATAAAAAATCCTGCTCCAAGGTCCTTCTCAGAAATGGCAAAAGTGTTGTGGTTGAAATGCTCACACAAAATGTCTCCCTTTGGAAATGCCTTGCCTAGTTAAGATTTGTCAATGTTTCCAACTGAAGACGGTGTTCTGCAGTTACAAGTGTCAGGCAACCGCAGCGATATCCTCTGCTCTGGCTGCAACTGAAGGACTTTCCACAGGGTTATGATTTGTATGTGCTTCCATCCTTTCTGTGGTTTGGCGGAGCTGCTTTGCTCTGTTCACATTTCAGGCCTGCTGGCTAGATATGTTTTTGTATACCATCCAGGCACTATTATTCTTCTGCAGTGTATTTAAAGTCAGTAGCACCAAGAATTGTAAAAGAAATTTGTTGATAGATTTGTTAATTGTTGGTATGTAATGGCATCTTTAGGAGAACAGCACCGGGCCAGGCTGGTGTGTGCTGCCAGTTGGCACTATGGAGACACCTTAAAGTCAGGACAAAACCTCTCTATAATGCCTTCCGTATCACACACGTTTTCGCTGTGCCATGTACATAAGGACAATATCCAGCAGGAAGAGGCTCTCTGCAGCATTTGAAGGGCAAACAAAGGGGAAGGAGCCTTGATTAGTGAGCCTTGATTGTATTACACAGGGATCAAAGGAGATAAAACACAGTCTATTGCACTGTTTATAAAATAAAGATTCCAATTACAGAAGGTGGTGCTGCATCTGTGCCTCCCTGACAGCTGCGAGGAGACCAAAAACAGCAGCGTTGCATTAACTTATTAATAATTAATTCTTCCTTGGAAATCTGCAAGCTTAGGCATTGCACATGCTTGTACAGAAGACTGGTTTGGGTGAAGGCTGAAATTTTCAAAACTTCCACCTTCCCCCTCTTAATTTTCAAAGGACACAGGTATTCAGGAGCCCAAGGGTCTGTCTACAGCGATGGGTTTGGAGAGCTAAAACAAATTCAGGGACAGAGTACAACTTTCGCTGCAGCTGGGGAATAGGTATGAAACCCTCCTTATCTGGTGTGGGCTTTTTTGCGCTTGCATCGGGACATGCAGGGAGTAGGTAAAGCAGCTTAGCGCAGCTCCTGTGGCGGCAGAGTCGCTGCATGACAGTTGGGGCTCTGCCTTGTGGCTGGGTTCCTACTCCCCAGGCGCTCAGCAGCATGGCTGTTCCCTTGCGCTGCTCCCTCCGGGGATTTCCTGAGCAAAGGCAACTGGGGCAGAGTTGTTGCTTTGAAGAAGCACAGCCGAGGCGTGGTGTTTCTGAGGGTTACTCAGGGAAACAAGCTGCATCTAAAAGGAAAATTCTTCCTCAGCTCAGATGGACGTCGACTTCAGGCACCCGAGATGCTCGCTGATGTCCCGGGGATGTGGGGGCTCGGTGGCCCGGGCTGGCAGCCCGCGTGCTCCAGGGCAGCAGGGAGTGAGCAGTGTGTGTAAACTGTCCCCTCCGAGGCGTGAGGGGACCAGCAAGCCCTGGTCCTGCACTAGGTGCAAGCAGGGACCCAAACTGCGGTCCCCCGCTGAACTACCCTTGCTAATGCGAGGCTGCCTGCTGACCGATGCCCTCCCACTGCGAATTTCTGCAGAAAGCACCCCCTCAACCAATGTATTACATACACTGCTGCAAGCGTAACAAAGATTTGGATGGGTGCTGTGTGGAGAACAGCTTTTTAATTTTACTACGTAGTGCTAGGCCAGCCCAGCAGAACTTGCCTGTCTTTGAGAAATGCTTTTATTAGTTGGCTGTGATGTGTTGGCAAATTAGGCCATGCCAAATGTGCTTGCAGCCTCCTGCTGTGAGGATGCTTCTCAGATTCTTATGCATACCTTAGAGGTGTTTGCACATTATACGGTATTTGCAGTCTATTTGTCCTAGCTTTGATCATGTCCTTGCTGACTGTATTCAAGCTGCATGCCCTTCCCTCTATCAGCATCGATCCTTTTTATAGTATTTTATAACAACTTGGGTATAAATTGTCTTGCCGTTCTCTAATTAGTATTCCTTTCTTACCCTACTAAGGCACATCCTGGGTCTGTTATACCAGCTGATAGTGTGGCTCAACATACACTACTTAATACATGTACCTGAGCACTATGTAGTGCATAATAGGTACTGCTTGTTAAATTCGGTGTTTTATGCATGATTATAGGTAGTATAGTAATACAATAAATGTAATATCTTGAAGGTATGTTTGGGATGCCTCGGATTTAAATCATACAAACTGAATTTTCTTATTTGTCATAGCAGGGGATAGAATTAGACTTGATAAACTTCAAACACAGGGAAAACCTGAATTTTAGGATAGGTGTATTACCCCAGCAGGAAATAATCCATTGGCATGCGAGGGATTTGCTTTGCCGGCTGATGCCACAATGAAGGTATGATTCTGCCTGCAGCTCTGTCATGAGCCTTACTCTCTGCATTTTCAGGGATGTCTTATGTCTGGGCTGACTGTATGGGAGCAGGATTGGCTCCCGTGCCTGCTGGCGGGAACAGAGTAGCCGTATGGTGTGCTTGCCAGAGATTTACAATGAATATACCAAATATCTTTCCTCAAGCTGTGCTAGGAGACTGTGTGTGTTTAGACACATGCTGGATAACAGTACACCATCCCATGTATGTTCCAAGTTCTGTAAAATACCCTCTCAGCTTTCATTTCTTTTCCTGGAGAAGTTACCAGATGCTTCATTATTGTTTTGCAAAACAAGCTGCATATTACCCATATGTTTTCCCCCTTGTTTTTCAGAAGGCAAACTAAACATTGGTGCCCATTTCAAATATTCATTAAATATTTTAGATAGGTTGGAAGTGAAGAGCAAAAGCTTTTCACAGCACAGAGCAGACAGAAAATCCATTCCGTGTGCAGCCGGGCTGGCTGCACAGTGTCTGGGGGTGGTGGTGGTGGGGGTGGTGCTGCAGGGGCCTCCCTGCCACCGCAGCTGGAGCGAAAGCTCCTGGGTGGCGTGGAATCATTTAGGTTGACTTGATGGGACAGGACTAATAATCATATACTTGCAAGAAAGGGAATATTTTAGGGTGTTAGCCAAACCTCCCGGTGAGAGGTGGTAAGAGGTTTTTGATCCTTTAATCTCCTTTTTGAAGAAAGGGCGAATCTAGGGTGGGCTATCAGCAGACACCGAGGTGGTGCAGAATCGAGAGACAGATTGGGGCAGGCTGTGTGTTTTATTTGAAGCCAGGCAAAGGAAGGGAGAAGGGCTGCTCTCTGGGGGTTGCTGGAGCAGAGGGTGGCTAAGGTAAATGAGGCTTAATTACAGGTCTTTGTTTTATATTCTGCCACTTGGCAGTCTCCATTAAGGGCATAAAGCTGTGGCTATACACACATCCTGTAAAAATGTGAATTTTGGGACAAATGCTCCCTTGTCGTTAATATGGTGCAGCTATTCAGGTGAGTTTAGGTCTATGCAGAAAATGAAGACATGACTGGAAGTGAATTATTTAGAAATTAAGTGCATATCCCAGAGTAGGTGTTAGTCAGAACCAGGGGATAGATTGCCATGAATAGTGCCTTACTTCCCAAGTACTCCCTTTGATGCTAATGCAGCTGTGCTGATACTTAGTGATTTGGAAGAATTTAGATGGAAACTGGCAGATATCCATGTTTTGCTTTGTTGAATTTTCAGGAAGAAACTGCTGTTTCAAAGTTTCTGATAAATATTTTGCTGTGTAAAACTCAGCCAAATGATGCATAATTCAACACATTTCCCCCTCTTCAAACTTCTCTAGTAATTTCTATGCTATTTTGTCATGATTTTGTAAATGCCGTTTTGTTAAACTGCTTTGGCGAAGGGGGACTTTACCATTTTTTCATTAATCTTTTTTGCACCTCTTCATCTGATGTAGTGCTATAATAAAAAGTTTGTCCAGCAACTGATGGATGCATTATCTATTATGGAAAAACTTACTAACATCACTTATTGATACAACCTCAACTATTCAGCTGTCAAAAGGTTGATACTTCAGTGGATGACAAGTGCAAGAGATTATTAATATAATTTCTGATGTGTTTCATGTTAGAGTGGAAATAGCAATTTCTTAAGAGCTAAATTTTGGCTGCTCTGATATCAGCTGAAGGGACCAGAAAGAAACCAGAGACCATAGGTTGACCATAGGTACGTAATGGACCTGCTTTATTGTCAAGTGAGAGAAGGGCTCAGCTGGACTTCTTTGGAGAAGAAAAGGCATTTCTGTGAGAAAGTTGGCGGTTTCCCTGGTACTTCACAGGGGTTTGTGGCTGTGGCTTGGCCTTAGCTGCAAGGGGAAAGGTCTGCAATCTGTGGCTTTTCTGCCTTTAGGAGGCTACAGACATTTTTGCTCGCAGCGTAATTTGGAAAGGAATGACCTTTCTGCAGAATACTTGCGTAACTTCCCAAACGGTGCTCCATGACTTTGGTTCCAGCTGTCTGTGCTATTTTACTGTAAGTGCCATAGATTTTTTTTTTTTAATTTTAACCGTATACTGATTACTACATAGTGCTTTGTAAATGGAAGCACCATCATCTTGTTAAAGTCACCTGTACTTTGCTTTCACACAGTCCTCAGTGTGTCATTGTGTCCGTCTGTCCATTGTCCCCCCCCCGCCCCATTGAAAGGTAAGATATGCTGCAATGCCTCACGTTGTTGCTCTGTTGTGTCTGCTGGTTTTCCGTTGGCAGTAATTGCTGTAGTTAGCAGTATGCATCTGTGACCTCCCGCCAATATATGGCATAATAATGCTCCTGTTCCAGTTTGTCCCCGTGACACAAATGAGATAGGAATATGAAAACGAGGAACCATGCTCTGACACTGAATTACTGTACAAGCGATGAGCAGGAGCTGTGACCAGAATACAGCTAAGAGGATTCCTCCCGTCTCTCAGAGGCAGCCTGCACACTGCCTGCTCTGTGGGGGGTAATAAAGCGCACATTAAAGCTGATGAAAATTCTGACTGCTGAGTGCTCAAACTGAAGGGCTCTGCTCTGCCTTTTCTGCCATGGGGGAGTTCTGCAATTTAAGGCCATGATATACAATCTGAATGTTTTATTGCGGTGTTACTGACTCAGCCAGTGACCGCCCTACACTGTTGTTACCCAGTCTGGTTACTTGTGCTTTTGGCGCACGCAGCCCATGTGAGCAGCTGTGAGTTAACCATGGCCAGGCAGGACCAAAAAACCCCAGGAATGCTTGCCCTCTGATGCATTTGTGTGTGAGTTAAGGGTGCTCAGCACTGGATGGCCTCAGCAGACCTAGGTCAGTCATCACAATTTTGTGCTGTCCTCCTTCTATAGGGTAATGCTAATCATGCATGATTTTGATTATTACGTATAAAAATAGAGGTTTGTAGTGCCTATGCTGTGCAGGTCTGCAAGGGAAGTTGCACACGTGCCAGGACAGTGCACATGCAGTAAATCTCTGCCCTGCATGCATATAAAATAAGCTATTTAATTATAAGCTACTAAGAGTTTACAAGCAAGTGAATCTGATTCATGCACCTCGTAACTTGCATGAAAATAATGTCTGCACTTCAGCAGATAAGCATATAAATGAAAATGTTAAAAATGAAATACCTCATCCTTAATTTGTGGTAGTTCAAGGTGATAACTGCCATAGACAAATTAATAAGCTTTATTAGGAAATCAACATGTTGGAGATGTAGCCTAATCTGTTATGCAGGGGAATCATGCCAGCATGTAATGACAATACATAATGTATACAACTCTTATTGATTTTTTTTCTGTTTAGCACCTTAAATGAATAGTAGCTTCTGAACTGGTTAAGTGGAGAAATCTTGCAAAAATCCTGAAGTCTTGGCAGATAAGAGGAGGCAGTTTGGAAAACATGTAATTGCTAAAGCATCATTAATAATGAATTTTAGTTAAACAGAAAAATACCACAGGGATGCTAATCATTAAATATGTTGAAAGTGTTATTTATGTACCTAGTCATGAATTTGGTCACAGTGCATACAGATACCTCTCAATGCAAGTTAGGAGATACCTGTTCTCAATTATCCAGAGCTTCTTAGACCTTTAAACATTGCACAATAAACAAAAGAATCTCCATTTCACAAATAACAGAAGTGCAATTGTCAATTAATGCTACACTTTTGGTCTTGTAGTCCATTAATGCTCTTCTGTATAATGCTGTGGCATGATACTTTAGGGTCTTGCATGTGTATTTAGAAATATGCTATTACTACTGTTCTGCACAGTTGAAATAGCTTTCTTAACTAAAAGAGAAGAAAACTGATTAGAACAGCTAGATGTGGTTAAAAGAAATAGTCATATGTTCCTTGTTAATCGATGAAGTATTCTGTATAGCAGTAATGTATTCCAATATTGTTTTTCTGTATTTAAAGTGACTGGCAACAGGCCAGAGGTACTGAGGCTATGAGGTGCAGTCTGTTTTGAAAACGGCAAACAGGATTTTAGCTCCATGATACCAATTGCCTTCTAGCTTTTACAAAATAAAAGCATTCATAGCTCCAGCTATGAGTGAATTAGTAATACCTCTACTCATTTAATACACTAAAAGCTATTTAGAAGTGTTGGGTTGATGTGATCATTGGCCTTCTGCAGGAAGGATAGCTGGGTGATAAGCGAACTGTCAGCAGTCACCTCCCCCAGAGGTGTTTATTAGCCCTTTCTCAGAGGGGGAGACCATAATTCACTGTGATGAGGTTTATTATACTTGGGGTTTACTCTTTGATAAACGTGTGCCTGTAAACTTTGTCTGGCAGGGTCTGGAGTGTCCTCTGTAAAGTAACTCTTGGAAAGTGACCCGAGAATCAAATCTTCCCACGAGATTAGAGGCCATCCTAAATATTTATTTTGTACATGTGTGTACATAAATATGGGCAAAAAGGCAACACTGTCTACTGTTTGGATAGTAAATTAGTCCCATTTCTCACCTGCTGTGTGCTGTCATTGCTTGGCATTTAAAAGGTAGAGTCACATACCTTCACCATCTGAATGCCTCGGTTATTCTGTACAACAGGTTGCACTTTTTCTCATTTGACCGACATCAGTGTTTTCTGTATAGTCATTCTTCCTTTTCTTTAAAACCGAGTAACCTTAGGTGGTGTTTTGTAGTGGTCATGATGCTTCCCGCTAGCCACATATTTTAGTAGATTAAAACCCCTGTGTGACTGCTGACGGCACGGAGACGTCATAGCTCGGGAGGTGCTGAACTGCCACAATCTGAGCCTGGCTATGCTTGGTGATACAGCTGCAGTCACGCACTCTTGGACTGGTCCTCCACTGGGCAAAGATTGACTTTGTGCTCCAGATAAATGACAACAGCACTGGTGAGTGGAAATACCACAAATACCTTGTCCTTTCCCTCTCTGCCTAGGAGTGCAGAGGAGCACGAGTTGGCCCAGGGAAGGGAGTAGAGGAACTAACCTCACCCAGAAAAAACAAAATAAATCATCCCTTCCCTCTGATTTTCAGTGGTAGGAAAAATATATATCTTTTGGAAGGAAATACAGCAGAGTCTCATCTTTTTGTGTGGCGAACTCTGGCTGCAGTATTTTGTAGGACTCCTTGATCAGGAAAGAGTGCAAGGCAGCCATCTGGTCCCTGCCCATCAGCATTCAGTCCTCCCAGCAATTTACATTCTTATTTTGCTGTGGAAGTAGTGCTGTTTCCAAGACACGGGGGAGTCTAGAAAGGCTTGTGAAGAGAGCATTTTATTCCTTGTGATGCCATTTATTAGGGAGATAATTAAAAATTCACCATAAATGTGCTTTAATTAATACATCAAGATGAGAATGTAAAGCCCTTCGGGTGAAAGAAGAAACTTCACCTTTAAATATAAAATGTACCTTACTTGCTTTAAAGGAGACCTTTGAGAATGGCAATTTTACTTATCTCAGCTTTTTAAAAAGTTGAAATCTCTTTGTAACATGTAGATAATGATTTCAGTTACTTTTTTTTTTTTTTTTTGTAGGTAAGGAAATAACAGCATGTATTGAAGCAGAATACTGGTATTTTCATAGCTGGGAAATTATCCGTTTTACACTTTTGGTAGATAAATTATCTGAATAATTGTAGAAGAAATTCAGACTTCATGTGTAATATAAAACACTGAAGAGAGCTTTTACAGAGAAGAATGCTCTTCAAACTTTATTTTCTGGAGGCTGAAGAAAAGGCAAAATACTTAAATAGGTACCTTACATATAATGGGCCATATCATTCAGAAAACACAATAGCATTATAAATTAATTCCGTGGCTTATTTCTCTCGAGATCTCACTTAGTATCTCAGCATCTAATGTGTGCCTTCTCAGATTGTCTAATGTGCTCTCTGGGTTTGCTTGAAACCGCATTGATGTTAAACCTACCTTATAAATATTCACAGGAAACTGCTTGGGAAAGCATGAACAAAACACGATACCTCTGCGCTCCGCGCTGCAGACAGCAAAACTTTCTGTTGGTTTTTGTGGATGCCTGAGATAAACCTCTGGGGAATAAACTGGGGCTGAGCCCGTCCTGGCCACGCCAGAGCACTTCGGTCTGGCCGTTTCTCTTCCAGGAACGGCTTTGGGCTACGTCTTCAGCGGCCACTGGCTTGGTCTGACCCTGCTGTCTCCAATGAACACAGATGAGCAAGTTCCTCTGAGAAATAGGAGCGCAATCGTAAATTTGTGTTCTTGCTTGATTATACTCGACACTAGGTGGCACCCTTAAAAAGTGCAATGGATCTTTGTGCTTTATTTTTCATTAACATGCAAAATAATTTGAACCTGAATGGAAGATCTCCTGGTTTTTGTTTGTACATCCTGGTTGCAACTGGTAGAGCGTGTAGGAAAAATAATATGACTGAGTATGAAGGATAATGCAAGGTCCTATAAAAAGTTAGCTCATCCAACATCTGACTGCTCTATGCCCTGAGGCTACTGAGGCACTGTGCACTGCCGAGATGATGCTAGCTGTAAAAGTTAAAAGTTGCTGGAAGAGGTATTAACTTCCCCTCTCCATCTTCAAAGACAGGAAGAAACTAGAAGTGTTAGCAGCTTGTGAAAGAGCAGTTGTACAGAACTTTTGAAAAACTGTACATAGAGAGAGAAAGTGATATGACTTTCTTTGAAATATCATAGAATCATAGCATACCAGGTTGGAAGGGACCTCAGGGATCATCTGGTCCAACCTTTTTTGGCAAAAGCACGGTGTAGACAAGATGGCCCAGCACCCTGTCGAGTCGGATCTTAAAATGGTCCAATACTGGGGAGTTCACCACCTCCCTGGGGAGATTATTCCAATGGTCGGTTGTTCTCATTGTGAAGAATTTTCCTCGTGTCCAATCAGAATTTCCCCAGCAGCCACTTCTACCCATTACACCTCGTCTTTTCCATGTGACTCCTTGTAAAAAGGGAGTCTCCATGTTTTTTATAGCTACCCTTTAATTACTGGAACACGGTGAGAAGGTCTCCCCTAAGCCTTCTTTTCTCAAGGCTGAACAAACCTGGTGCTCTCAGCCGTTCCTCATATGGCAGGCTTCCCAGCCCTTTGATCATCTTTGTGGCCCTTCTGTGGACGCTTTCTAGCCTGCCCACATTGGGGACCAAAACTGAGCACAGTATCCCAGGTGTGGGCTGGCAAGCGTGGAGTAGAGTGGGATGTTGACTTCTTTATCTCTGCTGGTGATGCCCATGTTGATGCAACCCAACATCTTGTTGGCTTGCTTTGCTGCAGCAGCACACTATTCACTCATCTTGAGCTCGTTGTCCACGCAGACCCCCAGGTCCCTTCACAGAGCTGCTCCCCAGGTAGATCCCAGCCTGCTGGGATCATTAACAGAAATATTTTAAGAATGTTGAAAACACTCATGTTGTATGAGAATGTTACAGCGTCCATTATTTGTTTAAGACTGTGAAAACAGTAGAGGGAATGGAGCAGGCTGGAGCTGTACAGCCAAGCAGGCAATGAAGGCTGGTGTCTTGGGCTCATCAGACTTGGTCCTGAACCAAAGGCAATATGACATATAGAGGACTTGTTTGATGTTATAAAGCAGTACACAAATCACAAATATTTTTGATGTTTTTAGCAAGAAAAATACTTCAAATGGTTCCGATTATTTCTTTTCCTTTTTTTTTTTTTTAATTATTTTGAGACCGAAACAGAAGTAGAAACTGCATTATAAATTCTTAATCCTCAAGCCTCAGTTTTGTTCCAAGCCTGCCAAACACTGCTCTTCTGCAGAGGTGACTGCACTGGCAAAGTCTGGGTTTGGATCAGAAGGGCTGTGCTCGGGCTTTGGGTGCGCACAGGGCTCTTCACGTGCAAGGGCTGAGGGCACACGCGTGGCTGGGGGCGCAGGCTGGGGCTGCCTGCAGCGCTGCAGCATTGCCGCTGGCTTCAGCTGCTGGCAGGGAGCTGAAAATGAAGTGATGAGAGCAGTGACTCAGGCCCATAATGTCCCTTCAGCCCGTAAGGTAAAATAATTAGTTTGGTTAACTTGTTTTTCCTGAAGTTGTGAAGAGCAGGCTATGTGCAGATGATGTTTCTGAAGCCTGTGTTCTTGAACCAGCAAAAAGCTGAGCCCGTCTGCTGCTGGGGAGGAAGGGGGTTATGGTCATGAAATGGCCTACCTTAAACTGACTGACAGATTAAAATCAAAACAAACAAAAAAAAGCTTGTATTCGACAGAAAGCAGAGAAAGCTAAACATGGGAATTGAATGATATTAGATATGTTTACTTTATGCAAAGGGAAATGAATGCGTTGAATATATATTGCTTTTCTGCAGTCTTACAGTGATATTGCCCTTCTGGATAATCAAATTTTAAAGAAACTGGGAAAGGTATGACTGTAGAAGCAACAGGAGAAGAGAGCAGACAAGCTGAAGGTCTTTTTAGTTTTTGTATGTGGCATTGCCATGTACTCTGATACCATCTTTTGAAAAACGAAGGGCATTAACATATATTGCAGATGTAAACATACATGAGTTTTAGCATTGACTAGGTTTATATGTGGTATTACAAGCACAAGTAGGTATGTGAAGTTTTTTGGTTTTAGGCTTTTCCTCCATTTAGCTTGGCATATAAGTTTCTAGCATTGAACTTGTAGCAAAAAAGGACATACTTCTCTTTGTAGAATAACCAGTACAGGGCTATGTAGAAACTGTCTGGTTTCAACTCATTTATCTCTGTTCTTTGAAATTTCACTCTATGTTTTGAATGATCTCAAGTCTTAAAGACTGAACTAGAGTTTAATATTTTAGGACTGATACTGAAAAATTAAACCAAAGTGTGTTGTAAAACTGTTGTGCCAGCAGACTTAGAAGAGGGTGAAATGTTCTTCAGCTGAAGATTTGAAAATGTCAGTTTTTTCCTGCAGACTGACATGGGCACGGCCATGAGTTTTAACACATGATTCTTGGTAACCCAGTGTGGTTTTTTTTTTTCTTTGTTCTTTGTTTGTTTTAACAGAACTGGGCTCCAAACATCAAATGATGCACCCTGTCTTCTTTAGATCTGCATTTGGCAGCTATTGGGAAGAGTTGTTTTGTGATCTCCGTCTTTATTGACTAATGCTGTTACCCATAGGCTTCAAGTGTGTTATTGTTAAGTGTGTGTCTGAATGTTTAGCCTTCAGAATACACATTTTCTGTTTTCTATTACACATTGTTCTGGTAATAAAAAAATTGTGTGTATATCTGGAAAGTGTGTTTTCTACCTCTGTCCTGATAAAAAGTTTGTCAAGTGACAGTGACACGGGTAATCAGCCTGCAGATCACTGCTGGTGTTGAAGTTCCTAACAGAAGAGGAGGTGCTCAATGTGCTTCTTATGACCACCTTTATTCCAGGGTGGAGTACATACATAATTAAAATATGCTCAGCCTCCGTCATGGTGCTGTCCTTGCATGGCCTCAAATACCTGCCCCAGCTTGCTAGGGGGTGCCAGATCATTCTTTCACAGACCTGAAAGAGTTTTGTAAACAGAGCCAGCTAGTATATTCCTGTTTTAGCAGTGATGAAATTGAAATAAGTGTGTGTTTGATTTTGTGTATCTAATAGTTTACTTGGATCAGACTTATGTGGCTCCTAGCCTTATGTCCTAACCTCTTAGGCCATGCTACACAGGATGTAATTTTTTAGTATTGACATGAAGAGATTTTTAGAGCCACCCAAAATCTCATTCTTTACTGTAATTTAAATGAAGAAAGGCTGATGCCTTCATGTCTGCAGCAAGCATAGGATAATGAAACAAGCTCCATGGGGTTCTTGAAAATGCCTTTGACTTGCATTTTCGAAGTTGAGACCTTATAACATATTCTTATTAGATACAATAATATAGCTGATGAATTACTTTTTAGATCAGAGAAGAGCGCTGATAAGTTGGATTTGGTATTGTAGCTGTCACTGAGGTAGAAAACATTATCTTTACTAGAAAATACATTTTGAAGAGTCTTGCTTGCCTTTGCTTTTGTGGGTGTCACGTATGATAAAAGTATGTATTCAAACAATCAGGATAAATGGGCTTTGCTCGTGAGTCATCAGACTCCATGCTGTCAGCTATACAGGGCGAACGTCTCTGAAGGGGGGCACTGTGCTGTTGTTGAATGGTGAAAGTATATAATTGAAATATACAGGCCAGTCCTTTTTTGTTCTGTCTGAACTAGATGTCAATTTAAAGCTGCTCTCGTTGTCTATCACACATAGTACTTGCTGATGTTTTCCTTGGCCACGTGAGGACAGCCAGCCAGAGCAGGGTACGCTGTGCTGTGCAGCTCCCCTCTCGGTAGTGCTACCCCCCGCTTTCCATGTGAAGGGGCAGCTGGCATGAGCTGCTCATTCCAGCACCTTCCCTCTCCTGACGATGGCCTGCTGCCAATAATTTCAGAAGATGTTTTCCCCAAGTTCCACCCCCTCTAAGGGTAAAATCAGGCTGAACAGGGTCAGAGTATATACTTGTTTCTCAGGCAGGCTGATTTTCCTCCTGTACCTAAGAATAGACTTGCTGAATGGGGAGTACGGCACTTCTATTGAACGTTGTTCCTGACTCATCTCTGGGGCAATGTGTTCAAAGCGAAGTGGGCTAATTAAAGTATGGGTCTGTGTGTGTCAAAAACTTTGTGGTGTAATCATGGAATGTCATCTGGGATTTTTATAATAAGAGACGTGGCACAATCTGATAAGTGCAGAGGAAGAATGATTTGTGTTTTATGCTTTTAATATGCTGCAGAGACAGGGTGAGCTCTGCAGCAGGAGAGTCCTTTACAGCTTAGAGGGTAAGTGTTAGCGGTACCTGCAGACCAGTCAGCACCTCCTCCCAAGGCGTTATACAGCTTAACCATTTTTGCTGAGGAAGAAGTATTACCTGTAGTGAATTTTCTTAAGGAGAGGTTGATTGCCGTGGTTGCCAGAGGTTGTGGAAGGAAGCGGCCTGCATGACAGTCCATGAGAGTTTGGCGAGAGCTAGCTTGGCTTGCGGGTGGATTTGACTACTGTTGCTGAAAGGGCTCGGTCTGTTATGATTAGTGTTGGGGCAAGTCTTCAGGTTTGCAAGGCATATTCATATTCAGGTTCAGAACTTGCAGTCCCTCCCTGCTGCCCCCTTGACTTTAGAGATGTTAGGATTTCTCTCTCTGACAGCTAGTTAAACTTTGTTCAATGTGTATGTTGTAATCCGTGAAAAAATAATCATCTTCTCTAATGGCTGGAAAGAGCTGTTGCAGTTAAAAAATATTAAATAATTAACCTTTAGTCCTTAGAAGGAAGAAATTTAAAAATTACTTCAGTGCCTCAAATTTCAACAGAGGGCAGTGTGACATTGCTATATGCATCTCCGGAGCATTTTCTGTTGTGATGATTTATGTGAAGACTCTTCCACTCAGTGTCCTCATTAAGCTTATTATAGGAGTAATAGCATTGCTGAAAGCACAGCGAAGATGTAAAACAGAAGAGATTTTTACAATGGCTAGATGTGGTAAAGACAGGATAAACTGGAGAACATTTTAAGGTAATGGATGGAGTCAATTACAGCAGCATCCTAGGATCCAGGATAGGAAAAAGGGTTCCGCAGTGAACCACGGGGAGAGGTTATTGTTATGGATCAGTTCCTAGGTGGGGAATATTTCAGTGAGTGAGTCTGGTGTGCAGAGCCTCAGCCTGAATGTTTCAGGCTATAGATTCCAGTTAGATTGAGCTGTTTCTGCTCTCCCATTATCTGGATGCCCCAAATGGCTGCGGTCTCCAGAGCAACAGAGAGCTCTGTCAGGACCAGCTGATTTAAGTGGTCCCCCAAAAGAGTGCTGCATGTCTCCTGTCGGCATCATCTGCTACGCAGGTTGCTTCAGATTGTTCTCTTATAGCTGGTGTCTTACAGCTGTTAATAACTGGTGCCTGGGAAGTAGCATTTTAGCAACATAGGACCTGAAAGGGGCTTTCTGGGTCACAGAGTTCAGTTTCTTGCTATCACAGAAAACTGTATCATATAATCCCCTTCAGAATTTTATCACACTTCATTTTAGAGCAGACATTGCCTTACTCCAGGGGTGACCTAGCTCAGAAGGCTTGGAAATACAGAAACCCAACCTAATTTTCTGTTCACCTACTCCAGTTTTTTGGCTGGCAGAACTCAGGCGAGGAGACCCTACCCCAAAATACCTAATAGGAAGTGTAAAAATGTAATCTGTTAAATGAAACAAACCCAAACAATAAGTTGTCCATTGGGTTTTTTTGCATAAGAAAAATAATAAGTATTTGTGTACACCCTGTAGGAACGCCATGTTTTGTACTCTGCCTGCTAGCTCTACATCAGCAGTTAATTAACAAACACAATTCCCAGAGCTGTGTTGACATTAATCATTGTTGCTGGTGCACAAACACAGATGTTTTGGCATGAAAAGGTGCTTTGGTAGTTGAAGTTCTTGCTGTTGCTGAACAGAACAGCAGCATTAACTTAAGCTTGGTTTAAAGCATTAGGAAAGAACTGATGTTTCTAAATGGAAGAGAGCAAAGAATCACGGAGAGAGGTGCCTGCAAGAAAGGAACAACTGTGAGCAGAAAGGTTAAAATATGTGGATGTTACTTTGGTGACAGCAAGTATTAGATTAACATAAGCAAGGAGTAGTGATCTGCTAACATCAGACAAAACCATGAAAAGTTGTTGAGTGGGAGTATCTCTTCTTGGTCTGACTGGTCCTCCAGCTGTGGGATCTCCTGGGAACTCGGTGGAAGAGGTGGATCCTCAAGACAGCGTATGGACTTGTGCCCTTTGCCATTAGCTCTCTTTCTGCGGCAGAAATCCTTTTAATTCAAAAGCTCTTGAACTTCTTCTATGTTAGAGCTGCAGCAAAGGACTTGTTGGACAAAAGCTGGCTTGTGGTCATCTTGTTCTCCATGACCCATGATTTCTATTTAAATGAAGTTACAGTGTGTATCACTCAATTGTAGTGTATCAGCAAAGGAAAAAGGCAGCGCTAAGCATAAAGAGGAAGAAATGAAACGGTGTTTTTAATCATCCTTACACTCGCTGTCCTCCAAACCTGAATTGCATGGTGTGCGTGTGTCCTCATGAACCCCTGGAAGAAAGATGGGAAAGAACTTTAACCGTTTCAATAGGAATGAGCTTGTAAAGCAGGGCTGGAGCCGAAATCAGGAAGTCAAATGAGAGGGCTGGGAAAATGCGTGAATAGGGAAAATGAGGAAAAAATTATTTCAAGAGACTATTTTATGGTAGACAAAATGAAGATAAGCAGTATTTAACTGGCTTTATTGAAAATTAAGCCTATATTTAGCCTAGCAAATGGCTTTTAAGGGAAATATACTATATACAATTTGGATCCAGATTTCTACCATTGAAGTTTGTTGCATGATGGAATGATATATGCGGTTGCATTAGTTCCAGTCACAAATGGCCTTCTCCCTGGCAGCTGGTCTGCGTACTTATTAGGACTGTTCCAGAAATCACAGTATATTATAAATGTGAATGCACATGCATTTTCCCCTTCTGGAATTATGAAGCAGCTATGCATTGCTGTAAGAATGTATTCAAAATTGCCCCTGATGTTATTTGGTTGAATAATTCTTTCACTGCTTGCTATGGTATCAGAGAGCAAAGCTCCCAGTTCCTTTTACAGACTGTGTTTTGTCATCCTGCAGCATACTGGATACATTCCTGCTCTTGAGAGAGAGGGTTTTCCTGAACATTGCTGATTTCAGGTTGTTTCTAATCCTATGTACAAGAAGGTAACCTGAGAGACATCATTGTTGCTCGTGTTCCATCCTGGAAGGATCCCCAGCTTCTGACTGTTGCTAAAAATCTGTGCTTTTTAATCTCTAGCAAGGAAAGACAGAGGACTGCGGCAGGCAGCCGTATTCGTGCATTAGACTTCTCTGCCATTTTCCAGTGTGGCTGCAAAACGGCAAAGTCTATCCAACATGCCTGAAATGCGTTTGTAGATATTTTGCTTGCTTTACGGTTGCATCCTGAGAAAAGCGGGTTGTGTTTGGCTCTGCGTGCTGAGAGCTCGGGAGAGGGCAGTGCGGCTCCAGGGTTCAGGGGCTGCTCGGTGGCGGTGTGAAGCCTGTGCCGCCTTCCCTTCATCTATCAGCAAACGTCTGACAATGTCAAACCGTAGCATTTCATAAATGTGAACAAAATACAGTTTAACAATCTGACTTTACCCCATCTCCAAACTGCTTGCAGAGATTTTTTTCTTGATGAAATGCCTGTTGAATCAAAATTCAATTTGGGGTTTGATTTAGCAGTATGTATGTTTGTTTTTTCCCTCCAGCTGAGGGGGCAGGAGCCCCCACCCCAGAAGTAGCTTTCTAAATAGCTGTATTGAATGGCAGATGAATTGTTTCATGATATTGTACTATGCTGTGATACTGCGATTTATTGCATCTGAATACTTGATGCCCAGCACTGGTGTTACAGTTTTAGATCTTAGGCATATGCAGTCCCTATGCTTTAGGCAGTAGCTAACAGTATGAACAAAGCACGTTCTGAAGGTATTATAAAAGCAGTGTCTGCTTGGATATTGAGCAGCAGGAGGACACGCTATTATTAAATGATTGTAGTGAAGAAGAACATTTCCTTCCACCCTTAGGCTAAAATTAAGTATTCTCAAGGTCAATTGTAAGAGAATATAGAGAAAGACAAGAAGCATAGGTGCTGTCAGTTGTATTTTCTGTTTTCATTTAACTGTAGCCTTAAAATCAGAATTATTTATAGCCATGATGTATCTCCCTGTGACCCTGGCTTCTCTAGTTCAGGAGTGCCTGTTGTTTGTGCTCAAAAAGAAGCTGGAAGTTTTTCTTTGAGTCTTCCCCTTTTGTGCAGTTTGGACAATAAGAAATGCCTGGAGTTTTCATGGCTTCCAATTTTAATTACAGTTTTTCTGCATCATATGTATTTGATCTTTTCAATACCTGGCGAGTCTTATATGCTGAGACTGCTCAAATACAACTGCTTTTGGACCATCATGGATGTATACTTGAAAAATCTGAATTGATGTTCTAAGAAAACATCTAGGTGCAAACATAAGGAAGTTGAACTTTAAAGGCAGACTTGCACTTGTGACTGGCTTGTGTTGAAGACAGGAGCAGTTGCACTAGGACATTCCCTCGGGTGGGCAAGTTGTTGATGTTCTTTAGGTCTGACTGCATGCAGCAGAGGTGCCGCCTACCTGAAAGGTAACGCTGTGAGCTTTAGCACAAGGGTATAACGTGGAGGTTAGATGATAAATCTTACTTTGAATTTGTTTTAAATTTAGTTCAACATCACTCACGTCAGAATAACTTTTAAACTTTTTAATGCTAATTTTTGCTTTTATGTGTGTGAACTTTGCTGCTGGTGGAAGGTAGTAGAAAAGAAACACAAAATGCTGGAAAATTCCAACAAACCATTTTAAAAGTAGTAAAGAGCCTATTTTTAATGGATGTCAGTGTACATACTTAGAGGCTTCAAATAAGAGGCTATTTAGCCACTCTCCTATTCATCATTCAGCATCCTTTCTAACCTTTTGGGTGTCCTTGAGCAAGTCACTTAACCTTCTTTTGCCTCAGTTTCCCGTTTTTGAAGTGCAGGGAGATAATAATTCTTGCCTACTTCACATGAGTTACAGGACACAAGGTGCAGCCCTTAAATTAAGCATAAATGCTAGCCCTGCTGAAGTCAAGGCAAAATAAACTGTATGATTTTATACTAATTTTATTCTAACCTGATAATCTATTTAATCAAATAGTTGCATGCATGTTAGTTAAATGTAGTTAAATGTATGTTGGTCTCAGGAGTGGCTGCAGAAATGGAGACACGTGCCTATACATGTGCATACACACAATATGTTTTGGAAGTTTTACGTCAGTTGGCTATAGGTAGACATTGCCAGGTGTCGTTATTTATTAAAACAAACATAGTTTGCTAATATGTGGATTAGGAGTGCCTGTGTAACTTTATCAGTTCAGTTGATACGTTTGTGAAAAAAGTTGTATAGGAAATCCAGCCTGTGAAAAATGGCCCCTGTGTACCCTGCTCTGCAACCAGAGAGTTAATTTTAGGGTGTCTGAAAGTTTTCAGACCTCTTAATGAATGAGGGTGAATTTCAATCAAATCTGAGTCAAATTAAGCATGGCCTTCTTTTGAGCTTCCTTGGGTAACTGAATTTTCTCTTTACATTTCAAGTGTTTCACAATCATCTTTGGATATGAAATTCTGGTCCAGCTTGCTACCTGACTGTGTGCTTATCGTGTTTATGATAAGCAGTTTCCAGAAGTTGAAGCTACATTGGCTTTTTGTGTTTATCCCTGTTTGGCAGAGTGCTCTGGTATATGGTGAACTTGAGGTACATACTGAAGCTGTACCTATTTTGAAGCTAAGTGTGTGCTTGTATGCTTTCTTAAAAATTAATGGGTTTTAGCAAAGTAGTAAACACATACTTAATTGGGACTTAATAATTAACTTCCTCTTTATTTGTGTAAAAGGCATTATCAAATGAATCACTGTGGAGCATTTTCCTGTCTCTGTCTCCTAACTCAACATTCACTTCTAAAAAGATGATGCTTTGTTGCAAGTGCTTTTCCCCATGTTCTGTTTTACAGAGCTCCATTCCTCCTCACATTTCCATGCCAAATAGCTGAGTGAGAACCAATCAGGGAATGTGACAAATATTGAGAACGCTTCTATCTTCCTTTGCTGCCAGTGGAGCACTCGCTCTGTTTTCAGGATGTCAAATGATGTGTGCAGGCAATAAGCTTGCCTCACTAGCACTCTGTAGGGGGAAAGAAAAAACTAACAGTGCCTCTTCTCTGTCTTTATAGGTGAAGCAAATGAGTAGATGTCTTGAATGCTATTTTCCAAAATTTATCAGAATTTTCTAAAAAAACAAACACCCCCCCCAAAAAAAAAAACCCAACCAAATTATTATTTACAAGGTTTTCTCCCTTTATTTCAGAGCCTAATTTTAAAGCAGTGTATGTTTTTATGTAACAAATGATTAGATGGTTAGCAGCTGTATACTAATCTTACCCCTCTTATTCTAAGGCAAGTTAATGTAGAAAGGCAGGTAATGCGGCAGTATTATGAAATTAATACTATCATGAAGTGTATTATTTGCTATTCAAAGCTTGATTTCACCACTCCTTATTTATGTAGGTTCAGCTATACTGAGTTCCCTTGGGCCATCCTGGTTTTATGCTGGTGCAAGTGAGAGCACGATCTAGTCCTCTCGTTTGTCTATTCTCAGCATACATCTCCACTTTTTAAACCATCTAGTTTACGTATGTGCCGGCGCTGCTCTCTTCCCCCTCTGCTCCCCTTGGTGGGGGCTGTCTTTTCCAATGGAAGCTCAGCATCAGAAATAGAGGCCAGCTGTTGCACTTCATAGAGTGCAACCGATGTCAAGGGTGCCCAGTGCCCCAGAATACAAATGTCTTGATGACCATGGGTTGGGCACTGTGTTCATATCAACACGTGTGCTCGCCGTTCTGCCTGCAGGGAGCACAAGCATGCTGAGGAGAGCCCTTGCTGTGCTTGTCAGCCCGCAGGCTTTGGTTTTGTCTTCAGATTTCATCAAGGGCAGGGTACCTGTGCATAGGCTTTGCCTGGAAGTCTATAATTAAGGTCTAATCAGGAAATTGTGCTGACTATTCATCATAAAGCTGTATTTTAATAAATTCATATCAAAGTGTTGTAGGTAAAAAAAATTGTGAATGCTCGCAGGTGGCCTGTAACTGTGTGTGTGAATGTCCAAAACTGATCTTTTCATCTCAGGCAGAAGCCTGGTATGGGATGGCTGTAAATTCTGATAATGCCTGAATTAAACAAGTGGCACATACCAAATCCTCCAGTTAATAGGGAGACATAAACCAGAACCACTGATTAGGAGGTATGTGTTGGGCTTTTGTATGGAGATTACATAGGGAGAACTGAGGCCTTGGGGTTCTGGAAAGCAGAACTGGTGCTGAAAAAGAAGGGTTCCCAACGTAAGAAGTGGTCTCAGAAAAAAGAGCGACCAGAAAGGAGGTGGTGATGATCCTGTCTGGAGGAAAGATCCTGGGTATCGGATATAAGTAGGGGGACGAATACTGTGGGATGCCTGGGGACCTTGGCCAAGAAGACCCGAGAGGAATAACTGTGCGCAGCTGCACATCTGGAGCAAGACAACTTTCGGTCTAACTCCTCTGCTGGACAGTGAAGTCGAGACCTGACAAACAAAGATAGCACTGAGGAGGTTGAGGGTAAAAGCTCTAATCTCCTTGGTGTTTTTAAATAGACCCCACTATCCAGTTCTACTACAGGTTGTTGCTTACTCTGTCTCATCCATGACACAAAGTGGGGAAAAAAACCCATTGTGCAGCCTCAGAAACATCTTTACTGTATCTCCCTGACTTTCTGGACCTTTTTAGCAGTTGTCCATTACAACATATGCAGACAAAGCTTATTCTGATAACTCTTGTAAGGGCAAAATTCTCTCTTGGGAACTTCTCAGAAATACTCAGCTATGTTACATTTCTCTCCCGTGTGTTTGGAAATAACACTAGTGTCAATAGGAGAATAACATCACTGTAGGTATGAAGGACACATCTAGCAAGATATTTTCAATAAGGCAGGTCTCAAGACATCCAAACAATTGTTATGATGAGGAACAGAGAGGATATTAGTAAAAAATATTGATTTTGAAGGTGCACAACTTTGGAGGGGCTACCAAAAGCAAATGTCAGTTGTTTGGCTGTTATACAAGTCTACACTGTATTTCTTTTGCTTGACAATCGAGAGTTGGGAGAGATGAAATTGGCATTCATAAGGGAGCTGGGAAATGTATGTTTTTTCTCTCAGCAGCATGAGTGATGTGCAGGTCTTCCTCGTGCTAGCCTAAGTTGTTTTACAGAACATAATTCCAGTCTTCTGCTTTATTATCAGTGTTCTTCGAAGAAACAATCTGATCTGTGTTATTATATTAGTGTATTATTTCCCTGTTTCTTTTTCCCAGTAGGCAGAAACTTACAGTGAGCATTCCTATATATTATAAGCTTCCCTTGTGCTTTATTACAATTTTTATAGATAATGTTTCAGTAGTATAATATTAGTTTAACATCATTTTATGTGAAGGATAGCGAGGAGGGATAAGGTATCACATTAGTCCTTCCCATTGCTGCCTTGGATTATGGGCCCGAAGGAAAGAAAAGTGGTTCTGACTGTCCTTGTGTATTGGGATGGCAAAGGGCGTGGGTTTGGAGAGACTACCACGTCTGTCCATCCTGCTTGGCAGCTGCTGTGGTTTCTTCTGAGAAGTGCAACAAACATAAATGTCATCTCCTCTAAGAAGTGGTGTAACCGAATCCTGCGTTTCTCACTCGATTTGGAAAAAATCTCCTTCTGAAGGGCCCTTCTTGGGATAGTGTACTCACATGTTGCCCGTGTAACTAGATAAGAGTCAAACACTTCTGTCTTATAAGTAATGTAGTTGCGGTAAGATCACCTGAATTATGAAACAATCTGAAAATACTTATGAATGAAGAGTTCATTCATATTCTGTCTCTCATCTGGTAATTTATACTGGGGAGCTTTTCTGTCTAGTTGTTTTGATCAGCTATCTGGAAGAAGCCTGTATGTAGTATTGATGTAGAATTGATATAGTGAGTTGCATAAACTTTCCCTATTGCATCTTAGGAAGAAAATAAATATTCCAAATAGTAGAGGTTATGAGTCCCAGTGAAAAACAACACTTTAGCCTAACTGCACATACAGACTGGTAAATATACTGTCTTCTGTCAAGGAAGGAGAGCTATAAATGCATATTAGCTGAATCTATGCCAAACAGTATGACTGCACTTGGATCGTCTCACTGATAGAGAAAGTACTACTTCATGTCAACATAAATTTTTAGATTATTTTCACGGTGGGAAAAAAAGAACTTGTTTTAGACCTACTGCTAGGTTATATATCAGAAATACAAAATGCCGATTGCATAAATTTCAAACCCAGGACAATTTAGAAAGATGAAATGTTCTAGACATCTTGTGTTATCTGTGGCAATTATGTGCATCTTGTTTCTCAGAGAGGTTTATTTAAGTTTATGTTTAGTTCTAGAAATGAGAAAAGAAAAGGAAAGGTGTCGTGCCAGAAATCCAACCTGCCAGAGGGATACTAAAAGGACTGTAAGGGTAATTCAACTTCATTATTTTCTACTGAGACAAGTACAGAATAGAGAATTTAGAAAGCTGGTTTATTGTTTCATTTACACAGAGGATGAGCAATTGTGAATGTGCCTCCATGAGGCTTGCCTGTCTGACAAGAAATCAAACAAACAAATACCTTCAAAAACTGGACGAGATTTAGGTAAGACTAGCCTTGTGTGCTTTACACCTGGCCTTCAGCAGCAAACCCTGAAGATAATCTCAGAGCTGTCCTTAATTTAATTTGGGGCAAAATACTGGGGAAGGGTTTTAGCAAGGATTGTAATTGCTCAAACCATTAAGGTTGAAAATAGCTGCTGACAGGAGTTATTCTCCTGTATGACAGTATCTAGAAATTACAGTCTAGGGTGCGATAGCCTTTCATTAACATCAGCACCCAGGATAATGATACAAGTAAAGCTGTTGTACTTTATTACATTCTTGCTGTCATTTAATTGCTTGATAATAGGTTTTCATAACAATGGAGGCCCATGGAAAGTTGGCTGGAGTAATCCCAACTGGTGTATTAACTGTAGCAAAGTTGCCATTAACAAAGCGAGTTGTTTGGGGAGGTCATTCAGAACAGATGGCTATTATTTAGGGAAAATAGCTGTAGAACTGTGTCTCATGAGAGAAGCTGAAGTTTCCATATGTAATACAAACTATATGAAAATGTGCAAAAGGGTTCCCAGGACCGGGTAGACAAAAGAAGTGCTATGCTGTAAAACTTCACAGCGGAGCTGTTGTGAGCAGTAAGTGCTGAGAGGTGGAGTGTGGTTTTTTGCTTGGTTTTTAAGGTGGTTGTATATTTTCTTCTCTTAATGAACTTAACCATAAGCAATCTATTCCTGTTTCATTTCATGAGCTGGTTTTGCCTGCATATATACAAACCTCTCGCAGAGCGTAGGTAGACTGCTACCTTCGAATAATAATATTAATAAATATTAATAATACAAAATGATTACATGCAAATGTGTGCTTACATATGCAAACATGGGGGTTCAAACATGGTGATGCCAATGTTGAAACGCTGCTGTTTGCTACATTTGATGTTAAGGAACTCTAGTGGGATTTTTTTTCTCATGAAAGAGTTCATGTCTCATTTGATCACTCTGGGATGCAGTTTTAAGAAGATTAATTAGTTGTGGTGGAGTGGACTGTGTATTTTATTTTCACAAGTATTGGACAAGCTGTTTTGTAATTTAGTTGTAATTTCCAGTGTGAGAATGGGTACACAAGAGGACAGCAGTTGTAACCGTTATGGTTTTGTTACTGGGAGGTGAGGCTGAGACAAAATAAGAATGTTTTCCAGAGAGATTTCTTATATGAATTGAAGTTGTAGCTGCCCTTCTTTTCCATTTGTGACTCCCAGCTTTCACTTATAATTTTCAATGAATAATAAAGGAAGTTAAACTACTGCAAAAGACCATATTGAGCAACAAACTTTTTTTGAAGAGCCCTTTTCCTTTCCTCGCCTAGATTAGAAATAAATACAACACTGTCTTCTTAAACAATTCTAAAATTGCCGGATACCCAATTTTCCTCCCATATGAGGCATCTTAACTTCCCGGAGAAAGGATTTATTACTTCTTGGGATTCTTTTACTTTTTTTGTATTGATATTAGGAGCTATTGTGGAAAGCATATGTGTGACAGTGCCGTCGGGTCTGTTACATTGGAGAGCGGACTTCCACCGCAGACTGGGGTATAGGGAGGGTGTCCAGCCGTGTAACTGGCTTGTGTACTTTAGGCTGTATTTTAAAAGGCTGAGTGTACTGCTGAAATGATATGTGTTTTTGCATTAAATATAGATCAAATACTGGAAGTTGCATGGCCAAAGTATGTGCACCTCAGGTCTTGGCTTTCTCACAGGTCTGGAAAGGCCAAAGCTTGTCTGCCCCTGATCTGACTGAAGGGTGATTTTAGTAATTGGGAAGGTGGAGCTGCAGCCCTGACTTGCTGCTGGCCATGCACTGCCCACTGGGCTGTAGGTTCTGGTCTCTTCAAGTGGCTTTTCCACGCTGGTGCCAGGATGGTGGAAGGCAGGCCCAGAACTGAGAATTAAGGCCACTGACTTTCTGAATAAGGTGCAAGATGCACTGTTCATTTCTGAAACTTGGCAGGTCTGCAGGCATCACAAGGGACGGCTGTTACACACAGAGGCAAGTAACCTTTAAAAGAAAGCTGTGCCGTGATTCCGTGATGTCTAGATGACTTTTCCTTTCAGACACATTCATCTGCTCCCATTTCCACCCTTGTAAAAATGGTGGTTTAGATACTACCAAGAACTTTGCTGTGGGACGCTCACTGTTTTATGTGTAGTTTAACAATGCATGTCCAATGCCTAATTATAAATGTCTGAGTAGTTCCAACTGAAATAATGGGATTGCTTACGTGCTTATATCCCTGCTTGGGAGGAGACTGTGCGCAACTGCTCTGAGAGCTTCCTCTCTGATCTGCTGCTAACAGAGTTAATGGGGTAACAATGCTACTCCACAGAGAAGATGCACCATCCCAGCCCTTTCAACTACAGGGCAAGGCAACTTGGAAAAAATAAGTGTAATCGCCACATTAAATATGGAAAAAGTTTGTAACTTGCTTGCATGTGCTCTGGCACAAATGGTGATTGTGACGTTGGTGAGCTGTTGTATTTACTGCTTTGGGGATTATGAAATGACTGCAGTTAGTTCATCTCTTGCAAAAACATCTAAATAATTCATGTGGAAAGCAAATTGTCTTTTTGTTTAATTTTTTTAATGCATCCATAAAAGTTTATCTATTTTAAATTAATTTGTTTTTAGTTTGTACTACAGTATTTCTCTATTAAATGCAATCAAAGCAATGCAAAATATTTTTCAGCAGAGGGCTAATCGTTTGCAGAAATGGCTCAGTGAGTAAGGCTGGACCAAAGCTATCAAATGTAAGTCGTGGAAGACAGGGATGCAGAAAATATTAGATAACTTAATCCTTCAGATGTTCAAATGCAAGGCATTTTCTTGGAGAGAACGATGTGTCAAACTGAGAAGAATTAATACAACAATGAGCACTATTTTTGTGTGTTTATTTTGTTCTAGTGATATAGTAAGAATATTGGGGCAGAGTAACAGCAGGGTATCATACAGTCACTGAATCATTTAGGCTGGAAAATACCTTTGAGATCATCAAGTCCAACTGTTAACCCAGGACCACCAAGTCCATCACTAAACCATGTCCCTAAGCACTGCAGCCATGTGATTTTTGAACACCTCCAGGGATGGTGATTCCAACACGTCCCTGGACAGCCTGTTCCAATGCTTGACCACTCTTTCAGTGAAGAAATTTTTCCTCCAGAATTCACTGAAATTAACAGAGAGAGCTCAGCGGGCTCTGGATCTGACTTGGGATCACAGTTTCTTCTGTGAGAAAGGTGATCTGCTCTCAGAAGAGAAGTTCAGTGAGCATAAAACTTTTCATTTGCATGGCAGGCCTTTCAAGCTAAATTTGTGGCAACTGCCTCTTGGGGATGTAAAAGTTTCAGAGGGAACAGTCTTGCTTCAAACTGCCTGGATTTGGCTGGATTTGAAGCGAGCACATTTTCTTAGTTTTGTTGCCGGTTTGCAATTTGAAAATGTAACTCATTCTTTTGTTATACAAACCTCCTCTGTGTTTGTGCATAAAGCGATGCCTTTAATCAAGTTTTACTCTAATGGTGGGGAATGTTATTAATAATATAGAAAAGCTATTTCATGTAATTAAAAGTGGGGAAGAAAGTATTATTTTACAATTATGCTGACAGTCTGTCTTTGATCTTGGAACCTTTGTCAAGGTATGTTAGTAATAAAAATGAATGCCCTCTCATTTCAACCTTGGAGTAAAGCTATCATTATGTTTACGAAGCCAGAACTGCCCTGTGAAAGTAAAGTACTGTTAATTGTATTCCGGAACAGGATCGGTTGGCTTTTTTAACCTTTCTTCCCACGTCTTGTCACTTCTGCATTATGAAGCTCGAGTGAATTGCCTTAAAAAAGGAAGTAAGTGGTAAAATGACAACAATTTTTGCAAACATGTAAATAATTTAAGAGGTTAATATAATGCCAGGGCATGGGGAGCTGGATTTGTTAGTTTACAGTGGTGTTGTGTGAATGGTATGTTTGTAGGTGACTTGAAGAAAGCCCAGCACTCTTTCTGGCTTCCTTGCATGCCAGCTTTGCTTCAGAGCAAAACAGTAGCTGTATTTGATAACAGGATTTGGCCCTTGTGTACAGATACTCTGTATTCAGCTATAACTGAATCATGAAATAAAAACTGTTATTTTGTTGTACTAAAATCAGTGTTTTCAGGCTTGAACATCAAGCAAAGAACCCTTTTCATGATGTTCAAGTCTGAAACCACAGATTTTTTGTATATATATTCCTGTAGCTTATGTTTTACTTCTCTGCTTCTCTCTCCTAAGCTAGCTCCAGCTTACTAATGCCGATGTTGGTAGCACAGGACCTTTAGGAAGTTGGAGAGAGTTGCAAAATCTACTTAAGAAGCTGGATGGATATTCCAGCAGGAATGCCATATAAGCAGCAACAGCTACTACGCTAGCAATACCTGAGCTTTGTGACTTAAAACTAGCTGATATACTTAGCCTTGGCTGTAGGTTGCATTAATCCTATATAGCCCGGTGCTGAGAAGATGCAGATTTTTTTGGGGGGAATGGATGCATATTTCTGAAAGTCATGCTGATTTTTTAAGGGTGGCATGAAAATTTTACCCAGGTCTGTGTGTGTTGACTCCAAATACTTAGTTATGTTATGATACAAGGCTATGTTTTTGCCTTTTTTTTAATTATTAAACAAAAAGTAAACATGACTAAATAGGTGACAAGAAAGTGAATGAAACCTTGCCTGCTTTTATTTTCCTCCTCTCAAGTTCTTGTATTTAGTGTAAAGACTAGGAGGCAGCTTTGGAGTATGTTTTAAGAGCCATCATTCATGTTTCCAGAATTCATTCAAGGTTTCCAGAATGTTTTAACATCTAAATTAAACATGATGGCAACACTGCTTGGAAATTATTTTGCTTACAAGTGAAAAGAAACAAAGACTGTATCACATGTGTTGTACTCCAGTGGGGAATTGCCATTTTGGGTGGATGGATGGATGTGCGATCACGGAAAGTATTCATTTGCCTCTTGTGTGTGTTTGTGAGTGACAAGATGTATGCAAGTGGGCATCACACCTGTCTGCCCCTGCTGCACAATGTCACTTGTATCAAATCCTCTAAAATGAGTCACAGAGTTTCTGGTGTGTAGCTGGTTGTGAAGACTTTGCATGGTCCCCCGTATTCTACTGCTTCATCCCCCCATGTTTACTGTCTTGCTTGCATGAATCTTGCATGCATGCTCTGCTCCCTACCGCGATTTCACAAGAAAAAATATTTCTTCCTTTGTTAGCCTCCAGATAGCAGCAGAATACCTGCTGTCGATAGGTTATTACTTGATTTCCACCTCCCATATTTATCATGTTATTAATTCCCCTTCATGATATTAAAAATGTTAATTCAGTGTTTGCTAAGTCTCCTGTTTCCCAGTGAGAATAAGACCAAGCTGTTTAATCTTTCCACACAACCCGCTGCAATTTTTGAGAATTGTTATCATTTTGATTACTCTGTAATGCACCTCCCAGAACAATTATGAACTCTGTAAACTGAAGCTGCGGCAAGCTGTTTGTTGGAGATTCGGGCCCTGGTGAGGAGGCCTTTGTAAACTGGCCTTGAAATCTGTGCTTTCTAGCCAGCCTGTGTTATCAGGTGTGTGTTTGTTTTCTGAGACATTGACACACACATCCTTAGATGAGGAACTTTCAGGAAAAAGTGGCTTGGGCATGGTCAGAGCACGCAGTGAGGTGCTCTAAAGGAGGATGGCTCCAGTTGTGTAAAGCAGTTGAGCCCAGTAAAGAGCCCTGGGCAAAAATTTTGAAAATTAAAGTTATACATGAAAGGGGGAAAATGAAAATGGCCAACAAGCATGAGAAGGGGTGTTTCTGAGGGATACAGCCGTTTGGGTGGCAGGTTCCATGGAGGGGCTCAGATGATTGCATAGGTGTGCACATAGGATTTAACTTCTCTCAGGTTCTGTAGAAGCTGGTCTGTTCACAAAATATCGGAGCTGGATTAGCAGGAATATTACTTTACATCAGCAATGGCCACCTCATACATGGTCAAATGGGAATTCTGAGGAAATGTCTGCCTCCTCGGTGGAGTTGGGGACTTTTTCTTTTTTGTTTAATTTGAGATCTTGCAACATCTGAAATAATTTCCTTAATCTCTCCCATATTCTTCTATGCTGCCTAAGGTTTTCCCCACTCTTTAAAAAAATGTATCTTTTCAATTCTTTGCCTATTTGGGGCAAAATCTGCACATTGTTGTGACCAAAAATAGCCCATTTTATTTTTTGTTGCTAAAAGGATCGCTTGTTTTCCTGTATAGACTCTGGGGAGAGAGTAGTGGAAGCTTACCCTCTTTCTGCAAGGAGAAAGCTGCTGGGTGAAGGATCTAATTCTTTCACGCTCCCCGGCACTGCCATCCTTCGCTTTCACAGGTCTGGTGAATCGTGTCCCAGGCACATGGTAACACACAGGAATTCTTTTTATTTGGGTTCCAAGTGTGAATTGCTCCAGTAAAATCAAACTGTAGAAAAAGTAGCTTGTAACTACTTAACGAAGGAATAACAACAGGATAAAAATAGAAGAGTGTTTCTGCTGTAGAAGTGTGTCTTACAATTGTGTCTGGCAGTGGGGTAGGCTTTGAGATGAATAGGTATGTGGGTGACTTGAAAAATGACATCAGATACTTTGTGCACCATGAGTTAAAGCATATACGTTGCTACCCACAGTGACTTATTTCAAGTGGCTTATATTTGGCACAGTATGCCTTTAGATTACAGAAGGAAGTGCTAAGCATGGAGCTCTTATTGCTCTGCTCAGGCTTAGCAATTATGAAGAATAAAAAATTTACCAGAGCTTAAGCTCTTAGATAGTTATAAACACGGGGAGAATTAAGGGACAGGAAAATTATAGCAACCCAGCTAAACCACTATAATTAAGGCTGAATTGCTTTTTATATTATAGCATTCATGAAGTAGAATGTTGAAATAAATGAAAAGTAAAAGCTCAAATACTGTTTCAGACTTAAATTTTGGTAGGACAAATCCATTTTATAAAACATCGTCTGTGTAACTTTCCGTTTCTCTTGTCCTGCTCCTATTCTTTCTGGTGCTGCCTTGCCCTCCAGATTCCAATGTCTCCTGAGCTTCCTCAGCTGGGAAGACTGGGTTTGCTCCTGCGCAGGTACAGCCTGTGAGTACAGCCTTCTGCCACACTCAGTGCCATTTACAAAAGGCTCCTAAATCGCTTGTGTGGGTTTTAAATCCTATATGTTATGGCACTGGAGATGCCCTAATATCCTTCACATTCAGATTAAGACTCGCCAAAAGACTGTAGGTTTTTGGTAGTGGTTTTGTGTGTTTTTGGTGGTTTTTTTTTTTTTTTTTTTTTTTGGGTGGTGGTAGGTGGTAGTTTTTTGTTTGTTTTGTTTGGTTGATTTTTTAAAAAATTTAACTGATTTGTTTCATACTTTCAGTACTCACACGCTTTTACACAGTAGACCTGTCTGCCTGCCTGTGCATTAGTCCTGCTAACAACTTCTGAACCCAGTGGCCTGCTTCCACTGAAGCTGACAGTAATATAGAGGCTGCAGAGGTACTAAATTCCCCCAAGTTTGGTGAAAATCCTCAGCTAGAGGAAAAAGACCTATATTAAAGCTCCTTCGGGGAGAGTCAGGCAGAACTCAATCCATGCTTGCTTTGAGAGGCAGCAGCCACACCAAACCAGATAGCACATGTTATCAGCCAGGCGAATGGAGGACGTGGGAAGAAGCTGAAAATATATAAAGAGGAGGCTAGCAAATACAGGACATGGGTCTTGCTGTTTGTAAGCTTGTTTGGATCAGCAGGTTTGTAATGGGAATAAATTCCAACGTGTGCATTTCAAAGGCACCCCTACAGTTTAGGGAGAAAGGCTTTCTTACTGATGGGGAAAAGCACCACACAGAAGTAACCTGAAGTCTTAGAAAGTGATAAAATACACGAGAAAGCAAAACAGTCTTTGTGGAAAGAAGTCTCAGGCTGTTGGTGATATTATTATGTACGTGACAGGTGTTACTATGCACATGTAGGCTGTAGTAATTTTATGACCAGCTATATTCTGCATTATTCTGACACAATGAGCCAGATCAGTGACACTGCTTACTGCCCTCCCCCTCTCAATTTAATAAACCATAAGGCAGTTCTTTGGAAACCATAAGATGACTTAAAACATCTTGCTTACATCAATATGGGACTCCCTTTAAATTGTATCTTGAGTTATGAAATGAAAAAACTTGGAAGCAGCTCTGAATGCTGTTCGTGTTCATAGCAAATGGGTTTCACAAAGGAGGAAGCGAGGCCACCTTTGAGCATTCTGTAAGTCCTAACCGAGCTGGACGTTGAACTCAGCATGTTCGGGGGGGGGGGGGCGGGGAACCCTGATTTCACCCTGAATGAGAGCAGCAGTGAACCTCTTTCTCTCTTTCTAAATTCCTTTTCATGTAAGTTTTACTGTGTCTTTGTAACCATCTGCTGCCGAACTGTGCACTCTGAGCTTGTGCAACATTTAAGGTTTTTTTTTTTTTGTTTATTTGTTTGTTTCTGTGGCTGTGGAGAAGAGCTGGAGGATGTGAGCTCTGAAAGTTCAGAAGCAAAAGAGCAAATAAGGCAAAGGGCATCCCAATTTAAGGGGATTCAGATTTTTTTGTTGAAAACACAGCTGGTTAAAAAATCCTGAGAACGTAAAATATAGTTATCAGGCTGTTGTCTCCACCATCTTCCAAGATCTTAATTTAACCCTAAATGTACCATCATGGTGTCCCTGGCTTGTTGGCAGCTGGAAGGTGGATATGTGACTATCTAAGCTCTCTGTATGTTTAAGATGATGAGGAGCTATTTTGGATTATAAAATGTGGTTGTTCTCTAAAGTAGGTTTTGGTAATGCTGGCAAGACTTTCCCGCAGGTGAATGATGTATAACAGGAAGGTAGATTTTGACTCAAAGCTTGTTAAGTGGAAGGTAATATGCATTTTCAAGGGGCAATAACATGTTAAACCCGATTTGTCTGTAACGTATAGGCCAGAAGGCAGGTTGGAGGGTGTCTTTCCATTGGTTCTAGGGACAGTAGGAATAAGCCCAAACAGATTTTAATTAACAGGAGCAGTAAATATATGTATCCTCTAGAACTCTGAAGAGGATATTTTAATTCACTTTTTACACATGATATTTTTTGTTTATAAAAAGAAGTTGGCATGTTTCAATTTTTATTTTAAGCAATACATAGTTAATGTTCTTTGTCATGTTTTCAGACTGGTCAGTCTATTCCAGAGGTCCGCAGCTGGAGTCCTTGGGTTTTTACCCAGCAGGGCTTTTTGACTTGTCCAGTGCACACTGCAGTGTGATGGGCTAGAGACGGAGCCATCTTTAGGTATCCTTTGAACTGTTGAGATGTTTACTAATTCTGTCTTTGTAAAACTATACATCTGCCAGGAAGGTTGGGGATTCGTATAGTGAAAGGGAAAAGCTTATTGTCTGAAAAGCAGAATGATCATTTGGAAGGCCCCAGTCAGCGCCAGACTTCGGGCCGCTGCTGACCACCAAGTCCTGATTTCAGGAGTATGGAATGAGTCTGCTGAAACAGCCTTGATGTGATAGTCACAGGGTTTTGTGTGGCTTTTTGCTAGAGCTGTAATAGGAGCTGTTACTACTGAGTGGAAAGCATCCCCAAGGTTACGCTGCTGTAGTGTGTTGGACTGGAGACAGCTTGAGTTCAATCTAGTTGAGTGGTTTTGTTTGTTTTGTCAAGAAAAATAACTATAATGGTCGCTAAATAACCAAACAGAAACGAGAACAAATGTTTCAAGGACTTTAAGTGGGGATTGGAAGCTATAGCAAATTTAAACCACAATTAACAAGCTGTAGATTACTAGAAGATTCTAGAAATATTATCTCTCTGCAAAGAAGTTTCAGAAATCAGGAATGTTGTTTAACTTCTGTGATTTTGCTTTGAGAGAAACAAATGCATTACATGTGTGCCAGGTGTGCAAATTCTAAAATGCGTGTGCATGTCCCACATTCTTTGTGACTCCGTGTTTAGGTCCTACATTGTAAATCTCCCAGCTGATGAAAAGTTACTTCATATGAATTTCTTTATGGTGCTGAGAATTTGGCCCAAATGTCTTGAGCAGTACAAGGGTAAGGACTTACCAGTTTAGGTTCTTGTTTAATCAATGAACTCTTGTTTAAGATGTAGGGGATTGTTTTTTTTTTTCTTCTTTTTTTTTTTTTTAAAAAAAAATAAATCTGTTTCTTCTGTAGCTGGAAGTCATTTTGTAGGGTGTGTGTTTCTGGGAACAACAAACAAAGACTCAGCTTAGTAAGATATCTGCAGTGCAGTGGTCTGGACTACAGACCAATGTAATAGCTTGGTATCAGCATTAATGGGCGTAATTCTGTGGAAACTCTTCATTTTCCATGTGATTGAAGTGACTGGCCATACTAGGGAGGATTTCCAAGGACTGCTTTCAAAGAGCAGTAATTGCTGAATCCTGGATTATCCTGAGGTTTGCATTTTGGTGGTCTTGAGTTCCAGTCTCTCTAAGAGAGCTGCATGAAGGTCATAGTGGTTAGAAAGCTTACAGACACTTAGGGAGGCGTAGACATAATGTATTGCTCCAGCAAGGCGAGCGCTGTCAGCTTGCTTGTGAGATCAGTTCAAGCTATCTTACTCCTTTATCTGCTGTTCGGTAACTTCCAGTAAAATGTGCTGAATGTTTCTCTTCTCTTGATACAAGAGCTCTGAGGTGGCAACCTCAATAATGTGGTCAAAATCTGGAAGATGCAAACCTGCGTGTGGAGCCCTGGGTGTGGAAGCTCTAGAGGTTACAAGGCTAAGATAAAGCTTGCCACAGACTTGGGGGAACACAGATCCATGTAGAAGCATCCCCTAGAATTGACCAGTAAATCATATTGATAATTGACAGTTTTGCTGGTCGCTTGATTTCTTACAGGAAATATTTTCTGTGTTAAATTTTGTTAAGCTTGGAGTAATTTAAAATAGTCTATAAACAGAGAAACAGTATGAACATATTCACAAATGAGCACCAGTTTTACCTTCACTTAATTTTGTACAGAATGTAGTATGAAACTCCAAAAGACTTAGCTGTAGAAATGATTTGGTGCCTAAGTAGGATAATTTTGAATTATGGATTATGTTAAAAAATAAAAAAATCCTCTTCAGATATAAGACAAGAGAGAAAGAGGAGAGGTGTGCTTATTATATTCAAGAACATCAGTGATTCCATTTGTTTTATGTATTTGCTTGTCATTTTAATGGTTTATTATCAGGGATCCAGTCAAAATTGGCAATAAAAAAGAACATAGCTTTACTTTGATTCAAAGTCTGCAGCAGATATGCCAGCAGAAAGGATAAATAAGGCATGAAAAATATGCTGTTAATAAGGGAAATACAAGTAGTTCTAAGCATATTTCACATGCTTTTTCTTTATTTTGATTTCAAGCAGTGTTGGATGCACTTAAATTATTAAGTCATAGTGAATAGTACCTTGAACATGGGTTGAAATATTCCATTCTAGAGCATACTTGGGTTTGTTCTTGTAAATCTATTCTTATAAATAATTTTCAGAAAAGAAATAAAAAAAATACGGTCCTCTCTGATTTTGTGTACTTTACAGAAAGAGAATATCTTCTTTAGCAGAACCTCATTGCTATTCACTGCAATTCCCATTCCAAGGCAGGAAATATGCTGGAGGATTTTGTGGCATCAGGACTGTATATTATTCTGTCCTTCAATGGCCAAACACAATGTATAGGTGAGAGAATGTAATGCAACTAAATATAGTTCAGTACTATCACTGTTTTTTGATGCCAACAAAACACTGGCTGGCCCAGCGGTGGGTTGATGGAAGGTCAGCTGGCCCGGGGTCAGGCAATTAAACTGTGTTGTGCCCTTTTGGACCAGTCTCTTCATCTAACTGTAGGACTGTTATGGGACAAAGTCTCGATTAAAAAGTATGAAAGTGGAGTAGCTGTGTGTACAACTGGATTCTACACTTCAGGTTTCCTTTGCTGACACCTTTCTTCTTCCTGTGGGAGGATGAGAAGATAAGAAATTAAATGCAGCAATTTTAAACAGTGTATTTGCTATTTTAAGCAACCAGAAAACTGACAGGGCTATGACTCTTCTCTGGGCTTTGTCAGGTCTGTGGCCACATGTACATTCCTCCTGCATGCGCTTCATGAAGTTGTTTTTCTCTTTCACCGATTCATTTTTTTCATATCTACTAAGGGTGTAGCCAAATATCTTGATACCTTTTAAGACAGATCTAAAAAGACCCCCAACCCTTAAAAACTTGAAGTGAGAGAAAAATTTGTACGGGCGATGGCACTACCTTATACCTTTTCGCTTGGAAGGCTGGGTCTGTCTGTACCATGTTAACTTTTCTTGTACGTGATTGCTGCTTCTCCTTCTTACTCACCAGACTGGAAAAAAAAAAAAAAAAAAAAAGACTGCCTCTGCTACAGTTTTCTAGGACAGATCAATCTGGAGACTGTGGCAGAAAGAAGAAACTAGCTTGCTCTGTGTTAATTAGCAGCCTAATACAAACATGATGAGGAAATCCATTGCAAGAAAGAATCCATATCCATTTTAGAGATAAAGCTGCTCTTACCGTTGATCTGGAGCTCTAGATGCCACTGCAGTTTCTGTGTAAGATCCTCAGACCTGTAGTGCAGCTTCTGTGTTAGCGTGGAGGAGCTAGAGCAGCTGTGCAGGCCACCCTGGGGGCTCCTGCGCCTGGATCTCCTCAAAATACATTGGGGAGGGACAGCTGGACAGGGGGGAAAGCAACAGTAAACTTCAGAATAAACTGAAGAGGGTATGGAGTTAAAAGGTTATTCATAGGCTAGGCAGGTATGGTATATATATGATACTGTTGGCGTAGAAATCTGCTGAGGGAGACCTTGTTGCTACCCCATTGATTTCAGTTGCATTTGGGAATACTTTGTACTTTTATGACTAATGCTTGCCTGGAAGTCCCAGACAAAGTGGAAAAATATGTTTAACACAAGACAATGGAAAAAAAAAAGTTTCTTTTCTGAAGATGAGTGTGTGGATGGACCTCCTGATCTTTCAAGAAAGAAATCAGTAACATCTGGCGAGAACCCGTGACAGATATTTGCTGGAAGAAACAAAGCAGAATAAAAGGGGGGGCAAGAGAATTTTTGTGGGTTCAGAAAGGAGGAGAAGCTGAACCAGGCAGCAGTATAACACAGTTAAGTTAGCAGAGGTGAGGCCTTGTGGTAGCTCGCTGGAGCATGGCTTCAGGTGCAGTTACTCAGTCTTGCAGTTGGTAGGTTGGTTACACGACCCCAGTGGGGCTTTTGCAGTTGAATTGTGCTTGCTGTGCTGTATCCAGATCCCCAAACCCTGATCTTGTCTGCTTTTAATCATCCCTTGGCCTGAACTGGCTGCAGTGAAGGCTTTCTTTGTGGTGGTTCTGCAGGGCTTGGCCCCAGCTGCAGAAGGCAAGGCTGGCCTTTGCCTGGTATTCTTCACCTGCTTCTTTTTTGTTGCCTGGAGTCCTGGTCTGTAGAGATTGGAGATCTGTCACATGGATGACTGGGACTTCTGAACAATAATTGTATCTGGCTGGAGCAAGTCTAGATGTCTCAAAGCCTGAGCTTATGTTTAGCACATATGTAGATGAATTAACTTTGACATATCTAGGGCATTTGGGACTGATTGCATGTGCTCAATAAATATGACACCTTCTGGACACAGCAGCAGTCTACATACGTGAGAGCTGAATTGTCCAGGCATAATTCATATCGCACCTCAAGGCTTAAGTACCTGTTCAGACACTCCAAACAGTTTACGAGTAGTTGTCATTCATATTACCTGTCTCCAGATCCCTGAGATTTACTGTTCACTTGTTATGGAATATATTTTCATGTGGCTAAGAGACCTAATGTGCAGTAAGGCCATCACGTTCTGTGTAGGCAGATTTCCCCAGTTGTTACACTGGAGTGTTGTTACACTGGAGTAAAAAACCTGAAAGTTGGTTTTAAAATCTGTGTTAGAAGGCTGTTCTCTGTCGGTTGTGTTCAAGACTGTGCTGGTTGGAAGTGTAGCCTGGTATGGAATTGTCAGTGCAATAGGTTGAGTACAGACAAACATGTGCTTGTATGGAGATCTCCGAACTGCTGGGATGGCGTTGCATTTCTAAAAAAAGAGGTGGTGGTGACGGTGAATTTAAGGGTAAAAGGCTGTGTCTGCATCAGGAAGGAAAATGGCTTTGAGTTCTAAACGCAGTTCATTAATCTGTCCAGTGGATGGGTGTCCTGGTTTCAGCTGGGGTAGATTAATTTTCTTCCTAGTAGCTGGTACAGAGCTGTGTTTTGGATTTCGTATGAGAATAATGTTGATAACACACTGACGTTTTAGCTGTTGCTAAGTAGTGCTTACCCTAAGCCAAGGACTTTTCAAGCTTCCCATGCTCTGCCAGCGAGCAGGTGCACAAGGAGCTGGGAGGGAGCAGCCAGGACAGCTGCCCCGAGCTGGCCAAAGCGATATTCCATACCATGGACGTCGTGCTCGGTATATAAACTGGGGGAGTTGGCTGGGGGCTGCCGATCACTGCTCGGGGACCGGATGCACTTGTATTGTGCATCACTTGTTTGTTTGTTTGGTTTGTTTTTTTTTTTTTTTGTTTTTTTTTTTTTCTCCCATTGTGTTTTATTCCTCTCTCATTCTCTCTCTCTTTTTCATTGGAATTGTTGTTCTTATTATTTCAATTATGAAATTGTTCTTCTCTCAACCCACAAGTTTTACCTTTTCCCCACTTCTCCCCACCGCATGGGGGGCGGAGGGGAAGTGAGCGAGTGGCTGTGTGGTACTTAGTTGCCAGCTGGGGTTAAACCGTGACAAAGTTTATACTCAGAAAGCAACTGTCCTTGCTTTGCTCCCCTTCCTAGATGTCCCAGATCCTTCCTCCTCCCCTTTGCCTTAGGGGCTGTTCTATTCTGTGCTTTCTATTGCTTTTGAAATCTCAGAGGCAGCACGTGTGAGGGAAAAATAGTATTTCCAGAAGAAGGGAGGCCAACTTCTGTCCAACAGTATCTGGAGCCCGTAACACTGCCTGTGGCCTGGAGCTCATGCTTTGTTCTCTGGATCTGCTCCCTTTTCTTAGGCTTTTTCTGATGAACAGCTGAATGCACTAGATGGTCACGCTTGAGTGCTTGTAATTTGTGGCAATTAGTGGAGGGTTGAACAGTGTGCACATGTGCAGGAGAGTCCAGTATAGCATCCTGTGCAACCAGACAGAAACACGTATGCCCGTTGAAACGAGTTTGCTCCTCAGTCAGATAGGAAGCGTAGCTTCAGCCTTTTTAAAATAAGGCTGCTGCTGATACGACTGAAAACATCCTATGCAAAAATCAGGTCTCATTTCTAGCCCCAGGGCAGTGATACTGGGACCTCCACTTGGGAATAAGGCAAAAGCAAATTCCTTGGGAAGAATATGGCTTACTCTCACAGTACACAGAGGCCTGTTCATTTTGCATCAGTAGTTTCCCAGTTATTTTTGGAGTATCTGGCTAGCTGTTGCAGCTGTGAAAATGGTGGGCTTGTGAATACTTGCCCTTTCTTAGAGTTTGGTCCATAATACAAACAATGCAATCCTGAAAACCTTAGTACATTGCAGACAGAAAAAAATTGTTAGGGATCCACGTGTACAACTAATTTATAAGCAGCAGTATATTTTATGGTCCTTCTCCCTGCATAGACAACTTCTACTGGGTAGTGATGTGGTCAGCTCACTAGCAAAAGGTATGCTTAAGGGTGATAAATTCAGAAAGGAAAGATATTAACCATGTGGGTTTGCAACTGTAAATTTGCTTGTATAGCCATGGATGCAGTCAGGGAGCCCAGTGTCAGGGCAAAGAGGACCTTCTGTTAGACTGTGCGGCAGGGAAATAGAACAATGAGTTAGGATATTTCTGTCCCTTGGAAGGCAAACTTCCCATTCAGCCTCTGCTCCAAGGACAGTGTGACACTTACAAGCTGAGCACAGAGCAATGACTGAGCTGTTTAACCTGGTGACACTCTCAGGGCTTAAACCAGTCATTTTCTCATTTCTTCATTTACTCATTCTTCACAACAGGTGGACAAGGGAAAACATGATGGTTTTTTTCTTTTCTTTTCTTTTTTTTTTTCTTTTTTTTTTCCTTTTCTTGATTCTATACAGCATTTTAGCTACTGCAGGTATTCTGGGATTGACGTTTTAAGGCAGTCTCTCATTCTTCTTACTATTCAACTCTATTTTAAAGAATATTCTTGCTTCTCAAAATTACATTGCTTTGTAAAAGTAGAAGGTGACAAAGACTGCTGCCTGCCTCTGCATAATGTCCTGACTGATGGCTGAACACGGAAATTTCACTTAACACCACTGTAACACTCCCTAGCCAGCACAGCCTGATTTGCAGGCAAGGGAGCAATCTGGTGTTTCACTCTGATGCAGAACTCTAGAATATGTGCAGATCAGATACTCATTAGTCAGACAGAGGAAATACAACATCTTAATTAGAAAGGGAGTTGTTCGTGGCTGTGTGTGTACTGTATGGAAAATAACATGTTAAAGAAGCAACTGGGTGGGAACTATTTTAATTATTTTTTTTAGTTGTCAGTTTTATTGCCCATTTTGAATGTGAGCATAAGATGTTGTAATTTTTTGTTTGTTTCTCTTTCCACTCCCTGGTTAATATCTACTTCATTGATCCTGGTATGACTGTTAGATAGCTACAGTTCTGCACTTGACACTGGTTATGTATTTGCCCCACAAGGTTCAAGGATTTACAGAAGTTGATGGGAGTCTTGGTTGTATAAGAAATACAGGATGAAGGAGATACTCCACACAGTTTACCTTCTTTATCTAAGAGTGAAAACAGTTGCTGAAGAGGGAAGAAATAACTTTTTATGAGCTCTGAATGAAAATAGCAGTACTCCATCTTTCCATGAATCTGTAATTCTTTCTTTTTCCCTGTCTCCTTAGCTGTAGGAATGTGATGTTTCTAATCTGCACTGTTGTAAGAAAAAGCGTCGTGATAGATTCACCTAATCACAGCATCATTCTTTGCAAAATAATAATTTCCATGTATTTTATTAAGCTGTGGGACAGTAGATGCAGTGGAGACAGCTGGCATCTCCTTGGCAGGAATCCTTTTGAGATGCATTGCTTTTTTTGGTGTTCCTTTTATAACCTCTACTCGTTCCCTTTGATGCTGATGTTCTGTTTTAATAGGACTCATCCTTTTACAGGAACATCAGAGTGATGTGAATAAGAGTTTGTCTGTTCAGCTTTAGTTTCTTCTTGCTATCAGCTATGTGTACCTTTTAGCCTCTTTAATTTTGGCGTTTTCTTTCTCCCCTCACCGGAAGATATGTATCAGGAAATATGATCTCTTAAAAACTTTATTTCAGAAACTAAAGTAAAAACATTACTGTTGCTGTATTTTTGCATAGCACTGGGAATTTAGGGTGTTTCAGCATTACTGAATACTGAGGAAGTGCTACTATTAGTTCACAGACCTGAGATTCTATCATCTTTTGAGAACACTATTCCATCCTATTAATAGCAGTGGAGTTGTTAATGTTTCTTGTGGTTATCAATTTAATGGTACTTATTTCTAACTTAATTTGCCACCTTCTTATTACTTGATTATTTTTTTTTTTTTAGCAATACTCTTCCAATACTCAAAACCTCCTTTAAGCTATGTTACTGGTAAGATGGTGACTTGTATTTTTTGGTTCCGAGTCAGTGTTGTTCCTCACCTATTTTGGAAAATAGGGATGAAGAACAGCAGTGCCTTGGCTGTCTTGTAACTCACCAAAGCTAGCTAAAGAAAGGCTATTGGTTGAGTAATCTGGAGTCAAGACGTAGCGCCATATGAAGTTTATGAAGCAAGGTAGTTCAGCACTGTCCCTTGCGCACACCATGTGCATTTCTTGCCTCCATGGCCATAACATTTAATTCCTGGAGTTCCAAAGAGAAGATGCTCCTGCAGGTCTTTAAGCAGGTCCTGTGCCCTCACCTTGTGCGCTAGTGCCTGCAGGGAGATTTTGCAGAGTCATCAGTCTAGTGCTGGAAATCAGTCCCTAAGTGGTTTCACAAAGCTGAAGTGAATTGAATGTGAATCAAATGAATGTTTCTTTGCTTTTTTTATACATATGCATTTTCAGTGTATGTTGCTGTGTCGTAGTGCTGTAACCTTCTAACAAGCTACTATAACTACTCTGTTCTTTTTTTCTCCATTGAATCCTAAAATTTGTTGATTTTTGTAATTCCAGTTATCAATTAAACTCAGTGTCTCTACACATACCAACAGTTAAAAATATGTCACTTGGCAGATGCAGTTAATATCTCCTAGAAGAAATTAATAAATCCTTATTTTTTAAAAAAAGTAATTTGGCTTGGTTTTTTTTTTTTTATTACTGTATAGTAGCTTGCTTTTAAATTTGTGTTAAAAAGAAACCCCACCTTTGAATTTTCATGGGATGAAAAAATAAAGGGGAGAGAATGGTGGCGATAATTATTGAGACCAGCCAGCTTAGTTTTCTAAACCCATGCGCCACTCTCTCTGAAAAGTAAAAGGTGAAAACAAATAATAAATCAAACAAAAGCTTAAAGCAGAAAACAGGTATTTACTAAAAACCTGTTGATGCTATACATATAAGCACTTAAAATGCACTCCAAACAAAGTAAGTGAATTAAATATTCAGAGCAAAATTTTTCTGTTTCCTACTGGAATCTGATTTTGTGTGAAAACAGTAACTGCCCGCTTTATTCTCGGTGGTTTGTTTGTACCAGAACTGCCTCCCATTCTGCTGGGAAGGCTCTTGGTTTCCATGCAGACATGAGAGTGGCTCTGGTTTGTAAGGCTATGTGTAAGATCTGGCTTCCAATTCTGGAGATCCAGATTTACACCCACAATTAACTGCAGGTGTAATTTATAGATATTTGATTAGGCTATTTCAAATGTTTAGCCTTGGGCCAGTTTAATGAGCTGGCTCAGTGTTATGAATCAACTGTGCAGTTAATCACAGGGACAAAACTTTGGGCTGTTATTGGCAAGTACAAAACGTATGTTTACAAGGTCAGACACCAACTATAAAACCCAGGACTTCAACTTTTAAGGAAGAATGATGTTTTTCTGGCTTAAATCCTTGTAATGGAAGCCTTAGTACCCTCTTGCTCAGTTAAATAGAAAAGAACAGCATGATGTATCTGTAGATAAACGTTGAATTTCTGCATTTTAGATGTCTGTTAAAAGATGCATTAAAAATAGCCAGTGTTCATCTGCATTCAGATTGCACATGTAGAGTATCAGTGAGGTCTATGATGATGCAAGCAGCTAGTGTTGATAAAGTGTCACATCCATGTGTGTTACAACTAGGAATATTGTTGTAGTAAAGAGTAGCCCAAAAATTTTATGGGGAATTAATCTAGCAAATATATTCTTTCAGGATTATCAGATCATCTGAAGTAGTATCAAAACTCAGCCCCATAATATAATCTATTCAACATTTGTTTCTTTCAGGGTTGCAAGAAGCGTTGAGTCCCAGAGGAGTGCTATGCATAATGAAAGACTTGACTGGTAAGAGATATTGGATGGGGTGTTCAGTTTCTATTTGGTAAGAGACAAAATACATTTGGCATAAAAAATGGTAGTAGCAAACGTCCGCTGAACGTATCTATAAATTGTCAGGGATAATTCGTCAGCTCAGGAGATTGGTATTTTTGGTGGTAATGAAATCTTACAGCGTCATACATTTAACAGACTTTACTGGCTGTTGACCGATAGCTTTTACGAAAGAATCAAAATGAACCGTTGCTGTAGCTATGAGATATTTTGCCTTTTCACAGAAACGTGGCAGGCTTCTTCATAAAGTTACTAGTACACCATCTCCCTCCCACCCCAAAAATGTAGTTTACATAACATATTCTTCATGTTGAGTAGAAAGCTCTGTAAAAGCTGCGTAAGACATTTAATGACTAAAAACACTGGTAGGAACCTTGTACCGCAATGTGCATGCAGGTATTGAAGCAGAGAAATGACTGCGTTGTACTTAAGCTTGTGGAAATGCTGTTCTTTCTGCCGGGGTATCTGTGTGATGTATTCCAACAGAATATTAAACAGTTAATCTGAACAGAGACACTGGATCATTTTCCTTGCAGGAAATCTGGTCTGTAATATAGATCTGAATATTTTCACTAGGTTTTGAGTCTTATTCTGTGTGCCAGTGATACACACAGCAGCAGCAGTATCTTGCCTCTTTCTTCAGATTGTAATTGAGATTTTTGGTTCTAGATCACAGGGATAAATAGGGGGGGGGGAGGAAATCACTGTGTAAAACACTGATTTAATGAAGAAAAAAACAACCCAACAGAGAATTCTTTGGTGCACGTTAGAGTAGATATGTCTTCAGTTACTGTTTAGGAAGCTTTTCCTTTACAAAACCTACAATGTTTGCTTTATACAAGAAAAGTTCCCTGATGGTTCATTTTGCTTGTTATTCCACTGTTACCTACCTGTAGTAAAAGGAAACTTGTGTGATAATGTTACGGAATTACCTGAACAAACTGTCTAGAGTGATGTCATTTATTTACCTTCTGAGGGAACTGCTGTGTTAACAGGGACTGAGAGAGCACTCTGGGGATGGAAGACTGGAAATAAGTTTCAGAGGGGGCTGATGGAAAACTTCCTGTCAGTCAAAACTGGAAGGATGAACGATGACAAAGGATACTGATTTTTACCAAAAAATTATTGCATTTTGTGTTTAGGCAATACCACTGCGGGGGTGGTGATGATGAAAATGCTGCAAAGTGTGCATTTAAAGGTGACTTTCACCTTACAAAAAAAAAGTCTAATAAGTTTTAACAAACTCGTGATACACTCTTGTGACATTGCAAGTAAATATTACTAATTAGCTACTAGGGCTAAACATTTCTGATCATGGGCAATTGAGATTGCTGCTTATTTAGTTCATCATTAGGTTGGAAAAAATACTTTTCCCTGGAGTAATAAATTGGTTGGCTGCATCTGTGAAATTGGATTAACACTACGGTTTTATTGACTCTAAAGTAAATCCTTGTTTGAGATACTCCCTTAAATATAAGTCAGGATGTGTCTAGATAGAAGTTCTCATGTTAGGGAAACAGAATCTGTATTTGCCATAATTGATGACAAAAGACAGTAAAACTGAGCTTCCAAGTGATGGGTCTCTGTCCTACAAACTGCAGGTTAGATTCTGCTTCATGCTGAAGCATTCTGTTGAATGATTAAGGATTTATGCTATAAATATGGTATCCTAATAGCCACCCCCTCACACCCCCCAACTCACCTGAAAGTTATTTTATATTACCACGCTAGTTTCTCTGAGTGCCTTGATACTTCCTGCAGGGTAGATAATGGTAAGTTATTGATGCATTTTGAACAGCTTTTCAAACACGTCTGCATGAAACAGAGCTGTATAAAATTTAGCCTCCTAGAAGTTAACATCGAATTTGTCATTACAGGAGCAGTAAAACAAGACTTGAATGTTTCTCAATTTTCTGAGCAGTAAAACACACCTTTTTTTTAGCTCTGTGAGACAGTTCTCGCTTCTGGCACAAAAGAGGAAAGTTCAGCCACTGGAAGTCCTAGGGAGAGCTCTGAGCTTTGAGATCTGGGAGTGTATGGGCATGCGTGTGCGGGAAGGGGTGCGTGGGAGCAGGCGAATCGTCGCTGTGTGTCTCCTGTGTTCTTCTCCAGAGGAAGTGCATGGGAGGTGAGAGTGATGACAGGCTTCTCTGATCTGTTCTCAGTAACAGTTTCTTGCTTGGCCACCCAACTGACCCAAGATATCTGTCTTCCTTGTTTCTTCTTTTCTCTTGGCTCTTGCATTATATTGAATGTGCTTGCTGTGAAGGAGTAATTTCAGCAGTAATTATGTCAACAGAAACCATTGCAATCTGCGGTAAAGCCAAATGCTATGTTGTCCGGATATTCCTGCTTTTAATTTCCTAGTGCTTATATTTGGTTCAAAATTAACTGTAACAAGAATCCTGTGTGTAAGTGAAAATACTGTGTATACCGAGTATTTTAAAACAGCCTGGGATATTTTTACCCTTTTTTCAGTGCAAGCTATTAAACCCTCTGTCACACAGGACAATGTGTTTTTCACACAAGGTCAACGTAAAAGCTCTAATATTAACTGCAGTATCTCTTCTTTCACTACAACAACCTTTATGAAAACTGCTTGCAGTGATGCCCACCAGAGTCTTCCAGATACTCTAGGCGCAATAGGAGGCTACTTTATTCTGCCTACCCTGTGTAGCAAGTAGCACCTGTTGTATTTCTCACATTAGAAGTACAGGAATTTAAGCAATGCCTATATTTAAGCAACTGGACTATTTCCAGCCAATATTTCAGAGAAGTATGTGGCTTAAATGAACATTCAACAATAAGTGGACGAATACCTAGTGTCTTTGTTGGCATTAGAAGGACTCAGAGGTGTATTTGTCTTTTATTCATCAAGAAGTGGGTTTAGATTTTCAGAGCCCTCTCACTGAAAAGAGAGACCTAACAGACTGCAAATTCTGAAGCAAAAACCCATTTCTTAAATTTTACTTTCTGTCTCTGTGTGTGAGATTGGGCAAAGACTTAAAAGGTTCAAGGCAGTGAGTGGCACAGTAGTAAATCTATCCCTTCAAAATCCGCCTTGCCAATCCCAAAATCTAAGTAGTTTAAGGGCTTTGGTCTAGTACAAATTCATTTATCTGAATGGATAAAGGAGGTGGTGATAACAGGGAAGGGAGTGTCTTTTTAGTTGAGGAAGAGAAAAAGGACAACAGTGAGAGGTTTGGAGTCAAAATAGGAAATGTAATGTTTGCATGAATGGTTTGAGGATGGTGCAATTTGAGAATTTCTGGTGCCTTTGGTTAGTGGTCGTGAAGGGGAAGGAGGGACAACTGAATGTATGTGGTTGCAGGAAGGGTGAGAGGCAATCAGTTAGGGAGCATGGGAAGGAGAATTAGGAATGCACAACAGGGCAAAAATGGAAAGAGAATCTTATGGAACGAGGAAAGGGGAAAACAGAAAGTATGGGGAGATGGGATGGAAAATGTGGGAAACGGGAAAGAACTAAGATGGCAAACAAGAAATACTCAGGAAGAAGTAAATAATGAACAATCTTGAGAAATAACAGTGGTCAAGGAGGAAATACAAACTTATTTTTGTGGAGTTTTTGAAACTATATGTGTTTGTATCTTAGTTGATCTTGCAGCTGTTACAGGCAGAAAAAAAGGAGCTATCAGATTAATGAAAGAGTGGTTTTAAACTTAAGTCTGGATTTATACCAGTGGAAACTGTGGCCTCTTGGGTCAGAGTTTATCAGCCTGTGTGCCCCAGGTAGTAGCAGCTGTACTCAGTGTGAGTACCAGGGGCGGCTGGAGAACAATCCCTTCAAACCCTTTTTCAGACTGGTGAATACCAGGAATAATTTGCAGATATGATATGGTGTTTTTCTCCAACATTAGGCAGGACTGTTGTAGAAACATTTTCCCAGGTTTTTACTGATTTATGATTGTTGTTTGGTTCTATCTGCAAGTATACTGAAGCAGCTTTTCTCATAGCAGCCAGAAATAGACAGAAAATGCAAATGAAGCCAAATGATGTTGTACAGATCTCCTTAAGGAGTTTGATTCATTGAAATTATATCTACCCCTCCTTTTTTTCCTGAGCTGCAAAGCCGTGGTTTTTAGCAGTTCTGCTGACTATGTGCTGCAACAGAAGATCTCTGAGGGCAAAGGCAAATACATAGGGGCAGATATACCCATGAGGTATGGAAGTTTATGAGGTACAGAGAGGGGAAAAGAGCTAGCATACAAGCACACAGTAATCCTAGCAATAACAGATGTACTGGGAATAATAGTGCACTGCTGAGAGCTAATAACAGTGATGCCAGTGACACATTTTGGCATAGGAAAAGACCCACTGAAGCCTGGAGTGACAATGGATGCTGAGGCATCCTTTTACAACTTAAGCTTTTGCAATGCTGTGCAGCAGAGACAGAAGGAGAAAAAGAGAACTTAAACAGTTCAAATGCTGACAGTTGGCATTGCTAAGAGAATGGATGTAAATGGCATAAAATTAACAGATTACGTCCTGCCAAGATTCTTCTTAATTGATGTCATTCAGACCTCCTCAGCAGGCATTGTAACAGCAGAAATTCAGTCTCCCCAAGGTTCTTCACTGTTTAAATAAGACAATGCAATTCTTCAGTAAGTCTGAGGGCTGGAACTATTTTTTCCTGAAATCTTGACTTGATAATGCCTTTGGGCTCAATCTTGCAAGGTGCTGAGTGTCTCAGCCCCCACTGAATTCAGAGGTAGGTGAGGCACTCAGCCCTCTTGCACGATCAGGCTTTTTGTTCCAGCAGTTCATCTCACACAGGGAGGTGTGTGTTTTCCTCGTGGAGCGTGGGATGGAAAGGTATGTGTGTAAAATGTGACAGCTGCCTGTAATTTCCCCTTCTCATTATGGACTGTAGCATCACTTCTATTGAAGTCAGTGGCCATTTACAAAGCCGATAATACAACCTTGTGATTTCTCTTTGCAAATTATATGCCAGATCTAGACTTACTTTTCAGCAAATAAATCTGAAAGAAATGTTAGTACCTGGAATTAGAACATAATCACAGTTTTGTTTAAAAGAAAAAAAAAAAAACCCTATCTGCTCTACACACTGGCTTGATGAATACTAAGGGAGCCGTTGTGGTTTGTTATGTTGCTGACCTGCTAATTAAAGAGGCCTTAAGGAAGAATTGACATAGAGGCTGTTTTGTAGCTTATTCTGTGTGAGTCCCTGAATTGTCTTTGACAGAACTAAATGTAATACCTTATAATGTCACACAGTATATTGTATGGGATTGTATGATTAATGCAAGGGCTTTGAGACTTGAATTTTACTCTGCTATGGACTTGCTTGACCTCCCTGTCCCAATTTTTCTGTCTCCAGAATTAGTTAAATAAACATGTTTTAAAGATTAATATCTTAAATGTTTTAAAAACCCTGACTGAAAAATAGAGAACTGTTAAGCTACCATTTGAAATCTTAAAATTCTTACCTAAGTGTACTCTGTCACTGTTGCAGGTGTTACTGTAGTACCTAGAAATCTTAATCATGGGTTGGTTAGGCTGGGCGCTGTAAAATACAAGCAAAGCATCAGTTTGCAATAAACTTTAAAAAGTTTATATAATAAGAAATAGAATATGTTTATCAAAAGCCACAATAGCATTTTTTTAAAAAAATTATTTCCTGAAGAAACGGTAGAATACAGGCAAGAATATGGGCTTCGTATGAAAATATTTAGTCTGACCTGTCATGTTATCTCACTGGTTACCTCATTCCTTGTAGGATTTGGATACATAGGTTTGAAATAAAGAAAACAACAATATAAAACAGCCCTCTCCTTGAGAATGTTTAGCATTATTCAAACAGCAGGGAAGGAGATAAACTGCAGGGAAAGTTTTCCACCTTCAGCATAGCTCCTTACTCTTACCAAGGCGAGTAGCAGTGAAATCATAGGCTCTTTTTACCTGTCAATTCAAAGAAAAATAGATTGCTTGCAAGGAATGGATTACTGTAGAGTGAGATTTTAATGAAAGTTTCTGACTCACTTGCATGTTTTTAAGATAGTGCCATAAACATTACCTCTTACATAGCCAATTGCAAAGTGCATTTCTTTGATATACCTCTTCTAAAATAAGGGTATAATAATTCCTTTATATACATCAGCAACGCAAGCCCAAGTTCCTACCAAAACAAGACATTGCATTGCTTTTATCTCAGTGTGGAAAGATTGAAAATCAAATCTGTCAGTAAAAGCTGTTAACCATTTAACTACTGGAAGCTACCATGTTGAAGTGATGTTACATATCACTTTAGTTAACACTGTAATATCAGCTGGTGCAGAACAGAGTAGTTTGTGGGGTTTTTTTGGGTTTTTTTTTTTCTGTAGCATAAAGCTCGTCTTATAGACTTATTACCCATTAACATACTTGTACTCACAAAAGTATGATATGTATCATTTCTCATCCTATTCCAATAATTTACTGCCTCAAGGAAAAAGGGCACGAAGATCTTGATATAGTGCTTGGTGTAGCCCATCTTTTGACCAGAATAGAATTCAGATTAAGTCCATTGAGAAATTTGTTACTTTCATCCACTGATGACATCTGAAAGGAAGAAGGATGTCACTTCAAAGGATCCTAGTGATGGGTGAATTGTTCTGTACATAAGCAGGGGCCAACATATGGTCTTTTGACAGTCTGTGAATTACCGTAAAACATTACATAGGACATGTTATTGGCCTGATTTTCTGAAATCTGTGTTCATCTTGTGCCTGTGAATTGGGATTTGTACTTATGGTAGATCTTATTATTGCATGGAAAACGAATATGCTAAGCAAAGTCTTTGAATACAGTTAAAGAGCTCAGTAAAAATGACAACTATAAACAGCATGATTTGAAGGTCATCCTCTCTCTGTGAGAGACAACTAGATATGCTTTTTAGAAATGCAGATGCCTATCACTCTGCTTTATTATAATTGACTATGAAAGACTTGAGAATTGTGAGGGATTCTATCCTTGCCTAAGAATTCTGCAATTTAAGTCAAGGTGTCACAAACCTGTTGATGTTATCTGGTACCTTTTCTTTATGGTGAAAATGTTAGTACAGCAGGTTCTGAGGAATACAAACCTTCTTGGACCTGTAAAACAACACAATAACAGTCTTGTAAACAAGTGTCTATACGATTGCTCTTGACATTTTAATTTGCCACTTGTTAAAAGTCCATTTTCTTGACCTGAAGAGGCTGAATTTGAATGAGTTTAACATCCCGCTGCAGCAGGACTGCTAACACTGCTTATAAAATGCCATAAATGATACTGGCCAAGAGGAGGTATTTAATGTACAACTGTCTTCAAATAACAATCTGATATGGTTTTCCAGAGCACATTTTCAAACATATCTCTATATGCAGGTTCTTTTCACTTTGAATTTGCTGCGATTAGTTAGCACAAACTTGCCTTGCTCTCAGCTTGTTTTTAATGGCAGTGCAAAACATCAGTGTATCACAACCTAGCTATGTATAAATCTACAGAATGCTCTTAACTGGATACTTAGCCAGCCCAGCGTTTGTTAACTGTTCTTGATATTATTTTTAATCTGCCCTATTTTCAAGAGGGGAAAATGGGTAGCTGCGCACTTTAGAAGTCAGAGAACTGTCAGATGTCAGTTAGGGAAGTGACTCTTGAAGAGTCTCTCCATGAATATGTATGAATTGCAAAGCAGCACAGTGATGGCCCTGGAGCCTAGAATTCTCTATCAGATACTGTGTAGAAGAGAAGCAGAAATAATTCAAACCTCCACTACATGCTGTGGTTTCATATGGAAGTGATCAGAGAGGCTCTCTCCTGCTTATGTGATGACCTTGCATTTGGGTAATACTTCAGTTGTCATGTAAATTTTAGAGTAAGCAAATATAAAGTCCCAACATGTTTGACTTTCAGAAGATGAACTTAATTTAACAGTACTTTACTCCTTTACAGTAGGAAGATGTGCTGTGATGGTAATGATGCTGCTTCTTTTCTCACTAGCTCTACTTCCTTGAGACTTCTCTCTTTGCCAGCTAACCCTTTCATATTGCAAAATCCACCTGGAAGCTGTGTTTCTGGTATAGGTAATCACTTTTGATTACTGTGTGGCGATGTAACAACTTGGTTAATCGTATGTTGTGCAAAGCTAAGAGAGCGGGTGAGATCTGTGTTATCATGCGGTACATGAACCTGTATCAGTTGTCTGTGTGTTTCATTTTAAATCAGTAGTTCTTTAAATGTTCAGCAGAAAATGTGACATAAAGTCAAATTCATCTAGATACGTTTAACAGTGCTTTAAAAAATTTATTACCAGCTGAACTGGTAGCAAAATGGCCATACTGCTTATGATTTGGCTGGTATCCTGACTTTCTTGCTTTTCAGATTATTTTTGGATAGTTTGGCAAATCTGTACTTTTGGGCAGTTCAGCACATCTCCTCATAATACAACATAAATTGAACTGTAAAAACTAATGGACTGGAATACATCAGGGCTTTAAAGACTTATGGCCAATTCTATATATTTTGTGCAGTGAAGGAGGCTATCAGCCTCAGGTTTGTCATACAGAAAACACAACCTGAAGTTGAAAAACTATCCAAGCTTGCATGTAATGGCAGTCTGTCTTCACTGGAGAATGACCTGACTTTTCTTGAAATGGAATACTTACAAGTAAATTCTGATTTAATCCCCCTGTGGCGTGTGGTAATGTTGTTCCTCTTGCTGAATGGTACTGCGCTAAGGAGAAGAGAGAAAGAAAAAAGGTACTGGTTTAGTGAGCAATTCAGCAGAAGAGGAGAAGTGGTAGGGAGACCTTGCCAAGTTTCTCAAGTGGTCAGCAAGAGCTTCTGAAATTGACTTTTGAGCCACCGTTGTTCTGCAGGAGCCAAACTTTTTTGAGAAGCAGATGTCCTCTTCTTTCTTCTGCTCCACTGCTTGTTAAAAGTGCTAATGTGTCAATGTTAAAGAATTTCATCTCGCTGAGCCATAGCCTGCCCAAATGCCAAGTTGGCTCTGCTTGTGCTTTGAGAATTGGTCAGCCTTATTTTTTTTAACTTGGTGCTTTGGTGGCAGTATTTCCTTAGGCTGCATGAATCTCTAGAATTGGTATTATTGTCATTCTTGATTTGTACATCCAACGCGTGCTAGCTGCCTCTAACCTTTCACTTTTGCAAGCAATTAGACACAACAAATGCTTGTAATTCCAACCCAGTATCATATCATTCTCTTATCTTGAAAACTTTGAAGGACATGAGAGTGAAGGAATTAACTACATCATTGCAGGAATGATGTCATCTCCCTTCATTTGACCTTTTCCTACCGTATTTGATGGAAGTCCCATCTTGATGATTTTCTTGCCAGCCTTTTGCTACACCTTTTATTGCCAGCAGTCCCTGCCACTTGCACCCCGAGCAAAGTCAGCCAGCTTGATGTCAGTTATCTGGAAAATTGAGGAAAGAAAAAGATGGCCCCTGCCTGACCAAGGTAAGATGCATGCTATCACTTCTACAAGATCTGTCTGCTGTCACAGTTACAAAGCAATTCTTTTTTGTTTGTGGTTTGTTTTTTTTTTTTTGTGTACGTGTGTGGTTGTTTTGTTTTGTTGCTTGGGTTTTTTTTTTTAACCTGAACACTTTCCAGGAGCGTAAATGCCAAAGACATAAGTAGACGCATATGTTATGTACCTGTAAGTGTAACAGAAGCTTTTCTATTCCTTGCTACTAATCATTTGTTTGTACATTGACTTGATTCAGAGATCTGAGTATTTCACAGGTGTAAATGAATTCGGGCTGACTGCTGACTTTTTAGACAAATAGTAATTTTATTCATTTTAAAGAGGCGTGAGTAGTTTACCACTACTGTTTAATAAGTATTTTCTTAAGCACTAGGGCTACTGGAGCCAGATTTCCATTAGATTTGTGTCTGAGCTGACTGACCTTTTAAATTCAATTATATTAAGGTGGCTGAACCTAAACTTTGACATGGTGGAGGATCAAAACCAGCACAACAGACTTGATGTCAACATTCCTAATATCTTTTCAATTATGGGTGGCTCTAATGCCCTGCATCTCTTCTGTATGTGCAGCTGCTTGCCTCCTCTTGCAAGTGTTCAGGGCACTCAGGTTTGAAGTGCTGGGGGCTGGGAATGTGCTGATTGTCCAGGACTGAACTGAGTCAAAGGAAGGAAATGTGACTAAATGTTGATGCCATTTCTTGGGCAGTAAATGCAAAATCCAAAGAAGAATGCATTCTCCAGATGTCTGTGTCATCTTTTCCCCATCTCTCCATTCTGTACCAGGAGACAGGGTAGAGAATGTCTTTGTGTCCTTTTTCGCCTAAAGATGGCCTGCTCCACTGATTCCTCAAGGGGACTCAGTCCACCATGTCTTTTAGCCATAGATGGTTATCCTACTGTATTCCCCAGTACTTTTTGACCTTTCTTGTTGAATTATTGATATGATAGCGACCTCTGCAGCCCTCCCCTGAAATGCCTGCTCCCCTCACAGGCCTTTGGCCAGAATGGCTTGCTTGTAGGAAGGGCGTTCTGTTAGTGTGCCGCTTTGCTGCGCGGTGGAAAGAAGGACTTGGGTGTAATGTGCTTGTATGATTCCCTGTGAGGAGCTGCCAAGAAACAGGGTGACTGGAGTGAAGCTGAGGAAGCAGTTGTAAAGGCTGAAGAGCAGGCAACCCAATGAGGACTGCAGAGGTAAGGACAGCGGTGTGGCTAAGGCCTGGAGGATAGTGGGCTTCAGCAAGGGGTGCTTTAAGCAAGACCTCCTTCTTCTCTCTATCAGATGAATACTTTTCTCTTTTCAATATCGCCCTCTTCTGAGAAATCAGCCAGCTCTGTGTGCCTGATGCTTTTGGCCAAAATACTCTCTTTGAAGAGCAGACCATACATCCTGCACATTGCTCCGCAGTCTTAGAAGCTGTGCCTCCTCCGCCGTGCCCCAACACTGCCAGGCCAGTGCAGCCATCCTCCCCATGTGCCAGGACTGGAAACAGCTGTTCAGTGAGTGACTTCTTTCCTTCCACCGTGCCCCTTCCCAAGCACCCCCAGCGTGGCTTGCCTTTCTGGAGCATCTGCTGCTTCCAGTCTGCTGAGACAGAGGCTGAAGGGGTGACTGAAGCTTTGCAATGAGCTGGCGTTTGTGTGCGTGCCATGAGCAGTCAGTGGTCTCTGTTTGGAGGCTTGAATCTGTACAGCAGCCTTTCTTCAGTGGGGGCTTTAATAGCATCACTCTTTTTCTGTGGCAGCATTTAGAGTCACAAATGTTGCTAGATCCCTATCTGAAACCAGCCAGCAGGCACGGATGTTTAGGGTTGTAGAGAGGACTGGCAGACGGCAAGCGGGTGATGGCACTGCATACGACATCTTAGGAAACCAGCCTATAAATGCGTTGGGCTGTATCTGATCTCTCTTCTAGCCAGTAGCTCACACATGTTCAGGGAGAAATGTAGAAACTGTTCCTTAAAAAGTATTTATGTTCTTCAGTCACATTGTATCAAACGGTTTCTTCAGCTATGTAAATTATTGACTGAACAACACCCATCACGCAGAGCACAAGTTAAGCAATGGTAGGTTCAGTGCGACATAAAACCACACAGAAGGCTACTCACAGCTACTCCAGAGGAAAGCTAGCGATTTCATTCCACATTTGTGCATTACTTGGGCTGTGAACCAAATTGTCTGAAGGTTGTGACAGCCCTTACTTCACTGTTACCGGGGCACAGCAAGGCAGAGCCAGGAGTTTGCCTCAGCTGTTACAGAGAAGGCAAAAAGTCACCAGAAAAACAAACATGTTGCCCCCAGCTTAATGTTCAACAGATAGATTTAAACTATGGGTAGAGCAGGAATATTTTAATACCTAGTTTAATGTCTTAATATATTTTGTATATCTAATCTTTTTGTATTCAGTGTACCTGCCTTATACTGTAATGGCTAGTATAAAACACTAAATATAAGTTGTGTAGTGTATTATAATACTAATACATTCTGAATTTATTAGTTCTCAGTGTTATCCTCAGAGAAGCTGACAATGAATATTAAATAAAACTGCTGTCACAAAAGCATTTCACATCATAGTCTTGGATAATTTGTAATATACTGAATATTTTGCACTTAATGAAAAATCATTCTGTGCATCTAGTAGTTTAAAAATGAGTTTTGAACTGAGTTAGCCAAAGCATTAAATGACTTTATTGCAGTAAGTACATATGGGTATTTTTTTGTGTAAATTCTTTATTTGGTGCAATTCAGACATAACTAATATTTATTAAAGTTACTTGTGCAATGAGCTGTTACTATTAGAGCAATTCTTTTCTTTGTCTTTATGGTCCATAGATTTGTCTCACGTTCAGGTTTTTTTTGTGTGTAAATAATTCAAATTATTCTTTTTATTTTAATATGATCTAATCAGCATGTATCATGCATTTTAATATAATAACAGTTTATAATTATTTAGAACCATTATTAGTTTTCTGAAATTCAAGGGAATTAAATCAGAATGATTCTAGGTCCCACTAGCATTGCCAAGGAAGTTCTTAGCACTTAAACCCAATTTTTAAATTATTTTCTTTAAGGTGTTTTGAAGCCTTAAAACTAAAACTTACTGATTTTTAAACCCAATTTTTAAACTATTTTCTTTAAGGTGTTTTGAAGCCTTAAATCTAAAACTTACTGCTTTTCAACATTTTGTCTTTAATTTTGAGAATAAATTCTACTGTTTTGTACCAGTCTGATTACAAGGAATTGTTTTTGATGTTTTTAAACCACGGTAGCATGCTTTAAAGATTATTCCCACCCCTGCCTGTTTTTCCTTTTTGTGGTTTTAAATTTTATATTTGGTAAGGTAGAATGTGGGAGACTAAAGAACAGATATTTAAGTGAAGTTCAGTTGGTAGAGCGACACATGAGATGTGATGTCCTGTTTATCTGCAAAAGCAGGATTGTTTTCAGCAGCAGTGTAACCATCTTGCCCAGCTGTACACCTTTGCTCTGACCAAGAAATACTGTCCTCTGTATATATGAAGCCTTTTATTAAAATAATCTTAATTTGAAAATAAAAATATTTTAAAATTGTAATTTTTTCCAAGGACGTAATGAAATTAAATCTTCACTTCTTTGATATTACTCAGTTGGATGTGCATATCTAATTCTTAACATTTCCATTTTAATTGTGTAATGTTAGAATGTTGTAAATGTAAAAAAAATGTCATGAGATTAAGTAATATTTGTGAAAGAAAACTGCTTTCTAGACTATAAAGACAGGGATACCAGTAACTGTGGAAGTCCATGAGCTGAAAATCAGTAGAGACGGGGAAGTCTTCCAGGGGTGTGTTGTTCTGTGCTTGGCACTGCTGAAAACTGAGTGTCCTTACTGACTTCTAGAGGTGGGCTGGAGCCGCAGCCCAAAGGTAGAGCAGGGTGGCTCAGGCCCACACGGAGCATATGTGGCTATAGGGCTGCATGCTGGCATTTTCAAAAGCAGGCCAGTTCTTATGAAGTTGATTTTGCAGGAGGAAAGTCTAAACCCGAAGACGGGTTGTAATGAACTGACCTTTTCAGTGATCCTGATACGGCAGACTTTGTCCGTTCATTTGAAGTGGAGGGCTTGAATGGTTGAGAACATACTTAGCAAACTGAAGAGTCTGCAAGATCTGACTAGAGGAAAAAAAGAAACCATTTATTAGGGACTTAACAGGATTTATCTGTATTACTGTATGGCTGAAAAAAATTGAATATGCATCTGCAGTGTATCGCTTTGGATCCCTCTGGTTTGACTTGAAAAGCTGGGGAATTGAGCAGAGGTGTGAAGGCAATGTGTATAAGCAAGGTAAACGACCAGTATGCATCTCCCAGTGGGGCTGTATTTGCTTTAGATCACTGCAAATGAATAGTCTGATAAGGATTAAGTTACAAGAATTTAGGACCACCAAATAAGAGCTATACAAATGACTTAACATACTCGAAAATCAGCACTGGATTAAGAAAATAAGTTGGTTTGCCGTCACTTAAGTCCTTCTGTAGAAAACCCTTCGGAAGTCCTATGCTCAGGCTTTAATCCCAGAAGGATGCTCCTTAGTTTCCCATGTATGTAGCAGAATTCATACTGTCCCAGGACAATATTTTAATACCAGTTTGTTTAATGTACTTTGGATGTGGTTAGAATTGAATCGTACTCTCTCAATTCATCAGCACTGTTTTTCATTTGTAACAGCCTAGAGCTTTGGGGATTTGAGAAGAATTTGCTTTAGCTTTCTCTTTCATTAGAATTTATTCGCAGCTGAGGGAAATTCCAACAACAGCCAGAAGCATCATCATATAAATGAATGGGTTGATCCCACTCCCTGACCTGGCACAGCTTTGAGGCAAACTTGTTAAATCCTGGCAATCCAGGTGTGCCTCTTGCTTCTGATTTTCCAGTTTAATAATGAGAAACTTTGAGGTCATAATTTACAAATGCAAAACACTGATTAGCTGTTTTAATTAAATTAATATCACCTTAATATGCTTTGTATGCTTTTCATAGAAAGACTCAGATTATTTCATTGCTTCAGGAAACGTGAGGGATTTCTTCTTTCCTTAAGACAGTGCTGTGTGCATGTGCTGGGAATGTGAATCCTTGGGGTGAGGCTGGTGGATTTATCAGGCTTGGAGAGGTCTGGTGACTTCAGGTTTGGCCTCATTCAGCTTCTCCTTTCCCTCAGTTTTTTGGCATTGTAACTCTACTGAACTGCACGAATGAGGAGGATACACCTTTGTCCAGCCAGTCTACCATGGAGCTGCATTTTGCTGACAGGGATGCTTCTGTTTGGGAAAATTTCCAGGTGATTCAGAGAATTTCTATAGTTGTCCAAGATGCCTGGCAGCCCTACTGAAGCTATTGGGCAGCATTATCTGAACAGACCTGGGGAAAGCTCAGGCATTTCTGTACTGTGTGTGCCTATGGTTTCAACCAACAGGCTTCTGATTTCCTTCTGCAGGGCTTCATCTGTAAACCCTTCCCTCCTACAGCCCTAAGCTTATAGGGCTTGGACCAAAGCCATCAAAGAAGGGAGATGCCTGCAGTAAGGGCTTGTTTGGTTTAGACAGTGTGCGAGTGGGAAGCATAATCAGACTGTTAGAAATCATCTTCAGAGAGTATATGCAGTAACACACTTTGCTCTAGAAAAATACACATTTTAATTTATTTATGCAGTTTATTACTATGTCAGTCTGTGAAGTGCCAAGGTAGAGTGGTCTGGCTTTATATCTTCACCAAATTTTTAGAAATTATTTAGATTAGAGTACTTACAAGCTTTCCCTATATATGAAAACTTAAAGATGTTGTCAGCTGCAGTTCTTTCAGAACTCTTCTGCACCTCCTCGTGCGTTTTTTCAAAAGCTGTATAACGTCAGCTCCTCTTACATGGCAGTCCATTAGACTTTTAACAACACTGAACATTTTTAAACTCCATTCATTCTCAGAAAAAGCTACTTTGCTGATAGCATCCTGTTTTTGAACATAGATGAGGCTGGAGTAATTTCATTGCATAACCTGTCACTTAATGGCTACAATTAGCTGAATGAAATTTCCCACAATGGCTGGAGTTAAAGTTCTAACGATTTTGCTCTTGGCAAAATGCACACTTTCTCCCTAAGATCCCATAGTTGATTATTAAAAACCTAAGCCATCATTTAGACTTCCCTGCTCATATCTATCATAAAGAAAAATAACATTACATATGTTTACTGCTGTCACCTGCTTCCTTCCCACAATACATGTGTTCTGCAGGATATTAAAAACTCTATGATGCACAAGTGAGTCGTAACAAGAAAAGCAATTACATCTCTATCTTTATTCAGAGCACATAAGGTATTGGGCCGTTCAGACAAGGATATGACATTTTCAGTCAGACAGTGTTATTGTTCCACACAGTGTGCAGCTTAGGATTTTTAATAAGAGCTTTCTCTTGAAAGTCTTTCTAAAATATTTTTACATCTGTTCAGCTGAGCATTCATGTGTGAAGGTACAATGCAGGTGAAGAACAGGGTTACCCAGAGCAGTAACTGCTCCTGCCTGTGTAAAAGAGAAGCTCCTGGCTTTTGGGGCTGTTGCTTGCACTGTCCCATTCAGAGATTAAGCCAGTGGTGGGGTTGCAGTTGGTGGTTTTTTTTTTTTTTTTTTTTTTTTTTTTTCAGTAGGATATGTTCTCAGAACCTGATCATCCAGACTTCATTCACCACTTGAAAGTGTCAGGAGTAGGGGATTATATATAGGAAAACAGTCTAAATACATTTTGCATGTACAGGTGTGCTTTTCTGAGAGGCACTTACTGCACAAGGTTGATGTCATCTGGATGTGTCCCCTTCAGCTCTCAAGATAATGAAATCAAGGAAGACCAACAATGTACAACAGGAGCAGACCCTCTAGCTGTTGAATCTCCTGTAAATGTAAATAGTTCAAATGCAGCTCCCCCAAAAGGGCTGGTGGTAGTGGAGGAGCTGCTGAGTAATTCAGCTGTCTAGTCTGGGGAAAACACAAGCCAGAAAATGACTCTGAAATTATCTCTGGGTCATGCTGACCAGCTGCAGTCTTAACATAGGTCTCTCCAGGAGCAGAGGGGGAGACTGGAGAGCTTGGAAAAATGTCATTTTTCCATTATGTAAGGCATTTTCAAGATTTCTGGAGCTGTCCCTGCTGTCACCTACGTCTCTAAGTTTGTGTGAGTGTTTTGTGGCTCTTGGCCATATGAAGATATGTGATTTTCCATGTCAGGAAACTTGACCATCCCAGTCCGGTACCATGAGGAGGATGCTATGGCATGATTTTCTTCTGTAGTGTTCCTCTCTGCATCATGGCTAGGGCCAGGTATCTTTCTAGTGAAAAGTCCTGTGACCTGAGAAAGCAAACAGAAGAGCTACATTTCAAACTTGTATTTTCTAACTGATAATTTATCAGTTGTCTCAACTGGGCATTTTGTTTTTTTTGGAGGGCTAGTATGTTATTTGCAGAAAAATACAACTGTCAATCACAAACCTCTAATTCAGGCAAATTAATAGTCCTAATGAAAAAGTAGGTAAAAATATGTTAGAAGTCTGAAAAGAACTGCACATTTCTGAAGTGTTCTGACTTCTTGTGGGATGGTACAAATACAAAATTCCTTATAAGATCAACATACAAAGTAAACAACGTCTGTCAAATAAAGAGTTTAGGTTCAGAATCTCTTTTGCAGTGGTGTCTTGGCAATATGATTTGCTAGATATGGTTACACTGTCCAGCTGTGTTACTTGCAGAACACGGCATGTGGTCCTGTATATGGGCATTTTCTCAAACACTGGTGAGATATTCCATAATAAGATAAACCATGTGACGTTCCATAAACTTCAAACCAGAATGTGTTTGTGTGTGAATGTTGGCAAAACAGGTAGAAGAGAGTAGTAATAGTCCTTCCTTCCTGATTTACTTAAAGTCGTATTGATCGTCTCAGGCCGAACCACGTGCTGTACGCAGTTTCAGATTTCTCGTCTTGCTTGCTGAACGCACCACCAAAGGAATATGTGAGAACCCTTTTTATGATACATTTCAGAGACTGCAGCTTTTATCTTTGTCATATTTGCTTCTCTTTATTTTTAAACCTTTGCTACAGAGTATATATTAGCATTACCTATTTTACTTTTAAAATCATACCTTCCCTCTGTTGGTCTCTTTATCTTCAGACCTCTTACTACGCGTATGTTTGCTTTCTTTATGGTCCTTAAACTTAGCAGGAGTTATGTAGTTTTCCAGATACTGAAGCAATCTGTGAATTGTGACAATGGTTGGCCTAGTCCAGTGTAATGTGGGAACTTTTACGCTTTAAGTACCTAGTGTTTCAACTTGAAAACCTTTTTTCTTTTGCAAGACAAAACGGGAGGTTCTAGAGGACAGTGCAAATATATTTTTATAAAATTTGCATCAAGTTTGTTTTCAGTGGGCAGAGGAACCTGAATAAAGGGTCTGTGTTAAATATACCTATTGACAAGCATCAAGAGAGTATTTTCAAATTATTGTTGAAAAGACTGTTGAAATTATTATTATATGCATTTTTATAGCTGTAAGAAACGAGTGGGAACAATTCTCAAGTGATCTTTGAATCCCCTGAGGACTGACAGAGACATTTTGAAGTATTTTACTGTGTAGTAATGATGCATCAGCCAAACAGTCTAAAGCCAGAGTTTTTATATATGTTTGGGTCAGCGCAGGTTAAGCTGTCAGAGTCTGCTTTTGAACTGTATCATTACTTACACCACCAAGAGTTACTGACTGTTGGCTAAAATTGCTATTAGATGTTGAATTAATAGCAGAAGCTAAACTTGCTAGTTTATCATGTGGACATTAATGGCTTGGTGGAATCATATTTAAAAATATATGTGTATATAAAAAGAATGCTTCTATGCTTTTTATGCAATTTTCAAAGCAGCCTGTAGAGATCAGACTGTGTTGTTCCCCAGATGGGGAGGGGAGGCAAACCCCAAAACTAAACAAAACTTGCTTAAATTGTGGTGTTATGTATAAGCATTGACTTAAGTAGGGTATAGTGTGGAAAAAATAGCCTATATGTATATTTTACCCTTTACAGATGAATAAATTAAATGCCTTACTGCAAGCAGTTTTTAGTTGCTCTTAGGATTAAAAAAAAAAAAAAAAAAAAAAAAACAACAAACCACCAAGGGGTGTGTGTGTTTGGAAATAAAGTCCAACATCTGCTTGGTTTGTTCAGCCAAGAACTTGCCTTTAAAGCACAATTGCAGGAAAAAACCCAAGCACTAAGGTCAGCAAGCAGAAGAGGCATCACTTCCTGGTAGATGTGTAGGTGTACTGGTATTTTAAGAACACGTAAATCTCTATGTGAGGTCTCTTTTGTTTCTGCCAGATACCAAGATTTTTGAAATGAAGTTGCGTTACATTTGTCCACTGTAGCTCCCATGATTTGCCTGTGTTTTCCATGTGACTGGGTGACCCTCTCTTTGTGTGGTGGCAGGGCTGGTGGAAGTGCTCTCCCTGAACTTCCAGGGCACCATAGCTCTCCGTGTGACCACTGTTCAAAATGAAGGAAGGAAAAATAGTCTTGTCCGTATGTATAAAATGGTGTGGAATTCCCCTTTCAGTTTAAACCTTGCTATGAGTTGTTCTTCATCAAGGCCAGGGTATTCTGGTCTTCAGTGGGTGACTTTCTCAGCCGTGGGGCTGGCAGGGGGGCAGCAGAAGAGAGCGAGGCTCGTTGTGTATGAGCTAGTGTTGTTTCTGAAAGCCTTGTGAGAGCCCACCGGCAGTGTGGGGGTGCTGCTCAGCGTGCCAGCATGAAACACCCTTGCGTGGGAGTGTTTTGCCAGTTTAAAAAACTACCCTTGAGCAGAGCTGTGTAGTGATGAAACCCATTTGAGGGCATTTCAGCTTGTTTCTACAATTGTGTTTAAAGCATCTTGTGGCTTTGAAAGCACAATGTGAACATAAACTACTAGTAACTAACTTTCCTTTTCTCCCCATAAAGTCACAGCAATTGATGAAAGCAGTGGGGTTTTAATGTTCCTGCCAACTGGTGTTGCTCATAAAACAGTGCTGCTGTTCAGCTCCGCCTGACCTTGAGCAACAGTTGTTCAGGCCCTCCTTGTGCTGCAGAGCATCCGAACCTTGTGGGTGTACTGCTGCACACTGCCACGTGCCCCGGTGGGCATTTATCGGTTGGATATGCGAGGGCCCTGTGGAGCTAGGGATGGATTTTCAGGCAGCTACTCTACAAACAGCAAAAGCTGAATTAGAGAGATCTGCTTTCCATCTCTCCAGCCCTTCTAATGTTTGTGGAAAATCAAACTTCTATCGGGTGCTGATTTTACCGCTTTTTGGCTTGCTGTACAGCCTCTCTCATCCAAGGTGGTGTCTGTAAGGTCAGCATTAAGCATATTTTCAGTACAGTAATAACAACAGAAAAAGATCATAGTCTGATGGTGATATGCCTGTGGTGACCTTATATATTGAGTACTACACTTGGAGCAGTTTGAATCTCCTCTTGGCTCAGTAATGCAGCGTAGTGACAATTTTTACATTCACTCCACTCTTTGAGTTTAATGCAGCATTAACAGTTTAGCAAGCTACTGGTGAAATAGAGAGAATACAGTGAATAAGTGATGGCAGCCTCAGAGCAATGAGGAGTCTGTTCATATCAACAAAATAGCTATTAATATAAAATCGCCTTATAAGAATAGTCTATGAATTTAATCTAGCTTTCAGTAATTTTTAATTTCCTAACAAGAAACTGGTCTTACATATGTTTAATGAAGGACTAATTCCTATAAAACATGTAGCTGTATTTATTTTACGACATCACGAGAACTTGATCTTAAAACAAAACTGTCTCTTTATTAAGATACTATATTGATGATCCATGCAAATATGAAGAAATTATCTTTGGAAAGGAATCCAGACACATGGACTTTAGGATTGAAAAAATGTGGTATGAAGATGGCCTGGAATCTGTCTATTGGTGAATTGGAAACTTAGTTTACAAGTGGAAAAAAAAAATAATGTTTTTCAAGTCTGTACCAAAATCGTTCATACTGAACATATAAAAAAAATGGTTCTGTGCACTAAATCCTAGAGTTTGCATTTTCACAAGATTTGAATCAGAATCCAGTTTAAACAATTTATGCTGCCTAAGACTTCTAGCTCAAGTGTTGTTAAAAGGGTAAAAAAATTAAACAAAACCTCATAACCAATCCTTTGGGAGACCTTTCTTCACCTAGCGCTCATAGGAACCTAAAATAGAAAGAAAGGTCTATTAAACATGTTAGATGATATAAAAAATGAAGGCTGGAAGAGTAAGGAATGGAGATATTGTGAAAAAAATCTAGAAGCTACGAATAAAGTAGACATTTTCCTACTTTTTAATTACCTACTTTGATCAAACAGGGACACACTATAAATACAAACCATGCCCTAGGGAACTGCTCCAAAGACTGCTGAAGCATGGGTACTCTTGATTTGATATAGCTTAGGGTATGCCCCACGTACCACCACCCTCAGGCCAACTAATTGCTGGGTTTTTTAATCTCTTTCTGTTCTTTGTTAGCGACAAAGGTATTGAAGTTTAACTGTGGTGCTGACACTGACAGATTTTTAGCTGTGAGGAAATTGCTGCTTTCAGATTAGTGTTGCCTTAAGAATCACAAGACACTCAACAGAGAATATCAGAAAAGTAAGATGCAGACTGATAGCTCGGTATTGTGGTTTCAAAGGGTTTCAGGTATGGAAGTTCATACAGCAAGGGCCGTAGTGTGTGGGTGCCCATGCATGCATATGGGAGTGCACCCATGGGTGCATGCAAAGTGACATTTATGCATTAATTAGGCCGTCTCCCCATGTAACTAAGCATATGGCACAAGATTTCCAGCAAGGTAAATTATGTTACAAAGTATGATCCTGCTTCAAAGCACTGATACCTGGTCTCCATCCCAGTGGGGGAAAACCCCTCAGAAATTACATTAATGGACTGAAACAGTAGTCAGAAAGAACATTTATTATGGCAAGAACTGGGTAATACTACCTCTCTGACTTCCTGCTGTCGCTCTATTTACTCTAGCCTGTTGGTGCCTAAGTGGTGATCACTTGAGGCAATACATTAAGACTTGAAAAGAGCAATATATTTTACAATTAGATTAGCAAACACAAGCAATGGTATTTCTCCCTGTTGATAATTACAAATCAATTATCTTATATGTTTTAAAAAATGATAACTCCCACGATGTTTTTGCGAAGCAAATGTTCTCAGAAAGATATAAGATCTTTAGGGCCAAGTACTAGAACATGTGCAGAGGTTAGCAACAAAAATGTTTTAACCCTGAAGCAATCCTTCTGTGAAAAATAGATTAAATTAAGGTCAGCTGGAGCAAACTGCTGCTAAACATGGTTAGTGTAAAAGAGAGCATCTTCAAGGAGGGAGCTAATGGGACTGAATTTTTATTTCTAATGAACTGAAGATCCAGGCTCTGATGCAAAGTTTTATAATCCGTTTATTGTACTATAGGGGGTTTTCTTCAATTCCATGAGCAATGTTGCAAGTCTGAAATAAACTGTTTCATAATAAACTGGTGACTACATGAGCCTGATTTCCACAAATCATGATTTCTGTTACAAGTCGTGACTGAGTTAGGCATTTGTAAATAGGAAAAGCACTGAATTTGTTTACTTTAGCACTGTACGTAGGCTCATAGAATTAGTTCTCGAATAATCACCATAAATCCATTCTCTAGTATTGTATATGTAACCGTAATGGAGAGACAAGGAAAGACAACTAGTCTTTCTGAAGAACAAAGTTGCATGCAAGATGCCTGAAACAAGCTGCATGGGCTTCCTGCTTGTAGAGCATGACTGAGTACATGTTTGTGGAGTGTACTTGCTGGTCACTAGTCAAAACCACCTACCACAGGAGCTGCCTTATGGTATGAGTCAGAGAGATATTTGATATGGTCCTGAATATTTCCTAGCTTTTAGCAGGTGTAAATGCTCCATTTCACCCATGTTTAAAATTTTGTTTATACTTTTAGGTGTTTGGTATAAGCTACTATGTGTCTCACTTGTTCTTTCAGTTTTTCACTGATGCTCAATTGTTATGTTTTTTGAAGGAAATGTAGACAGGCTAGTTACACATGGTAGTATGTTATTGCCTTTACTGTGAGAGTATCCTAGTAATTAATCAAAATGTTGGGGCTGTACTGTAATTTATATAAATGTTGACCATCTGTGTAAAGAAGAACAACCCAACAAATAACAAACAGATAAAAACAATACACCAACTTAATTCGTATGTGCAAATATTCTACTTGCAGGTGCAGGCAGGATAATTGTGCATGGAAATAATCACAACTCATTTGCATGTATAATTTGTATATACAGTAATGGCATATGCATATCTACTGGTGCAAAAACTTCTTTGGAATCCAGATATTTACTTTTGCAGCATTTAATACCTGGAAGCATTTGCTCTTTTACGTTGTCTTTTTGCCCTAGAGGATCTTGTAATAACATAATGCATGTGTCATTGTTTATGTGATATTTTTCGTAAAGAGAATAGGGAAAAGTTATGTCTGAAAATCTCCCACATACAGCAAATAGTTACTTTCGTTTTCAGAAAAAAAGGAAAATACATATGAGGAAAGTAACGTTCCCAAATTATCTTCTGCTTTTGCTTGGGAAGTAAAGGCAAGGAGGAAAGAGAAAGCAGCTCTGAAATGGAAGAGGTGAGAAGCCCAAGCTGATAGGGAAAGTGGCACTCGGTGAAACAGCATCCTACTTCATGATGTAAGCTGCTGATACTGCAGCTTCGTGGCATTTCCCATCAAATATGACAGGTTTTATAGCAGTTCTGAATTAAAGTACTGGGGATAGTACAAATGGTTAGAAAGCAAGTGTAATGGACAATTGCTGTAGAGCTTGTTGTCACTTTCAGTCCCAATGAAGCCTAAATACTATGTTATTGTCTGGGTTTTTTGACAGCACCTGCAAAAGCAAGCTAAAAAAAAAACCTTTTCACTTTTTCTTTGATACTGAAGTATTATCAGTGTTAATTTTCCATGTTTTTCTTCAAAGGATGGATATAAAACTGTACTTTCACACTGCAGCTTTCAACTGCATGGTTATTGTCTAGCGATTAGAGTTTGGGATTAAAATGAGTCAAAAACTCACCAAAGTGCTGCTTTGGCTCCTGTATATCTATGCAAAATGAATGTGAGTCCTTTGATCATTTCTGCTGATTACTAATTTTAGATCTGTTTTGCGTGTGTCTGAGAGAGCTGAAAGCACAGATCTTTAGTAGCTAATAACATTATGTCTTATACTTGTGATAGAATATGATGTATTAAGTGGGGCTTATACTAAATACATTTATTTTCATAAGTTCTGATGGTAACCTTATGATTTGTAGTTCTTGTTGGGAATAAAATTCTTACGTAATTAAATAGCATTTAAAATCAACTGTGGTGCTCTGATAACATTTGGAATGAAGTGAGCAAAACAGCAACTGACCCAGTCAGAGCTGAGCTGAGCTGGGAACAGCAGGCAGCATGATACATTCGAAACCAGCCAGAGATATGCATTGAGAACAGCAGAGGATTTGCTATTTGTAAAACTGAAATAACAAGAGCCTGGGTATAGTTGCTCAGTATCTTGTTTAAAATGAGATCCCCACAAAAGCACACCATTTCCATGCTTGCCGTTTGATTAAACTAAATTTTTTTTACACTATTTTTTAATTGCATAAAGGGATTGATTTGGTAATGTGGTTCTGCCCATGCTAAAATTTGTGCAGCTGGTATCCAGAATCAGTAGTTAATACCTTTAACGTGTTTTTTTTGATGTGCACGTATTTTAGTAAATGTGGCATGTGTTGTGGAGTAGGAAGAATCTATCAGACAAAGATTTGAATCTTGGTGGGGAAGCCTTCCCCCACAGAGCTAGTTGACTTTTTCAAGGGCCTAAGAATATCTGTGAGGCCCATGTGTTGTGTGTACAGTTGCATTTTAAAGAGTTTTTAACTTTCAGTTGTCTTAGGAGAATCTGGTGAGGGTTCCTGGGCACATCACCACTTCCCTGTCGCTTGGCTTTAAATGTGGGCAAGTTCATGGTTTAGATCAAATTGAGAAAGGGTTCTTTACATAATTCCAGTTATTTATTCCTCTATGTATTGTTAGGTTTCTGTACCTACTACAGTTTATTGACTATATAAAATACAGAATTTGGTAAACTTTATGATCTAGCATAAAGTCAGTGTGTCAGATATGTGAAATGAATGCAGCTGATTTGTGTAGGAATTGAGAGTATGCAGTGGGAGTACTAACCAATCTGGAAGAGCAGAATTCACTTTAAAAGATCTTTCCCTTGGAATATGGAAGAATCTAGAAAGTTTGACATTACAAGGAATTTCATTACAGTTCACTCTTTCTGTGATTGTTGACTCACAGGCTGCCATCATGGTCTTGCTGTGCTAGCTGAAAAGTCTGTTGAAGAGCTCAGGCGTTTGGAGCAGTTTATGGCATGAAGCGACACAACGCTTGCATATGCATGGTGCTTATGTGCAGTATTTTTGTAGCCTGTATTCTGTGCACTTGAAATTCTGTATGGGTGGATTCAATTCATTAATAGGTTACTCATCATTTATGGTCAAGTATTTGCAGGTCCCCTAGAGTTTACACTCAGGAAGCACAGCAGACATAAAAATAAGCCAGCTGGACAGTTTTGCTATTCATCTTTTCCTGTGTGTCTTCAGCTGAACAGAAGTGATGAGTTTTCCACAAAATAAATTGTCAGTTTTTATTTATGTTGGTCTCAGAGGTAAGAAGTCATCTCTGCCAGTTTCTTGGTGGAACAGAAACCTTATTTTTCAAATATGAGAATGAGTCCCTGGGGATAGCATACATGAGGAAGAGGAAGGACTGTGAGCAGCCCTCCTTCCCTTTGGGATGCAAGAGCTCTCCTAGCATGTGTTCCTAGCGTTGTCAGTTGGGTGGAAGAGAACCCACACCTGGGACTCTGGCACAGCAAACCAGGGTAAGATTAGAGTAGTACATATAGACAGCTTAAACCAATACAAGGCAGAAAGCTGATTATGGGCTCTGTTAATTCAGTGGAATCAAATCAAAATGTCTTAGAAGCTAGAAGACCTGCTGGGTTTAGTAGTATGGATTACACTGAAGATTATTTCTAGCAGTAATATGTATAGTCTGGATCTGTTATGTGAATGCCCGCTTTGTCATTTCTAGAGAAATGGCAAGTAACTCCGGGAAGAGTTATGTTATCTAACTGCTCAGTCTGACAGGAACAAGAATAAAAGTGTGTGTGTTTTGGTTGGTCGGTTGTTTCTTTCCAACTGAACATGTGATGTACAAAGATCAGATCCAGAGTTGTGTAATGAAATGCAGTAACAGAAGCATACCACTTGTATAGCATGGCATTTGGCAAGCGAGCTTAACGTTAAAGTAAAAGATAAGTTCTTGAAAAGACATCAACAAAATTGCTTTTAACTAAGAGCTGTATAATCAGTAGGGTTTGCTATTTCAGGTTGCCAAAGGGACATAGAGTTTTTGAATAGGAATAGTTTTTATCGTGGAGAGCAAAAGGATTCCTGAGACCTGTTGCTGTAATTTCTCATTAACTTTCTCCAGGCCAGTCAGTTGTACCCATTACAACAGGTTTCTTTCCTCTTTACTGGCAACCATTTCTTTGCACTTAGAAAAATCCTTGAAAATACAAGTTAGATGACCTCTTCTGGCTCTCAGTCATATTAAATTTCATGCTTTTACCAAGGAAATTCATTATACTTATAGTTAAGAACTAAAGAATAACTAGCAGCTTTTTGGAATTAGGCAGCAGTCTTATGTTATATCTTAGACTGCTATTTTAACTTGCTTTATATGCTTTGATGTTTTAGTTTATTTAATATTGTAGGGTACCCCAAGGTGCTTTAACCTGAAGGCTGCTATAAAAATAAAGTGATAGATGAAATGCTTCCCCAATAGCATTTTGGGAAAACTAGGCTATCAGGTCATCAGTACATAGGGCCAGTGGTTAAAATACACAGTAATAGCAGTTTCAGTAACCTACTAAAAATGCGTCATTTATTCTGGCTTATCCAACACACTGTGCAAAGAGTTCCTGAAACCATTACAACTCCTCTGTCTAAAAATGTGCATGGAGACATTCTGCCTCCCAAAGTTAGGAGCCCGATACAGAGTGAGGATTGTTTGAAGGAAAGTTAAAAGCAAAAGGGAACTACGATTCTTTCACAGCTGAAAGTTGTCCTCTTTATTGAACTTTTATTTTTCAAAAGATGAGTTGAACTAGCAAAAGTGCAAGGATTGTTTAATAGGGCTCTATATCAAAGCCTAAATGATGCCTGTAAATTCTGTGTAATTTTTTCAAGCTGTTCTGCTCTTGATTTGTCCCACCCAGGATGCAGCAGGCAAGCTGCATTTAGTGCAGTTCTTCAGGTGACTTGTGAAGTGCTGATGTGTTCTCTTGTGCTACTGAAATTTTTCAGGTTAGTTGTGCGAGATCAGAAGCACAGCTAACACCCACAATGTGCATAGGCTGTAGAGAACCTAGGTATGGCTGAAGTTTGCAGATGTCCTTTTACTACGACTGCAATCAGAAGAATGTTTGTGGTTATCTAAAAGCTGTTATGTCTGCTTCTCAGCTCTGTTAAGATAACTACCCATGAGCAGCTATCCTTTTGTGATACAGGGCACAACAGGTTTGCCTGAGACGTTACCCCTACTCCCCCTTAAGATTTCACTGGGAAAAGGTACTAGAGTTTTAGCTTTCCAATATACTGCTGCACTTACAAGGTAATATCTCTAGGTAAGGTGAAGGGCAGTTCATGTATAGAGATAGGTGTCTTTTTTTTTTTTTTTAAATCATTTCTGCAAGTCTGAGTAAGATAGATGACTCTGAGCCCTACAGTGCTCTGTAAGAAAGAAAATGGTCCAGCCTCACCCAACCCTAAATAGAGATTCTGTATTTTTACAAATAAAATAATAATTTATGATTGTCTTCTTATCTTAAATAAAAACAAGCATTTGTGCAAAACCTGGTTATTAAGAGTCCTAACTGCTGTCATTATTGCATAGCTTTTTATACCCTCAAAATAAAAATGGGAGACCGAAGCATTTGTAAGTGCTTTAATAACTGATTGTCACTTACTAAAGAACGGACACCAAGGATATCAGCTCTTCATATACAGAATCACTGAAAAGCTTAAGTATGTATAGTTGTTATTAATTTCAATTTTAAGAACCATATTTACTGACTGGTAATGAAATTAGCTTGCTGATATGCAAGAAACAAATGTTTACTGTGGGGATACAGTGTTTCAGCTTTGGGCAAATCCTCTGAGGCAGGATTATACGCACTCTGTCCTCTTAAAGTCAGTTTCTCCACCATTCTGTGTTTGTGTTACATAGTTATGTAGGTGGAGATGAAGCATATTTTTAAAACTGAAAGGTTGTATTATTCAAAGAAACTCGCTGCATCTCAATACCAACTGACTTCTGTTTTATTAATTCTCGAATTGGTTTGGTAGCATCATCTCCAAAATTCCCTCATTTATGTAGTTTCGTTTTTTGCTTATATTTATATGATTACATATACCTATGTATGTATAAATAACTTTTAGTATTATGGTATCATCTAATAAAAACCTCCTGAAGGCTTAAAAATTCAAAATAGCTCTTCATTACTCATGGCAAAGCATTTGTCTCTTCCATATCTGAATGCTGAAAGTTTCATTACCAGTGTGTGAATTTTCTCCTTTAGATTTTCTTTTTTTGGGAAAAAAAAATATTAAATCAACAGTGTGGAACACTTTGAAACAAGGTTTATTTTGTTTTACAGCATTGTTAGTGTATTGTGAAATATCACATCATATTAACTGATTTTTCTCTGGCTCATTCACTTTACGGTAATACAACAAAATACAGCATAACCTAAACTTTAAATGCATGATATAGTTTAAAATCTTTTCTTTTTGCTATAAATAGTAACTATCACCAATGCATAGTATCTTAAAAAAGTGATGCAGTAGTTTATTTTAAATTCTCAAGGGATAATTTGCGATGATTTGCTTTCTACATTATTATCCAAACATCACCAACTATGATTCAGATTTTGCTTTCAGGGTCTTGCCTTTACAAAATAGCCTATCCCATAGACAGTGAATCGATGCCATGTGCTGTGGTTGTGTTAAGACAGCGTTGCAAAGATCTGTTTACAGCTACCTGTCCATCGATCCAGAAACAAAGCAAGGACTGAAAAACAAGAACTGTCAAAGCCTAAATGCTTCCTTGCTGATTCTTATAGGGTAAGATCCAGAGATACTGGTAACTGTTATAAAGATGGTACCTGCAAATTCCTATAATGCATTAAATGGCAGTGTTAATTTCTACTCTCACAATATGAAGGTACTGTGAGATTTTTGTATCTCTGTAATATGACGTTACTTGCTGAGATTTTTAAAGTTCTTAATTCTGTAGCCCTAGTTGTACTTTAAGCTACAATGTTTATTGAATTTCACCTACATCGAACAAAACGTGAATTGTATGAGCTGGGGTAAGGTGGACCTCAGATTCTTGTGAAAGCAGTGAGAGATGCAGAATTAGCAGATCAAGTTGCGTATGATTAAGCACACACATTTAAATTCTTAATTTGCACAGTAAGAGTAATGTATCACAGACAATTCTTGTGGGGGAGTCTGTCGTTGCCAGGTGCTGGGAAAGATGGCAAATATGCTGAAAAGGAGATGGAGACTTGCATGTTGGCCTTGCAACCCTAAATCTTGCAGGTTTCCTTTCAGTTACTTTCTTACATTTGACTAGGATGGACAAAAGACTTCTATGGCACCTGCTTAACAAAGGACCATTAGCTTGAGTATGCAGCAGCAAGTGAATTATTTACAGGAAAATGCAAATGAACACATCTTTGATGCCATTTTCTCTGTTCTAGTCAAAGATTCTGCAATTTCTCCATATTTATCAATTGTTTTAATATATATTATTTAGTGTTTTTCCTGACCTTCATCCTTTGCTTTGAAGCATGTTTCTTAACTTTGTGCAGATGGACACAAACACTTCCCCTGCAAATATAAAATGTGGCTTTGAAATTTTCTGGATGTGAATGCTCAGATACTGTGGTAAGAACATTAGGCTGGCAGACCTTTCATATTTCAGAGGCTTTGGTGGATCTAGCAAAGTTTGTTTGGACATCTCAAATTTGTCACTGGAAGTTCATGGATTATAAACAGGTCTGAACAGGGATGTGCCATCATTAATCCAGTTGGTCAAGAATACTTCCCTATTTGAATGTCTGGTGCCATATGCCTTGTTTGGAAAAAACCCCAAACATTCCCAACCTCCTCTTTTCCAGTTGTTATTTCTCAGCTTTTCCCATCTGGAGATTGTGAAATCTGTTCTATGAAGTGATGCATCCCACATGCATCCGTATGTTAATCCAGCTACAGCAGCGTGTGTTAGATGGAGACCTCAGATCTTAGTAATATCCCTATATCCACACACACTTGGGCAATATACCTTTTTATTTTTAATACATGCAAAACTGAAGCTCAGTATTACACCTTGTTAAAGAAAGCATTTGAATTCTTAAATGAGTGCTATATGAGAGACACTACAAATATGATTGATGCCACCTTTTCAGAATAGTTGTGGATTATATTTCGCTTTCAAACTGAATTTGGGAACTGAGGGTGCTGCAGTTGCAAGTGGAAGATACTTGAATTTCGGCTTTCTTGAATTTCGAAACAGAGTTTTTCCATGACAGCCATTTATACAAATGGGCAAAGACGTATCGCAATTGTAAGTGCTGCCGATGCTTGAGCCTTGTCAGGTTTGTGCCTCCTGATCTTCACTACAAAGAAATTGTGAAAACATGTCACTTTATCACTTTGAGGAATTAGTTTGTCATCCAGGATTTTTTAATCTCCAAGAGCATAACCATTTCCAAATTGTTTGTTTTATAACTCCGCTCTGAAAGAGAGATGTTACCTGCTTTGATGTGCCTGTTGCTCTCGCCACGGGAGAAAATAATAACATGCGAGTGACTAAAGTGTATGGAGCGCCTGAGGGTGGGGAAGGCAGTGCTCAGGGAGGCCTCGCGGGCCTGGGGCCGCATGCTGCATGCTGCGGTGCCGCCTGGCGCGGCGCTGCCTGGGCCGCGGGCTGCGCCTTCCCGCCAAAACTGCACGCGCCAGTCGCTGCGCCGCGTTCTGAGGTAAAAGCAAATGGTGTCTCTTTCATAGTGCACAATACCTGTTTTTGCTGAGGTGATGTCGGGGAGATTTCTGACAAGACAAGACATGTATTATGAAATAATATTTTGAGTCATCTGTTTTCGGAAGTTCACTCTGATCTTTGCTTTCCTTTTCCTGCTTGGAAAACAAGAGGTTAGAGAGACATTGTTACTGAAGGCCTAATTTCTTTAAGTAGGGGAATTGCTTCCCAGTTAAATAATTTAAGAATCATTGTGTGCTTCATTTTCTGTCCAATACTAAAAAGTCCAGTTAAAAATTCACTGCTATTTTTCTTTTCTGGGTGTGAGCACTTACTGTCTGAAGGTATCTAATGTAAACTGCTGGCTGCTCAGTACGGCCAGCTCTCCCAAATCTTGGCAGCCTTTTCTGAAAGAAAAAAACTTTGGTGCCTCCATTTTCTTTGCACCAGCAGCTCCATCCAGGTATGTCATGGATACTGATTGAACCAGTACCTTGAGCACATGTATTTTTAAAGAGGTTTCTTTGTTTTTGTTTTGTCCCATGTCCCTGTCCCCCCCCCACCCCCCCAGTTCTTCTGGAGCTGCTTGGGAGCGACCGTGCATTTAATGTGACAAAAACTTGTAGAAGTAATTTCTGTTTTTAACTTTGGATTTGTGTATACGTACATGGAAGTATAAATAGAACACTGTTGATAACTTATTTATGAAGGTTGGAATATTTAGATCATCAATATCATACTGCAATAGTTAAAGGTTTCTTCAAGATAAAAAATTTAAAAGGAAAACCAACTTTGGTCACAGATCTGCTGGTGCAGTAATAAAAGCTTTAAATTGGAACTGCTAGAGGTCAGAAGCATAAGCCAGAGAGGTAAGACCCACAGCGACACAGACAAAAGCCATGTATGACAAAATATGGGTTCTTATAGTAACATCACTGGGAGGATGGAGAGGAAGGCTATATTAAATGTCCATATTTGAATACAAAATCCCTATAGCGTAACCTGGAGGAACTGGAAGTTTTAAATTGCATTTTTCTTGGTTTAGTGGTAAATCTTTTTGGAATATCATGATGGCATATGAACACCGGAGTTGTAGTGCTGCTCTGAAAGATGCCAGTGGGTAAAGGAGATTTGTCTTGAAGGAATATGCTGCCTTGGTTACCAAATGTAGTTCAGAAACTTGATGAAGGGCTGAGAATTTCCCAAAGCACAGGACTTCTCAGTAGAGATCATCAGTAGAGACTTCAGGTGCCTGTTCACAGAGCAAAGTTCTTGTGCTGCATCTTTTACTTCTGAAGTCATGTTGCCTGACAGTCTGTTGCAGCCTTCCTGTGCTTGCTGCCTATATAAACAACTGAGACCACAAATGTAAGACCCAAAGAGCTAGGTGCTTAAAGATGAGCAGTGTGCAGGATTGACTGCCCAAGAAAGCCTAGGAATAAGTTAAGAACGTTTTTTTTCCAAATTAAATTTGGATAGTAACATATATGGATATATATATATACACGTACGCATACACACACGCGCGCTATTTTACATATATATCTATAAAAATATAAAATCAGGCTCTACTGCTCAGCTTGAGTAACAAAGCTTGGGGATGCATCTTCCAATACCTGGTTCTGAGCATTGTTTATTCTGAGAGATCTGGAGGTGCTTGCTTTTTGTGTTAGGTAATCAGCTGAGTCCACCCCCCTTCCTGCTAGCTCATTAGCTCATAGTAGTATCCTATAGGACAGGATGCCTTAGAGCCCCTCTGAGCTCTTTGTGCTACACAAATCATCTTTAACTTGAGCAGGCTATTCAGGCTACTGTTGGGATAAATGCCTATCCCCCTTTCAGAACGTACTATTATTGTAGGTAGGCTCTGGTTGCATGGATGCAAAGCTGGGCACTGTGATCTCTGACTGACAGGGTTCTAGGAAATTTTTGGCTGTATTGACAAAAGTTCCTTAGGATTCTGGTACAGCAGTTAATAAAGAGTGCATTTGCTTGTGCACAAGTGCAAAAATTCTGGTGTACAGTTGTAAGTTTGTGTTTACATATTCCACACCTGTAGGTAGGGACATCAATATGCATAATCATGTGTGTGTATATGCATTGCTTGAGCATAATTGCCTATATGAAAAGCTTTGTTATTTAAAATTTCCCTAGTGTGGAGGAATGCAGAATATTTCAGGCACCCGTATCAGGAGCAGTTATTTATTGTAGGGTCCTTTTGCTATCTTCCTGATTGTTGACTCAGTTAAGGTTTAAATCAATGGCTGTGAGCATGGAAAAAAATTCTCTACGGACAGCCAGTCTGTTTTGTCCCGATTGAATTTATGATATGCTGTGGTCATCATTCAGTGAAAATCAAGAGCTGGGTATAGTGGCTTCACATCAATACAGTCAAATCACTGCTTAAAACTGGAGTTATAATCCTTTAAATTTAATTTTGTGGGCAAATTGCGGCTGCCAGCTTCTCAATTTGATTGGTTCCAAAAACAACCCAACGTAAGAAATTGAAAATGCCAGGAGGCATCAGTCCTGTAAATATATTAGTGTACCATCTGGAGTGTAGTGACCTTGGACGTTCTGCTTGGCCTTAGTATCTTATTGCTGGAAGTAATTCAGCTATTAATACTTGATTGAGTTTATGCCTCTGACTAGCTAGAACTCAATCTTTACTTCTCACTCAAAGAGCAAATGACATCTGATTTAATAACATATTAAATGTGTATAATAATAATTCATTAGTTTTCTTATAGAAAAAGACCAAGCAAATATAGATTGTTTTGATACCTACTGTATGTTACAATACAGGAAAGAGAGCAAACATTCTGGGTTTCGTGACAGCCTCGGTGAAGTGTAACAACTAATTTTAGAGATGTCTGTCTTTGAACTAACATTTATCAGGTTTCCAAAAAATTTGAACTGGTTGTACCTTAAATAATTATCAAGTTTTGGGGAAACAATTTCTCGATTAAATTACTTTAGTACTGTTGAAATGTTACATTATTGATACATGGCCCAGTGAAATTACTGGAAAGAATTCTATTGATTGGAAGCGAGCTAAAAATCAAGTGCTTCACAATATAATTTATATCAGTAAAGTGAAGAGTATTAACTCTTTGGCTCACTAGAAGTTAAATGTAGTCCAAACCTCACTGTATCCTGCCTGTGGCTAATGTATACCTGGATATTTAATTGTGCAGCTGTGGATGTGCTTGTTAACGTCAGTCATCCTGATGCTGTTGTAACATTAGAGGTGCCTGTAGGAACTAGTTCTTTAGGTTGTAAGTGAATATGAGAAGTCTGAACACCAGCTACATTCATACTTGTATAGTTGTTCATTATAATAGCAAGAGTGTTATGCAGTACTTCACACATAAAGCATATTAATCACAAAATCACAGAATGATCAGGGTTGGAAGGCACCTCTGGAGATCATCTAGCCCAACCCCCTGCTAAAGCAGGGTCACCTACAGCAGGCTGCACAGAGTCGTGTCCAGGTGGGTTTTGAATGTCTCCAGAGAAGGAGACCCCACAGCCTCCCTGGGCAGCCTGTGCCAGGGCTCTGTCACCCTCAGGGTAAAGAAGTTCTTCCTCATGTTCAGCTGGAACTTCCCGTGGTGCAGTTTGTGCCTGTTGCCCCTTGTCCTGTCGCTGGGCACCACTGACAAGAGCCTGGCCCTGTTCTCTTGACCCTTGTCCTTAAGACACTTGTATGCATTGATAAGGTCCCCTCTGAGCCTTCTCCAGGCTAAACAGGCCCGGCTCTCCCAGCCTTTCCTCATAAGGGAGATGCTCCAGTCCCCTCATCAGCTTCACAGCCCTCCACTTGCCCCTCCCCAGCAGTTCCCTGTCTCTCCTGAACTGGGGAGCCCAGCACTGGACACAGCGCTCCAGGTGCAGCCTCACCAGGGCAGAGCAGAGGGGCAGGATCACCTCCCTGCACCTGCTGGCCACGGTCCCCCTCATGCACCCCAGGATCCCACTGGCCTCCTTGGCCACCCGGGCACACTGCTGTCCCCCAGCAGTCCCAGGTCCTTCTCCTTAGAGCTGCCCCCCAGCAGGTCACCCCCAGCCTGTACTGGTGTGTGGGGCTGTCCCTCCCCAGGGGCAGGACCTTACACTTGCCCTTACTGAACCCCATGAGGTCCCTCTCTGCCCAGCTCTCCAGCCTGCCCGGGTCTCGCTGAAGGGCAGCGCAGCCTCCTGGTGCATCAGCCGCTCCTCCCACTTTTTTGAGTGTCAGGTTTTCTTAAGTGATCTCCAACCTGATCCTCCTGGAGCACAGGAAAGCCTTCCTTTCTCCACACTTCCTATCTTGCCACCAAGGTCTGGGAAACCAGAGGGCAGGCCTTACCAGTCAAGACTGAAGCAAAGGCGGCATGCAGTAACTGCCTTCTGTGTGTCCTTCATCAGCAGAGCACCCACCTCATTCAGCAGTGGGCTCACATTTTCCCTAGTCATCCGTCTCCTGCTGATGTACTTGAAGAAGCCCTTCTTGTTGTCCTTGACCCTCCTCACCAGATTTAATTCCAAATGGACCTTAGACTTCCTTGTTGCCTCCCTCCATGTTCTGACCACATCCCTATATTCCTCCCAAGTGGCCTTTCCCCATAAACTTTTTTTTTTTCTGTTTGAGTTTTTGCCAGAAGCTCCTTGCTCATCCATACAGGTCTCCTGCCCCCTTTGCTTGATTTCTTACTCATAGGGATGCCAGTGCATCTTGAGCTTGGAGGAACTGATGGTTGAATATTAGCCAGCTTTCTTGGACCACCCTAGTTCCTAGGGCCCTAACCCATGGGATTCCTCCAAGAAGGTCCTTGAAGAGGCCAGAGTTAGCTCTCCTCAAGTCCAGGGTTGCAATCTTACTTAATGCTCTGCTTCCCCCTGAACTCCAACAACTCAATGGTTACTGTAGCCAAGGTGGTCCCCAACCTACACATCCCCAACTGGCCCTTCTTTGTTTGTGAAGACAAGGGCTATAACACACCTTGCCTCATTGGTTCCTTCACCATCTGCATCAAAATGTTATCACCAATGCTCTGCAGGAACCTCTGGGACTGTGTGTGCCTAGGTATGTTGTCTTTCCAGCAGATATCAGGGTGGTTGAAGTCCCCCATGAGAACCAGGGCCTGTGATTGTGAGGCTACCTCCAGTTGTTGGTAGAAGGTCTTGTTGACTTCCTCTTCCTGGTCAGGTGGCCTCTAGTAAACACCCACAGCAGTGTCACCCTTGTTGGCCTTCCCCTTATTCTTCACCTATAGGCTCTTGACTTATTCCGCTTTCACCCCTAGCGAGAGCTTGATATGTTCCAGTTGCTCCCTCATATAAAGAGCAGCTTCACCACCTCTGCTTGTTGGCCTGTCATTCCTAAAATGTACATAGCCATTCATGAGAACATTCCAGATGTGAGCTATCCCACTGTGCCTCTGTAATTGCAGTGAGATCATGGCCCTGCAGCTGCACACAGATCTCTAGTTCGTCCTGTTTATTTCCCCATGCTGCGTGTTGGTGTACGGACATTTCAGAGAGGTAATCGAGCATGCAGGTTTCCTGGAGGGTGTGTGCAAGAGGGTCCACCATAGCCATGCGCACCCTTGAGGTGCTGCCCTTCTGGTACTCATTTTTGGACGCAGCTAAGGAACATATATCGCTGCTCTGGTTGGTCTTGCTTATTCCTCAATTGGATGTGATTGTATAAGCATTGCCATTTTGGACCCTTCCCCTCGAGTCCTTCAGTTTAAAGCCTGCCTCACCAAGTTGGCCAGCCTGCTGCCAAAGATTTTCTTGCCTCTTCTAGACAGATGGATCTAATCCCTCCCTAATAGGCTATAGTCAAAGAACGTTCCATTGTCAAAGAAGCCAGAACCCTCACGATGGCACCCAGCCGTGAAGCCAGGAGCTGATGTGTATTTAGTAGTCCATGCTTTTGACAAGTTGTGGCACCCTCTTGGCAACATCTCAGACCTTAGCTCCCGGAAGGCAGCATACGTCTAGATCAGGGGTCCTCAAACTTTTTAAACAGGGGGCCGGCGTGCAGATGAAGTGGCAGGAGGTCATCTGCGGCTGCTGGGTTTCCCCCCAACCCCCGGCGGGGTGGTGGTGGTGTGTTCTATAAATACCGGGGGCCGGATTGAGGACCCTGGGGGGCTGTATGTGGCCCGCTGGCCGTAGTTTGAGGACCCCTGATCCCTGTCAGGCCAGCAGATGGGCACCTCAGTGCCCCTTAAGAGAGAGTCGCCCACTACCAGCGCTCAGTGTTTTGTTTTGCAGTAACTATGGGGTGCTGCTAGTGTAGTTTCTCTGTGCAGACCTTGCTCGTGGGTGTCTGTTGCTGCCAAGGCTTTGTATGTGTTTCTGGTTGTGATGCAGGAGGGTGGAGACTGGAGTCCTGCTTTTGCGCATCAGTGGTGTCCAAGGTGCGTCATTCTTTGTGGTCTCCACTACAGGAACATGGTTCTGAAACCACCTATCTATTTCTATCTTGGACCCTCTAATACTGTGCTTTTTTTAAAAAAAAACATCCAACAATCCACTGTTTTTTTTTAACTGTTTTTAACTGTTTTCTGCAAGTCAGCCACTTATCATAACAGATCATCAACCTGTGCACACCTGAGGCAGGTGCTTACCTTTTCTTAAGGAGAAGTGTCTGGGCACTCATTACAACCTGCCTCCTGTAGTGAAGTCTCCTCCCTTACCAGTTCTGTCTGGGTGGAAGCATCACACATCACAGGGTTACTAAAATAAATAGTTTGTAACAGTTGAAGAAATCTGAAGTTAGTAATGAGCGAAATGATGGTGTTACCTAGTCTTGGGTCAGTGTCTCAGGTCTTGACGGTCTTAGAAAGATTGTTTTAATTATAGTTCAAATCCGTCTCAAGGTACGTACTTCTAACACAGTTGTTAGAAAAGCCTTTTAAAATATGTTTGTCCAAAGCAGTGAGATATCAGTGAATATTTCAAGTATTAAATGCATACCACAGAGGGAAGTTAACAGAAGGCTTTAGAGCACTCTAGGGCTAAGTTCCCATACAGTTCACATAAAAGCAGCATTTTACGTGTAATATGCTTGCTTAACCTTGCTTGTAAACTCAAATAAGCATATTTCCACATGCAGGCAGATCTAAAAAATGAAAGCAGTTTCTTTGTATGCCAGCATTTATGTGACCATGTCCTTCTTGTGGAGACTACTGTTAGGATGGCTGCACCATGGAAGCCTGGTCTGCTGCCCTGTGCAACCTTCTGCATGCAGGAATAGAGCCCAGAGACTGACCTTGCCATTTGAGTTAGAAAATAGAATCAATACAGAAAAACCACAGCAAGCAAAGTGGGCAATGTGAGGAGATACTCAGTTTAATTTTGTATACGTTTTGCTCAAAGTATGAAATAATTGAGAAACAAATTGCTAGCAAATTGCTACAGCTGACATATGAACTGTCCTGATGGAAGGTCTGGAAGGATGGCACTTGAAGGGGAAACCTGTTTTGGATTGATAGAAGGGTCAGGGGTTTCCCTGAGCTGAATGGCAGATCTCCCATCAGACTGTCCTCATGCCCAGTTCACTGGAGCCAGATTTCATCTATTAAAGTTACTTGTGCTTCCACAGTGCTGTGAATTCTCACAGCAGCATGCTTTAATGAGTTAAATTCAGAAAACATGAAAGACAGGAACTGATAATTCACAGATCTGCTTGATTTTCTTGAAGCGTAGCCTAAAGTCAGGGAGTTTTCGATGTCATCTCTGCCAGATAATGGTCCTACTAATAGTTAGCTATTGTACAAGGAGTTTCAAAGCCTTAGCTTGTTATTACTTGTGAAGCACTTTAGTAAATCAAATCCATATGAGGAAAAAGTGCAAACAGGTAGGTTGTCTATGTCTTAACAATGACATTAGTGCTAAAATCTGAATAAAGGCTGACTGTTGTGTCAGGCTGATCACTTGAAAAGAGGTAGTGTGTACCTGGGTATTCCTCACAATACATTATAAACGCTTTATGTGTGGGTCCACAAACCACAAAGTTAACAGAAGAAAGTAGTGTTTCTCAGCGTAACAAATTGTACTCAGCAGAAGTACGGAAAAAATTGAACCATTAGTTTACCTCCGTAAGAATCGTAATGAAAATAGGGAATAGCAGCAATGACTTCTTTTTCTTTTTTATTCTCCTTTTCCAATCTCAGTTGGTTCTGGACAGAAGGGATCATGGAAGCATAGCTTAATTTGCCCTTTAGAGGATTATTAAAGACCAAGCAGATAAGAGATCCAAGCAGATCTGTGTTACAGCTTTCTTAGAGGTTTCCCTTTTCCATGTGTTATGTACCTCCTGTTGGATTAAATCTTCTCTCTAAGGAAAAGCGTGGTTCAAAATAAACTTTGAATAATCACATGATTGTATTTATTTGCAAATTTCCCTTAATTTTGCAAAGAATTGTTCTGAATTGTGATGTTTCATGCTCCATATTTTAATGACTACTTCTACTTGCATTGGCAAAAGCTGCATAAAGAAGGATTGGTCATTGCATTTTAGGTGGTTAAAGGTTTTCCCTGCTTTCTTTCCATTGGGTTGGAGAGGGAGAGCATTTTGACAAATCTTTGGAATTCTGAGGTCAGTTGTCTGGTGAGTCTTATTGATATTTCTTACAAAATACATTTTGAGAGTAATCCATTCTATGCAAGCCTTGGACATAGCCAGTGTGGAAGCTGACATGTCACAGGATTTATATTCAGTCTTCTGCCACCATCCAGGTGGCCTTCTGCCAGCCCATACGCTTGTGAGGCTGTTTCCTCTCACAGTGTCATTGCTGCTTCCATTCTGATTGGGAAAAAGAGGGTCCCAGGATCATGGTTGCTTGTTAGAATGGACAGATATGTTCTCTTGCAGTGCCTCCTACCAAACCTGCTTTGGGATTTTGAGTACGACAACTATTGCAATATCTTTGTTTCCTGTTCTCTCCCATTTTTTCTTTAAGCCAAAGTAAAAGCAATGTTTAATGCACTGGAAAAGGCTGTTAAGGAACTCCAGGGAAGTGTCTGGGTAACGTAGTCATTCCTGGCACTACGAGATTTGAGAAACTTGAAACTGAGCTTAGTGGTGCAGGTGGTGCAGCAGGGAATGGGATCCACAGTTGATAAATAGCATGGAAAGGAATGGTTCCAATTAGTGGGAGGCTTTGGTATTGCTGAGTGGCTTGTTTTCCTTTGTATGTTTGTGTTTTCAAAATTAAACTTTGTTTTCTGAATCTCTGTGCTTGTATGGTAGAGTTGATGTTTTCATTCTCTAAGTACTTGCTGAAATGGCATAAATACTGAGACACAAACACTCCAGTGTTTGCTGAAGGTTGGAGAACAGAAGTACAAACTTTCAGCTTATATGACACTTTAGAAATGTGAGTTTGGGGCCTCAGATAGAGACAGACAGAACCAGCTAAAAGTCATTCCCAAACCACAAGCACTCCATTGAAGGAAGAGGAATAGACTTGGCAGACAAAACAAACAATGCCGAGTGTGCTGTAAAACCCAGTGCTTTTCTTTTTATTTTTCAACTCAGCTGGAACACCGCTGAGTGATTTATAGCAAGGAGAGATTCATAACTCTCACATCCCCGCCTTTCAGTCTTACAGCCATACCTGAAGCAACCTTTTCCCCCAGCCTGCTTTATTCAAGTTGTTTTATCTGCTGTTGGCTTTCATATAGCTGGCACTGACACTTTGTACAAATGTGGAAGTTCCTCGGGAACAATTTTTTTAACTCATAAAGACCTGTCCATGCAGCAAAGTTCTTACCTTGTATACCTTTCCATCTAGAAACTCTTTTCCAGAATAGAAGTGATTAATCCAGACTGGAGTTAATTTTCCTGGGGAAAAAAATAAAATTCCTTTTGTGTGCTATGTTTATACTGGGAGTTAGACCAGAATAGCATAGCAGAATTGGCAGAATATAGTTATGACTGATGGGAAATTTCCCGTGTAGTCAAACCTCAGACACATGGCCTAAAATGCCAGGTTTTAAAGAAACTACTGACAATAAGAAGAAAGTGCTCTTCCCAGACACTCTGCCAAGTTCCACATACAGTGAAATCCAAGGCTTCCCCTGCCTCACCATGGCTTTTTTTCTTAAATATATCCATTTGCTCTGCCTAAGTTTTCTGCTGAAGAGGCACGTATTCAGAGCACAGGCAATGGCGTGCTACTTTTTATATGCCCCATAGGCCATTGAGCATCAAGCCATTGCACGAAGGATTCAACATTGAATTACAGTTTTGTAGATTCAGGAATGAGGATGTTCTTTTGCAGTGTCTTAGGTAAAGTGCATCAGAGCTTGTTACATTGATGGTCCTTTACTCTGACATTTTGATTTAGTTTAAAATTCTGTTTAAACTCTACTTCTGGATAGTAGTGTTTAAATTTTTTATTGGCAGTCTGTTTAGAACTAGTCTACCCAATTTGTTTTCCTTCTGTGGATTGGCTGACAAAAACTACAAAAGTAAACAGTAGCTTGGAAATCATCCCTGAAACTGAAAAGAAAACGGGGATTGACAGAAGAATAGGATTCACTAGGATTCAGCTCTGGTAATTTGACATCTACCCTCTTGTTTAGAAGATGAGCTATCCTACCAAAACCATCAAGATTAAATGTACTATATCTAGGTAACCTCTTTAGGGCCTGAATAATCTAATTAAAATACTACACTACTGTAGATGTCTTTTTGCTGGTGGTGTGTAAGACAAGCGCCTACATGTGCAGTGTAGTTCCTGAAGAGTTAAAAACTGAAGTATCTTACAGATTTCAATGCTTGTTTCAGTAATTCTTGCAGCCTGCAGTTATTAAGGATTCATCTCTACTGTGGTGATTATTAAAGATAAGAATTGGTATTTCTGTTTAAGATAGATATGTTAGAATTCTACTGTTCTATTAGTTCAGTTTAGTGATTGCAATGAACAACACTAGGGTTTAACTTGGTCCCTTCTAAATTGCAAAGTATGTCATTTTCTCCTGAGGTACAGATTGTGTAATCAGATATCCAGGTAGTTTTGTCGTTTGTCCAAAACACTTGAAGCCTCAGAATGGAAGCATCCAATTTGATATAGGGACAATCTTACAGATACAGTATAAATTGACAGTTGCTATTGTAGAGGAGAAAGGATTAACTGCTCAAAGAAATTGTACTGATCTTCAGGAGTTTGTATTTTGGTTATCTGAAGAGTTATTAGCTTGAAATTCATTTTGTTGAATACAATTTTGGTCTTTAAACTGCTGTCACATTTATGCTAATAAAAAGCATAATTTTCAAACCTACAAAATAAAAACCTGCTTAAAGCATAAATCTATCCTGAGCCACTTTGTGTAATCCTGTAGGCAGGGAATTTCTAAAACAAATACCTGGGAAGGAGCAACTCTTTTTGACAAGCACATTTGCTAGGCACCAAGGCAGGTCTTTGAGAAATTTCCTCTGAATTAAGTTCAGCTGTTCTCACTGCAGGGAGATTTCATTATTCATTTAACTTGTTTGGGAACAAAGGTACAGATCTAAAAATCCTTCCACTGAAAGATGCTGAACTCCCTCAAGTGTCATTGCTTATTATGTATCACTAGATCATCCCTACAATTTTAACACAGAGGACCAAATGTATCCCACGTGTGAGTCTTTTAAATTCAGTGAAACTATGCTGAGGGTGAACTTGACTATCAACAACTTTTTAGATCTAAATATCAGGGTCATTGCTTAGATCCTTTAGGCCTTGATGTAGGTGTCTTGCAGCTCATGAAAGGAGCTGGGGTATTTAAATATTCAGGGAGCAAGCAGTGCCTGTGAAAGCAGCAAGAGGCCTCCTTCTTCAAATGGGTAAAGGGCCAAAGAGTTCCAAATGTAGAGAGGGAAAGGAGGAGAGAAACCTGCTGTGTAAGAGGGTACATGGCAAAACACAAAGACAGACATTTCAGGAGGACAAAAAGCAGGAAAATCTCAAAAGTGTCTACTGCTGAAAATCTAGGATTTTTTTTTTTTTAATTTTTTTTTTTTAGTAGCAAATTGTAAAATGGAGCAGTAATGCAAAATCCCATTGCTCTGCCCAGTCATGATGGCCCCATTTCTGGAAAGAAGGTACTAGAACTCATCTTCATACCATTCAACCCTGGATTTGTGTTTCTTCGTTTGTTTTTTTTTTTTTTTTTTTTTTCTTTTTCTTTCTTTTTTTGTTCTTTTCTTCCTGTCCTCCTCAAAGGATGTTTCGAGTTATGGAATTAGTTTTAATACTTAGACATAAGTACCGTAAAATAAGAATCAAAATTTCTTTCTTTCTGTCATTATCAAATTATTGTTCCTGTAGCTTTCTACACCTTTAAGTTGAGTGGGAAAAGTATCCAAGTCTCCACTAACTGTCTGTGCTTTCTATTAATCCATCGTGGTGTGTGGGAGGGAGCAAGTGACTGTGGTGAAAATGAAGTCCAGAGTGAATATGTAGAGATATAAATTGGATTCATAGCTGCCTTTATAAGGACATGTCTAAGGAAAACTTTGGGCTTTTAATAGAGTGCAACTTTAATCTACTAAAGGAACTTCCATAATCAGTTTATTTATTTATTTATTTTCATAAAATGCAACTGTGGAGCCTTAAAGCATGTAACAATTAGAGTTCACATTCTACCTGTTTCCGAAAATATGGTAAGCTGGCTGTCTCCTGCTCAGAGACAAATGGGAATGTCTGCTAGCATACCAAGGTGTCACTGAAGGAGGCAGTCTGCTGGCGTAGCTGGGGCAGCAAGAACTAGGACTGCCAAGGAACTTGCTTGTTTTGGATCCATCATAAAGCAGGTCTGGGTGATTTTTGTTTAATTTCTTATTTTAAGTATGTAATTTCCTGTCATAAAGGCATTTGCAGCATTTTTAAGTGAAACATTTAAAAGTGTGTTATTGAAACTGTCAGGCCTGAAGAGCCCCTGGGAGAACTTTTCCTTAAGTAAAAGCTTTCCTACAGCTGATAACTCCTTGAAGGTGTAACATATTTGTCAGATGATCATATTTCCCTCAGGGTTCTCCTAGTAGGAGGCATGGGGCTCTTTAGTACATGGAGAGAGGCAACAAAATAGTTGGCTTCCTGGGAGAGCACTCATCCTTCAGCACAGCACTAGCTGCAGTACCGCTGGGTTGTACAAACAGCTGCCCAAGTTGTGTCCCCATCTATTATGTCTGAGCTGCTAGGTTTGCACTCCTTCAGAGCAAACATCCTTTCCTTGTGTCAGAATTCACAAATAAAGGGGTCTGTGCATATGAAGGCAAGTTACAGGCACCATTGAATTCGCTTCAGTTTCAATGACCAGTTTGTAATCATAGTCCAAACTAACCAGGCTGGTCTTTTGAAGAGAGTAAATTACTTTCCCTTACAATGCATCTATAAACACTATTAGAATTAAACACCGGAAAGTCATCAAATTGCTCAGGTCCATTTCAGTTACTATTAAATATGTTGTTTGGATTGTTTGTAAAAGTCTCTAGAATTGCCTCATCTTTCAAAAGGACATTTATGGAGTGGTTTGATATATTTGAAAGGGCATAGCTTTCCTAATTCTTTCAAAGCTACCATCACTCTCTGAGCAGACTTAGCATCTACCAGAATAATTGAAATAAAAAGAAAACAGTATTATAATCCTCTAAAACCTGTCATGAATACCAAAAAGGCTGCAGTACTGATATTATAACCAGATGTACAGTACAGAAATTATTTCTCTGGCCAGGAAAGTCTTGTTCTCTCTGTGCATTAGAAGGCAGAACATTGAGCTGAGCTGTGCTCTTGACCTCTAAATAAATATGCGCCCAGTGCTCTTTCTCCAGACAGCATTCTTTTCCAGCAACATCAGGAAAAGTTCCCCAAAGTATTTACTTCTGATTTCAGTTTCTGCTGACTACAGCTCTGTCACACTTTACACAAAAAACATATGTTAGTACAGTCCGGGTTTTAGCATGGAAGCCCTTATGGAGCAGGATTTTAGATTGTTAGTTTGTTTTTTAAAATCAGTCATCTCTGAAGACAGAAAAATGAATTTTTTTAGCAAGTTGTGTTGGCAGGTGAGTTTTGCAGCCTGTACAGTTTGTGTTGTCCCATGGCAGGCTGCAATGCATTGCAATTATGAAACGTGCCTATTACACTGTAAAGTTGAGGGAAAAGAGTATTTATATATGTAAATTATGTAACATGTGAAGCATGTGGTGTACATACATACGCCTAGTGGCAAGTCAGTAAGCTGCTCTGTATCAGCTTCCCCTGCAGTGAAAGAACTCAAAGGACTTGGGTGCCCAGATCCTAAGAAGTTCTTGAGCAGGTAAATTTCCTGCTTTCTTAATGGACTTTAAACAGTTCCAAAATGATAAACCAGAACTTTACTGAACTGCATAAACCCAAGCTCCTATGTCAGTGGGAGCTAACCAGCCATTTCATGTAAGAGGAACTGGATGCCTGACTCCCTAAGCTCCTTAATCTTGTTTATATTGAAAACCGCTACGTGGTCTTGGAGAGATGCTTGTGGTATGTACAGTTTTTTCCGTGCAATATCTGGATATGAGATATGTTAGTGGACCTACTTTCTTCTTTAGCCAAGGCTGTGGTGAGGATCAGATGAAAAGTAATTCTTGAGGGCAACACCATCAGACCTTGTTTTCTAGGACAGGAGTGTGGGTTTCACCTAGTGCTTTCAAAATCTAATCTTTAATTAGTGCTTGTCTGTCTATTTTCTCTTTCTTGGTCTTGAAAACATAGGCAGTATTTTGGAGTTTCCTTCTGTACGACTCATTCAGCATGTTTTTATTTCAGTATGATTATTTTGGAAAATAAGTGCACAGTTTGTCTGGGAGGAGATGAACTCTCCAGATATCTGCATAGTCAGCCTGATGTGTTTGTCACTGGAACTGACATCAGGCAGCCTGTATCTCATCAACAAAGAGTTTTCCTCCCCTTTTCAGCATTCATTTGATTTCCAGTGAAGTACACTGAAAAGACCGCAAAGCTCTGTTTACCTGCTGTGCCTGTGTGCACTGTCTTTTACTCTGCTGGGCACTTACAGAAGCGCAATAAGCAGCCTAGTGTCTGGCCCGCTCAAACTTTGTACCTCAGCTGAGAAGATCCAGAGCTGTTACTCCTCGGGGCAGTCTTTTCGGGGTGTCAGCACCTGCCCATTCATGCTGCGAATTGCTTTAGCTTCTGCCAGATGGCAGAATTTTCTTGTACTGTGAGCTTGCTTTGAATTTAAATCAACAATCTAGAGGCTGCAAGCTCTCATGTTAAATATATTGAGCACTTTAAAAGATGCGTTTTCTAGTAATGCATTTTTGTATTTGAAATCATAATGTGTCATTACGGCAGCACAAGCCATAAGAATACAGCCTATCGTGGTGAACTATTATTATGGGGGAAAGAGTTGCCATCTTAGGCTGGGAATTTAAGACAGAAGAGACAGTGAGTGAGAGTTAGAAACAATCAGATTTAGCCAAGTTAGATTTGCCTGTGTCGAAATGCTGAATATTGGGCTTTACATTTTACAATGTCTTTTGCCCTGAAAGCACAACTGTACACTTTACAATGTCTTTTACCCTGAAAGCACCTATGAAACTTGAGCTTTGTTAAATAATTAATTGAAAACAGTGTTTAGTGAAGGCACGTTACCTTTCAACATACTTTAAGCCTACCTAGCACAGCTGGGCATTCCATGCCTTAGTCCTCTGAGCCCTGCATTCTAAATGGTTGGCAGAGGCATGGAGACAGAATCTGCTTATGTTGTTCCTTCATCTCTGCAAGACTACCTCAGAGCTGGAGAGCATTTACTACGGTGCTTGTGATACATGTTAACTTTGTTTTCAGTTTTTGGTTGTGCAATGGACCAGAATGGAGACTTCTGGAGCAGTGTCCTTAATTGTAGCTTGTGACTATTTAGTCTTTGGTCTCAGGTACAGCACTGATCAACTCAGTGTTAGTAAAACTGAACCGCCTTTTCTTTAAGTGCTTGTCTGTATTGGAAATGGAAATCTGGTGTATAACTGAGATACCTTTAAACTACCTTGACTGGGCACTAAGAGCAGGACAGTGGCCTTGACGGTGAAACCCCAACATTTTCAGATGAGTTTAGCAGGCCACGCTGAACTCCACTACTACTGGTGAAAGATTCCCTGCCGCTCATGAACTGGTTAGCCTAAAGCAAGCTCATGGGGTGGCTTGCCAGTCACAGTAATGCTTCTATGATTGAAGAATGATCTATGAATGATCTATGATCAGAGGAATGATCTATGGAAGTTGTGTGTCGTAGTTGTTAGAAACAGACTAACTGACATCTTGATGGTTCCGTACAGATTGCTTGTATCTTTCCTTTCTAGCAAAAGTGTCTTTTGTGTGTGCTTATGCTTTCTCCAGTGTTTTAAAGTCTGAAAGATTTTTTTCATCCACCAATTTCAAAGCATGTCGATATTATGCTGCCAAAATGCAGAGCTTGAAGTACAGAGTAAGGAAGTGACTTACTGCAGCCTTCTTAACATCTTCTAACAGCTTGCAGGTCTCCTAAATCCCAAGCCAAAGCTCTGTCTGGTAGGCTACTCTGCATTTTCAGATTTTGTACAGATACAGCAAGCACATATTAAAAAACCTACACCAGAACACAGGATTAAAAGGCAATACTTGGAGTACAGTATCCTCCAAGTATTCGAAGGGAAGGAAGCAGTTGGAGGGTGACAGTCTGTTCCCTGGCAACTTATGACATTTGTGTTAATTCTCTGTTGGAATGAAAAATAAGCCTTTTGAACTCTTCATGTAAATTGATCTGGTGAAAAACCTGTTTTCAGATTTATATCAGAGCATAGGAGCATCTGGGTTCATGGAGGACTGTGCCATTTGTCCTGGATCAGATGGTTATTATGTGGCTCTGGCACATGGGGTATTCTCTTCCAGGTTCCTCCTTTATTTGATTCTCGCAAGAACAGATAAGTTCTTAAAGCATACTCTGATTGTATTACAGCCACGAGCCAGTCTGCATAGCTGTTACTACAGCACCAGGGTTTGTGAGGAGATAGTGCCATTTGTGGGCTTTATGTTTAAGGAAGATTTCCTGCTTTCATCTTTCTTTGACATCCTTTTTCCATCTAAGGAGAAGGAAACTGTATAACCTTTGCTCCTGTTCTTTATACAGTCTGGCAATAAACCTCATCATCCGTGTAACCTGGGCCTTGATCTAGTCAGGCATTCATAACTAAATAGGTATGAATTTCTATTAAAAATCGGGAGGAATTCGGTCTATTCACAGGCTTAATGCACGAGTTAAGTACTCTGTTGGATTGAAGCACAGAGTGGTGGATGTCATAGGTGGAAGCTGTCGTGTTGCAGGTTATGTCCCTCAAGAGAAGAATAAGAAGGGCTTGCTTCCCTTTGTTTTTTTCCTCCTCCATTCATTTTTAGTGCTCCACAACCTTTACAAAGTCTGCAGGTCTTGACTGTGTTGCAGTCATACTTCCTGGTGGCAGAATTGGCCAAGCTATTGTGCGGTGTTTAGTTAAGTTGCAAGATGTCTCAGTTTGTTTTCAAAGAGCACATACCTAGGTAAGACAGAATAACATGTATTGATTTTTGGGCCGTTTGTCAAAAGGCTTCTTGGTCTTGAGTACATGAAAGCAGAAACGAGGTATTGTGTGCAGTTAAAAGCAGAATGCATTCTTTCCAAAATCAGAAACTGCTGATACTTCCAGATGGTATGCCAAAAAAGTTTTATTGGTCTTCCATAGCTTTTCACTTTTTTCTGGATCCCTGCAAAATTGAGAGGTTTTTTGCTCTGATTTTCTTGCCAAGTTTAGATATGAATCTACTGTTTATCCAGATTGCACTGGCTTTAATAAATGATTTACATTGCCTGGTTTCCTTTTGTCCAGCACATCAAATTTAGTGCCAGCTGATGTGGAGTCAGACATTACTGGAAAAGGACATTTGTTAAAACTTGCCTTTTAGGAACTAATTCTTTTAGGAACAGCAGGTAGGAGGAACTGACCCTATTGAGTGACATCTGTGCACAGGAAAAAAACCCAACCTTTTTCCTTAATTTGATCTGCTTGAGTGCTATTTTGGATCATTTGATCACCACTTCTTGTGCCAGGTGACAGCTGTCTTAGAAGAACGACTCAATTTTCTTGTTTATTATGCACAGATCCTTTCCCAAGGGTGGGTATTTATCTATTAGAGATAAGATAACAGATATCAAGTTGAAAAAGGTTATGTGACAGTAATTGAAGCAATATGTTGACCTGGCATGTTTAACTACGAGATTTTATTGTGCATATTGTTTTAAAAGCAACCTGACAGAAGGAGTAGAAATTGGAGCTGTTTTTTGATTTGATTCTTCTTTTCCTTTAGATTTAAGGAATAGAGCATTAGTGGAAGAAGTGGTATTATTTCTGGCCTAGTATTTGCATATCAAAAGATGACATTTTAGAAAAGAATCTTTAAAATATGCTAGTGGTTTCAATTCTCTTTACCATATGTGAAATTAGAGGAATGTGTTGAGCTATGTTTCAGGGAAGACTATTGAGGGAAAAGTAACTTGTCTGACGGGCCTTTAAATCGGCCTTTAAAATGCTGTGGTTCACAGTGATTTCGCTGTTTAGGACATAGCATTAGCGGCCAGTGGGTCACAGGTAGAAGGCGTGATAATCTGGAAACCTGTGAGCATGTGAGTTTTGCTTTTTAGTTTTCACACTTTTCCCATTATTTGGAAATTTTAGGTAAATGAAAAGTCATCTCTCCCCAGCCTCTGAATGAACTCACTGGAGTTTAAGCAGGCCCTTTCTTATTATTGTTACTTTCAACTCTGCTGAGATTTTTTTATCCCATAAAATATTTGAGATTCATTTTAGTTGTAGCATGAGAAAAAGTGGTTTACCTCCAATCCTCTATAAAAAAATCAATATATCGTTCTTGAGATTTTATCTGACTTGTAATGTGAAATTGTGAATCTGTCAATTTAGACATTGCAGGGAAAAACTGGTTTAAAACACTAGAGTTGTGAATCTAAGACAGCTGCAAAAATTCTCTTATTTGATTTTCCTTTTTCTCTGTTCATTTCTGAAAACTATAGATTGTAAATTTATCCTTACTTCTTGAGCCATACAAAACCCAAACTATTTCAGACAAAAATGAACAACTTCTGTTTTAACATCTTGCACAATGATGCCTTTCCCAAATCCATGTTGAGTCCATATCGTTCTCTTTTTATTAATATTTGGAAGTATGTAAAGGGCTTCTGTTAAGCTGTGTACTGTAGAGACACGGAATAAAGAGACAGCCTGTGTTCCTGAAACCAGTGGTTGAATTATTAACACAAAACCACTTGAAGAAGAAAGGCCAAACACTATCCACTGAATTGTATAGAGAAATTAATCCCTGAAAAGGACAGAAAAGGAAATTTTCTCAAAGGGATAAAGGTAGAATATTTATGTTTGCCATCATAATAGCAGTAGAATTTGCATTATCTGGCATTCAGGTATTACAAAAAAACTTGCAGCTTTGAATGGATTGAAATTTGTAAGCTCTGTGTGAGGTAGATGTGTGGTATTATATCCTCCTTCTCCTTCAGCAGTGCTGGATCCCACATGTGTTCAATCTGTGCTACTTGTACACTTTGAATAGGTACTGTATGTTCTGGCTTGAGCTCTTGCGTGCTATTTCAGGCAGAAGACGTTCTTCCAGAAGGTGTGATGTCAGATGCTCGGCAGCTCAGGTTATGATGTCACCCTGAGCACACTGCAGCAGCCAGCATAGAATATGCATGAGACCTAACAAGCTGTTAGATGGTGGCTCCCACGCTCTCTTAGAGTTGTAAGTTCTGAATTACACAACCATATGATAATTCTTGCTATGATTTAAAGAAAAAGGCTGTTTTCTTAACTAATAAAAATAATAATAACCTTACATAATAAGCAAAGTAAGAGAAGGTGGCCCTTTCAGGGGAGTAACTGTCTTCATAAATACTGCTTTTGTATGGAAAGGAAATGTCTAGAAACCACCTATTCCTTTGTTCTCTTTCTATCTTCAAGAAATGTGTGTCATTGCAGCACTTCTGCTTCCTTGTTCAGCTCTTCAGTAATGCATTGCACAGAAAATAATTTCTTTTGGTCCACTCCAACCCTGGTTTGTTCGGTAATGTTGCTCTACTCTTTCTGAAGAGCAGTTCCAAGATTTTCTTGCTTCCTGACAGATGCAGAAATTTACTACACAGGGAGAGCTGATTTCATGCATGCATAATGAGGGGTAAAGCCGAACAAACCCCCCAAATCAGCAGTGTTTCTCCTAGGTGCTTCTTCTCCCCCTCCTCTCTCCTCCCTCCCTTCTTTTCAATTATATGCATCCTTTCTTTGGCATCCATTCCCTGATTTTTAATGTGCCCTTGGCCTAGCTGAGTTTCAACATCAGACAAGCCTTGTTTTCCTTGCACTGCCTCCAGTAGCTGAGCTCCCTCTCAAATTGAGAAATACGTTCTCAGAAGTGACCTTTAGCAGCAGCAGCAGCACTTTGATCTTCAGGGAAGCCTCCTGTGGCTCCATAACCCAAGGTTTGATCCTATCATTCAATGACACCATCAGAGGGGAGGGAAAGAGCATGAAGCTGAGTGGAGTTCAGCGTGTCACAGTGCATTAAACAGCTCTCTGACAGTGACAGTATGAGCTCTTTTTGTTCTGCTAGAAGATAAATAACTTTCTCAGTGTAATTAATAAGTCTAACGGTTTGTTCCAAAAAATGGAGTAATAATAGGATTGAGTAATCAAAACTATTGATTAATGTATAAGGCCCCTAGAAAAGGTACGCAACAGTTTTAGAACAAAATGTTTAGTGCTTCTGGGCATGGTTCCAATAGAAACTGTAGTGATGATTGAACAATAGGATTATTGTACAAAGTAGTTGTTTCCAGAATGGAAAAAATTTTAGTGCTTTTTTTTTTTTTCTTTAGCAATTCATTCATCAAATAAAAAATACATTTTTGAACAGTGGCATTGCATCCACGGTTCTTTTTGCAGCTGGTCTCAGCACTCTCACAGAATTCCCACTGGTAACAGGTCTGTTTCTGTTGTGCAAGTTAAAGGAGAATTTTACCCTAAAAAGTAAAAATCCTGAACTATTCATTTGGTTTTTTATACAAGGAGAAATAACAATGATTTCAGGAGAACTACCAACTACCCTCACTTCTTTTGTGCTTGAATACTTTTTCTTTGCTTTGCAAAATGGAAAAATCTTGGAACAGGAGATGTGAAGGGAGGGATTAATTTCCTTGGAGTTTAAAATAATTCTAATAAAAATTCTGTAAAATGTAGCTGATAGGCCTAATAGTCTCTATAACAGATAATGCTTTGGGGAACAATAAATTGTGTAATGATAGTTCTGCTCATATTGGCTAAATCATTATGTGTTGCAAAATGTCAGCCACTGAGGAAATCATAACTAAGCATACTGCAAACCTGCAATCATGTAAAAGCCTGATATCATAAAAGGAAAACTGGGACTAAAAACATTTCAAAGATGCCAGAAGGAAAAGGCTAACAACTGTCTCTTTTTTACATTTTCAAATTTACCTGTTTTCCCCAGGAGAGCATAATGACATAATCAAAACAAGGCTTTTGTAGATCCTCCTGTGATTAACCTAATTATTTTGGAGAGATCAGATACATTTGCTGTTGACATAAACAACAGTTTGATTGAAGTATCAAAGGTAAATCAATAGGCCCAGAATGTGGATCAAAACGTTATAAGCTACGGAGCTTAGAATCAATATTTTCATGAGGAGAGTCAACAACTGGGACTGCTGTGCTTAAGCTCATTGCATAAACGTACTATTTTCAGAAGTCAGTTGTCACCAAATCGAAATCACTGTTTCTGAGGCATTTGCCTTTTCTACAGATGAGCTTCATAAAATATGTAACTAAACTTTTTAAACACAGAACGTGGCAGTGAAGCCATGCAGAGGAAAACAATTGATATTTGGAAATTGCTCTTGACACTTGAAAACCTTTAATCATTAAAGGGCAGCAGCCCAGATAATCCCCATTGCCTCCCCTTCCTGCATCCCTGCCCTAGAAGTCCTTGATTAGTGAAAGACTCCCACTCGCTGACGTGGAGGAGGACAGGTCCCCTTGATAAGGTCTCCCCTGCAGTTTGAATGCTGATGGTACTCTGGGGTGTTAAATTCCAAACAGTTGCAAGTGGAGGAGGAAAAGCTCTGAGCAGGCAGTGAAGCACACATCTGCCTCTCTATGCACGTGGGATTTGGGCCAGGCTCCTACCACCGCTGCAGACATTCCTGAAATGGATACAGGGAGAATACTTTTTAGTTTTGAGGTAGGGATGCAGCTCAGGGTGCAGGCCCTGGTTGTAGGGGAACTAAAGGCTTCCTTCCCAAAGCTTTCAGAGACTAAAGGGAGGAGGTGGTCGGTGCCAATATCATCCGTTTTCTTTAATTCTGCAGGCTTGCTCTGCCCCGGTTTGGGTTCTGATGTCTGCATTGGTCTTCCCTAAGCAAACATTGTTAAAAGGATATCAGGGGAGGATGCCATAGAGAGGCTGGCTATAGGAAAAGGTTTGTCTCTGAAACTTTGCAAGCAATGCAGTACTGGAGTCAATACTCTCTTTCCCTTCAGCACCTTTCCTACCTGTTTCCTGTGTGAGTATTATTATACTGATGCAAAGAAGCAGCATATTGCTGTAGCTGTTTTTTTAGGGAAGGTAAGCAGGGAATGCTGATGGAAGGCATTCCTGGTCATTAATACTGGGCTGACCCCGTGCATGGCTCTGAAACTGATACAGTGATAGAAAAATTTTTCCATAAACCAGACCTAAATTTACCAAAAAGCACTTTACACTTTTTTTTCCTAAGACTTCACTATGAGAAACAATGTAACACTTGTAACAATTTTCTTTTGATTTCCAAAGAGGTTGTAAAGAACTTACTGCTTTAAAAAACAGTTTTAACCTCTCTGACTTATCAGTTTTTAAAAATCTTAGAAAAGAGATTGAAAGCACAAACAAGAGCTCACCAACTCCATAGGTTAACAGTGTCAGCTCTTGGCCTCTGTGCACAGAATAATTTCTGTTCAATTCTTTGTGGATGCAAACATGTTTAAATGACTGCAAGTAAGGAATACATCTCAAGAAGGTCATTGAAATATAATCTATGTCTCTTTCAGCTACTTTGCAGTAGCTTTCTAGTTTCTCACTGAAAAGGTTTCAGGGTTGCATTCCAAGATGCGTGGATCCACCTGCATGCACTTGCAGCATAGGTTAGCATACAAATTCTTGTTTGTGGTATTACCATTATGTAGCATACAAATTCTTTTGAGATACTGAAGATTCAGGTGGTCACACTTCCTCAGAGCTCCTTTATTTCACGGGATGATGCAATCTATAAAAGCCAGATTTTTATGCTAGAGGTAGAAATAGGTGTCTCTAGGGAATTTTAGAAGTGCCTGGGTGTTTCTTCTTGGCAGTTAGGTGTTCAGATACTGTTGGGAAAAACACTCAACACCTAACTGCGTCACAAAGAACATTAAGTATCAAAAATCTGCCTGCAATTCCAAAATGAAAGATGATAATTTCAGCTGGTTTTCATCTTGCATTTTAAATACTAGCCTTGAATTCTTTCTCAGCCAGGCATGCATCTGAATTTTGGCTGAGGGCAGTAGCACTTTTACTATGGTTGCCTGACCCTTTTCATAAAGTGCATTGTTTGAAGTTTTTAGTATTTTACCAAACTTGTGCTATGTTGGAAACCACTAGTAAGCAGAATCAGTCTGGAAACATGTTAACTGATACAGGCAGTGTATTTCTGAAAATAAAGCAGAAAGGAATTTTGTATTTTGGAATTAGAGTAGCTCATTTAGCCCAGAGCCTGGTTTATATCTGAGTGCAGTACGGTTCCTCGTAGGGATACCTCTGTACCACTTTAAGTGTTTCCATAGATCTAAATGAAGCTTGTTTGTTATTAACTTCTGTAAGGGCTTTCACTCTCAGGGTATTCTGAGAGCAAAGGATCACTTTGATCCAGGGATATACTGTAGTGACCATGGTAACATATCTCCCAAGGTATGACTCTTCTTGCTGTGATTTTTTTTTTTTTTTTGGACTGCTTGTGAACCTCGATTGCCATGAACTAACTCAGGTTTATGATAGGAATTCTCCAAGCAAAAGGGTACTCAAAGATTAAATCTGGGGATTAGGTAGTACTTCTTCCTTCGGATTTCCCTTAAGACCTGGAAGCAGAAAATAATGTGGTAGCTGCTTGCCTTAACACTGAAGGAGGAAAAAAACCCAAAAGGTCCATTAGGCAGCACTTAACAGTCTGTCTGAACTGCCAGGGAAAATGCAGATTTTAATTTTTGAGATAGAAAGTGCCTTAATCGATTGTTACTGCTTTCGTACACTTATGTAACAAATCAAACAGTAGCTCTACATCTTCTTTAACTGAATGAAGTCATATGTAGAGATTCTTTTATCCTGTATATTTACTGACTATACAGCTGTGGCCTTAGAGTCCTTTGTTATAAAAGAGCTGAAAAACAATAAAGCAAAACTGAATTCATTTGTAAATATACAAAGTTCAACATAAACACCATCTGGTTTTCACCACTGGTTTCTGTTCAACAATTCTGTCTCTTGACAGGGTTGGGCTCCCCATTTTAAGGAGGATTCACTGCTCTATTCTGATGTTTCATAATGGCATCTTTCCCATACATGCACCTCAGCGGAATGCTGCAGTGCCTGCATGTGTATCCGTCGGGATCCTGCTGCATATATTGAGATTGACTATGTATTTGGTTTCAAATAACAAGAATAATTTTATCAGGGGTTCATCTAAGCCAACACCAACAACCCCTTTTTACCTACTTTAAATACTCCTTTGCTTGTGTTTCCCCATGAAGTTAGGTAAATCATTGTTATTATGTGTAAACTTCTCATGTGAAGTATGGTTAGATTGCATCTTCAGATATGATACTAACTGAAGTCAGGGTACACTAAAAAAATTTCATTGCTTGAGATTGCTGCTGAAGAAGAAAATGCATGCTGAGTTCTCAGTGCTTTAAGCACTATATATCTCCAAATTCTAGCAGTAACTGAAACCTTTCCAGCCATTTTTTTCCTCCCTTGCCCCCGTAATGGTTTATTGTCAAGCTTAAGCCAGGTAGATTCTTGAAAGTATCTCCTCTGAACATTTATTTAACATCCAACAAAACGAAAGAAACTCGCTATACATTTAATATTATATATGCACTTGCTAAAAAAAAAAAAAAAAAGAAGCTTTCTAGAGTAGAGACAGTTAAGTATGATTTTATATGCCTTCTCTTTGACTTCAATGAGCTGTGTATCAGACCCAAAAATATGCTTCCCTGTGAAACTTTGTAATTCTGTTTAGGCAGCTACTTTCAAACACAATAGGAGGTTTTAAAAAATATCTGTCTGGAAGTGTTCATCTGTAGGCATGAAAGCAACCTTGCTAACATTGGGCGGGAAGATAACAATGTCTATCTCTGTAATGATATCATCTTATCTTTAATTAATGTAGACTACTGTAAGATCTTTTCTGAGATATGAGCCTCTTATTTGGGTAAGATTCTTCATGAAAAAAAAGTGTTTGAGCCAGCATAGCTATTTTAGACAGAGGTTTAATGTAACTTGTTCACCAGGCTCAGAGGCATCCAGAATCAGCTTTGGTTTTTTCCTTTGAGGCAGAAAAAATATAAAAGGCTCCTGACAGAAAGATGGAGCTATCCTATCTATTACTAATACTGCAGTGGTTTGATTTAGAAACTGCCCTTATTCTGTGCAACCATGTGACCTCAGCTGAGAGTATTTTAACTAAAAATGAGCCCAAATGAATCCCCTGGAACTGAGCTCCGAGTAGTTTCGAATTCCAAACTCTGTCAGAATTCAGATACCTCAGACAGCTTTTATATCTGTAGTTCACACCCACATCCATAATAATTATTTCATAAAACCCTTATAAAGATCACGGTCCCATCTGCAAAATATAGGAAATACTAGAAATGTAGTTGCCTGTACAGTCTGAGTTTGAACCTGTCCTATATCCAAACAATCCAATTTGTAGTTAAGTAATACTCAGTGTTTGTTTCTTCCATTTCCACTGGTGCCTCCAGTCTTATTTTGCTTCTCTGTATTGGTTCCTGGTCTGATCAAGCAGTGAGGGTCTCTGGTATGTCCAGCTTCTGTCTGTGTTCTTGTCTTCCTTGCTCTCTCTGGTCTCCTTCCCACTCCATGCTTTTGGCACTGCAGCGTTTTTCCTCATCCTGGCTGCCTGTCCGTTGCCTGAGGCTGACAGAGAGGACTGGGGAGAAGCACCAGCAAACAGCCTGCTTGTGTTCACTGGGCTCTCAGGCCTGGAACTAGCACGGCCTGAGTTTCCATTTAAAGAAAGGTCCCGATCAGATCAGGTTTTTACACCCAGCTCTGAACCTCTGTGTTCAGGGACCACAGAGTAATTGGGAAGTTCAGTAATCTCTATATTGTAATAGAGACGTTGTAGTTTTAAATGTACCATTTGTTGTGGAACCGACGGGCTAACTGGTCAAGCATCACAGCTGATAGATATCTCTCTTAAAAAAATCACTGCTTGGCTAAAGTTTTATGACTGATGCAGATCTTTGAGTGGGAAGTAACAGCCAACCTGTCTGGTGTGATTGCTGGAAGGAGGCACAGTTGTGAGTGTCACTGGGCTGAAATGGTGAGGGCTTAGACCTGAAGCCAGACCATTCCTAAATACTCTTTCCCAAGAAGTAATCTAGGATTTCAAGGGCAGATCCTTTTGTATTCAGCAAGGTAGTCCTGGCTCCCACTTCTGGACCTGCTTTGTTCTGCACACCTGGTGCTGCTACATAACAGTTTCTAGATCTACTGAATGGTGTTGCAAACAGGCCTTCTCTAGTTTGCCTTCGAGTGGAGGACTATGTGTGTAGCTGCATTAAGCATTTTCCTGAGTTGGGGAGGTAGATGGTGTGAAGTGCTTGGCATGTGTTTTCAACCTACAACATACTGTACTCGGTGTCATGTAAATACATAACAGCTTTCTTCTACCTGAAATCATCTCTGCTGTGGACAACCAGGTTGCTGTGAAAGTATGGGGGGAAAAAAAAATCGCTTTTCTCTCTGGTTAAACAACAGATTTGTCTATGAGTTGCCAAAATTGTAAGTGTCAAGATAGTTGAGTACACTCTTATGAGTACAATTTTCAGGACATATGTCTGATACTCCTTGTTTTGGGAAGGCTGTAGTAGGTCTGTATCAAACCAGTGCATCTGTTCAGTGATTCAGTAATTTCAGGATAGTTAAACTTGTCACTCCGTTCCTCTTGCTGTAGTCCATTCAGACTATGTGACCAACTTCAGATTTTAGTAGCATCTTTAAAAGTAGTGGCACGTGCGGCTTAGCTGTCTCTTGTGTGTTTCACCAGTTACGTCCATGATGTCCACACTGGATCTGTCACCCCAAAGAAGTGAATTCCTATTTGCAGAAGGGAAAATTTTCACAGCCCTTTGTACATGCATGTAAAACTCACTCCTACAAAGATCAGCACATACATCTATCAGAGACTGAAAAATATAAATGATTAAAGCCAGCTATAGTACACCCCCTTGAAGGTAGGTGAGGGAGAGGCATTTTGTGTGCCTGCTTGTATTCCTGGAGAAAGTGTAGTGCTTTACAGATGAGTGCTGTCTTGGATCTTGTGCAGAAGATACGTGGAGTTGCAATGTGATCATAATGACAAGTTCAAATGAGTCAGTTTGTTCCAGGAGAGTAAGCTGCCAGGGAATTTAGTGTTATGGAGAGTATGGTTGATGGGTCAGTGCATGGTATGGTTGTGTGACTGCTGAACAATACTGTGGCATGCATAATATGCTGCTTTATAGGGGGGTTCTCGTGCAATACAAATGAAAGAGAATTTCTGATTATTTGTCCGCATTAAAGGTGCTTGGGGTTTTCTTTCAGAAGTAAAAGGCTGGTTGAAAAACCCAGGCCAGAGTTCAGTTTTGGAAAACACCCAAACTGAACTCTGGCCTGGGTTTTTCAATGCTGCCTATTGGCAATCCCACCTGTAGTTTCAAGTGGGCATGGAGTTCTTTGCTCTGCACTGGTGCCCGGAGCTGCTGTGTACCACTGAGCTGCTGGTGCTTCCTACATGAGTGACATTTCTGCAACAGGCAGGGGGTTTTGCAGGTAACTGTAAAGAGTTCATATATAATATTTTGAGATGCATTTGCATTAGAAGATATACAGAAGTGTAATGTAGTAAAAATCTCAAGGTGCAAATGCAAAGTGATACCTAACTATATGGAACAGTGTAGTGCTGTGCAGGAGTTACAACATGACCAAGGGAACTGGAAACAATCTTGCCTGTTAGCATGGCACTCTGCTGGTTTGATTTGTCCCCCGCCTTTTAAAAGGATGTGGTGCAAAAAGAGGATTTTAGGTTCTGTATGGTTTATCCTTGCCCATGTTTTTCCCTCTGTCAGGCATAGCTCCATTTTATGGAGAACTTTATAATCAGTTCTGTGAAATGCAGAAAAGACTATGGAGTGTACTTTCTCTCTAACACTTTCTGTGAAACAGAAGCTGGATTGAATTGCACCAGCATGGTACAAGCTGTTTTAAGGCTTAACAGTCAGAGACAGAAAGAGTCTCCTCCCTGAGGATCTTAGAATAAAAATAAAGAGGACAGAAAATGGGAGGGGAAGAAAAAGGAACAAAGAAATGCCTGTCCAAAGACGTATTACAGGTTAGTGGCAAACTCATGAACAGACACGTGCTTCCCGATTCCCTCTCTGGTACCCAGTCCTGGCTGGATCTTTTCTGTTCTAAAAATGGGCAGTGGAATTTTGTTAAAAGGATAGATACTTCTTCTGTGAAAGCCTTTGGAGTATTTCATCAGGACACTTCGCTGTTTTGTGCGCACACACATGCACTCATATATATATATGGGGGGGCGGGGAGCGGGGAAGAGAAGGGAGAGAAGAACATCCTGTGGGATTTCTTTCACCATCTGCTGAGTTCTGACTGCCATCTGTAAAGTTAAAGCGTTTATGTTGTTTAGCCTTTGTTCAAAATGTATTTTTTGTCACAGTGACTTTTGGCATTATCATGCACGACTAGAAGAAATATTCAACAGTTTGAAGCAAGCAGTATAAAACACTGACAGCTCAGGAATCTGAAACATCCAGTTTATACAGTAATTTGACAGAAGGTTTTGACATCTTGCCTACTGTAATCGCCACTTAGGAGTTCAGACATAACCTTTCAGGTTCACGGGAGACCAGACAGCAGCTTGTCTGAAAAGGCAGAGGCTTATTTGGCAGAACATGGCTAAGGTCTGGGTAACTAGAATCATAATTACCCATGCAATTACTCTGCTCATCAGAAGTCCCCTTGGTTAGATGGTTTGTCCATAAGCAATCGGGAAATGCAGGGTAACTTTCTTGCTGCAGTTCAGGCAAACCAGATGTTTAGTTTAGCTTCTTCATCTCTAAACCTTATTGTACAGTTAGTTGCATACTCTGGTCTAATTGATGACCTGTTGAATTTATTTCTAAGTTTGATATGGTTATATGATAGGAAACAACAAAACACAAGCAGCATAAAGGGGGTGGGTGGGAAATCAATGTCTGATTTGATATTTCACAAGTCAGAAGCATGTCTTACACCGCTTTTCTATCTTACGTGTATGTAACATACCTGTAAAGTTTCCCAAAGTCAGAGGCATGATTATTAACACAAATGTGCATACTTACTAGCCTGAGCTGTAGGAGTTACACTTCAAATTTGTTAGTGATCAAAAATATTTGGCTTAAGGAAGAACAAAGGGAACTCTAATGGACCATCATAATTTAGGAAGATAAAAAAAAGAAGAGATGCTATGTTTAACCTAACAAAGGATCAAACTAGAGGACTTTTCATGGGTTGGGTGGCTTTTGTAGATTGAACTTTTGTGAAGACGCTCATGCAGCCACTTGAATATAAGCTGTTTTCAGCTTCATAGCCATAATGTGAAGGATAATTCTACTATGAAAAATAAAAGGAAGCATTATGGAAGTTTGTAGTTTTTCTCACTGTCACCAAATGCAGCCTGACTTCCTGAACCACATATATAAAGGAAAATTTTATGTTCTGGGTAGCATTCCAGAGACCTTTCTAACTCAGAAAGAGCTTTCATATATAGTTGTAAGCAGAATTATTTGAAATTATTTGAATTATCTTGAACTTATAGCCATTCTCACTATAAGAGAGAACATAAAGCGGAACATAAAGTGTAGAGACACCGGCTCTCTCCCTAGTTTTAAGGACCCAGAAGAATCCAGTAAAGAATTTGCTTTATGTTTCCTATTTCTGAGGTAGTTTCAGGAGCCCCATTTATTGCTGGCTCCTAAGGCTTTTGCAGATAGATGGGAGGGTGAGTGTTCAATAGGGCTGAAGTTAGATGACGAGTTACAATTAGTGTTTGAAGGTATAAAAGCTTTGCAAGCTCAATTTATTGCTGTATTCTGTAGCCTGCACAGTTAGGAATATTGTCTGTATGGTCTAATGCTTTGTTTGCTCTTTTTGTGTAGTGATTAGACCTGTGTTTTTTATTATAGTTGGGGTCAGATATGGGGCTTGGGAATATAAACCTGATGAACCAAGTTCGCTGCTAATTTCTGCTAGGTCTGCAGGCTTGGAATGTTGACATGTTGACATAGTGCTGTTTATTATTTTCTTTTATTATCAATAGATCAATTGTCTGAGTGTAACTGCATTTGGCATTGAAGTTTAAGGATTGGGAATGCTAAGGTTTGCTCACTATTTTCTGTGAGTGATCATTTCCACATTGAGAATAGGCCTCCTTCTGGAGTAAGACAAAATTTCAGGATGAAACCTACACACTTAGCACAGCTTTTATGGATCCAGGGTCCTATTCCAGGCAAGTGGGCATTAGCTGAAAAAACTTTGCCTCCTTCTGACCAAGATAATTCATCAACAGGATTTTGGCAGGCCTTCCATCCAAAGTCCTTCATTTCTGGCGCACACCCTGAAAGCATGCTAGGAAAATAAAGCTCTTGGGAGCTTCAGCCCAACTGCCTTCTTTACCCTGAGTACTCCGAGCTGAAAAAGCTAAAATTATTATTATTGTTGTTGTTACATCTCATGGATACAGGACTGAGCTCATTGTCTTGGACTTGAAGGATACGTTAGCCAAGTGCTGTGCAAAATGAGTTTGGTCAGACCACCCCAGAGGAGTGTGGACACAAGCCAATTCCACATGGTTTGGCTGGAAGATCTGTGTTCTCCTCTGGGTTCAGTCCATAAGACAAGATAAATACAGCATCTGAGATGCAGCTAAACAGTGGTTTAGCTGAAGTGTGGTTCTAACACTAAAATAAATGATCCTATCTTTATTGTTCTCTTGGCATGGATTACCTGAGGAAGTGTTGTATGGCTTCCCTCAGCTGGAAGTTATGGGTATTGAGAATCAGATCAGACATAGAAACAGTCTCTCATGTGGAGAGAAATTGAAATGACTGAGACTGCTCACTGTACGAGGATGAAGAATAAGGGGAATGAGATAAAAGCCTACAAAATAGTCAAGGATTCAGAGAAATTATCACCTAATAAAAGAACACTAGAATAGAAATGTGAAAAATCTTTAATAAATAAAGGAGGATATATCTTCAAACATTTGATCAAATTATGGATTCCATCACTGTTTGAACCAAGAGACTTAGGTTCAAAGTATGATTAAGAATTTTGCATGGTGTGATTCTGAAAAAGTACACTGGAGAAAAAGAAAGCCTCCATGTCTTAGCGATTAACCAGAGTGACCTTTTGTAGGCTGAGTTACATTTGTGTATTATGCATTTATGTATTTACTTTCATGGGAACAGCTGGTGCTGGCTCATCCTGGAGACAGGTTTCTGGACTGGGCTGACTGCAGGTCCAATCCACTCAGGCAGTTCCTCTGTAGCAATTTCTCCTTTGATGCAGGTTTTCTGCAAAATTACTGTTACCAGATTAACTAGAAATCTTGTGTTCTGAGAAGCTGCATTTGCTGCAGGAACAGCTGTGAAATTTGATAAAATCACCATGGTCTGTTTAAATGGTTTTATAGCAGTAGCCCTTCGGTTAACCCTGGATCATTTAACAGCTGGATAAGTCTTTCAAGAGTAATTAAAATGATGTTTTCAAAGAATTTAATATTTTATACATGTTATACATTATACATATTTCAAACAGGAGCAGTGAAGACATAGATGCCAAAACTGAAAGCCTGGCACCGGACATGCAATTTTGCTCCCTGGTGCATAAATTTGCATATATATTTGGAAAGGAACAATGCCTGACTTAAATAAGCAGTTTGCTTTTAATCCCCTGCTTCTTGATGATGAACCTTGGAAATAATAAAATGAACAAACTATTTAAACTATTGACTAGTTTTAATAGTCAATCAAAAACTTCACCGGTTACTGTGCTACGAGTGGACTGTGTGAACGGGCAGAAAAATATGCATCTTTAATGTATGCCCATCTGACTCTGAAATAATTTGTCTCCTGGAAGTCTGTTCCCTTAACTATGTTTAGAGTTTGCCTATTTACCTTTCTTACTGTTAGGATTCATTGTTATTATAATTCATTAAGCCTATTTATAGGATTACCAATAATTTTAAGTATGGATAATAGTGAGTGTTTGAGAGGAGTAATGAGTAACTGACATTATGTATATCAGCCATATAATTAATTACCATTACCTGATGTATTATACATCCCATTTATTTCAACAATTAACATGTTATTTTGTCATTTTATTATTATCATATCTCTCCTTTTGACAAGTCAATAATAAAAAGGGAAAACAAAACATTATCTGCTGTTGAAGTAAATGCATCTTCATTATACAACAAATAAATTCTTCAACAAAGGTACCAGTGTAGCAAAAAGTTGGAATTGCAGTGAAAACATAAGTCACAGTAATGCAGCTGATCATTCAGAGGTGACATATGTCCAACTCTACTTCTCTCTCGGTCTCTTAAAGGAATAAATGTCTTGTCATTCAGTTCATAGTTAATCTCAGGACACCTCATTATTAGTTGGATGATCTCCATCTTTAACAACTGTACCTAGCTGAGCTGAGGGTTCAGACTGAGCCCTGGGATGCATTTAGATGCCAGACTTCCATTTGCACTTCATGGGAGGTGGTTTGCTTACCCATCCTTTTTAATGTACTACAATACATTAGCATCTGTACTCTTTTCCATTCCTCCAGCTGGTGCTATAACTTTGTCTTCACCCTCTTAACAGTCTTTCTTTCTGTACTCCGCCATTTGGTCTGATAGAGGATTTCATACCCAGCACTCTCTGGTCCTGTCAGTATTGACTCATGCAAGATAATAAGCAAGAACCATTAAAATATTGTAATTCATATAATTTTGTCAAATATAGACAGGTGAAAAACATATTTGTCACTTACAGAGTTTTAAGCCAAATATAATTTTTCTGCCCCAAAGCATCAGACCAGCAGAGTTCTTCAAATGAAAAGCTGTAAACATTACTTTTAATGGCAAAAGCTGATTGTTTGCATTCATCGTATACTAAAAAAATAAAATATTGAGTTGTTTGACTAAAACTTTTCATGAGGTTAACAGCTTATTTTCTGCAGCTCTGGCTATATACCATATATTATTTCCTGGTGGCCAAGTGTGTGTAAACATGTCTCAAAGTGTAATATCATAAAATTTAGTATTGAGAGAAGACATAAAAACATTATCTTATTTTCATATCTGCAGCTTTGATTTGATAAAGACTAATAAAAGAAAATGTAATAAAAATGTCCAGGTAAATGCCTGGTTTGTGATCCTGATAGTCCCTCTAGAAATCATCATTCTCTTGTTTCCACAGCGTAAGTAATATCTAGTAAACAGAATTATGGTTTCATTCACTGCTGTCACATAATGCTGTACTTTACAAGTGCAATTGTATTTCCTTTGGAAAAGGTTGAGAACAGTGCGGAAGGTGCATTCCCTGGGGGCACTGGCATCTCGGGTAATAAACTCTTTGTCCATTATGTGCCGATGAGACTACGAAAATAAATTCCTTGCGTTCAGAACAGCAGAATATTTATTTTAGAAGTGCTATGTTAAGAGGTTTGTTTTGGGATACATTTAAAGAAGATGTTTTATGCACTGCATAAACATAAGTACCCAATGTCTTGACTATATCAGTTGAGCATGCATTATAAAGTGTAAGCAAAGGTCCCTCAGGTTTTTATAGTACAGTAGACCAAAAGGAATTGTTATAACCTTTCAAAGTTCATAATTTGTGTTTAAAAATAAGAGTTTGGGTGCTTTTATGTTTCTTTGGGTTTTTTATGGGGCTTGGTTTCCTCCCGCCCCCCTTCCCCATTCTCAAAAGTTGTAAGTGCATTTCTAGGGTTCTGTCATCATTACAACTGGCCAAAGGCCAGAATGTAGTTTTCTTTCTAACTGTGACAATATGTTCTGAATAGGTAATTGGGGTGTGTAACCCATGTAATTTCTTTTAAAAAGATTGCAGTGAAATGGAAACTATTATAATTTTTATACAACAACTAAAATAAACAAATCCACAGACCATGCCTTCCCCTTTGCTGGTATCTTAATGCTTCTGCAAGCTGTCTTCTACCTTTCATAAACACTTTAGTCTCTTTGTGGTGTCTGCTCAGGAACTGAGTCTTAAGCAGATTTAGTTCTGCTGCTTCTCCTGAGTGCTCTTTTTACTGCTTATCTCATTTTTCTTCTCCTGATAGCTTTTGTAGACATGACTGATAGTGCTGGGATTTACAAATGAGCATGGGGAAGGGTCGTTGCCAACTTCAGGAAAATCTGGGTGTGCAATTCACTTCAGCTCCATTGCAGAATCTGACCTAGATTTTTTTTTTTTTTTTTTTTTTTGGGGGGGTGATGGTGGTGTAAAATGTTTACAAGGAAAGGATTGTTGTTGTAAATAACTGCATGAAAGCAGTTACAACCATGAAGGAATTATCACCTTACCTTTGTTGTAATGGTCATTGCAGTGAGCTCTCACGTGGGGCTGACTTCGTATTGTACAGCTACAAAGAAAGTTCATCCTCTGTAGTCTTTTGAGATGAGAAACCAAACTTTTTGTTCATTATGTGGTAAAGAACCACAAAAAATTGTGTGTATTCAAAATGATGTACCAATGGGTAGTGTTTTGATCTTTGTCATCATTACAGGTCATCTGTACAAGGCAGAGCCCGTGACCTTAAACTGTAAACAAGTAACTCATGACACACCTGGACTCCAGTTTTGAAAGTCAAAGTGTTGCAAAGAGAAAATTTGCAAATTGAGTATGTGCAAAATGGCATTACAGCCTCTGTTATTGAAAATTATATTGCCAGGTAAAATCTAGACTTCAACATTAGGTGGGTTAGCATAGGTCACACAAAATGGCAATGGGTTCCATCTTGAAGTATTTTTCAAATGCAGATATGGAAGATTTCTTAACTGTGATCTGTTATCCACCCTTCATCTTTGCAGACACCTGTCAGGTAGCTTGTATAACAGCTTCAGTGATCACCATTGTGCATGGTCTGAACACAAATATGAAGATGGTACAGGATGGTGGGTTTTTTTCATAAACCATTTGAACTGGTCTAATGATGTGCAGAGAAACCACCCTGTATTGGACAGAAACAAGTCTGCAGAATAAAACCCTATTCATGGTGGTCTTTGCAATTTGTTCATCCTGTATTTTTTAATTGTCAGGAAATTTAGAAAGCTCAGTGCACTAAAGCCTTTTCATTTTGCTTGAACTTGGTCACACTTGGAAGGCTGGTATATGTGGGTTTGATAAAGTCAAAAGATTCCTTGAATCAATAAAAGTATAAATAATACTGGGCTCCTGCTGGGCTGTAGGTTTTACATGTTATGTTGCCTTTTCAGTACTTGCTGTCATGACCTACCATTCAGATCCTGTAGTCTCTGTTTTCAACTCATTTTATTAAACTTTCTTTGAATCCTGGCTGCAGATTCAAGGATTTGCAAGACCGGAGCCAGTGCTGACCCCTGGGGAACACCGCTGGCCACGGGCCTCCAGCTGGGCTCTGTGCTGCTGAGTAAAAACTTTACCTAGGACATTTTATATACTGAGTAAATTCAGAAAACAGTTGCAATTTAATTATATCTTATATTAAAACAATCTATTCTTGAGAATATTTTTTGTCTGGCTGAGATTCATAAGTATTTGTCTCTATAAATAGCAGTGCAGTCAATCCAGAAGAAGCATTTTGGAAAGCTGAGTTTTGGGAGGTTGAATTTATTGAAAATCTGAAGCTGATTAGAAAGCTAGACATGTCACTTCAGTAAGATGTAAAAAAGAACAGGCATTTTTAACCACTAATTGTAAGTTTAAATTTACTTATACGAGGTAATTGCTAAAGGATCACAAATAGTGAAGAAATTAATGAAATTTATAGCCTGTTTGCAAGTAAATTCTTGAAAGAAAGCACTGTATTTGTCAGTTGAAATTATTCATTGCCAATTCTTTCAGTGAATGAATTCAAAGTTACAGATTCCTCAGTGATGGTTTTTGGAGAAATTCTCCTACTCCAGCTTGTTTGCAGATACTCCCTACCTTTAATTTAAATAATTGATATAATCGTTTACTTGCTAACATTGCTCTTTGCACCTTTTGCTGAATGCATCCAATCAGTGCAATGCAAATGTGATTGCTTTTGACCCTTGAAAGAAAACAATTCCCTCTAACTTTCGGCACAACCCTGGTACAGTCTAGCTGAGAAGGATGACAGAAGTGAATGCTGGAGATGAAGGCCAGCCCACTGAGAAGCCCCCTTCCCTCAAACAGAAAGGCAGGACTGACTGCCCGATACTTTCGTAGGTACTTTCACTCCCATGAAAGATGAAGAGTCATGCACATGGACTCTGACCTTACAGAGTCACAGGTTAGAGACTGTGATTATACATTTCTTTCATTGGGTATTAGGCCAAGATTTTAAAATGTAGCATTCCCTAAAAGCCTTTGTTTTATTCTCCTTGGTAAGAGTTGTGACTTTCAGCCAGGAGCATGGAGGTGATGTCAAGATGTCAATAGGTGTTTATTACCTCAGAAAATCAGGGCATTTTTGAGGCATGTGTTAAGTTTCTAGTACTTTAGCCTTACATTATCCTTTGGTACCTTTGAAATCCAGCATATCTCTTTCTGATCTTCTGCTGCTATCTCTTCTTTGACTAATATTCTTTATTTTAAAGCATCTTCAACTCTTTTTCTACTATTTTTTTGTCCCGTGCTTCCCACAGGCATTACAAAATGTCTGATGAATTCTGCTTGGTCATGAAATCAGGTGAATATGGAGAGAAACTGGTACAATTCTTTTCCAAAACATTTCATAATTACCAGTAAATTTTGTTCATTTCCTGACTGTAAGTCATTGCAACCAGTAGACAAGTGCAGTGTTGAACTCTAGAAAGCAGCAGTGCAACCAAAAAGCCATTTATATAGAATTTGTATTTGCAATACACTAGGAAGACTCACTTTGAATCTTTTCTTCTGTGTGCTTTTCATGTACCTCTTTGCACTGACAATATCCTATTTCATCTGAATTTTGACAAAGTCCTGATATGTTTGTAGAGGTATTGGTACAGAAATATGAAGGGGAAAGTTGGGATTTGGTTGTGTACAAGTATTGAATAGTTTTCAGTGGGCATAAAACTTCTCAAGACCTCCTAAAGTGAGGAAATTAAAGCAGGCTGTGAATAGAGAATAACTGGCTGCATCCTAATTTAATTGTAAATTTTGAAACTGCTTAATTTATTTTTCAAAGGATATAAAATCTACTAAACAATTTTTCCCAGCAGAGGAGTTTTCAGATACATTTTTCTTCTTTTGATGGGGTAGAAGGGACTGTTGACATGTTTTCTCCAACACAGTTTTGCTAGCTGTCTGAGTAGGCTCTCAAGAAAAGTCTGTTTCATACTGTGGTAACTGGAAGTGCTTTGCTGATTCTTGTCTGCCTGAGAAAGAATGCCCAAGCTCTACACTTGCTGATCTCTCCTCCTGACAGAAACACAAAACGGAAGGTGGAGGAAGCAACAGAGGAAAAGAAGGGACAGATCTGGTAGCCCTGGGACAGATATCACCTCAGTAGAAACGGTGTATGTGGGGGGAATGTGGTGCATTAGTGCTACCACGTCCAGCAGCCAGGGGAGCATGAACCCAACCTCCCTGCAGGGACAAGAGGAGAGAGAATGCAGTGTGAGAGCTACAGTACTGCTTTCCTGCCCTTCCTTTCCCCACAATGCTTGGATAGAGCCCCTTTTCACATTCCCTTTCACAGTGTGCCTTTTCCTGCACGATCAGCAAGAGAAGCAAAAAGGATGAATTGACCTAATAAGTTATTTTGATCTCTTCTGATGTAATAAAAAGAACGCTGTAAAAGTCAGTATGTACTAGTTCCAACTTGAAGACATGTAATAGCATCTAATATAGTAATTTGATTAATGTTCTGTGTTCTTTCTTTAGGTTGCGCCAATGCACCCTGTTGAGTTTTTGTAAGTGTTCACAATATACACAGGAAATTAAGTGACAAAGAATATGCTGTGAACTGTTCATACTAAACAAACTAGAATGAAATACAGTATTTGTTGGTAGAATAATAAGCATCCACATGTGACTATTGCATGCTGGCTAACAATTTAACAAGTGCTTCAGAAAGGAGATTAACTATATTATGTGTCTGTCTTGACTGTAACTGCTAACTCATTACATAGCAAAATAGGTGCCATCTCAGCTAGGCTAAGACCTTTAAAAATTGATAGAATTCTTTAAATGCAACTTAGAAACTTCTAGACAACCAACTCGAACCACAGCATTGGTACATGCTATTTAAGTGATAATCCAGAGCTAAAACTTTTAAAAGAAACCCTGTCTGTGAAAGTAAAAGGCGTGATACAGGTCTCATTATTGGAAAGCAAAGGTCTTTCCTTTCTCATCAAACTCAGGTGGATAAAAATCAATCTTCAGGAGAACTGCTACTGGGGCACTGAGGTACAGCTGTGAGGATCTAATATAGCCTCTGAACTGAGGTAAGGCAAGAAGATGTACTCTTCCATCAAAAGGTAGATAAAATCTTTTCACAGGATATTTCAATCTACCATTAATACCATGTTGTTGTCTGGGTTTAGTCCAAGCCAACCAGCAGTAATCTAGGTACAGTCTTGATCTGATGCTTCGTTGTATATGCAATTTCATGATTCAGGTCAGAGAGGATAAAAATGTAAAATTGGATTTCATCAGCCAGTTAAAGATGTGGGTTTTTTCCGAAATCAATTCCTTTTAATGGTCCTTATGAAAATACACATGTTTAACTCCATCTATTTCAGCCCAGGACAAGTAATAGTTGCAAAAGTAACATTTTATGGTATCTTATGAGTATTTGCATGTTCCCTTCTGTCAGTGTCAGATATCCTTGATTCACGTTGTCTCTTCAGGTATCCCTGACCCTGTAATTTGGTGTCAGATGTGAATATGTGAGACATTGCAGTAGCAGTCCAAGTAATACGTCTCTTTTGGCAATGGAGAAAGATTGGGGTACGCATGGATTCTTTATCCAGTCTTGGACACTGCCTGTAAGCAGAACTGTGTTTTCCTTTGGGATTTTTAGCATGCTAATCGGATAGATCTCTAGGGAGCACTTGTTTAAAGCCCCTGTTAAAGTGTTTCAGGTATGAAAATCGTAAAATAATTCCTTTTTCAACATTTTAATTGCAGAACCGCAGACCATGTATTTCAATCCATCTTTGCTCATTTTTTTTCTTGTTAGTGTCGTAACTCCCACATATCTTTTTTATGTGCTCTTAGATGACCTGCAGCTTCTGCTGTTTCAGCAAGTTGCTTACGCATCTCATGAGCATCACAGATTCTCAGTCTATTTGTTTATCAATGTTTTTTTCAGTGTCTCTTTATCCCTTTGGCAGTCTGAATGTTTGTTTGGAATTATTCTTAATACTAGGAAGTCAATCTGCTTTATTTCAGTTCTAGGATCTAAAATTGCTCTGGTCAGGAACACTTAAAGTCTGGGGTGTTGCTGGACCGGGAGCTACATTTAGACAGTGGTGTTCACCAAAGCATAATCATGGCTAAAGTTTCCTTGCTAAGCTCCTTTAGTCTTACAGTTTAGAGAAATTGTTAAATTGGTGTGAGGATTGTTATCAAATAAAAGATATGATCAGTAATGAAATCAAGAACGGTTTTCTGCAGCTCTAGCAAATGATAATTCAAGTTTCTAGTTGTTAGCAAAACAATAGGAAGTCTATATGCTGGGTAATTGCCAGCAGAGGCCACTTCTGAAAAGACTGCTCTTCCCCCTTCATCTGCTGCATTTGGATGAGTGAGAAAGTTATGTCAGCAGTTAAAGGTAATATTATATGGGTCTACATAAGAGAATAAGTCATCGGTGACTGACTGAAGAAAAGAAAAGATAAGAAAATCTAGTATCTAAGAATAATAAAACAAATAAAGAAAATAGACCTAAAAAGATGTGCACAGAATCTTGAAAACATTACATACAGCATTGTAGCATAGAGGCAGTTTATGTTATCCCACTCGTGTTACATTTGTAGAGCATTTATTTTCAGGCATTTGTGGGAGAAACATCACCAACTAGTCTCAAAAGGAACAGACATAATGAAGATATTGGACTTGAATTCAAAAAAGCACTGGGGCAGAGTTTAATCGCTCCTGTACAGGAGTGCACTTAATTGCTTCAGAGCTAGATCTTAACAATGTGCCTTCAGTAAGAGTAAAAGTTGCCCCAATGTCCCTGCAGTTGTGTGCGTGTGGCAGGACTGGGGGGAAGATTAACAGAGTGGGATAGTGCCAAGCCCACTGCTGCTGAACAAGGCACTCCTTGCCTGCTGAGCTCACTAAACCACCAGAAAATGAACTTGGCAAATGCAAAAAGTTCTCTGTTGACTTAGTGAGCTACTGATGGCAGTGGGGCTAGAGCCAGGAATGGGACGATGTGCTGGGAGAGCCAAGATGGCACGTTTTGGGGCTGTCAGGTGGGTAAGCCAACACAGCTGCCCGAGATACCAAACCACTAGATCTGCCCCAGACAGTTAGTTGCCACACTGTGTTCTTAGATTACTTTGTAATCACTTGTGTTTTTTTCCCTGATGTCTTAGTAAAAAGGATTTTTTAAGTCACTGTTTTCTCAGTTATGTGTCGTTGTTCTCTCGTTTTCCCTATTTGCATTTTACAGTTTTCACTCTGATTACATTTGAAACACTGAAGAACTGCTTTAAGCAGTCTCTGTTTTACTCAGGTTGTGCTATTTCAGAGTACTGCACGCATTCAGATATCCTCTGCAGACTTTAGTAAATGTCTTGCATGGTTTTCTTTGCCTAAAATCTAGATAGAATCAGTACTGTCTTTGCCTTCCTCTCCCCTTCCCCTCAAAACTCTAGCACATGATGGTTAAATTATTACAAACCTTTCAGTGTGGCAGCCCTAGGCACAGGACAGAAAATGAAAAGGCTGAGAAAGTATCTGTGAACTGACTTCCTTGTTTAAATTTTCAACCAAGAGCTGCAGTGAATTTTTCAAACTATTTTTAATATTGTAGAGGTTTTTTTATATTTTTGTCATCCTGATATTGTAAGTCGATGTATTTTATTGGCCTGAGACAACAATAAATAGTATAACTCAGTTTTATTTAATGATTTCTGGTTTCAGTGGTAGGTAAGCTTTGCCAATTTTAAATTACGTCTTGGAGTAAATTTAAAATTAATGAAATTTAAAGCTGTGATTTGTTTAAGGATCCAGAACATTCACTCTTTCATCTATTCATCAAGCTCTTTAATTACCTAGTATGCATGAAACCTGTATTATGTCTTATTATTGAGAGATTAATTTTATGAAAACCTCGGAGTGATACATCATTAGAATGACTTTTGGATAATGTATAGTCTAACCTTTTCTACTAATCCCACCACAGAAAAGAGAGGGAAGTTGACAACTCTTCTGCAGTGTTTTATTCCTACTGTTCCCCTGCAGTATTATCAGCTGCTAGCAGATAGTTTGTCTCTTCTACTCTTTTAATTTCTAATCCTCACTTGTGTATAGCTGTCCATCATGTTCACCGTGAGCTACATGTACGTGCGAGTGCTATTTGAAAAGGATCCTTCTTGTTATTCTGTGACAGTAGTGTATGGTGGCCCTGATGCGTGAGACATTGGAAACTGGGGAGTAAAGGAGTGTGCCTGCCTAGATTTGAAATACTCAAATGGTCAGAGGTCCTTGTCCCACAGGGAAACGACAGGTGGAGAGAGTGCTTGGCAGACCGAAGGTGGACCAGTAAGTCTACTGTAGACTGGTGAACTTCATTTTTGACATCTTGAGTCTTAGCCCAGTGCCTCAGCCACAGCAGTATCTTTTGCTCTTGTCCAGTCTGGAGCGTGTGCTCTGTCCACGCTTGCCCAAAATAGCTTTTGGGGCAGCAGTTTGAGTAGTGGTGCAGAGCTGGGGAGGGGACTTGCGCCTGTGTTGGGCCACAGCTTGGTGGTAGGAGCAGCATTACTTGCGCCCAGGGCAGCAGTTTGGTTGTGCTCATCCTCCTGTCTCTCAGCCCAGTGCTGCTGGCCCCCTGTGTTGTGTGAGTCATGGCAGGAACTAGATCAGGGCTGTGTGCTGCAGTGGATTTCTACCTACCTGACCTGGAAAGCTGGGGCACAGCTTTAACCTTGCTCAGTTTCTCAGCCTGGCTGGGCATGAAGCTCAAGGGATGTAGTGGTACGAACAGAAAGGCAAAGAAAGATGGACTGCTGTTGAAAGAAATCATCATCAAATTGTATCCAAAAATTTGTATTCCTCAGGTATGTTTTACCTTCTCATGCTGTGACCTCTCTTCTTTGCTGCCAAAAAGAAATGATTTTTCAATTTTTTTCACTGTGCTTCCATGCCAGGGTAAATTTCTGTTCTCTTGAAAGCTAATATATCCAATTTCCATATTAATATTTGTGAGAGTAATATTAGAAATGTTTTATTTCATTATCTCACAGCTGAGGACTATAGTCAAACTGTGTTATAAAGCAGCTAATTACAGTGTTAGTGACTTACAGTGTGCCATGCCTGCAGTGCAGTTTGTCAGAGTTTCTGAGAATTTGTAACAAGAAAATAGTTTGCAGAGTACTTTTTTGAAATCTAGTTTGAAAGATGTTGCATATCCAGCATCTCTGCAATACTAGACATATCCTAATCAAAACTCTTTCACATCTAAAGGCATTAGCATTTCATGGAAAACTTTATAAATTCAGATTATTTAACATACGTACTTTTCCTCTGTTCTTGCTTGTTAAATCCAGAATATTTAGGATACTGCAGGGTAACAGAATATTTGTATGCAATGATCCCTTCTGCTCCTCCGCTCCCGGGTTTGCAGCCATCACTACCTCATAGCAGTTGTGGAGCTATAATTAAAACTTCAGATGAGGAACAATGAATAAAAGGGACACTTTCCTCTGCTCAGCCTTCGTTGATGTAAATGTCATTAATGATAACCAAAAAAGTGGGGGAGATGCCAAATTCATAAGCATATGTGCAACCTTTTAACTGTTATGTTTTCCAAAACTTGGTCTCCGCTTAAGAGAAACTTGTAAAAGTAGCTTCATTTTGGGTTTTATAGAAAGCTCTCTGTGGTCAGTGCGATATTGCATGGAGCATGCTTTCTATTTCAGACAAAAATCTGTACTTTTAGAAAGCACAGGTGGCAATGCATTTGGTTCCAGTGATCAGATTAGTTAACACTGCAGAGGTCTGGAGTCTGCTTGTATGGAAGAGCTTGGAGTGTTTTAGCATTTTTATTAAAATCTATCTGGCCACTTTAACAGGATACATGTTAAAAGCAGCTTGGAGGTATTTAACTGTCATTCAGAAAGTCCTGCTGATAGCTTCATGAGTCCAATAGCTAACTCTGTAATGCATTGCATCAGAAATGGTTCTCTTGGAGTTCAGAAACTCCACTTTGTCCTTCCTCTGGCGCAAGGAATTGCAGATCCCATTATTGCTTTGATTATGGATCTAGTCAGTTGTTCCAAAGCACACTGTGTATTGACTCATTGACATACATGGTTAGATTCCATCTCTGGTTATCACAGAAATTTCCATAAAGTACACTGCGTCACTGTGTTTTCCTGATGGAGGTATATTTTAGATATGGAAATGGACTTACATTCCCTGTGTTTTTCTCATCTGATTACTGTCACTATAGTTCTGTAATCTAGAGGATCCAACAGAGAGTGGGAGGCTTCTGTGGCAAGTTCAGCAGTCTCTACCCTCCTGCAGTCTGCCATCCTAATAGACTGTGCAAGTGCAGGGTGCAGAAAAGGGTAGTGATTCCCCTTTGGTCATGCAACAGTTAGTGATACAGGTTTGAATTAAATCCATATGTTTCAAGTTCCCATCTATGACCTTGCTTACTAGAGAATGCTGCCTTTACTGGTGTTTATAAATTGAATTTCTGTGTCAGAATTGTCTGTTCTTTACCATTAATGAATGCACTCTTTAAGGTATCAGAAAACAAACACTTCTAGTAAATAGTTAATGAATATCAATATATATATTTCCTGTACACACACACAAAAAAATATATTGATATCTCATGGCCTTTTAAATAACACGTATTTTAATTTCCACTCAAAAAAGACATCTTTTAGCAGTAAGAGGAAAAGCACATTTTTTTCCCAATGATAACAGAAGATGGGTGAGCCTGGAGTGATTCTATTTTATTGAGTCTTCTCAGTATCCGTCAGCATTGGGGATGCCTGATTTATTCATTCAGAACTAGCTCCTGCAGAAAATGTTTGCATTGTGCATGTTTGAAAAATACTAGAGCCAGAAATAACTGTAATAAAGCTGTACTTTGTGCTAGCTATAACATGTGAGTTTAGAAGATATGTCCAACCACCTAGATGTCATGGGAAGGGGCAGGGTTTATGAACACAGGGTGCTGTATTCTAGCACATTCCATTCTATTAAACAAGACTGTATTTTCTGTGCACCCAGTAAGCCCTCCCAGGAGATGTGCTAGAGCAAATTTGTAATTCAAAGCGACTCTTTTATGTTATTCTCTTTTAGCACTTTTTCTCCTTATAAATTGTCAGCAACAAGGATATACTTTTTATTTTTCTCTGAATCATGTCGACTAAGAAATCTTAATCTGTGTCTGCAAATTAAAGGCAGAAGAAATCAATTACAAGTGCTTGGTTTACCTGAATTGAATTGCACCAGCTCTTTTGATTGAACTTAAAAGTCATGTAGTTGGTGTTCCGTAGCTTGGTGACTATAAATCTTCTAATATGATTTCCATTATTAATACCTGGTCTTTCTGTATTATAAACTCATTTTCTGCAAGTGCTCCAGTGTTTACTCAAAATTTGCAGTTTCTGCAGACATTTAGTTGGCAGATTTGTTTCTTAGAGCATTCATGAGATGCAAATGCAAGAGAGGTGAGCACAGACTACCTAAACGCAATTGTAGCTTCAAAGAAATGTTACCAGACTCTCTTTCCCCTTTTGCTTCCATAGTTTGCTGTTTTGGGTTAAGAGCACTGAAAGGCAGGAACCTAAGCTAAAGTATATTGCTGTCTTCTCTTCACATATCACGTATCTAAGTCATCATCTCTCGTGTTACTGTCCTGAGAAGAGATAATTGACTGATGTTACAATATATTGGCTCAGCTGTGTCTGTACTTGCTTGCAATGTTTTTATAGTTCACAGGTTACAAAACTCAGACTCTGTTTGTTGACTTACTTGCAGAGAACCTTTCCTGTGTTTGGTTTCCTTAATGAACTGAGGATGCGTGACACATGCTGGACACCAGCAGAGTGAGCTATTTTGAAAACTCATGTCCTCCTTCAAATGGACTGCTCTGCCTCCATGCATTTCTCCGTGCTGTAAGGCTATAGCACTATTTGTTTAAGTTCATATTCACTGTACTGTATAAAAATCAATTGAGACAGAGTTAGAATTTACCTTTATGCAGATGAACAAAATTAGAAGAGTTGCATTATAGGGGAGTTTGCCACATTCTGTAAGACCTTTTTTTTCAGAGCCTGAAATACATTTAACAGTGATGGAAGATGATATAATACAATTTAGCATTAAAGGATTTGCAGAGATAGTTCAGCAAAAATACTATAAATGTGCAGTTCTAAAGATAGATGGTACAGTGCTAAATAGCCAAAATGCAACATTGTATTTTTGTTATAATAAACTGATTTGTAACTTGTTCTTATTTAAATCAGCCTGCCAGTCATAATTAGTTTGTATGTCAAACAGCTTGCTCAGTGCTGCTATAGAGCAGAAACAGTCTTTATATTAAATTATTAATAAAAATTACATAGGAAAATAGATCGTAGCTATACACAGTACTGATTTCTCTGCCCTAAGAATGATTCTCTGTTTTAGATAGGTGTATTATATAACCTGGGGTGTAAAACAGTGTGGCCTTGTACCGGAGGAGCAGAGCACTGAAGCTCAGCTCCCTCTGGGGATCTGTGATGTTTCTTTTGCACCTACAATTGCTCTGCAAAAGGAGGGCCACCCTCCTGCAGCATACAAAGAGAGCTTGTTTGGACTCAAAATTGTTATGCGCTGAGTGTAAAAATACATGTGAGCTTTTTGGTTGCCTTGCTTTGTAATCCTTATTGGGTACATTTGTTATTTTAGTGGCACAGCTCCTAATTTGACTGTTATCTATACTTAGAACTCTGATATTTATGGAAGATTCAAGGTATATTGCAGATTTCTTTTGCTGCTGCAGGAAGGAAGTTTGATGAACTATATTATGTATGGCTCACTAGATAGTAGTAAACATTCTTTATTGCTGTGCTTTTGGATTATCAGAGGGTGTTGTGTTGCTAGTTAGAATTTTTCTGGATTAATGAAACAGATCGCAGATCACTGCATAGCAATGTGCCTGACGTCTGTGAAATGTTTTCTGAATAAGGATTGGATCAGGCCCATTGAGAATATAAAGTGCTGGAAAGAACATGGTGTTATTTTACAGACCCTGCACTTGGCTGTTTTCTTGCAGCAGCCTTATAGCCTCACTAATTAGAAACTTGAGGTTTCTTTAGTTTGGTCTGTTTCTTTCTTTCTAACAATACACCATTAATGTCCAAATCCTCATCTTTACTCAGGCACTTCTGACTGTCATTGACTTCAGGGGCAACTTTGTCTGAATAAAGACTGGTTCAGATGGAATTTGGAAAACTTAACAAAGTTTCAGAGCTTTCTGTAGAGAATTGCAGTCTGTACACGTCCAGTCTTTGGGGAGTTCAGCCACAGGATTTAAGATGGAGGTTGTCTAGTTTTGAGCCTAGGACTACTACTGACCTATGGAATTTATGTGTCAGAAGCCAAGGGAACATTTTAGAGAAGTTTCAAATGTCTATCAAAAAACTCAGGAGATTCTGTAACTTAATAGGTAATTTTATTTTTGCTCACAAATTCCATAAAATGTGAGGAACGTGCATCTCAAGGCCAAGTATGAGCAGCTAGAGAACTAGACTCCATCGTGAGTCAGATCCCTCTCACAGGTTCTGAACGTAGATACAAAAATACCTGCTTTTTCTGGAAGTCTCTTGTCTCAAGAAGTACTTGTCTCTTTTCAATCAAGGGAATAGAAACATGTGACTTCATCTGGGGCCTGAAGCCTGGTATTTAAAAGCTCTTGGAATATATACCTTTGCTGCCTATGGTAAGTATTACGAATCTGACCATGAGCTTATTTTAATGCCTGCCAAATGATCCTTGCATGAATTTCTGTTCAGTCCTATTTCTTTGGCTGGAAGCTTTACTTACACTGTGGTTTTGGAGCATGATAGTTGAGAAATCAGGTCTGTGAGATGAGGTTGCACAAAACCTGTTATAAATGCCTTGACTTGGCCTTTTTTCTCATAGATTCTTAATATCTGCTTTTGTTTTAACTCAATGTCTTGAATGATGACTTTGCCTAATAACTTTGAAAACCCAAATCCTCTTGCATACAACCCTATAGATTTTTTTAGATTAAAAATGTTGCATTTCTCAAATATGAGAGTTGTTGCTGCTTATACTTGGTCCTGAGAAGTTCCAAGTCTCTTAAAAGGTTTCTTTTGTTTACAATGTATGAATAACGAATGTTTTTTTATGTGAAGGTGCCTTGGAATCTTTATGTGGGGGAAAAGCACTAAAGAATCTAAGTACCATTTATGTTCTACTGTTAAAATGATGACTGAATTTAAGCGCCTTATTCATGAAAATGTTGGGCTTAGATTATGAAAGATTCTTCTGCAGTCCTAACCCAAACATGCAGTTTACCTTGTCTACCCTCGATTGTCTGTGTTACCTGGTGAAGCTGCTTTTGCAGTTGAGTATGGCTTGGAGTGTGTGATTCACGAGAATGTTGCAATTGATTAGATGCTGAACATGTGAATAGATCACATAATTATATTCTGACTCACAGTATGCAAATCCAGATGGTTATTCAAGAGCCTCACATTTTTACATTGGGGTAAGGGTGAAAAAACTTCATTAAAATTATTCTGACAGTTGCATCTTCTATTACTTTTTTTTTTTTTTCTTTTTCCCCTTTTTAAAGCTTCTGGTCTACATAACCAGATCCACTGTATTGTCTTCCTTCAGGGATGAAGAATACTGGTATATTAAAGGAAGCCCAAGTTCTCCAGACATCTTAGGTTGGCCAATAATGGTTAGCTGTATTTTATGTGCTATTTTAGCAAGAAACGTGAGCTGCTATAGGGAATGTGTTTGCCTCAATGGTCCTACCTAGCACATTATCTTTAAATGTTATAAAAAGTTCATTCTCATTTCAATAAAGGCAGAATTCAAAATTGAAAAACTGTCTCTACGATAAAAATAGGTCACATTTGAATAATTGTGCTACTCACCTTGTAACTAACGCTGAATTGTGATCATACTACCATCGTAATCCTGTGGCATAAAAATTCTTTGAGGTAATAACAAATGGAATAGTCTTCATTAAATTTAAAAAGGAAGCTTGTTTTGGTAATTTAATTCCTTATTTTAAACAAGCTTTTTGATGTATTTCTGTGTGTGGCAGAAAGAAACAGTGACATTTGTATCTGTGATATTTCAAGACATAGTTAACAAGGGTGATATTAGCCTAGAACATTTTCAAAGCTTTGCAGGGAGGAAGTTAGATCTGCTGTTAACAACTGAAATGGTGCCTGACTTTGCACTCAAATATAAAAATGTGTAGGTGATAGACTATATGGGATTTAGTATTCTATTTTATTTCATTGGTAATTCATAACTTATATTTTTTTGGTTTTTTTTTTTAGTGTCATGAATTTGCTGACAGCATTTGATAGGATGTATGAAAATTCAGGGCTATATCATCGGTTGGATCTGGTCAGCTGGCATAGCTGCATTTTGTACCAGCTGAGGATCTGCCTTTCAATTTGGAACAAATTTTATAGCCTGCTCCTCTTTTTCTATTAGATTTGGACTCAAAATAGTATAACTGGAAAAGAGTTTCCCTCCATTTTCTATTTCTGCCTTTCTCTAGTTTCTAAACTTCCTGGAGGAAGGGCTATCGTTTTTCTTTGCAGAATGAACCCGGCAAATAATTTATAAACAAATGAAGAAAGAACAGTAATGGCTTACAAGAAAAGGAATACTATCCATTATTTATGTACATAATTAAATAGGATCCCTGGTAACTGGAAAGTACAAAGACAAAACTTCAGTGTGGGTGTAGTATGTATATAAATGCTGAAGCATTTCGTGGTGGGCTTACGTGAGAATGCTGTCTCATCTTCACTCAAGCAGTTGCATTTTGTTTCGTTAGGTAGCTCTTAGTTTGCAAGCTGCACACACTGAATTTCCCAGTTAGGTCTTTCAGAAATGCAGCGATTAATGGTCAGGGGTTTGTTTTGGTTTTTCTTGCGTCATTATAATGCAGTACATTGAAAGACAGATTTGATACTGATAGTGGCATGCAAGCAAATAGAATGGCTTAAACCCAGTGACATATGGAGCAAACCCACTGCCTTTGGGGCACGGTGCGTGAGGGTGTGGTCCAGCAGGATGGAAATAGCAGCACGGCTTCTCAGCTGTGCGCGTGGGTGGCGTTGCTGGCTTGGAAATGTATATTTATTTCATGGGATGGAAAAACTTAAGCACTAAACACGTTTGCTCAATTAAGTTATTGAACTACTGGTTGAATTACTCCTACAGTATGTTGTTTAATCCCCTGGTGATAGTTGAAGCTGCTAATGCAAACACCAAGAGAAGTTTTTTTTTTTTGGTTTCATTTTTGGCATTGACATCAACAATTTCACATTATTTTCATATAATTCTCATTTCCTCTTTAATCCATATTGTTATGTTGTGCCATATTGTCCAGAATAATACTGCTGTCATTTCATACACAGGAGAAAATGGGATAAATACAAATTGGGTTGTCTTAAACACAGAGATGCTTAGAGTTAGAACATAAGGAGCTGAACTCAGAGCTCTTAATTTGGTCTGCAAATTATGCCGTCATCCAAAGTAATAGGTTAGTAGGTTTTATGAATTACTCTTTGTTTCATCTTACTGATTTCTGTGAAATTTAGCAATTCAGCTCTCTGCAGAATAATGCAGTGTTAAGCACATAGAAAATCAGTCCGGTTTTAGGTGCCACTCATTTTACCTGCCTGCCATGGTGCTACTGCCAAATTGGTCTCAAGGCATTAAATTCTTGACAAAGCTCTGCTTCTGAAGGAAGACTGTGTCCAAAAGTGCGCCATGGCTTTGAGAGCCAGCGTCTGTGTTGATGGAGAGGAGCTTAGTTGATGCATGAGGCTTAGCACAGTAGTCTGGACAATGCCCAGCAAAGACCTCAACCAGGGCCATGAAAATTAGCTAGCATAGGTACTATGCCAGATCGTTTGAGAGAAATGCCAGCTGGTTGAGTTGTTGACGCCTCTCTTTTTCTAGGAGGGATCCCTCTTTCTAGAAATTTCCTCATTGCATATCTAGTATCTCTTCTCAGTTTACTTTAGGTGATTAGAACATAAGGAAACACACCACACTGCATAGCAGATTACAATTTTGAATTCTGTAGCTAAATATATATAAATTTCTATATATACACGTATATAAAGATACTGCAGACAAGTTCAGTGATGATTTTGACTTTCTAAGTTCATTGCATTCTGCTCTAGAACTGTCACTTCTAAGAAAAAAGAAAAAAACTTTTGCTAGTAGGAAAATATATGTCATAAATATTTGTATTGTACAGCAATCATCAAAATCCATTGGTTTTGCCAGAAATAGACCTTGGAATTTCATGAGATAGATCAGGAAAATGAAATTCAGCAATGAGTTGTCCAAAGGAAATCACAAGCTATCACAAGGTTTTATGATGGTGAATCTCCTCAGTTTTGGAGCAAAGGCATAACAAAGTACGTATTTCACTCTCCTTTTTTTGAATATTTTTAATTTGTTCAAGCCAGCTATTCTAGGAATTGGCAGGGACATTTGGTCGCGTTGTGAGTATTGGCTTGTAGCATGCGTTGTATTCCAAATGTCTCAGCTCATTCATACCAGACGTTATCAGACCAGATATAACAAAGGCAACAGTTGCCTCATAATGTAGTTTTGTGATGACCTTTGGTTTGCGAGGCAGGCATAGGAAATCCAACATTTTTCTGTTGTGTGGGACGTATGTGTGGGCCATAGATGCAGCACATACAAGCAGATCCTGTGTGCCTGGAAAGCTTTGAAAATGTGCTATGTTACATCGAGTCCTGTGTGTGATGGGTAGGTAAGGTCTACTGTGCATGCACCGACTGATCTTTATCACCACTGAGGGGATGTATGCATGTGCTGTGCATTTCTGGTGTTTCTGTATGTTGCAGTTATTTCCCTGACTGAGCTGTGGGGCATCAAGGCATTATAGACAAGTGGCCCAAATCTTTTTCTATCCAGCCAGGATTTTTGGGTAAAAAGGAGAAGTATGTCTGCATGTCTGTGGCTGTTGTAGAGTTGTATCTAGAGATAACATTCTAAAGTCAGAAGCAAACAAAGACTGCAGCTAAAGAATGCAGAGGAATGTGCATGGGTTTTGGGAGGCGAGGGAGAATCGTTGACGGAAGCAAAGCAAGCATGGAATTCTAATGCTAGATTTTATCAATTTGTAAAGTTTAATTACTTATACTTGTGCTACCTCTGAAGAGAAATAGTATCCAAGTTAATCTTCGCAAGATATGCAATAAAAATTATTTATTAAAGTAAGGCCCATTACTGTGATTATCAGATACATTTTTAATTAAGTCCAAAGTTGCTTTGGTAGAGATTTTACTTCTACTGTCTCAAAATGTTTGGACTTGTTAGTCTTTCTGAGCTTTACTTCTCTTCTATAAAGATCATGAACTTGGCCTAATTAGAAGTAGTAGTTATAATGTCAGAACAAATTAATTTCAGCCAACTAAATGGTCCCTTTGAGGATCACAGTCTCTACCTGTTACTCTCCTCTGTAGCTTGGAAATAGGCTCTGATGATGAGTGAGCTCTCATTAACTGCATGATGAGAGTCGCTCAGCTGGCTCAATCACAGTGATGAACACAAGTATCAGTAACAGAGACTTGTAACATCACGGAAGGAGGCAGGACACAACTTCCATTTTTGACACGTTTCTCTTTATCTTCAAAGTTTCTTGACTTTAAAAGAGGTAATTTAAAGCTCTTGAACCAGGTTTGTATGCAAGACTTTTACAAGATAGTTTATGACTGTTGTCTCTTGGGAATGCCTCACTGTAATATATCCAGTTTGCAAGTGAAAAAGACATATATATTTAGCTACCCCTCCGACACAGCCAGGCCTAGATTCTCAGCTTATGTAAGCATATCAGATGATCTGAGTATTCATTTTTACATCAGAGTCTCTTTTAGGTCCCATGCACAAGAAACCATTTTTTCCTTGAGATTTCACTCAATGTTAGCTTACATCTCTCCCTTTAACTAATTTTTTAAAATGAATGCCTTTCTTTTCAATGTTACTACATTAACTTTGTATCTAAAGGGGTGGAACAATCTTACATTCTAAAAGGAATCTATTTGCATAAAAATAAACAGTAACTTTTTCTAGGTGTTATAACAAAAAGATAAGTCAATTATAAATCATTGCTTAAAAATGTACTTTGTTATAAAATTCTGGGCTACTCAAAATGTTCTTAGTAGGTTGTAGTGAGCTGAATTCATTGGTTAAATCAAAATGCCTTTTCTTATATTCAGTAAATGCAGTGTGTATGCAACTGAACAGAAGTAAAATTGAAATTTACGTTTTCATCAAATGAATAACCACATGCTGAGGATTCCTCAACTGCAATTTATGATTATGCAAATGAAACATGTTTTGCAACTTGGATATGTGCAATAAATGGGAGTTCCATTATTATGTATCAAAAAGCCATTAACCTTGAAAATTATATACAATTGGCATGAACATTTCTAAAATATGTCTAAAAGCTGTTAATGTTCTCTCTTTCCCTCCCATATGTACAGGTACTATATATTAGTTTTTAGCAAAATAATTCAGAATGAATAATTTATTAAATGAGCTCTGCCACTTTTTTGTTTATAAACTATCTATAACATCTTGCTGCGTTCTTTATTCATTATTTAAAATCAGGGAATAGTGCTGATTAATTCCTTGTCTGCTGACAAAAACACGAGTCACAAAAGGCGTTCATAACTAGAATTTGCTATTTTTAAAACCTGGAGAGGAAGTGGAGATGGGATGGTGAGTCAGATGGCAGCTTCCCAGATTAAAAGCGTCTTTGTTGTGGATACTCACCTCAGTGCGGTCTGTGAATTTTTGGTATTTAATGGTTCTAGATCAGATTCTGTTTTTTCCCACCCTGCAGTGACAACGCTACCAGTACGAGGAGGGAGAAGAAAACAGGGCTGTCTCTGAACATGCTAGCAATGATATCTTTTGCTTGGGATTGGCAAAGGAAAGCAAAGAGCCTCTAAGCTTAAGCTATAAGCTGTGCGGTTTTGGCTTTTGGAAGTAAACGACCTCATGCTAACCTTGGGACAATCGAAGAAGTGTAACTGGACTGTTCCAAAGCATGGCCACAGTCCTGATGCATGTTTAGCAGTTGCTAGTGTGCTGCAGTACTGAGGTCCCTGTCTGCACACACCAGGTGCTGCATTCTTCACCCAGTATTGTTGTGCTGAGGTTGCAGTAAATCTCTCTGAGGCATGCAGTTCCCTGCTGTGTATTGCCAGTTAATGCCAAAACTCTGAAAGAAAGAAACAAATACACAGCACAAAGCGGTAAAAAAAAATATATTTATATAGGCTAGTTCTCAAGAACTGCCTCAAAGCTGATCTGTTCTTTCAATGATTTTTTTAATAGCTTTGTGGAAGTGTTTCTGTTATATGTCTGTGTCGGTTTATAGCTACAGAAGAGTTTGATACCGTGAGTTATTTTTACCATAGGAGGTGTTCACATTATGATACGCAATGTGTAAGATACCATGATCTGTCTGTAGGGGATTGCCTTATGTCTGCTGTCTATAATATTTAATTTGCAATAATTTCTAATATTCCTTTTCCTCACATGCCCATAGCTATCAGAGGAGGAGAGTGCTTGAAGTCTTTTATTGCAAATAAATCAAAATAGTACTAAACGTGGTCCTCATCACCCTAAATCAAGGACCTTCTTTGGCTGTTCTTTTCTTCCCTTGTCTCTGTAAGAAAGTAAATGTGTTTCCTTGCCCAATTCTCACTTTTAGACTGGGGTTTACATCAAAATCACTGCCAAAAAGTGTTAGTGTAGAGCATTGCAAAGAAAGAAAATACAGATTAAAATAAATGGATGTGTCATAGATGGGAAGAAGGGCAGCATGAGCGGGGAATCCACATACGTTCAGTTGAATGTAAAGGCAGATACTGCGTTTTGAGAATTCTAAAATAGAAAATTAAAAATACAAGTGATTCCATTGGCAAAGCACACAAATTACACTATAGACTTGGAAAAAATCTGCAGGAGAAAGGGCCAAATGGGTATTTAATTGTAGTTTTTCAGTGTTAGGTTTGAACATAGGAAATAGACTTGTGACTACTACTGAGGAGTTTATAGCAGCTCAAGCTCCTAAGAACTGCTTTTGACATGTACCTTTAAATACTCCTTTATCTTAAAGTAGAAAAGAGGATCTTGTATTACTTTTGAATTTGAAAATTGTGTCCAGAGTACACATATATTCATGGCAGGTGCAGGAACATACTGAAAATGAAGTTATTAAAACTTTTCCTTGAACTGGTGGGATATGTGTTTGAACAGCACTGTACAATTTTACCTGTTACACTTTAGATGGGAGATGCAGTTATATCCAATAGGGTCAGGAAAACTTTTGCTATTTTAACGTTAAGGTGGTTAAATGTTTTTATCATATAAGATTTAAATTAGAGACCTTTAAAATAGATTTAAAGTTTCTTTTTTTTTTTTTTTTTTTTTTTTCTAATATGGATAGCATATATATAGCAGAAGGCATATATTTATTTTTAATACTGCTCTGGCTTCTTAAACGGTCTCAGCCATTCAGTAACTCTTCTTGGGGTGAGCCTCTAGGTAGCCTTAGCCTTTCTAGACGACATGACCCATGGAAAATGTGTTCTCACATGGCTTCTTCCACCACCAGGATGCAGCTGAGAGCTAATAGTATGATGCTGTTTACTTGGAAATATAAGACAAAGGGGGTATTTACTCAATCTGCTAGTTGCTTACTTTACAAATATCTGAAACTTTTTTTTGTAAAACAACAGTAGTTTTTGTACTTTTTAAGTCCTGCAAAAATCTGTCACAGAAAAGATTATGACTGAACATTTCATGTGTTGTTCTTTCTAAGTTTGCCAGAGAACAACAGAAATCTAGATCAGTGTCTTATTTTTCATCGCTTTCTGTAAGCACTCCCCAAATTAATCTCAGTACCACAAATCTGAATATCTAGTCTTTGTATATGCTCACAGAACAGATTTAGGGCACTTATTTGAAGGATATATATAAAGTGAACGTTTGCCATAAGTTAAAAGGGTCCTTTTTGATATTTCTAAAACACATTTCTCAAAGTACTGAGCAATGATTGAACTTTTACTTCCATAAATAACTCTGAATATGTTAAGAAGAAACAACGCAGAAAACCACAGCTTCCAGCTTACCCCTGCATGTCCAGGTGTTGTCCCAGAGTCTGTAACAGAGCAGGGGAGGGCCCAGTGACACCCTCTCAAACCTGTCTTAACATCTCCCAAAGTCTTGTAAAACCAGGACGTTTGTAATGATTTGCCTACTGTGATGTCCATCCTCTCTTTCTTGAGTGTAACAGTCAGCAGTGATTTAGGTACCAATTCCTTAATTGCTCTTGTTTTCCTTTGCTGGCAAATACCACTGCAAGGGCTTACTCTGGGGTCCTAGCTACTATAAATGTTACATTCAGATTAAGAATTTTTTTTAACTTGAAAACTTAGATGCTGAAGCAGAAAATGGCAGCTGTAAAGTAGCCTTGTTTGATCTTTTCCTTAAAAACCAAGGAGCCTTACCAATACACAAAAAGAATTTTTAAAAAATCTCCATGAGGTACAGGACTGGTAAAAGTTTTTATTATCTGTAACTCTTCAGCCACTAGATGGTGGGAAAGTCGCAATATGAAAGAACTTGGGGACTTGATCTGCCCTCCCAGGGTTTATCCACAAACAGGTATGACTGAACACAGCACTCCTTCAATTGTTACGAAATTTTACCATGAGGTGGCATCTGGATTGTGGGATTGCTTGTATATCTCTATTCAAATCAACTTCATGCTGGCGAGCCTTGTCCACATTACCAGGGCAGCTGTGATGAATAGTTCCATTTAGTTGCAAATTTTATATAAGAAACTGAGAAAAATTATCAAGATGCTAGTTCATACTAAATTCAAAACTACCATAGCCACATTGCTGACAGTGCCTATTTTAAAGCTAACTCTTGTATGCTGTCATGCCGGCATACCCACTGTTTCATTAAGTAATTGACAAAACACCTAGCACACTTAAATGTAGTGTGTTCTGATTAATTGTTTCTTTCAGTAGCTTCTGTGGCTTACGGTGTGAAAAGGAGGGGTGCATTATTCTCAAAAAATACTGTATGCATAGGGTCCAAACTTTCTTCCACAGTGCAATGGAATTTGCTAAACTATTTTTTGTGTTGACATTTGGGGAAGAAATGGTTTGATTGGAAAATATCTTTAACAGGTGTATTACTCTTTGCTTTGCTCTGAAGGACAGCTCCATTAATAAATACTTCTGTTTCTGGGATCTTTGCTGTAATGTCAGATGCAACACCTCACCAGCCAGTTCACCTCCCTTTTTGATCTTGGAAGTAAATTGTAGTCCCAACTTCCGATGGAAATGACTGCAATACCAGCCCTTAATGATTAAAATCACTTCAGTGCCGACATGAGGAGCATCAAATGATGGCAATGCCTTTGATTTATGTGCCACCTTCCTTTCCTAGCGATCTCAAAGCACCTATAATTTCTGGCAAACCTGTGCTGAGTTTATGGGTTATTTCAGAGTCTATTCAGCAATAACTGTTAAATGCTTAGAAGAAAGACTGATTGATGGGTGAGATGGCCCAGAACTTTAATTATCTTAATGAACGATTTTTTGGACTTAACAGGAAGTCTGCCACTAACACAAGTGGAACTATGAACTTTAATTCCACCACTCAATATATTAAACATTGAGCTTGGTGGTAATTTGAAGATGTGTCTCTTGTTCTCTCTGTGTGTATTTTAATAGGATTCTACTTAGGCATTACTGATACATAACGACTTCAGCACTGGAACTTAACACATCACACAGAGTGGTTTAAGACACCAGGTGAAAAACAACACCCTGCCCCTGTGAAGCTGTTAAAAACATTTGATATGCAATTATTCCAGTTTACCAGGTTGCTAGAGACAAATATTTAAAGTATTCAGAAAGATTCTGGGAGAATTATTAGTAAGCAGATATTCAAGACTCTGGTTTTACACCTGGTTTGACGTTTTGCCTGTGACAGGAACCAGAAGTGGTAAATAGCAGAGCTGGGGCAACAGGAAGTAGAGAAGTAGCATAAAAGGCAAACAGATTGCTGTTGAGATGGTTTTGAGATTATTCCAATGAGAAAGTTCTTTTAAAATTAGCAATTGTGATCACACATACATTGTCTCATGTCATCTACGCCCCCTTGTACTCTTCTTATGCCTCTTTGTTATTGTACTTTCAAACCTTAATCATTTTTTCCACAGAAATGAAAATTGTTATTAGCATCTGTTGTGTCTGCATAATTACTGTGCCTGTTAAAAGGCTTATTTCTATTATTTCCAGATCTGTTCCACAAATCCTTACATTGGTAATTAGTATATCTTACAAATACTGGTGGAGTGAAAAGGATCATAAATTTTCAGTGTAAACCAAGAATTGCCTTCTGATGAGTAATACTATAGTGGGTACCATAAAAATAATCATACTAGAAAAAAGCAAGCTGTGTTTTACTATATATGTTGCCAAGGAGATCTGGCTTTGTCAGTGACTTTAGGACCTGGACTCCTTGTACCAACTACAGCAGAAATGTCAAGAATGTGATCATTTTTTTGCAGGTAGGAAAAAATTTTGTGAGCACAGGTTCACGTTGTTATACCTGTATTCTCATCACTGGAGATTGAGGAGAGTGTCAAAGGCGGCTGCTGACTGTTCAGCTGTGGGTGAGCGCTTGGGCTAGTTGCTCTTTTTAAGCAATAAGGAGGATTGAGTTGTGGAAGATGACATAGGAGATGAAATCATTGGGTGTTCAGACATGGATTTCTTGCTTTGCACTCTGTGGTCTTTTGCACGTGAACATGACAAGTGGGGACACATCCTGAGAACAGTGCTTTGCATAAGCATGGGTTTGTATCAGTTTTTTTCTTAAGGCATCAAAAAAGTGGAGAAATTGCCAGAATGCTTTGAGAAATCTTCAGAGACCACGGAGCTGCTGTAGTGATTTCCATGGATTACTTCCTTGTTTCTAACTTGGTAGTCATGGCTGAGGAAAAGAGGGTGTAGGGGTGACACTGCAGCGAGTTTCAGCAACCTGTATCCCTTGGAGGATTAAATGTGTGGGCCTAAAGATGTCTGTGTGTACAGCTTCTCCCCTCTTCCGTCTTTCACAGATAAATCTTCTCAAAACCCATCCAAGTGATGCTCTTCTATTCTCAGGCCAGAATTCTGAGTATTGATGTATGTTCTGGACAGATGTTTGCTGTTGTTTCAGCTTCTGTTATCAGAAAGAAGCTTAACTGCTTCTTATATTTATTCCCAGACAATAATGGCTTAATAGTTTTGAAGCCCCTTTTGGCTAGGTTTAACCAGTCTTAGAATGTTTTCCCTCATAAACCTGAAGTGGGTCATATCAGAGGAGCTTAAGGAATGGACTCTTTCCAGTCTCTCTTTCCTCTATCAGATCTCATCCCTGCTGGGTCAGTTGCCCTTGTCTCAAAGAGATGGTTGTAAAGCCATGGGCTTCACTACTACAGGACAAACTTTTGGAAGCTGTATTTGAAGGAGGTTGAAAAGAGATTGGAATACCACTAGGAAGCTGTACAAGTCAGCAAAAATAGGTGTCAGGTATCTGCTATCAGAGTTGTGCTCCATGAACTCTGAAGCATGCAACTTCAGGCTCCAAATGTTGTGTTCACCTAAATTTTTGTGAGTGCAAAACTAATTGTTTAGCTGATAGGTGTCTCAGTACAGGTAACATTGCCTATTGCTGTTTGCCATTTTTCGTTAGTGTCTTTTTCCTTACTGTCATTAGTGTCGTTAGTTTGCCATGTTTCATTAGTGGTATGAATCTGTGGTCTCTTTTTGGTTTTGTATGACATTTTCATGTCATCCCTAACTCACAGCTAAATGGTCTTACTACATTGGACAAATGTCCTTTTTTAAAATTCATTTTTCCTAAACAGTGTGGCCAAAATTATCTCATTCTTTGAGTAGATAGACTGTGTGGAAGAAGTTTGAAAAAGACAAAAAAGCAGTTTCTGGAAGAACTGTTAAAAGATATCAATTTTTCACAACTATAATAGAACCTCATAATTAATTTAAATGAAATTTGTTTTCCATAACATGGATTTATGGGTGTAAAGTATGTCCTTTGAGAGAGGCAAGAGGAAACAACCTCTGTTATTTTTGATTACCTTTGTGTTTTGCTTTTTACTCATTATGCTAATTTTATGCTAATAACCTTCTTACATTAAGTTTCACTTTATACTGCATAAACTGACAAATAGAGCAATATTTATCAAGCATAAATATTAAAAACACTATAAAGACTTCTAGGCTTCTAATTATTATGCTAATATATCTCTAAATTATTCTTGTATTACCACCCTACAGTTCACTGTAGAACATGACACAAAAATGGTAAAAATACAAAAATTCTATTTCTTAATGCTATTAATTAATCACATAGGAAGCCTGTCTATGAATTTAAAAAGCACTAGTTAGAGCATTGTGGATGTAAAGATAAAGAATCTATTTCTTCTGATGAGCTGGTGAGCTTATATTATCATAAATATGAAGGAAATCCAAAGTGCTCTTTTATTTTAAAAGAACAGGAAAGACTAATATATTGGATGGAAATTCCACATGTTGAGCCAAATTCTTAGTATTTCTCTTAATACCAGTATATTTATTGAAGTCAATGAGACTATTCGTATGGTTCAAGTGTGTGAGTCTTGGCCTCTCTCCTGCTTTTGTGTTCCATACATGGGGTCAGATGAAGTCCCCGGATCTCAGATTTCACCTTCTGGTGCCATTAGGAGGCTGTGATGAGGGGTAAAAACTCTCGAATGCATAGGAGGACTATCTATACAAAGATAACAAATATGTACAAAGAAACTTATAATTTTAGAGTTCCTAGACAATTGGGTATTATTGCTGGTGAGCGGGTGATGGAAGGCAGCACGTGGGTCAGCTCAGACTAGTGCTCCATTGGAGGAAGCTGCTGCGTCAGAGCTAGCAAGTGCCTTAACATGTGTTTTATTGTCACATCTTCCTGGAAATGGGCCTGGATGGCTGGAGTGTTGTGGTGCTCTGGAGTGCTTGTTTGTAGGCTCAAAGATTGTGACCATCTTTAACTTCAGGTGCAGAGGCCCCATTTTGCCTGTAGGAGCGAACAAATTTAATACAGAAAAATAATGCAAGTGTTAACAATCTTTTTTTTAATTCCCAGTATCTCTCTTCTTTTTCCACCCAAATATCTGATTCTTTTCAGACTTTCTGTTTTTTAATAAACATTCCTTGGGTGTTTTGTTTTTGTTTTTGTTTTTGTTTTTTGTTGTTGTTCATTGCATTTGTTTTGGGTTTTTTGGGTGGTGTTTTTTTTTGGGGGGGGTTTCTTTTTTTTTTTGCTTGTTTGTTTGCAAGCTTTCTTGAATTTGGCAACTAGAGATAGTAACAAAAATGCTTTTATAACAGTGATTTTTCAGTTAACTCTCTACTTGACCCATCTAGAGTGAAACAAGCTTTGTATTAAAATGATCCTTAATTCTGTACAGCTAAATTTATTTTGACGTTTTTGTGGGTGTCAGTAACAATAGATATAACAGCAGTCTAAAAGTATCTCCTGGCCAGCATAAATTTACTATGACAAGCACAGAACTGGTTCCCTCCAGTGGAGGGTTTCATACATGAAGCTGTGGTGAGTCACTGCTCTGGAAAGGATGGCTTTGATTCACTCCCTAAGAGCCTGTGCCAGCTATACTGGATTGGGAGACTTTGTGCAGTGTGTTATTATTGTGTCCCTTCTTAACTGGAAACAAATTAGTCTGCTGGGATGGTAGTTTTGTAAAAGCAGATGCTCAACTGACAATCAAGTCTTTAAAATAACACTATAGCCCCAAATCAGTCCTGTACAGAAGGGAATGGTAGAGATCATGTTTCACCAGAAAACAGGTTAAAATAACAGAGATACTGAGCAGCAGGCAGGTCCACTGTTAAACAACTGATGGCTGAGGAGTGATGGTTCTTACCGGGGATTTGTAAGTGGGCAGGCTGAACGTGGATTGAGTAATGAGGGTTGTAAGAATATATGGGCGGAAGTGGAAAGCACGCACTATGTAAGCAAAGTTTCAGAGGATGGCAGCCAGCTCGCTTCCCCTTTCTTTGTCAGCATTCTATATTTAAACATTTTATACAGCAATCTTGGAATGACACAGAGTCACTAGGTCTCATTACCTTCTTAAAACTGAGCATGGGTGTAAGAGTTAGAAGGATAAGGGTGCCTTTAGACAAAGAACTTCCTATATGTGATTGATTTGGAGAGAGAGAGAGAGAGAGAGATAAGAAAGCGTAGCTAGATATATTGCTCAGCTGTTTCTATATTGCTTATTTTGGCTGTTTCATGCTAATAGTTTGAAAATACAATCAAGTTTCTGGTGACAGGAATCTTTGAATAACAGCCAGACCTGTATAAGAATCCAAATTAAAATCACTTTGATGTTTTTGATGTTACAACTGCCAATTAAGCGTTTAAAAACAACAAGAAAATTTTCCTGCTGGAAACATTCAATAGAAATTTTGAGTAACTAGTTGCAGTCTGAAATCTTGTTTTTACAGAAAACCCACTTTTCATCTCACTCAGCTAGGTATTGATTCCTGTATTCATCAGGGGAAGTCACACTGACCTTCACTCTCTAATGCCACAGCATCCCTCCTTAGCTCTGTTTATAATGAACAGCGCAGAGACAGAGAGTAATGAGGCACTGGACACACCCTCAACTCCCGGAGTCCTGCCATACCAATCCCAGACTGATGTTAGATTTTTCTTTTTTATAAACCTGCATAAAATCAAGAGGAGAGAAGACTTGTGAAGTGAATTGAACATTAATGAAAATGGGGACATGTTTTCCTGATAACCACATGTATAAAGCCACAATGCTACAGTACAGGAAGGTTCATTCTTCAAGGGTGTACTCTACCACTGCTACAGTTTATAGCATCATTTTTGTACTTCATAAAAGTACAGCTTATTGTTAGGGCTTGGTAAACAGTCTTAATTCCATGGATAGTGGTCAAAACTTATGCTACAGCACTGTAACAAAATGCTGATGGACAGAGAGAGAGAATTTGAGGTCATTTGTCTGATGTTGAATCTGGTATGTGCAGAATTCTCTTCTGTTTCATAAAAATATCTGAGAAGCTGAGTTTTTTCCAATCTTAAATAATGTGTGTGTAATTAAATAAACTCTTCTATATATCTCTGTGAGAGAAAAAAAAAAGCGATATTTTTTCTCTGTTTTGGCTTTTTGAATGTTTTGTATTCATTTTGCAACAGACTCAGTCACACAGATGAAAACAACCCAGAGTACAAAGCAATTGTGAAATCAATCAGTAATCCAACAATTCTGAGCCCTGGTGTAACCTCCTAGGAAGAAAAACGAAAAAAGAAAGAAGAACACAATATATTACATACAAATCCTAAAAGATAGGTAATGTGCCAAAGAGGTTATTGCATTCAGGAGACTTGATAAGGATGATTTAACTGGGTGAAAAGATCACCTCTGCAGATCATAGAGGAAAAGGACTGTGAAGAGATAAAGAGGCATGCACAATAAAGAGATAAGTGAGCATTATCTTTTTTAAAGGTTTGAACTTACCTCATGATTGTTAGCATTTTGTCTTATTTCCATAATCAAACTTCTAAACATTCATATGCAGAGCACCCTAACCTCTGCTCACTTCCAGTAGAAGCAGAATAAAATTAATGGAAACATTAGGGTAATTTGGCTCTTGGTTGTTTGTCAATAAACAAGTAACTAATACAATCTTAGACTAAATATTTGGGGGTCTATTTGTAAATTATTATAAATTCCAAATGTTTTGTTTTTTTTCTGCAGGCACAAATTGAATACAAGTTTTGTAAATGTATTTCTACATCAGACAATGGGTGGTCGGTGGACACCACAATATTGGCTCCTTTAGAAGGCTTACTCAAATTTATACCCCATATGGATGCCAGTTTTGCAATGATATCTTCTACCTACCTACAAAGAGAAATCTGACTTTCTGATGAAGTGTCTGCTTCTGTTGCTAGAGAAGTCTGTAATTGCTTTGGTCAAAAAAAGTTTTTTTTCCATCTCTAAAGCATATGCCATATGCCATAAATTGTCTATTTCACACTCACCGACACTTATAAAACTGCTATAATTTGGGAATTTTTTTTTTTAATCCATTTTTCTGAGCTGTTTTGTGAATTTTGCAGTCTGGAAAAATTCTCAGGGAACTTTTTTTTTCTTAATTTTTTTTTTGTTTAACTTTCTGGGAACGATTTGAAATGATTACTGTTCTTTCTTCAGGAAATACTTTACTAGAAAAACAAGTTCAGTGTCCTGTTTTCTCACTTCAAGCATTCATTGTGTACCTGTAATTTAAAAGTGTAGGGGGCAGAAGATAACCATTTAAGGAATATTGATAAAATGAGACAGGTCTGAGCTAAAGAATCAGAATCCTATTGTGCTTAAATGTAGTAACTGCCTGGAGCTTCATTCTGGGACTAAATTGGTCACATATAGATTATAAATTAATGTCTTTTTTATAAATACAATTTGAAGCCATGGGCTTATAATTAAAATATCTATAACCATTTTAATGGTCAGTAAATGGCTGTATTAATGTTCAAGTGGGCCGTGCTGTCAAATAACAAATGACAGGCAAGTACTAGTTTCGCCTTAGGCTGCTGTCAACCACATTAGTTAACTGGTGGGTGTAACCCATTTATTATGCATTGAAGCACTATTGGGGTAGAAAAGAGAAGGTTAGGTTCAAGTTTGAGAATAGCAGGAATAGTTTCCTGGCAGATTAGTGGAAAGGATATTAAATATGATGCTGAGGATATGGTCTAATTTAAAGAATCATTTTATGTTGCACCCACAACTTTATTCTTTCATCTTACTGACAGCACAAATGTTTCCATCCATTTCATTTCATCTTCTTCCTTCTTATCTCAGATATTTATATGTTTGGATGGCCCCATCGTGATAAAATCCAGCTGCCTCCCAAATAGAAATATCATTTACAATTTCCCTTGCTTTCTTCTTTCAGAGTCTTCGGGGAAATAGCTTGATTAATTCATAGGTTTTCACTCCTTCATTTGTTTGTTTATGTGTGTGACTGAGTGGATGTGCTGTGTAAGGATGTGTGTGACTAAATTATTGAGGGAAAGCTAAATCAAAGAGATTAAATTTGCCTTTAGGGTATATTTAAAGCGCAGACTGCAATACAGAGATATGCATGCATCTGTAAAGGAAGGAGCTGGTTTTGGGGTACTGGAAACTTAGGTGAAGGGAAGTTCTCAGTCCCCTCTGTGTCAGTCTCCACAGGAGGGCATTTCAGTTCTCTGTGGCAGTTTGAGAGTTTGGGTTTTATGGATCAATGTCCCAGGTTTCAGTGCCAGCCAGTGGCTAAAAGAGTTATGCACCACTCTCCTTTTTTATACAACTTTCATAAGTTTAGAAAGAAAATAAATATTTTTTTTACTGAATCTGCCACAGCTGTCTAGTTTACAGAAATTCCTTCTCATACTCCTAAATGTGGGGGGCGGGGGGGGCGGGAAGATGAACGAACCCTGGACTGTTCAAAACCTTTTGAAAGGTTCCTCTTTTTTTTTTTTCCCTACCCAAATTAAATATGGTCCCAGTGATCATATGAAAAAAGCAAAAGAGTTGAGCAGATCTTAAGGGTGGGCCTGCCAGGATCAGACCAGTCCTAAAGACCTCAGCAAATGTTTCAAACTTCCTAGCCCTGCTGCTGCAACTGGTATGAGACCATTTCTTTCATTGCTGTGCAAGAACGGAAAACTTCTGGGCACGTCCCTGCTCTTCAGACAAAGAAAAAATGTGGAGAGAGCCAGAATGTAGACAGGTTCTGTGCTTAAGTAAGAGAAGAAGCCATAAGATATTTTTTTATGCAAGGAACCAACTGCCATGAAATACTCCAGACTTTGTAACCTCTCTGACACTACCCGAGTCATTCTTGTTACTCCCCGATAATCATGAACCTGGGAACAGGCTTTAGGTGATTCAAACAACCTTCTTCAGAAGTTGAATCTACTCTTTTTGTAGTCTTTATGAGTCTCAGGAGACCACTGAATGTGCTTGAGGGCAGGTGTGCATTTGCACTCAGACCCTATGCAGTGAGACTGAGCACCATGTTTTTCCTCTGATGGAACCCCTTCTCTTTGTCTTCAGAGTTTTACCCTTCTAGAACTGATAATTTGCTTTATGGGAGCAGTCCCATCTTACAATCTGTCTTGAAGGAGTATTTTTGAAACATTTAATGGAGATTTTTTCCACAAGGAGATAAAATGAAGCCTACTAATATACACAGAAGCCCCCTCTGTGTTGAAATTCTTTCCTTACAGAAACATTTTCATATTAGGTTTCTTTTTCAATGATTTTCTTTGGTTAGACCTCTGAGTCATACGACAGGTACTTTTCTGTTGTGGAAGCGGTCGATCTTCAAAGCTCTTTGTGGGCAGTAAGCCTGAGCGGAGCTGAGAGCTCCTTGCCCCTGCCTGCCCTGGTGATGGGCAGGGCACTGTCAAGAAGCCTGGGGCAGCTAGGCACAGAGTGAAAATGATCATTTGTAGCTGAATTTTCCATAGCCATTTCACTGAACAAAAATTGCCATGACTGTTCCCTCCCCTAGTAGCTTCAGTTCTCTTTCTAGAAGGCAGTGGTTGTGAAATTACTATAATGTGTGTGAATCGGTGCTTGCTTTGCCACTCTCACTAGATTTATTAAGGGTTGAACTAACATAAAGAGCAAAACTGTCTGCTTAATCAACTCCCTTTCACAATTAGCAATGCCAATAAAAAGAAGTGAATGTGTATTATCCCAAATCTATGCTGTTACTGTCAGTGGGAGCAGCACTGCAGCAATCTATTTCTGCTGTCAACATGGGGACCTCTGGATGTGAAGCAGCAGCTATAATGTGCCGTATTGCAGCAGTCCCCAGCTGGAAAATGTTTCCTACCTGAGGAAATTATACTTGGATAGAGGGAGATAGTACAACTAATAACAGTGTCCTATTGATAAAAGCATGTCTTCTAAAAAATGGTGAGGGAAAAGCTTTAGAGAGATATCCTGCATGAGGAAAAGGAATCAGAGTTGGCAACGCATCAGTGAGGCAAGGAGAAGCCTCTCTAGGATGTTAGTGTAGGAAGTGTCACTGAGGTAACTGCTGGCCAGGTTTCTAACAAACCCGGCAGATGGACACTCAGTATTATGGCACAAAGTGGGCTACTTTGATTGACAAAACTGTAGAGAATCAAGTCAGGAGATTGTGAAACGGTGTTGCCACCAATGGCAGCCATGGCAGCATACCTGTGCAATGCCATTAGCATGCAAACACTGTGCATTGTGCCTAGTGGGCTGGTCTGTGCTGCTACAAATGACTGTAAAAATGAATGACTCTGGTCTGGGTGTCTTCAGGACCGAAGGGCTGACAGAAACAAAAATGATATTGTTAATAGAAAAATGAGAGTGTGGCTTCTCTGTTAAAGCCTAGGGATCTAAGGCTCTGTCTGGTGCATACTAAAGAATGGAAAAAAGTTTTCAGGAGAGGAAAAAAGATCTCGGGAAGCAAGAGAAAATAAATGGAAAGAGAACTGGTAGTTACATCATGATCTTCCAGATTATTTGCTGTGTTATTGCAAATGTTTATTTACTGGATGCTGTTTTTTACCAGATTGTTTCATTTCTTCTTGAGAAGTGGCTTATTTTGATATTTACACAAGCAGCCCACAGAAATGCCTTCTAAAGCATTGAAGCTACTTTGTAGACTCGGTGCTTGAGGCCTCCAACAGGACTTGTTTAGAATGATCTAATTCTCTTTTTGCCTATTGTAGGTCTCTGGGTTTGGGCAATGCTTCAGTCAATACTAATGATAGACATAGGAAGTTTAAATCCCTAGATGTAGCAGAATGACTATGTTTATTTTTTTAACTGGCAACATGTGGTAACTTGTTTTCTTTATTCAATAACCACAAGATGCAGTACCACTGTAGATGTAATCGTTGTGTATTTAGAATAGATAGGTCGTTGCCTTTAAGATGGACCTGAGCAGCAGATGGCTATAAATTTCATTGCAAGAAACCCTTCATACAGAGATTTGGACTCAGTTCCTTTCCTGTGTTTGCTTTTGCTTCCAGTGTGATAGCAATTTATTCCTGGTCTTACGTGAATAGCAATTAAAAAATATTCTGTTAAGTACTGGTAAAACAGGAAGGTATATTGGGAGTGACATATATAGTATATAGTCAAAGCTACCCATTACCCTAGAGGCTGATAGCCTTTCTACTGTATCTGTACTAGTAGTAGCCACATCACCCTGTTCTATCTCCACTTGGGTGGAAACTCCTCCCTTTTTGACAGTGACACATTTCACACTTCAGATCTATCCAATCCTGACCTGTCCTATCCTATCCTATTCTATTTCTGAGAGATTCCTTTACTGCAGTTCAGTCATCCGTAGCAGCTCAACACCTATGAGTAGTCTTTTCCCTTCCTAGCATTGCAAACACAGAGGAAGAAGGATGCTAACTTCAGCTGGTGGTTTAGTTTAAGTTGGTAGGAACCTCTAGAAGTCACCTAGTCCAACTCCTACTAAAACTGGATGCAACCAGAAAAGGCTGCTCAGGGCTTCTGCAGTCATGTTGTAATAACTCCAGGGATACACACTCCACAGTATTCCCGGGTCCCTTATGGTAATTTCCCCCCCCCCTGCTTTTAATAAAAATTTCTTGTGTTGGAAGTTGGATTCAAATTACAAAACATGTCTTCTGAACTCATTCAGCACCAACAGCTGTTTGTTCTTCAAATAACAAGAACTGATTTTGCCCATTTTTCATGAGAGGGCAACTGTGCAACCACATTTATAAAAAAGTCTTTGGCTTCTAATGAAACTTTCTCTATAAGAGTTGGTTGATTGTGAAGCTCTTTGGAAGGCTTTAAAAAGGTCATAGCCTCAATCCTCAGCTTTAAGGAGAATGTCAGAAGGCTTTAAAGGGTCATTTTATATCTAACAAAACACTAGACGATAACGGCTACATACTTTTAACTTGTCTTGGGCAAATATTTTCTCTAAGCTGCAAAAATGTTGTGTTTATATTTTTAATGTATGCTGTATTATTAAGCTCTGACATTAAACACCTTCATGCCAGTTTGGAGGCACTGAACTTTGCTAATCATACAGTAAAGGAAGTGAAGCGGAAACCTGGCAGGTCTTACAGTACATTTGTTCCTCACTATTAACTCCAGAGGTTCCTTCCAACCTCAATCATTCTGTGGTTCTATGACTGTGCCTAATGTTGAACTGATCAAAACTTTCAGTAGACAAAACTGAAGACATGGAAGCTCATTGATTTTGAACTACAATAGCTACGTGTATAATCAGTTCCTCACATAGAACAGGGAAAATCTGGGTGACCAAGATTCCCTATTAAAATATCTTCTACTTCAACAGGAAAAAGAATGGTGTTGATGATGCCAATAAAGAGACCCCAGTTTTGATGTGAAACCATGCAGGTGAGCCCTTACACACCCACTCCTTACCCTCTCCCCCCAAAAAAACCAAGCAGAGACCTTCATCTGATGATGCCCTCTTTCCTGGATATGCATACAGCATTATCCTCAGTAGAACATGTTCTTATGGAAACAACTGCACCGTTCTGCTAAAATCTGAGGTCTGTGAGGCAAGTTGAATGTTTAGAAGCTACAGAAAAGTAGTCTGTGGAATGTTTAAGTGCGCTGAATAGCAAATTCCTAAAAAAAGAAGTGTTATTAAGCTTGAGACTACTTAAGCCTACCAAATGAATTCAGCTGGGACAAGATGTTGAGGTCAAGATTAAGGGAAGAATCTAACAAGTCAGATATACCACACTCCAACGTTTATTGCTTAACCCACTAGATTGTACAGGATATTGGCTTTTACTACTCTTAAACTCTTCTGTTGAAAAGATTTCATTGTTATCAGTTTCACTGTGAATGAACTGCTTCCCATTCCTATGGTGTTTTAGCTAAATCTTCCTCAAGTACAACTTGGTCTACTTGGCATGGACCAGTTGAGTTTGCATGGATCCACAGAACGAATCTTGCAGGTATATAGTAAGAGTTCTCACCTAAGAAGTGGAATACTCAATTTATAGTTTTTGCTCCGGTAAAGGTTTGATTGCCTAAGAAAAAAAATGGAAACATTATAATCCCTTAAACTAGCAAAAATGATGATTAGAACACTTTTGTGAAGGTGGAAGCTCTCCTCAGGCGTTTAGGATTCAGTCTTCTCAGGCAGAGAAAGGAATTGTCAAAAGATTGGTTTGAGCTGTGAATCTGTCTCATTTTAAAATAATCCTTCAAGATGAGTCATGGTTTTTTCAACTCCCAGGGTAACTTAACTCTACAAGTAGGAAAAAAGAAACCCAGCTATAACTCCCACTCCTTTCTTCCTTCTCCTTATGCTAAATCCCCTCTTAGACTTTGGAGGAGCACTTCTGACTGGCCATTGGCTCTGTCTTTTCCCAGCTGGTCTCTTGAAGCCGAGTATGCAATTAGCTTTTGCCTCCTAGGCTAATTGACCTTTAGCCTTTGTCTTTTCAGCTAATTACCAAGCCAATCTAGCGAGCTATTTCTTAAAGACTGACAGTGTTCAGGTAATAAGGAAGCTTTGGGTTGAAACACAAATGCAAAAAGACAGTTTTTCCCACTCCCCCATTTTTATCACATATACTAATTCTTTAGCAGATCACCCTGTCACAGAAATTGGTCCTGAGTCTATATCCTGAGGGTGTGAACTGCTGAGCAGGGGACTAAGAAAGACTACTAACTTGACAATTCTGGCATTTCATTTCTTGTTAGCTCCTAAAATGAACTTTTCAGAATTTCTACTTCTCTCTAGACAACCAAAATATTGTGGTTTAGTTTTTAATTTCAGATTATTTTTTTTTCATAAGAAATGTTGTTTGATTGGCATAGATTTCTCCTTCTTCTGTTTTGTCTGTCAGGCAACTAAGCTGTATATGGTTAAATCTCACAACCCTTTTAAATCAATACAGTGATAAAGATTAGGTATCAGCCTTGTTCAAAAGATGGGATTTTCATCCTAATGGCTCAGCCTGCTGGAAAAGAATTCTCTTTTGGTTTTGCCAGATATAAAGGAATAACCTTGTGCAAGAGAAAAGCCCTTTCAGTCTTGCAAAAACCAGGTTCTTTTGACGGTAGCATTGGAATTTTCATCATTATCATGAGGGATTTTGCTTCTGAATCTGTCTTGAATGTCACAAAAGAAAAAAAAAAGGCAAAAAGAGTTACTCTGGTCAGTTATAGTCAGGATTGTTTACATCAACATTATTAGAAAAAAATACTTCCTATTATTACAGTTTTTAAACAATGAGCAGAGGTTTTGTCTTGTGTGGCTAATTCAGGTTGCTGCTGAAGTGCCCTGTGATGATTACTTCTTTTAAATCTTAATAGCTTTAAATGGACTTTCCTAGCAATCACTACTAAAACAATTAGAAGAGTTAGACATATTAAATCTAAATTAGTAATTTCTCTTGATAGGAAAAGTAATGTTTGACACGTATTACATTTTTATGTTTTATGACATCTGGCAAGACCATCTTATAGTAAAGTATACATGTCTGGCATGCTTTAGTTTCTACAGCTAAATAACAACACAGGCATCCTATAGCTCCCATTGCTGTAATTTTCACATATCTTTATTTTTGACTGAACTGTTACCATGATAAAGTCCTGATTGTTAAACATATTGGGATGAATGTTTAGATAGATAGCAATTTGAAACTAGCTATTACGTTTTTTTGATCTTAGAACTTTAAGGATAAATACTAACATGATACATAGTTTATTTACACACTGAAAATGTCATAGTGACGTTTGAGTTAGCTAAAGAAGATCTAGTGGGAGATGATGTTCAAGAGATGGATATGTTCAGTGTGGGATATGTTCTGTTGCCATGGTTTTTTCATGAAAATTTATGTGTAGTTAGTTAAGTCCCTGTATAGTTTAACTTGCACAATAAATAAAAATATATGGGTGCAAAACTTATCACCTGAAACAAAAACTTTATAATCCTAGGGTTTATGATAATAAATTGAAACTGAAATAAATATTATGTACAGATACACAGAAGCAGTGGCAGCTAAGGTGACAGTATTCATCTTTTGACATAAATAGCAAAACAGGTCAGAAATGCAAAACAGGTCTGAAATAAATGAGTTTCTAGAAGCCAAAGTGGTGATGTAATAATCTGGATTTTGGAAATGATCTTGTGACATTCAGAATTACAGATAATGAACTTGGTGCTTTCTACCTCTCATTTTTTGTATCAATGAAAAAGGCAGCAGGAGGAAGGAAAGCCATAGAAAAGTGACTGTTCTGGTTGTGCAAATGAGCACTTAGAATTAGTTTTCAGCTGAAGGTTCTCTCTCACATGATCTCTCAAATCTTTACTGACTGTATTTCTGTTTAAGCACTGAATAACTTCATAAGAGAATGTGAATAACACCTGAAAGGGAAATAAGTCTGTCTAGTCATTTCTTGCTGAAAACTGCTTAAAGATAATATTACCTTTACTAGGCTGTCTGACAAAATGCATTAACATGAAGAACATATGCTTATGAGCCTGTATTTATAATTCCTCATTCTTTCCTGTGGTCTAAAGCAGTAAGGTAATCCATGAAATAGCAGAAGAGGGACAACCTTCATCCTCTTTTGGTCCCTCTTTTAATTTCAGTTTTTAACTGTTTGAAGTGTTTATGAGTGTGGAAGCCAAAGCTTCACAGACTAGAGTAGAACTAATTTTTTTCTGGATTATAAGAAATTCTGTTTTCAGAACTGATATTTCTATTCTGATTTGGAAAGGTTTGACTGAGTATGGGTTCGTAGAGTGTGGTGGTCTGCATAAAATAATGGTAAAATAGAATTTGCACTGAAGGTGCAATAGAATTTTAAATTAGCTACAAATAAAGATAGTATGGCAGAGCTTAATAATGTCAAGGTTTTGTCTTTTACCATCGGACACTTTAAATACAGATGTAACATCTCAAATATCACATAATGTAGAACAGGTATAAAAAGTTAGTGTTGTTCATAGATCAGATGTAAAAAAGAATGCAATGGGCGTTAGGTAGTATGTGACTACAGTGCAATGTGAGCAGCACAGTGTGGCTCTAAGGGGAGTGGATTGAATGGTGTTTAGTGATTTCAAATCCAATATCAATTCCAGAGCAAAGGCAGAGGTCCGTGTGTGAGTTCTGGTGATAATGTGGATAATGATTCTGTCAAGTCAGATACACATGCTGACCAATATAAATGAGTTATCAAGGCCTTGTGAATAATGTCCTGGTGATGAGCCATAAATCAAAGAGCAATCATCAATCCATCTGTAGAGGGAGGCCTAGAATGGTTTAGTAGTAACCCTCAAGTTGGTACACATATTAATATGAAAAATAATGAGTCTGCCAACTTTAAGCAGTGGTTTGCTTTGGATAAACACTCTGTTAGAATTTGGGCAGGCTTGTAAAACCATTTGACAGATTCGTTTGTCATATGAATAGTATCTCATTCAGTGCATTAGAGTAACTGGCAGTCCCTTCTTAATGATAGCAGGTCAGTGTGATGAGTACTATATGATTCTAACAAGTATCCTGCTCAGTTGTCATTTTATTAATATAATTATTATGTACTAATTGAATGAATACAGCATTATGGTAACTTGGTTATAGACATGGTTTACTTTGTTCTTGCTGCAGGAACAAATGGGGTAAAAGTGTGATATCTGTATCAAAGGGTTTGCAGTCTAAATCCAACCAAGATGAGGTAGTGGGCAGACAGACAAACTGAAAACTACAAGAAAAAATGAGGCACTTTTGGTCTGTGAGATAAGCAGTGGTCTCAGGACACCAGCAAACTAATCATTGTCAGGTTTTTTTGTCAGCATCGCAGAAAAGAAGAATGTTAAAGCAGGTTTGGGCAAGGGATAATGCATTACTTGGGCGGATGTTTATGGAAGCTCCTCTCAATTGTGGTAGAATGGGAAGACGCTTCTGGGTATTTTTTCATCTTGCTTCTTAAGAAATCAAGTCTTACAACACCTCATCTTGAGTGTGGGGCAGGGAAGGTTGTCTATCCAGTTGGAGAACTTGAACTAAATTTAATAAAATAATAAGATTCTAAAAAATAACAAATTCCAAAGATGTCATGACTGCTCCCTTTGTACATTCATGGAGGGAAAGGCTGAAGCAGGCAGGGGTTTAGACAAGCACACAAAGCTTCTCTTTATTAAACACCAGAGAATCCAAGCACACAATTCAAATCTATAAAAAACAGGGTTCGCTAGTTCCAGTACTCATGAGATCACTTGTTCCTGTTATTAATTTTCCCAGTGGCACTTATTCCAGTATAGTTTCATGGCTGTACGAGATGCATTTCATCTACAGCCAAGCTGTGAAAACCTGAACTTTCTATTTATTCCTTATTTTTTTTGTATCACATAGGCAAAAATGCATTTTTTGCCATAAGGCAAAGATAGTTTTGTCTTTCCAGCTTCTCCCACCTTATTTTCCTGAGCTGTAACCTTGTCTGTGCAAGATAAGAGGTAGTGATAAAATACTCTGACAATAATTATATCCTTGTGTTTTTGTGCTTGGATCTGGGCTGTCATCTCTGACATCCTCTCTAGCCCAGCTAGTGCAGTGCCTAGTGGCTGTGGAGCAGCTCTACGGGTCGATGTATCTTCCTTACTTCCTTCCCAAGATTTTCTTTGGCTCCCAGGGTTATATTCGCAGAAAATGTGCCCGAGTGTAAATAAAATATTTTGGAAACTCTTTTTTATAGTTCCTGTACTATAGGCATTACTGTCAAGCAGATATTTCCACATGGTAGATCCTACTCACTCAAGCTTTTTCTTGTTCTTACACCCGGAAGTAGCCTTATTGACTTAAACAGTGTGGAAATTAAATCCCCCAAACCTAATGAAAAGCAAAACAGAAAACAAACATGTTAGATTTTTGAAATTTAATTGTTTCTTCCAAATTGTTTTGTATAGGCAATCTTCTAAAAAATAAGAGGTGTTAATACAGACAACATGTAAACATTCCTGCAAATAGATTTTGCTTTAAAATACATATTGTTATCCTTCCCTGTTATGCTTTTATTATGAAAATGATTTCTGTTGCTTGTGAGGTTGCTACTCAGAGAAAATGACCAACTAGGCACTGTAATTACTTCAGGAGAGCACCAAATAAGACTGCTTCACATTATTTAGACAATTTTATTACTTTGACTCATGATTTCAGAATGTGATAATCTAAGTGTTGTTTTAACTTGAGTGCTCAACCATCCTCCACAGTGATTTATACAAGCAAATGAAATGTCAAGTTGAAATGTTCCAGATTTAGATCTCCTGAAGCTCCATATTGCAGCCCTTTGTTACAGACACTTTGTAAACCTCCTTGCCAGCTAGTGTATACTATTACTGTTTGAGTAAACCATCAGGTTTCTGCCTTGTCTGTAAATTTAAGGCAAGTCCACTCACTTGACTTCTCTGCAACAATAAAACTTCATAAGAAAAATGGTCTTAACATTAACCATATACACAAAACATCCTGCAGCAATTTTTATGTCTTCTGGAGAAAAATACAAATTTAGCTAGTGCAATCTATTCTCACAAAAATGTCCTCAGACCTTCCACCTAAGGGAAATGTGAATTAGCAAAATAGCAATGAAATAAATGGCTGCATATCAAAACATTACAAGGAAACATGCAATTGGGGGTCTGGGAAAATGGTGTTCTGCAGTTAAAAAATCTGAAAAAAAAGCTTGGGTCTTACAACAATTTATGGCTAAGAGGGTTTTTTCAGAACATCTTTTTCAGAACAACCCAGTATTTGTAACAGGGTGATGCAGTGAAATATGCATGATCACACGTGTAAAGAATATCTATATACAATAGGAAAGAACAAACAAAATTTTATCATTCATCTGTCATTGTAAAAAGATTCCACATTTGCTGTGAAAAATGTTCATGTCAATACATGAATGTATTTAGCTTCTTGGAGTCAGATTTCTATACTTCCTTGCTTTCCTAATGGAATGGGGCACTGGATTTCATCCAAAGACTAAAATAATCAGTTTAACTTCTGTTTATCATTTGTAAGTATGGGTCTTGAACTCTTTTTGAACATATAAAACTGTGAAGGTGTTGTGAAATGGGGCCCCAAGCCTGGTTTACCTGTAGGGCATCTTGTTTGTATGAAAGCAGTGGGATATTTCAAATGCTAGCTACCAACTAGACAAGACAGATAAATATATTTTAACTAGATTAATTTTTTAATTCCACTTGGAGGCCAAGGGAAGAAACGTATATTGTTCATTCAGCTTCCCTTTCATGCTTGACAGATACTTGGAATTCCAACTGTGGGACAGAGCTATTTGTGTTAAAACTGTCTTTTGTCCAATGTAAATTGTGGTGTGATTCCAGGAGTACCTGCAGTTCCTAGCGTGTCACTGACATGGGATGTTGCTGCCTACCCATTGAAGCTTCAGACTAACACTACTGAATATGTACCTAGGAAAGCTGTATAAGCTCTCAAGTGTCATGCACACTTGACCTCTTTGTCTCCAGAAATGAATTATATTGAGTTTAGATTTCTGTGTCCCATTCTTTCTTACATCTAATTAACCAGCCCGAGCTTTAATTTCTTAACTTCAATAGTGCACAACAGATTGGAAGAGGATTTCTGTACAAGCTGTGTGGATGGGTGGTGATCAGACATTCGCAAGGTCAGACAATAGAATAACAAATAAGCAATATCCATATTTTATTGAGCAGTAGTGAAATGCTGCTGCTAGAATGCCGAGGGACTTACATGGCAGTTACAGAAGTTTTAGTCTGTTCCACTCATGGCAGTGAAAATTTTGTGTAGGTTTTTTTTTTTTTTTTTTTTTTTTTTACAGTATGCATAGAATGCATTGAGATTATATTTCTAGTCTTGCAATGGAGAGGAGTAGCAGTCAAACTTTGCACTTGCCCTTGTTGAACTTCACAAGGGCCTTGTCAGCCCATTTGTCCACCCTGTTGGGGTCTCTCTGCCCAGCAGCCCTGTCTCCCAGCGTATTGCCCTCCCCCCTCAGTTTGGTTCCACTCACAAACTGGTTGGAGGATGCAGTCTGCTCCAGATGAAGATGTCAGATTGTATCAGACCATTGTGGAATACGACTGTTAACCAGCTGCCAGCTGGGCTTCAAACCACTGACCTCAAGCTTTGATGCCAATGATCCAGCCAGGTTGTACAGCCACTGCAGACCACTCCACCCACACAGTCCATAATGATCCTACAAGGATACCAGCCTGTCATAAGAGGTAGGAAAGGAAGAGGGCACGAGTAGCACTGGTGACATTTGCCCTGAGAGGATGTGGCCCAGTGGAGATGGGGAGCACTGATGCAAGGCAGTGTGCTTGGGGACTGAGGGGAGAAGGAGAGCAGTCTGACAGGCAGCTCAGTAGGCAGTTGAGCTGAAGAGGCTTTTTTGTAATGGGGTTATAGGAGGGTGGTTGTAAATACAGATGTAAATCAGAAGAGAGATAGAAGTTAAAGATCAAAGCAAAGAGCAGGGAATGAGGGAGTATGGGAAGATAGATACAGGATGGAAAACAAGTTAAAACGAATAGATAACAAGGAGTTAGGCAGCTTCAATCTATGATAAATAAACAAGGTTCAAGACATGTTGAAATTGAGAAATGATTAATTCCAAATTTCCTCTATGTAATGCAAATATGCAGAGACCTGTGTGTAAGACATTTTGCTACTGAGTTGCCTCTTAGGACTGAGTATCTGAAACTGGATGGGATTTATCTAACAGAAGTTCAGATGCTGTGCGGCATATTAGGTGAATTAATATGCACAACATTGCACTTTCTCTTCCAAATTAATAAATGACACATCCATTTCTTTTCTACTAATTGAATGTTTAACTTGTTAGTCTAAGGCCAGTGATGGGTCAATAAGAGGTTAGGAATAGATACTGCTTGTTTTCTCCAGAGCCCCGACCCATCGCTGGGTTTCATATTTCCTCCAGCCTGTCTCATTGCAATACTGTTGTGCAGACAGACGAAAGAGTTTCTTTCATTCTTAAAACAAAAGGGAAAGTAAAGAGTTAGGAAACTGATAATTACATACAAACTTTTTCCCCAAGGGCAAAAGAAAAAAAAATCAGTGTGTTGCAGTTTTTTTCAATATAATTAGTGATTTAATGATGAGAAAATTAGTATACGTATTTTCTTTTCAGGACTTAACTATGGATGGAGTTTATAGCTAGAGGATACTTTATATCATTCTTATGGCTGGCTAGGGCATCTGAGCAATGGGAAATGAGGAAATGACTTAGCGCAGTTTAAAATATTGGGTCATTTGAGACATGTTTCTAGGCTACTTTATTTGTGAGCTGGTTTTATTATTGTTGCTTGAATTTAATGTTTGCTTAGTTTGAAAATTCCTGAAGACCAACAGCAAAGCTATGATTATAAAGGAACTACCACTGAAATTTTAAAGTCATTCTGGTACTGAGGCTGGAGATTCTTATCACTTTACTCATGTTTTCTTAAAGAGTCAGTAGCCACTGGAGAGAGAGTGAATCCTTTTGCTTGCAGAATTATGAATTTGGCTTACAGAATATGAATCGGGTTTACGTTATTCTCTATTGTCTACATAAGTTATGTGTAACTTTAGATCATTGTCTCCTGTTTGGAGGCAAAATTAATCCCCTTGCTTATTTGCAAACCTGTTAATAGTACTCAGCAGGGTAGAGGAAAAATAGATGCCTAAAGGGATTTTGGAAGAAATGGGATGGGTATGACTTCAAAGCAGGGAAATTCTTTGTATGGGTACCAGTGAAAGTCTCTCTTAAATACATTTTATATGAAGGCACCTGGGTTAACCACGTGGTAGTGAGAAAATACCTCATGTATAGTGAGCGGATAGCTTGCTGAACATTATTTTCTCTCTCTTGCTAAGGCAAGGAGAAAAGCTCTCACAAATCTGGCAAAACTCAGAAGAAAAAAGTTTATGGGATGCGGCAAAAGGGACAGGCCACTTGGGAGGAATATAGGGATGCGGTCAGAACATGGAGGGAGGCAATGGGGAAGTCTAAAGTCCATTTGGAATTAAATCTGGTGAGGAGGGTCAAGGACAACAAGAAGGGCTTCCTCAAGTACACCAGCAGGAGACGGATGACTAGGGAAAATGTGAGCCCACTGCTGAATGAGGTGGGTGCTCTGCTGATGAAGGACACACAGAAGGCAGTTACTGCATGCCGCCTTTGCTTCAGTCTTGACTGGTAAGGCCTGCCCTCTGGTTTCCCAGACCTTGGTGGCAAGATAGGAAGTGTGGAGAAAGGAAGGCTTTCCTGTGCTCCAGGAGGATCAGGTTGGAGATCACTTAAGCAAGCTTCACATGCAAAAATCCATGGGCCCCTATGGGATGCATCCCTGAGTGCTGAGGGAGCTGGCAGATGTTATTGCCAAGCCACTCTGTCATCTTTGCAAGGTCATGGTGAAGAGTATAGGTGCCTGAGGACTGGAGGAAAGCCAGTGTCACTCCAGTCTTCAAAAAGGGCAAGAAGGAGGACCCAGGAAACTACAGACCAGTCAGCCTCACCCCCATCCCTGGAAAGGGGGTGGAACAGCTCATCCTGGAGGCCATCTCTAAGCATGTGGAGGAAAAGAAGGTTATCAGGGGTAGTCAGCATGGATTCATCGGGGGAAATAGTCATGCCTGACTAGCCTGATAGCTTTCTCTGGTGGAATGACTGGCTGGGTAGACGAGGGGAGAGTGGTGGATGCTGTCTGCCTCAACCTCAGCAAGGCTTTTGGCATTGTCTGCCACAACATCCTCATGGGCAAGCTCAGGAGGTGTGGACTAGATGAGCGGACGGTGAGGTGGGCTGAGAGCGGGCTGAATGGCAGAGCTCAGGGGGCTGTGATCGGCAGCAGAGCCCAGCTGGAGGCCCGTGGCCAGCGGTGTTCCCCAGGGGTCAGCACTGGCTAGCTCCAGACTTTACCCTTTCGTTCCACTCCCTGGTCCCATCCTGCAGCCATTTCACCAGTTCTCTTTGGTCTTGCACACCTTTCCTCTTACCGTTAGAAACTCATCCCTTTTTCTTTCTCTCACAAGAGAAGGAATCTTATTTATATAGGATATAAGGAATCCCTTCCTTAGCTTACACATAATTCCATCAGTCACTTTTCTAAAGTCAGCATCTCTTAAGCCTGGGCTGGTGCAGAAGGATGAGTAGAAGTAGGCCCTGAGCCCTGCCCCGGGAGGCCAGCAGTCATTGTTACGGGAGGAGACATCACGAGGTGCACGAAGAATAGGCAGGCGAAGGTGTGTATACGAAGACAGTGTGCACCTGGATGTACTCACGGCAGGGAAGTGAAGTCTGGCAGCTGCCTAAGGAATGTCGGAAGGCAGCAGGCAATGCACATTTAGTGCAAGGTGAAGGCATCTTGTAATGCATGGGCAGACAAGCAGCGTCAAGCATTATATGCAGAAAAGTGTTATCCTGGTCTGGTGGCTTGTGAAAATTGCATTTGGTTAATCTGTACGTAGTCAGTCACCGCGTGGGAATGTACAGTAAGTCAAGGAAAAGACAACAACAGTTGGGGGAAGGACAAAGCGTGAAGTCTGGTCTGGGCTCTGACTGGCAGTCTGACACTTTGGGGTTTAAGATCCATTTGTAAAATTTGCTAATGCCAAATTCTCTTTGTTTTCTTTGCTTTTTCCCATCATGGTTTCAGCTTCTGGAAGTAAAGTGTGCTGAAACACAGAGGCCATCAATTTGAGAAATGGTTCCTTTTAGAGGGTAATCTAGCCAAATGTGAAGGCCAGAGATGTTTTTACAGGTTTGATTTACAGGATATGTACCATCACTTATGGGGCAGAATCCCCCAAAAGGTTCAGTGACATTTAAATAAACTAATAGAGGAAGGGTCATTCCTCTGACTTGAAAGCAAACGAAAAGCGCAATGTCAAATGGACATTTTGTGCACTCCAGTAAGAGTACAGTGAGAGTATTTCATTTAAACAGAAGGAAAACACCAGATAGTCCATGAGCTAAAAGTGATTCTTTGGGTGTTCCTTTCTACAAGAGAGTGGATTTATGATTTAAATTAATTCATCTCATGAAGGGCAGTGGTGAGGCCCCTTTGTATGTTTTATGGTGCGAATACTAATGTAATTAAATGCTTAAAATTAAGAATAGATAAAAACTTTATCTGACAGTAGTAACTCTGTAAAGACAAATTGCAGCGTGCATAGCCATTGTATGAATCTGTGATTAACTTATACAGCTGTTTATAATGCACTAAATAGCAGTATGCCAATTATTATGGAAACAAATTGTGTTTATATTAGCATGTCTGAGGTGATCATTGATCCCAAATAGCATTATTTCAAGACTAATACAGAGAATAATGAAGGAATAACATTCTGCCCTGCAGCTGTCCAATGTGTTTCAAAATGGAAAGTGAAACTGGCACATGTTGGGTTTTATTGTTTTAATAGAAAAAAACGAAAAAGTTGCCTCATTTTTCATCAGTAAGATTTTCTTGTTCTTGCCACAAGCAAATAGCTTCTTTCACCACCACCACCACCACCAAAGTGTCTTGGAGGGCCACGGAACAGAAAGTGGAAAGGCAAATCTTTATTGTTCTGAAATAAAGTAATTAGCTGGGCTCTCACTCTTTCAGAAGATGGAGGTGGACTTCAGTGGAAATTCTTCTTTAACAACTGAAGAGATCTACTGAGGAATGATTGATTATTGAAAATACACATACTTTTTTCCTTTATTTATTGCTTTTGCTCGAAGTTCCTGAAGTAGCTGCTTATTATTTTGTTTGCTCTTTTTTTTATTAACAACATCTGGTTCCAATAATTACTATAAGTAAAGTTTCTTCTGATTATGAAGTAGTGTTGGAATAAAGGTAGTATTTTAAAAGATCTTGATTTAGATCCTGTGAATATATCCATCAAATCTGATTTTGATGGATATATTAAACTATAAACTAAATAGGTGGGGCTGTGATATCCTCTCTTCTTTTTCAGTTTTTTTGGTTTAGATGTCAATACTAGAAGCCTTCAGCTCATAGCCAGAAAACTACAGGCAGTTTATTCCTGATAAACAAAACTACAGAATTCAGCAAGGATATTGTTGAACGCAATGACATCATGACTGTGATACATGCAGAACATATCCAGTAGTAGGAATGTGTCATAGTTGAAGCAGCTGCAGTTTTACCACTGGAGAGAGAAAAGCAGCAGTCAGAAAATACCGAGGGAAAAAATCAAGCAAACACAATTGCCCTTTAAAAGTTACTATTTCCCTCCGTGTGAGCTCCACTGATCCTAACTGATTAATGAAACAGTCACATTTGCATTTGAGTTTTGAGGGGAGGCCTCAAATCTGCATCAAGATTTAATTTAACAGCTTGTTAATGTCAGCCACAGCTTAACATTGAGACATTTTGTAAGGTACCTTTAATTAGTGAGCACATGAACCAAGCTATGATACAGTATCTCTAGAACCACCAGTGGGGAAGGGTTTGGTCTCAAGAGATACATAATATTAGATTGGTCAGAGAACGAGAAAATACCTATCTTATGGCTTGGCGGTATACGGACTGGAAAACGCTAATTGACCTGTTTTAAGATGGCCTTATGCAGCCTTCCAGTTCTGGAGGTGTAATCATATGTTCACAAGTACTTGCAGTTATGAGTCACTAAGAAACCAGATTATGATGATCAGGTGATTAAGCCATAAATATTATTCTTGGCTTACAGTAAATAACATCTGTGAAATGAGATGTCATCTTTCAAAATCAGGCCTAGTTACTTAGACTTGCCAGCTTTCTGAAGTGCTTCACATTTCCCATGGAGGGTGTACTTTTAGACTTGTCTTTAATGTTTTGGTCAATTAAATTCTTTCAATAATATCACATCAAGTTGGATAAGCACTTCCTAGGGAGCTGTGCTTAAGTTTTTTCTGATGACAGTTCTTTGCCCGTCTTCGTCTTGTTGCCTCAATAAAAACTACTCTTGAACATTTCGCAGCTTATCAGACTTCAATGATAAGTGAGAAAGGAAAAGACAGATTCTTTTGCAGACTATAATTTCTTGAAATAATTATCATAACTTGGCTGATTCTAGTCAAGTTTGCCCTGACATTTTGAGAATATAGCATGGAAATTAAAATGCAAAAGGAATTTTCCTTTTCCCTTAATTTTCTCAGTAAACCTGTGGGTGGAACATCAAAACTGTTTTTAGAGACCCAGTTTCTTACTATTGAAGCTCTTAGTTTGGGAGCAGAAATCCCTTTTTGGGGTGCCTTTGTTTTTAAATAATTCTTTAATTGTGGACTGCCAAGAACTGTACTGAGACTTCACGGTTTTATCTGCTTTAGCCCAGCTGAAGAGATGTGATAAATGCAACCTGTTAAACACCACAATAAAACATAGAAAGCTATAGAGGGAGAAGACTGAAATGATAGGGTATAATCAAAGGCAAAGGGAAATGTAGTGCCACAGAAATACCTCTGAGAAATTTGTTAAACAAACTCAAGCTTTGTATAATTATATGACAAGATTTATTTTAAACTATGAGGTATGAGTGTGACAGCACTATAATTTGTCTTAAATAATTTCTTCACACCCAACAAGACACGGTCTTCAGAGTTCAGTCCTGCTATACATTTCTTAAAAATAAAACCAAACATTTTTTACACCTAAATTGAGTATGGAAGCTGAAATAAAGCTTGCTAAAAGGAAGGTTTGAAATTTCCTTTTAAGATTAAAGAGATTACTTGATTTAGTGAGGTAATTACTCATGCTTTGCTATCTGATTTCCTCTAAAATAATCTTGTTGACAGCTCCTGTTTTATTTTTTCATTGTGAAGGGATGTGTACACACAGAGCTAGCTTAAACATTTTGTGACAGGGCATCTATATCTGATTCTCCCTTCACTCCCTGTGTAACCCATTGCTGTCCAGAGTAAACAGTACAGAGTGAAGGGTCTCTCCTTTTAGGGGACAGTTGTAAGGAAGACATTTAGAAGTGGTATTGCAGGTACTATCCTTCTTCTTTTCCCTGTTCGGAAAGGAGGAAGAGGGACATCAAGAATGCCATTAGATCTGGTGGTCCTAAATTGTGCCGTGCTATTAACATTATTATTGTAATTTCTGTGAAGGCTAGATATCAAGATCCATGTTTACCACATTTAGTTATTTGCTGCACTTGTTTTAAATCTGTTTTTGAGGAATATTTCATAATAGCAATGTCCCAATATGCTTTGACACTTGCTTGAACACAAATGCAACTGGTGGTAATGCATAGTTGGGTCGCGCTCTTGCAGCTTGTGGTGTCTGTGGCAGAGGACCAGCAGTGAGGTGTCTGTGTCGTATTGTATGTTGTTGCACTCATTCTTTACAATGACTGACTCTGCGAACAATTCAGACAACAAACCCAGGCAGATGGAGTTTTGTTTCCATGGCTCTAAATTGCTTTCTACAAATATTTGTGCCAGTCTATGGAATGCTCATGGCAAGGTGAGTCAGTGTGACCATAGCAAATGTCTATAAATATCAGAGTGAATATTTATGGTGACTTTTTGCTGTATTCATGCAGCCTAATTATAACATATGCCTACATTATTCATGACATTTTGAGCTCTTCTGGTTTATTTCCTATTGTTTCCAGATTCTAGTACATTTTAGGCAAAAATACTCGCTGGCAGCACAAAACTCCTCTGTTTTCAGTGATCCATCTGCAATCTGGAGTAGTTTGTTCAGACATCAAGTCAGGGACCCCTTCTTTGTGTGCCAGCTTTTTTCCCTCTGTATGCTGTGATGAGCTTTTCCTTTCTCCTTATACTCTGAGTGCTTTCATTCTTGCCACAGGGTCTTTTAAAAACTCTGCATCCATCGCTGATATGTCATGAGGAATTTGAAACTTCACTGAAAGGGAAGATAATCAGCCTTATGTTACTTGCTTATGTTTTTGGTGTGTTTTATCCTAACTAGATAGAGCCGTTCTGAACCAGTGGTGATCCCAAAGGAAATCAGCAGATTCTTTATGGTGACATAGTTGGGTAGCCTTCCTGACAAAAGAAAGCATCACCGCTCTGTAGCTTAGCTCTCTGGAGGTAGCACTCGTACTTGCAAAGCTAGAGTTGTTATATATTCATGAAGCTTTGAATTCATTAACTGTGAATCTGTTGTCTTGTCAAGTCCTTAGTAAGAAATGTTAACATTCAGCCAGATGTCTGGTGTTATCTCCCCCTTGAAAAAAAAAAAAAAAAAAAAAGTAAGAGAAAATCTTTAATCTGTGAAGTTGATAGTCAGTGAAGTTCAGTACCTTTAAAGTCCATTCAGATACCTGGCACTTCTCATGGCTTTGAACATAATTATTATGGTGGCTCAGGAGTTTTTACTCAGCATTTTTTTTCTTAGAAAATGATTAGAAGGATGTCTGTCACCGTTTATTGGTTGAAACCATGAATATATGACACATTTGCTAGCATTGTAAGGTTGCTATTCTGTCACTTTTGTTGGTGGAGTGATACAACTCCTGCTAGCAGATTTTGTAGGTATTCTTAGCAGAAGAACATCAAGACTCAGTTTTTCTGACTTCAGTTCCTTGTTCTGGATGGAAATGTGCATTGATAGATCTTGTTGTCCTCTTTCTCAGAACTTACAGCTGAAGGATAAGACTGTAGTAATGGTTGCCCCAGGCTCTTAGTCCTAAGGTTGGTAGCCTAGAAGCCTGGGAGCCTGATCCTGGTTTTACATAAGTAATCCTGTATGCTGAAGAGCTCATCTTCATGTTGAGTTTACTGCTTTGTGACAGTAAACCCAGAAGCTTTTGGACCCCTAACTCAAATTAGGAGCATCAGATTTTCTTCTCCTCAGCAGCAAGCCCTTGGATTTCCACCAGTTTGCCCAGAGCTTCTTGCACCATTATCTGTGTGTGGAGTCCTTGGCTCTGGGAATAGTGCTCCCAGCTTGCTCCACTATCTCAGGGACAGGCAAAGAACACAACCAATGGCTGTAGCATTTCTAACTGGGAAACAGAAAAGGAATTTTTCTGGTATTCTAATATTTTTAGTGGTTTTTGTTTTTGTTGTTGTTGTTTTTTTTTTAATTGAACATTCTTTATTCAGATTATCAGCAAAAAATTATGCATGATGCACAATCTGAACATTTCAAGATGTTGGCATTTCCCTCTTGAAAATAATCCTGTTTGCATCTGTACAAGCAATAACAGGCACTTCTCACCTGCAGAGTGGAAACTCCTGTATCACCAGTGCTTCCATCATGACACTATCTTCAATTTTGTTCTAACAGAACCTTTGTCTGAGGGGCAATAGCAGTTAAATGACTAAGAAAGATTTCCTTAGGAAATCCTACTCCTCAAGAGCCTGTTGAGATGTTAATCTTCAACCTGCTTCCTTATTTTGGACTCTAGACAGACACTGTAAAAGCAGACTGGGATACCATACTTCAAAAGACATTTTCAACACCAGTGGTTGCTTATTGATTCAGTTGTTCATAAATCATTTAGAGATCCTCCTGCTGAACACATTTTTCAGACAGGATCCCTGATGTTACTAAACTGAGTTATACAAGCCCTCCCAGGCAATCCACCCCAACAATAGCTTGTTTGATCAAGTGTCTACTTCAGATTTTTTTTTTTAGCATGAAACCTTTATGTGTTTTCAACAGAGTTTAGGTAGAGAATCCTAGATTTGTATTTTGAAGTAAGCATATGTTGCATTCAGCTCTATTTTATTGGAAATACCAAACAAAATCAAGTAATGTTTAAAGGAATAAGATAGTCTGCAAAAAAACAAAAACAAAAGCAAAAACCAACCAACACAAAACACTCAGAACTTGGGAAAATCAAGATATGCAACCTTAATTCAGTCACCTGTGCTTCTGAATTATGAAATACAAGGCTATATGATATGAAATCACAACACCTACATGCAGGGGGAAGCTGCTGCTTATTACTTAGTTCTGCTGCTCCTGACTTCTGAATGCTTCAATTTGCAGCATTAGCAATTCACGCTTTTTGAAACATGCTGTCTGCAGTTCTCCCCAAACTTGTAAGTTGTCTAGATTTGGATGAATTTTCCAGCTTCTTCATACATTTACTTGATGTAAAACATCAGGCCACTATTGTGAAACAGAGAGTGCTAGAATTCTCAATAAAATGGCAAAATATACCATGGTAGGAACAATGGAACAATGTATTCTCAACATAAATTGTTCTCTAAAAAAGCTGAATCATTTTTGCTGAAACTTAAAAAAAAAAAAAAAAAAAAGCCTGAGGCAGATGAGGCAGTCATCAGCCTGTAATGGAAAATGTCAGTCAGAGCAATTAAAGTGTAGAAACCTGTAAGCAACTAAAGCAGAATCTTATGACAGAAAGGATCTAGGCAGTCTTGGCTGAACATCAGAGCCAGTATCACTTAGCTTTATATAGGTCTTATATTCTAAGTAACACATCCTAAAGCAAAGAAATTGTCAGCTACTGTAATGTCCCATACACTCAGGGAAACGGTTACCTAGTTCAAACTGATGAACGTGGAATTAGTTATTGCTATTACCGCAGTATGGACTTAGAGCCACTCAGTTCCATAAATGATCCCACGATGATTGCAGATGTGGAATGAAGCACACTGTTGCACAGCTTGTTAGGACAGGATGTGTAACAGATACTGTGCTGTGTATGCGGGATGAACAACATTGGACAATAAGAGTGGCTGGACAGTGAGAGTTAGCAAAAGGGTAGACACCTAGTGAGAATAGTGAGTTATGGTGATGCTGGAAGTGTCATGGTAATAGCACTACAAAAGAATGTATGGAATTTTTAATGGAAACCTAAAGAATAATACCGAATTGTGTTTTAATCAGAGAGAGCTTATGCAGTCTACAAGGAGACTCTCCGTCTGTTTGATTTGCCAGATTACATCACAGAAAAAGATTCCTTCCTGTGAATGTGTGTAGGTGATGAAAGACTATGGTATTGCTCAAGTATAATTTCTGCATATTCTGTCTTACATTATTTTGAAAAATAATTGTTTGCATTTAATTTTGCATTTGAAAAATGAAAAACAAGAGAAGTAGTATCTGGAGAATTTAATTTTTAATCTATATGAATATTGCAAGTTAAAAGCACTGAAAAGCAATTAAAAGCTGTTACAGGGAAACCTTGTTAGATGTGCTGTATCTAAGCCCCCCAAGACACTGAGACCAAAATTATCATTGTTTCTACACTCACTGTCAAAGAAAAACATGACTCCTGCTCATACCCCTAATCATTTTCTGCTATCTGAGGTGGAAACATGACAGGCCAGTAAGATTTTCAAGAACATTTAGAAAATGAATGTAATTGTGGGGAGTTGAAATAAACAAGGCCTTTTCTTCCCGCTGCCTTTACAGAGACACTTCTCCCTGCTGTGTAATTACCTCTCTGCCTAGCACTACACTGTACATTGAAATAAACCTATATATTTAATAATCTAAAGGTGTTTCCTTTGCAAGAAGTGATAAATGTTTTATGGCTGAGTACTTTTCAGCACCAAAGTCTAATTTTTAGCATTGCTGTCAGTGTTAGATCTTTCTAAAATAAGAACAAAAAGGAATTTTCTTTAAATAGTCTGCTGACTCAAGTTAATTATTAGGCTTTGGAACATCTTTTTTCACATAGTAGAGACAACTTACCACCTTTACCAACACAGTAGCTGTTCCTATCTTACTGTAGGTATTCTCCTGAGTAACAGCATTATTAAGTTGTATCTGTGCAAGGTGTTAAGTAGTGGTTTATATCATGCTAGCTCGCTTGTTTGGAAAACATAAATACAAGAGTAAATGTCTTTGTCAATACCCATCCAGACAGATACCATGTTTAGTTGATTACATCTGTGTGAAGGGAGTGTTGAGATGCTGCCAAACAGAAAAGTTATGTGAAGCAGAATGCAAATCCCAAATTCTCAGAGTGCAGACCAGCGTGCTTATCAATGCTAATTATTACTTAACCAACATTCATGTGTCTTTTTTTAATTCCTTATTATCATCTAAATCTAGTCAATCCAAATTAAGGGGAAGGAGAAAATTGAAAAGGCTGTTCTGTAAAACCTACAAATGACAAAAACAAGAAAAAATTTTGTGCAACATGTCATTAAGGGATTGTTTGTAAATCTGTCTTTAAAAAGATTCACTGGTCAGGTCAATTTGTACTTGTGACCGTGCAAGTTTACTTCTTTATTTTCCTTTTTTTTTTTTTTTTTCTTTTACTTCTGCTCCTTATTTCTAACAACTTACAGCATCCTGAGTGAAAAGATTGCAGAGTCTGGAAGTGCCATTGTAAATAGAACCATGTGCCCCCCTCCACCTCCGTAAAAAAGTTATTTCAGTGCTTTAAATAATCATTCTTCTTCCTTTGTATCTACACTTTGTAGACAGCTGGAGATTCTGTAATCTGAATTCTCTGTAGCCATCATTTGAGCAGAAAATATACTCTAAGCATCCAGAATTTTTCTGTTTCTCTTGTTTAATTGCCCAGAGTTGAGGTATGTCCCTGACCTATTATAAGGTCTGGGTAAACGTGTCTTCAAGATTCAGTGCCTAGGTTTTTTTGGTTGGTTTGATTGGTTTGTTTCCTCCCATGAAGTATATATATGAGGCTTGGGTTTGGATTCAGGATTATGTTTCCTGAAATTTTAGCTTTTGAGAATGTTTACATTATATACAGAAGACTTAAATTTCTTTTGTTTGTGAGCCTATGATTTGTGGGTAGGTCTAACAGTTTGACAATTAGGTGATCGAACTGCATTTTTGAGGCTGTAAAAAAGGAGCCAGATATTGGTCTAAAACACAATTCAGCATTTTATCTTTGTAGAAAATTTTGTCTTCGGCAATTTATTTTGCTAGCTCCTATTGTGTTTAGTTGCAATGCATTTATGAACCTCTATTTGCAGCATGCTATTTTAACTTGATGTGCCAGAATGGGTAAATCTGAGGCTGTACAGGATAATGACAATGTCGTTTTCAAGGCGCTCTAAATGATATGGAAGATAACTTGAACAGATATTAGTTTCCCACTGTGCTCAGTTGTTACACAGTAGCTAATTAAAAGGCAGTTGACAAGCACATAAGACAAGCAATGCTTGTTGGAGTCCTTAGCAAGCTGAAAAATAATCTAATAACCCTAGAATTAATTTAGACTCAAATTTTCATTGCAAATGGTTAATAGGCTGATGGTTGAACTGGTGTGCTCAGACACTTTTCTACATGAAGTAGTACATGACCAGTTTAACTTTTCTCCTATGTAATAAAATTATACAAATCTAAATTATACACACGTTCCCAAGTTCCTAGTCTTCATTAAATACTAGGGGATTAAAAACTTGTATAAATTAATCAATGTGCTATAATCCTAAAAATTATAAAATGAGCCCTTGAGGAAGTAATGTAATACTAGCTTTTTAATTAGTGTGACACCAGAGATTCATTGTTCTATAATGTAAGTCATATGTTTATGAATTGTATTATCATTTTACAATAGGAAAAAACCACAGCGGTTTTACTGTTTGTGGGTAGGTGGTAGGTGCTTATGGATTTTGATCCTGTAACATCTTTATCTTCATCTTCTACTCGCACAGGTAAATCTATGCTAGTGAATATAGTATTGTCTTTACTTTCATGAGTAAGTAGGTATCTTATGAGTCCTGGGCCTATTTTATCAAGATCTCTGTAAATAATCCTTCTGGAAGCCAGAAACCCAGATAGCAATGAAGTGCTAGCACTGCTTAGAATGTCTGGTACAATCTTAGTATAAAAATGTCCATTTGTTTTTTAGAGTAAGGTGGAAGCCAATTTTAGGTGCAGTCAGTTTTGAGAAGTGCTTGCTATGAGATTTGACATACTGTATGCTTTCAAGACACAAACACTTTTTCATATATTTTTTTTTTTTTAAATGTTCATTCACATTCTCAGCTCATCTTCATCCTACAGGCTGTTGTCATGATCATTGTTATGGGAATAAAAAGCACTCCCTACTTCTACACAGGACTGGTTCTGATAATGTTAAACATCAGCGAATCACTCAAGCTTTTAATTCTGTCATGCCAGACCTGTCAATAAACCAAGCGACAAAATTTGGTGAAGTTAACCTTCAGATGTCAGTGACCATAGGAAGAAAAAAATACCAGCAAATTTTACTGTTGTTGGTATGAAAACTTAAAACCATTTTGATGTTCCAAAGGCAAGTACATGAGCAAATAAAAAACAAACCTACTTTAAATGTCTTGAACAGTATCTATGATGTGAACAGAAAACTTCTATGTGACAAATTAGTGGGGAGGAGGGGGGTTTTGAAATAGAATTACAATAGATCCTTTCCAGTTTCAATGTAGATCTCACATTTTGATGCTAATCTAAAGCTGGAGTCCAGACTTTCCACTTAACCTCAAGTGAACCCATATGGGCTCTATTCTGTACCTAGATGACCAAGTTACAGCTACTGAATGTTACTTGTATATGTAGCGATGTTTTCTGGGCAATTTGGAGAATGCTTAGGGTTGAGAATTCTTCCTCAGCATATATATTTCACATTAGGGTTTATAATTGTTTAGAGACTGGTGTTGTCTAAATCATATGCTTTGATGTTGTGTGAATTCCAGATTGTAAATTTACCTTAATCTGGTTTAGAGAATTTAATTTCCCAGCAGAGCAAGTGCCTGTGGGCACTGTGCACGGCAGGATCAGTGCAGTGCTGGAAACTTGCACAAACCATATTTAGCAGTGTGATTTCACAGCGCTGGACAGAGAACATTGTCTGAGATTGCACCTTGTTTCAAAGGGTAAAACAAAACAAAAGAACAAAAAAGAGGAAACGGTAACTCCGTCTTTGGCAAATTTCCCCAACATTGTCTGTTCTTATGAAAATGAACAAGGAAGATCAGAGACTTGAGCATTTTTCATATAATTCCTGTGGAGCAACTGGAAGAGAGACAAGTTTCCTATGCAGGACATGATGGCAACAAAGACTGTGGCTCTTTTGTTCCCAGTCTGTATTTTTTTAGAAAACTAAAGAAAAAAAGTTCAATGAAATTTGAATAGTCCAACAGTATCCAAATTTTATATGTATTATTTATTGTACCAGTCCTGAGCTGGTATAAATAAGCCCACTTACAGTGATGCTAACTGTGGATTTGCTCAATTACATCCTCCATCTGGGCAGTGGAGCCACACTTTAATAATAAAAAAGCATTTATCTTTTTTTTCCTTCCCTTTTCTTTTCCTGTTAGAGTATTAAACTAGTTCTGTGTAAGCAAACTATCCCCAGGATATCCAAGAATTCTGTTATGTCTTCTGTTACTATTTACATTTACTGTAAATAACCTTTTTGCATTAATAAAGGAAGGCTCATAGTTATGGGAAACATTCACTATGAGCTAATTTCTGATTCTGTCAAATTTCTAGAATTACATCTTGTTAGGAAAGGCAGATACTGCAACATTCTTTCCTTTTCAATAGGAAAAAAATAATCTGGTGTTGGTTAAATTTTATTCACAGAGGCTAATTTTCATATTAGATATCTTTCATGTTCAAATACTTCAGGGGATAAGCCAACACTAAGTTTTGAACTACAGGACTAGGTTTTGAATATAAAAATGCACCTCTTGTTATGAAGTGATTGCTAGAAGAGCACTTGAAGGAAACCCAAATTATGATTTTTTTGGTTTTCTGTACTCTAAAATAACCTCACTACACTTATTTTTATACGAACATGAAACATTGCTTCTAGACTACTAGCCTGTATTCCATGTTTCAGGTCAATGCATTTTGAAGCAGATGAGGCAGTAATTCATGAAAAATAGTGTTTAGAAAATAAAAGGTAGGTCAATTTTACAGATACTGTAATGTCTATAATCTGACTTGACTGTGGCTGGATTGTGAAAGGATCAGAGTTGCTCCACAGCTACTTGTAGGGAAAAGGGCGAATACGACCATAGTAAGCCCGATGCTCTGTACATTTCCTGATTTTTCCTCAGTCTAATTGATAAAATATTTATAAAGTCAATGAAGTATTTTGGTTTTAGTGACATTTCACGGACTCTTTCCACCATTTGCATTTGGTTTCCATGAAAATCTGGTAAATTGCTGAAAGATGCACTTAATGAAATGGCAATCATAATAAGGGAGAGGTGAAGAACGGTACCACTGACCTTGCGTGGTGGTTTCTGAAGTTGCACTTCGGAATGCTCGCAACTTCTGACACTGACAATAGCCAGGAAACAGAAATGCCTGAATTCCATCTGTCCAGTCCAAATAGGTGGAATTCCAGGTGCTAAAGAGGTTCCTTATTGGATTAAGAGCAGTGACTGAATGAACAAGTGATTGAAATGCATTTTTAAGAAGGAAGTATGTCTTTCACAATTTCTGATGAAAAATTGTTTAGTATGAGTAGCTCCTTGGTGTGATGTTTGATTCTCTCAGTTGTAACCAGCTTCTTTGTAACATAGAAGTATTGGAGAAGTTTCCATGAGAATTTGAAGTTGTGCTTGTCCTCCAGTCAATGTACTGCCATTTCCTTAACCTCCTTTCCAAGGTCTGCTAACATGTTTTGATTGTAGCAAAATAGATCAAAAAATGTTGCTTTAATTATTACATTTTAAAAATTATTATTATTATTATTATTTTATTTCTGAAATTACTAGTAATATTAAGTGCAGACATGCAGATCTTCTCAGGATAGACATGCTTCACAAACAGATGATGCAGTTGTAAGGGACAAGTGTCTGCAATGTCCTCTTCCTCCTGTGGGAAATCTGGGTAGGTGAGGTACATCAAGGAGCAGTTTTTGAGTAAGCTTCATAAATAAAAGGAGGCCTTCTGTTCCTTCTGCCATTAAGCTGTCAGCTAGGGCAACATGTGGTAAAGTTTTGTTGTTCGCATACTTCAAAAACCTGCTTGTAATTCCTCAGTTCATACGTAGCGTTTAGTGAATAATTTGACTCTCTGGATATCTTCCAAGCCAATAATGCTGACCAAATTATTTTGAACATGCAGATGGTAACAAAAGGGCACCAGGTGTTGTTTTATTGTAATAAAGATGTGCAAACCTTTGCATCTCACCAAGTTATTTATCCATATAAATCATCAGGATGCTCAGCTTCCTACACTGCTTTAGTAAATTTTGAATAAGAGGCATCAGCTGTTCTCAGAATGTGCTCTTCTGTATGTGCCACAGATATTTTGCTTTGGGCTTATCTTCTACACTATGACCCATAGAGGCATTCAGTGGATCTTCTTTTTGATTTAAATGATTACTGAGCGATCGGAAGCCCAGATGTTCAGTGGCTTAATTGCTAAGTGTTAGCCTATAAAAAAGACTAGGCAGTTAGTATTTGAAGGGAGGATTTTACTGCATATAAATGTTATTTGGTACATTAAGTGACATTATTTACATCCAATTTCCCCCTCTAAGGTGGCAACCTGAGGCAGTAAGTTGCCATGATGATGGAAAAAGCATTTGGTTTCACATAATTCTGTGTCTACCTTTAGAGATATGGAGAAACAAACCAAGCAAACATAAATGGAGAGCAATAGTAAGACAATATTGGTCAGTAAGATAAGAAGTACCCTAATACCCCAGCAGACTAGTGATTGCCAAGGTTTCTGTAGGCTTTGAGGAATGGCTATGCTATATCATCTATAGGAATGACTTAAAGCTCAACGGCCCTCAAAAAAAATCAGGATTTGGTGAGATCACAAGAAGGTAATTTCCATTTCTTTCGATTGTCACGCTGATATATGAAAAAGAACTTGAGCACTTGACATTGATTCGATATCATTCAGAGCTCTGTAGTAACTGGAATATCTTTTTGTAAGAGAAGAAATTAAACTGCTACCTTAAGTAGTTTAAAAATGGGGGTGGGGACACTGAGCAGATCAGAAATGGCTAGTGATAGCGTAGCTTGTAACTGTTCAATATTCAGATAAAACTTACATCTGCCTCCTTTAATCCCAGTTCCAAGTTTCTGAATCCTCAGGGCTGGCTCATTGAGGAATCAAATACACAAACTGTTTTTCTTTTTTGTAAATTCCTGTCACCTGTTGGCAACCTGAGCTGGCATTAACTATTCTAGGCAATGATGCAGCTCTCCATGGTAAAAGAAGTGGCCTTCCACTAGGAAATGTAAATACTCTGTTACCAGAAATAAACCCCTCATCTTATGAAACTCATCTGTGGTGGACAAGGACCATGGAATCAGCCACTTTGCGTATGTTTGTTATTGTAGTTGATGGTTTATACTGTTAGTGCATGTTACATTTTTTTAAGCGTGTAAATGCTTGTGCCAATTTCATCAATTTAAATGCCTTTCTTGCAAAATTGCGTGGTTACTGAGTATATAGAACACCTGCGGACATCATTAATAGTGATCCTCTAGCATATCTTTGTCTGGAAACACACTGTTTCTGCTAAGATTTTATTATGGCATAAATGGCAATCTGAGCAAAACTGTCAGAGGAATGCGACGGATAGTGCTTCTACCTCTGAAGTATGTGGGCAAAGGGTTAATGATTATCCATAGTATTTTTACAAACAAGTCACACTGATTGTGAAACCCAGTTTAAACTGTAATAATGATTTTAACTCATGAAATTAGAGAGTTTCCTGACTTAGTGCATGGACCAGTAATCCTTTTTTCAGTCTAGGTCTACCATAATCACTGTCATTGGTTTTTTTCCCCATAGAAAGGAAGGCTGAAAGATGATCCATTACTAGTCACAGCACGTTGCTCTCACTGATTGGAAAGCAGTCACACACCACCAAGCATTTATTCTGTTTACTGAGATGTAACACCAAGAAACAGCAATTCACACCTGCAGTGAAGTTGTTATACTTCCCATTTCTTTTCTTTATTCTATTTTTATCCTTCTTCATTTTTCCTGTTTCTTTTTTTTTTTTTTTTTTTTAATCTTCTCTGCCTCTCTTCCCCTCACTTCTATGATGGGTGTCAGTGTCACCCTTGACACTTTCCTTAAACCTGAAATGAAGGATAAATGGTCAGTGGTACTTTCTCAGCTATCAAATGAGCATTGACTAGCTGTAATTGACTTTTACGTTGAGCAATCGGTTTAAATGTATCTGCCTAATATATGAAGTATATATACACATGCATATATATATATATATTCATGTATATATAGCTTAGATGCAAATCACATCACAAGTTGTGAAATCTAAGAGGAGATCTCCCTTCTTATACACAACCTGTTATGTGGTATCATAGTATCCTCCAAAATATGGCATATGACTGGAGTCCAGTGAGGGGCAATAGCATGAACTCATCCTTATGTGTGACTCACTGATTCATTCACAGAATCATCAGATCACAGAACATTTAAGACTGTTTTTGAGAATATCTGTACTAGACAAGATAAAACGTAGCAGAAATACATTGATGTGTTGTAGTGATCTTGGAGCAGTCCTCAGAAAGCAAGCAAGCAAGCAAGCAAGTAAAATAGCTTTTTGAGGCAGCATGAACCTTTGTACAAGGATTCCAGGCTTATTTTACTTTGCTTGTAAGAACCATAACCTAAATAAATAAATTTAGTACAGAAATATCCCACCTGCCCCATGCTTACAAACCCACCCCAGAGGTTTAAAAGTACTATTCTTGCCTCTACAAACATGACACTTACTAATATAATGTCTCTCAGAGGGACAGGTGGGCATAGAAATGGAACTGCTAAAATGATTTTACTTCAGAAAGAAATGTAGACCTAGGTGGTAAGAAAATATTACATTTGAATTGGTCTCAAGTGTTAAATAATGGATATGTGTGTATGTAGGCTATTCAAATGTTTTTGATTTCTTATGCTGAAGATTAAAATTTCCATTAGTATTCCACCTCTTCAGTTTTGCCTGGGGACTGTTAATTATATTTCTGAAATTGCAACCAAATAAAAACTTAACAAAAAAGAAACAACCAGATAACATAGTAAGTAGCTGTTTTCCTCTTTCTTCTTCCCTGCAAGCAGTGTGCTGTCCTCTATACAGCCCTGCCCTCAAAACTTACCGGCATTAATTCCTGCACTCTGCATCTCCCTGACATATTTACTATTGACCAAGAAGATCCCCTTTCAAATAAAATACCTGATTTCAGGTGTCCTGAAATGGTACTGGTGGTAGCAACTGTGATGTCTGAGAAACAAAACAATGGAGAATATCTTGAATTTCATCTAAACTCCATAAAGTTCCATGCTCAGTGATGAGAAGATTATCTAACTAATGATGAGGTTCTACTCCATAAACCAAGATGCTCAGTTGCTTTTTGGAATATGTTATTGGTATTTCACTTCTAACATTTTCTATTTTTGAGGGTGTTTGAAACCTACTGTTTTTTTGCAGTGTATAATTTGCCTGAGCATTATGGGAAGATAGGAGTATGCTGTCATGGATGATGCCCAAAATAAAAGGCTTTGTCTATTTTCAGAAATGTTTTCTGTTAACAATATAGGCTCTAGTGGGAACTAGGTCTTGCAATGGGACGTTGGCTGCTTTCTTGTTTATACTGTGCAGTTGCATGAATACTGCATAAACAATGACCTTTTTTGTAGTCTTTACTGCAGAATTTGGTATAAAAACTTAAGGCATAATGGTTAAGTGTTTTTGTTCTGAGTCTGCTGCTAAGCTGGATCATGACACACCCACGACTTCACTGGGTGACTGGGGTACCAGTGAATGCTGTTGAATGCCATCTCCCTGCTGTTATACACAGGCAATGACTACTCAGCTCCCTAGAAGGCTGTAGAGAGCTGTTTCAGTTTCATGGCAGTTGCCATGAGTAAATATATACATAAAGGTAGTGGACATAAATGTAGACCTCAATGTACTACTGAACTTTCTTTATAGCTCATTTCTGGAATCTTAATTGCAGTAAATTTTTCTGAACTGAAAGTAACTTCCAAGGGTCTACCTCTGCTTCCCTCTTATGAGCTTTAAATTGTGTTTTTATAATTGAGCTATAAATTTTAAAGCTATTTCGACTACACCTTTTAATATGCCACAGGTTTTCCACCTGTCGTAACTGTTGTTCGATTGTCATAGATCATTTTTTTTTTGATGTGCTGCATGACAAAAAGCTATTAACATGGCAGACAAATCCTTTGCAAGTGAATGGCATCTCAAGCTGTCTCTGTAGGGGCAAAATGCATGTTTCTAGTACAGGCACAAGCAAAAGATTTTAATAGTGAAATGATAAAGAATCAGTGTAATCTGAGAAATATTGTGAGATTTTTAATTGAGAATATTGATTTCTGATATATCAGTGAAAGTGTTTGAAGATGTAACATCAATAATAAGCTGTGGTGCTTATGGTGGCTACCATAATGCAAAATTGAGGTGGTACCATATGAGTTTTCAGCTACAATACTAACAGTTTCAGGTGTTTTCTGAACTAGGGATCACATGTTGGTTGCCAACAGATAAATGAGAATTCTTTTGCAGCTGTCCTAGTGATCACTGGATATGTAGAAAATGCGATGTAAAATTGCCAGTTAGTGTAAGGGAATAATATAGTTACAAATAGGTAGCTTTTTGAAGTAAATGGCCCTGGCTATCATGGGATTTACCTTGATTTTTGCCCTGTTATATCGAAAGTAATTAAAACTTTTAATCAAAATATGCAGAAATTACTCTGTGCCTTTCAAATGCTGTTGTAGGGTTTTGCACTGGTTTGGTACACAGGCTGCTGGTCACTGGCATGTGTTTTCTGGTTCAGAAAAGACATGAACCTGTTCAATATGCTTTGATTGCTCTGATTTTCTTTGTAGTTTAAGGAAAGGGTGGGTTGCAGAAATGAAGTTTTCTAATTTTCTGACCATTTTCTTTTATTCTTATTATAAATAAGGTCCTTTGAATTAAAACTATCAGTTTAGACTTAATGGAATTGGGCTGGTACCAATGGCTGTGGTACAGATAAGGAAGCTGACAGTGGATTTGCAGTTTTTGAGTACTTTAGGGAAGGGAGTTTAGGGACATCTGTGATATATCAACTCCTCCATTTTCAGCATTATAGACAACTAAAGTAATTTGCTGTTACGAATACCTCTGGAGAGTCAATGTGTGTTGCACTGAATTAAATATCTTGAGCTAAGCAAACATAGAAAGACAACCCTAACCTAAAACTTAATTGAACTCTGAACCTGTGGATTCAGGTCAGCTTCATTTTTCTGAAGTATATTTGTATTTAACCTTTTTTGGGAATGATTAATCAGTGTATCTTTCTTCTCTTTTTCATGCGTAGAAGCCCGTGTGTATTTTTAAATTATAATCCACAGCTAGATGTTATGGAAGCCAACTCAACATAAAGTCATTCTTGTGACGTCTGAGCTTTACTGAGGCAAAGCGTGTTGTAAGTGCAGCAGAGCCAGCCTTCAACCATGGAAAAAAAGTGAAATGAATGATTTTTAATATTATGACATTTGGACCACTTTTTAACATGTAAAACCAAGGTATAACACTCTAGAGGAAACAATAACTTTTGTCTTTGAGAGCATACACGTGCCCTTACTGACTTTGGGTTATAGGCATACACATTTGAAACTGGAAACTTTTTCACCATAAGGATGTTTCATTTGCACATTCAGCTCCTATGAGCCCGTTGCCTTCCCTTTATATCAGTGTAAATAAATAGGCTCAATTTCCTTGAACTGGCCATGTGAGAAGTATTTTTTTTCTTCGTCAGCCTTCTTTTGTAGAGTTCATCTTTTCCTCCAGTTTCAAAAGGCACTTCTTAGAGCTTAGGCATTGCAAAGGACTTGGACATTTCTCTTCTTAAAGTCATGGATGCGCCCTTTAGAATTAATAGGTTCCAACAGCACAGGGACTAGTAAACCTCTCTTCTTTTGAGAGTGCCCCATTTAGCATTCAGACCCATTTACAGTGTATCACTCTTGCAGGAACATCAACATTGATAGTTACTCATACTAAGGATGCTCATGCCGTGTCCCTTGGTCCTTATACACTGTCTTTCTTATTTCTGCTGATATTCTTCCCTAAGGAGAGTTCCAGTGGTGGTTGGATTGGTTTTATTTGCCCCCAGACTGGTAACCTAGTGTCCATTTGACCGACAGTGTTACCTTATTCTCTTTATGGACTTCTCACATTGTCACCTAGATTGTTAAGAATCCACCCACCTCACTCAGTAACCCCAAAGTGAACCTACTAGGTGAGGGCGTTGTATCAAAAAGTCAGGCTCTGAGGGAACAGAGGAGAAAATTCATCATTCATCACTAAATAATTTTTGAATCAGTGTGAAACTGACTGCATGGAAGACTCCAAATCCTAGTTCCAGGATATTGCAGGGGATACTACTTCAGGCTGGATTATACATCTTGAAGTGCTTCGGAAGATCTTTTTTGATCCCCCAATAACATCTGTGTTGTTGTCAAGTGTATGCATACAAGAATGAGCTATCAGGAAAAGGCAGTCTCTGTCCTAAACCAAAGCCTAGCTGTGGGATGGTAGGAGCAACTACTCTTCCAGTCAGTGCCCTGAAAAAAACCTGCAGACAGCTGCTTTCCACGTTCAAGTCAACTTGGGTCCTAGATCAAACAGTCATTCTGTCCTAAACCTAAGGCCAGACTTGAATTGGGAAGCAGAGAGACCACCTCCATGAAGCTGGTGATGGTCTCCATCCGTTTCAGAGCACGGCTGAGTGGTCATGCACCACCGGGGCAGGGCTGGCAGTGTGAGCCTGGCAGTTGCTTGCCGTGGGGCAGCTTCAGCAGGTGCAGCCACTGACGTGCCCCTTTGGACCATGGCGTAAGTGCTTTTTTTCTGCACAGGGAGGTGTATTGCCAATGCACACTAATTACTTGCAGACAGCCTCTAAGGTGGCTCTTTATTAAATGCTGTAAGTTAGATCCGTGCAGTGTCAGAAATGCCTCTTTTTGCATATTTATTCGTCAGCTTGTTCATTATCAGCGTGCATTGTATTCCCGTCTTCAGTTAGATGGATGAATAATTTCTAATCTGTGTGTTTGGACCAAGAAGTCTAAATTTGAGCTTCACTGTAAGTTTATAGTCTTTTAAATTCCTTCCAAGCTACATTTGGCCTCAACTGCACAGTGTATTTACTGAGACAAAAACAATAGGATGATAATTTTCACTAGAGCACACCTGCAATAATGGCTCACAGCATTTAATTTTTCCCTTGGTTTCTAGTAGACTTTGTTTTGACACCTGCAAACAACCTTTTCCAAATCAAAGAGAGCTTTTTCTCTCCATGTCATTCTGCCACCCAAGTTGAGCTGACAAAGTCCAACTAAGAAACAGAGCAATTATAAACACAGTTTCCTCTGGTGCTTGTGCTGTTTTTAGCTTTGCTGCTCTCCCAAGGAGAAACCTGTGTCTAATGTTTCCAGCTTAGCATACAAAATTAATAAAACCTGACAATTAAGCTAAGCAACATAAAATACAAGTAAGGAATCCTTTCTGATGAGATTGGACTTGAAAATATTAAATTGGCTCCTTATTCTTAAACTTTCTTTTTTAACACAGTGATCATAACATGTGGATCTGGAATGATAAATGATAATTGGCTTTAGGCAGCCTTTTCTCACAGAGACAAAAGAACAGTTGTTATTGCTGTATTTCTTTCAATAAATACATTTGTAAGCTGGAACTCAGCTAGGCTGCCCTGAAAAGAGGCACACTTTCGTGAGAAACATAAAAGAGATCAAATTTATAAGTGGGCATGCAGACCAAAGAAAAAGTCTTTTTATATTAAAAAGTATTATCTGTGCTCATATAATGCCAAGAAATACCTCACCAGGAAAAATACCATCTGAAGTTAATCCTGTAACATTTTATAGAAAACAACGGATTTAGCATAGACGTAAATTGGGTCCTGATTCAGCCTATAGATGGTTTGGGGTTTAATATCCCGTATTCCTATAAGGTTGTCTAATACGGCTTGGGCTCACTTTTGGATTTCAAGACTTACACTGCAATATTTCCAGTTGTTAGCTTGCTTTCATTTTGTCTTGCTGCGAAAGATTTACTTCATTTTTGATGTTTTGATCATTAAACCTCATCAGCCAACATCCTTCCCTGTTACTTGAAGTGTTGAATATGTCATACAGTGATATTCTCCAAGATTATGGATCACTCAGAAGTAAAAAGCTTTATTTAAGGATAAATATATTTCTTTGTTGTGTTGCTTTTCTTTGAATAACCGAGAATAATAAGAATGCAGTTGTAGATGTGTTTGGGATTTTTGTATGTGTTTTTGTTTGTTTCGTGACATAGTGTAAAATATTGTATTGATATTGCAAACAGAATTTCAACCATTATCTAGAACCTCAGGGATTTATTCCATAATTTCTAGATGATCCCACTTGATGCAGTGCAGTTTAGATAGTACCAAACTTTGAAATGGGTGTGTGATCATTCATCATGCTGTTTGGGTTTATTATATTTCCAGTTTATTAATTATAATCTTTGCTAAGTTGCTGCAATGGGAAGGAAAAGGAAGATATGGGATACCATTTTTTACAAGGTGTTTTCCTTAGAGAAATATTGAAAAATGATGGCAACCTTCCATTATTCCCATTAACTAATTTTATTCATGGCTTGTCTTCTTGTAGCAAGAGATAAAAGCAAGTATGAATTGCCTTTAGGAAATTGCTATCATTTGTTTGAAAAGGAAGGGGTTGCTCTAAAGGATTACAAGTTCATAGCCTAATTTATTGACTAAATACCTATTTGAACAAGGGCTATAAGAGACTGCAGAAGAACCTTTGGAGTATCTTTTAAGATTGACTGTGAGTCTTAATGAAGTCAACGTCCCTTGCCCTTGGCCTGTATTTCTATTGACTTCAGTAGTCATTAAATGAGTCCCATGATGATAAGCACTTGCTGTAACAACAGCTTTCCTAAACTCTTGTGAGTAGTATTTTACTAAAGGAGTATGCTCAGCTGATTATGGACCTGTCCTAAGCATTTTGGAGACCCTGCACACAGTGCTGATCAGTGCCTCTGCACTCCCAGAGACTCAATGCATGAGTCATGGACCTTCACTTCAAGTTTTATTTCAACATGTTTCTCAGCCAGGAGTGGTCAGAATCTGGAGAATTGGTTTCAAAATCAAAATAAAGTTGCAACTTTTTATGCAACCTATAGGATTTGGTTGCATAATATAGGAAATGCCCTATCTTGTTCATGTCCTATGTCTTCTGGCAGAGTTCAGTCTGACCAACGGATCTTGGATGGTCCTGAAGGCATCACTGAGCATGAGGAAGCAGAGGGACAGCAAGAACTGGGCTGACAACAGAAAAGGTTGTGTGCCTTCCACAGTTTGTGTGGTGTTTGTAAATAAGTTTTGGTGATTTTGTTCATTTTAGTGTACTTGCATCACTTTTTGGTAAAGCACAAAACACAAAATGCATAGTAAAACCAAACCAACCTTCACATTAAATGATTAAGAACAAAAATAATAACAAAACCATACAGAAATATTGTATGAACACTTGAACCACACTTTTATAAGTACTGACGCTCAGCTATTTAGAAAAGCATAAATATTTATTTGAGATGATTACTAAAGGTAGGGAAGAAAAACCTCAAAAATGCTTGATAAAGCTTGAATCATGCTAAACAGATTGCTTACCTCCAACCACGTGTGTGCTTGAATGTAAGGGCCAAGGCCAAATAAGCAAACCTGAAACTACTATCACCTGGCACGCTCAGCTTGAATTTATTTGTGAGTCAGCAGACCTACAGTTGGTATTAGATAAAGGAGACAACAAGTTTAGTGAGTAATTGAAGACAGAAAATCAAGTTAACTGTCCTGGGTTTGTCTGATTTATAGTTGTTTTATTTTTAAGATAACTGCCATGTTTTGTCTTAATGCACTTGTTGCACATGAATATAGAATGGTGGTTGCTCATTAAGATATTAAGAAAAGGGCTATTTGCCTTATCCAGAATCGTTGAAGTAAGTGCAAATAGTAACTTTCTGATTTTAAAAAGAGCATGGGATTTCTTTTTCCTGCATGTCACATCATCCTGTTCCTTCTCGGTGTTCCTCAAAAGACAATTTTTTCAATATTTTTTTCCTTGTAAACTATCATAATGAACTTGTAAAATGTTAGGAATAATATCTTGCTTCATAATTTAATTTATTAGAATAAGTTTAATAGCTGCCAATGATCATAACATGCTTATTTTTGACTTCTGGGACCCTACCTGTTATGATACTCTAGACCTAAATGAAAGATTATATTGTACGTCACAGTGTGTGAGTCTTTTTACACATGGGATGTGCTAGGAGTCTTTATTTCATTAGTCTTTTTTTTATTGTTTTTTTTTTTTTTGTTTTAATAAGACACCTTTCATTGACGAAAAGTAGGTTTTTCAGAAATATGAAAAATACAATTTTTCTTCTCTTTTATTCTTCTAATATTGAATTTTCCTAATAAGATTGGTTTTGTTCCTGAGTGGCAGACTGATGACTAACCATATTCTGCACATCCTGGTTCTGTTAATATCCATGCTGCAATTTGGCCAATGTTCCCTTTTATTCTTTTTTTTTTTTTAAAAAAAAAAAAAGGAAAACAAAAGCAAAAAAAGAAAAGGAGGTGGCTTTCTTTTAACTGGTACAGATACTCTGCAGCGAAAGGTGACACCTCTGACCCTGTTGTTTCTACGCTATGTACAGGGCTTTTTTCCCAACCTCTATGTTGAATTTTTGTGTGTAATGAAAAGCAAACCTACTGTCAAATCTTTATTTCCTGTTTATTCTACTGAATCTGAGAGCTTTTATGTAAAGCAGAACTTTAAGTGCCTATAGAGATTGTGCCTGCACATACTGTCAACATTAAAATCTTCCAAGTGGGGTGGGAGCGGGAGGGTGTGAGCTTCAGGAGCTGCACTTTGGTTACCCCACATCCTTCTCTTTAATACTGTCCATTTCCACTCAGAAGCACTGTTCATCTTTGCTGAAGGGTTCCTAGGTAAAACATTTGCATATTAGAAGTAATATGCTTATGGTAGCTTTTTAGTAAAGCTACAAACTTCTGACAAAATAAGAGCATCTCCTTTGTAATGCTGATCTGCAACGTTACTTAAAATGTTCAGTGTTTCACAGTACTGTGTAGGTGCAGTATGATACTGTGCGGCACAGCATAACAACTACCTTTTCTGTCTGGCAAATCCCAGCTCCCCAGTGTCAAGGTAAAATAGTGTTTACTGTGGATAATTCTTATAAAGAAAAGGTTGTTAGTTCTTCTCAATTGCTAGTGATTTGGTAGAGAAATGTGTTATGGTAGGGAGGGCTGAAATTGATAAGAGTGAATGAAGGAGTTTAATCATGTATGAGTAGGCACCTACTTGAACTGGCTATTTGGATAACTGGATACTGGATAGTTTCTAGCTCCCACTTAGGCAGGCAAATGCAGATTTCTAAACTTCAATTGAGAAAAGGAGCTGGAAGCTCAAAACCTGTTTTCTTCATAGCTGAATGGGAGCTGAACTTCTAAAAATGTGGCTGCTTATTTAGCATCTGAATGGATTTTTAAAATCTGTTCTTGTACATTTGATTTCAAAATACAGACTAATAATAATAGGAGTAGCTTTTAGTGCTGCATATTATAACATTACAGCACTGAATTTTTTTGTGATACTAAAGGAAAATGTTGAGAAGGTGGCAATCTGTACTTTCTCAAAAGACCTCTGTCATGTTAGGCTGCTTTTATAAACCTGTGCCAAAACTGATCATTACCAGCTGTCTTAGAGCTGACAACTTGCTTTAGGTATACTTCTAAGAAGCTGTTAGCTCATCTTGTTTGAGGTCATCTTATATGTTCAAACCAGTATGTGCTTATTGGCCCAACTTTTATTGATCGATGTTTAGTTTTAATTAACATAATGTCATATATTAAAAGATCTGTAGGCATGATCTATGGTTATAATTTTTATTTTTTCAAGAAGAAAGATGTCAGTGTAGAGCTAGTGCAGAGACCTAAGAGCTGTTGTGTGTCCTTCATAATGGAGGTTAGCCCTTTAGCGCAGAGGTTTGAAAGCCTTTTCAGAAGAGTTGACAAAATGGGCTCTCTGAGGCACTTGAAAGATTCCAGTATCTTTTTATCTGAAACAAGGACATAAAAAGCAGCTGGGAATAAAATATAGCTGAACAGATGAGATACAGTCTGTTTTCTTCTAAGTAAAAATAGAGATTGCTGTTCATTTTGAGACTATATGATGCAATAAGAGTTCACTTCCAGTGTAACTATACCTTATACTCCAGAAGAGTTACAATGACGAGAACGTTGCAGTTACTCACCTACTTTGCCAGCCTTATTCCAAGAAGCGTCAAGGGAAAGAGCAGATGTGTGTGCTAGGACATTATTTAGATTCTTTTTTAGTGATGATCAAGATTTTCTTATGTAGTAGACCTTATGTCATAAAAATCGCAAATGAGAACACAAATCAACCCTGCAAAGATCATACTAAAAACATCAACTAAAAATTCCAGGAAGTATAAATTTTTAAACTGTTTCTCTAAACTACCAATGTGTTAGGCTTAGCAGATGTCTTCCTTCCAGTTTTTATAAACATTTACGGTTCTAGCAAGGCAGGTGAATGCTTAGCATTAGTGAGTTTTCTGTACTTAAAGCCATAAATTATTTGTGATTCATGTAAATATCTTTATATGCCAAGAAATGCTGCCAAGTGAACACTGGTCAGCTATTTAGAACACCTAGTATGAAAACAGGCTTCTTTAAAATGGTTTTCTTTTTTTTTGTTGTTTGGGTTTGATGGTTTTTTTTTGATGTGTCTCTCGTATGACCTGAGTTGACTAAATCTTCTCCTTGGCAAGGAATACTGTCTTTGACACCTGTCTTAAATTTACCTTTCATAGATAGCTGTTAGACAAATTTCATTTTGTGAAATCACAAACTGTCTTCACTTCCCCAAGTCATCCCTGAAATAAACAAATTTAGGTCAAGCCTTTCCTCCAGCTTTGATTGCTGTTAAGGCTCTGTGTGTCCCCGCTGCTTGCTCCTTGCTTTTTCCAGGTATGTTTCCCACAAGAGGGTGGGCTAAGAAGGTGGGTATCTCAGCAGCAAGTAGGCACACTCTTTCTCCCAGCAGAACCTGGGAATCCCAATGTGCCAGGAAGGTAACGTGTTTTAAGAGGCAAAGGTCAGTATTTTCCAAACGCCTTTTGTCTAGAAAAATGTGTTGCAAAGTACACAGCTTTCTCACCATTTTTAAGTATTGTGGTTTTGTGGTTGCGGAATAAAACATGCCAGTAAGTAACACTGCAGAAATTGAGAAAATTCCAGAGAACAGAAAACTTCAGAGTTTATTGTGGAACATATGCACCCAGTTTTGAGAAAATGTGATCCATAATTTCTAGCTGCACTTTCCATTTGTTCACCATTTTGCTGTTCTAGTTTTGATTCAGAAACCAGCTCTTGAGCAAGAATCTTAATTTAACTTTAAAAGTCTCTGGGTTGTAAAAGTGATGGTATTACGTATATATAAAGTTACATATTTTAGTCTTTGTCTGTGTAACAGACTACCATCCAGAAACATCTGAAATGACAGCAGACAGCTTTATTTTTCCAGTAAGCCATAAAAATGACTAAACAACAGAACAGTTAATGTTACAAGTTGCAGTTAGGTATTGTGCTACTAAGTGGAGAACACAGCAATAACTTTTCAGTATGTCCAACTTATCTATCAAGTGTATACTTTTATGCACTTCTATACTCTTTTATATAGTTTCTTGCTTTAATATTTTTCTGCTAGATACTTCACATCATACTGTGATGAAATTCCTTTCAAGGAAATTCTGACAGCATAATGAAGAACACTGTTTGTACATTACTTAATGATACATTTCTTCAGCTTAAACTGAACAATTGTATTTTACAGTTTCCTGGCTGAGAATATACAAAAAGGAGAATAATTTTTGTCACAAACTCCAGCTTGTATTTTCTCAACTACACACATCCTTGAGGGCAAAACTGAAATTACTTGAGCTTAGTTTTGAAACTGCATACTACAAACATCAGTAAAGAGTTTATGTCGGGAGTAAGAGGTTCACAATGCGGTATCATATTTCAAAATATCTTGGGGCATAATTGCTGGCCTGGGTGCTTATTGCATGATTGATGAATCTGAATGCATACATACATGGTTAGCATTCCTCAAAGTCCATTTACAATGCCATGAGAAAATGAATGGTGCACAAAATCAAACGCCATTTGTTGCACTTAAAAATAAATGAGGGACAGGGGAGGTGCAGTAGTGAGTTGGGCTTATTTCAGCCATTCTCCATATCATAATCTCAAACCTTTCTACTCTTGGAATTTGTCTGTCTATAGCTGTCATAAAAACCTAAAAGAAAATGGCACCTTTCTTCACACTATTAAAGTCTAACAAATTTGAGACTGATATGTTTGGTTTAATGAATGTTTTAATTAAGTTGGTTTTGAAGTTATATTGATGAAATTAGATTAGAGAGATCATTTCTTGGAGAAAAGTGGATTGCTGAGGCAACAGAGGAGAGTAATGAAGTGAGTTTCTGTGATTTCATTAACAGTTCCCTTGATCTAAAAAAATTAAATATACAAATGTTGTTTAACTATCGCAGTTCTTTTTCTAATGAACACTCCAATGAAAACAGATAAGTATGTTCTATATTCTCTTCACATTCACTTGTAGTTCTTTCAAATGGAAACAGAGAAACATGGGAACATCATATTTGTCTCTTCTTCTAAGTGCAGAGCCCACCACAGAAGCTCCAGCATGTGTCGACCACACAAGGTCATCCATCTCTGTGTTTATCTAGACCAAAAGATTGCTTTCTGAAAATCCTGAAGACATACAACTGCAGAGGTACGCTCACCGTTTCTAATTTTCTTATGGCGCTCTGACATTATCACTTCCTGGGCTGGAAGTTGAAAGTGTGCAGTTTGGCAAGATGAGAAAAGACAGATCTATCCACGCTGCAAAGTTCATGACAGGTTTTTCTCACGTTTTTGATGGTTTGAGTTGTTTTTTCTTGTTCTGTACCAGTTCTTCCACCGTCTGTGCAATTCCCATTAATAGTTGTGAGTGATTTGTGTGTCTAGTTCTTCATGCAGAGTATTGAAAATCTACCCTAAAGCTATGAAAAAATAATGGAAAAAGTATGTATAATTGAAAATAGTCTTAATCACTGGAATGTTGAAGTCCACATGGCTTGGAAGACTTGAAAGATTTCTTGTTTTAGAAAAGTTGCATTGAAAAGTGCTGTCATTTTCTTTAAATACATTCTTCTGAATAAAACATCCGTTCCTGGCGCCAGCAGCAAGCTTCTAAACATGTTCAAGATGACATGATTGATAACAAGGATGCTCTTCTCAAGATGTTTCTAATTTCATCTCTCTGTTTGTTTCAAGAATGTTAAACTTCCAACATGATATATGATATAATAACAAATATTTAAACCAAAGATTAATATTTTTCTTAAGACTGTACAGTAACAGGAACCGAATGGAAATCTGAAAGCTAGTTGCTGACTCTAGATGTGGGTAAACTCTAGAAGCTACTGTCACAGTACAAATTATTTCCCACTTAATACTCCAGTGGTAGGTACATTTCCAACTTCAATAAATGATTTTACTCTATTCATTTAAGCAGGGTCTTTCCAGTTTGACTACAGCAGCACATAGTTTCAGGTCTTAACGGATTTATTAAATTTATTTTGATATGATAGTCCCTGTAGTTTTCACCTGATCTGAGGAAGACACTTCTTTTTCTTGGATGTTAGTTGAATCTAGTTGCTCTCAGAAAACTAGAATCAAATAGAGTTTGGAGTCTCTACCTCTAAACCTCAAAGTTAAGTAAGAAAGGTTGGCTTTCATGGATTCTTTGTAAGTCTGTACCCCAGAGCTTCCAGTTTTTGAAACTTTTAGTGTCCAGCAGCTAATTTGATATGGGATTCCTCCTCCACTTCCAGAAATTTCTGTCATTGCTTAAGAGATGGCCAATGTTAATCATGGTGTCTGGGTCAGCAGTGATCCATTTCTATGTGTAGATAGCCTGTACCCAGGAAGAGTTTCAGATTTGTCAAGGCAAGAAGCAATGCCATGGCCTTTTAAGACAAAGGGTAGCCTGAAGCATTTTAGCCTAGATATGGGAAACAGCCAAAGAATTCTTATTCTGTTATATGGAGTCAGAATCATCTTGAAATATGAAGAGTGTGTTTGATTTTTTCATAAAGGTTTCTGGACCAACTCCCAAGGTTCTTTGCTGTTCCCAGTAAAGTGTTGGGTTTTTTGTTTTTGCATCTGAAAAAGGTGATCTCTCAGAGGGTTGAGTGGATACACGTTTGAAGGTCGATGTCATTTCTCATCTAGTGCTTGCCAGCTGGCAGTCTCCACCTGCAGATCTCTGAATTAACATCATGGTTTTAAAACAATTAAATTTCAGGAACAATATGTGGCTCATTAATGATAGTGGAACTTGATATGGGAAAGGACTATCTGCTCAATTTTAATTTAAAATGTGTCAAACTACATGACATGGTGTATTATGATTGTATATTGATGCCAGACAATGGTGTTACTGTAAATAGTATCAACTGACTGGCTTAGGGAAACCCAAGAAAATTTACAGTTGATGTATCAAGTTATAGCTCAGATTCCAGCTTCAAGTTACATCCTTGGCAGAAGACACAGCTAAATAAGGAGAGTGAAATGGAAGCAGTACCTTGGATATTTAGCAAGTTCCAGTTGGTGTCATACCCTGAAAGCTTCCTATTGACGCCTCGTAGAAGACGTTTTCTATAGTACCTCTAGACCTCCTCACTGGTTTTCAGGAAGAGGAAAATAAGCCTTTTGGGTCAATCACAAACCAAATTCCTTGCACCTTTTCAATTCAGTCAAAAAACACCTCCAAGGGGAAGAAATTGTTAAGCAGTAATAATGACCTCTCTGTGAAAGTCATGTGCAGAACTAGAAAGATGGATAGGTCAACTGTTGCTCTGACTTTTAGGAACAGGGCCAAGGGGGTTATTTCTATGTGATTCACTTACTGAGCTATACATGGAAGCAGGCCTCAGTTTACTGAAGTACAGCCTGCTGGGCCCGGGCTTCTACAGAAAGGTTTTTTTTTAAAAAAAAAATAAACCCCGTATTTTTCCAGTCCTCTGTTCCAGTTGTTGAGAGTTACCCCTCTTAAAATTATCTTGCTGCTCATAAAGCCATAAACAAAATATAAAATCTGACTAGAAATAACCCAAGCCACTCTTTTGGAAAAAAACTGAAGAAAATGGCTTCTATATTTATCAAACCAACCTGTAGAACTGTATTAATAATATAAGAGTATACATTAATAGATAGCTTTATAGATATGTGAAAATATCGCTATCTATATGACTCAGACTAATAACTGACAAGAAAGGAAATCCAGAAATAGGAGAAACAGCATCTGACACTGTAAAAAAATATAGTATGCTATTCAACTTAAATAGGCCTTTTATTTTAATAGTCTCCTCTAACCAGCTGCAAGTGACCTGCAAGTGTTTGAACAGAGAAAAGATATAATACAATCATTGTCATAGGAAGTCAGTAATTAAAAACAAGAGGATCAAGTAGAAAGTTGTAGTTTAGGCTTTGCTGCTGTATATACCAGTACAGCTTCTGGTCTCCCTGTCTTAAGTTCCTTCTCATTCCTGGAATCCACCAGCAATGGGTAGCTGATGAGCTAAATGTCAGATGGGCGTTGGGAATGCAGATCTGTTCTTCCATCTCCCTTTACCACTCAACAGTCTAAATAAAGAGTTTCAGAGGAACCAAAGAACCACACTCTGCATAATACTTGGCTTCTTCACACTTTTAAGTAATGTTTGTAGAATTGCCAGAATGCTAGGGGAGAAATAATAGAAAAATACTATGTATATCTATAGTTATTATAATTATTAAGAATGATTATTAGTAATCTGATTATTATTTTTTCTAAATCCTAGGCTTCTAAAGAAGAAAATGATTTGTCTTGGATAGCTGGAGACTAGATAAATCTAGAGAGTTTAGACTCAGAACTCAGTGGTACAAAAAGCATCCTCTAAGTCATCACCTAGATGGTTTAAATTGTGCATCATAGAAAATTCAGATTTGATGTTATCGTTATTTCTCAAGGGGAACGATATCTTGTGGCTGAAACAGGGCAGCTCCACAGAACATAGTCCCCTTGCAGGTTCAAAAAAGTGCTTGCTAGACCTCACACCCAGGGTGACTGCTGAAGTTGCTCACTAGTGAAAAGGGGATTAACAAAGTATATGTGCTTCATGTGGTACATCCCTGTGGCAGGGAGCGTGTGGTGCTGTGATCTGACTGTTGGAAAAATCTTCCTTTGGATCTTTGAGCATCATCAGCTGGTAGCTCATGAAGCCTGCCCACACTGGCTCAAGCTGAACTCCTCCTGCAACGGGGAGGGTGGGTCAGGGGTGTGTGAGAGGACAAGCTTACTCTGCCCAAGGCTTGGTCATCCCTTGGAGGCATTATGCATAATTCATCCGTCAGTTAACTACATTTACTGAAAACAACCTTCATTTTCAACAACCTTGATAATATGTTACCAAAATCCCAGAAGGTTTAGCCAGAGTTCCTTTTCAAGACAATTGCAGCTGTTTAAATAATTAAATTTAATTTGCTTTGCCATGATACCAATTTGTTGTTTGTTTTCATTGAGGTTTTAGCTTAGAAGCCTTTATAGATTTCATCTGCTATTATCTGAAATGTAGAATTGTGATGCTCAAAATTATTTTAGAAAGGCTGTTTGTGAATTCATCTGGGAAAGTTTCACTGCACCAAAGCTATGGCTCCGTTCTTCTCTCATTACACCACCTCTTTTTCCTGAAATATGGCAAAAAATTATTAAACCATGAAATGTGCTGGTTATTCATTTGCAACAGTGAATTTTCTTGGGACTTCCACAGTCTTTCTTGTATCTCAGTATGATAAAAAAATCACAGAATCTTGGCCTGAAAAAAACCCCATCCTTAATTTTCTGGTGTATATTTCCAAGTACATAATGCTGGGGTTTTTTCCGCCCTCTGTAAAGGCAGAATTCTAGTCGTGGATTTCCACATGAAACACAGCTATGACCACTTTTAAACTTGAGTAATTCAAGTTAAGGTAAAATTCAGATTCAATTGTAACTTTCTAGGGAAAGCATCAGGAGATACTATTAATTTGTGCTTTCTCTGAGGAAAAGATTCTCTTAAGTCCATTCTTTAAAATACATCTTTACTCAGCTGTGGATCTTCTCGTGTCTAGCTCATGGCCATTACTCTTGGACTCTAGGACTTTTCACCTCTAACCACCTCAAACAGTTCCTCACTATCCTTGTTTTGTTGTTATATTTACATTCCACTGATATATCTCCTCTGTGCAATATCATTTTCCACTACCCACTTCTTCAAATGTGATGGCCTCAGATCCTTAGCTGTGTAAATTAGATTAGCTCTCCTCTGGCTAGGAGTAAATCAATGGGACTGCCACTGATTTACACCAGCTCAGGATCTGTCCTGGTGCTTTGAATCATTTTTATAGTGCCTCTCCAAGTAATCAATGGCATGTCTGTACTGTACTGAACTGTGGACTGAGTTCCAGCCTTAGGAGGAATTCTGGTCTTGGTTATGTTGATTGAATTTCATTTAAAGTAAGAGTCCCACATGTGTACCTAAGGGCACAACTCAGACTTTCCTCACCTGAATACAGAAGAGTAATCGTCCTTCTAAATAGAAAGATATATCTGTGTGTTCTTTTTAGATGCTGGCTGTCAGGAGTGTTCGTTACTGTTCTCTTAGAATCCACTTAGCCAAAGAAAAGAATTATGACAACGTAGATAAGTAAAATGAAAGATGGATTCACAATGGGAAGAAAGGTAAGAGTTAACTGGGTTTTAATTAGTACCAGATTGCATCTAGTTTTCAAGTGCTTTCTGGGGGAGGATACTCAGATTTCCCATCTCCAGCTGGGTTTGGGTTTCCAAATCTCTGTCAAACTAAGCCTGTTTCCTTGGTAACTATCTCACTCTCCCACCTATGTATAAGAACAATTCTTTCTGCTGAGCTGTGATGGTGGAGACAAAAGAGAGGGAATAAGGTGAGTCTACTGCACAAGAACCCTCTGCACAAATTCCAAGTGGTTGGGTGTCTGTGGGTTCTGTAAAGGTTACATGAATTAGGTAAGAAGAGGAAAAAGACACTGCATACAACATGCTTTCCTCCAGAACTGATATTTTCGCTCCATCATGGTGAAGTTTTACATATAAAGAGTTGCAATGGTAAATGAAAAATATCTCTTACATATGTGGATGCTCAGGAGGTTGGGGGTTTTTTTGTCTTCTTGAGACATTTTCCTTTCCCCTGTGATTGCACTTGACTAACCCCTAAATCTGTACCTAGAATCAGTTGTTGGTTTGAGATCAGTGGCCAAGTTCAAGATCCTTGGAAAATGTGACTGAGACCAAAATTATAATTTAGAACTAATATTACATCATTGCTTTCTTCTTAATTGTACTAAAAAATAAGGATTTGTCAAGGCTTTGAGAGTCATCCATCAAGATTTTTCCACATTTTGGCTTTGGATTTTAGACAAATTTGAGGCCATTGGAATCTGTGCATCTCAGTAGAAATTATGATTTTATTTCTCCTGTGCTGTGACAAATTTTAAATTTTGCTCTGAAGACCTTCTTTATCTATTATGTTGAAGTTCTGTGAAGTTCTGTTTTAATGGATGCATTTGTCATATATGGTTATATATATGATACACACTGAGTCTCAATAGCTTTTTAATCAGCCTGATAATTCAATCCCCTTATACAACCTTCTTCCTTAGTTTACATTACATAAAGGAGCTGACACTTCAATTATAATTTTTATAAAATACTAATAGACTGTTCACAAATGAGGAAAGCTAAAAACTAATTCTCTGATTCCTTGTCCCAGTTATTCCTCTTTCAAGAAAGCGGTTTCCTCATTTACTGAATTGTTTTTGTTACTTTTTTTTAATATAAAACCACAGTTACAGTGATACTGTTACCGATACTACGTCAATTATTTCTTTTAATTGCTTCATCCACCCAGCAGTCCATCTTTTTTTATATATTGTTCTACAGTTGGTGACAATTGTTCTACTATTGATGGACATGTTTCATACAGGTGTAAGGTAGAAAGTGAGCTTCTACTCAACTCATACATCTCCCAACTGGAGATGGTAATTTCCTGTAGTTTTTAGACTATTTCTAAGAGCTTGAGTCAAGGCCAGTGTACTGATGATGGAGTCATCAGCTTTTTCAGGGCTCTATGGGAGGCTCAGTTTAGTCTCTGCTGTGGAGAAACACGGCTACACAAACCTAATGGGACATTTGTTAACGAGGTTGGGCATTGGAGGTTGGATATTCAAAGGTCAGCCTTAAAACTTGCAACTCCTTTTTTCTAAGGCAATCTAAGTGTTATATGTATGGACTGAGACAACCTGTAATCCAAAGAAATATGCAGAGAGTAAATAGGACACTAATGATACCTCTTGTGAGCGCATGGTGTTTACTTTGACTTTTATAAAGAGGTAATTTGCAAGACTGGAGATAATTCCACTATACTTTATAATTTAAATGTCACTCAAAATGTATGCTGACATGCAACTGATTAACAGCAAACTTTGGTGGCAAATTAATTAGTATTTAATCCAGAGGCTCTATTAAGATGTGATGTGATAAAAATACCTTTTTTTTCCTAGTAGTCATTCAATTAAAATGCACAAATGATCTCGACCATCTTTTGAGTTTCACATATTTTATTTAAAAGCCTAATAATCATGTCTCACTTACATGAAAGTTGGCACATACACAACAAACTCCCAAAATACAGCTTGGATTAATGTGAAGTGCTTATGATAAAAGAGCAATTGTACATTTTTTGAAGAAAAACTAATGCCAATAAATATGGCTTAGATGAGTCTGTTGGTTTTAGCATCTTTTGTGTACTGTTTATATTCCTTACTCTTCCCTTATTTTGCTAAGTGCACTGTGTGTAGTTTTAGACTGTCATTTATCTTTCAGCACCTCTTTGTTTCTTTTCAGAAATCAATGGCTTAAAAGAATGTGACTTTAAAAAAGATTTTTGTGCTCCTAGATGGAATTCTGTGTAAATTATTTATCTTTTTGCAGCTGTTTTCTGTTCTTTCTTCAATATCCTTCCATCTAATTCATTCTTATTGGAGCCCGTAATGATATTCTCTTTTGCAGATAAGAGTTATTCTGCTTCAAGCTCTCTGTTAGAACAGTTGTGCCTTTACAGTAAGAATATTAATGCAGAGTTCTTGTGACAATGGCCACTGTTCGGCAAGAAAGAGCCCAAAATTTATTTGGGGGAGGAGGGAAGCCATAGGCTGTAGGTGATAGACTTCAATAAGATACAGCTTTATGTGTGCCTTTCTTTAAATGAGTAAAAGATTTATTTCTCTCTCTCTTGTTAAATTCAGTGGAACCCCATGTTACTGTTGTAATGTCTACAATCACCAGATGCGTATGTGTTTTCTTACCAGCTAGATTAGAAAAAAAGATACTCTTTCCTTTCTAGTTTTTATCTAGCTAGAAAAAAAGATACTTTTCCCTTTCTAGTTTTTATCTAGCAGCATCCTTAGAGTCAAGGAAGATGTGGCTTTCAAAATCTTACATTCTGTCAGGTTTTTCTGTTCAGTTCTCCACTGATATTTTTCAGAAACCTTTGCTCACGCATCAGGAATAGGGTCTACAGTGAACAATGGATAGAACAGCCTGCACATAACTGAAGCAAAGAAAAGAAAGTTGTTACAATAAGTCAGTCTAGATCAAACTAAGAGACATGCCACTCATTTGGGCTGTACCCAAATACAAATCTTTGTCAATTATGCCTTGAAACTAAACAACAGTAGTGGATTTTTAATACCTGTGAAGCTGTATTTGAAGTGATGGACAACAGACTGCTTAGCTGTAGTAAGCATGTCTCTCTGGCACTGGGAATAGAAATTTCAGTACTGGAACTGAAAAATTGGTCATGAAGGTTTTGGCTCATTTTGTGTCACATGTTCCTAGATGGAGAGGCCTTTTGGGTATCATTGTTTCCCAGAGCACTTGTTTAGACATGAATAGATAGCATCAAAATGGAACGGGGGAACTTTAATGACAGAATTTTTGTTTTGTAGTCTTAGGTATGTCTGTTGTGTTTGCTGGCATGTTTTATCATTACTTGCCATCATAATCACTGTAGCTGAAATATTCTTCAGAGATCAGGAGCTGCGCTGAAATTGGATTTATTTATTCATTTTAACTTTTATAAACTGACTTATTTCTAACACTGTGACATATATCTTTTATCACTGCAAATCTAATAATGTGCTAAGGCTACACTCTTGGATGGTGTAAATCAAGACAGATTCACTTAGAACCAAGTCAGCATACAAGCTGAGCATCTGGTCTACAAATTTTCATGAAAGTACTGAGCAGTGGGCCATGGCCTTGACTTGCAAATGTCTCTTAGAAATGGAAGTTCCCATAGTTACCTTGTTCCAAACTCAGTATCTGCTTGTCAATTAAATAGCAATTGCTGTGTTGCTCTGCTTAATATTTTAGCTTCTCTCTTTGCAGTGTTTCTCAGATACCGCAAACTTCCTTCTGAGACTTTCTGGCTCATTTTCAGCATTGAAAGTCAGCCTACTGTTGCTGAATGTCAGCAATACAACTACCCACACTAGGACTCAACACCTCCCCTCCCTCTGTCTGTCTCCTTTTTCCATGTGGGAAATGACAAGTTTTCAGGAAAAGCACAGCAGGTGCTTGCGCTCTTGTGTGTCTCAGTGAGCTTCCAGAACCTCCTAATATTCAAAGAACGTGGTATTTCCCTAGAATACCCTCTTTGCCCAGTTTCCAATATAAACTAAGCCAAGGGATTGACATCATCTGACGAAATATTCTTTGTGTCAGGCTTTTAACATTGTCGTTCAACAAAACTAAGACAAAACCTTGCCCTGGAGTCAATGAGCATTCTCCACTAAAGTATCTGAGCACTCTGTGAGGTTTAATTCCCAAATGACTTGTATGTTTAGCGTATGGATTTAGTGTGGAAAACTATGTCCTTGTTCTTCATGCGAAAGAATGTCCTCAGCCTTTATCTTAAACTCTATTGCCATAGCTTTTTAAATATCCTTCTGCTTTTCCTCCCTTGCTTTCTGCTTGTGTGCAGTCTTTTGAACTTTTAGCTTCCAGCTAAAAGCAGAATTGTCAAATGCAAAGTGAATGACTACTTTGCCAGAACGCAGCACATCTAGGCTGTGGTTGAAGTGGAGGAAACAACCTCATTGTCGTGCCTTTGTGCTCAGTTAGGCTGCCACTTCTGCAAGAGGTGGGTGCTCAGAGGAGCGAGGCAGGGCAGCATCCACAGGAGTCCTCCCACCCCTCTGTGGTGGCTCAGGGCCAGCTTTCCCCTCCTACAGAGAAGGAATGTCATTATTCAAAGAGAAAACTGGTGAAGCTCCCTGTTGTTACACTGCCCCACTTTGTAGTGCAGCTACAGGAGGGACTAACCTGAGACAGCTTGAAATGAGAATGCTTGGGATTCGGTACCATAGTAACTGCAGGACCACTGAGCAAAGCATAGACTGGAAAGCCCATTTGGGATTTGAATGAGACATGCAGCTAGACTGCTGCTTTTCCTGATGCTTTTTAATAGATTTCAACAGTATCCAAACTTGATAGTGAAAGCTAACAGGGATAGAACTGAACCCTAGCTTTGACTGCAGTATTGTCATTCCACGTACAGCTTGATTTTTTTAAGAAGCAGCTGGTTTGCAACCTCTGGATGTGATTGGAATAAAAGCTTAACATCCTTAATGTATCAGGTTACCCTATTATAGTACCCTATAATATAGCAGTTGGAGGCATAAGGTAATGAAGGGTCTGATTATCAAATGTACTAGAAAAATCTAATGTTGACCTGGACTTTCAGGTGAGCATAGAGAGCTATAAAGTAGTTCCATTTGCTTTGTCCTTTGCTGCACTTACATGCATAATATTTTATGTTGATTATCCCAACAGCATAAATTTATATTGCAGGAAATCTGCAAGAATATTGGTCAGAAATCTCCTTCTAATTTGGTAATTTTTCTTCTCATTCAGATTTATTGCACTGAGCAGATATTTTGAATTTGTCTAGTCATGTAATGTAGAAATTTTCTGTTATGAGGAGTTCTCAGGATCATTATTTCAGAGGTCTCATCCTCCCATCCTTTGCCTAAACATTTAATGGAGTGATTCCTTTCATGAAACAAAGAAGTGCCTTGATCAGGTATTCAGACTTCAAATTTCATCCCTATTACCATGCATATGAGTACAAGGCATGCCATTTCTTCAAGTAAGGTTATAGTATTCATCGTAGCTTGAGTTCATAAAAGGATTTCCATTGAGTTGATCAGATATCTGTCTGATTTTGCTGACAGATTGAGCCAAGTATCTTTTCACTTGCAGATTGATTAGAGTGTAAGATTAATCTAGTGTCTTCCAGACCACTTTGCTACAAATCCTTTTTTTTCCACCCTTTGTTTCCCTGAGAAAACCTTGCTGTCTTTTTAATGTGATGCATAATAGAACAGTTAACTACAATACTTCCTGACAATATTGTTACAAAGCATATGTTAAAATGTGATCAAGAGATATGTAGAAGAAAATACACTTTAGCAGTCAAGGTTAGAGGATTACTGTTCTGTAATCCTATTTGTGTTTTTACAGTTGTGTTACTAAAGGGAGCTGACCTTTTTTGGCTTTGGATAAAATAGGGGAACATCTGCCAAAAGGTGTCTGCAAGTGAGGCCTAAAGATATTTGAATAGTAGATGAGAGAGTGCTACCATGCATTTTCTTTGAGGCTAATTCTGATACACTTGAAATAATAAGTTTCTGTTTGACCTGCTACAGACAGAAATCGCAGCACTAGATTTAGAAGGCTGGGGCTTTAACACAAGCAGGCGGTGTCTTGTCTTGTGTGAGTGTTAACACCGGGGATGGAAATAACTTATAATAAAGATTGTGCCTTTTAACTGGTGATGTGTTGAACACCAATATTTGGAATAAGTAAATGACTGTATTTTTCCACTGGCTTGAATACCTGAAATGTTTAAGATAAGGTTCATTCCTTTCAGGAGCTTCAATTACCTGAACAAGATTCTTTATACGTATTTTTCTTGTAGCACTAGTAAATATTATCTTCATAATTCATAGTGAATGAGATTTTCTGGTTTTGAGTAAATTGTTCCAGTATCTGAAATTATTGTTTATGCAAGACAAGGAATAAGGACATTTTGTTTGGGATTTTTCACAGGTTTTGCATGCTATAATTCTCTAATCTGCTTCTATTGTTTCAGTTCTTTAATTGTTTCTGCTAACATTTATATCCTGTACAACCTCTATGAGGAACATAGCTATTTTAAGAATATACATAAAACCTGGCAATTACATTGTCTTATCAAGTTTTTGCAGCCTATTAAGTTGGTGGTACTGGAAATGATTAGACTTAATACTGTAGGAATGAGAGTCTAAAACAGGAACCTGGGCTCTTCAAGCTGTGATATCTTGGAGCATTCTACAAGTTGAATAGGTTTAAAAACACTGGCAAGGATAAATACATTCGGGGTGGAATTCAAAATGTGCTCAGGTTTTAATAAAAGGAACTGTGCATTAAATAGTCGTAGCTGTGGAAAGTGAATGGAAGAAGGGGTAGATGTCTCATTTAGTTTGGGAGGTTCCTAAGTAATGCTCCCCTGCTTTGTTGGAGAAGAGACGAGTTAACATCTTCAAGGTGAGTTAATGTGGGCTCCAGCCACAGGGAAAGAAAGTGCAGTCCTGGGCTGACAGGCAGCAAATGTGGTCCTGATTTCATTCCTGGACAATGGACTAGCAAGAACCTGTGCCAGGAAAGGGACTGGTTGCACTTCGGTCTTGGGGCAGCAGCAGAGACTTAACTTTAGCAGTTTAGTTTCTTCTTCGTTCCTCATCTTTTAGCTGATCTAGTGTGGACTTAGCCCAGCTGTTTACCACTAAAGAATCTTGTGGGGCCACTCCTGTAAGGGAGTAAGTGGAAAATTCAAGAAATGAAAATACTTTTACAAACCTATCAAAAGTAAGTTCTTTTAATCAAAAAATCCCAAGCAAAGCCCTGGAGGGTTTATCATGAAAAGAAATTATTTGGCTTACAGAAGATAAGCAGACCTATACAAGCTCTGAAAATATGAAGCAGAGAGATCTATTACGCGTATTATTAGAATGAAAGGTGCTGCATTATCCAATACTTTTGGCAGTAGTGGGAAAAGGGACAGCTAGTAGGAATGTAGGGACAGATGCATAACTGTCAGTTGGCCTTTCAGTTTTATCAGTGCCTGAATGGCTTCTGAGTTTATTATAAGCCCTTTTTACTTTTTTTCTCTCTCTTTTAAAAAATTAGATGTCAGATGAATTCTGCAGAGCAATGCTGGGGTTCTGTACAAAAAAGGAAATATTTCTTCAGGGAGGTAGAATTGTAAGTGTGCAGGATGCTAGGGAGCTCAGGTTAACGTGCTGATCCTGACCCACTTAAATCTTTTGCCTGCAAAGGAAAACCTTTACATTTTGTAATGCTCTGATGGCAAAATAAACTACTCAAGAACTTAGAGACATATGTTGGACAGCTGCTGCAAGTCAGCCCGGCATGAGGGTGGAGCAGTCTGTGTATACTCTCTGAGTAGCTATTATGTTGTTGGAGTCCAAAAGCTATAAAAAAGTTGGATGTTGGTTTTAGCTGGAAATTTTCTTTGCCTAAATTAGTCATCCCAGATGCTACAGAATAATTTGGTGAAGATAAATACTGTATGGAAAGAAGAGATGCTTCTAAATGAACTTTGCAGTCAATTACTTTCAAATGTGTGTGTATAAATATATATATATATATATATGAACATAACCAAACATTTGCAGGCTCCTTCAGAGTTAAATATTTTTGAGTTATCTTGGAGGAACCTTTATCATGATTAATTACTGTCAAAGCCTTGTTCTGGAGAGATAAATAGATATACAGTTGTATATTTGTAAAACATATGATTTTGCATAGTTTATAAGAACTTATTTCTGAACATCCCTGTTTGAACTTACAAAAACTCAGTCTCGCTCTTCCTTTTTAAATAGTCAACAGCTGTGTTATTTTCTTTCATTCATTCAGTTAATTTTTTCCATATTTAAATAGCTTGAGAGCTATGTTAAGGCTTCATTCTATTCAAAACTCAAATTAAAATTCTGGTTTCTGCAGTGCCTGGCATTTCTGACTAGCACTTTAGTGACTAGCTCTGATCTTCTCACTAAAGGGTTTACATGACAGTTACAATTTTAGAGGGAAAATAAAAATAAGCAAACAGCCTTTTTCCACTGACATGGCTGTTTACAACACAATGTGGTTGTCTACCTCATGTTCATGATGTAGTTGCACGATTTCCTTTTGTGGGACATTGAATTTACTTAGAATATATTTTAAAGGTAAATAGTTCTCAAGGATTTTCACTACACTGGATACTATTTTTTTAACAAATGGAATATGATGACTCTAAACAATTGTTTTTCCCATCCAGTCTCTTTGAGAAAATGCAGGTGGACATACCTGTTTTGAATTCTCTTCCTCAAGCTTCACTTACTAGTTGGCATCTAGCAACCAGAAAGAAACATGAAGCTTGTGAAGTGTGGGAAAGCAGCCACCTTTGACAGGGAAAAGGTCAGTCTGGGTCATTTTCTTTGACTCCAATAACATTTGACTTAGACACAAAGAAGCTAGTATGCAACATGAAAAAATCTATCTTTGTTCTGAATGTAAACTACTGACCCAAGACATTTGCTACAAGGTATTCTGGAGCAGTCCTGAAGATTTTAGGACCAATGTTGTTGCCCCTGTCTCTCCCAGATGTCTGTTTAATCAGGATAGATGCTTTACTCAGTTTAGAGAAAATGAAGTGCTAACACAGGGTGCAGGAAGAGATTTATTAAAAGCACTTGTCCCTCTTTGGAAGACAAAGCAGTAGATTTAAGTTAAAACTGCCAATATGGATCATGCTGAAGATAAGCAACATTGAAACCACCACTGTCAGCCTTTTGCAGGCTTGCCCTTGGGCCTGTCTGAAGAGGTGGGAGAGTGGACAAATGGCTTTAAGATCCTTGCTTTGTTTCAGTTTTTTGATTCTATAGATTTCTCCATGAAAGGAACTTATATATAACCTCAGCCTTGATAATGTGTCAGAAGGTTATGATCATTTTTGTGGAAGAGATCTCTGGAGGGTTTTACTTGTAATACTGATACCTCTTTCATCTGTTCAGACTTTTTGCCAACCTTCAGCTCTGTGTGCCAAGCTTCCTACTGAAGTGAAGGGCATTCCTTTCACCTTGCTAGAGGGAGCAGGTGATGGACTGAGATAAGATGCCTGACCTAAAATGGGTAAGTCACATGTATTTCTTTTCATACATGCAGGATCTATAAACATCTACCTATCTAATATGGTTTGAAAGAGCCAAGTCGTCTCATGCAGAAACAAAGACAGAAGGCCTATGTTAACAAGTCAAGATTTAATCCTTCAGATTAGGTTTTGGTATTGAGAAACCCATGGAAGAACTTGAAATGGCTAAAATGACAATACGAATCTTCAAATCTTTTCAACCATCTCATTTCCAGTTACGTCCTTACTAGCCAGCTGTCTCTGCTAAATGCTACTTTTCTTAGCTGCTTCCTACCTTTTTAGCCTGTAGTACCTCCTTTTTTTTCTACCTTGCAGTTGCTCAGCTCTTGTCCTTCCCCACTATGTTTCTTGTCATTCAGTCCCTTTTACCTTCAGCATTCCCTTTTTCTTTCCTGTGGAAACCCACTGGGAATAGATATTCATGGCCAGAGTGATTTGGGAAGGCCTTTTTATAAGTGAAATATGAGTCCATCAACATCCCTGCAAAACCTTTATCAATTACTCTAATGGCACTTGGGTCATGACCAATTTACATGTGAGCTATGCTACCAGATGCAGTAGAGATCCCACAAGATAATGGCTTTTCATTTGCCATTGCTATGGTTCCTGATGTTGCCTTGAAAGAATAAATTATGCTGTCAGTTACTAACTGCTTGTCATACTGTTAGAAAGGATGCTAACCCAGACAAAGGTTAGGTTCATCACCTTCTTTTAAGCCTGGATGAGGCAGACTGGCTGCCTGGTTGCTCTGTCGAAGTGTTGGCCATGACTGTTCTCAGTCTGTATAAAGTTTGAAGGCAGTATGGTATATGTTAAAGAGTAATAGAAGTTTAAATTTCAGCCCATAAACCCCTTCTGAGATGGTCTTCTAAGGAGGAGGGAGTAAAGACAGAACAAGAAGAGAATGTGTAGTAAGATGATGATAAAACAATATTATATGCAAATTAAGAAACTTGTTTCCAGTCCTCAATTCTTACACCTTTTTATTGAAATTGTCCAAAGAAGAGACATATATAACGTAACTAACTGATCCCATTATACGAAGCGATGCTGTCAGCCAAGTTGATTGATTGATCATAGGTCTTACAATACCAGCCGCAACATTTGTTTTAACTAATATAAGGCAGAAGCAAGAGTGTCTGTATCACATCTGTGCATTTTATGATTTCAGTTAAAGTTTTTATATGTCACTGCTCTTTTTATGATGTGCTTTTACTAGTAAGAGAGGGATTAAAGAAGAGAAAATAAACTACTTCGCCTCTGCCTTTTGACTATCATCAGACTTGATTGGTCCCTGAATCGCACAAAGTAGACAGTTCTTAGTACTGTATGCATTTTAATATCTCAACTTTTTATTCTAAATTTTTTCTACCTGGATTATTATTTTTTTGGTGAGAAGTGTTATCTACCTAAGCACTCTAGTGATTTGTCCTGGGTCACCCAGATTTCTGGCAACGCATGACTTGCTCTAGTGCATCAAAGCTAATACGAGACTTGGCTTAGCAATAGTAGGAAACAAGTTCTAAGTGTTAAATGTACCAAGCTCTTGCCTATCCAGAAGACAGCATAGCAACTTGCTTTTTTCATAACAGCAAAGAACATTCTCTGGATCTTAAATTGGATATTCACTTAGATTGTAGGGAGGTGGTTAAATTGGGCAAGCTGAACAAAAATGCACCCAGTTGTTTGTGCCTAAATGCATTTTCTTCTGGAAACTCTTCCTGAATTATTGTATATTTGGACTTTTGCCCCCATCTAATGTGAAACATTTGTACTTGAGATTCCGCCCCCCCCCCCAAAAAAAAAAAAAAAAAAAAAAAAAAAGAATATCCATTTTCCAGACATCTCTGATAAAACCCATAATTTAATCTGCAGGTTTGATAGCACTAGAAGGAAAGATTGGAACAAATATGATCATACTATCTCCATTTTCCTGCTGTGATCCATCAGTTCATTATGTCAAGGTCAAAGCTAAAAATTTTAAACTTTTGTTATTTTACTAAATGGAAAATGTCAGAAAATTTCAGGATTAGCAACAGTGTTGACAGAATCGATGCTACAAAGCATCATTTATGAGAGCAGGAGAACATAAAAATGCTGTGAAGTTCTTAGCTTTTAAGAGAGGAACATGTTCCTCCCCAACAGAGCAATATGCACTTATATTAATACCCTTACTAGGCAAGGTTTTATGGCGGCTTTGTTTGCTACCAACATATAAATCCCTCTGATTTAGATTTGTTTTGACTTCTCCCTTTCTCCAATACATTCCTCCTTTCCTGTGTTAGTTGTTAGAGATCAATTTAAGCAACCTTCTGCCCTTTGAACTTACTTTCTCTCAGAACTCAAGACAGTCTAAAAGGCTTTCCTCCAGAATGCAGCGGTACTATAAATGGTAGCCACCCTTTGCCCATGTGTCCTTTTGCCTTGGAGTGCTGCTGCAATGAAAAGAAAAAAATCACATATTTTGTGGATGATGTTTTTTGCCTTGCCTTATTGTGTGCTTTCAGCTCCTTAATTGAATTAACAAAGTTTTCTATGTATTTCTTTTGAAAAGCAATGAACTCTGTTTGGTACAAGTCTATAGTAAACAAAAAACCAAATAGTAAAGTGACTGTTCCTCTCATTCCATTAAGTACTTAAGCACATACTTAATTTTATTTGGAATTACAGTGAGACCTTAGCAAATTTTTAAATATATTTCTCAATCAGTTAAATAAGTTAATAAATTGAAAACAAAGAAGACAGAGGCAGCCCAGAATTTTAAACAGCAGACCTCTTCCCTTGCCAGTCCCTCTACCACAAAACCGGAAAACAAACACATAGTAAAGCAGATGTCTGAATTCTGAACAAAATATTTTTAAACATAACTGTCTGGCAGAAAATTGAGAAGGTGGCATTGATCCCAGGAGAATATTTTTGGTAGGTTTTTTTCCCCCGCGCTTTAAAACTTCATCCTGCTTTAATCATAATTGATTTTCTGAAATTCAACTGTTCGTTCAGCTTCCTCACAGCCATAATGTATGACATTGTCTCCCAATAGTTAATAAGTTAAGCATTTCTTAGGCTCTGTTTTTCCAAGTTGATGCTTTTGTTTACAAAATGTACCCTCAGAAATACTTGTTGAATTTTTTTAGGCAAGTGGCAACGTTCTGACAGTTGAGTCAAAAACTGTTAAATGCCTCTCTCAATATCCTCTCTCAGATATTACCTAATTCAAACTTCCACTTAGTGATTACAGTGGTCAAATCTGAATCTTAATTTTAGGTTCTGAGTAACATGAGTACATAACTTCACATCTTTTGTGTTGGATGCCTGCACTGCTTCACACACATACTAGCTAAGCTAGCCTTCATTTTTCTCAAATCCGATGTTGTGCTGTGGGATAGCTGTGGGAAGCTCGAGTACTTAGAAAGTAAAAATGTAATTTCAGATATAATGTCAGGAATAGCACTGGTAGGATGAGCTTTGTGAGAAGTACATTAAGGGAGCTGTGTGCTGCATCCCCAGCTTGGGAAACACGCTTCAGTCTGAACGGAATGCGGTCCATAGCCATTAATACAATACAGGGAAATAAGGATAAAAGGAGAGGCTACTTTTGCTCACATGAAAGCACCTCCACCCATATTTCCTTTTTTATATGAGCTGGTGCTGCTGCTGCCAAGCTCGTAACTTCAAAGTCCTTTCTGTCCTTGTAAGCCGTAATTCTGTGTCTTGGTCTCCATTTCCTAGCTGCTCCTTTGCTATTGCTGTTTGTTTTGTTCTTATATCTGCCTATATCTTTTTGGGTTGCCCCAAGCAGATTATTATTCTTAGTGAGTTTGTAACCTCTCTTTGGAGCTTTATCACTGTCCTGCTTTTTATAGATTTATTAAGATTTTTTTTACAAGATGGTTTTCCTTCACAAGATACCTAGTTCATTCCCTAAGAGATTCTTCCATGCATATGAAAAATTTTCCAGTTCCCTGTTAGTATTTTAATTCTTGTTCAGATTGGTGGTTTTTTTTAATATATACTTTTATTTAATTTCCTTACATTCCCACTTCAATTTGATTCTATCTCTTTAAGAATTCATTCAGAAGATGGGTTTGTACAAGATATCACAGCTTTAATCCATGGACTCCTGCTTAGGTATTTTCCTGCTTCTACTGAAGACACTAATCTTCCTTTACAATAAAACAACTTAATAAGCTGCAGAAAATTGATAAGGAATTTAATTGCCAGTGCTTATGCATTTTCTTAGTATAGCTAAAATCCCACCAAAGTGGTATACAAGTGGTACCAGAAACTCTCAACTAAAGAACTAAAATAATGGGAGCAGATTAGCAAATACATTGTAAAAAAACTGACAAGACATCTTTACAAAGTTTCTTTTATTTATTCAATTTTTATAAATATCACAGAGAGTGATAACTTGGTTTATAAACTGAAGGAATAAAGTGAATGTGCCAACATGAAAAAATATAAACAATTATATTGTCAGTCATTGTTTGAATTATTCATTTGAAATATCTTTTAAGAGCTTTTCATTGCATCTGTAAGGCAAAGAAATGTATTTATAAGAGTAAAATGTACTAAATAATTATTGAGGTATGCATCAAAGAATTCTTTTGATTATTTTAGAATAAATATTTCAAACTGCCACTTCTGATTTTATTGTCGTGTGTTGAAATATTTAATGTTTCTATAAGATTTGAAAGCTGAGGCAAACAAATTTATGAAAAAAGACCAACTTTTACCTTTCAAGGGAATTGGTTAGCTGTTGTGACTTACTCAGAAAAATATAAAAATAATTAAGTTGACAAATAACAAAGTAATCAAAAATGTATTTCAATTAATGGAAACCAATTCCAAAATCTGAAAAATCTGTGTTTTTAACTCCACATCTTCTACATCTTGCCAAATAGGACATTATTTTCAGCCTACACTGATTTTTATACAGCTTTGTATTACCAGATACTTATGATGTTTCTGAAAAACTGTCCACTACAAATACACAGATCATATTCTTTCTCCTTAAAAGCACATACTCATTCACCAAAGTAATTCTCAAGGTCTGTATGGGGAAAAAATGAAGTTGCAGCTTCTGTTGAAGGCCATGGAAAATTAGCTTTTAGTAGTTGAACTCGGATAAAAGTTAATTAAGACTTGCTTGATAATCAGCCAATCAAAGTACATATCAACAAAACTACTTTTTTAATAAAAAAAAAAAGTCTTACTAGGGAAGCACTTGGAAAATTAAATCAGTAAACCAAAAAATAAATATAATGAAATATACAAAGCACGTAGCAGAAGACTCAAATGCATCAATTATTGTAATATTAAAAGCTCCATAGTTCAATACTCAGCTAATAACGTGGCACTTTAAGGGAAAAGTGCAACAGAAATATCCAGTCCATTCTAAATTTTCTGAAATAAGAAAAGTTTCGAAAACAAGTTAGAGTGTATTTGAAGCATTTTTGGGGAAGAGAGTGAGAGAAGCATTAAACATTCAATGGGAAGTACAGGTAAGAAAAAATAATAGCTATTTCAAGTTGTCTCTTGGTGCAAAATTAAGTCTTATAATGAAATATTCAGAGCACATTCAATAGCTGTAACTCAGATCAGACACAGTCCCGGGTCTCTTGATCCCTTTGCTGTTAACAATTAACAGGGTCAGGATCAAGAGACCCAATTAATAAAGAATAACCCTCAAAAAGAAAAGAGATTTTTGCCATTGACTTCAGTAGGATGAACATTTACTATCTAGTTCAATATATACCAGTGCAGGTAATACAAAATATTTGAAAACCATCACAGTAATATTGTGTAAGTATTAAAATTGATAAAATAGAAAATGATCATCACTGATTCGGAGGTTTTGACTTGTATCTTTCATCCTTTCAGTTCAAAGTCAGGATTATTTGCACATTTGTTATTAAAAGAGAACGCAGTATTCTTTTTTAAACGTAGTGAAGTTGGTGAATTGAATTTTTTCACTTTCAATTATACTGGTTTGGATAAAAAATGCTTCAAAGTATGCTGTTAATCTGTTACAGTCAAAATAATGGGTAATTGGAACTGAATGTCTTTTTCATCTGACTGCATCTAGCTATCAAACAAATCTTTCTATTAATTGTTAAATCATAATGACTTCAAAAGGATTTCTCAAGTCAGTGTTGGAGCTCTGATAACCTAATCTCCATTGGGCACTCCATTGAACTGCCTTGTCATTAGTCTTGTCAGCTCTGTAGCTACTTTTATTCCCAGAAGTTAATGAAAGACATTGTATTTTTTGAGAAAGTAACCTTTTCAAAAGTAGTTTTATAGGTAAGGTTTTAGAAGACACAGTTATTTTGTAATAATAATGATTTTTCAGTATTAGTTCCTTAGTTTTAGGAGTTGTTTCCTGGTAATGCTCAAGCAGCATAACAAGTGAGTGGAAACGTGGTGTCACCTGACTTCTAAATTTTCTTACTTTTGTAGGAGACAGACTGAGGCCAAACCCTGAATAATTTGGTTGGGGAAAATACCATCTGAGCAAACGGAGTTTGGCTGGTGCGTTGGATCAAGGAGAGCTTGATCTGCCCTGTTAAATACTGAAAGAGATTGCACACTCAGAGGAGCATGCAGACACGCCTGGAAAACTGTCACATCTCATCCTAAATTTTGATGATCTGTATTAGGTTAAGTGGCAGACTCCACCTCTGAGAGCCCCTGAAAAAAAAATGTGGAGCACCATTGATGAACCCTGCATCTCTGGGTAAACTGGCTTCCTGTAGCTCTGCTGTTGGAGCGGGATGCCCATGGGCATTGCTCTTTCTGACACGAGGCAGCTGGAGGAAGAGCGAGCAGCAGCACAGCAGCAAGACCCAGGTCTCCATTCAGCAGTTGAGCTGGCTGCACCCACCTGCACAGCCAGTGCTGCCACTTGCAGCTGTTCTGAGGAATCATGTTTGAAAGAGAGTGAGGGCACAGGCCGTCATGACACTGCCAGCAACGTGCATGGAGAAGCCTGTGAGCAATTTCTTGGATCCAGCCCATTGGCACCTAGGCTGGCTCCCAACAGCTTAGTTCAGTTTGAGGGATCATAACATAGCATCATACCGAGCAAACAGTAGGCTGAGAGCTCTCACATTATGTGTCAGTAGCAAGCACTGATTTCCCATTATTTGCTGATATTAATTACATTTGTTGAAACTTTATGTTAGAAGTACAGACATTTAGAGGCAAAAGTGGGAAAGACGGTTCATATGGCTTCGGCTTCATATAGCCTATGGCTCAGAACGAAGGAGAGGAGGGCAGCAGTGTTTTACAGTAGGTGATGCATGGACAGTAGACGGATGTGTGAGATGATAAATAGGCACTGTAAGGCAGTGGGAAAGATCTAATGACAGTATGTCAAGGAGATCGTATTTAGATAGAACTGAATATATTTGGTAATAAGAACAAATACTTCATGAGCCTGCTATGATGCAATGTTCTCCAAGATTTGCTTCTGTCATTGTCATGCAGATTATAGACAGCGTATGTTTGTTTCATGGCAGGCTTTAATAAAATTTTCCAAGACCGTCTGCCTTAAAATTTAACTAGGGTTGCCTGAGTCCATTTGGCTAAAACCCTTTAAAGACATGTATTATGAAGTGTGTTGATTTTTTTTGTCCTGAGGTATTATTTAAAAAGTAAAAGTCACTGTATTTTCATACAGTATATTGGAAAACAAAGGGATTCTGTCATTTGAAGAATATCAGTCTCTTGTCTACGTGAACCGCATTAGAGGTCATAGCAAAGTGAACACTTAAAAGATCATGAACTTGACACTGTCAAGAAAATTATTTTAAATTTTTGCTTGAACTTGTCACCACAAGGGTCTCTTTCTGCCTGTACCTCTCTCTTTATTTGTGAAACCTACAGCTGTGGTGCTTCACTTATATTGAAAACCATAAAAATGCAACATCAAAGAAAAAAAAAAGCATATCAAAAACATTGAAAGAGTACAAAATAGCTGCTGTTCTGTTCCCTGGGCTCTCTGCTTAAGAGCTCTATTCACTTAAAACATTTTCCAGCTTCTGAAACACTTGATTAAAGTCAATTGGGAAAAAGATAAGCTGTTAAAAGTGCTAATTTGTGACTCAGAAAACTTGAATAAGTCTAAATATGAAATTCTCTGTTGCTCTGTATTCATGATTATGGGGCTTGTTTAGAGAACATTTTAACATTTCATTGCAGACTGTCTGTGCCTGCCTCTGCCTTGTGTTGTGTATTTTTTAAGGCATTCATTAGTACAGTGTTGTGGTTCAGCTATAAGCTCCCCCAACCTCCTCTCAACTCTGAGAATTTAGAAAGTCTCCTTCAGATCAGAAACCAGGTGTTTCTTTTCCTTTCTCCTTCTCTGGCCACAGAAGCCCATATGGAGTCCTTGCTTGACCTCATGTGCTAGACTATCAGTTGAGCTGATATTCTTGCTTAATAAATATCCTCTCATTCTTAGGCTGTGTTCATATGGATGAAATTTAGGAACAAAACCAGAACAAGTTGCACGGTGATGTATGCAAACAAGCAAGCTCTGCATTGAGAAGGTAAAAAAAAGAGGAGGCCAAGCTAGAGGGTAACTCTTTGAAGCTGTGACAAATCTAATTGTACCTTCCAGAAGTATGTTTGCTACTAATGGAGCAGAGTGAAATGATTTTTAGAGAATATACCCAGTATTCGTAACTTTTTCCAAATTAAGATAGCTTATCTTTCAGTGTCTTAACCACTCCATTTGTCAAACCTAATTTATTTTTCATACTGAAAGCATCCTCTACATACTCTCTTCTTTCCTACTTTGAAGGTTATTCCTAACTCTTCTCTCTTCTCTCTTTTTGCAAGAGCAAAACTATCACTGCATATCTTATACAGATAACTCTATGCCTTGTCTCTCACACCTCACTTCTCCAGTTGACCCCTTTTTCTTGTGCTGTATTTGTGAGAATCCTGATATTAGCAGCAGTTGTGTATTTGCCTTAAGATGGGAATTCACTGCTTCAACTGACAGTTTCTAGTCTGCCCTTGGGCTGCTAATATAGTCATGTTGTATAATACATAGACACATACAGCCTACAAGGTGAACGGCAGCAGGCTTCTGAGCACTTGAAAGCATTTTCAAGATCTTGAAAATGAATATTTAGTTACTGGAGCCTGTCTTCCTGTCTTCCATCCATAAGCATATCATGCATGCATCATATAACATTGAGTTGTTTCTGAAATGATTCATGTGTTGTGCTGGTCTTGAAAAGGGTTATGTTTTTTTCCCCTCTACAATGATAATCTCAAGTGTCAGATTTGTTGCTTTGGTTTTGGTGATGGTTTCAGAAGTGCCATAAGGCTTTTGACATTTTAATTCTTGGCAAAGTGTTGGTGTGCCACTAATGGAGATGTTTTGACACTTGAGACTACCAACTGCATGGATTAAAACTCTTCCAGAGTCCCTGGATTTCCTAACAAACTGGTGCACACAATACAGATGGCAACTTTACGTTGCCAGGTTAAAGTAAGTAGCTGCTGGACTTTTAGTATTTTCTATTTATCTTTATATATAGATATATAAAATAAATAAAAATAATGTATGAAATGACACATGAATTTAGTCATGAACAAAACCACTTGGCTATATTAAGCACAGGCACCTTCCAAAGCTGCTTAAAGGAACTGAAATAGCTGCTAAAACTTGTTAATAAATTAGTCTTTACACCAGTGCCAAGTAAGAAATACTTACAAGATACAGGCATAAATAAAAATGCAGCTTGAGTGATATTAAATTTATATTCATAACAAATTCATTCCAAAAGTTATCTGTTCATTATAGGATTTCTGTTTTAATAGTGCATATTTATGTTCCTTTTGTGCGTTGTTTGTAATATTTTCATTGATAGAATACAGGACATAGGAAAGAATCAATTACTTGAGGGTGTTACTGGACAAAAGAGGATGCTGAATGTAAAAGACACTACAGGCAGTATGGAGTACAAAAAAACTATTGAGGAGCAATCAGTATTTCAGAGGATTAGGTCTTTCCACTAATCTGATTAACAGGTCAGAGGCTGTTTTAGAAATATGTAGCATCTTTAGGCTGAGAAATCAGGGTAGCTAACTTGCTGCATTTCTATTCCCGTGACTGACTGTACTACACCGTTCAAAGGGCTGACCTTTGTAAGAAATCAGCCCATTAACTGTGTTATGATAGGTAGAAGTCGAGAGCAATTACTTAACACCTTAAAATAATGAGGAAAGCAAGCATCTCCAAATATAAAATAATATTAAAAAATCTATATGACCTCTATTCTCTAAGAGGTAGTATAGAACCAGGAATGAAAAGCACAGACTAATGGCCTACCACAGCTTGAAGAACACCAAGAAACTGCTCTGGAAGAACAGAATTGAGAATACAGGTCAAAAAGATAACAGCAACAAAGAAATAAATTAATAATCAGAAAAACAGCAATAAGAAGTTCCGTGCATGAAGCAGTCAGAAATGCTATGTATTGCAGTTGTAGCCACATACTTGCATGTTTCTTTTTTGTGCTTTTAAAAAGAAAAAGCTAACCTCCATTGAACATAGTCTGACATTGTGCATTGGTTTCTCATCTCAGTAAAACTCTGAGCATATTGACATGATCATTAATAAAGTGGTGACGTAAAATATGTTACAGACTAAAAGGCCCAGTTTGAGAAAGGACTGAGGATGCTCAGGAGAGATTCGTTCCTTCTAACTGCACAGGTTAGGAGCCTAATCATCCTCCACTCGCTATATAATCAATGAAGAGACAGACATTTCCAGAAGGTAATTTAGGCCTCTCTAGAGAGTGATTTGCCTCATCATAGATCCGAATCAACCTCTAATGTTTTCTACATCTCTTAACTTACTGTATATGGAGTGTAAGGTCACTAAGCTATTAACTTCAGGCTTCAGCTCTGTTTGGGCAAATACAAGACCTAGGAAGTTACAAAGCCTGATAAATTATAGCACAGGCGAATGTGATTTAGTTAAATGTGTAATTTGTAGATTGCAATGCTGTGTAAGATCACCTCATTAATTCCAGTGATGGACTGAATTCTGAATACTTTGCACTGTATAAAAATGCATGTGCTGCAATCTTGTGGTCTGGTTAAGGGCATGTTCTGCAGTGAAAGTGGCTTATTTAGGTAAACACTCTGGATTTGCAGGTCCCTCTGCCAAATGGTACCACTCAACGTGCTGATGGATGAGAGGCCTGACAGGGGTTACAACTGAAAGGAGCACCACTGAGATGCAGTTTCTGATGATGTGAAAGATATTCTGCCAGTCCCACAAAATCACTATGCCAGGGCAGATTTCCCTCCCTTTGCAAAGTATAGAGTCACAGCTCCTCTCTGGCTCACCCGTCTTTTCTGCTGGTGGGTAAAGGCAGGTATGAATGGGGAATTGAACTCGGTGCGAGCATCTGTGGGTGTTCATGATTCAAATCAGTTGCGGAGCTTACTAAAATTTACTAATATCTTTTGTTTGTTTATTTAAAGATGAATTGAACTTCAAATGAATTGAAAAAAAGTAGTACTCAGTTAATATAACCAGGAAATCCACCACAGATTTTCCTGTTTTTACCTGTCACTTAAATGTGTATTGGCAAATAATACTCTAAGCTACATGAACCTTTGTCCTTAGTACTGTATTTTGCTTTAAGCTGAGGGAAACTGTTGCATATGGTGCAAAATGCAATGTTTTAGTATATATTTAAAACTCTTATGCTGGCATCTTAGGGGAATTTTTAAGTAATCGAGTTCCAGTCAGATGTTTATGTTGGGTGAGGCACTCAACATGCTTGTATGCCTGAGTCAGTCCTCTCTGGAGTTTCCTAAAATCTGACCATTTCCTTTTTCTATATGATGCACTGCAATAATAAACTCAAAACCAACTAGACTAGTGAAGTACAAAACCTCTCTATTGTCTTTCTAGTGTGATACAATACTTCTACTACAAAGAATGCTAGGGAAACGTGGCTTCCTATTCCTCCTCTTCCAGTGTTTTTGAACAACTGTCATATGTCAGCTGTTTTCAAGAACTGTAAGTATAATATTTACTACTGCCAGTGAATAAAGAGTATGTGGAAAAAGATCAATGTAAGAATGGTAAGGGGACTGCAATGAAGTAGAAAGTTAAATTAGGTTTTGTCATTCAGACCTCACAGAAAGAATTTTGAGAAGGCATCTTTGTTTTCATATTAAAAGAAAAATAAATTAAAAAATAGGTGCTTTTAGAAACTGAGATCACAAAGGAAATGAACTTAGGAAGATCAGCTGAGAAGCATTGCTGATCATTGTCCCAGGTGTTCTTTTAAATTTGGGCAAAATTCATGAGACTTAAACATTTTGATTTTATTAGTTCCCCCTTCATTTTGATAGTCAGATATAATGGATTGTGTCCCTGAAGGGTGCAATTCTGTGTCTCAGGAAAGAGGAGCTAGCCTTGGAAGGAAGGAGGGTGTCCTCTGCAGGGTGTCCAACAGGCCAAAAGGAGCGAGGCCATGCTCATAGATCTGAAAGAAGATGCCCCCTCTAACACATGTGCAATGGGTAGGGAGCGCAGGCAGAAATAGGCCATGGTTACAGGGAAATTAATTTTTCCCCAACCTACTTATGTTTAATCCAAGGAAAATGTATCTCTCCTGCTTCATGTAAAACAAGGTTTTTGTACTGGAGACTACTGTGCTACAAGGATGGTCTTTGGCTGGTCTTGCCGTTTTTTTCCTGTTTAGACCAGCCGGAAGATTGAATGCACTTCCTCGGTATTCAGACATAACAATCCCTAGTAATTAGCTGTCCCAAAGCTAGATTATTAGTAAGCTATAAAAAAGTTTCTAATTTCCATCAACAAATACAGTTTCCAGTCATTATAGTCTGCAAGAATAGCATCAATTTATTTGAGATTTTCCTCTGCTAAGCATCGGTAGGAAGAGTTATTCCCATATGAATATAGAAGGATGATTAGAAAGAGACTTTTTCAAGATGGCTTTAGAATGAAGCAGCCAGACATAAGAATGTAAATCATGTTCTATGGGAAGAAAAAAAAAATAGATCAGGCTAAGAATGCAAATCATATTCAAGGGGAAAATTCAGATCAATATTAGAATCTGCCTTGTGTGACTGCAGTAGCATAAAATTATCTGCTGAGCTGCCTGTAAAAATGACAGTAGAGAGAAGAAAAAGATTTTGAGCAAAAGATGGCCTGCTGATAATTTGGCACAATTAAGCTCGATTGTAACCCAAATTGGGCGTAAAATATTATATGAAAACAGATGCAGAATACTTGTGGAAAATATCAGGTACATTCTTATTTCATTCTTATTCCAGTGAGATGGAATATGAGGTGCTTGAGCGGTAGGGAAAGTTACTTGACTGGTATTGAATTCCTAGGCAAATGGAAGCCTGATTCTCAAATGTTCAATGAGGAAACAAGTCAGTGACCTAATTCTTCCAGTACAGCGTCCTACTTTAAAGGACAGATCCCAAACTTTGGTAGATATATTCTGGGGAAAATTAATTTAGGAAAAGTTTTTTTTTTGGTTTTTTTTTTTTTTTTTTATGATTCACAATGTTACCTGGAATTGTTAAGAATTTTGTGGAGGAACTTTTCAAATCGTAGGTATTAAACCAACAAATCAAACAATCATAGAAACAAAACTACCCACTTCAGCTTTAGTTTTCTGAGTTGAAACAGAGTTCACTGACTTCAGCTTTCACAGACTTCTTCTCAGCCTCCAGTATCTGCAGATCCTACACAGTTCCTCAGATTTCAGTAAGTGTTTTTTTCTGTGGGATAGAGGATCCTGAAAGTCTGAGAGCCTTAGCTCCCATTTCCTTGATGAACTTGATTATACCTTTTTTAAAAAAAATTAGTTGTCAGACATCAGATCCTGAGAATCCCAGTGCAAGATTTCAGGTTCAAATTCCTTGCTTTAGAGCTGGGCTCTGACCTCCTGCAGCTGCCTGCACAACGTGATCTCTGTGGACAGGTAAGTCCTCCCTCATTCTGGGCTAAAATATGTGATAGTACATCCTGAAGTTGTAAATTTGCTGAAATTAAGATAGTGCTGTGAAATATTTGCTGAATCAGTGTTTTCTGAAGCACCTTGTGAGTTTTTATGAAGATTTGTGAGCAAGTATAACAATAAGAGCTGCTAGGTTTAGGCGGTTTTGAAAATTGTACAGTTTCAAATGGGAAACACGATTTTCAACGTATTAGCCTAAAGTTTATTAGAAATACTGTTTAAAATTATCTGTGTGAATCGAGTGGAATAAATAATTTGTTTAGTACTGTAGAAGAAAAAAGAAGCTTGCTCTTTGTCTAAGTATCCATTGAGATGTCCTTGATTTGAGCATTTTAACATTATGACATGGAGAATTAATGGAAAAATATAATCATGACCTATTCTGTGTGAGCATTCAGTGGTTGCTAGACAATTTTCTTCAGTAATGACAGGTGAAAAAATCATGGTCACAGGACACTATTACACTGGTTTATTAATCGTGCAGACCCTGCGTGTCTGAATTAAGAAATATTACTGCCAGTTTCTCTTTTATGGGAAATACTCTGATTCCATTGTTTAATAAATCATATGTCAAAACTAATTAGCAGGAGGTTACTTTGGATGGTTTGAATATTGTTAAAGAGCAGGAAGGTTAAAAATGTATTTTGTTGAGCAAAAGGGTGTTTTGCAATGATTTTCATGCACTATATGTGATGCCTGAAGCAGTTAGTCATAACACAAGGAAAGAGAAATTAGGTATGTCTGGCACCTCTGCAATTCCACACTGATACTGAATGATCACCAAGACTGGGCCTACAAATTTGCTGGAGCAATTATGTAAAACTTTACCTACAGGCTTAGAATTAGAAATATATCTTTTAAAAGCTGATATTGCTTCATAGCACATGGCTGCTTTTTCTACTTGTTTACTTGGAGACTAATGCACTTGGAAATTTCTGGCTATGGTATGTGCAGGGCATGGTGGGAGAGTGGTAGGAAACACAGAGTCCCCTCTCCTTTCCTTGCCAGACCTTTGCTTTTAGGAGACAGAGAGATGCAAATGAGCATAACAGGGTAAGTGACTTACAGAGAGCTGCATGTAACCACAGACTCGGGAAATATGATGCATATGAACGATGTAGCCATCTAAGACTAGTTCACACCTATCCTTAAAGAATCGTAAAGATTGCCTCAAACAAACCTTGTATAATTTCTCTATATTGAAAAGAAAGACTGAAATGGACGTTTGGATAAATAAACCTAGGGAGAACTGATAGGTGATTTTGTTTAAATCCTTTTGATTGCAGCAGAAATCAAATTTATTTTGCTGGAGGGTGACTTACCAGGCAAAGCACATTAAATCACTTTGCTTCCAAGGGAGATTGAAGCAGCAGATACATATCCATGCTGGAGAGGTAAGATGTCTGTTACATGCCCATTACACATATTTATGTCTGAGCTGCAAACTGAAAAGTATTCATGAATTTTATATGTTTTAAAAGTGTTTCCAGGTATGCCTTTAGCTTTTCAGCTAAGTCTAATCTTATACAAACTGCAAATTCCCTCTGTGCCTGCTATACCGTTTAATTTTTCACCCGTCAAGAAGTTGTGGGAGTTTCACTGCAAGACAGTAGTATAAAGATGGCAAAATGCAACCAAGCATATTAAAGGATATGTACTCTGTGCGAATGGCACAAACAGCGACTGTCAGGTCTTTACAGCACAAGTCCGGAAAGTGTCTGATCTGGTTTTGTGGAAATTGGGGACATCTCTGTAGGGTCAAATTTTATATAAATGTTGTAGGACTTAGTGGCTCGTGTTGTGTTTTGTTCCGTGGCTGTTAGTCTCGAGCAGGCCTTTAAAAAGAAAGCTGCCACACGATCTGCATGTTCACATTGAGAAATGTTTTACTTTAGATTTCTGGTACAGAAAGGATGGGAACCACCTTCTTTGGGTCACATTTGCCATAAGTCTCTTGCCTTGGACAAGTCTGTTGTTTGGACGCAAGTCTCAGATACACTTAGAGCACAAACAGGCATTTTCTTGTCATGTGAAGGAGCTAGGAAATGCTGGGGCTGTACATTCCTGCCTACACCTTCTGCTATATGGCCCAGATGTCCATAAGGCAATTATATTACTGTAGCTGACACAGTGAAAGCAAGTTGCTCCCGTCTCTCCTAAAGAGCAGGTTGTGAGGCACTGCAGGGTGTGATGGGAGGCAGAGACAGCTGAGCACTGCATTATGGATGCATGCAGTGTAGCACACCGTGGAGAACATACAGAGCTTTGCTCTTGCCTGTCATGATAATAACACTTGTAAGCTGTGTGGGCAGGAAGGAGAAGATGGGGTGCAATACTAAATTTCTGCCTTTTTGATAGTGAAAGTATTGTGTAGAAACCTAGGAGGAAATGATCTTTTTCAAATCCAGACAAGGAACTCTGAGCTCTTTTTGCTATGCATTTACTGCAGCAAATACGCTTAGTGAAAATGAGAAGCAGCACACCTTGAGAGTAAATATGGCAGAAACAAAGGCTGGTTTCAGCTTATTAACAGTCTTGAATGTTCAAGAGGTTTTAATCCCTAATTAGAAGTAACAGCTTTTACATTTTTTATAGCATATTGAACATTCACTTCAGGTACATGGAAAATTTTGTTTCTACTTTTGAGACACATAAGAAGTTGTAGTAAAACAACAGGATGTTTTAGAATAACCTCAACATTTAGAATTCTGAAAACCAAAATTTGGTTCTTTCCGATAGCTGGATTATTATTTTTTTTTAATTTAATGAAATTAATATGATTTATAAACAATACCTAGATCACTGAATTACGTTTGGGTTTTTTTTTCCTCTGGAGAAAAAAAGGTTTTGTGCAGAAAAGTGTCATTGATTTCAGTGCCTTAGGCAATTTCCTGTTGGCTACATACAGATGAGAGTGGCATCTGCACACTCACACTATTGATTATACTGTCAGTTGATGGTAAAATTGCCCCCTCTGTGCCCACTCAAAACTGCTTCTTTGCATGTGCAATTAGCAGCTTTGTAGCTGGCTCTTAAATAGTATTGTTTATATGATCTGTTACCACCATGGTCCATGCTGATTAGCATACTATGAAATAACTTAATGTCCTTTGCCAGTGTCTTCAAAGCCATTGAAGATAATCTGGAATTTTGTGGTGCTTTTCTAGACTGCAGCAATGAAAGAAATAATGAAGACATCTCTAATAGTGATACAAAAAATATTAGAAGACCCCAATCAAATTAGTGGTAGAGCATCTGCAGGTGTCTAGCCACTGCTTTCTGTGGCTATATGTGGAAGACCTAGGTTTAAAATAATTCTCAGATGCTTCTGAAATTTGTAAATTTTCCACATTCTTCTCTCAGTCCACAATAAGCCGGGTGTTCTTCCAGTGAAATACTGGACTACGGTCTGTCAGACTTACATAAATAAGAGGAGATTACGACCCAAAGTCTTTAAAATCTGTGTGTCTAATTATCTATAAGTATTCAGAGAAGTAAGATTAAACTCTGCGAATGCGGGCAAATCCCACCGTATTAGCCTTAGGTTATTTGAAATCAAGGAGTCTCCCTTTCTTTACTAAGAGTACTGAGTAATATATTTACAGATGAGGTGTTACTTTGAAGTCAGGATCTTGTCTTTGATCAAAAGCCTACATACAGCTTCCCTCATGTCTCTCGGAAAGAGACAGTACTTGTATCACACTGGTGTGGGTTGTTTTTTTTTAATGTTTTGGACAGCAAAAATGACATTTACATGAAACAGTAATCCTGGGAATGTATGAGATAAGACAATTTCAACTACGAGTTGAGAGAGAGTCTCACAAGCAGACTTTAAATCAAGTAGAATAGCATCATACTCACTTTGCCTCCCTTACCTGCTGTTAATTAAAGTAATGATAAAGGAGGTCTGTCAACATTAATACGATGAAAACTGAAACATACTCAAAATTTTCTAGATGAAAACACTGGTAATCAGTATTACAGAAAAAAAGGTTTTGAGTAAATGCTTTTAATTCAGCTTACTTGTTTAAGAGGTGTAAATATACTACAGCAGAGCAAAGGCAAAGGGCATAGAGACTGACAATGCAGTATTTTATTATGTTCCTAAGGAGGATAGAGAAGGCACAATACAATTAAAAGGAAAAAAACGCTTGAGTACTGGGTTGCTTAGTCTTATGTAGTCATTCAGGGCACTAACTTTATCAGGACTGTGTATTTGGATCAATGATATTTTCTTTCTGGTGGGTTTATATTGACTGACCATGGATTGTTATATGTTGGGGATTTTTTAAAATGTAAACATGCATGTGTCTATCCTGGGGGGAAAAAAGGGAATCAAAAAGAATAATATGTTCTGTGCACACAGCAAGGAAACACAACTGAGGCATCTCTGTAAATATTTCTTTAATAAAGAGTTTCTAGCTTATTGTATAGCACGAGTAGACCTGAATATTTTGGGTGGGCGAAGCATTACAGCTGCTCTTTGTGGACACATAAGTAGTGTTATCTTGGCTAAAACTCGGAATAAGTAGCTCTGTTGTTTTATTTTTGTGGCATGTTAATGTAGCATGGACAAGTTTTTAAATGACTCTTTGAAGCCACCAAAGCTTCTTTACTGAAACCTTTAATGACAGAACTATCAAATACGTTACAGAGCAAACCACGCTGTAACACAAAGATTGCTTTATCCAGGCATCACGTCTCTCAGTATGCACTGTAATCATGAGTGTCCATGAAACACTTGCTTACCTGCAAAAGGGGTATTGGGAAGCTATTTACTCTTGTGCATCAAGTCTCTTAACGTCACCTAGTAGCTCTAAATAAGCAAAACCAGTGCTGTGTGGTTAGCTAAATGTTTATTGAAAAACCATTATACTAGAGAATACTTGTAGCCCTCAAGAAATGGTGGGTTGGGACACCTGCATTATGGCAACGGTGTTCCCACTTTAAGGAAATGAAGTGCTGCTGTTGGGAGCTGAACAAGAATGTCAGTCTCAGCCCGTGGCACAGCCAGCCTTACGGTTTGTTTGGCCAAAACTTGGGTTCCAATATGAGCTTGTCTCCTGTCCATATTCTAACCTGGAGAGAAAAAAGGACAAAGAATTATGACCCATTCACATTTCTGTATGATTTATTTTTTTTTTAACTAGGAGAAAACAGAAGCATTTTCTTTTTAATATAACTTTTTATGATTTAGTATTCTTAAAACACTGAAACCAAAATGGGAAAAGTATGATGCCTGCCCAATCAAATGGCTGTTGAAAAAGGCAAATTAATATGAAATACTAGTAGAAAAGTGCAGGCAAATAGAAGAATAAAGTCCAGCTACTTAAATATTTGGAGAAAAAAGGACTATAGCTGTGCAAAGAGTGCTTGGATACTGTTCTTTCAGTTACTGTATTAAGCCAGGTGGAATTCCACAAAGTAGATTTCTGCTGGTGAAATTTCTTCAGCAGAAGTGGACTATTTTGCTTTCCGTAGTATCGGTTGAGCCTTGTGTGTAATACAAAGCTGCATAACTGTAATTTTCTGCATTATGTAATTCTTACCCTTAAAACAAAATTAGGCAAAAGAACTTAAAGGACTGCAGTGAGGAAAGGAACTATAAATTGTTTTGACAGGTAATCTTTGTGATTCAAATAGCATTTATGAAATCTGTAAATCCAAATTCTAACTCAACTTTGCACATTGTACCTTATCTTTACAGTATGAATATGCCACAATCTGCTCAAGAGTTTTTTTAATACTTAAATACAATTGCAAACTCTGTAAATATTCAGTATTGCATCTACTTTTTTTTAAAAAAAATGTGGGCTTCCATGATGACTCTGACTTGAAGTGGAGTTTTCTGTCTCGAGCTAGGAAGTACAGCTGTGAAAGGGGGTAGTTTTGCCTAACTAAAACTGTGAGAGAGAGCGGGGGGGGCATAGCATGATTTGAGATGTAAGAGCAATACTTTTTTTTTTCTTCTAGACATTCTACCTTGTGCTGACTCACTACTGTTTCCAGCAGCCTTCCTTAGCGTATTTCTATCTCAAACTTAATCTCCTTCCCAGGATCACTTCTCTCTTCCCAGTGATTTCAGTTTTCACTTTTTGAAATCTTTGTTATAACAACCCCATAGAAATAATTAAAATAAAGAAAAAAGTAAGGGGCTTCTTCCCCAATATCTGATTGGCAGCACTAACAAGATACTTCTGTTTTTACCATTTTCCTCTGCTTCACCTGTCCTTTAAATTTTGGAATGGTAACTATATGGTGTATGTCTGCATTGCACCTCACGTAAGGGAATACTGCTCTTTGTTAATTTGTAATTATATTATTGTATTTTGATTTAGTTTGAATGAGTGTCATCATCTTGAATTCAGAACTGAATAGAAAAAAAAGTATCATTACTCCCAACTATAAGTGGAAATAAAGACAGAATAATCTCTTTGTTATTGTTTATCTTTTTCTCAATAACCCAAAATAGTGAATTGTTCTTCCATCCTACAACATAGTCTTCCCTTAGGGAACTAGGAAATGAGATATCAAGAATGTCAAAAATCAAGATGCAATTAAAAAGCCTGGGAGTGTAAGGTCTCAGAAATACCAGAGTGCTTTTGGACCTTCAGTTTGCACTTCATAAGCAGAGCACACAAACTTTCACTCCAGACTTGTAGTCACCTCTACAAGTTTGTCATAAGAGTTCACGGCTAAGAGAAATAGCTTTTTGATATTTTCCTTTTCCACATCAATCCTCTGTCTGTTTTTTCTTCAAATGCTGATTTCTTTAGGCTTCTGGTGCCCTGAGAAGTGTAGAAATGTGAGATGCGAAAAGAAAACCTTGGAAGTACTTTAACAAAGCAGCTTTGGTGTCTCACAACTCCTGCCCAAATGTATAGGAGCATATACAATGAAAGTACTGTCTTTGCATTATTAATAATGCTATCAACTGAATAGCATAATGCTTTATAATTTTATAACCTTCTTCCAAGATTAATTCTGCATTCTATAAAAATTAAATCAGTCTAAGTCTCTGCCAGTTCAGTGGAGTCATATATGACGAATTATTTCTTATTTACACCAGTGTAATACCTCATGTAAATTATCATGAGCTTTATCTCTCAGCCTCCTGTTGGTCTTAAAATGAAAATCATCTAAGGTCTGCCATAACTGCAGAATGGGGTGTGTGTGTGTGTATGTGTGTGTGTGCATGTCCACCCATCTCTAAAGTTTTTAAAAGACAATCCAAGTACTCACACTTCAAATGTCACTTAACCCATTGTTTGAAATGAACAGTGCAGAGTCCTATAACTGTTTAATGAATGCACATCGCAGGACACCATGACCTGTGCATCTCTGATGAGGACTGGTTATTTCTGTTCTATTTGTCACGTTTGAAGTATGATATTCAGTCATTTTTAAATGTGAGGTGTTTTGGAAAAGAGAGACAACGCACTTACATGCAACAGGGTTAGATTTATTTTGTGCGATTACTAGCAAGTGCATTGTTACAAGATGTATGCTGGAGAATGCTAGTGACCTACACACACCTTGAAAATTAGTACAAGGCGAATTAGCAGACAGTCACAGAATTTGCCACGGACATTTTTTTTAAAGTGTTAAGAGAATTAATAAAAGATGTTCAGTGTAGATGCTGTATGTATAACATGTAAAGTCATTCACCATTCAGTTAAAAATCTGGCTGTCACAGACATGTACTCTGCTCTTGTCTATAGGCAGTCTTAAAAAATTGCTGGATTTATAAAAGAAAGTTTACTTGCTATTTAAATCCATTGCTTTATTTGATTTGTATTTCAGCATCCTGAAGGTTTAAGAAGAACCGGTGTTGGGCCCTGGGGCATTTCCCTTGCCTGCTTAGGAGTGCCTACAGCCAACACTGACTTGGTTACAAATGTGAAAGCACTGTTTGTATGGATACCACAGATGCTCTTATTTCTGAGAGCAATTCTATGGCCAATTCTCGTGATGCTGATTTTTAAAACAGATCAAACATGGAAACAGCAGGGGAGAAAAATCAAAGATGTCTTTCCTATTTAATATAGGCTTTTGGATGGAGTAACCATCCAGAATTAGGTTTCAGAAGCATGATCCCTTTTCTTTGCAGAATGAAACATTATAGACTTATGATACCAGGGGAAAAAAGCTGGCTCTCCTAGTGCATGATCTGTTATATAAAGTACTCAGACAGCTGATTAATCTATGGGAGTTGGTAATCATTTGACTCTAGATATTTTGTTCAAATGTTTTTTTTCAGTGATTCATGAAGCCCTTATCAGAATTCAAAAAGCACTTCACGAATCAACTAGGAGCTTAAAAAAAAAAAATTAGCAGTAATGAGCTCATTTCCATAGAAATAGGACTAGGCTCACTGGTGGGTCAAACTGTTTTCTGCACTTCCACTTTCCAGTATTTTCCTCAATTCTTCTCTGTTTATTTCATGCATCATTATCTTCCATTTTCTGTATATCTAAGCCATGCCATTTGGCTTTTTGTTCTCTAACCAGCAACTGCCACTTCAAGGTATCTCAAAATGGTGGTAAAAAATTGTGATCCATATTTCGCTCAATAAAGTTTAAAATTAATTGTCATATTGAAAGCCATTATTCCTGACAGTTTCCTCAATAGATTACAAATCATAGTTTGAAGTAGCATTGAGCAAAAATTTGTAATGCGCAAGCCTCTCCATTCCTGCTGGATTAGTAATGTGTTTTAATGATATTGCATTTGTATTCTTTCAGTTTTCTTTCATGAGACATCAAAGAAGCAACAGAATGTATCTTTCATATTCCAGACATACCACAATACTTCAGTGTTTTCCATTCCTTCAGATTCACTGCTAACCAAGATGAAAGCTAGGGTCTTATGAGCAAAACCTAAGCCATCTGAAAAGAAGTGGTATCCCTTTGAGGTTCTCAATTTGTTGGAAAGAGGGAATTGCTTACAGTTTTATACATCACAGCGTAAGACTTGTTTTGGCAGGTTCCAGAGAAGTAACGCTGTCGTCACGTTCAACAGGCCAGTATAGAAGGTCATGCAGTGGTGCTGGATGTGTTCAGATTGTTTTGTGGGCTGTCATCCAGGAGATGAAGAAGGAACAAGAAAGAACATTTCATGGCTTGAAATTGCATACACAGACTTCCTACTGAAGGCTATGCACATTGTTAAGGAAAAACAGAGACGACTTAATAATCAGAAGAGGGAACTGGCCTGTGAATGGACTGGATTTGGTTATCTGTGTCCATGACGTAACTGTAAGCCAAGGTATAAATGTTGATGTTAATACGTTATCCAGATGCACGTATTTCAGTAGCACCTTATTTACAAATGGCTAATATGCATTAATACCTAACAAAAAAGAGAAGCTATTCTCAGCAGCTCTACATCATACAATAGAAAACCTTGTGATCCTGGAAAACAAAGGAATTTGAACAGGAAAATAATATTGAAATCCCTTATATCAAGGGAGAAAAATCTCTTCAGGAAGTATGCTGCTGGGAAGGTATGGCTTTTTCCTAAATTGTGTCAGGTGAGTCCACATCCAGACCTAAAGATGAAAGACCAGTTCTGCATGCATTAGAGCTGTGTATCTCCTAGGATTGATACTGTAGAGTTACATTTGGTGATTGAGGGGGGAAGTGAACTGTATCTTTGCTGAAACTTGCATTTATCTCAGTTCTGGAACAGGTGGGAATTGTATGCCAAAACAAATGGCTTCAAAGAGGAAAACAAAAATTTGTTCTGGAAATAGACTTTCTACCAAAGGTGGTGGAATCGTGATCTGAAATTCTGATAAAGCAGAGACATGACATGGAGTAGGAACAGGAGGGTAAAGCCTGCAAGGTTAATCTCCTTTTCAGAAGGCGTAATATTTTCTGAGTGAATATTACAAGTGGCATAGCATAAGCCAGTCACTGCTTCCCTTCAGGAAAGAGAAAGGGTATCATAGTCTTTCCTTTTTCTCATTTTTACCATACATAAGCATATACCAAATGACAATTTGGTCTACCGTCTTGTGTATCACATTTTCTATGAGAGCAACACTACTGGGACCAATGATATGCATATTTTAACACTAGGCAAAGGTGCAAATGGCTTTAAAATGCAATTAGACAAAAGCACAAAGCATAAGGTCATTAGTGACTATTAGACAAAACAGACAGGGTAAAGCAATAGGTTTAATCCTCTCTAACCTAGTGATTGCTGGAAGCTGCCTTCTCTGGGAAGTATGTCAGAACAGAGTCATGCTGGAATGCATTTCTTGCACTCTTTCTCGATGTGTCTGTGGTGAAGTGCTGCTGGAGAAAGGAGGTCAGCTAGGCAGTCCTGGAGCAGCAGACCTTTTGCATGTAAGAAGAGAGATACAGCAAAGTCCCCCCTTCTTACTGTGTTGTGCAGTGTGGCAGAATGATGATTCCAAACTCCCCCAGGAAATGTAGTATTTTTAGAGTATTTGATTTGTATTAAAGGGCATAATAAAGCTAGCTGCTAGCTTGCATTTCAAAACTTATGTAATGAAAGCAGGTAAATCTTCGCTGGGTAAGAATAAGAAATCTTGCAACATACATTAGATGGCACACTCCTCACCTATTATTTCTATAAGAGACAACTCTGCTCTTTTTCTCATGGTAAGTGATACCTTCTTTTGTGAGCAATGGTACTGAAAGCCATGGTGGTGCATGTGTAATGGGTTGAAAATGGACACATGAAACAGAGTGAAATCTACTACAGACTACTGAGATTTTTATGATTTCTTTACTTCCTGCTCTCTTTAGGGTGGCTTAAGTAGTGATAGTAAACATTTACTAGTCTATTTGTGAGGGAGGTTTTTACTTTCTTTTAGAAAGTACAGTTGAGAGTCTACAGGATATTAGCTAATGGGACAATGCCAAAAAAACCCAGGCCATATGATTAGTTTTATTCTGTTTCTTTCTGGTTTGCCTCTTGAAGGAAATTCTATTGGGATAAGAGTAATCATGCAGACCTTTTATAGTTCCTCCAGGCTCTTCCCTGCTACAGATCATTCTGGACTTTGTAAAAGAAACGGGGAACTCTCCTGGTAAAACTTTATAGTGGCTAGTTTTCTGGTTAATTGTCAGCTGATTTTTCTGACACTGATCTGTAATGCCATCCTTCCGTGGAGGAATTATCGAGGATGTCTTCTTACTGAGCACAGATGAAGGAAAGTTTCCTTAGCAACAGGAATAACATGGAATACTGAAATGCTCTCTGGTGACTCTCCTTGTTTCTGTACAACAAAAAAAGCTTTTTTTCTACTTTATTTCTTTGTACAGTATAAAGACTCAGACACACAACCTGACATTTCCTGCCTACTTTCAATGTTTCAAGCAAATGAAGTTAAAAAAATAGTAATCCTTCAGGCATCATTCAAGTAATTCTCTTAGTACGCCAAATTTCTACATTAATTAATTTGCAAAAGCCTATTAGCATGTAGCACCAAAAAAAAAAAAAAAAAAAAAAAGGCATTATTTAACCTGACTTGTAACCAAGGAAACGTGTATGCTTAATAACTGAGATAATATTTTACACCTCTGTAGCACTTATCTAGCCATGCTTTACCAATCTGGAGGACTTTAAGGCCAGATTTTAAATGCATTTAGACATCTACAGATGCAGATAGGTGCCTGGAGAGCTTTCAGAAAGTGATTTCAATAATCTGTCAGTTATTTGCTAGCTCCCCTGTGAGCGACAGCAAAATACTGATTCCAGTGGTACAGAAGAAGGTTAGGAAAAAAGCCACAATAAAGCTTTGAAAGAGTTAAGAGAGAATCCAACCTTATGATTCCTACCACTGTGCTTTAATGACTAACTAATGTTCCCTGCAAGGCAAGACTGGGTAATTAATGCAATTTAGGAAAAAAAAAAGAAGAACATTTTGTTTGAAGTCTACACCTGAATGGTAAGACATCATCTGGCTGTTGTCCTGCAGAGGTAGCTCTCCTTGAAAGGGCACCCTGGCTCAGTCCCCTCTGTTACTCACTGTGACCACTTCATAACTCAAGCCCTCCACTATCATGGCAAGGGACAAACACTGAACTGTAAGAAGCCTTGTGGGGCAATAGATCTATTTGCTCTCAGTAACTAACAGCCACAACATCTTAGCTCCTGTCATAACTGACTCCAGCTCCACCTTTCAAGTACAGTATTTGGAGGGTTTGGTTTCACTTTTCCGGTAGGATATGACTGCCCTCTCTAAATAACACTCCTAGCCTTTGATTTGCTGAGACTAAGCATGACAAAGCTTTTATTTTCTACAATAGCTCCTCCATCATTCCAGTGCTCCTTGTCTTTGCTTATTGTAGTTTGAATTCATCTTCCCAGAATGTGGGGTTAAAAGTATATTAGAACTCCAGTACTAAAAAAAAAAAAAAAAAAAAAAAAAAGTGTTAGGTCCTCAAAATAGGAATATTTGCCACCTCCTCAAATGGGAGTTAGCCAGAAATTTCTACACATATAGTACCACAGCTGTGGGAAGGAAAGGTTTGTTATTAGGTCCATTGAAATTAAGAGTTTTCTTTATTCTATCCCTTGAAAAGGAGTTTTGGTCTGAAAATCTTGTTGGGTAAGTTATTTAATTATTTCCTGCTTTTTGCTAGTGTAGGCAACATAATATATTATGAGAAGTAAATTATGAAGACAAAACTAACAATATTAAATAATACTTGGAAAGCGGTATGCTACTTGAGGGTGTGAATTCAGATATGCTATTCTGATAGTACTATAATTTCATTGATTCAACTGGGAAATGACAGTTAAAAATATCCTGCCAAAGCTCAAAATATCTATTAGATAAAATATCTAGTACTGGTATATAACTGGAATTCAGTGGGCATATTTGTTGAGGAATATAAACAAACAAACAAAACCCCCCAAATTCTTTTTGGTGTGAAATCTTTGTATCATGTATTTGTATGCCAGTTTGTCTTTCCAAAGGACAATGTTTAAAACCAGTTAAAACAAGTGAGTATATCTCATTACATTTTCTTGTAGGGTATACATTTATTTGTACTTTTCGCTGTGCAATAATAAAACGGCGTAACAGGAACATCATGGTCAGAAGAGATTTAATTGTAATGCAAGTTTAATTGCCATGAATGACTTACAACCATATTATTAACAATACAATGCATGTGATATTTTCACATGTTTGTGGGGTGCAACACTGACATATATTTGCCAGTAACTGACAAACTAAATTATGGCTCAGAGAATAGAAAAAGTTATTCTATGTCATCGTTAGGTGATGAACATTGAGATATATAAACCACTGCAACAGAGCATTAGAGTGTTTTACATTGAATCTCCCATGACAAGATGACATTTTCCACCTGTTAAAAAAAAAAACAACAGAAGATTGCACACCTGCTAAATCTCAGATAAAGAATACAAGAATGACAGCGTCATGGTTAGGATTTCACCTTATGGGCCTGGTTTTTTTGTTTAGACGTTGTTTGGCAGCATTCTGTAGCTACTGCCTGCTGGCATTTCTGATGTGCTGGCCGTTTAAAGGAAGACACAGACATCCTGGAAAAGGGGTTTTGAAGACTCATAAATAAGGTCTGGGGACATAATGGAGCACCACTGACCCAGGAAGTGAAAAAATTGTGAAGAACTTGGCCTACTGGTAGTTTCTGGATTTTCAGCATGTCCCTTTTTCTGGAATGCTGCTTTTCAGACATCCTCGGCAAGTGCTGTCTGTGCACGTGCAGTGTTGTGCGATGCAGGAATAGCAGCACACCTCTGTGTGCTAAAGAACTGAGCCACGTGAATTAAATCTGTCACGCAGTCTATCCCAGGGTGCTATTCATGGTGCATGGTAAACTGCGCGTTTGCTCAAACATTTCTTTCCAGATTTCTCAAGTGGAAAAATGGGAGCGCTATGCAACCCAAAATCTCCTGGGGAGATCTCCTAAGAAAATGCCCCCCTGAGGAGAAGCTGAAATTACAGGAGCAGTGCAGGGAGCTTTGGAAATATAATGCAACACAGATACATTGGTTCTGAGGCAGTTCTGTGGAAAATTCATGGATGAAATTCCTTGGACAGAAATTTCCTTTTGATATAAGTCAGAAGTTAATCACACATTAAAATCCCATAAGCTTACCTGGCTCCGTAGCTCATCTACAGCTATCAATGATTCCACAGCATATTGCAGTACTTTGCTTAGGCTCAGCAGATTTTCCACCTCTTTTAATGTATTTATTACATATACTGCAATGCTGTCACTAACATAGGAAAGTCACCAGTAATTTATGATTACATAATGGCCAAGTTTATTTGCTTTAGATGCACTGAGCATTAGTCTGGAACAGCTTGTGTCACAGCTTTTGTGAACAAGTTGCCATTGGGATTTCACTGTTGTCCTTACTGCAACACTATGGCAAAAGGGATGGCCTGAGGATGTGTCTTCTCTATAAAATAAATATAGGCTTCTGGACAAAGAGGGAGTCTTTACTGGCTACCAGCAACGTGATTTCTATTTTATGCATGTGTGCTGTTTGGAATGTGCTTCCTGTAAGTAACCAAATACATATACACTAGCTTATGATTAGGTTATTATTTGACTAGCGTGCTGAAGAGAGGAGAACGTGTTAGCTGGAGCATATCTCACTGACTAGAAACTCACAATTATTTCACTGAAAGACTGCAGGTTAAAGGTAGAAGTTATTTGTCAATTTCTATCAGATTTGGCTGGTAATTTTGACAAAATAAAAGGCAAAATACTCCAAATTTTGCGGTTTCCCAAATGCTTTAGTTTTGTTTGCGTTTTTAATAAGAGCAGAGGAATAGGCTGGTGCAATTTGCATGGTATCGGGGTGGTTTGCTGTGTTACCTGCTTAACCTGTGAGCTCGTCTTGTGGACATGTTTTTCTTGTTACGGCTTGTCACAGCTGAGACATCAGGTGGCAGAACCTGAGGAGGGGTGTTGGGGTCTGTGGGCATGGTCAGGCCCCCCCATTGTGGGTGCCAGGCTGCCATGCAACCCCAGTTGGACTGTGGGCTGCAGCTGGTGTGGGTGTGACAGTCATGCCAAACCTGTTGCTTTTCATATTAAACACCTTGTTTTGTGCCGCCTAGAATGCCTCTGGCTTTTGTTCGCTGTGGTGGGAAAGCTGGGCTCTGACACCCCCTTTACCCCACACACCCACCCACCTGATTTCCAGTTGCAATCATGGGCGCTTGCAGGGGCTGACCCAGGCTTGGCGCCAGGTGCCCACCCAGCTCCTCAGCACAGTGAGGAAGAAGACCCCAAACTTGTGGGTCAAGCTAAAGGCAGTTTAATGGAGCAACAGCAAAAGTCGTGCATGGGGAAATGAAGGAAAACAAAAAATGTTTTTCTTCAGTTCCCATCAGCCGGCGATGTTCGGCCACTTCCTGGGAAGCAGGGCTTCAGCACGCGTAGCGGTTGCTCTGGAAGACCAACGTCGTAAATAACAAATGCCCCTTCTTCCTCCTCCTTTCTCTTGCCTTTTATATCTGAGCAGACATCATATGGTATGGAATATGCCTTTGGTCACTCTGGCTGCGTCCCCTCCTGAGATCGTGCCCTCCCCCAGCCTGCAGGTGAGGGGGGGCTGGCGAGACAGCCTTGGTGCCGTGCGGGTGCTGCTCAGCAGCAGCCAAAACGCTGGTGTGTTATCACCCCCTTCCTGGCCACCAGTACAAGCGCCGCGCTGTGAGGGCTGCTGGGGGGCTTGGCCAGACCCAATTCAGCACTGATTGCACCTGTGCCAGGCTGGGCCCTCCCAAGGGCCGGGGAGCCTAATGCCTGTCACCTGTGGGCCCCTCAGCCTGGGGGTGGCAGAGCTGCTGCTCGCCCCTGAGGAGAGCAGGGTGGGCCCCTGCACAGGCCCTGGGGCGCGCCCGCCCGCCGCCCTGAGGTGGCCCTTGGCACGCGGCTGCTGGCCGGCACTTTTGTGTCCCGGAGGCGGTGAAAACAGTTTTTGTTTTTGCCTGAAGCTGGTATGGAAACCTGTGAAGCAAAGCCTTCCAGTCAGCAGTAGCTGCGGGCCTGCTCCACTCAGGGGTTCGTGTAGATGAGCCACAGGAATAGCCCTGGCAGGCGGGCGATGCCTGCGAAGCCGTCGTTCTTTGAGGACAGCCGAGGACATGGAGCAGGCCAGGATTTGTGTCTGGTTTATAATGTTTATCGTGGTTCCTTGCACGTGTGCTGTGCTAGTCAATCAGCCTGGCACCGTAGCCCAGGAGCTGGCTTTTCCCGCTCTCCACTGCTTGGTGGTGGTGTGTGCGCGCTGGGCAGGAGGGCAGACCCTGTCATGCTGCTGCCACTCACGCTGCTTTCCCCACGCTGACCCCCTCTGCCTTCATGTCACCATGTGGTAAGTGTTACTTATTAATTATACTGACAGTGGCAGTGAAAATGATTTTTTTCTTTTTCAGGTTGGAGTATGACATCTATCTTAGTTTATTGTGCGTATACCGTGCTCTCAGATCTTGTTTAGTGCTTTCAGATCCCATAGCCAGTACGGGCTGTTCAGCTGCAAGAAATATACACTTCTGTTAGTGCATTTCCAATAATATTTAACTTATTTTCTTGTAACATACACAAATAAAGCTCTTCAAAGAGACGAAAACAGGTGCAATGCAGCAGTTGAATAAAAAGCTTCTTCTGTACCTGGCTGCCCCTGAGGAAAATGAAGGGGTTGTTCCAGAGCCCTGGTGCTTGCCTGAGTCAGCAGGGAGTCTGAAACATTTCTTTCCATGAACCTGAGTTGCATTAAAACTGCTGGTGACTGCTGCACACTAGTGATCAGGGAAGTCTGTGGTTTATAGACCTTGCCTTGGTGAATTTTGTATTAATTTGTCCTGGAACAGAAGAAATCCAGGTAATTGTTACAGAGTAGGATGCCTTAGAAAACACACACATCTCCCTGCCCCGCCCCCCCCCCCACACACACACACAGGTACAATTCACAAAATTGAAATATTTTAAGTTGTTTATGGAATGTTAAAGTAGTTAGAGTGAAACTGATTTTTCTTTAGAGCAGTCTCAGTGTATATAGGTTATACTCCCGGTGCAGCTCTGATGATGAAGTTTGATGGTAAAGTCTCCAGGATTTTTTTCCCACCTACAGATCTGTCACTCTGTTTTGAGTGTAAGGCTGCAATAGGAGGTGTGGCAGGACAGATGCTTCATTTCTTTCCAGGTAAACCAGGAAACATGCGGGTTCTTTAGTCCTTGGCTTGGATAGTGTGCATTGTGCTCCTACTGTGGATTTTAGCTTTTGGTTTGGTTTTTTTTTGTTTGTTTGTTGTGGTTTTTTTTTGTTTAAATTACTACCTTTCCTCTTCTAAAGTGCATTTAAATACTTATTCATAGCTACTGTTTTAATGCTGAAATTAAGTTGTGATTCCTAGTAGATCAAGATAAATACTAGAATCTGTGTTTTAAGACTTTTTTTTCTTCTTCTTGTTATCTTTCTCTTCCTAGTCACTATAAACATGTGACAATTTGAAGGTGTTTTAATTTTCTGGCAAAGAGGCTGCTAAGATCTGCAGCAGGTAGAGACAGGGTTAGCTGTCTGACGGCCCGAAGGAAGGGGAGGCAGCCAAAAGTGCTCTGTACTTCTGAAGGGCAAGAAGACTGAATTGCAGAAAGGGTCCTAACCCATCAGAGCTGGGTGTGCAGAGCTTGGGATGACAGTTCTGGGTCTATGAACAGTCTCTGGCCGGTTCTTTGATCTTGGACTTTGACTTGCTAGCAAAAGAGTCAAGACTATTCTGTGCCAGACTCAAAAATGTCAAAGGAGGAAAGGAGAAGCATTAGGGCTACTTTTACCTTTTGTAAGAAAATCTAAATCCTAGCTGTGAAATGTCTTGCTACTTTTCATCACTAGTTTAAAAAATGCACTACTTTTAGAAATGAGTCTATTTTAGAGGCAAATTATCTGCAGGTGTAAACTCATTTACTTCAATGAAGTGCCCACCTTACTAGTCATCTTCTAGTGTTTACCATTATTTCAAAGCATTTGCCCTCTGAAAAGCAAGAGCAGCACTATCATGGTAGTTCCTCTGGCATCTTAAGATCTTAGTCCTATCCCTTTTTAACCTTCCTTTCCTCTAGTGAGTACAGTGCGTTTTTTATCTTGAGTTGAAAGAGTTTCTGCTGAGTGGAGTTCAGTAAGGCTTATTTTTCTTCAAAGCTTACAAAATTCTTTTTCAATAATATTAATTATTGTTAGCAGGTTTCTCAAAGTGTCAACTTATATGAGCTATTTTAAAATGTTTGTTATGGTACTGACTGCTTATAAGATTGTTTTTAAAGTGAAAACTGAATGGTTTTCTGGTGATTCAGGTTCCCAAAATGAATGAGCACTTTGATTTATTGTCATTGTTTCTCAAGTACATTTAAAGTAGATAGTGCACGTCATTCTGTAAATTGTAGGTCTGAACTGTTGTTTATTTTGTTGAACTACACTTCTGTTGCATAATTGCATTTGCCAGGTGGAAGTGAGAGCTGTCTTTTTGAAATCACAACTAATAGTGTCTTGGGAGTTTGCTCCAGCTAAATACTGCCCCAGTTTCTTCATCTCTGTGCATCCAATACGTATCAGTCAAACTCATACAGCAGCTTTCAAGGTTAACAGTCTGCATGCCCAAGGATAAATGGCTTACTTATTTATTTAAAAAAAAAAACAAAACCACCACAAATTTCAGTGAGTGGCAATAGATTCACTGATCATGGGACTTCTGGAGAAAAAAATAAATTTTAATCGGAAAAAATAGTAGGGAGTTTTTACAATATTAAAATCTAAAACTGCATACAGAAAACTGTGACTGTGAAATAGTTTCTTCTAGGTCATATTAGGATGTAAATGTGATTTAAATTAAATCAAGGAAAGTGACCAACAATTATAAAATCCTATTTCTGAAAAATGGAATTTAGGATTTACACTATTTCTCTATCAGACCTTTATGCTATCTCTGTAATAAAAGGTGAAAAGGTGACTTAGGCTATTTAAAAAGGAGGTTATTGCAAATTGAAGATAGAGCTATAATTGGGTCTCCTGCTGATGCAAGTGAAGAAAAAACAATTAGTGGAACACTCTAAGAAAAAAGGCTAATCTCAAAAAGTGGTTGGAAAATAGAAAGTTCTTTCCATTGACATGCTGACACAGATAATGATAATCAAGGCTCTCCTGCAAAAGTTGCCAGACTAGACAACTGGGCTTGTGTGACTGACTTCGCTGGTGCAATGCACTTTTGTTTGTGTAAGTAGTTGCTGTACACATATGTCATTCTGAGGGTTATGTTGTTTTTTTTTTGTTTGTTTGTTTGTTTGGGGTTTTTTTGTTATTGTTCGGTATGTTTTCTAACTAGGAGTATTGTAATTTTGTGTTTTGATGTATTTTTTTCCTTTTTATCAGTAAGGTATAGAGTTCTTGTATACAAAATCATTGAATGCCTACATACAATTGAGATAACTGCAATTGTCTTCATTGAGCGTCTTCCTAGGGAGTTGGTGACTACACCCTGTTGTGCACCTAGGCTGATAAGCACAGGATTTGTATCCAGAGTACTTCTAGATATTATTTGTATGCCCTGATATTCTGTGTTTTCCTTGGGACAAGACTTTAAAGATAGAGCAGGTTTAAGTGCTGCTCAGGCTCTATTTTCCAGAAAAATAGAAGGGTGATCATAACTACTATAGGTGTCATCCAGCTAACTTCAGCTATTCACTTTGGATAGCACTTGAAATTTAGTTCTTGTAGCATCAAGTTCACTGTGCTCTCCTGGTAGCTGGTGGTCAGTTATCCAATGGGTCTTAAATCTGCTATCCCAGTTGTGGTGGTGTCAGCGTGTGAGGTGGCGTACCTTTAGCTGAGCTGCAGTTGTCCCTTGTGTTGCAGAATAGACAAGAGTATCACAGGCATGCTGCAGTTGTTCTGAGAAAAAGCTGCACTCTTCTTGCTGGATTTATACTTAATAATTGGGTTTATATTATTATATCACTGATTTTTTTGCTAGCTTTTTTTAAGGCTAGCCTTATCAATATTTTATAAAAAAATGTTCTTTCCTGAAGTCTCTGTGGGCGGCAAAGGTCAGATACGATGTCAGTCTTTAAATCCACATTTTAATTTAACCTTTATATGCGTAACAAGTGTATAATTCTCCTCTTCCCCCCTCCTCCCCCCCCGCCCTGCCCCACGCCAATGGGAAGCATGATGTGTTGTGTCTTTGCTAAGGTATCTCAAATTCTCTGTTCCTGCCTCAAAATTACTTCTGTGAAATGCTCCACCTGTGAGACTTGTAACTCTTGGGGCTACCGTATCCTTTCATTGTTGTTTGTGGGATGGTGGCTGTGGTGGGGGGAATCCTCAGCATTTCCAGCTTGTGTTCTGAGTTAGAATAAAATTGATTTTGAAATATGACCTTTCCTGTAGAATGGAACTAGTTGAAACTTTAATATCGCATTAGTGCTCGTAAGAGTTGTAAGTGTCAGGGCCATTTGGCAAGCCTGCAAGGCGTTTCTGTCTCTTGACAAGACTCTGAAATTGCCGGGATTTGACAGACAACATGACAGCTACGTACATCACCATGCACAGAAGGATAAGGTCATTTTCCCCTTGGATCAGGAAGCAATACCCTTATGAACCCTGTGTATCGCGCATTGGGAAGAGAGCCTACATACACCTTGGGGGTGGCCAGGGAATTAGTGACACTGAAGCTCTGGGATGTGCTGGTGGGAGCTTAGAATTGCCCTTCTCTGCACCAGCTTGTCTTAACCAAGTTTTTTGTGACTGACTTATAGGTGACAGATAAGCCCAGAATTTATAGAGCATGCATATGTAATGAAGGGAAAAAGAAATCTTTGTGTTCCTCAGTGCAAACTTATACTGCAGTTTACAGATTTATTCTGATGTATCGGGGTAGATGCAGTCTGTCAGGATATAACATATTCAGGCATTTTTCCAGTTCTGCGTGTGTCAGATTTTTTATCATCTGAGCAAGTGCTGATGCCCAGACTGGTACATCTTAGATAGTGCTTTAGTTAGGTGAGTTCTCAGACTTGGAGATGGTTAATCATTGATTGGAAAGTTTGACTTGAAAAAGAATTCTCAGAAAGATGTAATTAGTTGAATGTGATTCCTCACACCCCCACCACACCACCTCCACCCCTTTCTTTTTTGGCCATATGAAGTAACCTGTTGGACTCTGGACCTGGCTACATTGGGCTGTATATTGTAACTAAAAAATGTTTGGATCTGTTAATTTTGCTAATATTGCTGTTTTACTTACCTGCTGGATGTTACTTACTCTTTTGTCTCTGAGCAGTTTCTAGTATCTTGTTTTATGTATTTTGTAGGCTGACTTTACAAGTTTCAGTTGATTGGAAAAAGATTTCTAATTTATTGTAGGATAGTACCATAGTTTATTGATGCATCTCCTTTTAAACAATAGCTTACGTGTTCTTTTTATTTTTATATATATGTATATATATATACACTTCTAAAATGAGGTAGTCGATAATCATCATATCATTTGAATAATGAACTAAAAAACTTAGATTTGTTGGGATGCCCTTTACATGTGGTGATTCTTCAAAACGTATGTTTGCTGTGGTTCAAGTGGGTGCCATCGTCATCCCCTGCTTTGCTGTTTTGTCCTTATTTTTGCTTCAAGAAGGTGGCAAAAATAAAATTCCAGGTTTTGTTTGTGAAGATTCTTCCCAGAGGATATTTTATCAACATGATGAACAAATAAATGAAGCATTTTATTCTCTTAATGGTTCTTGTTTGTAATAACCTATACAAATTGCTCGTGAAGCACTACAGAGCTTAGGATGCTTGGCTGAAGAGGAGTCCTGCTTGAACAAGGAATTCAGGATTTTTTTTATGTCTCAACTGTAGCATCTGGTTGGTTTAGATGCTGTAATTGTGAGCCTTGATTTAATGAAATTTATGAAAAAACCTGATGTACAACTGTCTCTTACAGCAATTTTTGATAACAAGCTTAAATTACTATGATATTTTTAAATGAAAATTTTCTTAGTAGTAGCCTAATTCCCAGGCTGCAATATAATTTGTTTCTGTTTTTTTTGAATTGGAAGTATTTATAAAGATAATAGAAGATGCATTCCTACATGTTTACTTAAAATCAGGATTAAACAAGCATTAAACTGGACCAAATTAAAAGTAAAGATAGTAGAAAGGCGGAGTAGAGATATATTCCAGATAATTATTCTGATCCCAAACTACAGAAAAACTAGTAATAAAGAATGCCATAATAAAAATAACATTAGGCCTTGCAATAAGAGGACTTGCACGTTTTTTTCCATCTGTGAAAACAAGGCAGAAAAGAATGTACACGTAATGATAGGTCATAAGAACTTCCTTGAATTTGCTTGTATAAATCTACCAGTGTCTGGCTGTGTGAGGCTCCCTGTCCATGATATCCCTGACTCCTGAATACAGAAATAAAGTCTTTCCTTTTGTCCATATCAGCTCTCTCTGTCCTTAGGCATCTACTGCAGAAATGAAGACTAGGGGTGATAAGCTGGAAAGTTATTGGAAAACCAGGGGGTTTTATCCTCTTCTGTCTATTGAAGTGATCCTCACTAGTACATTTACTAGTAATTTACTGTGCTTAAAGAAACACAGTAAATGCAGGCTGTCATACTTGCTACCATGACCTCCTTTATCTCCTAGGTTTGGAAGCTTCAGCTTTTATGTTCTTTCAGAATTGTACTTATGAAGAGGATGTGTCATTAATAGGGAATTCTTTACATCTGTATGGTTTTTGTGTGTGTGATATATTAGAGATGTAAAATTATTCCAACTGCTGGGAAGTGTGGTTGGGTTACTGATATTTAGGGCAAGAGTTGAGGCATGTAATATGTGGAAGCGAAGAGGGATAGTTAAACTTTCTGGTGTGTTCTTTACAAGATATTTTGTTGCCAAACCTATTTTCAGCTTCTAAGTGAACTCGTCATCACACTACTAGGAATTTTCCTAACTACTGTAGTTAGAATTTATGAAAGTGTTTCACCAAAAAATGTGGGCTTTGAAATTTTTTTTTTGTTAGGAATTTTTTTGGTAATACTGCTGCAGAAAGTGTTCAGCTTTTTCTTGGCTTCAATCACTTTTTCAAAATAAAATCCCAGACACTGTCTCCATAATTTTGGAATGTTTTCTGAAGTTGAATAAGACTGGAGGGGATGGGGGTTTGTGCTGTGTGCATGCCTACATGCATGCACGCAGATGACAAGGATATGGAGTGAAAGAGAGAGAAGGAAGGGAAATAACAATCCTAGCAATTCTTAATTTTATTGAATTAGAGGAGGAGTGAAAAGGTACAGCTCAGTGTTTTGAGATGGGAAAGAAGATTTCAGACTTTGTCAAGTAAATGTGAAATTCTGTTTGAGAAGACAACTTTTACATTTCAGAGAAGCTGCAGTCGTTATTTGCTCACCAATATTCCCTCTCTCCTCCCCCCAACCCCTTCTTTCAAGAGGATATTTTAAGCCTAAAATATGAAGTGGGGATTTAAAATTCCTTTAAAACACTTTCTCAGCTTTAGTATTGGGAAATTGGCTCATAAACGTATTCACTGAGTTCACTTCTACTTAGGATCTCTGTGTCACTCTTTTGCGAGTTTGGGCTTCCAAATGAGTTTTTTTGTTAGGTTTTAGGACTCCTATGGGATAGATCAGTTTAATTTATAGTCTCTAAACTGTGCTAAAGGGAAAATGAAGTAATCTATTGCTAATAATTAAAAGCTAGTGATTATATGGTATTTACACACCCCCCCCCAAAAAAAAAAAAAAAAAAAAAAAAACAAAAACAACAACCCACCCTAAACCAACCAGACAGACCTCAAACAAAACCCAACCTAACGGCATCTCTGCAAAGAGGTGCCTCATGAGTCAGATCTGCATCTTGTCAGCCTTTAGTCTGTATAGTTGCCAAGAAAATGATTTTAAGCTTTTGCAATAAAACCACAGCTAAGTGCCATTTGGACATCGTGAATTTGAACAAATATATCTCATCAGAGGTATATGGAGACCTGAAATTCTATTTTATAGAGATTTTTAGGATTTCAAAGCTCATTCCCGTTCAAAACTAAAAAAAAATGTGAAAGTTACAGAGTGTTTTTAGTTACTGTTTAAAAGTTGCAAAAACATTTGGTTTAGCTTTATGTAATTCAAATTGAAAAATAATAAAAAAGTAAAGATATGATGTAACAGCTTCAGCTACTTTCCTACTCCTGTGGTTTTTTTCCAGTGCATTTGCAGTGATATTAGTGCAATTTTATAACATAAACTATAGATAGATAGGTTGTTAAATCTATTTCCTAATGGAAATCTGATGAATCCTCTTCTAATGCTTTTACTCTAAATGGCAAATAATGCGCTTTAGGTGTATGTACACATTACATTAAATGACCCCAAAGCTTGTTGACAATGTTTGAACAGAAGTCCAGCTGTGACTTTTAATTATTATTTGTGAATTCAAACGTGCTATTGGAAAGATCAGCAGCATACACTGAAAATCAATTCTATATTGACAGTATACATGAACATGTTATGGATCTATACACACCTGTGTGTGTATAATATATGCAAATATCAATATATATTTTCTGTCCTTAGAAGTGAAATTATATTCTTATTTACATCTTGAAATAGAGTGCGTCTATCTAGTTTTACGTAAGCTGTATGACAGACTGTAACTTTAGAGAAACACATTTCATATTTACATAGTCATCTTTTTCTGAAGGTTTAAAAGATACTTTTAGTGCTCTTTTGCACTCAGCTGGAGAGGCTCAAAATTTCTTTTCAAATAAAAGTAAAGTAAATAATGTTATAAGATTGTATGTTTAGACCATAAGATAGGAGTGAACGAGGGCATTTAATAGAGGATGGGGTCAGGATTAGGTTTACTGCATTGTCTTTTTAAGATGGTGCTTTTAACCATTAAGTGAATTGGACATACGGCTGAGGTAGCAGGAATATTCCTAGAAAAATATATCAGTTTGCTATGGTCCTGCATTTCACATGTTCTACATAGGTCTTGAAGATCTTGATAACTTACTGCATATGTGTTTCATTAAATGCTTTATCTTTTGCGCAAATCCCCATTTTCAGTGTAGAACTAAGCAGAGTTTTCTAGGGCAGTCTGCTGGAATTTGAACTTGGAGCAGAGATGCTATTTCTTATAGTGATGAACAGTTGTTGCTCTGGAGTGATGGACAGAGGCTGTCAGATCCAAATTCACATCATTTTTGTTAAATCAGGTTAATAGTGCAACTATTAGGGTGTTCAGTCTTATATGAAATTCAGTGTATTTACGCTCTTCTCAGTTCTCATTGTATTATTGAAAATTATCTGTAGTGAGCATGACTAATGAGGCCACTACATGGATAAGGTGATTCATATTCTTCAGACTTAAGCTCAGCTCTCTGCATGCTTAGAGACAGAGAGGCTCTTGATAATCAGTTCACCTTCTTGAGTCTTTTTCCAATAACTGAGGAATTTTTATCAAAAGGAGTTACTTAGCAAGACTCATGACTGGGAAACAAAACTGTGTTTGTGCACAGTGTGATTTCCCAGAAATCAGTAAGTTAAACTTCTGTCTCCAGGTTGTTTGTTTTTGATGTTGTTTCTTTTTTTCTGAAGATGTTTTGGTAGATGTTACAGTGGCACTGTGCATTCGGATGGCTTATTCTGCACTGCTCCTGAGCTGGTGCCCCAAGCTAGACCAGGAAGCGTTCATGCCAAATGCTGCCAAGTATAAGCTCTGTCTGTCCTTAGGAGTCCATTGAAAAAATGAAGATGACTAGGGCTGAGAGGCTGGAAAATATTTCTTCCATTTAAAAGGTAGGGTGGTGTCTTGCCTAAGGACATGCTTAAGGGTCTGTGAGAGAGATAAGAACTAAACTCAGATCTCCAGGGTCTCCAGCCAGTGCTTTAATCATGAAATCATTTTCCCCTCTGAATGATTCGCACCACCCCCCCACCACCTTCTGTGATGCCTTACTTGTTTGCTGCTGAATGAACTGAGAAACTTCTGTGGCAGCATATACCCATATTTTAGAAGAAAAATAAATGGACATTGAGAAGCTTTCCCCCTTATTTCCAGACTGTATACATTCTTATCTGTAATCTACTTGCATTCCCTACAACAGTGGGTTTTTCATCCTGTAGGACTGGAACCTTTTTTTTTTGTGTGTGTTTCTATTTTTCTTTTTCCTAATGCACATGCCAGTGCTGGCACGAGGGACACAGGAAAAACAAAAGAAGAATGTAGTAATTCAGAAATCTATGAAATCTCCAAGGTACAGAGTGCAAGAAAGCATCTTCAGGTTTTGCCTGGGTCATGCAGTTGAAATCTGGCAGCTGTTCTACTGTTCTAACTCTGCAAAGATGTTACAGTGTGTTTATTCTAACATAATTTTATTATACTATAGATATATTTCAGAGAAAACGTTTTGTTCGCTAAGTTTGTGGTAAAAATATCTTTTTCTCCTTTATTTAAGCCCAAACTGGGGTGGGAGAGGGGGAAAGGGAAGCACTACGATTGTGTTGGTTTTTTATAATCTGCATGTAAGCTAGACTTTCAGCTGTTTATCATGCCTTCGTTCTGCTGATTTAAAGAGTGTGATACTGATTTATGCTAGCTGTCAGAATGACCATTTCATATCACCATGTCATCACACACGTTGTCAACAAAAAATGTCGCTCCTAATTTTAAAATGTTAGGGAAGTACTGGTATTTGGGAGGTACTGATTAAAAACCAAATTGGGCCAATTGAGATGGCAGCGTGTGTGCTGGATGATGCGAAATGTTTGTGATAGCAGGTCTTAATGTTGTAAGAGAGACCATAGTGGCTGCAGTAAAGGAAGGAAGTAATATCTTCCCCAGCAGTAAGCAATCGGACTGCTGAGCAAACAGTTCTCCCTGGAAGGTAGGGCCCTGATCTAACAAGCACTTGAAAATATAATTTGTCCTATTGTCTTCAGTGGAATTTTGCACATGTTCAGTGCTGATAAAGTTTTAAACTGAGATTTCATTGAAACAGATTTGTCCAGAGCAAAATACTAGTATTTTTTTTCCCTCGTGAGTTCATTTGCTTTATTTTCCGCCTTTTTTCTCCACCAAAACTATGTGGTATAAATCATTTGTGCTTGCCCTTCCAGCTGTACCTTTTAATCTCAGGAATAGTTTCTTTATCTTTTTAGGTGTTGGAACATCAATTTAAAATGCAGTTACTTACTCAGAACATAAATTCTGTGTAAGTCATACCAGCTGTTTAACCTTATCATAATTTTCTTAGTGTTGGCCTATAATCTTCAATTACCTGTAGCAAGCATTTTAATTTCCTTTTTAAAAATGCCTTGGCCTTGTTGCCTGGAGATGATACGTACAGTGAGGACTGTCCATTACCCGAGGGTCCCTGGCTGTTTAGTTCCGCTTGTTTGGACTTGCACAGTTTGATGTTGTGCCAAGGTGTATCATTTACTTTTGTCAACAGTGAAGCATGGGGTAGCACTTGGTTTGTTAGCACAGTTAAAAAGATACAAACACCATCGTTCATTTTATTCCTTGTGCCTCTATCTGTTTGTTCAGGGCACAGCGAGTTGTACTAGAGATAAGGCTGTGTCTAGCCTGAAATCCCTGTTTTATTTCACTGTGTAAGATGAGTTCAGGTGCTTCCATTGCTGAAAAGCAGGAGGAGGGAGTACGAGTGCCTCGTTGTGTGCTGTGTGACTACTACAGGCTTTAACAGTAGCCTCCGAAGAGTATTTCCAAATACACTGTGGTCCTCAGTGGTGAGGTGAAGAGGCAGAGTACTTGTATCGCTTATCTCCTGCGTCTTCCCCCCGCATTAACACTCTGCTAACATACGAGGGTTGTCCGCTGAGGAAGATGTTAACCTTTGTGTGCTGGAGGAAGCAGACGTTGCATTGCAGTCAGCGGAAACCTGAAAATTAATTTAGGTCATGTCAGCCTGAAACTTGTTTTATAGCATTTAGGTTTACAAAGGTAGCTTCATGCGGTATCTCACTGATAGAGAGTTCATGAGTGATATGAAAAGCCTGGCTTGTCATGCCTTCCACCATTTTGACAGCTGATCTTTTGCTTGTTTTATTATTACTTTCATGGTAGTTGTTGAAGGGTGAAGGGTTTTAAACACTTCCCTAGTTTCCTGAGAAATATTTATGCCTCTTATGGGCCTCTTACGAAATGAAGAAGCAGAGGTCAGAAGCATTCTGGGAAATGGTATATGGAGGCAATAGTAAGCTATATGTACACAGTAATGTATTTGTTTTTTAAGAAGTGATTTATGTATCTGAGATGTTTACTTTGGGGAACTGCAGTTACCTTGCAGAATTACAAACAGAAGAGAAAATGTGAGCCTTTATGAGCATCAGCACTTTAATGCTACTCAATTCAGAAGTGTGGTTTAGTGTCTACAGGATTGGGTGTCTAGATTTTGCACAGAAATATTTACAATAGAGTGTGCTGAGAAGAGAGGATTATTGAAAAGATTTTTGCTGAAAATAATACATTTTTCTTTGTGTCAGGAAGAAGGGACTTCTATCTTTTTCTGGCATCTGATTTTTATATAGACCTGAACATCTTTCTGGTTTAAGTTAATGCCTTGACTGCCCTTGAAGTGGACTGAAATTAACATCTATTCTCAAGAACATGTTCCTAAGACTAAGAGACAAATGGAGATGCATTTGAATGAAGGCATATGGCCTATCACCACTGTGAACAGGTCAAAATCTTGCTTAACACCTTTTTTGAGGAGTGTGAGGAAACTAAGTGGAAACGCACTGTTTGAGGGGGTGCCAGTGTTTTATACAGAATATACGGAGTTGTCAGCCTGAAGTCTTGTCTATTATGCAAAGGTAAAAGTAGAAAAATCATTATATTCAGTTTCTTGAGCACTTTTTTTTTAAGGGGAAAAAACCTTTTCTCTTTGGTTGTAGTAAGTTTAATTTAGGCATTGGTGTCTGTGTGAAAGTTCAGGATTTACCAAAAAGAAGAAAAAGGAAAATAAAAAAACCCAAACACCCCAATCATCACCTAAAAGACACGTGTTGGAAAAACACCCTTCAAGGAAAACAAAGACTTCCCTGCCTAGTTCTGCAGTGATTGCAGCCTCTGTAAGAGCAGTGTGTAAAAGGAACGTCTTTGGAGAGATAAAATTGCTTGGATCTAGGGAATGTCATGTCACACTTTAATTTGTGGCGTTCTGAGTCTACTACCCAGTCCTTTGGAAAGTTTCTACTTTTCTTTTAAATTAGATGGATATATAAACCAGAAGGCAAACACACCTTTCTCACAGCTTGAGTGTACTTGTGAAAATTTTTGCATTCACGGAAGTAGTCTTAGTGAAAACTGTCAAACCTATTCATGTGACTTGATGTTCCTGCCCTGGACTTGGATGGTTTAGTGTCAAGGAAGCAAATGTATCAAAAAAGGAAATTAAGTCTTTGAAAATAATAGTTTCCAAGCCTTTGCGAGCAGACATCATGTATCATTCCATCTCTGCCCTGCTCTAATTGATTTAGAAGTGTTAGGCATTTAGTGAGTGGGAGTTTATCATTTATTGAAATCAATCGCTCTCTGCAAGCTGGCTTTCTTCTCCCTGGCAGCCAGTGAAACTCTTCCTCCAAACGCTGAATGGCTCTGGGCTGAACGAGCCCGGCGTTGATTGCATAACATGGTAACAGCCCTGAAACATTGCTGTTATAGATTGACCTCATCTGACCTGGAAATGCCAATCCATTAGAGAAAATAGTGCTCGCCTCTGACAACAAATAAATGTAACCCCTGCAGTAGGGCAGAGCAGGCTAGAAAAACAGCGAAGCGCTTTCCCATGGTAATTGTTTCACGGTCTGGAGCACAAATATTTTGAATGTCCTCTAATGAACAGTTGTAATTAATATGCATATGGTTATGTTTTAATAATAACCATATCTCATAAAAATGCCTCTCTGATATTCCTGTACAACTTGTAGAGTAATTAATGTACTTGGTCTGTTACGAATTAAAAAAACAAACTGTGGAACATCATCTTGTTCACTATGTATTTTACAGAAACCCTGTAGATTTGATGAAACCTGTCAGATGTCAGAGAAATTGCCATATTAACTACAATTTATGGTTACACAAGGAACTTTTATGGCTGACAAAACGAAGGATAGAAAATATACAAGTAAAGTTAAACAAAAGAAAGCTGTGCTGCATTGTTTTAATGTGATTGTGACCTCTAAGAAAATACTCTGAATTTTCAGAGCTCTCTGAACTCATATATTGCAATTGACTCAGGGCCCTGAGAAACTAAATCGCTTTTTCCCTGTGTTTTGGATACAGTTATAGCAAAGGCATACGTTTCGTCAGCTGTGTGCAGCAGGGGACTGTGCCGCTGTGCTACAGTATATGCATTTTCAGTACAGGCTTAATGGCTCTACGGTCAGTGTCTTGCCTCTTCATTAATTTTGGTAAGCACTTTTAAAAAACAGTCTAGAGGGGAAGGGGGAAATAAGAGAAATGTCCCTACGTAGCATCACTCTGAATTGCTGGTATTATGCAGAGCAAGAACTGTATTCCAAGAGCACCCTAATGGCTCTAAGGGGTTAAGGCCAAATCACTGTTTTGTCCCCTTCTTTTTAATAACAAGAAAGAACATAGAAATACTGTATATACTACAGAAATATCACTGAAGAAATTTTCTTGAAGCTGCATTTTCAGTTTATATGCTGCCTTTCTGCCTTCTCAAATGTAGGGCTCCCTTGTTTCAGCAGCATGCTCCCTTGCGTGTCTGGCTACGTTTCATTTTTGTCTGAAACTGTGGAATACCCTCTGCAGTTACCAAGGGTAGGTGGTGGTTGTTCGCCTTGCACCCCAAATAATCCTGTTCTGTTTCACTGCTTTTATGTTCTTTATCACTCTGTTTTCCCGTGTTATGTTTAGGTTGTGTAACTTTTTCTGTTTGTTTCATGCTGATTTATCAGGTAGTGATTGATTTCTATTAGACTACAATACACTTACATGTTTTCTAGCTTTAATTATATAATTTGTATACATTATTTATTTTATTATCTTTTTATATTAAATTGATTTATATTTATATTTATATAAGCTTATATTACACACTAATATATTTATATTAATATATTAAATATAAGTTTATATTAAAACCTGGATCTTTTCTGTACTACTACTGCAGCAGAAGAGCTCTGCATTTCCAGGTTGCCCATTTGCTAAAAGAAAAGAGAAATCAGGTAGCATACTTGCAAAGTAATGGAATTATTGCCATGTAAGGAAAAGTTTTTAAACCCAGGAACTACATCCTGTCTTTCACTTTTTAGGAATATTATGACAGCAGTAAATACTGAATCTGCTTTGTAAGGAGTATCCTTACTACTTTTTTATGTTGGGTGTGTGTTATATAGCCTGTGCCTCCTATCTAGACAGTTGTATGAGAAGCGATCCTGTAGGTCTGTAAGTCTCCATTAAATTAAATTCCTTGGGGTTTTTTTGGATAGTATGATGGAATTTATTACAAAAATATTTGCTTTTCTATCACATATTTTAGACAGGCAGAAAAATGGCTCTGAATTACTTTACAAATGTTTTTCAAAGGTAGCTGTATATATTAAAAAAAACCCCAAAACCATAGAAGATCGATAGATGTCACTAAATGTACCAGCTACACCTAGATTAAGAAATTTCTGAGCTGAAAATACAGGAAGGCATATAAAATGTACGGTGAGATATGCTAACATCACTGCCTAATTTCCCATGCTCTAGCCAAGGCCTTTTTTTTTTTTCCTTCTTAATCTTTTTATGTGGTCCTTTACCTGAAACAGACTGTATTCCTATATTGCACTTATAAATCTACTCTGCATTTCCCATCTTGGAGTTTGTTTTTCTCCCTACAATATGGACAGTTCATGATTCAAGGTATCAAGGAAAATTTTTCCTCTATCCCTTGATTCCAGGGGGTCTGTCTCTCAATATTAATACTTATAAATATTTCTTTTGGTATTTTAGTGGTACTTCTAAAATTGAATATGTAGGCGTAGGCTACTGATACTGCATTTAAAAATTCCAGCCTTTTCAAATGGGTGCTGATTTGTATTGTAATGGATTTATAACTTTTCTTTATTAAACCTCTTATTTGGGGAAAGTGGTGAAGAATTTTTCTCACCTATAGTTTGGCTAATGAGGACAACCCAAAGCACAAAGGTATTTTTACAGTGGAAATGACTGCTAGAGTCAGCAATGAAGTATTTATGATATACTGTTGGCAAACAGTACTGAGCAGATGCAGATGTAATTGTGAGGTTTGAACTGTACCTATAATTCATTACAAGATGCATTTTGGTGTTATATTTTTAGAAATATGAAGTACAAGTACTTGTCTGTGTGTGGAGCCTGTCATCTGAAAGCATGCGATTTGGACCTTGACCTGAAGGGAAGCCCTGTACGGAATGCACTAGGATTTCTTGTGCCCAGTGCAAGTCTGTGGGGAGCTGGTGCAGCTCCCAGCCCCTGAAGGAATGTGAGCTAGATACTTTTATCAGGGATAATACAATTAACTGGTAATACAGGAGCAATAGAGGGTAAGTTCGAACAAGAGATTTAACTTGAGTCAGGATTGGAGAAGGGGAAAGTGGATCTCTCTCCAGTGATTCCTATTGACTGTTCTGATAGATTGATGCAGAGAGATTTATTTTAACAGTGTCAAAGATGTCACTTTGTGGTCACAGTGGGTCTAATGTTGACTTATCTAGTACTTGATTTGGATTGGCATCATGGTTTTAATTCTGTCTAACCTTAAGCACCTACGTAAGCCTCCCAAATTAGGAGCTCCCTTGCTCTGTGGAGATGGTGGAAAGAAATAAGGTTGGTCAGTAGCTCCCTGGGTTGAGATGCCTCCTGTAGGGAGCCCAGGGTGATAGGCTTCTAACTTAGGCTCCAAACACTTCAGAAATTATGAATGTGACTCCAAGTTGTGGCAAGACTGCAGGGCAAAAGCAGATGTGAAGTGTAGTCAGAGAGCACGATGTGCTGGCCATCTTGGCAGGAGAAAGTGCCAAATTCAGCCTTTCTGTATTTCTCATGCTGGATTTCCTAGCTGAAAAATAAGCATCTTTTATTTTACAGCAAATATTTCAAGCAAATGACATCAATCCCCATCTGAGACTGCCCTGGGGCACAAAAATAACATAAGGGAAATGTTTGGCCAGCATCTTTCATGCTGAAATAAACAGTATCTAAACAAATATTTCTGTATTGTTTCTAAAGACAGACTCCGCTAGACAAATCCTGTTACTAGAGTGCTGGAATGGGAGTAAGGCAGTCTGCTAGCTGGGTCTCCTCATTCTCGGCAGCAGATGAACCAAGTCTAAGAGCTGCTCCTCTTTTCTCCCATGAGGTTTACAGTCCAAACAAGCAGGGCTTGTTCACCCTGGCATAAACTTTTTTTGCACTGGGGTCATTGAAAATACCTGGCTGACCGGCCAATCCGGTTCTGAGTAGTTCAAGTTTGTGTCCATTAGATGTGAAACAGTTATTACATCTTTTAATACACAAATAGAAAAAAAAATATGTTTTTTACAACTTTTGTCTTTAACTACAGGCATTTGTAGACATTTTTAGGAAAGCTGGCCATGAAAATATATTCTGTATTTGCACAATGAATAGGATGTTTATCTTTTTAAAATGTTTTCTGTGAACAGCTTAAAAAATTGAAATCACTTTTGCAATTTAGAGGAAAAGTGAACTATTTATTTAAGTACTTAATCCGTTGTGCATCAAGGCACTTTAATGATTCAGACAAGAAACAGACCTGAAACACGACAAATGTGGTGAGAATAATACGTGAGGAAAAACTTGATCTCATTTACTTTTATTTGTGAGGTGGAAGGAAAAAGTGGTTGAAATCTTCTAGGTTAATGGAATTCTGAATGTTATCTTATGTGACCATGGTATCTTGAAGAACAGATTAGCAGTTGGCCGGATCAGTTTGCTGGCAAAGCAGCAGAATTCTTGAACTTTGAATATCTTTGGTTGCATACCAGGAGGAGACATGTTCCAACTGCAAATTGGAAGTCAACTGCCCCAAGCGACTGTCCTTTCACCACTCCAACAGGCCAACAGACCAACCAGTTAGCAAGAACTGGTGATAAAAAATTGTTTTAAGGAGCAAGATTAATCATCAGCTACAGCAAATGTTGTTTGGATCATCAGAGAGAAATGCTTTTGTCTGTGCTTTTGCAATTTTATCCGCTTTGGCTCCCCAGAGCTTATTTTGAAGCCATGCAATTCCTAGCATTTTTTTTTTTTCTGAAGAGTTTGCGCTACAAGCCTTGTCTGCTTGGTCACCCCTTAAGGAGAAAGAATGCCTCTCCATATGTCTTAAGCAGAAGGCAGCCTAGGCTGACAGATAGGGAGGAAATGATGTATTCCAAGAAATGCTCAGTCCATGGCAGTATAATGATTTAGGGTGGGGGGGAATGACTACACAAAACTTGAGACAGATATGAATACCAAGGAAGGACAGGACCCCTGCCTATCCCCAGAGACAGGATCTACAGGCGAGGCTGTGTATGCATAAAGAGGATTTAAACAAAACAACCAACAAAAACAAACACTTGAGGAGCAAGAAGTTGAACACTTTAAAGAAGGAAGTTGTAGGCAGTTCAGTTGTGTGGAAACTGCAGTGGTTTTACTGTCTCCTTGTAAAACAGCTCAGAAACATTCAGGAAGTAGTAGATAGAGTGGAAGAAGAAATCAATGGAATTTAATGGGCAGCAGGGGCAAACAGGATTTGAGATCTGGATCTAATGAAAAATCTATTTGGGTATACGTGTGCAAACTCAAGTGTCTGTGTGCATGTTAATGTATTGACCTATTTTGTGCATAGTAAAAATACTTCGGTTAATGAAATTCTCTCTGTGATACCGGACTATTACAGACAGGGTAGTGATTTGCAAATAACTAATCAGGTATAAACCTGATCGACCCACAGCTGCTGCACCTCCAATATGATATCTGCCTTGCTGTGCTTAGCACTTCTGATAAGAACCCAGGAAAGAACCCAGGCCTGTTTGGCAAAGAGCAAGGGAGAAGTCTTCATTAGTTCTCGGTCTCCAGCACATTCTAGAATATGTTTCAGCCATAAGGCTGCAAATTATCTCACAAACCTGCAGCTGATGCTGTGTTTCTGGCCCTCTGAGTTAGCAGCATAGAAAAAACAAACAGAAACTCTGATCTTTATGTAACTAAAAGGGGTTAGACTAAAGATAGCCTGCCTCAGGCGTCCTCCTTGAGCCACTCAGATTTTGTTTTCTTCTTTTCCCTGTTTTCTACTGATAAACAGTATTTCCCATTCTGTTTCCTTCGATTGTTTTCAGCCTCATCCATGCTTGCGTCCCACTTCATGCACTGCCAAAAGACTAATCACCTAGTTTTTGGAGAACTCAAATGACTTGAAAATTATATCTAATTCATTTGCAGGAACGAACACCGATGTTTGGGTTCAGTCTTGCTGAGAGGTGCTCTGGTAGTGCATTTTCACCATCCTGTGCTATAGACATTTCTCCCACAGTGTCCCTCAAACACTTCCTCCCCAACACTGGGATGGTTTCCCAAGAAATAGTCTTTTGCTGGCTTAACAAATGCAGTTAGGTCAGTAAGAAGCGCTGCGAGCAAGAGTGCTGACATGGGGCAAAGGGCTTAACTGAGGTGTTGGGAAGGCACAATGCCACAAGGGATGGAGGAGACAGACCTTCCCTTTTGGTGGCCGTGGACTGTTACCATCTAGCTGAATCGCTGGTATTTGTCCTTATCAGCAGTGTATTAATTTTGTGTTTAGCTGAAGTGGAGAAATACATGACCCAATTGCTTTGCAATAGCAAATGGCATTTACTAGGTATTTGTCTATATCAGGATTCACTGTGACTTGATACATGCCTGTAATTCCTTGGTTCACTTCAATCTAGTCAATATAAGCAGACAGTTCATGCTACAAAGATAGTATGGGCTACAAAACAAATGTTTTACTTCATTTAGCAGGTTAAAAAATCAGGACATGACAATGAGATTAAGATCCCACAAAGCTATAGGTCCTCAGGCATCTGACAGGGAAATAATGTACTGCTTTGGACCAGTCTATAATCTGTCAGCCGGGAGGTTTTCTGTTCACTGTTTTTACCTGGTTTGGCCAGTTGTGAGGGAACATAACTTGTAGAAGGAAAGAGAGACACACTAGGTTGACAAAAGCACTAGCATTTTTGATTATCCATAAGTCTGTCCCTCTGTTGTTTTCTCTGGATTTTTTTGAAGGGTATTTTTGCTGAAATAATAAGGAAAAGGTAATTTTCCATTTTCAAGCCATTTGCTCACCCTTCAGTCTCCCTGATTAACTGTACTAAATTCTACAGGACTTTGCAAAAAGCTGGTGTTGGGGAATAAAGCTTCCCATAGGCTGAACCAGATGTCTTCCTCAAATCAGTGGGAATATCACTGTGAAGAATGTATTGAATGTGGCAAGGTCTTGACATCCTGAGAAGAGTTAGTGAGAAACATTCATCTTTTCCCATGATTTCCACCATTATTAAGAGTTCCTCATATGTTCGTATATAGCAGTACTAACAACCTAGTTGTGTTTTTATTCTGTCTCGTCTCTGATTACATTCAGCCCTCAGGCAAATCTTTATACCCAGTAAGTCTTCTGTCATACTATAGAAATCTTTGTAGCAATAGATTGTAATGAAGATTAAGTTGATGGGTTCATGAGTGATTTATTATAAATTACTGTGCAGTAGTTTATTCCCCTCCCCCCCCCCCCCCCCCAGACACACACATACACACAATACTCCCTGAGTAGTGAAAGAATTATGTGAGTATGGTCTCAGTGCAACCTTTCAGAGAAACGAGGAGGGTAAAGTAACTCAAAAGTGTCCTCTGCTCTTTAATACCTTTTCAGAAGGCTTGCGTGGAGATGGTGGGGTTATCTGCTTTGAATTCTGGAGAAATGCGTTACAGTAGCACTCCAGCATGGGATGATACAGACCTATGTAGGAACTGTACATAAGTGGAGGAATACAAATTGGCTTCAAGATGAAAGCTCTTAAATCTGTTCTCTGCTTCTCATGCTGATTATCATGGCCCCAAGGCATAGTTACAGAGGAGAGATGCACTCAGGAGGATTACTTCAGAATTTCCACAAATCATTACTGATTATGTATCTGTATTTTTAAGTGTTTATGGATGGATGATTGATACACTAATGATGTACCTTCTGGAATTGTATAAAGAGGAACAAGACTTGGCTTGCACATGGATTTTCATTATTTTACTTTTTACAGTCCGTGTGGATCCTGGTTTATATACAGTAGCTACATTAATGCATTTAGGAAGGTTTTCACATGCATATATACATATATATGCATATTTTTGCTGGATAGGCACCTTAGAATTTTCCAGTCATTATTATGAAATGCAATATAGCCTGTAAAGCTCATTCTGAAAGGATATCTATAATCAATTAACTGATTCTCTAGAGCAGCCTTAATATGTTGTTTTAATTAAAGCCACATTTGAAAGCAGAGCAAGCTACTGCAGAACTCATGCAGCAGTTGCTGGATGTCTTGCACTGCTGTTTTGCAGACAGGGTTTCTCCAGTTGCATGAACGCTTTATGTAGTACTGTTTCACCATTCTAATTGTACCTGTAGGAAAAAAAGGACAAATGAAAAGAATGATTCCAGAAGAAATAGAGCATTGCAGTAACCTTCTGAGAAAATAAGATGAGAGCTGCTTATGTTATTACAGCAAAACCAAGCAGATCAGTCTTTCAGGACTATCAGAGACTTCTAAGGTCTGTGCTTAAAATAACCTACTGCAAAACTGAAATCAAGAGACATGTACAGTGGGAAAAATAATATTCAGTGAGACTAGAAAATAAAAGCAATATAGGCATGTACGTACAGCAGAGGTGTCTATTTCAATATCAAGCATCAGTAATCACTGCTGATAGTATCCCTTTGATAAAAATAATAATTCTTTATCTGTCATTTGATAAATCTACGTTTATTGGTTAGCATTTCAGTGCGTGTAATTTGGCAGAATTTTATTACACTGAATCTGCTATACAGCTGTTGAAGGTCATCGCTAGAGTCAATAATTTACACTAGAAAAAACTATAGTGTTTGTACTTAAAATCTTGTGGTGGGTTTTTATGCTTCTAGCCTTTTTTTCTATGGGAAAGATTTGTGCCATACCTGCAGTTTTGAGTTGAGTTTCTGTAGTTGTTAGCTACAGAATTTTTTCTTTCTATTCTGATGGTAAACAGAAATGATTTAGTGTGGATAAATACTTTAGGTATAAATTAACCTGTTTGTCACTCTCATGATATAATTTATAATTTATTTTCATGCAATGAAGGATTTACCTTGTTGGAAGTTAATAATCCATTTTCTGACTTACCTTTTTTTTTTTTTTTTTTTTTACTGTTTCTGACAGTAGGAAACGCTAACTTTAGAAACTCTAAAACTCTTCTGATTGTTTGGATTGTTTGAAGACCTCAGGGTGTTGGGGAAGATGAAAATGAGGCATAGTTGCATATGGTTTAACACAAATGTCCAACGGTTTTAAAGGGCAGTGATCTTTTCTCCATAAAAACATACATGAATTTTCTAAATCTCTTCTGGTTGTTGAAGAATGGTAACCATCAGTTTCCATACCAAACTTTGGAAACAAATCTATTGAGAGTGAGAGAGATATGAGATCAGATCACTAACTATTTAGCTATTTAAGATGCATATTTTTGTTAGTAATCTGGCATTTTAATTGCACTTACAGGTGGATGTCTACTGAACAGATTTTTGTCCCCTGTCCCCCTGCAGTGTAACTCGGTTGGGGGAATTTGAGGTGGGTTTTTTGGGGGTGATGGTGTTTATTTATAATATTTTTCTTCTGTTTGGTGTAAGGAACATAAAACCAAAGCTGGGAAAATGAAAGGACTGAATGACTGTTCTTATTCTTGGACCAAGGGGTTTACATTTTGTTTGTGTGCTAGTAGAGCAAAATTTTCCACACTAACTGCAGGGTTCATTTTACTGGACTTTATTAAATAATCGAAATTCTTCTGTGGTTGGAACTTGTTCGCATCTTCAAAGAATTCTTTTTGGAAGAATTGAATGTTGAAGTACTAAACTACAAAGCAATCTAAGTGAATTAATGGACTTTATAAGCAGATTGAAAACCCATAAGAGGTGATGGTAAGATTGTTGCTGGTTTTAATCATCTTGGATCAGGCTTTTATGTTCCTCCATAGTTGAAAAACAGACTTGTGCGAAAGCATTGAAGTATAGTAGCCTGCGAGCATTCAACGGCTGCAGGCCATGGTGGAGCTAGGCACCGTGTGCATCCTCCCCTTTGGCATGCATGCCGTGTTGGTGTGGAGGAGGATACTTGCTGTGGATGAAGACCTGTGCTATGCTTTAGCCAGTCTGCACCCTGCCAGGCTGCGATTACATGACAGCCACGCTTCTCCCTGTCAGGTGCCCAAAACAGTTCCCTTCTGTCACCTCGTGTCTCTCAAGAAGTAACCTGCTGCAAGGCTCCTTTAGAGGTAACCTGTTGTCCCCCCTGCTGCCCCTCATTCTGGTGAGTTTGCCAGGCGTGCTGGTTTTGGGGCTGCTGGTATCTGTGCGTTGGGTGGGAATTTCAAACGGAATGACCAGCCCCTGAAAGGAAGCGACAGGACTTGTGTTCGATGTGTAGCCAACGTGGAAATCAACCCAACGAGTGGTCTGCACATTCTAAGTATATCATGAGAGTGATTAAATTCCTGCTGTGTATAATAATTGCTGTATTGACAGAATAATGGAGTAAGTGAATTTGTGCTTCATCTGCTGTATAAACCTGGGGAAAAAAAAAAAAAAAAGTGCTTTGGGAATGAGAGTATTTTTGTACTTATATTTAATTTGATACCACTCTTAGTAAATGGGTCAGTGATCTGAGGTATTGTATTCTTGGCATTAAGAGAAGTGCTGTATGCTTCAAAATGTATTAGCTTTTTTTCCTGTGAAAATCACACTACTTTGTTTTCTCTGGCTTGAAAGTTTGTGGTTGTACACTTTTTTTTTTTTTTTTTTTTATGTTCAAAATTTTGGTTTGTCAGAAGCAGGAAAGAAAGTGAAGTAACATCCAAGCTGTTCTTTGAAAATACACAAATAAATTGGAGAATAAGAATATGCTTTTCAAATGGTTTGATCTTGGTGGGGCTCTGATATATCCAGCAGAGCCTGGGTTGTGCTAACATGAATTTTCCAGCATCCTTATTTTGCTTCTGTTGAAAACATTGGTCACTTTAAAGTGAATTCTGTGGGAGCTGAATTGAAGAACACTGATAGATTTTGGTACCATGAGAGAAAGTTCGTTTAATGCTTCATGCACAATTATGTAGACCAAGAAGTTCTAAAATTTCAAAAAAATAATTTCCAGATCAGTACCAATAAATATCAGCTTTGCTGAAATACCTAAATGCCTTGGAGATTTATCCTACCCTGAAATGAAACAGAGCTGGACAATTTTGAGCTAGACGCAATGAAAATTCCTTGCAGGCTGTTAGAATTAACATGTTTTGTCAAAACAAAAATGCTGAGATTAAACAATGTGTTTTCATTCTCATTTGGTATTTCAGATTTCTTCACAATAAATGGTGTTTCCAAATAAGAAATAACATTTAAAATAGCGTATGGCAGGCGTGAAGGTCCAAAGTTAAAGAAAACAAGCTTAAGCCCCAAACTGGTACTGTTCAGGCAGAACCGTTAACATGGACAGCTGAAGAGCGGACGTGCAGGCAGATCTGCAGGGCAGGGCTGCATGGAGGAGCTGGGGGCGCTGAGCTCGCAGCAGCAGGCAGAGCAGGGGAGCGCGCTGGACAGCTTTGACTGCTTGGCCTTCGGAGCTGCTGCTTGATTGCCCCCAGCCTCAGCCTTTCTGTTTGTTTCACTGGGAAGATGCCTGTTTTGTTGCATAAATGTGAGCCAGGAGAGAAGTGCTGCCTTGTTTTTTAGAGGCCGCTTTAACTGCCTGACCCTGGCATTTGCGTGGACAGAAGATTCATGCCTTAAGTAGGGGCTGCTAGTGTACTAATTACGTAGTGATGGCAGTCTTTGTATAATAGCAATTTTCACTCAATTACTCAGAGCACAGTGTCACTATTATAACCCAATTAATTTTAAAAATACATCCTAATTTAAAAGAAGGCAATATGTTGCATTTCTGCAAGTTATCTATAGTGTTGTGATGGTTAATTTAGCTAACTCTCTTTAGAGTTGTATTATACAGTGATGCAAACCAGTGAAAAATAGCATGACAAAAAATGACTGTGTCTTTCTGGTGCAGAAAGCTTCTGAGGTTGTGCATTATAAAGCTTTGTCAGGGTCTGTCTTGGTAAGTTGCAAGACTAGAGGATGTTTTAAGCCAGTATTTAATTGGAGAGTAGTGTTCTGCTATACCTATAGTTTAAGGTGTACATAAAAGAAAACTGCCAACCAAGGTTAGTAGACCATTAAATGAAAATTCAATATTCAATTTCCATTGGTGATTTAGGATTATTTTTCACTCATAATGAATAGGTTTTTAACTAAAGGTCTTTCCTGAAGAGAGAACACAGTCATGGTGAATATTAACAATAGGTTGCTAGTTTACAGCTTAATGTTGTCTATAGGAATTGTGAATTTATGGTGTAACATGTGAGTAAAAAAATATGTAGCTGAAAACAGTGGACTAGATTCTTCTAAATGGCAAAAAAAAAAAGCTCAACAGAATTTAATTTTGGCCTGAGTGTGAGGCATTTGTTAGGGTAGCAGTGGCTAAGCAGGCTCCACACTGTTGCCTGGCTCTTAATCCAGGTGGTGATATGCGCACCTGGTAAACCCAGATAATCCCAATGTTTGTAACAGCTGAAGAAAAAGAGAAAATAGGGAGTGGTTTGGGAGGAAAGCTGTTCCTTCAGCCTTTGGTGAAAGCAGAGGATTGCCAGCCCTGGCAGCTCTGGTGTGTCTGTGACCGACATGTGGCTTTGGGGTGAACACAGAGTTATCGCCATGAGGGTGAATGTCTTCCTTTAGAAGGAAGCAATGATCCACTTTGAAAGCCTGTGGCTATAAAGAAATTAACTGGGAAGGAAGCAAACTGCTAACCTTGCCTTGCCTTGATGTAAGCAGCAATGACGACCTCTTTACTCCCAGATTTTGCTGTCATTTCGTGCTGAGGTTTCTGCCTGGATTCCATGAGATGGTTTTAGATTTAAACTGACTGACCAGAAGAATTTGGTGGAGTAACTGCATGTGCAGCACTCCAAGTTGCACAGGGCTGTTACGTGGTAAACTATTTAAGAAATGCTTGTAAGTGTGGGTTATGTGCATTGTTTGTTTGATTAGAAGAAAACACCTCACCTATTTTCCACCTGGAGGATTTGTTTTCTGTTATTACTTTTTAAGTTACTTCCATGCTAAGGTGCAGGATTTTTCTGGTAGGATGTGCTGGTGCTGTGTTGGTCTGGTAGGATGTGCTGGGTTACCAAACTTCCTTTCAGGTGGGAAATACAAACTCAAGGAATTTTATAGCTGCTATACAAATCCCCGTGTCTTAACTCCCAGATCTCTCTCATAAGGGTGTCTGTAGCACCCATTGTTACCGTAAGCGTTAAACTGGCACTGTGATGATTCAGTCATTTTAAGAGAGGTAGAAGCAAACATGTTTAAAGTATACCCAACGGACAAAGAGTCAGATACTCATTAACAATATCTTCAGACCATAATCAGTTAGCCTTGGAGAACACGTTTTATCTTGCTCTCAGCCAACCTTTCTGCCCACAAGTGATTTGCAGTCTTATTGAACAAAGTTGGTAGTAGAATGGATAATAAAAAGCCTGAAAAAGCTCTGTGGTCTTGAAAGTTAAAAAAAAAAAAAAAAAAGGTCACAAAAAACCCCTTGGCTCAGGGACAGCAAACCTGGAGTTTAGAGCAGAAAGTAAAGAACATTAAAAGGTCAGGGCTATTGAAAGTTACAGCATTAAATTTATGTCATTGGTTAATAAATCTTTATTGTAAAAGAAAAGGTAGAAAAATATACCTGGACCCCTTCCATTTGCTTTTTCTAATGCAGAAATTTGTTTACCCTGATTACCATTTCTTAATGGTAAAAGATAGCACACCTCGGTTATTACTGTGGGGAAACAGTGATTAGAGGAAAATATAATACACAGTGTGAACATCTGCTGCTGTCATAATCACAGCATCACTACTACTTGGCTGTAATACTTTTGGCTTTGATAATGTTGTAAGGTATTTGGAGAAAGAAGATTCAGGAATAAGCGAAGGTTGACAGTATGAGCAGTTACTGATGCCATGAAATAGGCACATGGCTAGTGGCTGTACACAGCCTGTGATACCGCTTCTGCTTTACAAAACCCCTCTTGGCTTGCACTCCTGCACTCTTGTGCTTCTCATGAGAGAATGAAATTTTAGTATGTTTCAGCATTATTTCTTTTTAGAAGTATATTTTATAGGTCCAGCATTAAAATGGCTCATTAAAGTGGTGAGTTCTCTATAAATTGTGTGATGCAAGAGTGCACTGATAGAAGGGAATCTTGTGTGGATATGCAAGCAGTGTGGGGTGGTTACCAGGGCTGTATCTTTACAGCTCGCTAGGCAAAAGAGAAGCTGGCACTTTATGCATGGTAGATGACCACTTGTTACATTTTCCAGACACTATATATATTGGGCAGAATTGTTCATGGTCTCATTACAAAGCTGTAGACCTGATCTAAAAGGAACTACATTGATCTCATTTTCTCTCCTGTTGTGTTCAGTGCACAGTTGGTGTTTGTTTAGTTATATTTACTCATTTACATGTTTTAATAACATGCTAACCATCTAATTTATATCTGAATTTGTTAGATGTAATAGGGTTTACATGGAAAATTTTGTACAGCCACTGCTGAATGTTTCTCTTTGCTTAGCTTTATAATTTAACTCCAGTATATTGTTACATTTTCATGAGAAACCTAGTGATAGCACAACACACTCTTAGCAAATTCCTTGATTTTGCTATTTAAAAATTATATTTTGAGACTTGTTTTTCCCCACTTTGAATAGCAAACAGTAAATTGAGCACATATACGTCTTTTTCCTGTGATGTTTAATTGACACAGTTATCAAGTTATCTTTAAATATCATTTGTGACAGAGCATGAATTAGAGACAAACTTAGTAAGCAGGGGGTAGATTTGTTCTCATAAACTGTTACTGAGGGAGAAATACTATCCAGAGTGGAATTGCTAAAGTCAAAGCTAAAGGGTTTCCTGAAGGGTATACTTGGATTTCATCAAAGGAAGAGTGACTCAGGGCAACTTAAACGTGAGTTGTAAACATACTCTGCCTAAAGCGTATAGTTGCATTCCTTCTTGCATCGCTTTAGGAGGCGTAGGATGGCGTATTGGTGTGTAGGGGCTGTGTGGTAGGTTTTTGTTTTGTTTTATTTTTACTCTAAATCTGGCAGCTCAGAGCTAACCCCATGGCCACAGAAGAGGAGAATGCCTCGTGTGGAAAGGGCTACATATGGCCAAGCTACAACCCCCGTATGACTTCAACATTGATTAACTGGAAACTGGATAGAGTTGTGCTTATTTCTTCACTATATCGTTCAAGTGAAGTTTGATAGTACTTAACGTGTAGCAGTACTGCACTTGACCTAAGATTTTTCTTTTAAAGAGTATTGACCACTGCTCTTTAAATTGGTGCAAGCATCTGGTATCATCCCCTTTAGCTAGTATTGTTGAAGTGTCAGCTTTGACGGACTTGTCAAGTTTTCTTCTGTCTGAATTTGAACTGAAACATGACAGTTATTGACTTTAATATGACCTAGCTCTCTCTTCAATTCCAAGCTTTAGGTATTCATATTAATTAAAGTGCATAGTAATGTCAAACTGGTGAATAGTTACAGTATGAAATGTCAATTACTCTATTTTTAAATGCATTTGAAATAATAAATGAATTCGTCAAGCCACAAGTCTCCAACTAAACAGATGTCTGTGGTGTAAATGGATAGTAAGAATTAGTGTCATAATTCCTACAAACGTTTGTCAGGCTTCTAAAGATCTCTCTACCTTAGCTGTTAAGTCTGTTGAGGCTGAATATCTGTCCACGGCCAAGGCAGGTCTGGCTGCCTCTCTGCATGCCAGCATCGCTCTGCGAGGCGTCAGCAGGCTGGGGGGCTTTGGTGCAGAGTGCTGAAGGAGTTGCTGCTTTAGTACTTCAAGCTGCTCCTGGGGCAGAGAGAGGCACAGAAACCAGCTACTAGGTGTAAGTTCAGGCCCCCATGTAGTAATGGGATATTTGAGGTTTGTGGGTTGTTGGTGGGGTTTTTTTCTTCTCTTTTCTTTAAACTATTGTTCTATCTAAAGTACTAGGTAGTGCTAATGATGGTTTCTTTTTCACAGTCAGAAGAACCGAATGTTTTTAATATGGCAAAGATAAAAACGAGTAACTGCAGGAATGATTTCTGAAGTAAGGAAGTTCTCTCTTTTGGTCAATCTCTACCAGCAGGCAGATAGGAAACACTTGCCCTTTGAGCAAATTGGGATACATTTGCAGGTATTTGATCTCTTCTGAACTGGTGTAACCATATGAAACCTCTTCTATTATTAACTCTGTCTGCTTCTAATAATTCAGGACCAGTGATGTCAAGCCACTTTGTGAACCAGCTTGCCTACAATATTAAATTTTCAGCAGCTTCATTTTAATCGGGTGACAGTTCAAAAGTATGGTGTTGGCTTGTGTTTAAGGAATCCAGATCTGACAGCTTTAGAACTACCTTGTGCTTGCAAATGCATCACCACATCCAGGCTGTGATCAGATGGCCTGGATGCATTTCCTTGCCCAGCTAATGCACTTTATAGCTGAAGCAACTAAGGGCAGGCTCCCTGTCTAATGTACAAGAACTAAGGCAAGCATACATATGTATATAAATGATTAATACGTTAAAGCGCTGTGCTATTAATACCAGAACTCTGTGAGATTTAGGGATGCATGAGAAGATGTCAGAAGCAACTTTAAGCTAGAAATAATAGTGATTGGAAATGGGGATTTCCACATTGATTTCTTTTCAGGAGGATTCAGTTTCCAAACTGATGAATGCTTTTAAGTGTTTATACAGTTGGCTTGCTTTTTTGCCAGAGACTTTCAGATACACTTGTATCCTGTCATGGTTTAACCGCAACTAAGTACCATGTAGCCACTCACTGTCCGTGCCCCCCAACCCACCCCACCCTGAAGGGATGGGGAGAAGAATTGGAAAGGAATGTAAAACTCAAGGTTTGAGATAAGAATAATTTGATAATTGAAATAAATTAATAATAATGAGTTATAATGAAAAGGAGGGAGAAGGGGAGGGGAATGAAATCCAAATGGAAGGGAGAAAAGAAAACAAGTGATGCACATTATTGTTGTTCACCACCCACTGACTGATGCCCAGCCAGTCACTGAGCAGTGATCCGCACGCCCTGGTCAGCCCCCCCAGTTTATGTACCGAGCATGAGGTACCATGGTATGGCATACCTCTTTGGCTGGTTCAAGTCACCTGTCCTGGCTGTGTCCCCTCCCAGTTCCTTGTGCCCCTCCAGCCCTCTTGCTGGCACAGCCTGAGAAACTGAAAGGTCCTTGATTTACAGTAAGCACTACTTAGCAACAACTAAAAACATCAGTGTGTTATCAACATTGTTCTCACACCAAATCCAAAACACCGCACTGCACCAGCTACTAAGAGGAAAATTAACTCTATCCCAGCTGAAACCAGGACATAACCTTTTGGAGAATGTTTAGAAATACAAGTTGTAAAAAAAGACTGTCTCTTTATGAAAATAGTCAGGCAGAATTTCAGTTCTTTATATACAGACCATGTTGTAATCCCATGTAGGACCCAATAAAAGCACTATGCTAGGTTTATAAAGCCCTATCTGGTATGGTGAAGGGAAAGTACTGCAGGTGAAATGAAGATAATATAGTGCACATTACACTGAAGAGCAATGGGACAGAAGACTCCAGAAGAAAGTAACATTTTGTTCTCTTCTGACCCCACATCTAATTATGTGCAGACCTGCTATCAAATCATAACTTAGAGTAACTTCAAGGGAGATGTGTAGGTGCACATATACGCGTAATTCTTCCTTAGGCTAAAGTTAAGATTCAGTAACACATGCACTGTTTTGTCCTCAAAAATTGAAAGACATTGTGTGAACAGTGTACAGCAGGTGCTATTATTCTTAGTTAATGATGTAGGTAACTATGTAGTTTAGAAATTTTAACTGTCTTTGGAGTAATAGTTGTGCATTTTGCAGGTGTTGGGGTTTTTTTTGGTTTGTTTTTTTTTTAAGGGTACTTAAAGAAGTTTTTTTCGTATGGTACTGAGAAAGTACCTTATTTCTAATGTGCTTGGAGCAGTAGGTGGAAACACCGTTGATTGATTAGTTTGCTGGTGTAGTTAAGCTGCTGTTGTGAGGAAGATGGAGGAGTTAAAAACCAGGGGAAGATGACATCTAGCAACACAGGGAAGACTGAGAAGGATCCTGCCAGGAATGAAAAAAGTATAAAGTTTAAAATACTGGTGGCTTTCAACTAATCTGTAGAAACGTTCTTGATCTTTGAGGTTTTCTTCTTATGTATGTGCTGTGTCTCCGGTTGTCTGATACCTGATAAATAGCAACTGCCAAAAGTTAATGATTAAGGCAATAGAAGTTCTAGTTTAGGTCTTTGAAACCTCTACTTTGCAGCAAAGGATCCCTGCTGATTAACTCCCCTTATATAGTATGTGAGTGTGAAGTCTATACCATGTAATTCACCTATCCTCATCTACTTCTGTGAAAAGATTCACTGTTTTCTTGAGAGGTCATAGCAAGCATAAAAATTACCGATTCCTTACCAAAAATAAAAACCACCCCAAACCCCTGAAAAACCAGAAAAAGTCTGATTTTAATGATATGACCTTTACCAGGATTTTACAAAGTGCCCCACAGCACTCTCTGGGACATAGAAAGAAAACAAAGACTACTGCACCTTATTAAAAATGGATGAACAAAACTTATTCTGAATATAAGGTCATAATCTACTGTTCAGTAAATAACTGGGATTTTACACACTCAGTGCACAGAATTGGATTTCTGTTTTGCATTTACTGACACAAATATATGCATTCTTAAAGAATCCATCACCGTGTTTCCAACTGTGTGATTGAGTTGTTACTGAGCCCACAGACTGCATGTGCCTCTGCAGTGCCAATCCTGTTCTCGTTGTCGGACCATAGCTTGATGTCAGGTTCTGTGTCTGACATTGCTGTGTTAGCTGACTACCAAACGTAGTCCGGCTCTGCTCCGAGCATCGTAGGGTGTCAGTGAATCTAACCGATTGTGTAAGAGATTCTTTTAAGAAAGTTTTCTTTCAGCTACCCCAAACCCCCAGATACTCAGCAATAAACCACAACAGACCAGTAAATTCCTGAGGCCATAGAAGGATGTGCTTACATCTGTCATCTTGCTTCTACTCACTGAAATGTCTTGGTGCCTCCAGTAAATGGAAATTAGCAGTTTTGAATTTCTAGTGTTGGGGTTTGTAGTTGGCATGTAGGCAGCAGTAACTGGAACAACACTGGTGTAGCAGGCTTTTACCCATTTCTGCCTCATCATGAAAGGAGCATTTTCCTGCTGTAGAACTACTATTCATGTAAGACTGTTACTGTTGGCTGGATTTAATGTAGAGACTTACCAGAAAGTAACAAAAACATGGATATTCAAGTTTTAGTTTCTTAAATCAAAAGGAGAGCTCACCGTTCTAGATATCTGGGTGGCCAAAGGTATTAACTGTTTAGGCATTCAGGAGCGGAGACAAGTCCATGCCTGAGAAAGCCCTGCTGTGGTTATCAGTGGGAGTTAAAACCATTCCCCTCTCAACAAGCATATCACAGCTCAAGAGGTCTGAACCATCTGCTTTCTGTCAGTGAGGGATGGACTTCACTGGTGATGTCAACCATCACTGGAATCCCCCTTGGAGCTGGTGTTTCTTTACGTCTCTCAAGTTGTTCTAATCGTGAAGCCTGTGCTGTGCTAGGAAAGCTGGAAGGCAGTTTAGCATAGTGAGTAAAACACACATTACAGTTGTAACAAAACAAAATGTTCTAGCACTGCTGTTGGCCACCTGATGGGGATAAGTTATTTATGGGCAAGCCACTCGTGTCGCTCTTCTTTTTACAGCAAGAGGATATTAACACTAGCTTTCCTTGCAATAGGTTTTCAGTTATACATATGAAAACGTTATAGGACCTCAGTGTTATTTATTGCCTGCGTATGAATAACAAAATTAATGAATTATACAGTGATGTGATGATTATAAGCTTGTTCGTGGACTTTGGAAGAAACTGAAATTCATAGCTGACTAAATTAGGGTGTTTTAGTGAATTCTTACCTTAAAGACATGCAAAGAACTGCACTGTAGTAGTAATATGAAATTAAATAGCTGTAGGTCTGAAAGCCCTTAAGACTGTTTAAAACAAGGTGGAAAGCCTCACCTCTGCAAATTTCAGGCCAGCTTGCCATGCTTTGTATTTATCGTAAGACAGTTAACACAAATCCCTTGCTTAAGGGTTGTTGGGTTTTGGGGTTTTTTGTTGGGGTGGGGGGGAGGGGAGCTTCTTGTGCAAAGGCATAAAATGATCTTCTTTTCCAGTCTTTTAAATTAAACAATTATGGATATTAGAAAGTGCAGCTGAAAAGCTTAACAGTTTATCTTAATGCTTACTATCTCAGAAAAGTATTTAATCTGCTAGAGAAGAAGTTAATTATCCTTGTGTGTTCTTGTGTACTGGCTAACCTTACCCACGTTGCTTAGAAAAACTCTAAGGAGTGCAACACTGGCTCTCAAGTTTTGCTGTTCATTCACTTGCACATTGTAGCAAAACACTGACTGAAGATCATTTCAAAACCGAAGACTTTCAGTGGGTGGCCTCCTAGTGTAGCTCTGCAAGCAAGACAAGCCTCCGTGAGCAGAGTGAGCATGAGCCCCACACACTGTTAGCAAAAGGTTTCTCAGAGTCTTCCTCCTGCCCTGTCATGCTTCATTCCATTTGCTGGCTCTGATCAGAGGTGATCCTCTTATTACACAAGTTTTACTCATTTCTCTAAATAGCTTTTCTTTGCTCTGGATGCAAAAGGATTGGATTATAACAAAAAGCTGAATTTTATGTAATTCTAAAGACCTGATTTTGCTAAAAATGATGATGTGACCTGTTCCACTGATGCTCACTTCAGGCAGTAGAAGTTTAAATGCATAGGTAATGGTTTGCTGTACTGATCCTGCTTTTCATACAGGTTGTAGCATATAATTACTGTGGTTCTGCCTTTCTGTGAGAATGTTCACGATTAAGTGATTCCCCCCCACCTTGTTTGTTTTAGTCATGGGCTTCAGTGCTTCTCTAAATGTTGGCAGCGCACAGCCTTTCTACAGGTGACATTAACACTGCTTGCTGCGCTCTGAGAGCTGGTGGCACTGCAGGAGTCGGAGCGCAGACAAGTACAAACATGCAATGCAGGGAACTTAAGCCTTACAGCGATGCCAGGGAGAAAGCAGTTAGCAATTATGGTTTCTGTTGTTGCTGTTTTCAAATAAAGCCTTTTTCTAATCTCTTCCCAGAATATGTCATAAGGAGTATCCTAATTCAGTAGTTGGACTGAAATCAAATTAACATGCTTGTTTATTTTAATCCCTATTACATTTCCAATATAAATTGGGAAGAAGGGGAAGACTATTCAGAACCTGAGACAATAACAGCTCGTTCACACTCTACCCTTTGGACAAACTAGACTAGTTTGTACTTTCAGTGTGTAGTTTTTTTGAAGCCTGCATTTAGCAGCAAAACCTAAAGACAGCATGTTTTGGTCAGCTTGTTTTGATAGCAGTTCATACTTCAGTTACCTCTTAGTAGAGTCTAAAGGAACAAATTTGATTTTCCTTGAAATATGGTTAACTACTATGTCATAATAAATCAAATCATCTCCTGTATGCATTAAGAAATACAAATGTTAAGTTTGAATACCTTTTTTTTATTTTTAGATAAGAAATACAGGTAAGAATATAAGTAAGAAAATGTACATAAGAAACCATTCCTTACCTATTACATTTCTTGTTATCTCTAAACTATGGGATATAAACAAAAAAATTCCTCAATCACCACGCTGTTTCTGCCTCAGTAATTTCTCCTAATAAACCTTCCTTTGCACTTACCATCACTGAACAAGAAAAAGCTTTGAGCTATTAATGATACATTTTTTCTTCTTTCTCCAGTTCTCTCTTTGTTCTCTCTGTAGAGCAGCAAATACTGGTTCAGATAATGTGTATCTTCACCATTTAAAATATTATAAGATTCAGTGTTCATCATAACAGTCTCTTTCGTTAAGGTATGTAATGTTAGACTAATGTTGGCCAGCAGACTCAGAAGGTACTGGGAAGGGAGGGTGCAGCGGTGTGGTCGTGTAAATTCTTAAGAAACTTAACTGAAAAAGTGCTCTCCCCTGTTCACTTTGCCCTCTGTGGGTCCCGTTACCTTGGTTTGTAATGGATATCCTCTGCAAAGCCGCACTGATGTGGTTTTAAACATCTGAAGCCAATTATCAGCTCTGCCATTCACTACAGGTTACTCCCTTTTTGCAGGGTGGTAGTTAGGGACCTTCCCTTGTGCCTCAGCTTCCCCAGTTTCCCTGACATTTTTTAAGCTGGACTCTAGATGACAATAGAAATACAGAAGCACCTACAAGTAGTAATGCCTTCAGCCTCTTCAGCTTGATAGTATCTGTCAAAGCTGTCAGATATTTTGCTCCTAGCTGAATTTTGCCAGTATATTTGTGCTACCCAGAATCTGTCTTAAACAACTATGTTTTAATTTTGCCTCCAGTGATACAGACTTGTTTACTCTTCATTTGTAGTGCTTCCAGTCAGTAATCCTTGCTTCTGTTCTTGTATTCAATGGGAGGCGTTTTCTCCCAACCACTGATCACTTTATTTTTCAATCTGAGAGTTGAATTCCAAATGTCAGCATGCAGAAGGAGGAAAGGCATTGTTACGCTCGGTGATTTTAAAGATAATATATATAGGGAGAAATTCTAGTAGAGAAGTGAAAAAAAGTAAGTCAGTATCTCAAGGAATCTCCGTCTATTTCAGCATCAATGTCCTGTCCTCACTGATGCCTATAATATAATTTGTATTGAATTCATTGTAGTTAAAATTTTGCTATGGCTTGGGCAGTAAGTCTTTAAGGAAGGTACGAAGCTGTGTGGTCAGCTTTGATTTTTCAAGTAACAGTATCTGAGCGGATGGGCACAAGTGCAAAAGGGCTGTGCTTGATGAAGAGGGTCTTAAGTCCTGATGGCTGCAGCCAATTCCCTTTTGGAATTTTGCTCAAATTGTGAAGCAGTTGTAAAATTTCAGCCTTCATGTGCACAACCTGGAGAATTTCAGTCTGGAAATGCAGTACATGGTTATCCAAAACTGGTTCTAGGAATCGTAAAATTCTTTTACTATGTCCTGACAAAACCCATGATGTTTCCAGATGTTTGTGCTTTCTAAATTGAAATCTTAATCTGGCCGTATTAGGAAGGTGATTTTTAAAAAAGAAAATATTCAGTAACAGGTATATTTCCTTGGGTTTATCTCTTATTTAATATTGTAGCAGCCAAGACTTTTATGTCAGAAGGCCCTAAAAATAAGTTATTGTTAGATTTAATCACAAAAGAAGTTGTCATGCCTACCGAGCACCCAGAACCAATCAGTAGCATTTCAATCTTTCTCAGGTTTAAACCTCATAAATTTTTCAGCCATCCATGCTTTATGCCGTACAGACTTGTAGCACTGCTGCAGTGCCAGCAGCGTGAGAGCACTGCTACCGCGGCGTGGTACCTGCCTGCCAGGGAAACAGTCCTGGGGATGGGAAGCAATGCCTTGTTTAATGTTGTATTTGTTCAGAAATGTGCTGTATGCTCATCAGCTCTCCTGTCACACTTTTTAGAAGCCTGCTTAGAAATTAAGTGGATTGACTTTTCTTTTTGCCTTTTGAGAGCTTATTTGAGATGTGGGGCAGTTGCCCCTGGGGAAAATTACAGCATGAGCAAGAAACCACAGAAGAGGCAGGGACTGAGCACAGGACTGACCTGGGGAGGGTCAGGGGCCGTTGGGAAGAGGCAGGGAGAAAGCCGTGGGGGCTGAGGCGGTGCTGGGGGCTGGAGATGTGAAAGGGCAACAAATGAATTGAGGCCCAAGGAAATCTGCTGGGGGAACAGTGGAGAGGGAGGAAGTCGTGCAGAGTCTTAGGGCTGCAACTTTTTGTGTGTGGCTATCTACACAGCTGTGAGATGCATGGCAAAAGGAGAAATGAGCTCAGCAGTTGTCTTGTTTTGTGTGGTGTTCCATTATTATTTGCTACAGTCACTATAGAAAAAATCTTGAGCAGGTTGATTAGGATGTCAGGTGTCTAGACTCTTCCTATCTACTAGAATTCCTTCATGCAATTTTAAGCTAGACTTTTTATCTGCTGCGTTGCTGTGGGCTTGCTGGTCCAAAACTACCAGGAAAGAGATGTTAGCACTTACGCGTATTGGATTCCTGTTCCTGTGTGTTCTCCCATCCATACAGAGTACTCCTTTCTAAGCATCTAAGCATTCTCCGAAGCTTCTTTCAAGTTTAGTCACAAAAGAACTTCTGACTGGATAGATACAGCATTCTAGAATCACTCATTCCTTCAGGTTTCTTTGTCAAAATAGGTGGTGTCTTTGCTAATAATAAAAAAGCTTTGACAATTCTTATTATAGAATATAATGAGTGGTACACTAGCTCTTGCATGAGAATTCCTTATAATGGAATTGCTGGAAAAAAAAACCCCAAACCCAAGCCTTACCCACCAAAACCACAACCTCCTGAATTATTTCTCTTAGAAAAATTCTGTCAATATATATTTTATGCTTGCGTTAATTTGTGTGCTCCACCACAAGATTGTTCAGGGATTGACCCTAGTGAAAATAATTTGGAGCTCCATATAGCTTTTAGATTTTACATAGTATGCAGTGCACCTCCTGTTTTTTTGTAGTCTTTGTTCTGCCAATTTTTTTCCTTTCTTTTTTCCCCCAGTTATTTTACCTTCCCTAGATCCCCAGGGATTACAACCTCAGATGCAGATCTAATCAGTGTTTTAGTGAGAAGACAATGAAACCGGTGTTGCAGAGCTTACAGATGACTAGCCTGACATAGTCACTACAGTGAGAGAGTGTGAGGAGGGATTCTTCCTGCTTCTAAAAGACATTTCTCCTAAGGAGTACTGTTTCACCTAATTAAGATAATATGTTTAAAGGAGTAAATGTGCTTTAAAGTTTTCAACAGAGGAGTCTGCAGAGACGCGTGTTAGCCATTCTCTAGCTCAGGGGTCCTCAAACTACAGCCCATGGGCTGGATACAGCCCCCCAGGTCCTCAATCTGCCCCCCCCCGGTATTTACAGACCCCCCCGCCACCCCCACCCCCCACCGGGGGTTGGACCCCTGCTCTAGCTGGATCAAAGTGGTACAGAGGCAGGTTTCTCCCTTTTATCTGGTTATCCTCTATTGGTGTGACAGATCTTACTCTGTTAAAGCACGAGCAGCCTTTGCTGCAATAGTTGCACAGTGTCCAAAGCTGATTTGTTAGACAACACAGAGAGAACAATGAATTATCTGCTATGAAACTGCAACAGCTGGCCTGAAAATTAAGAAATAAATGATAAATTATGTAAAATGAAGCCCTAATTTTGTTATGGGGATAAGAGGATCTTACTGCAGCAAAATTTACTAAACCCATCAAGTAACAGAGTGAATACCACCAAGAGTCATGATTGTGTTAGTCACCAACACTGTTGCTAACCAGAGACATGGACTTGTGGAAGTGGTTTATATTTTCCCATAGCATTTTACAGTTCAAAGATGCTCTATTCCTGCCAGGTTTGGTTTAGTAGACCAAAGCAGCTGCTGTGTTGATGTCATTGCACTTGCAGTACTATCCGTATGTAAGCTTTGCATTTCTCCTCAGAGTTTTGAGTGACAGGTTGAACAACTGAAAACAACAAATTTCAAGACTCTTTTGCCCTCCTTCAAAGTTGTGTTAAAGTACTTTGTTATTTATATTTAATCTGCTTTCTTTGGGTTTTGATTTAATGTAATGGCTTTTTGAAATCTAGAGGGTATGGGATCACATACTTTCACTTGGATGGAAATTGGAAATGTAATAATACTGTGAACTCCTGGATCTTATTGATTCTTTGTGTGTAGGGGTGAACTCACCTTCTGAATGGTTACAGAGAGCAGCCATCATCTACAAGACCTAATTTGTAAGGCTGTTGCTCAATGCAACCTAAAATTTAGACTTTAAAAATTGGCACTGGCTATATGTGTAAATACAGCTGTCTTTTGCAGTCCGTCCAGTTCTCTGCTGTTCCCCCTTTGCAGTGTTTTAATACATCTTCATTGCTTTAATACAATATTTTAACAGTACAAACAGTATTACACAGTTTAGTTTAGGATATGCCTTTTTCAGTAAATTGCTCATTTTTGTGCTTTTCCCTGTTCTTAACAAATGGTTTTCCAGCTTAATCACACATCAAGTTCGAGAAGCTCATTTCGAACTGTTGTAACATCTCATCTGACCTATGGAGATTATGGTTCCTGAAGTTAAACAAGCATTTAATTTAACTGAGTTTCTGAAAAGATATTTTGGGTATTAATTCAGTGTTTTGGTTCGTTTTTTTGAAAAGTGGGTTTGTTTCTAAGCTTTTTCTTAAGGTATACTAAGCATATACACAGTATACCACAATATAAAATTTGTCAAGAGAACTTTCCAGGAAACTTCTGATATACAAAAAAAAAAAAAAAAAAAAAAAAAAAATCTACTGAAATATTTATCATATGTTAGTTGAAATATGTTGTGAATAACAGAGAGATACTGTACCAGCAGGTATTCTTTAAAATAACTTAATAAAGTAGCAACTGATAACATTGTGTGATATTACTTCTGGGGAATAGTTTCAAGCAGCAGAAAAGTTGATTAGCTGGCCCTTTGCCTTTCTAGTGCTGAATTATAAAGTCATGGTGAAACTGTAGCATATAATATCCAAGAATAAAAATGAGAAATATTATTTTTTGTCTGGAGAAAATGCAAGTCAAACTATTCCCACATTTTCACTGAGATTTTGATTTCATCTCTTTCTGGATCTGTTTTATGTAGGTCCTCCATGTGTATATATTCTACTAATTTGCAGAAGACTGAAAAATATGTAATCAAAATAGGGAAACTATCCATGATAAATGCATGCACATGAATGCATATAGGTAAGATATTTATTAAAATGAAAATGTACACTGCTAGCAGAAAAGAGCACAAATCTAAGTTGAATCTCAGAATCTTAGAAAAGCCTACATATTTATTCGAGGTCTTCTCTCAGTGTTTGACATAAATCAGAATATAAGGAATCAACTTTTGCCACTTTCCCCACCCCCCACCCTCTGCTTTAAGAAAGAGTAGTCATCTCACATTCAAAGGCAAATTCCTGTCCCCTAACTTTTAAAACAGTATTTTAGCCTTTTGTTTTATTTTGTCTTTATAGACTTCAGAAAACCTGGGAATACCAGCTGTTACAGATATTGCCCTACAGGTTTAGGTATAAGGGAAACAGCTTCGGTTGGTGTGGTTTGTTTGGTTTGGTTTTGAAACTGCACAGCAGTATGTGCATCAAAAATGACATGGAAATAGTATTGTCAGAAGCAGAGGGGTGGTAAATTGATGGTAATAAATAAATATTCTCTTGGATCCAAGCCTTTGGATTTGCACTTGAAACATTAAAGGAACTGTAAGATTTCTAATTTGCATCCCCAGGAAATACAGGAACTATTTTTTGGTAAAGGTCTTTAGTCCTTTATTGATATTGAGAAAGTAGTTACACAATATATGTTGCTATAGGACTGATCACAGCTAGGAGGCCTAGGTCAGGTTTAATTTTAAAAATTGAGTTAATCCTGATCTTAAATCAGGATGAACATGAACAGATTTATGGAAAATTTTTCAACACAGATTTCCCTTTACGGATAAGGCTTTTAAGTTTGAAACTTGGATTTATTCTGTCAGTCAGTTGGGAACGTAAGCTATGTTTTTTCGTGCCTGTCACACAGTAGGTACAAATCAAGATGCAGATACTCTGAATTGTACCTTTGTAGATACAAAATATTGCCACAAAAATACTTGGACCTTTTCCCAAAACTCCTCCAGAAGAAAACTCAAAATAAGAGTATATTTCTTCTGAATATTGAACCTAAAGATAGAAATGAGGAGTAACATGAGTGATTAATATGGGAGAAGTTATCTGGCCTTTGGAAGTGTTGAACGGTCCTTCCTGACTTTTGCACTTATGAATGTGGGTTAAAGAAAATGCTGCTAAGAAAACAAAACTGTTTGTTCTGTTCTTTTCATAGTACAGCCATCTGCTTAGAGCAAGTCAAGAATTGGGAAGAACTGCATTTCCCTACCTTATGTAAGGCACAGGCTTTGGGACTCTGTATTTCTGGCCAATGCCCTTCCTGTAGCAGCCGTCGTTTAACCTAAGCAGAAAAACAGATTTTTATTTTATTTTATTTTATTTTGTGTGTGTGTGTGCACCTGGGGGAGTTAGGTGCTCACTTTCCTCTGCCTTTCGCTTGCTTGGCTTGGTGACTGAAAAGCTACCTGACAAGCAGACCAATTTAGCACGGCAAATTAAAATCCCACTGGGGGTACCAATGCAAGTCTACGCAAAATAAACAAAGAATACTTTCTGAAATGCCGAGAAAAGGTGTAACAAGATTCAGCCACACAAGTTCCAGTAAAGGAGCAAAGTATGGCTATAGTGCAGTTTTGTTTGGGTTGCACACACCCTAAAATAGTCTCTTATTATCACAATGCCTTCTGTGTCATCAATTCTGTATAAATAATGCAATTTTTCATCCACACCTAGGGAAATAAGTGTTTTGCTTGTGCAGTGCCAACATTGTGTCCTCCAATACCTCCTCATTTCACGCTACCATGCATAGAAAGTAAATTACAGCAAGGAAAGGGGGCAGCCTGGTATCTTGTGCTATAATTTGGTGATGGGCTTTCGTGTATGTGTAGACAGCTGCTGTTTATTCCTATCATGCATATTACAGTGTTCTCATTTTTCCTCCCACACAAAGTTGTATTCTTGTATTCAGTTGAAAGGGCACTTAAAAAGCAGTATGTCACTTCACCCGTGGTTGTAGGCAACATAACAAAAGACTGTATAGTTCCCAGACCTGCAGCACAGCATCAAATACATTTTTAATTTGGGTCAGTAAGTATTAAGGCCAGAAGGGTGCAGAAAATCTGTTGTGACCTCTTATATGACTTAGTCCTTAAGTTATTGCTGTGTTAAGCCCAGCTGGACATTTGTATGTGAGATTGCATCTCTACCTGGGGTGGGAGTGTGGGGAAGAAATCATGTCTGAAGTCTTCTAATCATCTCTCTTGGTAGCTTGCACCACTGGTTGTTTGCCCTTACTCTTAAAACCTTAATCCAGTTTGATTTTTGTCTAGATTCAGTATCCCATTCGCTTCCTCTTACTTCATTAGAAAGCTTTCTTCTTGCACATCAATTTATTCCTGAAAAAGGAGCCTCTCTATTGTTGTACTGTGCAGCACATTTCTCTGCAGAGTGATTTGTGCAAGTCCAGAAAACAGTATTGACATGTCAGTGGGATGCTCCTCCTGATCTAATTAATATGTCTTCTGTCCCTCCCTCCTTTTCTGAGTGTAATTAGCTTAGATACAGCACTGCGCTGGCATGACTCTGTAGTTCTGTTGGGAGTGGAGCTGGAGCTGGCCTGGGTTCATGGCGCAGTGCTGTATGGTGCAGTGACGACACAAAGCACACACAGCCACTCCTTTTTGGGGAGTTAAACAGGCTGGACGTATTAAGTGTAAATGTAAAGCTCTGGTTTTCCAGCACTCAAACTCTTCCATAGCGGGTCTGTTCATTCAGGACTTTGAAAAATGTGCTCAAAGGTTTTTAACATCTGAGGTTTTAGAACTTTTGAAAACCCGGGCAGCATGGCAGAACGTGAAGTGATGTTAGTACTCCAATCTACTACCTCTGGTATTTTGTAGCATGATTTCCAGAAAAATGTGGTATTACTCAATCTGTGTAAGTGGCAGCTTGGATGGGATTGCTGAGATTAACACCAATTAATAGTCTTAATTTACAAGTTTACCACTGAACTGAAAAAAATTGGGCAGTAAACAAATATTATTATTATATATTTTGCTGCATGACACAAGTGACTTTTTTATGGTAGAAATGGTTTAGGAAACAATTTTATCTAGTTGAACCTTGAAAACTTTGCAGTGACTTCCTTTTTCCATTTACTGACTTTCTAAAGTTTTCTTAACATGTGGTGTTTTCTCAAAGTACGGTTTTTATTTTCCAAACCTTTTATCATCTTAGATGATTTTCTCTGAACTCCCTCTGATCTGTCCATCTCCTAAGCGTGCTGCTCCAAAACACATGCGCTCTGACTGAGACCTAATGGGACTTGGATAATCGTGCTTATTTTATATACTTAGTGCTGTGACCTAAATAGCATTAGCTTTTTATGTGACAGCGTTTTATTGTTAACTTGTATGCAGTGTATTATCCAGTATGACATACAGCTCTGTCTCTGTGATGCTCCTGTATAGAGCCTATTCACAGGGAAAATCCTAACGGCCTTGTTCAATTTAAACTTGTCGCATCTTCAAGCAAAGTCAGTTGATCTCAGTGGGAGTTGCCAGATTAAGACTGAACAAAGACCTCAGGATTTGGTTCCCTGTTGGTACATCTGTTTGTTCTTTTTAGCTGAAACTATTTGTCATTTGTTTCTATTGAATCATAGTACAAATTGATGTAATTATTTTAGTCCCTCAAGGTCTTTGACATCTTGCATACTGTTTAGGTGAGATGTAGTGGCTTGCAGGTTTTTTTTCCTCTGTTTTCTCATACTTAAGACAAATACAGCAACCTTACTACTGCTTATTATTATAAATGCAAATTTGGATATTCTGAAGAGTCTACTTAGTAGGCAATCTTAGTTTCTTAATCGTTAAAAATTAGTGAAAAAACTAGATTTTTCAGGGGAGTGGGAAAAAAACCTTCCAAAGAAAATGAACAAAAAAAATTCCCTGTATCACACAAATGTATTTTTTTGGGGGAAGAAAAAAAAAAACCCAACAAAAAACAAGCCCCGAAAACCCAAAACCCCCAAACGAATTTGTGTTCTTAAAGACTTTTTATGTTTGCATGTTTAGAAACAAGGGTGTTAAGTGAAAGAGGTAAGAGCTGAAAAATAATTCCTTTGTGTTTCTGTTTTTGAGTAAAATAGCATATAGAATTACATTACATTGGTGAACCATGTTTTGAGCTGATGATAATTGCAAAATCCGTATCTTAAAGATACTGAATCTATATCTTTAGGAAGTAAAATTAATTGAGTTGAGTTGATTCCCATGTGATTTTTCTTCTCCCTCCCCCCGCCCCCCCCCCCCCCAATAAATTGGTGGGGACGCGGGGTGAAGGCATCTCTTGAAAATACATAGGTGCGATCTATAGGTACAATCAGCAGCTTTTGTCTCTTTCCAGTGCAGCTAAAGACCTGTTCCAATAGGCTGTGGGGGGAATAATTTTGGGGGGGTGGGGGGGCAATGCAATATGTAACTGTACTTTCCAGATTGAAATAATCTCTTGGGGCTGTTTATATTCATACAACAGTTACTTAACCTCCCTAAAAACAATTGGGTTACTTACGCAATGTGTATCCCGTATCGGTGAGCCTGAGAGCCACAGCCTGTGTTTGCAGGCTGAAATATCTGCCCTACAGCTAGGTGCAGAACTTATGGCTGGACAAAAGGGTGAATGGCTAAGATGACTTTGGAATGGGACTGATCCTCAGCTATCCTGTCAGCTGTTGGAGCTACTAACAGCAAGAGCTATGTAGTGGCATCCTTGAAATGCATCTTTGAATAGTAACACTTTTATTTATCCATGGAGTTTTACCTGGCTTTCTTCTGTGTTCTGATGTAATTTAAATACAAAAAGCATCAAATATATATGTATTCAGGATACCAAAAATAATTTTTAGAAAAAGCAACCACCAACCAACCAAAACCCTTTCAAAAGCTATAGCTCAGTTGGTACTGCCTTCTTATACTCCAAGTGTGTATATATAATTATGAAGATCTGTAAAAGTCTGAGATAATTTGGTCACAGAAAGATGCACTGAGCTGTGGGATTAAAGAGATACAGATGTGGAAGACTGACCTGTTTGAAGAAGAGCCATGCAGGTCTAGTGCTGTGCCTATTGTTTGAGTATCTCCTATAATAGCAGTTCCTATGGTGGAATATCAGTACATAGAAACATCAAGAATCTTATCGAGATGTCTGCTGTAGATGCACATGAATATGAAAGAAAAATGCTGACAATTTGAAGCTTATTCTAAAGTGTTCTTTGTTACTGTCCCTTCCTTTACTGTCCCTTTTTGTCCCTTCCTACAATTTCATAATTAAAAGAGGGGAAAAAAAGGGGGGAGGGTGGAGAAGCGAAGAAAAAAAGAAGAAAGAAATCTTTCAAAGACCTTTGGCTCTAATTAGATTTTCATTAAGGTTTTATAAAATCTATTACATGAAGCCTCATAAGAAATGGGAGCACAATTCATGGAGATGATTAACAAATTGACTTAATGAACTTATCTTGAACCTCTCAGACCCACTGTGGAGTTCTCACTACCCTGAAGTGTGAGAAAAAAACACATCCAGTATGACAGTTCAGAACAGTATAAGAAGTAAAAATGAGATCAGATGGTCTCAGCCTTTTTCATACTTTTTCGAGAGTGCACATCAACAAGCTATACTGAACTGTCACTAATTTGACAGCTGTAGCAGTGAAAAGCCCCATAAAGCCAGAATAAGACACTGGGATTTGTGCCAGCTGAAGGCAGTTTTACCTTGAAAAGACTGAGTCTGGGTTGTGTGATTGAACAAGGAGCCTAATACGGCTGGGCTCTTATCTTTCATTTGCATAGGAACCAAAGAGAAAGCAGCTGCTTGGTCCTATTTTGCTATTTGTTTGCACTAGTGTAAATACCAGCATTGTAAGACTAGACTGATCTGTCCAAGGTCTGCCAGCAGGCACCCAATCAGGAATAGCACCGCCAAAACAGAAGGTACTTCCAAAAATTACAAAAATTAGGTCACAGAGGGGAATTAAGAAGCTGCTTTAACTTTCACATCTCTAGGATGGTCAGATTACAATTTTTAAATCTTTAAAACTACTGTATGGTTTATGCAGGGTGTTTTTTTGTTTGTTTGAGATGCCACATATATATATTTAAAAAAACAAAGTGTTTTACAAAAAAAATTACCAATTCTTGATGTTAAGTAGATACAGGTGGGAAAGACCACCTAAACTTAGTTTTTGTTCAAGATGATGTGTTTCATTTCTGACTGATATGTGATGTTTAGATTTGAATATAACTGTGTGAAGTCTAAAAGAACAGGTGAAAGCAATCGTTCAATCAGGAATTTGGTCCTGGGTCATCATGACAAATGCCCATCAAAGTTACAGTCTTCAAGAAATATTATAGAAATATAATAATTCCAGACAGGACTACCAGATTTTTATGAGCTGGTGGTGTAAGAAATCATTAAAGCACAGCTACACTTCTGACGTTCCTTAGCTTGCATGTCATTTATTCTCAAAGTTGGAGGGATGCTTTTTTTATTTTTCCCCTTTGTAAAACAGTATCTTGCACTGTTCATTAAAGGGACCCTGCAAGAGAAGTGGTCCCCTGTCCTTTTTATCTGAGTGGTGGAGATTGCTGCAGCATCCTGCTGGAAAGCTTTCTGTCCTCTCCCAAAGGGATATGTTCTGGTGCATCTCAGGGTGCTTTGCCTTGGTGTATGATAGGTAGGTGTGATGCCTTGCAGTCTGACAGGTTAAGACACAGTAAGTTCCTCTGGCTCAAAGCAAGCAGGGCTAAGCAGGGGTACGGCTTAAAGTCTACTGGGACAAATAACTCCTGCTGGAAGCTCTGGCTTCAGCAACCATGCCCCTGTTGTCCCTTCTGCTTTCTCATATTGCCGCTTCCTTCCGCTCCTGTTGATAAGGGAATTTGTACTGTTGTATGTTAAGTCGAATCAGGGAGGTGACTAACTGATTAACATTTTGCTGATGAGTTGGTTTTCTGCCGAGTCATTTCCCTAACCTGGGTCTCTGCGTGGGGCTGTGCTGTCAGTGCCAGCGCAGCGAGGGACATGTGCATGTGGCTGAGGAGGCATTGAGCCCTGGCAGCTCTCTGCTAGCACTGCTATTGAATGTTTAATTTCACTCAGCTATTTTCAGCCTGAGAATTAAAATTCAGCTATTTCCCCTACTAGGAGGGAGTAAACACCATAAACCCTCTTCTTGGCTCTGTTTAACTCCTAATTCAGCTTGCTGTATGGGATGTCCGCTGTGTCCTTTTCCCATCCATCTGTGCAAGAGCACAAGTAGCAGCTCCCTTGCCGTTCCCCAAACTGTCATCTGTGAAGGGGAATTCAGCAGAGTAAAGCAGCTCCCTGTGTAACCGTATGTCCTCACATGAGCTCGCCGTACAGGAATCACAGTTTGTCCTTATTATTGTTGTTTCTTGCCAAGCTCAAAGCATCTTTGCAGTCATTGAAGAGTGTTTCGATGCTTCTAAGAAGTGGAAGCTCTGGAAACCAAACTTTGGGAATTAGGCTTCTGTCTCCTGAATGGTAGCAGCTAGATGGGCAGTCTGCCCTGTTAATTGCCATTTGCTGAGCCAGTGTACTGGGTCAATGGCTGTCACTTCTCAACATGATATGTTCCAGCTTCTTTTGGGCATTTTGCTCCAGAGTACCGATCTCAAACTGATTCTGCTATTTGGATCTATGTGATGTGTTCACTTTCCCCAGCATTTATCAGCAGAATACAGTAGCATTCAAATAATATACAGGGTCTTTGTCTCTAATTGGTGTTGTAGAAGGTAACTGGAATACAGGTAATTTGCAAACTCTAAATACATATTATGAAAAATCTTTTATCTTCCTAATACCAAGGTCAAAAACCTGCTTGCAGCCTTACAGGGTTTTTTTAGGTCTCAAATGTTAAAAAGTAGAAAAATCTTAGGTTGCCCTTGTAACCTTTAGTTGTTTCCTTGTGTGCGTACGGTGTGATAGCTATTTTAGAATTATTTTAATTGCAGAATAACAGTCTTAGATTCAAATTTTGCACCTCAGAAAGGTTAAGAAATTACACCTGAGGGCACACAACTATGCCACATTGGGACTTTCTTAAATGTGACTCTGCTGGAAGCGAATATGCCTTCCTGTTAAAAGGATAATTTGTTAGTCAAATAACCTGGGACTGTCCTCCTAGTGCCATCTGTGTTTGGTCTTGCAGTAAACTTAAACGTATATGCAGAAATATGTGTGAAGAAATGTCCCTTAAGGTTGTGTTCATTTTACTTGTAATTTCATATTAAAGTTTTCTGAAGTTCCTTATTTATTTATTAAGGGGAAGGATGAGGCTTAATTACCGGAATAAGTAATAATGCAGAGCTGCAGTTGTGCGTTGTTCTCAGGGTTACGTTTCTACCGCAGGCAGTGCCGGAACAGCAGTATGGGCACGCAGGTGATTCGGCTCACAGCAGGGCCATGTAGCTCATAAAATTATGGTACAAAAGTAACCTTGTTCCCCTAAGGAATTTTGCATCTTATTTTTGAGGATCAATCCAACGAGTTGGTAAAATGCATAGTATTCTGTTCATTTGCCTGAAGAATGTAAAGATTTGAATCAACTGTAGTGAACACCGGGGAACGTGGTGATCTTGAATATAGGCTAAATTCTGCTCACTGTGTTTATGCAAAGACTCTTACTAAACCTGGAACAAATAAACTATGGCCTCTTGTTTCCACTGCAATCGACCTCAAAGTCCTTAATGAATTCATTTAGGACAAGGATTTGGCAAATATTTTCTCATCTGCAGACAAAGATATGCGAGAACTGGACTGATAAAATCCAAATGATATATTTACTTGATGAGATTTTAGTTTTGATAGCAGGACAGGACACAAAAAATATCATTTAATACTTGCAGCTTTTTGACATTACATCCCTTAGCACTGAGTACTTGTAGATTATAATTCCAAACACCAGGGAGCAGATGTTTATTTGAGGGAAAATAATGGTGACAGCAGATGCTGTCAGGTATATAAATGAACACAGAAAAATATTGCAGACTTATTTTGTTTGCTTGGTTTTTGGGTGGGGGACAGGGGTGGTGCTGTGCTGCTTTTTTGGGGGGGAGCAGTAGGGGGGTGACCTTTGAGATGGTGTGTATTTGTGTTTTACCTAACCACAATGGAAAAAAGCCTGTATTTTTAATTTTGTTGTATATTTTGATATTTTTTTTGTCACCAAATTATTCTTTAGCAACAAAGACATCTTTGAAGTCATTCTCAAAGGAAATATATGTGAAATTATATCACCTACTTGGTGCTGCTTACTTGAAAGGAGTTACTAATTAAAAACTAAGCAAGTTGGGACAACTTTTGTATAGACTTATGATTTTTAAGTAGACTAGTTGAATGATCTATCTTAGATTTGGTTTTATACAGCTCCATCTCATTACTTTTATACATGATATTAAATGATTAATGGGTTTTTGTTTGTTTGTTTGTTTTACCCTAACATCTATGTTATCTGTGAACTGCATTGTTTTGGGGGTTGTTTCCAGCATAATTTATTAAAACTCTCTCAGTATGTTTGTTTCTTACTTCATTCATGGATAGTAAAATTCAAGTTACTGAATAATAGTAGATGGAGAAAGTCACTCCAAGAAAGTAAATTTTGCCAGTGGAAATACTGTGTGTTGATTTAATGTGGTTTATTGCACAAACTATGTAGTAAATGCTTTTCTCTTAATTCTACTCATAAATTTGCTTTCACATGAAGAGCAGTAATGGGTGTACTGGCAACTGTTCCATTCCCAACGTGCAGCCTAAGCTCTGAGCAGCATTAGATGACATGGAGCTTAAAATGCCATCGGTCATCTTGAGTCCTGTGAAACACGGCGCTTCCATTGTACCTGCTACTGATTGAAGCCAATGGTAGCCACAAGGGAAAATAATTTTTAAAATCTGTTGATTTTGACTTTTCATCGTAATGGCGTAAACTATTAACATCTCTTTAGTTTTAAAAAAGAGAGCAAAGGAGTGCCTTAGTGCCTTTTCTAGTTTTTTTTATAAGGATTGTTCAGTCTCTGTATTTTGGCTGTGGTGTCATAAGATTCTTAACTTGTCAAGTGGTAAGCAAATATATCCATTTGCTCTTTCTCCCCTCCCTCAGCTTAGTCCCCCTGTGCTCTCAGCTTAAAAAACCCACTTTGAATAATATATCTTCACTTTCCAGGACTCTTTGTAGAGCCAGTACTGGTTCAGCATACTTCTTTGGCAGCTCTTGTTGGAAAGACTTGCATGACTTGCATGCTAAAAAAAAAGAGGGGGGGGTGCAGGGGGAAGGACTGTCATATGATTTTGGATTCATAAATGTAGATGTCAAAACTCTCATCAACTTCAGAGTTGCAACATCAGTCATCAGAGCTGAAATATCCAAGAAATTTCTAATGTTTACAAACTTCCTTGCAGTAGAGAATTGTCACCGGTGTCTTTTATCTGAAATTCCTTTCTAGATTGTCCTATTCTCAATAAAAAACCCAAGAGGAGGACAGTGCTTGTGCCCCCTCAGGGAATTAACATGCCCCCCCTGCCACTGCTCTGTGACAAGTACAAATTACAGACAGGGCTGGGACTGCTGCTCTGTCTCTTAGAGACATCTAAACCATGGTTCTTTGTTGTTTTCAAGAAATGGTTTTATGCAGATGTCAGATTGTACTTCAAAAGATTTTTCTAAATTTACTTCTGAAAGAACTGAACTGCCCCAATATGCTACTTTCCTGGCTGTAGGAAGAGCTATGAGTTTATCTCCGAAGAGTCCACAGTGCATATCTGGCCCCATCATGTCTTACTGGGCCATGGGATGGGTGGATATGGGCTGCTCCTGGCCAGGGTGGCTAACAGGGTATTGTGAAAAAGAAGATATAAGCAAAACAGAAGAGAAAAATCACTCCAGCTCCTTCACTTAGAAACATTATTTTACATGCAGATTTTAAAATGGCTTATTCTTTGGGAGCCTACTAACAAAACCCAGTATATTTTTCTAAAAGCAATTCAAATGACTTCATTTCAAAGTTGCAAAGTAAGAGTATATTTTTTAGAGATTTATATACTGCACCCTCACAGTGAATGTATATTATGTTTGAAGGTAAAATTAATAATTTGCTTCTCTCGACAGAGACAGAGTTTAGTGTTTAAAGCTTCTTCGTGTTCTTTTTTAAACCCTTTTTTCAGGAAAGCTTATTCAATACATGAGGAAGGGATGAGAGTAGCACTGAAAACAGCTTTTCTAGTCAGGTTTCTGACTTTACAATCTTGTATCAACAAAAATATGTTAGACAACGACATACAAAGAGTAGACTGAGGAATGCAGGTATCTAAACTTCCCATGTGTTCAGTCACCTACACCAGGGATTTTCCCCTGCCTGTCCCTGGCATCCTGCCACCCCACCACCTTCTGCTGATTTTTTTTATTATTATTATTTTTTTTTTAGTCTTTAAAAAGAGTTTCAAATTCAGCACCATCAGAAAATGCCAGCCAAACAGCTTGGGTAATTCAGGTAGTGGTGAAATAAGATGTTTTAGAGAGAATGATCAAAATAAAGGTAAAGTCTTGCAATCTAATGGAACTAATGCCTGCAGGTCTCTTTATGTACAAATGGTAATAAAATTGCTTTCTGTTGATTTAGAATGGGGATAGGTTAAAATGTGAAACAGACCTTCCTTGCAAATATTTATTGCCTTATAAGTTAGACATGGTAGGGAGAATGTACGGATGTATGGAGGATTTTCCATTGTTGCATCTTGTTAAGAGACTAAAGTCCTTACTACAGAAAGCAGCATCTCTCCTGTAAGCTTGGAAAAAGTGTTCTGTGTCTGTGAAAGTAGACTTCAGTAATTCAGGTGTTCTGTAGAACAATGAATTGCAGAGCAGGGTGGGCTGTCCTTATTGCATCCCATCTAGGGCAGGCTGCGATTCAAGATCAGATATGTAAGAGAAGCACATACGCAGCTGGATTCTGTGAGTGCACATCCTTTTTGGCAATCGCACATAACGTAGTTTATTATTCCTTTTCATGTCCATCATATTTCAAGTTCATTCCAGGGAATTAAACGGCATTTGAAAAGGATGCACTCTTGAGGAGCAATCTGTAAAAGCTGTGAAGAGGCAAGAAGCCGTTCTGAAGTGAGAGGTGCCTCTGTGACTCTTTCAAGTGAGGTACTGTGGCACTCCACTCACGGAAGGTTAGGATGCGTTCAGCGCTGTTAGGAAAAGTGTTTCATTTAGATCTGTCTCTACTCGAAGTAGAGCTGTGCTTGACTGACCCTCTGCTGTGTATGGCAAACGATAGGTGTAGCTTCAGAGTGGTGCATCGCTGGCGGCACAGGGTGAAGGAGTTGTCCTTGCCAATGGCTGAGGTTACGCTTGTCATGCAGCTTGCATGCTCCTGGAGAGGAGGTTAAGGCTGTGTCTTAGCAGGGGATGGGTTTGTGCTCTGGCCCTTCTGCTTGCAGCCAGGTGTGTGGGAGCAGTAACCTGACTTGTTTGTTTTTCTTACGAATCCTGCCTGTATTGAGATGCTGAGGGCTCCAGGGTCCTGGTGCCCAACAGGGCTGACAATTCAAGTCAAGTCCTTTCCCTTTTATTTTAATCTTCCACGTAGTGCAGTGTGTTGTTTGTGGGTAAGGGAAGGTATTTCTGAGGATTGTTTTGGTTTTTTGGTTTTTTTTTTTCTTAGACTTAGTTCAGACATATACACACTGAAATTTGAGAGCTGTGGATATCATATTTCAATATAACAAAGGCAGTAATTTTTGTGGTAGAGGTCTGGAAAACTCTTGAGTTGGCTTTGCCTTTAAAATGCCCTTGCTGTTTGGAATCATGCTCTTAGTTAAACCTCAATACTTTTTTTTTTTTTTTTTTTTGAGAATTGGAAATAAAGCTAGCTGTTTTGTTTAAAAAAATAATATAAAAATTAATAATGGTGTCAGGAGTTTTTTGATATCCAGATTCTAGTTTTCATTAATCACAAAAGCACACCATCCCCTCACGCATTTCTGTGATCAACTGCAGGTGCTCTTTAGAGAACTTTCTATCACTCACTTATGAAAATGCGGTGTCATGTGTCTGATTTGTGTCAGTTATGGTGTTTCCCTGGGCTGTGCTGGTAGCTGACCAGGAACGTGACTACCTGTAGTAATCCCCAGTGACTCTGCTTTAAAAATAATCATCACCATCATAAGGAACAAATGGATTCAGTTACTGCTGTTTTCTTGGGTAATAATCAAATTAAGTTTCTCATAAGCTTCTGGGACTTCTAACAATTCTAACGTTTTGAATGTATCTACTGTTTGTATTGGAGGACTACAGGGTACCGCTCTCTCAGGGTTAAATCATAGGACTTGCACACTTGGGAGAAGTCTTTGTCTGGAGTTTTCCTCCTGATTTCAGATGGCTTGAGTCAGATTCACTGATTTCACTTTTGTTCATGACTATCTCCTTGCAGGAATGAACTAAAATTTTAGAATAAGGTATTTCTGAAAAAAATATACCTGGATCCATAGATAAACATCTATATTTTGACAAATGCAGATACATTGACACCTTTGTGGTGGTGGCGGTGATTTGTTCTGTGTTGTCCTGTGAGTGTTTTGTTCTGTTTTGTTTGGCGTTTGTTTTGTTTGGGTTTGGGTGGTTTTTTTGTTGTTTTTTTTTTTGTTTGTTTGTTTGTGGTTGGTTTTTTGTTTGATTTTTTTGGGTTGGTTGGTTTGGGTTTTTTTTGGGTTGGGTGGAGGTGGTAAAGGATTCATTCGTAGAAGGCTGGGAGGGAATGGTTTAAATTCTAAGGTACTGCCTTGTAATATCCCTTGACTATCCCTGAAACAGCTTCTGGTATTCTCACTGTCTCCAGTATCTGTTTAATGTCCACTTGATTTGACTTCCTAGCGTTGCTGAAGCTGTACTTTAGTTTGGAGCTAGAGAGCAGCAGCTGTAGCTGTAGTATATTAGTCTTTTTTTTTTTTTTTTTTTTTTTATTTGCTAATTTGTGTTTGGGAAGCTTCTGAGACAGAGCTGTTATAATGTCTTTATTCTGTTTTAAAAAATGTATTTTAAAATTAGGTTAATTATTAGTGTAAGAAACTCGCATAACTCAATACAGCTGTTTATATGGGAGTTGTTCACTAACTAGGTCTCAAAAGGCATTTGTGCTGTTGCTACATACTAATTTCATGCTTGTGATATGCAGACTTTTCCCCCATCAGTAAGGAATGCAAAAGATGAGATGAAGGTATCTCGTCTCCACTCCTACTAGTTCTTTATTTCCATCAAAACAGAGGTAGAGGTTGCCTACTAATTTTACGTTAGACTTCTTTTCACAAGAAATTTCAGTGCTTATTAATCTGATAAATAACTAGGTGTTGCTTCTGATATTTCAAAAAATAAGAACAAACTAATTGAAATTTGTGGACTTACATTTGCTAAAACGCAGAATTTCCTAATGGTGAATCAAGCCTCAGCAATGTAACTATCGTTAGCCAACTGGCCATGGAGTTGATTTCTAAGATGGTAATGCTTGTTTCAACTTAATTAAAAAAAAGAGTCAACCAAGTTTTAAACACTTCCTTCAGTTGTCTCTTTCTCTAAATCAGAAAACTAATTATAGGAATATCCTCATGTTTTAACTGTGACTATGGATGACTGATAGAAAACATGTAATTAACTGATGTGGAAGTTGACATAAGACAGTTGACACCAATTTTTTATACATCATTATATGAAGACATGTAGTGAAGCAATTAGTCCTTCATTAGTTATAAGTTATTCCAAAAGCTTTGAAGTACTTGTGTGTTTAATTTTTAATCATCAAGGAAATGGATCTTCTAATGGTGTTAACTTCAGGGACTTAAATTAAATGCACTCCCGTGAGACTCATTTCAGTAAGTTAAATGGCCTCCACAGCTGCTGGGCCACAGCAGCTTCCATGAGCTTTTGGGGCTCAGCAGTGCTGCAAGCTCTTCCAGATTTTCCATTTTCCCACTTCTTTGTGACTACGGAGGGCTATCTTAGAAACGCTGTGTTATTGCACACACTGGAGAGGAGCGGTGATCTACATTCACCCTGATCTGCCGCTGCACAGCCATCTTCTCGAATACTTTCAGCTTTTTAGTCACTGAAGCCAAAAGCTGAAAACTAGGCTTACATGTTAATGAGTGTTTGACTTCTACTGCTTTGCCATTCATTGTTAAAAATAGTACTGAAGTATAACCTGTGTGAGAGTAGGCAGCTGTTTAGCTGTGGGACAGGAGGCTTTGTTCAGATTTCCTTTGGGCTTTTTTTGTCTCAAATTTGTTTTCCTGTTCACTAAGCCGGCTTTCATGACAAACTTGTTGCAAAGTTTGATGTCCTCCCATCTTTTTGAAGATACACACACATATATATACACATCTATATTTATACACACACACACACACACACATATATATATATATTAAAAATTTCTTTAGGAAGTCCTGAAAATATTATCCTGTCTGACTTTGACAGGCAGTTTGTCACCTTCTTTCTTCTTAAGGTCCTTATAAAATTTCACCCTGGCTAGGCTGAAAGCAATGAAGCAGAATAGACATGCTTTCTGGTGTGTCTTGTAGAGGTTTGTGGTTCTGTGCAATGCCTTTGTAAAAGAAACTTTATAACCTGTATATATGTTGTGAAGTTATGGATAGCATATATAAAAGAGCAAAACTGTGGCAAACTGAGTTGTCAAATACAACAGTGCAGTAAAATGAACCTGTTGTATAAAAGCTGGACAAATCGGGGAAGACTACTTTCCAAACACAGACGTCCTGTGTTTTGGCATAGTGAGGTCTCGCTACGTATTAACAAATTTTAACAGATTTCCAATTAAGTAATGAAAACATATCCCAGACAAAGGCCAGTTCTGTTGATCTGAACATGCCTGGAGTCTGCACCTCCACACAGAATGGCCTTTTTGGGTTACTACAAAAATCTTTTTAAATGCACTTCAAGTATTAGTGCTGTGTTAGATCCTCAGCTAACATAAATTGAAGTAGTCTGACTTAAGAAGGGAGAAATTACAGAACGCCTGGACCTTTGAAACAGACACCTTTCTGTTTCTTTATTTTAGTAATGATAATTACTTTGTAATAAATTATTACTTTCCTTTTAAGTGATGCTGAAATTCAGCTTTCCTTGTTTACCTAATGCTGCCAGGAGAAGAGTATTTCATTTCTAATATGATGTTTCAAGGTGCACCTTTTCCTACCAGTTTTCCTAAAATGCATTTCTTGTTATGCTGAAATGAACAGTGTCACATTATATTCTTTCATCTTGGTGACAATTAGTCATTGGTGTCACTGCAATCACTTTTCAGTAAAGATATTATAATGCAGCATTCAGGTATTCAGAGTTTGACTGTAAGAAGGTGCTTTTGCTAGGGATGTTTGTTCAACGTCTTTTGTTAGACAGGAATAAATCTTTGATGTGAAAGTAGTTGTACTCAACACATGCGAATGCCATTAGCTGATTATTTTTCCTAATACATTTGCACCTTTAAAACGCCCACCCAGCTACACTCAGGTGGTGGAAGAGGAATAAGGAGAAAAAGGAATTGTATCGGTCACGTTTTAGGCTGCATGAGACTTCCTATACATAATTTTTTACTCTGAAACAGATGGCGCATTTTGAGATACCCAGGGAGGAGTAGAGGTAGAGGACATTCACAGATGATTGTAGACTCAAAGGAAGAGACTGTTGTTAGGTTTTTTTAGTTTCTAAACGCTTTCCTTCCCCTTTAAAGAAGTTTTGAAACCGGTTTAGGAGCAGTTATCTGTTATCAGGTGGTTAGACAGCTTATTTGATGTTGAATGACAAATAGTAGTGCAGACAAGTAAAATTCATGTGAAAATGAGTTAGCAAGAAAACAGGCTTTAAGGAGTACTGTACATTAAAAGAATAAAAGGCTGGTTCCACTTATTTGCAATTTGAAGTCTCCAGGAGTTCAGTGTACTCAGCCCTGCTCAGCACCAAGTCCTATTTGCATGCAAGATTTTCAGTCTGCAGGCTTACGGTTGTCTCACAGGTTAAGATGCTGGATGTGGAACACACTGCTATGGTAACCCTCGACAAGATTCTCCCTCTGCATGAAGGTTAAATGAGAATTCTTTGGGAGGAAAAATATTTTCTTCTTTCTTTTTAATTTTTTTCCCTCCTCCTATTGTCCTGGCCATCTGCAGCTTCCAACCATATGCTTACTTTAAGCTGCTTGAGATAAGGTGAGGGAAAATGCACCATAAACCACTTAAAGCAGATTGGTGAGGTATAGGAAAGCAACCTTTAACAGGGATAGCACACTTGCTTTTTTCCCAGAGAAAAGTTGGTGAAGTTATTTACTAGTTTCCGAAAAAACCTTTCTTATTACGCTATGAAAAAATAAGTGGTGCCATTCAGTCGTGTGTATTTAATGTGCCATATCTCAGTGTATTCAATCACACGGTCGAAGTATAAACCAGAAAACTCAAGCTGAACAGTTTGCTGACAGCAGCTCAAGGAGAAAACACTAGACTGATGGTGGGAGGACTGGTCTGTATGGTCTCTGCTTTTGGGACTGGTTGCTATAGTCCAGACAGTGGAGGGTGAAAATGGGCTTTCAGTTTATCACCTGGTGATATTTGAAGAACAGGGTTTGTGTGAGAGGAACATGGCATGAATAAAAGCAGAGTTGCATCATCCAGCAGCAAAATATGTCAGAGTATATCCAGGTGGAAACAGGTTTATTTGCAGTATGCAGATTTCTAAAACTTGTTCCCACACTTGAGCCAGTTGATAGAGATGAGATAAATTGTTTTGGAAAACTGATGAACAGTGCCTACAATTTTAAATTTATCAAACAGGTGGAAAAAGGATGAACATTGGAGGTTTACCCTTTTAGGACAGACAAGGTTACTGATGATACAAGCATTATTTTCCCTTTGTGCTGATAAGTTAGAGTCTGGAAATGTTGAGTGCTGTATTTCACAAGATATTTTAAGCATTACAGACTTAATGCTATGGAAATGGAAAAATGTCAGTCATGCTGGTATTAGACCAGGAAACAAGGATGATAAGTAACATTAAGTGACAAACTCCATACGTAACACCAAATACTAAAGGTTGTTCCATTTGTAGTGTTCTCTTATCCTGAATATTCAATTCAACTTATTCTTTAAAATCTGAAATAAAACAGTGGTAGTTGTCTTTACTCTCCAATCTTTATCGCTGTCCTAGGTAACATAAGGTGACTGCATAGTGTTAAAGATGAATGATTTGGAGTGTGCGATACTATTCGATAGTAATAATTTTCTATTTTGATCATTTATACTAAACTGCTGTGTTGTGTTTTGTTCTGGGAAGGATCTGCTGGATAGCAATTCTAATTCAAGTTTTTTATTTGTAGCACAGACTGGCATTGCATAAATGCAGAACAAGGTTCAGCTTGGCCATCGCAATATACATCTGGGGTAATGGGAAGTGTGAGAGAGTTGTGCAGGATTATTTGGTGGGCTTTTTAAAGCTTTCAAGGGAGTGGCATCTGCAGTCCTGTCCAAGGCATTATTTAAGCAGAAACCACAGTAATGTTGCTGGCTGCTGAAGGAAGTCTTTAGTTTGACTTTTATAAAAGATTTTTTATAGTTTGGGGCAAAAAATCTTTATTTCTGATAATTTTGTTTTGATTATATATAGCTGGTTATTTCAAAAGGGTTTTTTATTCTCTGCTCTATAACAGTAATTTTATTACTGGCCATACTGGGGTGTATTAATATCTGTAACAGACTATTTGGTGAATAATTTTTTAATAAAAATGGAAATTCCTCTCTGTTGGAGATCAGGTATTTTCCTTTTCTTCCTCCTTCAAACACTGTATGATATAATTTGTAGCTAGACATCTGTGCTTTGCTCTTCATACAGAGTGGTGCAGGGGATTTTTTCACTTGCAGTGGCAAGAACACTTGCTTTTTCTGGATTGAAAAACTAAATGGAGACTGTTAATGGTCATTTATTGGTAATGATCAACAGACTCCTGCTGAACTTAATGTGAAGCTAGTGTTATGGAACTCTTTTCCTAAGTGCATCCTGCATTCATTTTAGCTTGGTATTTATAAAAACACCTGGGAATAAATTAAGTTCTTCTTGTGATGATTGAAATCCAAATTTACCAGAACTTTAAGGTAGAATTGTAGATGTTTTCCCTTGATGTTGAGAAACAGAAACTACTGAAATGTGTCAGGTTCTAAGCAAGAGAAATGGAAGCAGACCACAGAAAGTTTTCAAAGAACCATTGAAATAGACACTAAATCTCTGTAGTTTTCTCTTTTGCCTTTCCTGAGAGGCTTCCACAAGTAGGAGTTTCCACTTCTGCTATAAGCTCCTCACTTGCTGTATCTGTCCCATGTTATAATTGCTTTGTGCTGCTGATAGTCTTCAGTTGCCCTCAGGAAGAGTAATCAGTTGTTCCCAGAGAAATTTCAAGCTGACCAAATATATAGAAGTTAGGATATTAGTAAAATAAGATGTTTCCCCTTTGATGCACCAATCTCAGGCTTTTAATATGAGAGAGCATATATATGAAGAAGTATACAAATCAATAATGTAGGTGGCACCCATTATATTTGTAGCATATGTATATATATAATATAAATCACTCATTGGTTTGTACCATAAAAATCCTGTTCCTTATTTTTTGAGGATTGGAGATTGAATCGGGCACTTTTAACACACCTTATGCCCTACTGAAATGGAGTCCATGTGAAGGGATTGCATAAGACCCTTCTTCTAGGGGAAACTACAAGTATATATTTATCTTGGTTTGTTGCTAGCTTTGACATCACCTTGATGCAGATATGGTGGAATCTGGGAATGTTCTCATAATTTGCTTTCAAGTACGTGTTAGCAGTAAAAAATTTTGGAATTTCTTGAAAGTGAAGCAAGCACTTTCTAGCAGGCTCAGGCAGACAGCCTACACCATGTGTATATTCGGAAAATTGTAGTGCCTTGCAAAAGACCCAGTGAGACTACTTAAAAATTGATTGCTAATTGGCAGGCAGACACACCAGCTAATGCTGGAGTGAAGTTTATGATTTGTTTACATTTACCTAATCATAATTTAATTTTCCTACTGTTAACACTTAATGCTAAACCAGTTTCTGAATATCGTGTAGTTCTCAGTAGTTTTAATATTCCAAGAGAGTAAGTGTTTGCAACAGTCAGAGGAAGACATAACTGTGCTCAACCACAAAGGCCAGACCTGGGAACAGGGTTGTCACATGCAAAACTTTAATAGTTTAAATAAAAAAGCTGCTTTGTCCTCAAACAGAATCTCAAGAATTCTGAAAAAAAAAATAATTGTTACTAAATCAGTTTTCTAATTTTCATTTACCTTTATTACTCTGCTTCAGAGATTTCCTGATTTTCAGAGATTTTCAAAGCATCCAGGCTGCTAGAGTATAAAGATACAGCTCACGTTTGTGTTTTTATGCATCTGTCTTTTTGTTTTCAGAAACTGAAATATTTCACTAATGAGGTTTCTGTCTTCTTGTGAGATGTAGTGTGTCCCAAGTAGAATGCCAAAGGGATGAGTCTAAGGATACAAATACTATTCTGCAAATAGAAAAGGCATGACAGACTTTAGTCTGTCTTAAAGAAAACAAATCAAGGGGAAGAGGCAAGAAGAAATGTGTATCTCACTGAACGTTCAGGTTTTCCCTTCTGGTTTTAAAAAATCTAAGACTTTAATTTACTGCCCTAGTGATAATTTCAGCTCTGTGCTGAAACAAAGATTTTTAAATTCTGACATGAATAATATGTCTTTATCCAAAGATATTTGATGAAGAATATGAAACACTAAGAAAAGAAGAAATCCCCAAATTAGCAATTGTTCATAATATACATTCCTCAGTATTAATTCTCTGGAGATCAGAAGTGAGATTTTTACCTGCCGTTACATCTGGCTTGCCAGTTACCCAGCTTTCCACTAACTTAGATGCACTCAAAGGATAGAATAGTAGAACTACTCAGTGTTCTGATAGAAGAAATACTCAGTGTTCAGAGCTTTTCTGCATGTACCTATGGCCTTTTAAGTGTAGAACTGAAAGCACATGAGTAGTCATAGAACAAATATTTTAAATGGTTACCCATATTAATCATACAAGAAGGCTTTTTCTTACAAGCCTGTGAATCATGTTACATCAGTTGAGAAGACAAATGCTACTTGTGTGATGTTTGGAAATGTCACAGGTATTTCTGTTCTGCATTGATTTGTTTCTGTGCATTAGTGCCTAATTTTGAAATTCAAGTTCAGTATTTACAAACAGTATTGGAAACTTTTTCAGCATTTGTTTCCAGTGGCAGTAATAACTTGGAAGAAACGGGTGATGGTTTAAATTTGTTTCACTGTTTTATTAAAAGAGGACCTAGCTTTCCTTATTGAAGACTTGCGGTCAGGTAAGCTAGCTGAGCATATAGATAACATAGCCTTTCACAAAGTTATATTAAGAATTTGTGGTGGAGGAGTATGCAGAATGCATTGGTTCAGCATTTGTATTTTTGAACTGTATTTTCCTCTATTTAAATGTTTGTTGTGCAATAGCATAAATAATTGTGTATTTCGGTTTGGACTGACTGAATTTTTTCAGTTCCAGCTCCAGTTTGGTGGACCTGTTCTCATCCACTCATACAAGTGAGACCCTATTCAAGCAGGAAATCTGCAGCTCAGCATACGAGATGTCTTTCATCTCAATATTCATATACTTTTTTATCAAAGGGCTGCTCAAAATTATGACTTGAAGTAGGTACAATTCTAGTTGTCTAAGAGAAGAAAACACCTCCTTCCCAGTTGGAAATCAAATAAACGAGAGGTTAATCCTTTCAATTCAACACATGATTGAAGAAAAGAGGGATGGAAAGGGAGGATGTGGTAGATACCAGAATGTTCGCTGTGTCTTCAGTACGCTGGAGAGGTGGGCTACAAAGGGTTTTTTACTTGTGAAGAGCCAGCAGTTGATCTCTTTTCCGCTGAGGCCAGCAGAAGGCATTATTCAAGACCTGTATCAAATGTCTCAGGTTTATATCAGAGACTTAAGGCATGATATGTCACTTCAGGTATCCTACTCATGGAACAGGCTGTACCAAAGTGCATAATGGCTGAATGCTCTATATTGTATTTTGATACTAATATAAAAAAAGAAGAGCGGAGGGAGATGGAATCTAATTCTAAAATAATAAATAATACAAGTTGTCAAAACTTGCTACAGGAGGAGGATAAAATTTTCATCTCACACATAGTATTCATACCTGCCTTTGGCAAGTACGTGTTTGTACTAGTACTAACAGTCATGTGCTGTGGTGCTGGTTTTGAGTGTTTGTATTTGCATGGTGATAGCTTGATGCCAGGAATACTGTGGAAAGGAGCACCTGCTGTGCAGATATGGATGGATCCAGATTGTCAGGCTACTAGGAGAACTCGATAAGTGATGCATGTATGCCTGTAAAAGCTTGTATGTATGCTTTTCTAGAAGGACCTGAACATTTTTTCCATGAGTTTTATATGTTTGCATGAAGAAGGGATACTTATATCAAAAATCAAGAAAGGATACTTATATCAAAAATCAAGAAATTAAGCTTCAGTTTGTTTGAGTCTGGGTGAAATCATCCTAGTGATGATGTCAGAGGTTTCCACCATGCCAGTATACATGGAAAATATAGTTTAGAATCTGTTTATAGAGTAATATAGAAATAATGTGGATTTATTACTATAATAACACTAGATCCAGGCAGAAAATTTTACTGCAGTATTATCAGTGTTGGGGAAGGAGAGCCATGCCCTGCAGAAACATAAGTGAGGGAGCAAAGGTAGGGTGAGAAATAAGTGCTTAAGCCTGGATTCTTTCCTTGGTTATAGCTCATTTATCTTGTATAATCTGTTGGCCCTGAACATCTTCAATAATGCCATTACATAGGGATTCCTTGTGGAAATGAAAACTGTCCAGTACAAAGGACCTTGGTGGTTTGAGTATGTTGTGTGTGTTGGATTGGGTTTTTTCTGTTGTGTTGTTTTTCTTGGCATGGTAATTAGCTGAACTGTACACTGGGTAGAAGATGCTTTTTCATACTGCATAGTGATAAAACATCTGAAGTAGGAAATGTGTCTAAATATGGGGAGTTTAGGTGTTCATTTAAATGGCTTTTGTTTGAATTAAGTTTCTTAGTTATTACCATGATTTGGGTTCTCTAATGGTGCAGTGTATCACTGGTTTTACACACTGACTGGAAAAGCTTACAACTAGATTAGGCAGTCTTTAATCTTAAGTAATTAAATTATGAATTAATTCCATAACAAAAGATTAAGATGCATAGATTTCTTCTAGAATATTTAGATAACTAATATCTGTGAATAACACTAAGAACATATTGCTTTTTTCTTTGAAAGATAAGAAAAAAGTATAGGTTACTGTACAAAGGAATTTAAACGAGTATATTTTCACACAAAATTTCAAGAATAGCGTGATGAGAAATTATTGAACATACCTCAGTTCATATGTAGAAGTATGACAAATTAATATGATTCTATTTATTCTATAGAGTAGATTAAGTTGTGCTAAAGTGAACAAAAGATTCAGTGAGCCGAATTCTATTGAGATTAAAATAGATCTAAGTTGAAAAAGAATATAGCCAAGTTGAAAAACAAGCTGATGTATGCTTTGTAAAGCTACACGACAATGTTTCCTTTCCTGAGTAGGCAGCTTCTACCTATGGGTTAGGATTTCATTGTTCTCCTTTGCTTTCTCAGGCTCCAATACTCCTTCATCTCCCATGAAGAGTTTTTCTTTCAGAAAAATAATTTGACTACTTTTTGTGTTACTTTGCCTTAAAAATGCACGGTAAAAGTGGAGAAACCTGTCCAAGCATACCTGCCTCAAGTCAAGCAATTGATTTATTATGATAGTCTTACTCTGTTCTGATTAAAAAGAAACCATAGCAGGACTCCAAAACCCAAGGCCAGGTTCTTCTAACACTTATGGTAGTATATATCTGAGTAAAATCCACTGGAGCAAGGGACGATCTAATCCGGTCTGCTCTTACGAAGAATGGCTAGTAGGGGTTGACGAAAGCCAGGGGAGAATTTCTAGATAAAACTTAAGAGATGACAGCTAGAGGGAGTGACAAGAAAGACTTCCCCCTGTGCAGCAGGACTGTGAGGAAAATAGAAGGTTATTTTTTCCAGGCATGTCTCAGACAGTTTGGGTCAAAATACTCATTGGTGTAAGGCCATTAGACTACAGAAGAGTTACCCTGGGTTAAACTTGTCCTCAGTATGTCTCAGACAAGGGAAGAATTCTAGCTTTGAAGAAAGCAAGCTAGAGATTTATTCTCTTTTAAGCATCTCCTCCTACATTGTTGTACCTTTTTCTCTGAGTTAAAACTTTTTACCATGAAGACCCTGGTTTTGACAATGATCTGTCAGTCCTTCAAGAAAAAAGAACAGAATTGCCGAAGGCTTTACTGAAGAGTGTTGTATAAAGCCTGAAAAGAATTGTCCACTTTTAAGCTGACCTACATTTAATTATATGGTTAGATCTTTTAAGTGAGCACTGGGATTTGAGATTGGATGAAGCCTGCAATTTCTATAACAGCTTTGAGAATGTGAGCTTTGTGACCTCCTGTTTATTTAGAACTTATGTTGCATGTGTGATGCTGCCAAACTGTATGTAGCCTTGCAGCAGGATACACAATAACACAAAAAGCAGAAGTTGACAGTTTTAGATAAGTCTGAGTTCTTTAGGTATAATGTATGTTCTAATAAGAGTGTCTAGAGCCTCTATTTCATACTCTGCTTGTTACAGCATTGCTGAGTAAGGATCGTTAAAACGCTGTGATGTTTGGACATTGGTTAGCTGTTGCTAAAAAGCCACCCAAAATGGTTCAGAAGCTGAGTTAGTGACTGGCATTTCTCACTCCAGAGAGACCTAAAAGAAGAGTAGTCTCTTTTAGATTAATATTAGGATAAGTAAGGCACTGTGATAATAGTGAAATTTGCTAAAATTACATATTTTCTTGTAAAGAAGTAGCTGATTGGTTTAATCATTTGCATTAGAACAACTTCATTTGCTGAACCCATTCACCAGTTTTACTGTGACAGTGACCACTACCTTTAGAGGCTGAAATAATTTGATACTTGAGTGCACTGAAGGAATAAGATTCTTGATACTACAGAGGCATTCTAGCTTGATTTTTTTTTTGCCACAGAGTGAAATGGTTAAGGGAGGTTGATTTTAGTCCCTCAGTGCATATCGTATTCTATATAGCAAGGGGGTTTTGTGCAAGTCAGGGGCCTTTTACTCCCATGTGGAATGGGAGAGGGACCTTCCATCTGTTAGGCATCAGGGAATAAGTAAGTCTAAGGAATCTTTACACACCTAAAAAATTTCCCTTTCCATCCTGATTACGTGCATGCATCCCAGACTGAAAATTACCTGACAGGTACACAAAGCACTGAAAGCAAGATCTTTTGGCTATTAATCGTTTACTTCTGCATTTAATTCTCTTTTCTCCTGCTATCAGCAAAACACACAGGCTTGTCAGGGAAAAACAAATACCCATTTTCAAGAACATAAATAGTTTTCCAAACATTCGTGAATACTGTCAATGTTGTTTGCTTCACTTAACTGAGGAATGAAAAATTCAATGTGAGAGAAAATATGACTGAAATTGGGAACTAGATGCGGACCTTCAACTTCTCATTGCCTGATAACAAGTTCAGTGCTTCATATCAGTTGCTTAGTGGCAAAGGAACTATGAATTTGCATTTAAGGATACAGCTAGCCCCAAATGTTCAAATTTAAGTTATCTGACAGTGAACAACTTTTCTTTGAGCAAACCTGTGCACAGAAGAGTTCTCTCAGTTCTGTCAAGCCCACTAGTTGAAAATACCTAGTTAGAAAGAAGTATTTTAATAATTAAACAGTCAACATTGTTTGGGGTATAGAAGTGTTAATTACAGCAACATCTTCTCTGTGACTGGGCCACTTGCCAATGAGACACATGAAAATTGATGAGTAAGCAGCTAGTTTAATATTGCAGCTTTCATTGCTTTGGGAGCAGCACTGCTACCACTGGAAAACATATGAGAGTGGTATCTTCTTGCAGAATATTTATAAAGGGAGCAAGTTCAAAGTTAGCCCTTTTATTTTTGTGATCTGATCTGCCATTATCAGGAATAAATTCTCTGCATTTTGTGACAAATGCATAACTGAATGAGTAGTATTGACCATGTGATTTTTATTTTTTCTTGTTCTTATTTGGAGTTCATTGGCTGTAAAAAACCCCTATATTTTCCATTTCTGTCCTTCAAAATGAAAAGGAGGAAAAGTAGTAACTATTTTGATATTGCTAAGGTTAACAGTGAAGTGTCTTTTACCCTTGTTTATTATGTACCATCACTGCTGAATGCAGGGACTGCTTCTTTGTATCCCCCCACCCTTTTTTAAAAAAAACAAACACAAACCTTCAAAATATGTTCAGAATCAGCTCTGTAAAACAACATTCTTTCCCAATTTGTAAGACTCTTGCAAAGATGGTACTAAACTCTCACTTGAGCTAAGTAGAAGGCAGATAATCTTCAGCAACAGCAAGGATTCCCTTATTTCATCAGCAGGACCTTGATACTGGTTTGAGGCAGAATACCCCCACTTCGCCTGGGGGGCACACTCTTGTCTAGGAGGCAGCATCTTTCACAACTACTGTAACCATGGAGTCAGGACTTCCTTCATTACCTCGAGTGTTCGTGCAGCAAGTCAGCTATGGGAAGATTATATGGTAGACAAACCTTACTAAGGCTACGTTCATAACCATCAGAGACAAAACCCATGTTTTTTTGTTTGTGCATAGCATCCTGTAAGCAGCTGAGAGCTGTTTCAGAGTAAGCGTGATGAACTTCAGAAAACACAGGATGATATTTTTGCAGTTGGACAATGTTATGTGCCATTTTGGTCTCTCAGTCCAGGAAAGAAAAACACCCTTTCCTACTGTTTGATCTCCTGCAGTTTGTAGGTACTGTTTGAAACACAAGTAGCAGAGCTTATATTTGCTGCTGTTGATGGTGGGATGTATGTAGTATTTATCGTGACATTCAGTCCTTTTGGAAGTGTAAAAATTAAAACTGGACTTGGGTCGTGTTTGCTCTGTATGGAAGATGCAGTGTTACCGTATGGTTCAGGCTATGTGGAGGCAGAGGGGGCCAGGCTGGGACTGCTGCTAGCCTTTGTGTGCTGGAAGCACACAGTAGGAGTTTGTCTTCTTATTTGGAGAGAAACACATAAGGCTTTCTGGTACTGAAACCAGAAAGTATTGCATGATGTCACAGTGGATCCATTCAGTTCCAGATGTCCATTGTCAAGCTAGAAATAATGTAGCGAGAGCAGCACTTTTTCCTGCACTGTGTATGTTGCACCATTTTAGAGCAGCAATGTGATGGGGCGGGGGGGAGGGGAAACAATGCTGTATACTGGAAGGCCAGTTGTGGGAGAGTATAGAAAAGTTGAGCAGGAAGGGAGGGGAAAAGCAGCAAGATATGTAAAGGCAGAATGTTTGCTGCAGGGAGATGAACACTTGAAATAAATGCAGAGTACTTCAACATGTGCAGGCATTACGACGAGTTGTGTGGTAGTCATTTCCTACTAATGTGTTCTTAAACCTTTAAAACTCCACAATATTTTCCTTAAATTAAGCCACTTGTGATACTATTGTAAAACCATGCAGGCAGAAAATGGATCTAATATTTCTCTTACAGGTGAAGGTTGCATACATGCTACTGACATAGCCAGCAGCAGATCGGATCCCTTCCTCCTCCTGTTTTGAGCTTCCTCTCTCTGCTTTGCTTAGCACACGGTGCAGCTCCTCTGTTTCTCCTGTTCTAGCTTTTGTCTTCTCATAATTGTCTGTGCTGCGTCTGTGCTGTACCCACAGGAGCACTCGCTCCCTGCTTTCCTCCTTGCTGCTGCACCTTACATAGTAAGCCAAGCAGCAATATCCAGAGATTTCCTCACTCGTCCTAGCAAAGCACAGGTAACTGCAGTATCTAGGGTAGTGCACAGTGGCACTGTGTGAAATCAGAACATAGTCATGAGCATGAGTCCTATAAGGTTTTATAATTTCATTCTAATATGGGTTCTTCAAAAGCTGTAAATATGGATTTATTTTTTTACTTATATCTGTTCTCAATTTGATGGTTAGGGGTTCTAATTCTGAAAGAACTATTCTTTAAAATCCACCAATGTTGCCTCCTTTCTTTTGCTATGCAACTGGAGGCTAACAAATTTACTCAACCAAACAAATGAGGGATGTTGGACATTGCTGAGGCTTTTTTCTTGAGAGACATCAGGTATAGTTGGTCAGAAATTGCAATAAATCACTTTGCAGCTTCATCATTTGTCTGGCTTGAATAAACTCAAAACATGGGGGTAAAGCCATTAATCTTTTGCCTATGGTGGGGCAGGAAGGGAACACGATAGGGACTAAATACCAGAGTTTCACAGGGACTATTAGGGCTGTGATGAGGTTGCCTGCAAGGATTTTTTTCTACCTGCTTACAAGACTGGGCTGCTTTGTTTAATACACAGAATGTAGGAGTAAAGGGGTAATGGCTGATGAGGAAGAAAAGGAATAATTGCTGTTGTCATGCTAAAAGAATTTTATGAGGACTTTCATTAAACCCTCATGGCTCCTAGTTATAGCAGCATCTTCTACGTGTTTAATTTTTAATTTCTGAACTATCTCATTTTGTTTTTGAACATTGTAGAACACTCCATCTTAAATGCGCTGGTTCAGAAATAATACCAGGGAAAGAACCAGAAAACCTGTACATGAGTTACTCAGACTTCTAAAAATCCCCCCAAAAAACAAAACGCCAAACCCCACACTTATTTGTTGATTTAAACAAGTAAAAGCAGTCTTTATTTGCTATTTATTTAGTTTAAATAACTCAACTTATAATTATTGGATGCCTGTGATGATGCAAAGCTAGAATATAACGTAAACCAGGTTATGTGTAATACTAATTTCAAAAGAATTTCCATAGGAAATCATCAATTAATTTGAATGAAGCCATTTTTGCTGAAATGTAGATGTGGATAAATAATGCATAGAAACAAAGTCTATTTGATAAAATTCTACAAGAGGTTATTCTTAGAACTTGCATTTGTATTGTCTTTATCTGTAAAATGCAGGCTGAGCCTATGCTCACCTTGTACTATCTTCTTACTGTGGATGCTCTATCAATGATGGCAATAGTCACTCTGTCATATCATTCTGCTCAGTGAAATGTCTAAATAACATAATGACAGCAAAATTTCAGGAACTGCTGTACTCTTTCTGCTGCCATTGTGGCTGTTTTGGTAATGGCACAAAAGCAGTAGTTTGCCTTCGTCTACCTTAAATCAGATTTGATTTGACTTCAATGTAATCACTCTTTCTTCAGCAAGTAAGTTGTAGGGATGGAAAATCTATGTCAACTAAAATTAACAACTTAGTTGTTAAATTCTATGGGTACGTATTAATTTAGGTAGTTTCTGAGTGCGCTATTAAAATAATGTCATGATTGTAATACTTGTCTGCCTAAAGGTTTATATGTACATCAGAATAGAGAGGGTATACCAGAGGGTATGCAGCTGAGCAACATAAACATATTTGCTTTAAAAGCTTTTTTAGTTGATTTGCTAATATTTAAATTTTATTTTACCTCTGTAGAGTTCAGCTGTATTTTAAATTAATTTATTGTAGTGTCTTTTGTAGTTAATGTAATCATTTAAAACCTCTCCCATGCTCCTTTGTTTCCTCTGTAACATTTAAGCTCAGGACTTGCAGTACCTCTGAGAGAGGAAAACAGTCCTAGGAGGAAAATGGAGGCTGAAAGTCTGATAGCGCAACCAGTTTCTCTTACGCCTGGTCATATTTGTCGACACATCCTTGATTAATGCCTTTAGAGCAATGTTTGTATCCTATAGCAAAGGGGATGGCAGTACCTGTGGAATCATGTGCTGCAGAAATTTTTGCACAAAGTGTTTTCCTTCTTTCCACTTGTTCAACTGGCATTTTGAATGACTTTTTTTTTTTTTTTTTTTATCATAGTGACTTTTGCAAAAGTTTTTTTGGCAGAACTAGGTCAGTACTCTGCATTGCTAGATGGATGCTAAAATAATGCTTAAAGAGTTCAGAGGTTATCTTGCATAATTTAGTCCTCCTGTTTGGGCTAGCCATGAATAAATGATACCAGTTAAGGAATTTGTAGCTCTAGCTGTAGTAAAAGATGGGTGCTATTGTTGCATAAAGAAGATATTTCTTCATCCAGAAGAAATGCCATGTGGAAATTGAAAGATATTTTTAGTCATTGCTTACCTGTTAGTCCCACCTTCAATTTCATGTTGGAGCTACATGGTGTTTGAAGAAAGAATTGTTCTTAAGACTTGCTAAACTACTCTAGGCTCTCTGTGGATATGAGAAGAAGGATATAAGATTTTCTGTTATACATGAACCATTGCAACAGAAATACTTGTGTACTTCAAATATTCTGATACATATTTCTGTGATTTAAGAGGTAAATCAGTACCTTGTATGTTTGTTCACATCTTCAGGGTATTAAATACACTGAAAGTGAGTATTTTTATTTTTTTTAATACTTCAATTTATATAGTGAGCAGAAACAAAAATTCGTATTGAAATTCTATTAAATCATTGAGCTTTTTAGTTTCCTTAACGTAAAATTACATAATTAAAGATGTATTTTTGTCTAATCTAACATTTAGGATTAATTGGTTACAATTTTGCCTGTAATACAAATATTTTAGCTTCTGTCAGGGCAGAGTAAGTGTAAGAGGGAATTAATTTATATAATAGTTGTATTGATCATTACTAAGGATGTCTAAAAGCAGAATTTACATAAAACTACTTGATTGTAATCTTCAGAAAATGAGATTACCTTTGAACTCAATCCCATTTCTTAAATATCTGTTTCATAATATGGTCTGCAACTTTTAATACTGGAAGCCTTAGTCATCTTGGCTGTATCAGTGTTTTAGTCAATGATAGATTTAATATAAAGAACACCAGTACCTTAATTTCTGTCTGCAAAGGGATGCTTCTGTCAATGCTTTTGAAACTGTGAAACTGCATCATGTATTTCTTCTGTTAAAAAATAGTACTGAGAAAGAATAGCTAGATGTATCCTAAGTTAATCTTAAATTTGTCAGTTATAGTAGAATGAAAATTTTGGTCACTTCTTTCAAAGGCTGCTATAGTTTTACTAACTTCTTTAACATAAAAAGTTTTGCTTTTCATGTACTATCATGGGATATACCAGGTTTTAGTTTTGTGCTTATAAAAGCTCTTTGAGTTTGTTAGTCCCATATAAAACCTCATATTCTGCTATTGTATGGGATATTTAACTGATGTCTGTTCTTTTCAGAGTTGCTGTAGGAACATCTGGCTTTTTTATTCAACAGGAAAAAGAATAAAGAGGAGAAAAATAGCAAGACAAAATATCTTAGTTATGAATTCTGGTTTAATAAATGTGCTTTCCATGGATGATTCATGGATTTTATGATTACATTCAATTATTTTTCAACAGCTCATGCTTCATTTCATCAAGAATTTCAATCAATGCCAACTGATTAATTATCATTCTACTAGTAGCCTTTTGTCTAATAAACAGTCATAATGAGCATGTTCAGTCTTGGCATATATAAATGTCAGTGATGTACTAATAAAATACTTTAGAATTGCATGCTGGAGGTAGTCATGCTTTAGATCTGGTTTTGAGAAGACAAAAAAAGCAATCTCCTATTCTTTGCTTCCCCTTTCCATCTAAAGTAAAAGCTGTAGTTGAGCAGTAAGACAGGGTCAAATTTCTTCATTCAGGAAGAATTTCATTGTGCCATAGTGAAATACTATTAAGTCCATTGTCTTGACCATGTTTTTTCCATGACAGTTTGCACAATGCATTCTGGAAAAAAGTTTTGGGTGGCTTTTCCCACAGTTTTAAGTGTTCGTGTACATTCTCGCTCTGCCAAAACCCAGATCCCTGCAAGCCAAAGGAAACCTATGACAGAATTGTATCTTTCTGTGACATAAAAGGATGACGTTAGTGCCCTTTTTGTGTTTCATTACAAAACAGCAGCACACATAACCTTTCCAAACCAAGGACAAATTTTGCCAAATCACAGATAGATATTGCAGAAATCAGAGAGCTGCCTTACAGCTCAAAAATGCTCTGGTCTCATATACCTTTGAACAGATGGTTCATTTAAGTACTGGCAGTGTAGCTTGACTAATTGCTTTAGACCTTTGATTTTTCCGCTTTATTTGGGTAAGAAGTAGGCAGCCCTGCTTGCGCAGATATATGAACATATGAATTGTAAATAAAAAACAAAATATGGAATGTGAAACCATGTTTAATTGTATAAAGTGGTTTTCCTGAATTATTGCAAAATGTATTAAGGAGAAACAATAATGGTTGTCTGGATTTGGACTTGGGAAACTGGTTAAATTTCTAGCCTTGCAGCTGTGTTTTACACCAAAGCTTCCTGCCCTCTTACAATGGATGTTTGTGGAAAAGTAGGGTAGAGACGTAGTGATAATTGTCGGGAATGTTCTCAGAGTCCCACGCGTTGTGACTTAGAGACTTTGTGCACTAGATTTACTGTGTATGTTTGTTTAATGACCTTTGACAGAATAATGGATTTTTTAATATGAGTGTGTGTGTGTGTGTCTGTGTCTGTGTGTGTTAGCATTCTGAGATTCCAGATGTAGAATGTACCACTTAACTGTACATTGTGTGAAGAAGTGAAATATTTTTGTTAATGCTGAACATACTACATTTTTTTTTCTGTTGCCACTAGTCTTTTACTTGCAGAGACAGGATCACTGATGACTGCTTCTGTACTGACTAGGTACAGTTTCACAGATCTTCATCATATCCTTCACTTATCTGTCTTCCAGTCAGCAGACTTTTTACTATATGCATGTGTATGTGCATGGACATATGCACATGCACACACGTGCCATGCATATGCACATTCATACGTATAGGTATAGCTGTTCCTCACACTGAAACTGTTCTATACCTCTAGTTTTCCTGCCCTGCTCTGTACCTTTCTGTGTGTCTAGGAAATATATAGTCATTTAGAGATGAGGAAAAAAGAATAACCAGTATTCAGGATATGATATTTGCTTAACATTTCATCTGCCATTTTATCATACAGTCACTAGGTACTGGGAGGGCTTTCCACAGTTTCTGTGTATGCTACCGTTAGTAACGCCTTACCAACTTCTCAAGAACTTTGCTATCTAACCAGTCCTTTTTTCTGATTCCTCGTGAACTACTGGCTAGCTGACTAGCCCAGATTGCTGTAACACTTCCACTGGGAAAATGTATAACCTTATTCCCGCCTTGTGAGAGCTTTCTTATCCCATGATGGTTTGGTTTCTTTTAAGAGACTTTAGGACTAGTATGGCTGAATGTTTTGGTGAGTGTCAACTTGATCTTCCTTGTCTACATATCAGCCTTTCATGAAAGTGTGTGTTTGATGACAGTACTTTGCTGTGTGATCATAGACATCATCTGTTCTTTTTTACTCCAGCTGTGCTGGCCATGTCGATGAATTACATTGATGCAGCTGCTGTTATATTACAATCTATTAAAAATTGAATCAATGTGTGGAAACCTCCCAACACAAAAGTATTATTCTCCTTTTTATTTTAAGACAGTATTACAGGAAAGGTAAATACCACTGCCCAGAGAGTTTGTTTGTTGAGTTTAGGCTGTAGTCTTTCTTTAGATTATGGAAAAAATATTATTTCTGACCATGTAATGTTATAGGTCAGGCTGAAGAGTGCCAGGTTTTGGTGGTTGCTACACAGAAAAATCTGGTTAGTATTGCACCTGACTAACTTTGACTTTCCAGTTGATACACTATGATCTAGTTAAAATGACCTTTTTCATAGGTCTGGAGTGAATTCAGTTTCTCTGGTCTCTTTGTTGTACTACTTTATTGTCATGGTGCTGTATAAGGACTTCAGGTTGGTCATACTGACAGAATCTTGGTGTATTTACATTAAGTGGCAAGAGAAGTGAGGATTACTCTCTCGTGCATCACTTGTGTGCCCTGTGCATTTTAAATTATAGCTGTGCAAAGGAGAAAGGAGATAGTGAGAGAAATCAGGTCCAAGATAGCAAGTGAAATGTGAAAATTACAAACATATTGTTTACTGTGAAAATCTGTGTGGAAAAAAAACCCCAACTCTTTGGTATAGTTGGTAAGTGTGGGTGTTACTAGCCATGTGTTTAGCGAATAGATATATTTATGCTGTAAATGCAATATTTCAATCCCTCATAATAATGGAAATAGTCTTTGAAAGGTATTTTTTAAATGCAGCAGATTGTGGTGTTTAATTTTTGTGCAAAGATGGAAGGGCTGTCTATTGCTTAAAAGGAAGCTAATGAGATAGTATTATACAAGGCTTCCTTAAATTTTTGAATCTCTCTGTGAATAGTGACCATAAACAAGTTTAAACATAACTATTACCGTAGTGGTACTTTCCTTTCTTGCTTAAGCAGTGGTATTTTAGCTAGTCTATCGGTACTGCTGCGCTGAATGGAGTTCAGTGTTAGAAAAACATCAGGGTGCCCCTTGCATGGTATCATATACAAAACAAGAATTCTTCACATCAGCAATCTATCCACATCAAGCAGGGAAAAGGAAGAACAAATATTTCTGCCTAGAATTTAATAGGGGAAGGAAAGAAGGAAGGAGGAATATGAGTGAGATAATATCTGAAAGTATTTTCAAGGAGCATTTAGAAGGGATACTGCTGTGAGGTAGACTATCCAAGATAAACATTTCATTTCAGGGCAAATCACCTTTCACAACGGATAAAAAATATTAGTGACTCTGAAATGGATGGTAATGTTGGTTCTCAGCTGAATTTCTGCTGTGCTCTGTATTTCTTATCACTTGTATACATTAATAAAAATACTCTCAGGTTTGGTAACTGTGAAGCATTTAAGTATGATAAATACACTGCCTAATATCTAATAAGGATGATATCTAGCAGATAATCTCACAATATTAAAATACATAACAGTATTATAAAACATGAAGTTACAGTCTTACATGCCATAATAGTAGTATGTCTTAATAGCGACAGGTATATAATCAGAAATTCCAAAGAAATACCTGTTGATAAACATTATTCTTAAGCTTTTGTATTTAGTGGCTTTGTCTGAAAACCATAATAGCAATGTGCTAGATTGTGAAGGTGTGGTTTGTATCTTTTATTTTTTGAGAATTGGGATGCTTGTTTGAACTTAGGTGAGTGGTTTTGGCATCCAAATTACTTAGTTTGATGGAAAACTGAAGATGTTCCTAACTACGCATCTAATTCAGGCAGGATGAAAAAAAGTAAGCATTTGTAAGAATAATAAAAGTAAGAGCTGGAAGAAGGAGTGGAACAAGCCATATTCTAGCATAAAACCTTACGTTGTTAAGTTGTATGTGACTGTTCAAAGCTATTGACATTCTAGTAATCTGGTTCAAACAAGCCTAATACATATTTTATACTGATAAAAATGCCCTTTACTGAGGCTGTACATAATTCCCATGATAAATATCTGTCTTCATCTGTTTGGGAATGAGCTTTGGATCGAACCATTTTGGAAAACTTTAGCTGAATGTAGACATTTATATGTAGACATATTTTTAGGACCGAACTAGGAAAAGGATTATTTCATTTTTTTAAAATGTGTGCTTGTCGGCCTTTCCTTAAAAGCTGGTCATGTCCCTTTTCTTTTCAGCAGAGATTTGAAACTTGCCAAGGTCTAGCTTTTGGAAGTCTTAGTGTCATCTATTTCAACTTGATCCTATTTCAGAATGTACAAAAAACTTTTCCAGTGCAGAATAAATGTTGCAAAATGGCTGGGTAGGCAGGCTGTTGGAAAAGGGGAGGAACCTGACCTCTGAATCGCAGGGCTCTTCAGATTTGTGTGTGTGTGCTTAGGGTTTTTTGGGGGGTAGTATCTGGCTTGAGAAATGTTAGGCATTATTAGCAGTATTTCTGGATTTCATTACTGTAACAGCTTGGTATACATGTAGTTCTACTCACTATGAAGTCCTACTCACATAGCAGTCCTACTTGACATGTCTCAGTTGGATATTCTGGTGTACAATTTCTTCTTTAATCTCTGTATTGCCATTTTTCTGACTCAGGGTATTGTTATGAAGATAAATTATTTGCAAAACCACAAAATGTTGCAGTGGTTAAAAAGCAAATCTCAGTATAGTGGAATAAACAAAACCTGAGTAGGAAATAAGAAGAAATATTATAGCCTGACTGCTTCTTGAAAGATAGCTAGTATACCGTGAACCAAATCAGAAATGCTGAAGAAAAGACAATACATACTGAAGAAAGTATTTAAGAACTTCAGCATACATGGAAGGGGACTAGCTTTAAGTTCTGTTCTCAACTGTGATGCCTCAAAATAATTTGTGAAAATTGCAAATACAAACCTCATGCTAAAAGGACTCTGCAATCATAATTTTAGGCTGAGTAAATTTTATGTGTATATATATATATACACACACAAACATATATATATATAAATGTTTTATTTTCTAGTAAGTGGTTTATTTGTCCTTACATTTCCTATTCTGTGTCATTATTTGAAATAAATTTCAAGAGGATATTTTTTTAATAAGTTTTATGATTTATAGAAATAAACAAGTACTCAATATATACATTTTTTCTTTCTCCTTTGTGTTCTAAATTATAGCATACTTTATTATGGGAAAAACACTGCTGCAGGAAAACAAAATAGAAAATTTCAGCATATTTGAAGTATCCCTGAAGCTTCAAAACCCAACTGCAGTATATAGATTATAAGTTTATGAAGAAATTTTAAATTTGGCCAGCCATCTTAAGATGCTGCTTACAGTTTTGTAATGCAATGCTCTGTAAGTTTTGTGGATCTAGAAGGGTTCTATCATGTGGCTCTTGCAGTGTCATAGGCTATATTGTTATTGCTAACAATCTTGATATTACTGTTAAAGATGACAGTTCCAGTGGCTGTGCCCAAGTCTTGCATGTGCGGGACCCAGAATTGAGATATATAGTATTACTTGTAAAACAGGCTACTAGTTGAATACTTACCCAATTTAAGTACCTTTAACTAGATATTTCTTGTTGCTTTACAGATGCTTAATTTACAGACCAAAAGACATTTGCTCTTTTGTAAATGTATTTCCTCATGTGCAACATGATTTTACCATCTCTGGTAGTTATATCATTATCAATAAACCAGATCTGCAGATGAGCCTCTATAGATATCGTAAATGACAAAAAAACATTTTACCTGATACATTGTGAAATTTTATTGGTATTGGCAAATGAACCGCAAGTGTATTGTACCATAAACTAACATTGTCTTACTAGCTTGTAATGAGCTGATTAGTAATGCAAAATAATTGCACACAGAATTGATATTACACTCCTGTGAAAAACAGCAAAATCAATATGATTCCAGCCTCTCAGGCTGTAGTCAGATCTCTTTTTCTTTATATATTAAAATGGTGAAATTGATTCTCCCTAACTTCTTCTTTCTTGTTAGAAGAGCATTAAATTTGCAAGGTAAAATAGACTTAAGTGAAACAGTGATACTCAGTGTTTTTATGATCTAGCTTGTGCACTGTATTACCTAATTGTCAGCTCCCTGTAGGGAATCAAATTCTTTAAGCTACTTCAAGTATGGTACACATCTAAAAATTATTATTGAAATGTTGCAATTACGTACTTTATGAGTTGTAAACCAGAATGATATCTTTCTAATTAAGCTTTTTCCTTCTGGAGGAGAAAGAAAAAAAGGGAAGAAAAAAATACAGACTCTGATGCTCTTATTTAAGTGGCATTTGCTGGACAGAATCAATTGAAAATTAACTTCAATCTCCTGTCTCAGACACATTTTAATGCATGTCTGAGTGCTTTTAAACCCCATTGACCAGCTTATAAATCATTAAATACTTTCTTTGCAGCTTATAGAAGATCTTTCTATCATTATATCCTTTTGACAGTTTGTAGTTACAGGGTGAGGGGCTTTAACCAGTTAGCAAATATCAGATAACCTTCCTGTCAGATGTCCTGCAATAGAATGAAGAGTATAATTTTGTTAATGTTAGTGTTTATACTTGCAGAACAGTACTGGGCGATCACCTCTGGCCAAGTGGTACTTGTGGTGAGATATGTAACTGAATCAGATATGTCATAGACGTAGTTTCAGAAATCTTCCAAAAATCATTAATGGTGTAAGCAATCATTGCCTATAAGGAAGGCATTTACATCTAAATTGATAAAATTCCATATTAGTATAGTGAAGAGGAGGAAGCCCATACATACAGCAGAGAGAAAAAAAGATGTATTCTGTAACATTTTTTTTTTTAGTTTTTGCAAGTTTCAAAAGCAGCATTTCAATCAGATGAAACAATTCAGTAAAGGTTTTGATTTTAAGAGTACTTTTCCAGAGTTAGAATTCTTTGTCCTAGCATGAGTGTTTAGAAAATAATTTTCAGAAAATGTTTTAAACCACCCAGTCATGCTCACTTTAGTTAGTTAGAAATAGTATTTACCAAGATTGTCTTCCCCATCCAAAACAGGAGTTTTTCCAGTCAGCAATTTTGTTTTCTGTTAACCTGAGGCATAACGGTTTAGCTTAAGTGAATCATTTATTTCATTATTTTTTGAACCATTGTTGCCATTTTAAAATTGTGTCCCATTTGAAATGGGAATGTAATTTCAAAGTGTTGGTCAATATGCTGTATTAAGAAATTTCGTAGGCGATAATACAGATCGTTGTGTACCCCAGGGAAAAGATTAAAAACACATGCAACAAGTCAAGATAAATTTTCGTGTCAATGAATATTAAGAAAACATAAATTATATGATCTGAATGTTTTGTTACCCATATAGACTTGTGTATTTCCCCATTGAACTATTCCAGAAGTGGATAATTTACCTTAAAGGAATCACTTTATGAACAAAGATCATTATGTTTGCATCTTCATGTTTCTTCACAAAACTGAATCCTTTCCTTGCTGACACGATACTGAGAAAAACATGCAGTGTGGATCTCTTTTGTGGTTTGTGTACTGTCTCCTACCATCTTGTAGGTGCTGTCCAGGCTGGGCAGCTGGGATATGCCCTAGCAGGGAATTTGGCAGGTAATGTTTGTCTGGAAAGAGATTGCCACAAGACACATGGACCAAATGGTTTCCTTGGATGCTTGGATAACTTGATGCCCCTTTTGTGGAGCTTGGTTGTGCCCAAGATCACACTTGGGATGATTTCCTCTCAGGTTGTGTACACAGCTACCTTTTCTTTACCTCATTCCATTATTTCTCATTTGCCTTCCCTTTCCCTTCTGCTGCTGTTTGCAAGCCAAGTACATTTCATGAAAAATACCATTCTCAATCAGAATGTGTGCAATTCCTAGGAAAAATATTTCAGCTTACAAAAAAGGGAATCGGAGAACAATTCCATAAACAGCAACAGTAACACTATCACTACCACAGACTGTTAAGAGCTCCATTTATGAGTGCAATTAAGCATATGGATAGCTCAGGTTTTGTCATCAGCTCAGAATGGGACAATGTTACTAAGGGAGATTCAGTCTAAATGTATAACTGAAATTGGTCTAAGATGTAACCCTTTAATATGCCTGGAAATGAGAAGTTGTTAGAGTACTGCTTTGTTTGGCAACATTTTCTAATGAAAGGATGCAATTTAATGCAGCAGGGAGAATGATTACTGACAAATACACCTGCTTGATGCAGGGTGTAAAATACCTCAATTTATCAGAAGTCACTGGGAGGAAGTAGGGTAGAGGGCACAGTGCTCTGCTTTCAGTTAAATTACTCAGAGGGGCAAAACAGCAAAAGAAGAGAATAACTTGTTTACAGGATGACACCAGACTGCTCAGAAAAATTACATACAGGAAAAATGAATGAAGGATTTGCACCAGAATATGTCTTTTATTCTGTACATTATCAGATGTTTGTTATTACAGATATAAGATTTGGGTCCCAGCAGCAATGAATAGTTCTATCCCCATTTACACCCATGCAACAGTTTGACAGCTAGGTAATTACAAACATTTTAATCTTTGCTTAAAACCGACAAAAACCCAACTACTGTTTGAGAAAGATATAATGCAATATCATCCATGCACTATTTTCAAATATAACTGAACACTCTTTCTACTAATTAACTGGTTTCTGTTTCTCTGTTTGTAGATTTTGTGGGCTTTGAATGATAGTGCCTCATATTGATGTTATTGGGTGGGGGGCAAGAAGAAGAATCACTAGAATTAGCATATTCAGTTATAATATTTCTGTTTTCTCCTTGCTTCTCAGGCAATAATCATATTTAGCAACTTCTGTAACTGTAGACCAGATTGTGTCAGGGAACAAACATCTATGGGGGTGGATCTCATAAAATTTTGCTGCTTGCTGAAGTAGAAAATGAGTATAATCAACAATAGGACTGTCAAACAGCGGCATACCCATAGAGCCATGGGTTCAGTGGGTACGTTAGCTCTCTCCTGCACTATAAATCTAAGTCATACTGCTTTTCAGAAGCAGTATTTTCTGAATCGGCATCACCGAAATATTGCATGCAAACAGACAATTTTTGTGTTGAACTTGTGCTGTACCCTTAGACTTTTGGATCTCTACAGGACTAAGTTCTGTATAATAAATTTCCTGATTAGGTGCTGAATTTGCGCAATCATCTCATTTCTGCTCTGGTTAATTTTATTTTTTTCTTGTAATTTGTCTGTTTTTAATTTAAATAGAAAATCATTCTCCTCAAATCTGCAGTTCTGCCAGATATGTATTTGAAAGCAGCAAAGGACCCGTTTTATGTATCAGTTGGACCAAGCAGGTTTAAAAAAGCATGCTAGCAGCTTAGTGGGGAACCATGAAGTTTATTATGGCAATTTTGTATAGAAAACCAGAATAGAACAGTAACGTTTTAAAAAGGCAACTTGTTTCAGCATTTTCCCTATGCTTTTCTGACTATTATTGTTGAAGTCTGTAGGTCACACTCATTCCAGTGTGAGTAGTGATGCTTTGAATGCCATTTGAAGTCCATAGAGCTACAGATGCTTAGATGCTGGTGAAAAAGTTGAAGTAGTTTAACACTTTAATCCGTGCCTAATCACAGTGTAAGCACACACAAATGTTCAGGATGCAGGCATATTTTGAAGTAGTGATAGGGCAAGTTTTTACACTTACATATGAAAATTACCTTGCTTTCTTATTTTGCACAAGTGAAATACATCTGGATTTGTGTGGTGAGAGTGGTATGTGCTTGGGTTTTGATACTTGCTTATATTTTGGAACTTTTTCCCCCAATTTCCAAATTTTTGTACTTTTAAATTTTCAGTGTTGACAGAATTGAATTGCAGCGTTGTCAAGGCAACGAAAGAAGTTGATACATGGCAATAATATGTTAATTTTTTGTTTGCATCCATGAAATAATCACTTAGAATAAAGATGCCACTAACATGATAGATAAGTGAAAGATGTAATGCCCATCAGTGAATTTGAAAATCGTTACACTTTTTGAAATGTTTCCTTCATGAACCTTATAAGAGCTTGTCTACACAGGAGTTATTTTAGAATAGCAAATTAGGAGTGGGAATATTCAATGTAAGACATGCCAAGTGTGGAACTATACTAAAGTAGCTTTTAGACTATGACTTCACATCCAGCCTCAATCAGAATGAATTTTAAGCTGCGAAGAAGACAAAACTTAAAATTAAATGGATTTTTTCTTCTTGATTCATGTGGTCTGGAAGTCAGTTATTCACTTAGCAATATTTACTTTAACTTGATTACGAAACTTAAATTACCCTTTGAATTGGCCAAGAGCTGTTGTAAGTATTGCAGGGTCTGATTCCTTCCAACTTCTGACAGAGCTACTTTCTTCATTTTTTAAGGATCTTGCTAATGGATTTGTGATCATGCAGAGCTACATGCATACCCTTCCTCTCTTTGAATAGCCTTGCTCTGCAAGTGGCTGCACTAGCTTTAATGGAACAACTTAAGGGGAGAAAAAAAGTACCGTTCAGTTTGGGTAGACTGCAGGATCTGGTCTTTAAACAGGACTAAAGTAAATGAGAATAAGATAATAGTAGCTTTTCCCCTTTCATGTTTCTTATCTAACTAAGCTGAATAAAAATGGGGATTTTTGGTTGTACATGATGCTGATGAAAAGTGAAACCTCACCATTTTATATGTGAACATTTTTGCACACCTTCACAGTAGGGATTTTCCCTAATGCCTTTTACATTAACAGTTGTGACAGGAACTCTGCTTCCAGCAGCTTCAAGTGGTTAAATCAATAATAGAAATTGTTTAAAAATACTAATCCACTGCTGCTATGTGAACATTCTATGCCCAACCTGCTGACTGTATATGCAAACAGATAAAGGATGGGCATCAATAATTTTTAATGTTGAATTTCTCCATATCCAAAAATTCAGTATATAGCTCTTCAGATGATTTTTTCAGAGGGAAAAAGGATAGTCAGACACATGGTGTGTAACCCTATGCTAACAGAAGTGATTCATTATCATTGATGGAAGGAATTCAACCAGTATGAATTGGCAGTTGATAATCTGACGTATGCAGCTAGGCACTGAATGGGCACAGCATTCCTTGTGTGCGAATTCTTTTCATTATACCAGAGAAATATGAGCAGCTGAAATTAAGTGGGTGTGGCACTGTTGTCAGGATCTGTGGATGGAGTATAACAATTTCCCCATCTCTAGTAATTAGAAATTTGTGTTAGGATATGGTGATTTGACTTCTGAAATAGGGTTAGTTTGAGAGTGAATTGGGGAGCGTGTAAAGAAGGTTTAATAATTACAACAGCAGCAACAAACTTGTATTTGGTAGAAATAGTGTAGCTTTACTACAGGTAGTGGACATTTCATCAGTTTGTACTTAACTGAGAGTCAATTTGATGTCGAACAGGGCTCCTCAAACTTTTTAAACAGGGGGCCGGCGTGCGTATGAAATGGCAGGAGGTCATCTGTGGCTGCTGGGTTTCCCCCCCAACCCCCGGCGGGGGGGTGTGGGGGGTGGGGTGGGTCTGTAAATACCGTGGGTCGGATTGAGGACCCTGGGGGGCCGTATCTGGCCTGTGGGCCGTAGTTTGAGGACCCCTGATGTAGAAGCATCTTAATGTTCAGCTTGAATGAGAGGTACTCAGGGTAATGAACACCATGGGTTTAGTGGCCCCTGATAAATTGAACCTGAGTTATGCCAGGCACACTGGTGTGGTCTAGTAGAGCATGCTGGAGAGAGATTTCCAAGCTGCTAAACAGGTTGAGTAGAAAGTGTCTGTGCTCTTAGCGTAAATGTGTTGGGTCCCACTGATGCTCTGTGGCAATGTGCATGGTGGGCCACAGGGGAGGTACCGTAGTTGTACTGCAGTAACCTGGGTTGTCTTTGCTGCTGCTGGGCATGGAAACTCTAGGAGGACTTTTGCTGTGAGCATTAAAATAGCTTTGCCAGTATATTTCTTCATTGGGAGGTGAACAGGCAGGGTGTCAGCCTAAATAAAATTGCATCTAGTTTCTAAACCAAGGTGTTGAGTCTTGTTTTGAAACTTTGTGAGCTGGAAAAGATACAAGGTGTAACTACCACCCTACCCACCTCCAAGTATCTGCACTCCCCCTTCTAAAGCTCATGTTATTTGTGGGCTTAGTGAGGTGGTCTTTATACTTCAGTGATGGCTCTGTTAAGGGGTAGTCTTACGTTCCTCAGTTGAAAAGTGCTATGCAGCCTCCCCCTGCTACACACTTCCTGCCTATTATTTATGATTTTAGCTTTGAAAATAGTTTACCCCCATAATTTGACTTGGAGTGTATTCAGTCCACACTTTGATCTAAAAGATTAAGGCAACTGGGGTTTTAGATGTGGTCCCTAGGTGAAGATCACAGGGACTTGATGAGGGCATGGGGAATCAAAAATAATTAGGGAGAATGTCAATGTACATTGACAGGTGAGCTTCTCTTCAGTAAACACTTCCCAGTATGAAAATGAAAATGAATCTTCATCATGTATTCACAGTGAATCTCTGTCATATTAAAACCCTGAACCGGAGTTAGGAAGATATAATCAGACTTACGCTATAGGGATCTGAGGCATGTTCATCATTCCATCCGAGGCAGAGTCCAGGTGTTTTCTCACAGTGAAAAACCTCTGCATTTTCAAATAACTAGGAGACTAAGGCATGTTTTTCCTTTGCTTGTACCACAAAAATGTATTTTCATATTTATAGAAACCAGCAATCAGATTCCATCAAAAGGAAGTCCGTATATCATCTGCTTTTTATATCTGTTATGTAGTCATGCATGGCTTTCCTCTGTTCAAGGAGGTAGTCAAGCGTATAATAAGTAGGTCAATGACAGTTTAAAACTGTTTTTCTGAAATGGTGCATTATCAGTTGACTGGAGACAACTCATTCTGGGAATTTCTTCCTTCTCTAAGTGGTCATTGACTTTGAAGTCCACAACTGTATTTTATTTTCTGCACCAAAATCAAAGCTAAACAACTCATGGAAGAACATGATGTATGCATGTGCTGCTTTTTACTGCAGTATTTCATATTTTCCTTCAAACAGTATTGCTGGGAAGAAATTAGGAGATAACTCCACATTTGAAATTTAATTTTAAACTTAACCTTTACTCCAGGTATTTTCATGGGTGTGAGGTGGTGGTGGTGTTTAGACAAACTGTGTTTCAGTTATGGGATCTTGAAGTACACTGAAGAGAGGCAGGGGTTGGGATGGCAGCAGACAGCAGCGTCCAGATAAAGCAGCATTAGGCTGTGGTGCTGGTGCTCTGGAGAGCTCTTTGGTTTCCCGGCTACTTTACAGGTAGGCAGAAGCAGCTGAGAAGTGAGAGTGTGTCACTGTTGGCCTGGACTAATTGTGAAAAAACTGAGCTGCGTGGGTGGTTGTGTGGGAGGCCTAAACAATAGAGAGCTGCAGAGCTAGCTTGTAGCTAACGCGTTTGGGTAAAACATCTAATCATCGCACAGGGATATACATACACCTTTAAGCATGTTTTGGCAGATCTGCTCATCCCTTCCTTTTTGTTATGTGTTTTGACAGCGCCTAGGATCAGAGAGCTCTAATACTTTGAAACTTTATGCTACTTGCATAATTCCAGTCATTTCCCTGTTATGTCTTTGGAGCCATGGCTACACATTTGGTAACAGTGAGCAAAAGCAGGCTCGCTCCTGGAGCAGTTGCAAAACCAGGTCTGGGAAGATACTTGCTCTGAATTTTTGTGACTCAGCTTTGATTGGGATTCTGTATTATTCTGCCACAGAGCCTGAGCTATCAAGCTTTGCTGAGAGTTAGGAATATATCTTCATTGTGTTCTTACTAACAGTGCAGTGATGGTTAAGTAATTCCTTATAGGATGATGCTGTTACCTGTTGATTTGTAAGTCATGTCTGTGCTAGATGGAAGTTCAGCAACCTGTGCTCTTTTAAGGTACCTTGATGCAGGAGAACTGTATTTAAACAGTTACTACTGTTAAGTTCCTAATTCTTTCAGCAATAGGAAAATAAAACATGTTTGTGAGGGCTTGATTTTGCCTGTCAGCTTCTGACTAGAAGCAATTTTTGGTTGGTGATTTGAAAATCATTATAAAGAACAGAATATATGGATTTACTCAAGCTGAGGAAGTCACCTGCAGTTTCTAGCACAGTACGTATGATAGAAAACAAGTGAAATTAAGGATTTATTTTGAGGGGTCCCTCTATAATTGTTCTGTAGTTTCTTACCATTTCATCTATAAAATAACCTCAAGAAAAAATGGTGACACACCTGTTGTTGTTTGGATTGGTTCTATAGCATTATAGTATCTGGGTCAAGCTACAAAGCGGATGCCTTACGTTTTATGGGAAAGAGCCATATTTCACAAACTATAACATTATTCCTGGTGCTTATCTTTAATGTTTTTACACTAATAAGGATTCTTAAAGCATATATACAATATAGGCAGATTAGTACTCTATTAGAGAGAGTGCCACTCACAGTTATTGCTGTGTCACAGCTGGTATGCATTAGTAGGCTGTTGGTGCATGCTTTGTGTTTTGAGCTAAACAGTAAAATTAATGGAGCTGGTCACTGTCTGCATAGCCTTTTAAGTAACAGGGTGCCTGAGGACATCAAGAGTTTGGCTTTTACAGCAGTAGTTTGCACCCCATCATGCTCTTTTCATTCACAAAGCTCACTTCTTGCTAGAGATCTCTCTTCTAAAAATTAAACTTTTGAGTTGGGCTTTTTTGTTGCCAACTTCGTTATCATTTAATAAAACTGTCAAAATATATTCGGTTTCAGTGCAGCATTACTTAAAACAGGGTCTAAGAAAAAATCTTTGTCTTCTATTTCTTTTGTCTGTTCTTCAGGAAATCCTGCCTGCTTGGTTCCCTGTTTTGCATTCTTCCTTTAGAAAGCTACAGGAGGCATAGCACTGAGTCCTATGTAGTATACATCTTAAATCTCTAAGGAATGTCCTAAATATGTGTAAAAGCACAGAGAATACTTGAATCTTGGGTGGAACTGGGCAATTTGCCCCAATGAGGAATGCTGCCCTGTTTTATATTCTCTAGACAGTTTCCATGTATTCAGCTTAAAAACCAGCCTTTCCTGACATCCTCCGGAGATGTTTTCTGGTTATATCTGTTTTGGGAGTTCTCATCTTACCCAGTCAAAGTCTCACCCTTTTAATGTATCAATTAGTCTCATTCCCTTTAGCTGGGCAACTAAATCTAAGTGAATCTGAATTGCAGTTCTCAAGTGCACACTAAATTATGACATAAATAGAATTGTATAATTAATGACAACCACTTGAGCAGTATTGCATAGGCAATTTCAGTTAAAAAAAAAATATAAATCCAATAGAGCCTGAAATATGATCTGCAGGTTTTGAACACAGCACTTGGAGGTTTTCAGAAGGCAGTATTTCCAAATATATATATATATATATGTGTGTGTGTGTGCATATATGAAAGCTCGATTTAGTGGTAGAAAAGGTACTGCATGGGGTGTGTATGTGTGTGTGTGTATCAAGATACACAGTGTGTATGTAGAAACATATGCACATACAGAAGAGGCTGGAAATTGCTGAAAATGACATTATGGAAAGATAATGATAACGGTGTGGTTATCACAACTATCTCCCCCAAAACATGCTATGGTACGTAAGGAATAAACTTAAAAACTGTATTATAACTTCGTCCTTAAATCAGACACCAACTAGCAATAATATGAGTGTTTAAATTCACATTGTGATTCAAATTTGGTGCCCGATTTTATGGTTTGGATTTTTTTCATACAGTGTTTGTTGGAACTTAACATTGACTAGCTCTTCTTAGCACTCTGATCTTATTTGACCTGAACAATATTCATCCATCACTTTTGTTTTTTAAAACGTTAATATCTTGCAGTAAGGTTTCAAAATGGATTATCTTCCTAATCTTTCACTCCAGGAGGCTTGGGTCTGAATCTGTCAGAGGTGAGAATGATAGTCAATATTTTATTTCAGGAGCCTAGCTAGTAAAGATGGGAAAATAAGATGGTGCTGTGATCCAGATGCTTATTTTCAGAAGTTCTGTTACACATAAAATATGTAGTGGTTTAAAAAGAAATATTACTTTTTTTCACTAGCTATCAGAATAAGAGCACAAGTGGATGCCATAGGATGTTGTGAGAGGAGAGGGATTCAGACCTCTGTATTCCAATCTCAGTTCTAATTTTGTTAATATTGAGGAGACATCATATGCTATATTGTTGGCTTTAAAGTGTTCATCAAATGTATGAGTAAGCCGCTAAGTATAATAAAGCTGTTTCTTCCTGCTTTCTATGTATTTAATAGCATGTTGTGATATACTGTCATTGGCTCTCAGGCTGAAATTCAGGTGGGTCAGTTTCTTTGTTACCCATGTATTCATTGGTAGCCATTAAGAGAGCTGTTTACAGTGCAAGTTATTTATAGAAGTTATGAGTGGGTCAGTATAAGTGAAAGATGAAAAGTGTGTGTGTGTGTATTCAAATATATGATACTGTTGTAAAAGTTATTTTGTTTCTCAAGTCATTTAGTCTAGAAGAATCCAAAAATATGTGTAGATGCATAATCCTGGAAGAACTGAATTGAGACAGGGAATGATGTGAATAGGTTGGGACCGGAGAGAAGATGCATCTCAGCAGAACTTGGTGTTGGTTTTGGATACCAAATTAAAAGCCTGTAATAATATATCTCTTGCAGTTTTAATGCGTTTGGGGGGTGTTTGCAGATTCATTTTTATTTTTGTCTTTTCAGTATTACTGCTTAATACATCACACTTTCAGGACAAAAGAGCGTAGAGCAGCATACCTGTTCTTATGCATTGACTAAGCATATAAATACAATTATTCTCAAAGTTCATTAAATGTGGTTTTGTCCTTCAAAGCGTTTAGGTATGTGCTTACCACATACAATTAGTCCCTCAAATTAAATGAGTATCATAATAAAGGCTTTCTTTCAAATAGAATTAAGACAATGTGATGGATTCAAAAGTTAACAGATATTTAGACAATTCTTATTCATATTATTACAGATTAATTGTTAGGTTTAATGGGAAACTGGTGTGTAGATTCATTATATGGCCTCGCAAAGACCAGTGCAGTTTTCTTGCCCAAATTCACTAAAAATTCTATGGACCTTTAGTTTACCATACTGTAAAGTAAACATTACCAGGGATGTTGGAAACCCTTTTCAGCAAAAAAAAATATTTAAATAATTAACGTTCAGGAAGGATTTTTTTTTTTTAACAGTTTCATATATTCAGTTAGTGCTGATGGTTTTTAGTTAAACTCTGAGCTGTGTGGGAAAGATCTGAGGTGTACCCATGTTTTCCAAACCTGTTTCCAACAAGCGGTTGAGAGTGACCAGGATGTGATGGAAACATGAAGGTAAACCCTGGGTTTCAGTGGTTATGCAGTAAGGCTGATTTTAACAATCAAACCATCCCAACAGCCAAATCTTTTCCATCAGATTTCTGATTAGCAACTAAAAGAGAAAGAGGTAAAAACTGCAAAGGAGGAAAAATCAGATGGTAGTTTGGATAAATTTATATGGGACAAACAGTATTTGGTTATGGAGGAGGACCTTGTTTGTATATAATGCAATTTCTGACTTGATTTTGTCGAAGTCTGCACCTAGGAATGTATTTGTAAATAAGTCATGTTGATACGTAAGCATGGCCTCAAGAGCAGGGCTGCTTTTCACCTCGCTAACAAGAGATGCAGTCAAAATGCTGCCCTCGCCCACCCTTCCTCCATGTGTTTCTGGACCAAATCACCGTATTTGCTGCTAGTCTTTGTGGAAGTTCAGCCTTGGATCCCAGCTGCTTGGCCGGGGCAAGGAGCCCCCGTGGCGGAGCAGCAAGGTGGTGGCCAGGCGGAGAGGGCCTGCCCGGCCAGCCCGGTGGTGCCACGAGCAGGCGTGAGGTAACCGGTGGGGCCGCGGTGCCGGAGGGAGCCAGGCTGGGCACCAGGTGCTGCACCGCGCCCCGGGCCGACCTGCGGCCTGGCCTGTGCCCCTGAGGGGCCGGGGGCTGCAGGGGCTGGGCAGTGCTCAGGCGGCCCCCAGCGCCCCAGCAGGTGCCCTTCGCCGTGCAAAGGCAGGCACAACCTTTTCTCTGTGTGTGTGGCTGTTCCTTGTGTGGCTACTGGGCCAGGTCTTTACTGAAATGTCAGAATTATTCATCCTGGAGAAGCTGTGGAGTTGAGGGATGTGTTTCAAAATGTTTCATCTTTCATTCTAATCAAGTCTTTGCAGAGTTTGCCTTGCCAGTTGCGGAAGCCTATGCAAAGGTTACTCATTTGTGTGGTTTCCACAGAGAAAGATGCAGCTCTGCTGTGCTTGCGTTGTTTACCTCAGAGAGGTCATAGGCTTTGAAAAAAAACCATTGAGTCCATGACAAAACCAGTACGCTTTCCCCCCTGTAACAAGTCTGAAACAGCTCCCTTCCCTCCTGCTCCTACAGTTTGCAGCACTCCTTCTGTTGCTGTTGTATGGGATGATTTTAAGAACATGACAGTAAGTTAGCTAACCCTGCCATAGGGGTATAGATGTAAACTAAACTGAGTGTGCTTGATAGGGCTTAATTGTTTGTTCAGTGTGCTTGCAGGCTCCTGCAGCCTGTTTGACCGTCCTGGCATTCAGTGAGGAAAAGGAGAGTGCTTTCTTAGGTTCTTGCTGGTTTAAAAACCCAAACCAAACCAAAGCAAACAACACCAACCAACCAACCAACTAACCAACCAAAAAAAACCCAAAACAAAACAAAAACCCCAAAACCACACTCTGCTCCCCCCCCCCCCCCCCCCCCCCCCCAACATTTTCCCAGGACTTTAGGTCATTTAATACCTTAGCATCAGGAGTGCATGTATTCATTCACCTTTGTTCAGATCAAACTTCTGTCACCACCATGGCAAGAAAATACTGTTGAGATTTGGTAAACAGGAATGATCTAACTAAGCACAGGTAAAGTGGCAAAGAAGATTCAAAAAAATAAATTAAAAAAGCATGGAGCATGGAAATTAAAGAGCTGTACCTTAAATTACTACTGGAACTGGTCAGTGAGGGCTTGCTATGGCAAATACTTTTTTTCATTTTCAAATGCACAGTCGAAGTTGAGAACCTTAATGAATCAGTTTTATCTTGAAGATCAGTGGCCAGTCCACTTTCCAAGATGCTATATTTCTTCTACCTTTTCATTTACTTCTCTCATGGAGAAACTGTAGCTTGTCATTGACCAAATATATATCTTTCTGAGCAGAGTGCATTAATATGCTGTAACAGTCTGCTTAAAATACGAAGTGTACCTTGTATGCCTGTGCTAGTTAATCCAAAACAAAGATTAAGTAAGGTTTTTGTACATAAGGGGAAAGCTGAATGTGAAATTAAAATGTAAATCAAAAAGTAATTGGCTTTTTGTGCATAGTTTAGATAAGATTTACTTTTGAAGAATGACTTTGTGTTTTAACACAGCAGGCCAGACACCATGTGGCACACTTGCACTTAATAATGGCAACCAATCTAGGCCATAAATATTGCAAACGATGCCATTTGAATGAGGAGCCCTATGAACCATAATAAAAACCCCTGTGATTAATTCTAAAACTGCTCTGTTCATATTAGACCTGCAGTGGCCTCCCTGATGAGATCAATACAGCGTAGCAGAGTGATTCTAATAGAAGTGTTATTATCTTTTAATCTTCAGGAGAATGCCAACTTTGAGAATTCTTCAGCATTCTGGCTGCCTATTTTCTCAGAGCAACCTTGAAGGCAGTTGTTTTCTGAAATGAAGATACATTAGAGTCTTTTCAAGGATTTATCAATAATGCGACACGGTCACTGTTTGTGGAGCCAACAGCTAAAAGGCACATTTGTATGCTGAGACTTACAATTGGTCACAATGACCTTCCCTGTCAGCCTCTATTTTCTCAGCAGACAAATGCCTACAGTGAATGAGGAGTAAAGGACAGGGACAGGAGGGTGTGTGTAGGGGGAGAAGTGGGACAATACAGAGTAGTGCTGCTCAGGCAGCCAACAGCATCCTCTGCCCAGAGCCTAGGTCACACTGTGTTACGTTTAGCTTGGACATTTTTCTGTGCACGCTGTATGCAATGCTAACTGGAACATGAAGTTTGTAACAGATTTTTGTTATTAGCGCAAATGAAATTTTATTTAACAATTGCTATAATACCTGGCAAGTCTGAAAAGACATATTGTAGTCAGTCGAAATGTCCAAAGAGAATCAAAAGCAAATGATTTGTTATGATGTGTACTGTATTTTTACATTAAAAAAAAAAATCAAGAAAGCATTATTTAGATTGTAATGTAAGTGTGGCAAGATAAGGTTAAGTATCCATTAGATATTTCTATTTTTTTTCAGGCTGAGGCAGGGGGGCATTGTTACCAGCTTGGTTCAGAACCTTCTGAAGAATAGATTTGCCTGACCAAGTTTTATGAGATTTTTGCACATTGTTTACTGCATTATCAATACACATTGCTATTACATAACATGCAACCTACTCTGTAGGAACTGAGCATCAATATGAAGACAGAGACAACAGCGAATAATGTAAAGAAAATTATGCTTCTTGTTTGTCTCTGTTCTCTAGGAACAGAAGTGTAATGTCACTTTATTTGATGTATCTGGGTTATAAATACGGTTTCTACAGGAATCTTCAACAAATGGGAAAAACAGGAGAAATTAAGCTATTCAGTATAATAAAAGGAAAGTGAGAGAGAGTGTTGGATTCACATGCAGAAGCTGACACTCAGGAAAACTGTCTGTAGGCAACGTGCTAGATACTGCTAACAAGATATGCAGATAGATGTTCTTCTATAGGATCTGTGATAAACCAGTAAGAGAAAAATTGTGTAAATAAAGATATATTGCTTCCATTTCAGACATGTAAGTAGTTTAGTTAAGGGTAGAAATCAATAAACTACCTTTTTTTTTTTTTTTTTTTTTTTCCCCCTGGAGTTTCATTTTTAAGTTTCTATTTACACTAAATGTATTTCACAGATTTTTTTTGTTTGTTTGTTTGCACAACTGGCTTTAGATGCTTGTAAGGAGCTGTGTTTGAGACTGGCACACAAAGGTTAGGTTCCTTGCAGACAGATACAAGCACAGCTCTGTTTCAGTGTTGTGATTTTAGGCTTTCATTTGAGGATGCTTGGTGAGCCTGTTCCTTACACATACTGCTTTTTCCTAGAAGGGATGATTTGGATGTCTCACCTTGGTGCACAAATGGAAGTGCGTTAGCTCTTTTTGGGAGTACCCGCATGGCAGAGTAGCTAACTTGCTGTGTGTACTTGTAATAGTTTATTGTACACTCGGATTCCTATGTTTTAAGAGCGTTGTCTGTTGTGCCTGTGAAGTGCTGACATTTCCCTAAACTAGTGTAAATCTGGTTTTCATTCTGAAGTCCTTCTGAGGACACATCATTGGAAAAGAGTAAATTTTTGGTTTGTTTTTAACAAAAAAAGGCAGTAAGAAATCGTGGCACTGCTAAATGGTTGCACTAAAAATCTTGATGCTTGTGTGTGTTGTTTTTTGTTTTTTTTCTTTTGGCAATGTGATTTAATGCCAGTGTGGAAAAAGAAGATAGCATGTCAAATGAGTTCCTTGTTGATGAAATTAATAAAAGGCTTTCATTATTAAGTACTAATCTTTGTGTTTTAAGAAATAGAAGGTTTCAAAGGCCATTGTCTTGTTTTCTCTTACAGGAAGTAAAAAAAGGGAAAAAGCTTTCTGGCAGACGCCAATAATGTGCTAAGTCTTTGCAAAAGTAATCCTCATCTTAGTTTGTCTCATCTAATTGAATTAGGAAGGCATAACAAACCAAAAAGGTTACTTTTGTGTCCTTAACTTTGTATAGTAGCTAAGGTGTGAAATGTGTTCCTTTGTCATATTTTTCTGTGTATGTTATTTGTACTTAGCAAAGGACACGTTTCTGCATATGAACTGTAATTCATATTCATGCTCTTGCTTCACATCTTAAATTTTAATCAGTGTTAATTAAAATATATTTTCTTTGAGTTCTTTTTCTTAATGTTAACTACTAATACTCATGCAAGCTGTTAAACAATAGGAAACCCTTTTGAAAGTTGTCTTTTGCAGTCGTTCAATGTTTCTGAGAATGGAGATTACATTATTTGGCTGTATACTGATACATACCTGGAAAATGCAGGAGAGATGCACAGTGTACTTAATCTTGAGCTGCTTCAGGCCTAGGTTCAAGATTAGAGGCAAATACCCTTCTGTCTAAGTAAGACTCATGGGAAGAAGGCCAATTGGAAAGAATGTAGCTTAATTAAGGCCTAACTTCTTAAATTTAATTCACAGTGAACTATCTGGCAGAACTTCACATGGTGTAGATCATAATTCCTAAATAATTTTCATCAAGTAGACCACCAGTGTTATTCCTTACAGTCTGTTACTGGGACCATTGTACACTTGTCATATAAAAATTAATTCTTGGCTTGTATGAAATTCAAGAGTCCTTTTCTGTTAGGGAATAGCATATCCATATTATTTTCCATCTTCAGGTGAGGCCTCTCTCAAAACTAGTTTCCATTATCGTTTAACAGCAAACTGTGTAGAATTTTTATTGTCACGGGTGACTTTTTTTCCAGATTTCAAATTTACATCTCCCCACCCACCCCCGCTGATTTTATTTTTATTTTTATTTTTATTTTTATTTTTATTTTTATTTTTATTTTTATTTTTTAAATTTTGCCAACACTGACAGCCATTCTGGAATTAAGCCTATTCTGAAGTTTGCTTAGGAAATAACACTGAAATCCACATGTTGGAATGCAGTTTCCAAATATGATGCATAAATTGTACAGAAATACTGGTTTGTTGTTTGGTGGCGCGGTTTTTGTGGGTTTGTTGTTTTGGTTTTCTTTTGTAATGTTACTGTAATGTACATTTTATTAACTTCTGTAATAGTTCATTTTTGGTATGTATGTATATATAATATGGTAGTAGTTGTGTGTCAATTTAGAAACATGCAGGGAAGTAAGAGCAGTTGTGGAAAAGTGGTACTAGTATTATGAGAGGAATGAAGAACAAGTCTTAATGGAGGCAATAAAAAGATCCTGGCTTATTTAGTGTATCAAAATAAAGATTGAGAGGGGGAATGACTACTGTTTCTGAAAATTTGTAGGCAGTAAATATTGGAGAAGGATTATTTTAAATTAAAAATAATAATTCTATGAGATCAAATTGGTACAAAAAAGCATAAATACACTTAGAGTGGAAATTAAAATCTAATACCATTTCTGTTAGAAGAATGAAGTTCTGGAATAACCTTCCATGCTGGCTTTGAATAATAATTAAAGAAAAAAAATAGAGTATTTTAGGTAGCATTTGTTAAATTTCTAGAAAGATCTCATGACATACTGAGCATATTATATTTTTTTAAAAAAAAAATATTGTAGCACAGTATGACTTTTGGAGCTTTGCTTTTTTGCACAAGACTTGGTTTTGTTCCATTTAGTCTGTTATATAGCCACGGAAAGGTAGACTAAAACCGATGTACACACCATGACTTGGAGTGTTAGCACTATGAAATCAGGAGTTGTGCTACCCTATAATGTATGCTTTGTGTTTCCCTGGGTGTGCCACTGGCTTTCACCCTCCTGTCCATTCCTTCATCCATCTCTTATCACCAGCAGAGCTACATTCATTTCAGTTTGTTGTACTATGAGCGTGTGAGAATGAGATCCTGGCTGTTCCCTAGTTGTGAAAAGTGAAAATGGCCTGAGAAAGAAGATCAAGAATTGTAAGGACCTGCAATGCTCTCAGCTCTAACTTCCTGCAAGGCCTTAGGCTACATTGTCTCCAAAATGCATAAAAACCCACTTGACTTGATTGGCAGCATGGAGAAGTAAAATTTTGATCATTTTAGCTAAAAACAGATTTATGACTTCATGGCTGAAGTTTCTTAAAGTTGTTCCAATGCTTACTTCTGGATCATGAATTGTAAAAACATAATGAAACTTAATATTCCCGATGTATTTATACTGCACCTCTTTGGGAATTAAAATTTTAGCTATTAAGCCATTTAACCATTGCAAGTTTGTGCAATTTTAGTCTGCGAGCTAACACAAAATAGCTCAACCCCCCCCCAAATCTCTGAATTTTGGTTAATCATCATGGAAACTTTGTGGCAATATCCAAATATGAATGTAAATGACTGGGAAAATTAAAAAAGGGGTTTATGCACTATATTTGACACTAAGTAATGAGATATAATTTACTGATTTGATTCTTGGATCAAGATGCTGCATTAGATTTTCAATGTCATCCTAAAGATTTTAAGACGTTAAGTTTGTTTGCTTTGAAATTTTTATTCTTTTGCAGATCTCTAGCAGTTTTACCAGCTTTTTACATGTGATCAATGATATTGTAAATCAAGACAATAGAAGCTTTTTTTGGGTGAGGTTGTTGTTGTTTGTTTTTGTTTTATTTTTTTGAGGAAGTTCTATCTGACCCTAGATTCTAATGTTTACTCTTTACTGAATTTTCATCCGTAAATTATGAGTTACTTTAATAGATTGGCATGACGATGATCTGTCAATACCATAATTTGTTGGAAAGCTAAGAAATTTCCAGCACAGTGCCTATGTCATCATATAAGGTACTTTAAAATATTTGTCATAGCTATTTGTTGAGCTTTCAGGTAAACGTAGTTGGAAATATCTTGGGTTTTTTGGAAGTAAGATGGCTTTCTTGTGAACAGGAAATTTCAGTGGGTTTTGGCTGTGTGGCTGCTGTTACCTCTTTCACAAAGATGTAACGTATTAGTCAGAATTGTTAAGATATATTTATTTTTCCAGTCCTCCCCCAACCAGTCATGTTTATTTGTCACAGGTTAAGAATGACTGATTGACCTGGTCAGCCTAGCATATATGAATAAAACTCATTGCAGTTTAGTATGTCTGGCTTGTCTGTCACTAAAAGAGCCTGAGCTGGGTGGGTAGCAGCTCAGCGTATCAGACTAAAAGTGACTGTCTAGTGTTGCACCTAGTTTTGTCTCATCAGCATTCAGTTCCACTGCCTAAGCATGAAGGAGGAAAAAGTCACTGTAACATGAAGAGATAAGAAGAGTGAGAAGAGAAAAATGTTCCTTGTTTGAGCTGAAAAGAAAGGGAAAGATCGTGTGTCTTCGAAGTCTCTTGTTCATGCTGTTCAAAAAATTTTGTGAGCAAGTGGTGTTTGTTTTGCTTGCTTCTAAAAGCAAAGGTAGCAATTTCCTACACTATTTATTTTCCTGAATTGTTGACACAGTTCTTGTAGATGCAGTGAAATACGATAACTTGTGTCCCTCTGCATGGATGTGAGTTAGAGGGTCAAGCTGATGAGAAAGTACTTTGGCTTTTAGTCACAGCATCTCGTGTTGGAGCATAGTTACAATCTAACAACTAACAGCCACACTAGGAAGATAGGCAGTGAAAGCTAACAGAGAATAAAAATGTATTATACTAGTTCTCCACTTTGCTATGCTGATCATTTAACTCATTCTGGATGGTAGGACCTTACATCTGTAACTCTCAGGAGGTGGCATATGTAGTAGTATATACTCCAGCTGAGTAGCAGTGTTGCAGGGACAAACAGGACAAGGTGGTAGCACTGCTGCCTTTGAAAGTGGGTATAGTGGTGCCATTGCCAATAGAGACAGAGATGCGATGTTGGTGAAACAAATTTTAATGTTCACATGTGTAGGTAAGACATAGATTGTTGTATCCATGGGAGACTTCAGATGCTCCAAATTCTGTTGGAAGCACAATAGGCTTGGGTGCAAGCAGAAGACATTTTCTTGGGGCAGATAAATGATGAGCTGAGAGTAGGGGAGATGTCCTGCTGTATGTCCTGCTCAAAAACAAGGAAGAACTGGTCAAAGATATGAGGGGCAAGGGCATTGTTCCCTGCAGTGACCATCAGACTGTGGAGTTTAGAATCCTGTAAGATAAAGTAAGAGGAAAATCACAAGTTTGGATTTTAGGAAAGCAGGTTTTGGCTTACTCAAGGACCTTCTTGGCAGGCTTGATGAAGACTGCCATAGATGGTCTAAGGGAAACAGGACAGCTGGTTGATATTCGTAGACAACCTTCTTAAAGCACAAAACCAGTCTATTACAATGTTTAAGTCAAGCAAGTATGGCAGAAGGCCAGATAAGTGAGGAACTCTTGATTGAGCTCAAATGCAAGAAGGAGGTACGGAGAAAATAAAAGTAACGATGGGCTACCCCAGGAGAAATATGGAGACTCTGCCTCAGCATACAAGGGTAGATTTAGAAAATTCAAAGCTCAGCTGGAGCTGAAAAAAAAAAAAAAAAAAAAGAAGGATGTGAAAGGCAACCGTAATGTCTTAGAGAAGTGCATCAAGAGCAAAAGAAAAAGGCTAAGAAAAATGTGAGTCAGTTGCTGCTCTTCCTGGATGTTCTTTCAGCAGGAGGCTGGACTAGATGACCTCTGGGGGTATTTACTGGCTGACGTGATTTTATGATTCTATGATTTGTGGTGAAGTTCTAGCCTACACCCGATGCTGCAAGACTCCTTATGGAAGGAAACCAATGTTGTGAATCATTAAAAAAAGGTGCATTGCTGTATGTCTGGCACTTTTTAATAGAAATTTGAAACTAACTCTTTCAGGAAGCATAGAAAATGAGTAAATTTTGGTCTAAATATGTACAGTATGCGTAAAAAAAAAAAAAAAGAACTGAGATGACAAGGTAAAAATAGCTTGTTGTAGATACAGCATTATCAAGGTAATATATCAAAAAAAGAGAAGTTCATTGCTTTTTGAATCAGTGAAATAAAGTTTGTTTTATAATCTGAGATTGCAATCTCCTCCAGCATGGAGGGACAAATCTTGGACTTTTTCAGTGCTCTTCACCTTCAGCAACCCAGAGAATGTCTCATTTAACAGCCATCTGTGCGGTGTTACTAGATTAACCTTTTGAATTGTTATTTATGCCATAAAAGGATACATTAGGGTCTCAATTTTATTTTTTCTTCCATCTTGTACTGTAATTTGCACCTGTGCAAACTGGAATAGTATCTTTTTATAGTTACAAAAATCTCAGCACCTGTACCAAAGATCACAGAAGTCAATAGAAATCTTTAATGAGCTACGGTGAAGTAGGCTCTAAATGACTGTCTGATGTACAGAACAGAGAATTTTATTGTGCCTTGTAAAATGAATTTATCCATTTCAGATGCTTGACTTATCAGTTCTTTCTGATTTTTGTTTTGTTGGTTTTTGGCTCCTATTGATACTCTTGTTCTGCTTGAACCTTGTTAAAATATGGCTGTACAGAACTGGCTTTTCCCCAGAAAGCATTGTTATTTTTCTTTTACTAAGAAAAAAAAGCAATACATCTTTAGAAAATATCAGCATGGCTTTCATTCGCATCTGTCAGTTCTGTTTCATTACTCCTGGGATAATGTATTAGTCAGGAGCAAGTTCTCTCCCTGTTCTGCTATTCAACATGTATAAAATCAGAACATTAAACTACTATATAGTGTTATCCAAAAGCCTCGTTTACTTTGAATCTCTCAATTTCAGAGGATTTTGTGTGTTCTGAGCTCATTTGCACAACTTGGCATACAGAATTGACTCTAGATTTATGATGCCTGCTCGTGTATTCCATGACTGCAGCATCAGGAATTTCATTTGGCCAGACCTTTAGCTGTTGCAGTAAATGTTTGCACATTTAAGTTATATGTTGTTATATTTTATAAGTAGTTATTAGTGAAACAGCAAAAGGTCACACATAATCTGTGAAGATTATTGGAAAGTAATATGGAGATTCACTGCTAGATCAAAGAATTGGTCTTGGCTAAGTTGTATGAATTCTTTGTGTGCTCTTGGCAGCTGAGACAACACTGGGTCAGGCATCTTAACCATGGTGAACAATCCTTTTCTGCTGGAGTTTGTAGGCTGCAACTTCTGACAGGTGATTCTTATTTTAAAATTCTTATTTTCCTGAGAATTGAAACATGGTGATTACAAAGGTATTTTATTATTTTTTTGAATTATATTTTTGGGAATGTCTTACGGTTTTTATCCACCTAAATTGTGCGGTTCATAATTGCTATTAGATGCGCCGCAATGGGAATTCTGCACAGTTCTCCGCCTTCTTCTGCAGTGCGTGGCTCTTGCAGATCAGCTCTGCTGAAGGGAAAACACTGTGAAGAGACTCTTAGAGCCTCTGCCCCACTGTCCTGCTGAATATTTTCTTAAGAAACATCCCACCAGTAATTAGACAAAACCAAGTGTACCATTTTGCCAAGAATTACAGAATGTATTTTTTACATCATGTTATAGTTCTGTCCCCTTGCTGTGGTTGTAAGGTATCTATGCCATCTATTAGTGATTCTTCTGAAGAGCTTGTAAATGTTGATGACTTTAAACCAGGGGCAATCCTACTGCCTACCTGAACAGTATAGACCAGTCTTGAGTGGTGGTAAAAGTTAATAGTATTTTTATTTATTTATTTTAATTTTTCCGTTTTTTTTTTGTTGGGTTTTTTTTTTTAATAGAACACAGAAAGAAACAGCTCTTCCTAGTGATATAAAATGGCGTTTGGTGTAAAATTTTAAAGGCTGATTCTGAAAAGTGTTGTAGGACAATTTAATAATAAATTTCCATCTTTTCTGCTCAAAAAGCACAGTATTTTTTTTTGTTTCCGTTACAAGTAATTGTGCATTAAAGTATTTTGGAAGTTTTATTCACCTAGAAATTGTTATGGCATTTTATCTTCCTAATCTATTTACCAGCTGTCTGATTCTTCAGAATTTTTCAACTGTTTTGCTTCTCATAGACCTTAATACTTTGCTGAATGTGCATGAATCCCTCCTGAATCAGACCTGTCTGCCTTTCCAAAAAATAATTGTGGAAGTGGGGTTTAATTTTGTACCAAACAATTTGGTCATTGACCCTCATTCTCAGATGCCTTGCATAATTCCCTGTGAGATGTGAATTGAAAACCTGTAGGTTAGGGACAAAGTTCTCAAATCACTTCTGTACATCATATTCTGCGTTCCTTTCATATAATAACCTGATTAAAGTGGCATCTTTTCCACTTATGGATATAGCCATTTCTAGAGAAAAGGGTTTGTGCTGGAGCGATATATTCTAGTAAACTCAGAGGACTAAACTGTATTCTGGTGTTGGGGCAGGACCAGAGTAGTAGGAGCTATACTGATGTAACTACTACAGCAAAAAATACACTACTACCAAAATAAATGAAGATTTTAGGAGCTATATAAACTATGTTACAATTCTCTTGACTAAATTTCTTTCTATAGGCACAGATGACTAAACACTATGCACAGAATTACGTTCTGAACAAAGTTGAAGATTGTAGGCATATTCAAACTGGATATCTCAGTGATTCTGCTGAATAATAACAAAATAATCAACTTTCTGTTGATAAAATCGATGGCTATGTAGGCTTTGTAACTCTTTAGATCCTAATAATGAGTCAGATGTTTAGCAAAGTGATATTTAAACTTGAAAGTTGGTGGGATTTGTACTATAGATGCTTTACTTTCCCAGCAAATTTAATAAGAATATTTTAGAAGTCTGCTTGTGATAGTGTTGAATTTGTCCTGGAAATGTCGAAATGTCTATTTCGGGAGTTATGTTCTTCATACAAGTGACAGTTTTTAATGTGCTCCTTTTTTGTTTCCCTTGGAGCACATTGTAACTCCTATTTGTCCAGCTTAAAAAGGCAGCTCAGCATTAAAAAAGTATATATATATTCCCCCTTTTGAAGCTGCCTAAAAAGAAAGCCTGAAGCAGTCATCAAATGAAAAGATGCATGAATTTTAATCCACTACAAAAGTACACCTTCAAACTTAAAGTGATAATTTATTTTTACTCAGAGTTCCAGCCAAGCATATCGAATGATGTGAGGAAATGTTATGATAAAGCTTCTAGAAGCTCTTCTTTGTAAATGCATACTCCTTTCTTACATAGTTATTTCTGGGCCAGTAATATGGCAAGTAATATGGCTTACAAATAATTATTATGATTGTGGCATAAATAAAGGTGGTCTTATAAGACACAGGAGGAGATGTTTAATTTCACTTATGCTACTACAATGTCATAGACTGTCTAAACATCAGGATATGTATATAGGTTGTGAGCATGTCTATGTGACCTAAATAATGTTCTTAACAAAGCAGTAATACCTCTTAGTACCTAAAAACACCTTTATTTTAAAATTCAGTTTTTGAAGCTAAAAATCAATGTTCATAAATCTTTGAAATTGAAGGTGCTAATTTTGCTTTAGGTTTTTTTGACTGTTTTGTTTGCCTCTATCACATAGATGGAACCTTTGAATGGGACTTTGAAAGTAATCCATATTCACGTATATAGAATAACAAGAAAAGTTTACCAACTAAACCATAAAAGATAGTTTCTCTTAGTCTGTTGACGCCAAGCAGAGGCATTTTCCTGTCAGATCATTTATGGCCAACTGCCATTACCAATAAATGAGCGGCTTCTTGACAATGATGTGTTCAATAGCTGTGGCTACAGTAGGTGGTGTATTTTGTTTAGACAGAGAAGAGCCAAAGATAATGCATTATTGCATCCAGCTAAGGGGATATTAATAACTGCTGAAAATCCACTTGTGTAAATCTAATAAAGTATTTAAACATGTAAAGCTTACCATTAGTCTTCAGCCTATGACACAAGGAATGTTATCATGGAATTTCATCATCTAAGCAACGCCTCTTCTGATGTTTTAGAGAATCTAGGCCAGATACTTGGCTTACTCTTCTGGCTGCAAGAAGTTTCTCTCTGTGTAGAAACTGTCATCTAAGTCCTATTCCGATTCACTTTCACAAACACAAAGCACAGTTGGGTTTTGATCTTAAGTGCTTTGATACTTATTTGCAAGACCAGTTTTTGTTATTCTTGCTGATTTTAGAAATGTGATGGTTTTCTTGTGGTTGAAATGGGAAGAGCTTGATGATTAACAAAAGCTTGTTTTATTGAGAAAGTCTTGTAGACTATAGATACTCACTTGACTTTAGGAATGACATGTTTTGACGAGGGCATGCCATCCAAAACCAAATTTATGGACAGTGAACTTACATACCATGTAAGTTTGCCATGAAAGTTTCTTAAAAGGGCTATAAATAATATTTCAAGTGGTATTAACAGATTTTAAATATGGAATTTTAGTTTTATGAAACTCAAAAAAAGGGCAAATCCAATTTTTTTCTTGGATATGTTTCCTGTTTAATCAAATGCGGAAGGATCCAGGGCATATCTAAAGTAGAGAAGATGCAAAAAATGTTGCCTTTAACTTATTTTATGTAATATATTGTTTATTTTGTATTTGCTGTATTAAAAAAAAAAATCCCAATACTTCTCAAACACCTACAAATAGTGTTTTATGCATTACTGTATTGTTACTAAAAATGGAATTTAGTTTTTCCAATCAAGTATATTTTAAATGGTACAGAGAATAAGATGAAATGGAGACTCTAAAGACAGATCAATATTTGTGACCAATCATGTGTATATTTACTTGTTCATTGTAATTTCATCTTACTCAAAGTTTATTGAGTCCAATGGGTTAAATTACAAATCTGAGAGGACTATCTCAGAAATCAGGGTCTGTTTATTGTAAACTTACAGGGCTTCAGTTTCCTTTTGCATCAGCATGGCTCCAGATTTCAGAAGAGATTTGTCAACTACAAATAAGGAGAATATTGTATTTATTTCTTAATCAAATGTGAAAAATAAAAGCAGCAGGGCTGTAGCTGAAACCTGTGGCTGCACTGATGCTTGTACAGGAACAAAAATCTTTTCCTACAAATCCCTGCATTTCAGCTTCTTTTGATACTAAACAAACCCACAAATGTGGAAAAATATAAAACAATATATATTTTTTAAGTAATCAAAGGGGACATAGAAGCTACAAACCCAGAAAATTCCACATGAAAAATTAAATAATTCTTCCAATGCATAGTAGCTATTGTCAGTTTGTAGGGGTTAAGTCCCTTAGTAGATGAAAACAGGAAATATGGATTGCACATGCAGATTTCTCTGAGAAACTGAAGCAATAGAGTCTTTTTATTTACTATGAAGTGAGTTTTAGCAATGATGGATAAAAACAAAACCAGAAATCAATGTAAGAAAGAGACGGGTTTGCTGTTAGGTGTCTCTCTTGTTTGTTTGTTGTTTTTTTTTCTATGGACTTTCATCTTTAGTCAATTTTATGTCTTTGTTTTCTTATCTGTAACATGGGAATAACATTTTAGGGGACCTACTTGCAAAATTATTCACTGACCCTGTAATGATAGGGACAGATCTTGAGGGGTTCGTGGCACCTTGCTCTCCATGTTTCCTCCCAGGATTTGCAGGAAGTGGTCCCAAGTGTTGGATATTCACCAGGGAAAATTTTTTAATACCTAGTTTACAAATGTAGGGTTGTGAGATCCTCAGATTGAATGTTAAATATTGACAGGTTTTATCGTCCTGTATCACTTGCTTTCAAAAGCAATCTGGTGAATATTGTTCTTAAAATATTTTTATCAACATTTAGTATCATAAGGTAAAAATGAAGTGTATTTCTTGCCAAATATTTACATTTTGTCTTTTTGCTTTTGGCTGGATCAAATAACCTCTCTGTAGTTGGGTAATTGTTGAATTTTGTAGTGTATGTTTCACCATCTATAGGAGTCCACAACTTTTAGCATTGGGACCTTCAGTGAAATATAAACTTTGATATTACAGTTATTGCCATTGGTCTTACTTTTTCATTAATTTAACCAAGTTGTAGGTGGCATCTTGAGTTTTCAGGGCCTTTTGGTTGAGAAGAAGGGTTAAAAATGCAGTAAAACAGTTTACTAATCAATTTTAACGTTTTATGCCAGAAATCTCTTAACTTTTAAGTGAAAGCAGATAGTATTTAAGTTGGTTTTGGTCCAGAATGAATCATGCTTTTTACAGGAAATCATAGCAGCCAGTTTCTATTACAGAATTATCATGAGTGCCACGTGAACTATAATGTCAAGTACATTTCTGTAATAAATACTACGGTTACAAAACAAAACTCTGAACAGCTAGGTGTTCCTAAAACAAGTTTTTAGATAATTTATGATCACTTTGTACTTTCTGATATCCAAATTAGAAAATATATTTGCTCATATTGGTAGGTTTGAAAGTGTGTGGAATTAAGGCATGATTTTTATTCATGTGCTTTTGTATGCATTTCATAAAAACTTCTTTATTTGCTTCATAGATAATATAAGTAGAATGACTACTTTTGAAAATGCTGCTGATTTCATACTGAAGTGTATTTTAGTATGGGCTTGTTTCTGAAATCCTTTAAGATGCTGAGCATTCATCTGAATAAAGAAATTGCCTAATAAATCCCATGTATGTATGAAAAAAAAGAAAAGTTTGAAAAGAAGTTTGGTTACCCACTTTATTTTATTTACTGATCAGAGATTCTATTTCAGAGGCTCTGTAGAGTTAGATGTTTTAGGCTTTCTTCAGGTGACTAAACCCTTTGAAATAAAGTACATTCTTTATAGTTCTGGTATTGGGACTTAAACCCTTTTTTTATAACCCTTTCTCCACATATAGAAATTCCTGATGTACGTAATAGCAGATGCTAGCTACCAAGCAGAGCTGCTTCCCAAGCATTGCTCTATACTTAGTGTTGTGAGCTCTACCATGATTGTTAACAATCAGGATAAAAGAGAATCTGAGCTTGATTATAGAGCTATGAACACACACCAAGATGCTTCTTTCTTGAAGTACCTATTTTCAGGTTTCTTGTCCATGGAAGCTCTTCAGCCAAGGAGGGAAAAAAAATTTGAGTGAGAGAATGATATATCATATTCTGAAAGTTGTTCTGTAAGTTTTCTTACAGAGGTAAGAAAATTGATGCCATGCAACAGTCAAACTTGTGTTTTGAAGCCCTTTAACCCTCTGCCTATTGTTTTTTAATTGAGAGTAGGAATGAGAAGAATGCAGTCTGATGTTAAAAATATTTATAAAATTAAATATATGTGGTTGAATCTTGGTGATACTACTTAAAATAACTTTCTTCTAGTGATAATGGAATCTTCTTACCTTCCACTATCATCACATCTTCTAAGCAGATAGATGAAAGAAAAATATTAAGCAATCATTCATAGCCTGAGCATACTGAGGGAAAATAAAATAAAAAATATATATAGAATAGTCAGAGAGACTCCATTCCTTTGCGTAAGGCAGATTGGAAATCGCTCCCTGCAGGGCATGTAAAGAGTTTGTGATGGAATGCCATTTAAAAAACCTGTCCTCCTGTCTGTTCTGCTGTGCTCCGCTCTGGGAGGCAATGCATCTTGCAAGTGTACACTATCCTTTGTCTGAGCATAATTTGTAAAGATACACAAGGTATGTTTAGGACAAAATGCTTGGGTGATGTTTTGCTTGGCACTTAAATGTTATAAATTTTAGTTTTTTCATAAGAAGAGACTACACTTACGGGTTACGTAAAGCTCCTCAGTTTCTTTAAAAGGAGTGCACAATTTAAATTTTTACATGGCTGTTAATTTTACCATGTCAAATGTGGACTGCACCAGTAGAAACTCTATCTTTTAAAAATGCAGTGAGGAAATGCCTTTTGTGAATTGGTAGAAAAAAAAATCTATATTCCTCATTCATCAAAACATATGCGAGTGGTCTCCTGGCTGAATTGCAGCCCCATTACACCATACAGTTAGAGAATCCACCACCCACAGCCTGAGCTGTGAGCGTGGATCAGGGCAGTGCTATGATCAACACCAAAGTTTCTGTTGATTTCTGACAGAGGAATGAAGTTTTTTCTGTTGAGTCACAAACAGAAGTAGGCATTATGTGATACTACAGCTAGTAAGTCTTGAAGAACAACAGGATCCTAAAAAAGCCCACAGACCCCTCAATATTACTATTGTTTGGCAAATAAGTGATGCCCTCCACAGCTGTAGGCAAGCTCTGAGAAGTTCATCCTTCTTCCTCTTTGAATTAACTAGTTTTGCCTCAGCATAGGTTTAGCCACCTCAGTATTTCTTTTTTTAAACCAGTTCTTAAACCTGTGGGTCTCTTTGTGACATTCCTGTGTTTGATGTTAAGGAAAGAGGGGTTGTAAAAAATTCTGACATAATTTAGGGCTCACTGGAAGTGTCTTCTGATATCTGATCAGGTGAGTCCAATGCTGGGAAGAACTACTGTGCTTTACGGACAGATTCAGAAGTGTTTCTATAAGAATAGGTAATAAGGGACTTTCCAGTTAAATGGAAGATTGTCTCCTCATTTCTGTTACTTAGTGGTGGCTTGATTTTACTCTTTCCCAATATTATTTTTTTCTTTCTCGTTAGCTAGATATATGTGTAAAAACATAGGACACTGGCAAGTAGGACTAAAAGTCATCATTGGTTTTATGGAGACCCTGCAGCTATGAATAGATGTTTCATTTAAGATAGTCCCACTACTGTGAATTGTATATCATACAAAGAGAACAACTGAAGGCAATACTGGGAGCAATAATGGAACAGTTGTAATAGACTGTAGTTCTGTAACCCTCTGGAAAGTTTCATCACTTTGCGATGAAGCAGGGGTTTGGACTGTGATTTTCTTTTCTAGTTGTGTTGGTTAAAAGGGTGAAAGAAATCTGATGCTTACTAACTGAACCATGTAGGGGATAGTTAATGGAAGTATAGCACTGATTATCACATGCTGATTGTTCCAAAGAAACTGAAGGCTAGGATATCTGCAGCACACTGAGACCCATCTGCAGACATAAGCAGAAAAAAAGCATGAAACCCCACCTGTTACCTACATCTGAACTTCTAAAATACAGAGTCTGTACTTGCAAACAGCAGCGACCTTACACGGTCTTTCTTAAGGGCTGTGTGAGGTTCTTAAAAAAGATTGCTAAAGAGGAGGAGGCGTCAATAAACAGAAAAAAGTAAAAACAGAAGGAATTTGGGGAACATTTGTAGCCTCAGAAGACTAACCACATAGTTAATGCCTGACAGTGGCACTGATGTCAAGGGAAGGACTATAAAACATAGTGAAACAACTTAGAGACAGATTTAACAGTGTTGGCTAGATTTATTTAAACCATTGATTTAAACAACAAAATTATTATTGAAACCATTTTAGACCATAAGTGGTTATGAATAGTTGAAATTCTTTGGTTTATTAATATTGACATATTAATCTAGGAAAAGATGATATGGGGAGCTGTGTCAGTATGTGGCTCTGGTGTGATCCATTTGCAGCTGGTTTGTGTTATGCAAAGGCTTGCTGGTCAGTTAGAAATCTGATAGGAAAAGCACATTTCAATTACTAACCCGGTTCACAGTAATTAGTGAATACAGTAAATACTTACATAAAATAGCAGAATATTCAGCTTCAAAACCTGAGAACTAGTTACTCGAGTAACTGCATCATTTAGTATACTCTACCTTAGGAGATTGTTGGAAGTTGAGTATAAATATTATGCTCTTTCACGTATCCCGAGTTATTTAATAAAAGGGAATCAATACTTCCATTATTATTACCACTGTTTTGAAAAAAAGTTCTGACAGAATTATGACCTTCTTTTTTTTTTTTTTTTAAATAGTTACTTTGTTGCATTCCAAAATAAATTATTTAGCTTCTAGAGAAGTATGGGATTTTAAGAGGTGTCTCAGAATTTCACGTTAATGTTCTTGTTGATTCCCATGGTAGCCCATTTTCTCTAAAGCAACTAATTCTCCTTCTGATGAGGTGTTTAATTATGAATTCCCCAGCTTTATGAAACACCCAAAATGTTGTGGTTAGTCCTCAGTGCTAGTGAGGCCTATATTCTTTTCTGGTTCCAATTCTCTCTCCTTATAGTGTGAGTTACTAAACCTCCTTAAGCAAATAGCAGTGCTTTTCAGGTTTCTGTGTGTGACTGTGCGTCAATGTTCCAGTCTAGACACCGAGCTATTGCGATTTTGGTGCTCAGATGAATGAAGTCAGCATCACATTTGGTATTATGCTCCTGTAATATGCTTGTTGCCATTAAAAAGTTCAGTCCTGAATCTAATTTGAACCTATGGCAATATTCATGTGATTTTTGGTGGAAAAGTTTGGGACCTAGACTCTCAGAGGATATTTTAAGAAACTGTATCTGTAGTGTTGTTTGGCTTAATATAGTATTCCTATAAGAACCATACTTTGAAAACCTTCCCACTTGTACAGCTACTTTTTTTGATTAATCCTTTTCTCAGACAGGAGGAGAAACAATCCTTAATACTGTGTATCTGGGTACTTAAAATAGTTACCATAATGGAGCCTGGGTATATGAGTTAAGGTTTTAATTTTTTTGGTGAATCTAGTTATATAATACGAGGCTGATGGAAGATCACTGGAGAAACCCCTGTAAAACAGCAGTATTAATTTTTTCTGCTTTAAAAAAATCAAGAGTTGCTTAAATGTACATATAATTTAGTAAGCTCTGTAACTCTCCCTTACCATTCAGGTACACAAAGTATATTATATTCTTTATGATTATAGAATTATCTGGGCAGGAATAGTAAAAAAGCCAAGAAAAGGCAAACCCAATATGAGTCTAAAGTTAAGGTATATCTTATTGGTCGAATTCTAGAAAAGAAGTTTTTAGCAGAAAGAAGACTGTTTATTCCACTGGGCCTGGTAGTTATGGCTTTTGATTTTCTGTAGTCTCAGCTGTAATACACTGTGCCATTTACCAGCTGTAACAACCACATCTGTGTGGCACTAGTGATAGTCATGCTTGCCCTACTCATGGCTGAAACTTTGGCAATAACCATACTCCATAGCTGAATCTCCACTGAAGCTTTAAAACCAGTATTTCTTATCCTTCCCAACTAATGATGGAACCTGTTCTTTTCAATAATAGTTAAATGCAGGAGTAAAGGAACAGAGAAATCTTACTGCAGGAAGGCTGTAAAGAATGTGTTACAAATTGATTTAATGAAGCAGTTGTGGAAAGGAGGATGTTGGGGCATAAGAGGACAGGTTTTTGCAAAGCAGAGGCTTCTGTTATTTCAAATAGCATTTCTTAGTATTAATGGATCAGTAAAAAATTAAAGTTGACAACAAGAATGCCTCTTTGTATCAAAAGATGAAGAAATCTGCAGATCCTAGTATTGGAAATACTGTTGGTCTGGAATGGGAAGTCTGTCACCAGCTGTTTGCTATTGAACATTGAGGACCAAGGCTTCCAAAAGGAGCATACAGTTGATCTCTTTAACTTTCACAGACAAGGGTAAGATACATCTATTGAGGTTATTTTTGGAGTTGAAGGTGAATCCTTACTGAACCACAATTATGCTGCTAAATTTAGTAAGTGTGTGCTAATACCATTTAAGGTAGCCACTAGGATTGGTGTCTTGTGCTGGGTTTGCACAAATTTAGGTTCTTCAGTGCAAGGTGCTGTCTCAACTGATAAGACAAAAGAAGTAGTGTGTGGCTCCTATAATGATAGGAAGATAGCATGCTTTCAATTATAAAATACTGAAAGACTTTTTTCTTCTGTTTTTAAAGGGAGAGATACAGAAGAAGGGTGGAACACGAATGTGGAAAAAAAGACAAGCAGATAATAAAGCAAAGCAGTAAAATGTAACTGGCAAGGAAGGTAAGAGATCTGAGAAAATGTTTATTAACTTTGCTCCTGTTTGGAGCTGAACTGGTATGGCCTACAAACTCTGAAACAAAAGTTCTGCTTCATGTGGAAATAATGTCTAAACTTTTAGCATCATCAGTCAAACTCTTGACAAAACCACATTTTGTGTTAATAATAAAAACATCATTAATGTTCTTGTTTTGGTTATTAACTAATCACAAAAACATGCTGGAGTATTTTCACTGTTTGTTATGGGGATTTTTTGTGTACCTTTCTCTGAGGTCACTGTTAAAAGCAGATCATGGCTTTTCTATTCAGCCCACTATGGGTCGTATCCTAGGCTGTGTTGTTTTGAACAAATCACCTTTTGGCTCAGTACAATATTTTTGCAAAGCAGACCTTTCTTTTTGATTAAATTAACATTATTTTGATCCTTTTGAAGTGGTCTGTAGTTCTTGCTTGTGTCAGGGTTTAGGCATTGCATTAGTGTCCCAAAAATGACTGCATTGTAGCAGTTACAAATGCCATGTCAACTTGAGTTGTTGTTACTGTCAACCAGTAACAAGGTAGACACATCAGCAAGGAGTTGATTTTGCTCCCCCCCTGCCCTGCTTACTTATCTTTTAAGGAAGGTAAATGAGTTGCAGCTCCTTAGTGTTACTGGTACTCAAGCAATTTGCATGTTTCTGGATATCATTAAAGTCCGTTCTGGACGTGCTCTACAGGCCTGTCCTCTCACAAAGGTTTTTGGACACTTTATGCTACGAAATATCAGATGTGTTTGTAATTGTTGCTGCCGTCCATTTGAGTGCGTTGTTATAGAAAGAACGAAAACAATGTGAAATGGTTTTTAGAGGTCAGGATGGTTTTATTATTTTAGAGAATAGTTAGTTATTGTTTGTGGTGGCTGACATGACAATAAATAAATGAAATTTAAACCAGCTTTTTATTACTTGGAGTGCAGTTTATCCAGCAAGAAACAAATATTTTTTAAAATTAATATTTTTTTAAAAGGTATTATTGACAATTAATGGAATTTTATTAAAAAATACTAAACCAAAACACAATGCAACAAAATAGAAGTAGTGGGGTTACGAAAATAATTGTTTTGGTTTAAACAGCTGCAGTTTCTTGGAAAGCTGAAAGGTCAAAATTAGTTATGACAATAAAATATAAATTTCAGACTAACTATTGAGAGTATGACCTGGCCTCAGCTGGCTTTAAAATGTGCAACACAGGAGATTCACAGAGGGAGGAAAAGAACAGGACAATGAAATTTCAAAAACTGCTATTGTAGGAAGGTGTTTAAGCAATTTCTAGATAGAAATGTATCTCCCTCAAGATTCAGAGCCATGTAGTTAAAAGGACTTTGTAACTATCTGAGAAAATATTTCTTCTAGTCATTTCATCTGTACTCCACTAAGCCATTGATACTGGAACTTACTATAATGTTTCCAAATTTTGAGATAATTCAAATGATAGCCCTACCCTGTGGTTGTAGTTTTTTTGTACCTTCCTATTCTCCTTAAAATCAAACTAATCCAGGGAACCTGCAGATAATACTAAGTCCTGCTTTGCTGATGAATTTATAGCCTCCCATGTTACAACAACTTTTAAACTATAAATAAGATTTTGATTTTATTTTTTTATCATTGGGAATGGCAGAATGCTTCTTATTGGGAGAAAAAAACAAGGTGTCTACTGTGACGGGTATCAATTCTCTCTGTGTTTCAAGCTAATAAACTACCTTTCTTTTGTGATAAATAAAGCATATATCTGTGTTACGTTAAATCTTCAAATATTTATTAATCTAAATAATATCAATTATAGACCACATATAATCTCCATAGAAACCTGATTTGTGCTACACTATTGTAACAAAAACCTACCACACAAAAACCAACAAAAACACAGAAAAATTCGGGCATCCCCCCCCCCCCCCCCCCAATAACCCAACAACAAACCCAAACAAACCAAAACCAACACCCAAAAACTCCGAACCACAATGTGGGATAGGTTAATGTTGCCCACGCTTCATGTATAGGTGAAACGAGCTGTTAAAGGCAAACTTTAATTGAATGCATTGGTCAAAGTCCACTGGGATTGCCTTTGTGGTTTTGGGTAAACTGGCTCAGTTCCAATGCTTAAGTGATGGTGATGCAGTAAAGCCAGTTGATGAAATACAAGTAATTTCCCACTCTTCTGCTTCTTGGTCATGTAAGGCAAAACACATTATGCATTATAATTTATGAGTAATTATGTTAATTGCAAGCTATATGTAATCGGTATGGTTCAAATATCTACTGTTAATTGTTGTCTGCTATCAGTCTTGACTTTTCTGAACAGCTATAGAATTTGATTTTAATTACTAAGTTACTTGCTGCCATAAATGTGCACAAGTGATTTATAAAACATAGAATGCCATACCAGCATTTGACAGTTTCTTTTCCATGCAAGTCCTTCAGCATACTGGGGAAAATAACTCCAGTAAAACCAAAGCAGCACTATTGTCAAAATGTGATCATCAGAGATACAGTCACACTGGGAATTTCTGAATTTGGCTGAAAACTTGGATTTAGAATGGGGATAGTGATGTCATAAGAAATTAATTAGGAAATACATGTTTCTTAACTAGGAAATACATGTTTCTTAACTTTTAACTGGGCTCTCTGACACAAGATAACTAGTAGGACTGAGAAGTCATAAATTTTGTATGTGAAATATAATTCTGCTTGCTGTATGGGTGTTTGTTCTTTGGTATGTTTTTTTTTTGTGTTTGGTTTTTGGTTGTTCTTTTTTTTTATTATTATTAAATTTAACCGAATCTATGTTCGGCAAAGGGTCACTGATGGCAAAGTGGGCTGCAGCTTGCAATTTTAAGAGTACATAAAACACTGGCCATAGTCCACAGCATGCACTGGTAAACTGCAGACAACAGTAAAACCTCCCTGTTACAGCATAAATATGGCATGAAAGTTGATTAACTAGTTTTATGTTGTTATCTAAGCCTGCAATCCATCTGGACTAAAATTATAAAAATTAAAACTGAGTTTTTCAACAGCAAAATACTGAAACTTGATTAGAAAGAAGAAAGGGTTTAGATATTTAAGTTCCTAGCAGGGTGACCAGTTGTTTTTTTGTGGAATAACTGTGAACTGTAGTATTAAGATCAATATCATCAAGAGAAGTTTGGTATATCAGAGTGGACACATACAAAGTGTGGTAGAATCTTCATCTGTCCAGGACTCGTATGTGTGTGCTTCTCTGGAGAACTGCAGACTCTCTATCATTCACTTTGAAATTTGAATAGACCTGAATCTCCAATATCTTTATTCTGCTATTTGTAATGTTCTGAAAAATATGCCCTGTTCATGAGTCAAGTTGGCATAAACTTTTTCACCTGTTGTGCTGATGTGTTTGAATTTAACCTCTGATGTTACAGTGACTTTACAGATCCATGTCATGGGAGTTAAAGATTTCAGATGTTGATTTGTAATATGATTATTTTGGAAAACCAATGTTTGAAGCCAAATTCAATATTCCAAATTCTGATTTTGAAAAGGTGTGCATGTTGCTGAGGCAGCAGATATGCCACCATGAATGAAAGAATATGGTTGTTTACTTTAATATCATGCTTATGTAATGTATAGTCTTGCCCCCGTGAGGCCTTATTCATTGCAAAATGGGCTCAGCAGGAATCTTTCCACTGAATCGGGAGTAGTCCTGCTGATTTGATTTACGTTTGCTGCATTCTACTGTCATTGCAAAGTTTCATCCCTAATCAATAGGACCACAGCACTGTGCAGAAGCTGGGTTGAGGAAATACAGGAGCTTGCTTTACACGACAGGTTCGAAGACATATATGATGCGTATGGTAGTTAGTGGGGAACAGCTCACGTGTTCTGTGCTGCTAAGACTCCATGTGTTTTCATCCCAGTGAAAGGCTCTTGCTGATTAAGTCTGTCTTGCATAACTCCCCATCCAGGTTAAATCTAGAGCACGAAATCACTTTGTTTCTAAAGAAACACGATTTTGTGTTCCCCAATGGATACTGTCTTAACTATTCTTGTACTTATCAGCTGCTTATTCCCCTGTGCCCCCCTCCTTTTACTTCTTTTAAATAGCATGGCTGCTTTTTTCAATCAGTCAAGTATGATTAAAACTAAATTTGTGTGTGTGTGGGGGGAAATCTCTGCTCAGCATTGCCTTTATTGTAGCAGGTCCACTCTATACCGATGCTTGGCACAAAAATCAAGGGAAATTGCCTATTTCAAATGAGTATCCCATCTTTTTATAAAATTTTCAGCATCCTAAATCAGTATTAGCAGAGTCTGCACTTTCCTCCATTTATTGCTGAACTATATGGTAAATAATGTGCTCTTGTTTTCTATTTAGAATGGTAAATTAAGCCTATTTATATAAGATTTTAATGTAATTATAGTGCATAATTCTGCAACATATGACAACAAAACCTCTCCTAACTGGAGCCGATGGAGAAATAGAAGTTTAATTCAAGCCAGTCTGAGCCATTGCAGGAATTTCAGTTGAACAGACATTGGTCTGAAAATATGCAAATATCTGGTTTTATCCCTGCCTTGTAAAATAACATTATGAATATGAATACCTTTATTTAATCAATTCAACTGTATACTGGGAAACTGAAACACTAGGTCATTTCAAAACCAAAATGATTGTCACTGCAAGTTGATTTAGTTAAATACAAGATCTCACGTGGTTATAGAGATGGTAGTTCTGACAGCAAGGCCATGACAGACACTACAGGTTTCAAGGTCAGGAGTTGTGCATGTTAAGACACAATAACATTTCAAGATTTACTGTTATTAATTAAGACTTGTTTAAAAAAATAAAAAAAAAATGAAAAATGAGTACACAATTCCTTCAGTTCTGCTAATTCATCGCTTTTATTGAACATGTTAAAAGTAGTAGTAGTTTTTAAGGTTGATTAAAAAGCAAGCTTTGCAGTTATTGAGGAGAAGGAATTTTGTTTTCATATATTTATTGAATTAATGTTGATCTTTTTGGGAGGTGGGCTGGTGAAAAAGAGATGCTCATACAACAAAGAGGAGTGGAGGATGTTTTTAGATTGCCTTATAATTTTCAGGTGGAGTGAGAGGTGAAATTATATACCCTAGAGAAAACATTTGCAGCAATGGATTTCTGATTCAAGTCTCAACAAGGCAGCTGATACTAGCTGTTGTAGACAGAATAATGCCATGTGACTGTAGTGATACAAATTTTATTTCAGGAGCACTTAAGAAGCATATGCTAATGTTTTGTAAGGGAGAATGGTTTTAAAATGTCCTTTGAAATGAGAATCTATGCAATTGTTTAAAAAGAATGCGTGTTAGCAGCATTTCTTAATTTATATCTTGTCAAGGGCAAATGAGACAATACTTCTACTCTGTAAAGGCAAAATACAGATGGCTGGTAAGAAATTCAAATAAACAAAGTGCTTTAGGTCTGGCTATCATTGCATCCTGCGGCTATCTTTTTCCTGCATCCTTCTCTCTGCTGACTTTGAATGCAGGTACATCTTGTTGCACAGACCATTTAATCTGCTACAGTGGTTGTCAACGCTAAGGATGTAACGTTCATTTGCAGAATAAAAACAAATATGCTTCCATTTTGAGATTCAAATGAGCACAGAAGTATTTTGATGTTTCTTTGTGCAGGAGGAACTTGTAAGAGTTAGTTCTTTAACATCCTAATTGTTCAAGAGCCAGAATTCAAAGAGAAGGACAGCATCTGTTGGTTCAATCCTGCTTTTCTTAGAAAATGTTTGGTACTACAACTGCCGCTATTTGCAGTTAAATTGCTGTCTTCTGATGGTGGCTTCTTCCACAAATGAAGTTGTATCTCAAAGTGACAACGTCAAGAATGTACGTAGGAGTGTAGTGGCAGAACTGCAGAAAGTATTGCTGCCATTTAAGAGTATGAGAAAGTACCTTTAGGTTGTTATGAACTATGATTTCATTCCAGAGAAGTTTTTAAAAGTGGTGGACATAGGTCTGAGAAAAAACTACGTATGTGTTTGCTCTCCCATCAGTGTAATATCAAGAGGAGGGTAATCAGTGTGCTTGTATTGGGTCATATATTGAAGAAGAATATTTACTGTGATGGCTTGCTAGCAGAAAAAGAAATTGTAATTATTATCTAGGCTGTCTCATGGTATCTGTGGTCAGCTGAAATGTATATATGCAGAAGAACTGAATGTTCCTTAAAATTTGTGAGTTTTTCTTTTTGTTAGTTTCTCAGTTCGTGATCTCTATAGGTAGTTCAAACTCTAAAAACAAAACCAAAAAACCTTACAAAACCTCAAACTGAATCAGAAAACCCCAAAATTGAAAAATACAGTAACACTTCAGAACAGTATGTTGGAAATAAAAGCTGAAGTGAAATGAAGACCTAATTTTTAAATTTCTTTAGAATTTCTTGTTTTTCATTGTTTTATTCTGAAGGTGCATTCTTGGATGCCGACAGGTTCAAGACTTCAAATTTATAGTAGAATATCAGTGAAAGTCCAAGACTGAGATTAAACTAATTTGTTTTACTAAGGATGCTACTGTTGGCACATGGCACAGTTTTATATTCTGGAATTATCAGATGTCCATTTGTAAAGGTTTTTGTGAACAGTAGAATGAATGAAATGTGTATTTACCAGTGAAATTAAATGGATTTTCATTGTGAATATTCCAGAAGGTAGAAGCTTAGTGCATGGCTTCTATGAAGAAACTTAATAGCAAATATAATTTTAGGCAGTAAGTAAAGAGGGTGGGTGGGAGGGGATAAAGGCCACGGTTGTTTTGTGTTTTTCAGAACCCTTTTTATTCAGCAGCAGTTGATGTATATGTGTGTATGTCTACGCGATACGTATATGTGTGTATACACCACCCCACCCCTGCCCCAAGAGATTGTAATGCATAGTATCTATTTGGGTGAAACTTTAGAAGAAAACACATAATACAAATTATAAATGGCCAAACTGAGACTTCTCAATGAAGTCTAGGCAGCCAAAACTGTGTGACGCTTTGGACACTGCCATTTGATATTTATATGCTGGACGTCAAAGTTGCTGGATTATTTTGATTTGCAAGTTTATCAAAATGATTGCATAGATTCCAGTGATCCTTCCTCTTTATTTATTGAGAATTACTTAATTGCAGCAATGATGCCATATTAAGTATTGTTAAATAAACTTTTTATTCATTATTATAGGCTTTCATATAGCGATCATTTTTCTTCCTCCTTTGACTTCCCACATTTAAACGGATCACAGGAGACATATCTGTATGAAATTATATTTAGTGATTGTGCTCTTAACACACTTTTCTGTCAAGGCTACTGGCATGTTGATGATGACCTCCTTGTTTAATAGTGATTGTAATTGATTTCTCATAACTCTTAATGCCAGGCAATGATTAGAGAATGAGCTACGGCTAGCTTTTTCTCATGGTGAGAGTTTTTTATCAGACAGTGTAAGATTTGAGTGGAACTGGAGAGGGTTGGGGGTTTTTTTAATGCTATGAAAGCCTTTATAAGTGTTAAAAAAAAAAGATATTTATGTATAATGTGATTATTTTAAATGATTCTACTGACAAAACATTTAGTAATGAATGCTACTGTTTGTATTATTGTATTATCTTTAAATGCCAGACTAGGCTAACAAAGTGGAAACCTTGCAGTCTGACCCCTTTTTGGCATTTTTATTTCCTATTGCTTTATAGTTTCCTTACTCTTAATAAGGCTACACTCATCATTGATCAGATGCTCTTTTCTCCAAAGAAAGGACACTTGAGAGAGAAATGAGAACATCAGAAAGACTGGGCTACCCATGCTGGGGACTTTCTACCTGAGGCTTCAAAGTACTTTGCCATATTCTCACTTCTGGACTGGTAGTTACTGGCAGGTTAACACGCTCCTCAGCGTGGGGCAGAGTTGGAGATAAAGGAGTATCTTTGGATTAGGAGCCTAAGGAGGAAACATCCCTTAGCCCTATGACACTTAATTAGCAATGTATAGTGCCAAGTAGTCATGGTCTTGGTTTGCTCGTGTTGTTTCTTAGGTCTTGCAGACAGTCAATATGCAATAATTTTTCTCCCACCTTAGACTGAAAGGCTTGATAGTGCTGGTAGTTCCACCAGCCTGGGTGTTCCAGATTCAGTGCTGGCAGTGTGAAGCAGTCTACTGCAAACGACAAAATCCATGGGGAATCGAATATTTGAAGAAAGATCAAAAAACATAGACCAATGCAGAGCAGCAGGAAAAACAGAGAATTGTGATCTATTCTCTTGCTCGGTCACTTTCCACCACCCCCGATCCAGTTTACCAGGATTTCCTTATTTTCTATTACTTTTTTTTTTTTTACTTTTTTTTTTTCCTTTTTTCCTTTATTTTTCTTTATCCCACAGCTTGGCTAAATCTAGTTTTCTCTCTTGTATCAGCTCTGCCTTCTGCAGTCTGTTGCTGATCGCTATTCCTTCCTTCTCACAGTCAGTTCTTATCGACATTCTGATCCCACCTTCCCACAGCAAGAACTACTTGACATGGCTATTTACAGCAGACTTTCACTTGTAAACATACAAAATTTAATTGTTTTTCTTGTTTGCTATGCTGCCTTTGGAACAGTACTGCTGCCTAGCTTTTAAGCCTAATGCCACGGTATGTGTAACAACATAAATGAGAGGGAATGGTATAAAATCTGAGGATTTTGTTCAAAATATAATATGGATTTGTAAAACTTTGAAGTGGAAGAGGTTTCTTCAATAATTTAAAGTTTTAGGAAATAGAAATATGATTCTGTTTTCCTTTTTTTTTTTTTTTTTTTTTTTTCTTCTTCAAATGTGAGTGTGGGGAGAGCTCTGCAGCATAGAGAACTAACTCAAAATTTATTCATTAAAAATTCATTGGCAGTATGTTGAGGAATCAGTACGCTGCTTTTTTCACGTTTACTTTCCCCACTTTCTTTTTTTAGCAGAAAGTATGTGAAACGTAGAAAGCAGTGCTGTCTGAACTGTTGACTTCAGTGGGAGTTAAAGCATAACCAGAATAGTTACATTGGAGGACTGTCTAGTTTGTGATGAGCAGGCCTTGAAACTGATACTTCAGTTTTTTCTGTTCTTCAATATCTGGTTTAATTTTTGGTCTCAAACCTGTCTCTCCCCCTCCCACCTTGTCTGTTTGCCCTTCTCAAGCAGAGGCTGCTGCTGTGGTCCTACACGGCCGATGCAGCACTTTGTGCAGCCTTGCTGCACCGCAGCCTTGGGAGGGGGCAAAGCTGCTGCCAGCAGGGAGCCCAGAACTGGCCCTTTCAGCTTCAAGAGTGAGCAGTCCATAGCCCATCTGTCAAGACGGGGATTTATTTAATACAGCATATGTAAGATCCTGGTAACCCATGCTATAATTATCTAAAAAATTCCCACGTCAATGAGCAGTTTACTGTGTCAGATGACGAGTATCTGTAGTTGTCTGTTGCTGCAATTCAAGCATATCCGAAGATCTGACAAGTTTTGTTGTGCAATGAATACCGATTCTTTAAAACTATCCAGTAGTTCATCAGTTTGTTGGGTTTTTAAGCTTACTAAATATATGATTATGCATAGCCATGAAGCAAAAAGAAAAAAATCAATATTCGGTTGTTTCATACATATACGTCTATAACATATATGTACATGTATGTTTCATCACAGATTCGTCTTATGTTCTTATTTTTCATATATGTATTTTTTTCTGTATGCTTTTTCAGTGTTGGAGACTTAATGATAAGATAGATATGTGTGCAATTGAAAATGCATATCAAGATCAACAGCAGGACACTGAAGACAAAAAGTAAAGACTGCAGGGGAGTGTGATATGTAGCTTTATAGAAATTGCAGAAAGGCTCAGTGGCAAGTTCGTCATTAAGATGAATTTATGGAAACCTGAAGATGTTCAAGGCAGTGCACAATCTGAAATGAGTGGAATTTAGTCTGGATCTTGCTTATAATTCTTTCTTTGAGCTATTTCTTTCGGTGAAGCTTCAGATAGGAATAATAACCTTCAAAAGACAAGGGCAAACCTTCATCACTGTTACTGTGTCCTTAATTTAGACGTGTGTATATTTGAGACAATTATGTTTCTTAAGGAAAAATAGTATTTTTTATATATAAAAGGGGATTAAAACAAAGTGAGAACAGTGTTGCATTATTGAAAGATAACTTCTAGATAGGATCAGTTGCCCCTAGTCCTAGCGACTTACTAGGATATTTTCATCTTCAGTGTACAGAGACAATGCCATGGAGAAAATTATAGGACAGTCAGGCAAAAAGGAAATCCGATGCTGATTTGAAATGATGTGATGAATTTAAGCTGGAGGATGTTACTGAAAATCTATGAAGGATGCAGAATTAGGCTTTTTATTTGATCTTATATTGATTATAGTTGCCCTTGTTTAAATAAAGGACATAATAATATTATTTTGATAATTTGTTCAGTGCTTAATAAAATCTATTTCTATTCTATTAAGCATAATGTCTGTTAAAACAGACTGAAGACTGTGAGTTGTCTTTATAAATTAGCTTTTACTTTTCATTCTCCTTAATAACTATGTCTGTGGTAGTTTGTTTCTATGGTAATGATTGTGATGCTGCTTTTTCTTTTATTTTGGGTAAGATTCTGGAATGCTTGTATGTACAAGCACTCTTAGAATCCCGTATGAGATTTTTTCTTCATGGAGATCACAAGATTTGACTCTAGAGGATTAAATAATAAAAGCAGTGAAGCCATTGTCATCTAAAATTATTGTTTGACAAAATTAACAAGAAGGACAGATAAATTTAATCAAAGTACTTGGAGAAGAAGTTGATCAAAGGTGGCTTAAAGGGTGACAATTTTTTCCTTCTTAATATAAAACTCCTTAGAAATGCATATCTGTCACTGACTTCACAACAGGATATTTTTCCTGTACCCTAAGAGGTATGAATTGAATCACCACTTTGACACAGGGTGCAGATTAGGCAGATTAGCCAGGGAGCTGTGGAAAATTTTGAAGCTAAAATTGGTTTGGAGAACCATATTGCATTTACTGTTTTTTGCCTGTACAGACCTTCTCAGGACAAGTTCCAGGGAATGTGTGGGGACAGCTGCCTGTGCAGTCAGAGCTTGGATGTTCCTATAGACAATGTTAAGAGAGTATTTCTGATGTACTTTTTGAATTTCCAGCTACCTGCATGATGAAAAGCCACTGCTTTAAAGAGAATTAAAGAATAGTAAAAACCTAGAAATGGTTGAGGTAAACAGCCTTTTCCCACTGCCATACATTTGAGGTCAGTTTAGTTCCTACTCTTTACAGCCAGCTTTGTTTAGCCCCTGGCATTCTTTACATTAACATTCCAGTATTAAAAAGTTTGTTCCTTGGAGACCTGGTGCACCTGTCAAAAGGACTCAAGTTGTATGTAAGGATTTTGTATATATGTTTTTTCAGGCCATGTATATACATTTTTTTTTTAATGTAGATAAATCTTTAGGGATTTTTTTATTTTTCCCCTAAGCATGTCAGGAAAGCTTTAATCCTGATTGTGGTGTGGCATGTGACACTTCAGAGAAACCGATTCCTTTTTAGAGGAAGCGGTGGTAGAGGAGTCAACCATTTGAAAAAATGGGGTTTATCATTAGAAATCTAGCTTCAGTGTTAAATTATGGAACAGATAGCAGTACTTGATAATAAATATATCTTAGTAGCTGTGCTTCTGGGGATTTTACAAATGTTGATAGTCTGTTTCATGATAGAACACAAATAGATGTACAAGCTTCTGCTGCCTCATTTTCATTAGCGTGCAGTGTTTGTATTATATGGCAGATTCATGAGATGGTGCTACAATCTGAAATATAAGACATTAGAAAGATCCCCATTTGCATTTGCACTCCATCTACACTCTAAAAGCTATGCCTAATATTATTATAAATAAAGGGCTTCTCAAAAGAAGACCACAAATGTAGCCAGAAAACTTCATCTATTACTTGTCACTAATATTCAGAGGATGACATTGTAAAAAGGAAAGAAGCTTCTTACAACAGACCAATATGGATTTGATTGTAGAAACGACACTTACGTAGTTCTTGTTCATTAACTTTATTGGGACTGTTTTTCTAAGAATATTATTTATTTATTTACTTAGTAGGAATGTGGGGACCTGTGTTTGTACAGATTAAGCATATATACATGGGGTTTTATTTGGTGTGATGTAGTTGGGTTTTTTATTGTTTTGTTGGTTTTGTGTTTTGTTGGTTTTTTGGGTGACGTTTTGTTCAGTTGTGGGGTTTTTGTTTTTGTTTTTTGGGTTTTTTTTGCTTGGACCCATAATCAAAGGAAAAAGCAAAATATATTTTTTTTGGCCAATTTTCTTAATTTTTCAAAATACTCTTCCTTCAGTAAAAAATTGCAGGAATTTACTTACTACTCAATATTTGTGTAGAAAGAAGTAACATTAGAAGGTATACAGATAACAAGTAATTCATAGCATCATGTAAACATCTCATTCAGTGACTACTAGATGGCTGGAAAACAAGATGTTTGATGAGTTGAAAATTGTTTTTATTCTACATCAAGATAAAATAAGCCTTTAATTTTATTTATCTGTCAATAAGAAGGCAGATGGTAAAAGCCACAAAGTCAAAAAGCCTACTGATAGAGACATAAGCTTCAAATGTTATACAGGGTGATTTTAATTCCTGCCAGGAAGCATGGTCATATTGTAACCTAACTGCTGGCTTTCTGGTTATTTTTGGCTTTGACTTTTGACCAGAAATTCCATTTGAGCCTGAAGAATTTTACAGATAGAAGTATTGTCCATAACTACATTTCCATGACAGCTTTTTATTCAAGACTGATTTATATATACACATATATATATACATATATATACACATATATACATATATACACACACACATATATATATATATATATATATATATATATATAAAAGTTATCACTCCTCCCACCCCACCCCAGCCCTGGAAGATGGTTTATCAGAAAGTTCCTGGGCAATTCTGTGTAGTGGGACTTGTTAATGGTCATGGAGTGGGGAGGTGTGGGAGAATTAAGAGACGTTCAATATATTTTTTTCCAGTTAGCAAGGAACTAACTGGTCAATTGCCTTTATTACTACACATTAGAGAGTAATGAAATCCAGTCTAATATGCCAAAGATGCATTTTAGTTGAGGAGTAAATTAAATAATTCTGTATAGTGCTGAGAATTTGTGTGTGTTAACAGCCAGAGTTGTGAACATTGGAGGTCCTTCTCCAAACACAATGTACTACAACATGTCATAGTTTATGTTTATCTACACACTTTAAATGTCACATACAAGGCTAGTCTATTGATACTTAGTCATAACTGTATCTGGGTGTGGGTTTTTTGTTGACTTCCTTTAAAAACAAAATAAACCCAAAAAAACCCTGACAGCAACAAGAAACCTCCGTGGAAGCAACAGCATTAGAAAATGAAACAGTACTGCCAGTGTGCTAGTGAAGCTTGTTCAGGTGAATATAAAAGATGAAAAAATGCCTTTAAGTCACTTTAAGGTTTCAAGTATTTGAGTTTTAAGTAAATGCATTTTGAATTATGAGAGGAGAAGCAAGCCATCTGAAATCAGAATAAACATACTGTGTCACACAAACCTGAGGGATACTAATTCTCTAGTCCCCCAGTTTCATGTTGCATGCATGAGGAATAGGATGATTCAGCTGAGATGGAAAACTTTAAAATTAATTATGACTCACTGAGTCTTAAGGATTGATAGCGCCACCTCAACTATAGATCAGGTGTGATATAAGCCATTGCAAGATGAGTTACAAGGGGAGCAGGACAAGGAAGGATGTCTCTGGTTATTCAGTCATGGACCTCTGAGTTGCTAACAGCCTCTGTAAGGGTTCTTGTTAGCACCAGCTGTCTTGATTGTTCAGTAATAGCCTTTTAGGACCTTGGCCTGAAAATACTTATTGAGTTCACTTATGCCACAGAACAGTCATTTAGTCCTGTTTGTCGCTCTTGGTCTGGGTTTGATTAGAGGCTGCTTTAAAAGTGGATGGCTCCAGCAGTGTGGTGGAACCCCCTTGAGTCCTGCATGTGCTCCTTGCTTTGTACTGAAATGTGTTCAGGTAAGAGCCCTGAAACTGTGTTAACTAAAATGCTTCCTCAGTCCTAATTGTGGTGGCTATGATGCTATGATATAGTTTATGGAAAACTTGAATATTTACTCTTGTTTATGCATTAGCTGAGTTTACTCAGAATATGACTCCTAAATAATATTGCACTTCATAGGGGTTTATGTTGTTCTTCATCAACATTCAATAAATTTTTAAAGTCAAGTATTTCCTAATCTGCACTAATGAGACAGTAAAACTTATATTGGATTAAGAAAAGACAGAAACCCACAAGCCCTCCCTACACAGCTTAATCAGTAAAATTCTAGTCACAAAACTCCGTTGTTTCAGTTCAGGTAACTGGCACCGCCTTGTGGACTGGGTGCTAAATCTGGTTTTGTTTCCTTCATGTCATGCCCAACAGTTACACACTCTGTAGCACTAACTAATGATGTACCAGAGCAGAAATCATGAACACTTCTAAAGCAGCAAGTGATGTAATCTTTCAGGTAACTCAACCAATTGAGTTATCAATGATCTCTTTTTACAAAAGTTAATAGTCAAAGTTTACTTATCCTTGGAAATCTGTTGGAAAACCACAGAGTTTTAAACTTAGGGACCATTGTGAGAGACCTTGATCTTACAGACTTTACCAAATGTTTCCTGGGCTTGATAGTGCAAGATTTAAAGCTGAGGTAAATTTTATGGCAGTTCTTCACTTGATACCAACTGTCAAACTCTTGTTAGTTTATATGGACTATGGTGATTTACATCAGCTGAGGATCTGCTGCAGGTGACTTAAGGTCCCTAGGTGAAGAAAGGCACTGGGGGATGAAGTGGGGAGGAGAAAAATCTTAATAGCTAAACAGCTTTTGAAGTGGGTAGCTCTGGGTGAATTCTGCTTTTTGCAGTCACGTGACAGGGATTTATTTTTACTTCACTTACATGGGTGAAGAAAGGACGATTTATCCTTCTGTTACTTTGGAAAAATGCCGTAGCTGCCTTATCTAAAGACTTTGCAAGTGAGCAGGCAAGTCATCTTCTCTGTCATGCCCTTTATGTACTGTAGTGTCTCGAAATGAAGGAAAACCTCACACTAAAGAAAGATTGAGGCTTCACCTTGTAACTTTGGTTCAGATTCATTTATGAAGCAGACATTATCAATGTAATGTGCTTCACTTGAAGTTTTTCAGAACAGCTTGCTTTGCTTTTGGTTTCTTGAACAGGAACTTTTTCTTGTTCTGCCCAGGCAGCCATGGTGGGGTTCATGAGCACCCTCTGCAGCTCCTCTGCTGAGCTGAAACTGGTATTCATCTTCTGTGCAAGGTTCATACATCTGATAAGAAGGTGGAACTGGAGCACCCTTCTGCACCATTGTACCAGCTGAAAACAGTGACCTGAGATCTAGTATTCACATCTGGTGGAAGCTATTGAATAGTGCACAGTGAAGTTATTCGTTAGTTCATATTGGGAAATGAAGGTTAACCAAGTGATATAAACCCAGTACAAACTCAGTTTTATGGAATCTCTTGATATTTGAAATGTTCACAATATTTATTCATAAGGTTCCTGAAGCCTGATTATGATTAACTCCAGAGTTAGCTCTATTTTATAAAAATAATAGAGTTGTGATATTAAGCTTGAATCAATATTGACTTAGAGGAAGGTGCCACTTAGAAGGAATATTTACCTCTTTTACCTGCAGGTTTAAAATACCTAATTTAGGAGTTCTTTCTGTTGCAATTTATAGGACTCTAAGTTGAACTGGTGAATATTCCCTGTGTGAATCACCAATGCTACTTCTTGCAATGTTAGTACTTTCAAGTAGGCATTTTCTCTCTGTTATTTCAGAACTTTTTAGTATGTGGCACATGGCACAACCACCATATTAGCAGTATATTTTGTTTTTTTCCGTGGTGTTTGGGTGCTGTAGGGGCAGAATATATTTCAGTTCTTCTTTGTATTAACATGTAGGCAAAGAAATTTCAGTTTGCCCTTGCCTCATGGGTCAAGCAATATGGTCGATGTATTTCTTTTTGCAGTCTATAAATACTTCCTAATCTATATGTCCTGTTTGTGTCATTGTGCTTGTGTCACCTTTACTTTTCAACGTGAGTTCATGCGTGCTATATATAGTGTTTGCAATGCAGGGAGTAAAAATGCTAGATGTGGTAAGTGCAAAGTTATTTTTAAATGCTGTGAACACAGATAGCATTGGCTTCTGAAGTTTATGGAAACAAAGGTCTTTCAGCATAGAAAAAAATCCAGAACCCCAGATGTTTGTCATGTCTAAGTCAGCTTCTAGTTCTTTAAATGCAGGCTTCTACTACTGCTGCTGAATATTTGTAGAGATGATTGTAATGGTGGTCTTAAACTGGTAAAAAACATTAGATTTCTGGAAGAAGTAGTTTACCAGTGGTGCAAGGTATCTTGGGTGGCTTATTTGTGAATCCTCTCCATTATGTTCAGATTATTCATGGCTCTCACCTGTACAACATAATAAAGATGAAATAGATCTCATATAGGAGTATGTCCAAACCCCACGCAACAGTATGGCTCTAGTGCCATAAAAGTAAACAAATACATGCAGACTTTCCCTGAAAGTTTAGAGAGAGGTAAGGGATAATGGAGTAACTTCCTTTTATTCATCACTGGAATTTTTAAGTGCAGTTATTCTAGGGAAAATTCCTACAAGGTTTTCAGGAATTCAAGCTGTAAGTGTTATAGTTCTAAGCATGAACAGGATTTTTGAGCATAGAGGTCTGTTCCTGTCAGTGTAGTTAAATAAGGAATATTGTTAAGTTGAAGACAGTGATAGCTAGCCCTTTAGAAGGTAATAGGGGAGTCTCTTGTAGGGGTGTAGAGTCTGCACATCCTAGATGTGCATGTCACATGACCAAAATACATGTCTTGCATTCATGGTGGTTTATTTCTTCACTCATGCTGGACACCAGAACTGTAATTCCTGTCAAGAAATGGTATGCAAAGTTTGTATTTGTCCGATGTTCAATTGTATTTGTGTATACGGTGCAACTGGTTCTTGTGTTTGGTTGTCTGTGTGCTTCTGGTCATGTGAATAAGTAGTCCAGATGCTCTTAGGGGCTGTTAGAAACAAAGGAGTTTTAACTCCTTGATCTGAGTTTGTGTTTTTCAAGTCCTGCCAGTGTAACTCCTGGTAGTTATAAAGATAGCAATTACTTTCTTAAAAAATATATCATTTCAGAATGAATAAGAAGAAAGTAACACTTTTCGTAAGTCCTTAAGCCTTGTTAAATTAATAAATTCCTTACATTGTTGGAAGAGTAAAGGTAATACTGTACAATAACTGTCTTCAAGTTCTGCCTGTTACTGGGAAGTGCTGTAGCTTTATATGGCTCCTGTTTTAGAAGAGGGAGCTATTTGTGTACAGCTCAACATGGTTCAAACCTGGAGCTCCTGTTCTGTAGAAACTCCAGTGTTTCACTTGCTTTTTTTTTTATTGTTTTGAATTGGAACAAAAATATAAATATTCCTCACACAAGAAAATTTTTAAACTACCTTTCTAAAAAAATGGAACACTTTTTCATGCCAACCTTGTTGGAGTATTTTTTAAATAAGGTTGAAATATTGTCTTTTATTATTATAAATGTTGACTAATTTCATAATAAATATCATTATAATACATAATCGGCCTGAACTCTTAGAGGAAGAGGGACTGGCAAACTGGGCAGAGGACATGCTGGGCAGCCAGCCTGCCTGCTTCCCTGCCAGCCTGGCTGGTGGGCTGGCTTCCAAGCTGGTCTGCCAGCCCTCTAGCTAGCCTGCCTGGTTTCCATCAGAAGTTTTAGTGGAATAAACATTCCCATAGAACATTTTGATCCAGAAAATCAGCAGTTTCTGATGGAAAATTGTTCATCAGAAGAGTTTTAGTCTGTTCTGTTAAGAACATAAGTCTCTGAAATTGTTAGTCTTGAAAAGAAGTGTTGCCAAACAATTGAATGTAACAGCCTTCGCTGCCTGGAAGGCTCATTCACTTTGTCTCTGTAATAGCTCTTGGTTTCCTTTTAACACCCCCTGGAAAGGAGTAAAAGTTAATTAAAGTGGGTATTTTTCTGTGTTTGCAGTCTGTTGCCATTGAAACAAGCGTGGAAAGGGTTCGATGAAACAGGAGTTCAGAGTTAGCTGAACTTAAAGGTGTCTAGAAAACAGCTGTATTCTGTTGTCTGAACTATCAGCCTAATTAGTTTGGAGGATGAAAAAATTTTGTACATTTCTTAAAAATAAAAATTTGGAATATTTTTTCATTAATAGCCCCAACATCTTCAGCTGTAATTTGTATAAAGCTATGAGACTAATAAAACTTATGTTCAGATCTGGATATAGCTCCTTCTGTTAGAACCCTTCTCTGTCTGCATGAGTGCAGAGAAAGTGTCAATGTGAATCAGGAAGTATCATTTTTTAAGATACATCCAAACAGATGTGCCAGATGATAGAAAACTCAGCTCCTGAATATTTAGCTTTAAAGAGATGGTATTTTTGCAAGTGTTAGCCTTTGTGTCATGTCCAAGGTCTGTTGCAGCCTGAAGTTATTCCTGGGTTTGAGCACTGGTCCTGGGATCCCTTGCAGTTCTACTGGAAGCCTTGAAGCACAGGCAAATGAGATGTGTGATAAAGGATGTATTGGATATAACTGAAGGTGTGTAAGACCTATGCACGAGCACCTGTAAACTGCTCTTTTGTAGTCTCAGTTCTGGGGTGGAGATGCAGCACAAATTCAGTGCTTTACCATGGCTTAATATCAAACAACAAGCCTGGGCATCTCTGTTTACCAATGGTTTCTGTCTGCCATTGAATCCCCAGTTCTCTGCTGAAATCAGTTTGTTTTCTTGTCATTTTACTTCCTCCATTTCTGCCATTTTCTGGCCATCTTGTTTTATAGGGGGGGAAAGATCCATTTCTGACCACTTGCATTGATAACAATTCCAAATTTACATCACTTGCAAATTCTTTCATGCACAGGAAATTTGCATAAGAATTCTGTGAACAATTTTTTTTTGTCTAATTAATGGAAGTGTTTTAACAGAACTGAAGACTGGACTCCACAGTATGCTATGTTATGATAATTTTTTCTGTTGTGACCCAGCCAAAACCAGGACACTGTCATGAATCACCTTTAAAGAACAGGGCTATGAAGTACAGTAATAATACTGGTGAGATAGCAAAAACATATACCTATGTGATCTTCATATTATACTGTTGCAGACATTCATGTTTAAATGATATTCTGAAATTTGGATTAGGAAATCATCCACGTAAGATCTTATTCTTAAAACCGTCTGACAGATTTTGAGTGTAAAAAATAAAAGACTTTCATACCATGCCAGAGTACTCTGTTAAACAATGCACCCACCCTGTTTCTCCTCCTTATCCATTCCTCTCCTTCACAAACTTTGATGTGGGATTTTGATTAGGTATCACAAAAATAGAGACTACTTCATTTTGTCACGTTTTTAAAAATCTCATCAGTTTTCAGTGAACAAAATGCCCTTATCTGCTGAAGGGCAGGTATCTGAGACTGAAGAAGACTTCAATCAGACCTGGTTTTCACAGTAAAAAATCAAAGGATATATTGACTAATCAGAACCTGAGAGATTTGGCTTAGAAGAAAGGAGTAAATAATAGGAACTCATAAACTAATCAGTAATAAACTAGTATACAGTAACTCGTGTCGGTCAGGCAATGTAAAAGACCTGAGGGGGGTGAAGGTCCATATGTTTTTACCAGAAATATCTCCACCATTCATCTGAGTGCAGAATAATACTGGTCTACTGAAGAGCAGGTGCTGGGGTAGCAATGCAAGCCTGTTTTATCGGATAACACTTTTTTTTTTTCTTTTGTAGTGTCTCAGATTTGCTGTGGAAAATTTCAGCCCAGAATTCTTCTTTATCTGTAACTGAACAATAGGTTTGGTGCTTTGATAGAAAACAATTATTGTTTAAGTGATGTAAACAGGAAGATTCTATACAATGTCCAAGGGTCTGTAAAGGAGTATCTGCCAGTATTAAAATGGTAAGATGTATCAGCAAAATAGCTAGACACAGCAGTATCTAAAAGCTCTTATTTTTCCCCTGAATGTCAGCTTGCAAACTGTTCATGAAAAATTCAGTTGTATAACTGAAAACTCTTTCTAAGTAAAGATTCTGGCATAATAAAGAGCTTCTTCATAACAAAAGAGATGATGGAACAGATAATTCATGATTTCTTATTACACTGTTGGAGTGGCTTAGTTTTATCAGACTGTGACAGTTATCTAAGTTATACTTTGCTGTGTTTGTTCCCTGCCCTGTCCCTTCTTCTAGGTTCAGAATTAAAACATCAAGACAAATGATCCAAAAGGGCTGTCAATTTGTGTGTGTGTGTATTTTGAAGAGACTCTATTTACAAAAACGTGTGTGTAATAATATTTTTTTTTCTTAAATATGTTTTTATTTAGTATTGGAGGGACAACTGAATGGGAATGGCAAGCACTACTTTGGTCCACAGCTAAAATGTTGAGGCCGGAGGAGGAGGAGGAGGAGGAGGAGGAGGAGGGGGGGGAAGAGGAGGGAATTGCTCATTCTTCCTACAGTAGGCCAGATGCCTGTGTTTAGAAGTAGAAACTCTCACAAGGAAGATGTATTGACATTTAAATTATTACACAGTTGTGCTCTCTTAATGTACCAAACAGCAGATATTATTTATAAAGCTTCTAATGGAAATAACGGTAGCCACTCTATTATTTCAATGAGCTCTTAATATGTTGTTGATGAACAGTATGATGTTTCTACATAATAACGACATTGAAAATTACTTTTTTGTGTATATTTTTGTGGGAATGCATTTATTTGACATTGTTGCAATCATCTAACATTTTTCAGAAGTTTAGTGTAGGAACACTAGCTAATGGGAAAGTTTTAAGCCTTATTGACATAAGAATTAAACCTTTAACATCTAATATGTATGACTAAAACTTAAACCTGCTTTGTTCAGCTGCCATTCAATTGAAATCAAATTAATAATTAGAATAATTTAAATTCCTTTCATATGAAGAATTCCACTGAAAGATTTCTCACTGAAAAGGATATTTAATGAATCAACCGTGAGGCATCTTGAGGAGTATCTCTGGTTGGAATATTTATGTCAATAATTAACATTCTGTAACTAGAGGAAAAACCAGCTTAGTATTTTAATGACATGGGTTAGGGAAAGATTATTTAAGCTCTGTCCATATGCAGATTTCAGACCACTTGATAAAGGCCAGTCATATGATATTTTTTTTTTTTTTCATATAGTACTTTCAGATATCTGGCATTGAGGTCAAGTGAGCAAGTTTATTCTTGACAACAGCTATTAAGAGTTAGTTACATCAGTAGTATCTTCTATCAATCAGAGCTATCTACTCTTGAAAGGAAGAGACCAGCATAGCATGAATGGAAGAAGAATTATTACAAAGTTAAAGATCTAAATTTATAGTTAAAGGAGATGTTAAAACATTCTTGGAGCTTTTGAGTTGAGGATCAGTGTTTGCTTGTTTGTATATTTCTGTGTGTCTGTCTCTGTTTATCTATGTGCATATTACCTGGTACAAACTTTTCTAGGGTCTAACTTCTTTTGAGGTGTTTAACAGATCTAAGACTCTGCTGAACTAGGCAGTATCAGTTTAATGAATAAATGTCCCCTTTGAGCATTTCTGGTCTAGGTTAGGACAACATTGACACGAAGAAAAGATGCAGTTTAGGATATGTTTTCAGGAGAGAATAATGCTCTTGGCAGATATTGCTTTCACAAATCACATTTATTTATAATTCATTAGTAACAGAAAATAATACTTTAAAGTATACATTATAACTTTAATATCCTGTTTTGGTATGGTCATATACGTAAAGATCTCATTCTTTTTGATCCAGATGTCTACAGATTGCTTTCCTTGTTTTTTTGTGGTACTTGTTTTGTTGATACAGTATGTAGTTATTTTTTAATAAGTATTAGCTGGTCTGTATTTGTGGAAGTCCAGTAAATACATTAATTCATCATAGGGTATCACATCATGATACTATACTATGTTACATAGTAACATTTTAGAAACGAGGAGGAGAAAGAAGGATAACGCCCCAGCCCCCACACCCTCACCGCCACCACCCCACCCACCCCCAATATTGTTTTCCATAAAACAGTGGAAAAATCCTGGAATTCTGCATCTCTAACAAATGTGTTAGAAGTCCAGTATATGCTGCGGCACATAGTGCTTGAAAAAGCTCAACAGAGATACAGTGGGTCAAATAAGGCATTTTTGGTCTTTTGGGCTGTAACAGGATTAGCAAAATTAAAGATCACATGTATAGGTTACTATTCCTACTTTGCAGACCATTTAACGCAAGACTACTGGGAGCATGGAAAAATTCAAGGTGAGGGATGTTAAAAATAAGGCTGGCTTATATCCGATTCCCAGACTGTTGTGCTAAGACATTTCTTGAGAAAAGTGAATTTCAATCAAATCTCTTGAGATAATCCCCAAGGCTACAGTTTTGCACCAACTTGAGTTACTTGATATTGTAAATTTGGAATGGATCCCAAACAAAGGATTATCTGCTAATATCCTTTTCTGTTACGATGCATAAAGAGTGATCAGACTACCTGGAGAGGATGGCGTGTTTCCAGAATACCACCCCGCTTCGCCAAAGCTTTATAGCTGAATTTTCCTTGTGATTTGAAGTTCCATGCTTCTGAGTGTCTGAACTGACCAAAACTCCATTTAATATTTCCCAGGCATGGCTACAAACACCCAACTTCCCTTTCTTCTGCATGTTACAGGAAATAAATTAACATCAAGAGAGGAAATAATTGCACCCATGATGCTGTTATACGTCAGGATTGGGTGATGAAAGTGGAGTTTACCTCTCATCTTAATAATATAAAAAAAAAAAAAATAAATAGGAGCTGCTAAGATAAAATATGACTACTATTTTGTCACATGATCCAGGTCTTAGATAAACATAATCTTCAATGTTCAAGTAAGAAATTAATAAAAACTGCAGGGAATAAAAGCAGAATGGTGACCTGGTTAGTTTGTCATTGAGTAGAGTATAATTAATTCAGGTGTTACCCAGATTTACCTGTTGGTATGCAAATGGCGATTAGAATTAAGAACAGTATTTAGCTATGTACAAGTAAGCATAGAGGTACTGTCTGTTCCAAGAGCTTTCTGGAGACTCAACAGTACTAAGGTGCCACTGTGTAAACACGTATTAAAAACAAGGGCAGCTGAATGTTTGCATGGCCATATCATTCGAAGTGAAAGAAAAGAGCCAAAGAAATAAATGCCTTTTGTTCTAATGTTTTCTTTCAAAAGTAAACTTCGGTTTACATATATTTACACAGAGCTGTACAGAATTGGATACATTGTGGAACCCAGTCAATGAACAGTTGTTGAAATACACTTTAGGACTTCATACATAAGCCCTGATTAAAGATACTAGTGTACAGGGCTTGTGTCCTAGCCTAAATTTTTGCCAGAGTAGAGAATAGGCTATTATTCTTTAAATTATTGTCCTGCTTTAATCACATGATTCTGTCAGGTCTGTCTTAGGGTTTCCAGTATGAAAGTGTATCTTTAGAATACATAAACTGCTGCTGTCTGGTCATTATACGTAAAAACCCCCCTACAAATAGACTTTTCTAAATCCGTATTTGAATGTGGGTTTGATAAAATATGTACCAAATCCCATTTATACTGAAAAAAACTGTACATAAACGACCTACTCGCTAGCTTATGTATTATTGCTGTTTTCTCTGCTTGTTTCTTCTTATATGTATGTAGATTAATATCACATATCAAAGCAATGCTGAACTTAACAGAATCCTATGGAAAACTGAGTTGTCTTTTTCTGCTTTGTAGCTGAGGTTAAAAACTTGCGGACAAAAGCAACTCATCGCTTCTCTTCTGACTAGATCTGTGGTGTATTCACATGCAGCGTGCAGTTCTTACAAAATGTGAGTTTGATTAACAAATCCATAGAACAACACAACTACATGCTAGGTAGGCAGAGAACAAGTGAAAAAAATGAAAGATTTTTATTAAAGTCTGAGCTTAAATTGTTTATGCTACATGTTCTATACTGCCCTCAATCTACTTATAAAGCACAATGTCTGCTAAACTTTTGTTTGTAGCTTATCTAAGAAACAGCATCCTTCACACAGCAAAGCACATAGTGATCAAAATTTCTCTCATCAGTGATCCTCTTGCATCATTTCTTCCCCTATGGATTTTTTCTATTTATGCCTCATGACAACTTTTTCCTTCTCAGTTGCATTTCTTATTTGATGACTGGTACACAGGATTGGCACCACCAGGCTTTATCAGATCATGGTGTTTAATAAAACAGTTGTTACCATCCCCCACCTAAAGCCCCTCCCCCATCAACATATTTGCTCCAAACAAAAGCTTTATTTGACTTGTCGAAGAAGGAGGAAAATTATTAAGGAATAAATGACTGAGATTGCCTGGTTGGTGGAACGTAGTTAATTAACCTAATTGAAATTGCATGTGTTGCTAATGAGACAAAAATAGGCCAATAAATAAATTATTTCCATTAAATGTAATTGGAAAAATAATTAGCAAAAGATAAACATTTAGTTCAGTGACCATATTTGGCCTCTGGTTAGCTGAGATGCTCTTTAGCATGTAAGACTTGTTGATGATTAAATGAAATTAGATAATACAGCTTTTAGCAATGTAGCGTGGTCTTTTATAAATCCATTGTGAGCTCTGACAGCAAAAGAGTGAAAAAATCCTAAGTTCTGTATACTGATCTGTTGAATAAAAGGGAGGGTTCTGCAGTACAGCCACAGCAGAGTAAGAATTTATTGAGCACTAGATTAAAAAAAGAAAAAAAGGCATATGTCAAAAAATAAGGGACAAATATGTACATTATTTTGCCAAGGTTCCTTTGATCTCTGTAACAAAAATACTTACATAGGTGCATGTGCATGTGCATGAATTTGCCTCTTCTGGAGAACTGAAATCTGAATATACTAAAATCAATGGAATTAAAAAAACGTTGGTTGAAAACAGCTATGGCAGAACAGATGCTCTGTTTTTGGAGTTTGCAGTCAAATTTCCCTACTGTGGAGTCATGGGTGTTTAGAGAGGAAAGTTTCTAATTGGCACACTGAAGTTTGAGTCATTAAACAAGTTCTACATGGGTTAGTATGAGAAACGACTATAGGATTCAGCTTAAATTTCTTTGGTTAATTTTGTAGCAGGAAGTACACACAGGCGCTGTATGGTAGGAGGCCTTGCCCAGAACAAAACTAATACAAAATATGTATTTTTACATTTTCATTGAAATGGTTCTGCTATATAGAGCATGGGTTCTCTAGGTAGATTAACTTTACATGTATGTAAACTGCGTTAAAAGCCATTTTGTTAGAAGTCTTTGAAAGCACTAGATTTTGTTACAGTGCAAGGTGGTTTTCGTATCTGTCATTAAAAGCTGAAATCCTCTACTAGATGAAAAAGATTCCTCACAGTTTATGCTTAGTGAGCTCATTATTTATGTTAGTCTCCATTTTTTGGCTATAAAATTTAACGCAATTGTTATGTTTATTTTCAAGCAATCAGTTTTAAGTCTTGTAGTGTGAAGGGACCAAAGCAAACCCCACCCCTACCCCCCTTTCACCACAATTTCTGTGACCTAGGTAGTGAAGTGGTTTCTAGCCTTGGTGGTGTCACCACATTTTTCCTGCTGGCAGATACTAATGTTTTAATCATTTTCTGAAGATCTTCTGTCTTCTTGAAACTTTTATATTACCCCAGGTCTGTGGGCATCCTAACATAACAATCACAAGAATAACGTATTTCCTTTTCTTTTTTTTTTCCCCTCCCTTTCCCCCCCCCTTTATTTTACTACTTTTCTGCTTTGGAGGTGGCGTGACTGTGAAGGCAGCTGACTCAGAATAACTTTGAATCTTCTTTGGCTCATGCATGTCCTCCACTCACAACTCCCAGCGCATACCTTTCCTAAGCCCCCTGCAACACCCAGCAATGCCAACAGCCCATCATCACGTTTTTGTTCCATTACGCATTGGTGGTCAAAATGTTACCAGCTATGTCTCTTGTATCCCAAGACAAATGAAGTTTGGCACTGGAGCAGAATCAAAATGAAATGGAGGGTTTTAGAGGTGGTGCATCACTCCCCATTCTTCTCCTTGCATAGACCATGAAGGTTAAAATTTGTTACTGTGTGGATGGTTGGTTTTGGGTTTTTAATAGGCAATTACTACAGCCCTCTAATGAATTACCATCCTTTGGAAGCTTAGGACTCTCATGAAAGATGTCTGTATCTAGCTACCAGTGGCTAAAGTCATTGTATTGTTTAATTTGTTACCACTGTGCTGTAAAGCAGGCTTTAGTGCATCCAGCTGAGGGCAACATTTGCTCAATCTATATTTGCAATCTACGTATTTCTTCAGATAGGTCTATTTTTTGTTGTTAGGAAATAGACTCTAATCCTTTAACACAGGCAGAGTTTATTGTTCACACAGCATGTCTCAAAAGAATTAATGGGACTATTCCTGAAAGAGCTATTGAGATGCACTTGTGTTGTAGGATCTGTCTTGTAGGTACTTGCAGGCAAAGTACTTGTTTTTTGCTTGCATGGCAAAACTTCAAATTCAGTAGGGACAGGGTCTGTCCATTGAAATAATTTCTGATGTTAAGAACCTCAGGCAAATCTTCTGCCACCTAGAAAAGATCCCAGAGTCTTGCTGTTGTCTGAAAGGAAAGCCCGGCTCTGTCAGGAATGTGCGTGATCTTGCCCTCTGTGAGGAAAGGCAGCCAGGTAGTCATCTTCTTTTGCAAGCAACATCACTGTCACAATAGGAAACTAAAGTTGTCCTTTCTGACTGCAGCCTGGTGTTTCTGCACTAGACAAAACCCTACACATTTCTTGGACTGCTTTTCCAATCAGCTCATGACTTACTGGAACGTAAACAAATAGTTTCTTCAAAAGAATTGATGTCTTGTTTTATGCAAAAATTTTCCGTTATTTACCGTAAGTAAAACTGGTAAAAATTTGTTCAGTTTCTGAAAATGGCTTTCAAAGAGGTCTGTCATAGAGATCACATTATCGTAGCTTTGATAACCACACATTTGTCCAAGTAGAGTCTTTAATATATTTGACTGATAACCGTGATGGACTGGTCAAGCAGTTAGGCAGTTAGTGTGCGCATCTTCATTTTCTACCTAACCTGAGCTGCCTTTGCCAGGGAAGAGGAGTTACTGAAATCATCAGCTGCCTTTTATTTTTCTCCCAAACTGCACTTGTGAACTGGTTCACCGACACATTACTCCGAACACCAATTTATTGAGTTCTTTGCAAGATCCAAACCTATTAGTTAAGTAAGCCTTTCAAAGCTAATAGGTCAATAAATAGCGAGTAAATTTCTCATTTATTGCAAGGTTGAATGCAGGTCTCAGTAAGCCTCTGATGAAAGCAGAGCCTTTTCAAACAAACAAACAAAAAAAAAAAAACATAGAAGGGCAGATAATCATACTGTCATTCCACAGGTAAATTCAGCCTTATTTGTGTGGGGAATTAAACTGAGGTGCTGTATTCAAAGATAACAGTGGGAATGAGACCATTGTCATGATGTTTTCAAGGCTGCAGTTTTCCGTGTCAGTTCCGAAGGCAGCCTGCAGTGTGGCACAGAGGGATGCAGACCCAGGGGTGGAGAGAGCATGTACTGAGCATCAAAACAACAGTTAAATGCTTTTCTCCCCCCTCAAAGAACACATAAGCAGAGAGCAGATTGAGTGACTGAATGTTAACAAAATAAAGCCCTTAAAAATAGTTGCATTTTTCATATTGCGATTCATTTCAATTTCATGAGTCTCAAAACACCACTTCTCAAGTGATTAATGTTTTCTCCATTGATTGCAACTGTGCTTGAGTGAAGGTCTTTCTTCATAGTCTTAAACAAAGAAATGTTTTAAGGGTCGTAAGATTAATGGTCTGACATTGAGAAGCCTTTCCATAGCTTTACGTGGCATCTGAAGTGTGGTAGTCGAGATTAATCTGTGTGGAGATTTGGCTGACTTGGTTCACAGCGGGACAGACAGGACTGTTTGTGGACTGGAACAATGAATTGCAACTTGAAAACCGCATGTACGTCTTTGCTCAGGCAGAGGTTTCCATTTTGATCAGCCACAAATCACCTAAGACATTCTGTACTTCAGTTTCTCTATTTTTATCTACATCTACTTGCATAATACCTTTGTGAGATGAGTAATAGAGGATCTCGTGTGCTCTGGTGACCTGATATAAATTTTAGGTGTCTTAAATATGTTGAAATATTACCTGGTTTATACTTTACAATCTGTTACTGAAGGCTGTTATGTATCCATCAATAATTTTTACTCAATGGACAAATAGTCCATTTAATGAACGGTACTCCAACAGTACTCTGCACGTGTCGTTGTACTCTGAAGATGAGGGTGTCTTGTCATCAGTGAGCATCGTTCTGAGCACCGGAGCTTGGGAGCTCCAGGAAGCTGGGCAGGGATCTCAGGGCCAAGGGGCAGCTTGCTTATCTGTGTAGGAGCATTACTGTAACGTTCTTAGACCTAAACTTTGTCACTTTTTTCCCACTGACTGTCTGATAAGACAGAATTTTAAGCTGCCTCACTTCTAACTGTAGTCCATGACAGAATTTAGTTATGCTGCCATATGTACTACCATGGAAATGCTATTTGTTGTTTTTGTAACACATTTGACTTTAGTTAGATGTTTTTCTTTCTTCTGGGCTCCAACCTTGAGCAGAAGTTTTCCATCGGAATTTGTGCTTTCTCAAACTTAAATCTTTCTTCATAGTATTTGCATCTGCTTTAAAGCTGCTTTCATGCAAGTGTTATTGTAAGAATTTGTTCATTATTTATGACACAAAGAATGTGTTTAGGCTAGCTTAGCATAAACAGAGAGGGACAGGCAACATAGCGAAGTTCTCATGGTCAGGAGCTGCTTGTGCTCTAGGGAAAATGTAGAGTGAAAAGGAAAGAATCTGTAGGAGAGAATCTAGATATTTTTATAGGTACTTGGATTTCTTAAATAACACAAGATAAGAAATTTGGGAGCTAAACTTTTTATGAAAGGTGCAGTAGGTAGCTCTTTTGTCAGTGCTATTGTGAGGCACTGAGGAGCAAGACTGAAAAGCAAGGATGCACGTATAGTTCAGTTTATGTTGATAACATATGAGATGATAACAGTTTGTGTTGAGTCATAAAGACCTGTGCTCTCTAAAGTATCAAGAAATGCCGTTTAACAAAGTATAGTCTGAAATATTCTTCATCAGTGGGATGCTTGTTAATTCTGGGTTTACAGTAGATTACGGTTTTAAGCCTGTTATTTGTAGACAAAGTTCATTCAGGTACTCACCTTTAAAATATTTCTACATGCATTCTGTTTATTCTTCATGCATTTTATTGAAAAGCCTTTAAGACATCAGTTATTGAAGTCTTTTGCTTTCATAAAAAAAAACAAAGGATTCTGAAAAACGTGGAATAAATGTAATTAAGAGTAGTAATTTTTTCCTCCTTTAACAGAATTTTTAAAAATCTGAAAACTCAGATTGATGTTTGGATTTTGGTTTTATGCAATAATTCTGGTTTGGGCTTCAGTACTTTTGAGCCTACTAGATCTCTGACTGTGTCTTGAATTCAACATGTGATTTCAGACAGTGAAAGCTATTGTTTTACTGCAGCTAGCAGCCACACTCAGCAAAGATGGCAACATGCTGAAAAATTAATTGAGAATTTAACCTTCAAATGAAAAATGCACAGTCCTTATACTTTGTTATAACAAGCTTACAAAGTCATAAGCGATTTCAGAGGTAACTTGAGTAGTTTACTGTTCTACTTCTGTCCAATTTAAAAAACCCAATATTTTTCTGTGTAGGCCACTAATACATAGTATTCGTTCTGTGTCTATTATCCTGTTTGAATAGCAGAATTTTTAAAGATCCTTGTTTCTGTTTGCTAAGTGAATGTGTAACAAGATTAACAGCAAAGTCTCTTCTTTGCAGTTTTTAGAACAAAAGCTAATCAGCACTCCCATAAAAGTTTAAAATTTTTATATTCTTTAATTTTGCATATTGTTAGCTGCAAGCTGATCCTTAATGTTTGCTTTATTTTCATCTGTCAGAAGCAATGCCAAAAATATATTTTGTCTGACTTAAGCTGGCTCAATTAATCCTTAGCTGGAACAATCTGAAGTTTTTTTGTTTGATTAAATGATCTGATCTGGTAGCGGATATACCATAGCTATTTCTCACCAAAAAGACATGAACTGTTATCTACATATTTTAAGAAATCTGTTCAAGTAAAATCCATTGACATGATTTTTGAAATGTGTAATGTGTGTGGAAGGGGGGGGAGTGGGTAATAGAATATTTAAACATGAAAATGTAAGTCTAGTATTTTGTCATTTACCTTAACTCCTTTTTTGTGTGTTTAGGTATGTTTGTGGACTTAAGAAAAAAGAAACAAAATCAAAACAAAAAAACCCAAACTCCTATTAAAACCCAAACTATTTTAAGAGGATTTTATTATATTTTATATTAATAGGTCAATAACATTTAGATTGATGAATTAAATTGCAAAATAACATACATTGATCTTTCTTGACCACTGAATCAGGCTATTACAAAAATTCTCAGCATAGCTCTAAAAAGCCTCATAGAAACTCTGATAATTTTTTTTAGCATATATCCTGTTGTTCACAGAAGTAGGGCCATTTTTAAGGGAGAAACCCACAGCTTTTAGAGAACTTCCCCAAAATTTACAAGCTGTTTACACATGGTTTTTTTCTCATAACTGTGAGCTGTGAAATTTACATTCTTCATTGGGGTCTAATTTTGATCTGAAATCTTCAGGTGCTTATAAAGTGAAAGAAAAATAACACTAAACAAATGTTAGTTTTCTCATATATTCTTCTCCAGTAACAGGAGGCATTTTCTAAAGCCTGCATTTCATAATTTTTTTATCAAGGCTGGCTCAAAATCAGAATTTCCACGCCTGTGGATTCCAGTCCTAATATTTTTGAAATGGACATTGAAGCTGCAAGATAGGCTCTAGGTCAAGTGCTAGAGAGGGACTGTGGACAGATAAACACAACTTCTGCCCATGGTGAGATGGAAGAGTTCATCTAAGGAATAAAATCACTAAGCAGAAGAATGAATTTGGTCTGTTAGGACAAGGTCCACTTCTCTTGGGGGAAATCCTCTTCTACTGGCTGCTGGAATTGCATGAAGATGTCAATAAAGTAGGAGAATAAAAAAGGTTTCAGCGGGCATATAATGTATTTGTATTTTTAAAAAGTTCTTGAGAAGTTTACATGCTAAAGGCCAAAAAGGAAAAAAAAATTAAAAAAATCATTGTTCTTGACATAGAAGAAACAGTGATCTTAATGGTCACTTCTTGGTTCAAGAAAAGTCAGTCCTCTGCTCCTAGAGGTTTTATGCTGATTTTATGCAAGATGATGATCTGGAGACTGAAGTGAACACCGAGATCTCCCATTTTGCAGATGACATGAAACCCCTTTGAGTCCTCAAATATTGTGTTGTTGGCAAAAAATGCCAGATGACCTCACAGAACTGAGCATGGAAAAAGGTAGTGGAAGAACTTCAGTGTATATGAATTTGGGTAATGCATCTACAGAAAAATAGTCGAGATTATGCTAACTTGATACTGAACAATTACAGCTTAGAGATATATTGGAGTCACTGACAGTTTTATGGAATTGTTGGGTCAATATTCAGTGGCAGCCAAAAATCCTGACTAAATTCAGGCATCATCAGGAAGGGGAGAAATAAGCTAGAGGACACCATTTTGCTATTGTATAAAACTTTCAGTGGCTCACATCATGTGAGCTGTATTTCCTGTTTCCTGAAATCTGCATTGTCATTGAAATTGTGACATTTAGGAATGTAGTGCTCCTTTCTGTACGTACACTTTGCATAGTTTGACACTATTCTATTCTTGTGGAAGCAAGGTCCCTTCTGTGGGGCACAGCCATGCATGTGTTTCTCCTTTCAAACCCTGATGGATCTATGTACATGTTATGCCTGTGAATTTTGTACATTCTTTAGGGTTTTTTTTTATATTTTTTTTTTTTGTGCAAGCAGTAGTGGCAGCATTTATACCACGTGCCTGTACATATTTGCAGGCTTTAGAGGCCTTTGGAATATGTGTGTAAGTTTGTTTTTTCTTAGAAAGAATTAATATCACTAGGAATTCTATGCATAAAAAATTAGGTAATTGCAGATAAGTGAATAAACCATGTTTCAAGGTATTTTGCACAATGCTGTTTCAGAGTTATGAACAAGTAAGTAGAATGTTCTTATAGTGAGTAAACCCATATATTTTTCTGAATCCCAAAACCTAAAATGACTTTTTCAATTAATTTCAAATTACACTGTTCTTCACCCAGGTAACTATGGACCTAGGGCTAAATATTCAAAATTTCAGGGTATTGGGAGAACCCCATCCCTAATTTGAAATAATGTTGTTAGGTGCAGCAAAGCTGCATAGATAAAAATGAGTTCAGAATTTATCCCATTGCATGGATATTCCTTGTTTTTCTGCTTTATACTTCACAGATACTGGACAGACTGGCAGTGTTAGTTTCTGCTGATTTCATTAGCCTTTTTTCAAATGAAAGAGACTGCCTTTTTCATCTTTTGCAAGTGATTGTTAACTATAGGGAAATTTTCTCAAACAGTAGGTCAATTAATTGCTGCATCTTTTATGCTCCCCCTTGTAAAACAGCAATTAATTTAACTGCATTTTGGTGGATTTCTTCCTCTAGACTGGTCCATTTGAAATCACTGTAACTCTAGGCAGATAACACTGCTTTATTATACGTGACAGCTTTTCAGAAGATCATATTTTCTTCCTTAATGAATGCTGGGACTGAGTTTGTTTTTAATTATCTGTGGCACCTTTTTATTATTAAAGGAATGAGAAGGCAGTAAACATGGAGTATGAGAAATGAATGGGGGCTATTGACCTCATAACAGTGGATGTTAAATAGAGTGGATCTTGAAGCCCAAGTTTTATATGATGAGATAAAAATTATAAATATTTGCAGTTTAGAAAGTGTGGCTCCAAAGACTTCCACAGTTTTCTTATACCTTCTTCCTTTAAGCTTCTATTTTTTTCATTTTCATTCCAAATGAGTGAGAGTTGTGGATTATTCAGTGCAGTCTCTGTGTACAATGCATACTTGTTGAACAGGGCAGAATTTACAACACTGGGAATTTATTGGGCAGGAAGATGAAAAAATTGTTGTTGATCTTTCATATTCAGTGGGTTTTGTCCTTAGATGATATTGTTTTAAAGGACGCATAATAGAGATCGGTACATGTAGAACTAAACAAATTTAACTTGTTGTATTTACTGTGAAGTTACTGCATGGTTGGTAGGAAGATAAAGAACTTTAAGATGATGGTCGTGAGTTCTGACCCTTAAGCGAGCCAGGGAGATTCCAGCGACTCAGTCTCAGGTGGATTGGTTAAAGAAACTTGCATGAGATAATTCTATCCTGAGAGCTCAAGCAGCACATCATACCCAAACTGTTTACTGAAAGGGTTGGAAGATTTGAACAAAGTATGAAGAATAGGGAGTTAATTAGTAGTGTGTTATATTTGGAGTATTTACTCTTGTAAATGGCTGTTTGACTCATTAGCATCTCAAATGATATATCAAAATATGGTTCAGACTGAAAACAGAGTAAATACATTATCCTTTTGTGTTGCCAAATGTAGGGCACCAAATGTTTGCTTATGTGGTCTAGTATGATCCATGGTGTAGCTCTTTTGAATACACTGGAATTATACTTGGGATGAGCCTGGCCCCATGACCCTAATCAAACTGAATAAGATGAAAGGTTTTGGGGGGAAAAAGAGCTCAATCTCTGCATAAGATCTTTATAAAGTATTATGGGATTAGGCCTTTAAGGGAAGGAAATAAATATATAGTGGCATTCTAATCAAGCACATCATGTTAATGGAGACATACAGCATTAATTTAATGGAATGGTTTTCATAGGCTTGTGATACATCTATGGAATTAAATAATGTAATATAAATGTAAAATGTAATGTGATTTCTAGTATAAGAGAATTTGATATGTTGACTTTGCATAGCAGTTGTATTTTCCCACATTCCCAGTGATTTAGAAAATTTTAATTGCAATGAAATCTGTGCAATAGACCACTCTTAGGCAACTTTGTATTCTAAAGGTCATGCTAAACATGTTGAGTACAGTTTGGCTTTACGTTTATTAGAAGGCCATCTCTGCTAAATAAATTATTTCTTCATTCACTTGGTTGCTTAATACAGTGGCTGCTTTGTTTCCCCCACAGATTAGTGATGTCGTGTTGCATGTCCATCTCGGTGAGATTAGTAGTGAATACCCTGTTTTACACTTGAGGGATTCCTACTGATTTAATCCACATGTCAGAGGGTAGAGGTATTTTTCTGAATATGGAACAGTTAGGGGAATAGCCTAAGGGCAGCAGATTGTTTATTCTCTGAATTTATATGCCTCCATTTTCCCCTTTGGTATTAGGTATTTATTGTTAGAAGTCCCCACAGCAGTGTCTGTTTTCTGTCTTGGATATACACAGCTGACATACCAGATTCCTTTTTAATCTTGTTTTTGTGCATGGCTATCTTAAGAAATAGCGGTATTGGGAACAGGTGACGATTCATTTTGATGAGTCTCACATAATTAAATCAGGGATTCAGTTTCGGTATTGGTCAGTCATTTTGTGATGTGATGTCATTGTTCTTTTCTGATGTTGTCCTTTTGTTCTTTTTCACTTGGAAATACCAAAATAAAAATGAATTATTTTCTAATAAATGAACATCATGGAAGAATGCAGGTCTAGTGACTGCTGTGCTGCTTTTCCATCTAAAGCTGGTGGTGATGTGGCAGGTTGAGTTGTTACATTTAATAGTTCACATTGGTTGTTTCTGTTAGAAAACTTGTGAATAGAGAAGACCTGTCCATCCCCACCTTCCCCTCAGCCCACTGTCCCTGTCCCCACAGAGCCAGCTTTGTGCTGGGCTCAGGTCCCCTTGTATCTGCCCATTTTGCCAGACTGAACATGCATGAGAATTACAAGTGTTGTAACAGAGGAGTCATTTGCAAGTTGCTTGAACTTGGCACCCTATATACTAGTAACCGTGTTTTGTGGTGCCTCTTGACAAACCAGGCACCAGCATGGTTTAGCCTCACAGCAATTACAACATTTCTGTTTGAGTTGTTTTGTTCCGAGCTACTCGGAAATGCTGTAAGTCAAATATTGAAGGCCTAAAAAGAAGAATATGGAGACCTTGGCCTTGGATAAGACAAAGGGGATGGTGTAGTGGCCAAACTGATGTTTGTGCTACTGACTATCATTGAAAAATGTTGTCTGGATAACTTTTAGTAATAGACATGTCCCAAAGCAGAGTTAACTATACTTCTAGTCCCCCTGTGTCTTGGTGGTTTTTATCACACTGTGCAAAGGCAGCAGAAGGGAAAAAGTCTATTTACAATGCATATTTAACTGTCATTCAGTTTTGTGTGTACAGCGAGTCTTGATGGAGGGTTTTTCTGTCCTTCAGCTTCTGTGCAGAAACTCCCTTGGCTTGTTATCTGCTTGCTCAGAGTGCATGGGAATTGAAATAAATTATGCTCAGACCAAACTTTTGTGAACTTAAGATATGAAAAAGAAGAAAGTGCCAGTGCATATTGATATGCCAGAGAGCAGGGAGAAAGGAGAGTAAAAGAATGGAATAAGCACAGATAAAGGAAAGCTAATGTAGTAAGATAGTTTTTGCTCCCAGGCAATGGGAATTGCTTTTGCTTAGAACATGGAAAGACCACTATTTGCAATAGAAGTAATACTGATGGGTCTCCTCTATAGTATATGCATCGTTTAATGTCATTTATTTTTATAATCAGCGCCTGCTACAAGGTTTATTGTTAGCCTTGCTAGGATTCAGCAAAGCGCTGAAAAGGAATCTCCTATTTTCCTGGCATGTAAGAAAGGGCTCTAGGGGGAGTAAAGCAGCCACTAAAGGTATTTTATCATAATTTCATTCATTTGCAAGCAGACACAGACCTAAACACTCATGGAGGTCTTATATCTTGTGCCTAAATATCCGTTTTCCTAAAGGAAATTGAAGATTTTCATCTTTCTTGCAAGCATTTAGCTGACAAGCTAAATGGACAGTGCAAATGATGTATTTCCTTCCCCCCCACCCCTCCCCAAGACTCTGACATTCAAGTCATTGTGATGTGCACAGCTACAGACCACTTTTGGTGGTCTTTAAGAAGTCAAGATTTGATGTGAGTCTCCAAATGATAGCGACACTTTGATTAAGGCAAAAACGTGAATGAAAGAGATAAGAGAGGGAAATAAATACAAATCAAGCATGCTAGGCCCATCCTAACTGGGCCATAGTTGGAAATGACTTGCAGAAGATGTTGGGAGTAGTACTGGATCAAGGTCAGAATGAGGAAATTAATGTCAAGTTATCCATTAAGCTGAATACATGGATGTCATACAGGGCTGTTTTAGTAAATAATTAGGTGGATAAATGTGCTATTGTATCAGCCGCCCATGTACTTTGGGTCCAGAACATGGCCAGTTATTTCTAAAGAAGTGTTATCAAAAGCTTATATATATAAGTATGTAAACTTATGACTTTGTCACCAGATTTACCTATATTTTTTTTGACTATGCTGTCACTTGAAACAGCCTTGTGTTCTTGTGCTTGGAAGAAAGTCCCTTTAAAGGCAATATGCGTCTGCTGGACTAAAGCTTATGCTGTTGGTGAGTAAAACGGCAGCTAAAATCCCTTTACCTTTCCTTAGGTAAATCTCCAGCTCTCTAGCTTTCCTGACTAATGAGTAGTATTGTAAGATTTGGGTTGCGAGAATTGTGTTTATTTGCGTGGCCCTGTATGAGTGTACATCAGCATTTGAGAGGTTCCAAGTATATAAAATCCAAGTCTCTGGGCTGTGTGAGACAGGAATGGTGTATCTGGCAGACCAGAAAACGTTTTGGATGTGTGCAAGGTGTGCAGGTGAAGGTGTTGGGAAGAGTTAAATTGCAGCATGTGCTATCCCAGTGGTCCCTGGATACCATCAGGCATGGTAGGGTTTAGGCTGTACGGCTGTGGGTATGATGGGGCACTGGGATGACTGCATGGGGTGTGTGGCTTGGCAGTGTGCTTACCTTTTGTTGGATGTGGCAGAGGTCCCATGGTGGATTCAGAAGAGTGTCCATCCTACTGTGATTATGGTGATTTTGGGATTTGGGCCGAGTGGCAGGCAGATCCAGACACTACCTTATAGGAGCTGGGGCTCTCCTTTGGGTGGCCTGAGGTTAGCACAGTCAGCTAGGGGTGTTTACTTCACTGCTGGTGCAGGTGTGTGGACAGAGACCAGGTAGACTTCAGAATCCTCCAGACGCTGTGGCATGGAGAGGCTGATGTGCCAGCCTGAGGCTTCAGGAACTCACCAAGGCTGGAAAACATTCAAGGAGCCTTTGGCATGAGGAGCCCTCGCAGCCGAAGTGCAGGCAGAAGTGTGTTCAGAGCCTTGCTGGGGCCATCAGAATGTGGAGCTAGCTGTGGTTTTAACAGCTGATTGTACTGAGCTGCCTCCAGCACAGCCCTGACCCCTATCAATAGTTACTGTCTTTAGATGCTTTTGCCAGAACAGTGGTGGGTTTCTTTAAGACACTGATTGTTATTTACAGTGATGGTCAGCATGTGCTTGGATGTTTTCTGACCACTTGAAGAAGATGCTTTCCACTCACATGACCATCAAAGGTCAGCAGACCAGTTAGCAGAAAGATAGCAATCAGTTTTATGAATAGCAAATAGGATATATATATATATACACATACACACACAAAAAGGATATAATTTATAATGTTAAGGGGATTTAAATATCAATAAGGGATATGAGACATGAGATGGAATGGGAAAGGTTGCACCATACCTGGTGACTGGACACAGGGCAGTGGCTGGAAAAAAATAAGGGTGAGGGCAATAAGAGGATAAGGCTTGGATTACTGAAAATACCTGTCCAAATGCTTTGTCCTTGGGCAGATTACTGTTCTTATTGCTGTTTTATAGTTTTGAGAAATTGAAAAAGGATTTTGTTTAACATTGAACAAAGGAGATTAAATAGAAACCTTTCCTGGCATTTTTCTACTGTTTATATTGAAATTATTTTTTTTTAAATATATACCTGGATTTAATTTTGCATTAAATATTAGTTTCAAGGAGTTGCAAAAGTGTGACTTTTTTTGAAAATATTGAGTGGAGGCATCTTCTTATGTGTTGGTTTTTTTTGTCCAAGTAGTTTTTGTTGAAAAAAGTTTATCTACTCAGTTAACAATCTTAATACTCTGATGCCATTCATATTAAGTTCTTATATTTATAGACTGTTAAAATACTGCTTGGTAATTTTAAACTAATGTAGATGTTTGGTTTAGTTTAGTCACTTAAGAAATAACAGCTCAGTAAATAGCGTGGCAACATTGCATTTGAGGAGAGGGATAACAGAGACGTAACGTGGGATCTTTGTAAAGGGAAAAGCTTCTAGAGGATGGTGGCTTTTGAATCCTATTCCTAGTTTAAGCATAAGTGTTGAAAGGCAGCCATGTGTTCAGATATCTGTTATATGAATTGTTCTTAAGGCTAGTAATTTTTTCCATGGCTAAGGCTTCCCAGATTTCTTTTAAGCCATCTGTCGAGGAAAGAAGAGAGCATTAGATTGTCAGACATTGTTTTCAAAGCTCAGTAAAATATTAGCTATTTAACCCTTGCATTACTTAATTTGAGAGAGGACTTTAAGTGAGGACTATTTATTTTAAGATTTCTTTTTTTATTTTTTTTATAAATGCAGAAACAGAGGAGACGTTGCATAACTCACTGTCGATAGTAAAGCTAAGACGAATATGGCAGTTCTGGGCTTCTGGTCTCGTAACAATGCAAATTCTTTTGATATGTAAGATAATATGCTACTGTGATATTTTTGGTTGAAATAAATTGTAGATGATCATTCAAAATACTGATCTTTCCTTCCTTGAGCCAAGGAAGACAATGAATAGAAGGAATTGTTGCTTCCCTTGGTGAGGTTGAGTGAGTGAGCTCTAGCTCCTGGTGTAGCTGTGGCTTCCTCTGCTGCTGTGCCTGTCACTGTCCCTGTATGATGAGGATTTGTCTGTATTTCCTAGCAGGGTGTTTGTCTCACATGCTCCTGTTTGCTGAAGATTCAACCATATTGAGATCTTGTAGTGAATTCAGTTCTCAAAGCACAGGCTTGTTGTTGGCTTTATAAATTACTATCAGTTATTTGTAATGATCTTGTGGTATGTCTGAAATGAAGTAAAATTTTTTTAAAGGAATTTAAATGCAGAATCTTCTTTACAAGGTTGAAAATAGCTACTTAGAGGAAGGAGTGGGATCCTGAAGACACTGGGGAGGGCTCAACCAATAACAAAATACGTGGTAAGTAGGTAGTGTGTCTAGTGAACAGCTAGCGAAGGATGATTTCCCTAAGATAGGGAATGACTGTTCCTCCAGATGTTGCCCTGCGGAGCAGCCCTGATCCAGTGAAATCCCTCAGAAAGCAGAAGGAACTCCTTGCAGCTCTCTTCTTTCGCCATTATGGGCAGCCAAATTCTCAGAACCATCAAAAAGGTTACATGGCTTCGTTACTCTTCCTCAGCTACACTGTGTGGGAAGAAGACGACACTCAGAACTCAGTCTTTGGTCAGATGAATCCCTGTCTTGATCCTGGTAACCGGGAGAAATGCCTAGAAAGTAGTAGTAAAGGGTTGCATAGCACTGGAGGTAGCATCATGGAAAGATGAAAGGAGCTTATTCCCCTGAGCATATAAATAATGTGACTGTGCCCTATTAAGATAGTTTAGATCTAATAAAACCTAAATAATTGCTGTCCATTGATTTATGTGCCTTCATAAAAATCATTTCTACAGGAAAATACAAGACACTTCATTCTAATGTCAAGAAAGAAATACAGCTCTGAGAAGGCAGTAGATGTAATAATTTCCAAATCCCTTGTGGCATGTATGGGAGTATATTGGATTGTTCCTTCTCCTAATAGGGTCCCTTTTATTGAACCGGGCAGCAAGTTTGAATTTACCAGTAACAACAATAGTTTCTGAATCATCTCTGGGGTAATCGCAGGAAAACCCCTGAACTGCAGCTGTAGGTGTAGCGTCAGCCAAATTGTGTTAGTATTTAGAAGCATGGAGAGAACAGGAGGCAAACACGGCTTGTGAAAAGTCTGCCAGTTCTTTTGAGCTGTGAGGTTCTGCAGGTGAACTAATAGCTTGCTGAGATGAAAACCCACCCCCTTCTCCCAGGGACGGTTCCCAGAACGACAGGAATGCTTGGGTGGCTTGATTCCCTTCCTGGGAGGATCTGCAAGGCAGGCTAGTAAATGATGACTTGCAGCATTTTTTATGGCCTATTGTACAAGAAGTGTGCTGCGGATGTCCTTGGTTGTCATCAGCCATTGCAGAATGCTGTAAATCATCCTTATTTTACTTTGTGAATTGTAAAAACTATCATACATTTCATAGGTATCTCAGGACAAGATAGCAAATTTGAAGTTAGTTGGGTTATTGTTTTTTTTCCCCCCCTGTGAATTTATAGCAAAGTCTTGAGAACAGTGTCTTACACAGTTGGAAAAATAACTGTAGATACAAAGAGCAATACATTGTCTTCAGTTTGTGCACACAACTCCCTCTCACATCAAGGGCAATAGGTGGCCCATAGAATAATTATGTTGTGGAAAATGAGTGAAAATATGAAGAAAGGTGTACTTAGAGAAGCTGACTGTTGGGAAGGGTGGAAGTGAATAAAATGATTTTCCAGTGGCATTTTGTTGTTGGCTTCTTATTTACAGGAATAGCACAGAAAATTACAGCTGCTGTCTTCTATCCTAGTTAGTATCATCTGGTTTGTTGATAGTTTCTCTTCTGCATTTCATAATAATCACAAGTCACTGTCCACTTGTGAGTAGAATTACTTGTTTGACATATGCAAAGAAGAAATGTCCAAAGCAAATTTTATTCATTAAAGAGCTTCTTTCTTTAACCTGATAAAACAAGTGTATAAGCCATCATCTTGCTCAAAATAGCTGCCAAATTCTCCTAGGGATATTATTGGTATATATTAAAAGAGGAAATAATTTCAGCGTGGGGAAGCTACTCTTCAGGTTGTGTGCATCTTCATTTAAAATTCATCTAGATACTTCTCACATATTTGAGGATGTAATCTGGCCACAATGGTAGAAGAAAGCAGCAAGTAAGATGTTATACCATGAGTATGTTAAAGCATTGAAAATCTGTTTGTTGCCTTCCATTCAAATTCTGATCCTACATAATTGATAAAATTCCTGGCTAGAATTCTGTGGAACTGGTATTTCTGTATAGGACCAGATGCACTGTTAAATGCTCATTGACATTAACATGGTCTCATCCCTGAAATGAAAACGAACCCTGTTTTTATCCCTCTTTACATGATCTCTTGCAATCTCCTGTTCTTAGGTTTATCACATTAAAATGCCTTTCTAGGAATCAGCTGTTATTTCTGAGAGAGGTTGGACAAATAGAAATATCTGAAAAGGCTAAATATAATTTTGCATTCTGCCTTGTTGTAAAGAGGGGAACAAAAAGATCAAAGAAAGCAAATATTAGCTTTATTTTCTGTGGCAACTCCAATAATTATTTTTTTATATTTTTTGCCCACTTTTTGTCTTTTATCGGAACCATGAGCTTTACATTTCATGCACGGTCATGGAATATAAGAGCATAATTTTCATGCAAGGACATAACGTTGCCAGCTGAAAATAGTTAGCAGTTTGTATTACAAATATATCTTCTAATTTTCTTTCCTATAATTACAAAGCATTCTGTAATGACATTGACTAAAATATCTGCATTCTATGAATAGTTACTTACAAAAACCCTAAGTTTGTTATGTAGTTCTCAAGCACAATCCAGATAGTCTGTATATATTAATGAAAAAGATCCCTGAACTGCAGTGCTTCTGAGGCTTTTAGGAACTTCACTGCATACAATTGCTGAATTTTGAGGGGTACTTTATTATGAAAGTACCAATTAAGAAAAACATACATGTCCAAAAAGTTAATAGATTTTAAAGAGTCTAATGTATATCCAGTACCCTTCTCTTATTAGATGATTGTATTTAGCAAGTGAAAGCTCTAAGTCAACAATTCAGTTAAAAATAAGACTACAGAAGAAGAGGAACATTTTCAGACCTTTTTAGATGGCTTTTCTTCAAGTTGTATTTTGTCTGCTTGGCTAGTGGTTTTACTAATCAGTGGAAACTATAATGGTTTTTGTCTTACAATTTGCAGATGAAAACTTGTCTTGCACTTAAAGACATAAAAGACCCACAGCAAAAGGTGCACAGTTTTTTGTTTGTGGTGGGGTTTTTTGTTGGTGGTTTTTTTGGGGTTTTTTTTTGGTTTTGTGGCTTTTTTTTTTTTCCTGAATAGAAGTTCTGTTAAAATATACAACTCAGGGAAGAATAATCTATGAAAACAATGAGACCAGCAGATGCTAGCGGAGGAGAACCCAGAACCACATCCTCTGTTGAGGCTTCTAAAACCATGCTGTTGCATTTTCAAATAGCCTTTAGTTAAAAAGTAGGGGGGGGGGGAGGGGAGGGGAGGAAGCATTCAGTAGAAAATACTTTTCTTTTTTTTTTTTCTTTAAAGTGCCCAAGTGCTAACGTAATTACAAAAGGGAACAATAAGATTGTTAATATTCAGTGGCAACATGGAAGGAAAAATGCAGAAGAGAACAGCAGCTGAGAGAGTTTTTAATCAGAGTCCCTTACAAAGTCCCAGAAAAAGACACAAGAGGTCTGATGAGACACAGCTGCACTAATCCTTGTATTAAAAAAAAAAAAAAAATCAGAAGGAAGGGGCTATGTTAATGAAAGATTGATAATGCAAGACACAGTTGGCTAGAGAAGATTAATGTATTAAAACAACAGCCACAACAAAGGATCCAGCAAGTATACTCTGATTGTGCAACCACATCCTGCCATGGATGTTTAAATGCAGCATTGCACAAACCCACACAGCTCCCAGCAGGAATTTTTGTGAAAGTATGAGGATGCGGCATGCTTAGAGCAGCCTGCCTGTGGTTACAGCAATCAGACCATGAGACTCGTCCTACTCCTGGGATGGACCTTAATGCCTGTAGCACTGGCATTTGTGTTCCCCTGAAAAATCCAGTGTGGAGCAGGAAAAGTTTTTTCATAGGAAAGTAATCAAAGCCAGTATGTTCTTCTGAAACAATTTAACCAAAAAAACTAAGTTTTTTTTCCTCACAAACAGGATTGCTTTTCTGGAGAATTCTCAGCTGCCTTTATCCTAGATATTCTTCTTTGGGTCACATGTAATACCCGCTAAGCAGCTGAAATATTAAAAAAGAAAATTCACATTCCTTCTTCTACATAGTTTTGTTGAGTATTTTTGCAGGTTTTTCTTGGTTTTTTGGGTGTATTGTTCTTTTTCATTTATTATTTTTTTATTATTATTTATTTAATGATACTGAGCAATGTAGGGAGATGTGTAACATATCATACACAAGCCAAACTCTCCATTCTTCTGTCAGGTTTTTAAATAACTTGGATTAAGTCCCAGGTTGGAGTGTGAGAGATGCCATCATGGCTTAAAGTATGCCTGATGCTTACATCTCTCCCCTTTGCTCCTTCACACATTGCTGTTGGCGCTGTGCCCCACACCCCTGGCAGAGGTTGTAACTGAGCAATAATCAAGGTCCTGCCCTGTGGTGAGTAAGAATTCCTCAAATGTTGAATCAGCAGTCTGAGCATGATGGATAGCTCTGCAGTATTTTCTTACAGAGATCATTAGGACCATATACTTCTCTTCCACCTATTCGTCTAACTCCTGCATCTCATGAGACCTGAGGGCAGCCTGTGACCTATCTTCAAAACCTGGGCAAACCTGGAACCTGACCAAAACAATGCAAACTGTTAGTTTTTAAAATTTTAAGTGGTACATCTTGCACATACGAAACACCTGCTTGCTTCTACATTGCTGACTTTGTCCTATTTTGACTCTAATTTACAGCTTAATTTGCCTTTGACACCTTCCTTTCCAACACCGTATTTTCATTCACTGAATAGCTGCTACCTTCTGGAAGCATTTAATTGGATCCATGGATTAGTGTAGTTTCCTCTATCGTGTTTTTTCATCTGCAGGACACAAATCACAGGCAACTGCAAATAGCTGGATCCTTTTTTAAGGAAGACTTGGTAACTGAGTTCCTATTTATCTAGTTTTCTAAATAAAACAGTTTTCAAATTCCCATATGTTTCATGACACAGTTTCCATGTTCACCACGAAACAGCTTAATGGAAAACAGAGGCATTTTTAGGCATTGGATTGATACACTATAACTGACCTACAATTTTTCTGGCAAATATCAGGTGGTGACGTTTGTTTAAAGCATGCATCAAGGAAGCATGTGATATTGGCACTTGATGCTTTTTTAACACTCTTCACATTTCCAGAGCAGTTAGAAGCTGTCTAGAGAATTCCTGGCAAACTTTACTTGAAAACTACCCATCTGGAGTAGCACTTTCCTAATTGACCATAATAAGAAACCTGTGATTAGTTTCATAGGGACACAGAAAAGAAGTATACTACAGGATGTCTTGAAGCTAGACTGTGAGGATATTGCTTGCGGTGCATTAACCCTTCCTCCCCATTTTTTAGTATATAGATACAGTGTCTAATCAGTAAATATTTAGAATTTTTTGTACCTCTTCCAATTAAATTACTGTAAATATGAAGTTATTTGTGTTGCTCTTCTAAATAATGAATCTATTTTATGGAACATGCTTGTATATTCATGTTGACCGGTACATCAGGATTTTTAATTATTTTGTCTGTTCAGTGCTCTAATTTATCTTAAAAAAATAGTTTTAAATATTGTTAGGTGCTCTGCTTTGAAATGCTAAGTGTTTAGAACTCTGTGGTAGTAAATTTCATTAATGCTGCAGTTGATTACCAATTTCCAACATTAAGTATTAATTAAAACTCTAGCTTGTTTCTAACCTAGTAAAAGTAATTTCCAAAGTTCTGTGATGGATAGCATTGTTTTTGCCAAAATTGTCTTGTGCTGTCTCTACTGTATTTATGTTTGTAGACATATATTGAAATTGCAGTTGTCCCTGAAAAGTGCCCCAAGATTATTTATCTTTTTTTTTTAACACACTCAAAGCATCCTTTTGGGTGGTTTTTCTTAATTCTGTGCTTACCTCTTTCGCTATATATATGTGGCACTGGTTCTGCAGTTTGCCTTTCTGTATGGTTCCATGGGTGTTTATTGGGGGGAAAAAATATCTAAAAGAAGATAGAGCATCCTCTGAAGGTGGCTTACATTATTGCATTTGTGAAAATCTTCATTAAAGAAGGTGGCACTGGATGACTGCTACATGTTTAGTATAGAGTCGTAGTAAGGACCTATGGAGTTCTCTGGTCCAGCCTCCTGCTTGAGGGGGAACTGTCACCACCGCTAAATCGGGTCAAGCACAGATCTATCTAACCTTTGGCTCTTAAACTTCCATGGTTGAATATTCAGCTTCTGAACAACCTGTTCCAGTGCTGATGTTCATTAGTATCCTTCAGGACAGAGGATTTGGTGTTCGTTACGCAACTGATTTCCAGAATGAGAAGGTTGCCCATACTAACACAGGACTCTTACTCTAAAGAAAACTTAGTGACCAATTGCAGAAAGAAGTGTACTTTGCTAGATCTAAATTTCCCTCCTTTGGAGCTCAAGGTATCATCCCTGACATCCTGACTATAAACATAGTATTAGAATTTTAAAAGTCTGAGCATAAATATTTGACCACGAAATGTTATGCCTGAGTAGGCATTTTGGGGGCACACACTGCATATATTATTGTGGTAAGGCTGTTTTGCAACATTCAGTCTTGTTGAGACTTAACAGAGACCTGTTACTAGGCTTGTATATATGGTGAGCTTTAATAAACAGAAATTAATGGAAACTTTATGGGAATTCTTTCAGGGAGATATAAGAATTGGAATCCAGAATGAGTTTCTTTTGTGCACTGACTATTTCAGGTTTTTAATCTTCTGGCATTACAAGAACTTTCAATGTCAGACTGCTGATATAAGCTCTATATGAATCTCAGTGTAAACACAAAGTTGTTGATCCCTAACAGTAACCTTAGAATAAGGAGGCTAAGAGGAAAAAGAAGAGCTGAAGTTACAGTGTGATAGCCATTCTACCAACAAACTCATCCACAACTAAATGAAAACCCCTCCGTTCCCAGTATTAATGAACGCAGCTACATTTAATGGAGCCATGGTGGACAACAGTGGTGTTTAAAAAGCAATAAAATCAACTAATGCTTTCATTATAATAATAATAACTACATCAAAGGGATAATACGTACTCAGCAAAATGTCTCCTGTAGTGCATAAACATCACCACCACAGGAGATGTTTATTGCTTTAGACATGCTCCCTTTGATGTATTTATCAGTTAAATGTATTAGTTCTGCTTCACAGTTGTGTGCAGAAATAGCACCAAGGAAGACCATATTTTACATATGCTATACATAGCATCACAACCTTTGACTACCAGGATCAATAAATAAAATTAAGTCAAAATAGTTGATTACATTTAGTCAACAGTGTGGATGCTGACTATTCATGGCAGCACTGAGACTCCCGCTGCCTTCATGGGTCATTTTTGCGTCAGCTAGAAGGAATACGAATTCTAACAACATCTGATTATGCAAAGATTTTTTTTTTTTATAGGAAATATTTTCTTTCATTAAGATGGAATTAATTAGGTCACGTCCTTAGATGAAAGAATTATGAGCCTTGCCTTGCGCGCGGTGTCTGTGTGTGTATTTTGTCTAAAAGTTACTGTTCCTTCTTCATTGATTTTGATACTGTGATTTAGATAATTAGGTGGCATACTGATTATTGTGCATTAGATTCAGCTGAAATCACTTCATTTATGTTGTGGGTTATTAGCGCATATTGTCCATTTATGTGCATGTATAATTGCAGATCTTGATGTCCTGCATTTACTTCAACTACTGAAAGACAAGAATCTTTTGTCTTCCTGAAAATAACCGAAGTTCTTTATACAAAAACAGTAAAGTAGTATTTGAGTCATGTGTGCGTAGACCATTTAACTTGAAACTCTCCCTTTTTTAGGGGCTAATGCTTCTACCATTTTTTGATGCCATGCAATTTAGATGTGGAACACAGCAGACCCCCTACTGAATTATCAAAATGCTTGATACTGTGTACTAGATTTTTGTGTCTCTTTTGCATTGTGGTTTAGTTTGTGGTTCGTTAGTTTTTTTTTTTTTCCCCTTTTGGTTGCAGAAGTATGGAAGGAGAGTAATAATTACATGTGTGTGCGTAATTTTATATTAATTTATATATCATAAGCAAATCCAAACAAACTTGTTTAGCTTAAGGTTCTTTAATGTAGGATATCTGATAATAGAAGTTAAAGGTACATTTTTGTTCTATCTTGTCAGTAGATGGAACAAGTACGTTATGAAAGTACTTAACTCATTTTTTCATTAGTTTTCTTGCAGAACAAAATACACATTTTGGTATGTTGGGTTTTTTGCCACCCAACACCTGGCAGATGTCTATACTGTTTGCGTTAACAGTTGCCAGTACTCTTTTCCAGAACAACTGAATACAAACTGCAGGTGATACAATGCATTAACTATTGCGTGTGCGCTCAGCAGTGAAGATTTCTCCACATGTTCTGCCTCATTGAAATAAACACTAGATACAACCTCACTAGTGTGAATGCCTAGAAACACGTAATAAGCAGTGACTTACAGCTCTCTTATAAGAAGTGCCTTGGTGACGGAGAGTGAGGGAGTATTTAAAATATCTCTACCCTGTCTATTGAACAGTATTTACTCAAGAAAACATGTCAGTGCTATTGGTATTATTGTGACAGGAACAACTAATAAGAAATGAACCACTTGCTTTACTGAAAAATATTTCGAAGTATTGAAGTGTTAACTAACATGCATTCTTTGAGCAAGGATTTTAGAAATGTGAATAACTTGACACATCATGTCATTCTTAACATGCAGCATGTAATCACTTTAGCCAAGAAAACTAATGCTTATATAGGAATGAAATATATGAGATACAAGATACAGATTGCACAAGATGTAAGAAATTCCTTTAATTATACCCTTTCCAAATAGATATTTTTTTCCTGTTTGGACTTTTATTTTAATGTTTTTTAATGTGATAAGTCTTCAGTAATTACTAGTTAATACTGATATTGATTGAGTGTGGCTCTTAAAACATTATATTGTTGATCTTTTATTTATAACTAATCAGAGACTTAATTATTTATTGGTTACATTTCATGTCACATTTAATAGGGTGATGTCTGGGCATATAAACTTCTGTTAATTATATAGGAAAATCTTGTTTAATGGCAAATAGCTCAGTCTGTCTGTTTCTTGCAAGCTATTATTCTAGTCATACTTTGAATAGAAAGAACTCTAGGATCTCTGTGATTTTTATGAAGACAGGAAAAGGGAGCTTTCAGTTATTTACCTGTCATTTTTATAAGCCAACAAGTGTGATTGCTTGTATACAAATGCTCATTACTTCCACATTGATTTGGTCTTCCTTAATGGCAAAATATGTCACGTTGCATGCATATCAACTGCTAAAATCCATCATATCTGTAAAAAAATAAATCTGGTTTTATCTAAAGATAACCTTCCTATTTTCCTGTTGCTCCTCAGTAGTGTTGATTTTAATATTTGAAAAACTTCATCTCCAAAGTAAATTTGAAATTGTGCTTCTGGAAATACACACTTTTGAAAGATGGCAAAACCCCAGAGCTAAACATCACACCCACTGACGAGAGCAGCGCGAAACCTCCTGCACAGCCAGGATTTCAAAGAGTATTGGAAAGGGGAGGGGTGCTCATTTTCAGCACAGCAGAGTCTAATCCCTGCACGAGGATATCTTGGTATCTAGATATTCTAGATATTTTGCACCTATTTCTATCTTGTTGCTTAATGTTGTAGAACTTCATGTGCTACAAGAGAAGTCAGTTAAATGCTCTTCTGGCATGTGTCCTAATGTTCCTTTCTAATGATGTCTTGCTCCTGTGCACCATGCAAGCAGAGCGCAGGGCAGCTCATTGTTCATACATGCAGCTCTAATAAATTTGTACTTCATGATCCTTTTCTTCAAATGTAAGTGTCATTTGTATTGGGGCACTGGCATTTGCAAAATTCACAGATCAAATACAACTGGATTCTGTGAAAATGTGAGAAAATAGTAATGTGTTCCTTTGTGGAAAAATACAGATTTCCCGTTTTTGCTTTGACATTAGAACAAAAACAACTTTCAGAATTTTGGATACCTCAAGAAATCCAGTTTTTGTTTGAACTGACCTGATCTGAGGAACCTCACGATTTGTTTTCTTTCCCATGTTGCCTTCAATCCACAGGACACCAAACTGTATTTTTGCACTGCTTCTGAACTACTGTAATGCTGTTTAGATGACTGCTTGCGTTAGATCAATTCTGTATGCTGCTGTTAGTGTGGCTGGATTTTGTCTTCCTGAAGATAAGCATCGTCTGCTTTTTATGTTCAGCTCGCCTGTTTTTTCAAGGTCTGTGTCTTTTAATACACAGCTCTTAAGTGAAACTAATGCCCTGGTCAAATAATAGGCTCCCTCTCCAGAGATGATTTGCTTTAACATTGCATGAGCTTCCAGAGGCAAAAGCAAGGTGTAAAAAGGTGAGGTTTCCACATCAGAAAGTGCTCTATTTCTCCGGAACAAAGATGGCAAAGTAACGTGCTCCAACTCAGAGGTGCACAGGACAGGGTTCCTGGCCATGCTGTGTGAGCAGCCAGGGAGACGTGTGGCTTGTCACCAGTGGCTTTATGGAGTCACTGCGCTCCTGAATGGGAAGATTTCTGGGGAAGCACTGAAACAGGCACAGTAACGTACCTTCCACAGTGTCTGGAGATGGTAAGACAGTGTTGCTAGTCAGCATGGCAAATCTGGGAAAGGCGCCTGGCAAAGAACTTGTGGTGGTGGTGCTGATAACAGAATTTACAATAAGTCCTCAGGGAAGAAGCCAGAGCTCTACAAGAGTGATAGGGAAGGGGGGTGTCTGCTGGGAGGACGGTATTTCTGAGGGGGCCTTGGGGGCTTTACAAGGGTGGGGGGAAGAACTGGGAACTTTGAACAAGTACATTAAGAAAGAACATCTTAAATTGAGGTTTCTAGTTCAAAAGCTGACATTGGAGGGCCAGGACCTGTGCATATCTCCCAGTTACCTGCAAAAAGCAGCTTGTTACCTTGTTTTAATTGGAAAACGGCCTAAGCTTTGAATTCACATCACTCCTGGAAGTGAGATCGGATCCAGATTAGTATCAGAGCGTGCTAAAGCTGCCTAAGAGCTAAAATCTCATTTAGAGATTGCCTTCATGTTCTCCCAAAAATGTCATATTGCTCAATTGTTATGTTTTTTTCCCAGGTGCTGGAGACTATAAAACATACTAGATGTCTTTTCAGTAATGTGAAAAGTGTTGTGGTTTTTTTTTTTTTTTCCCCCAAGATTATACTGCAAAAGAAAAACATTGGAGTTGAAAAGAATTTTTAGCACGAGTACATGAGTCTGCCACAAATAAGATGAAGGAAAATAAAACAAAATGGATTTATAAACCATAAAAGCACTGTCAGGTTTTTAAAATGCTAGTATTCTTTGCTGTCTTTAAAGCTGTACATGGCTTTTTCTTAGTTCTCCCTGTTCCTGGTACTGTGTGTCCTGACAGTCTTAAGAAACAACCAGCACTGGTAACCAGCTCCGTACCCCTGCAAGGATGTGCCCCTCTTCGGGTATATAATGGAGTGACTTGAACAGGTTTGTCTGGAGGAACTTGGCTTGTTTTGGTTGAAAAGAGACTAGCAATATCTCGTCCCAGTTAAGGATGTAGAGGATTGCATGGACATGCATATTGCATAGACAATATGGAAGAAGATGGCTAAATCCATTTCTTGTGCACAGGTTTTCTTAGCTACTCAACTCTGGAAGACATAAGGGATAAACAAACCCAGGACCTAAATTGCAAGCTTTTGCAATATGACTACTACTACTACTAAAGCAGGTGGTGGGAATTTGGTAAGATAACCTCCAAAGAACATAAAACTCATCCGCTTACTTGATTTGCCCTTTTGCTACGGTTGTTTCTGATGTGGAGCAGGATGCAGAGTGCCGTAATGAGTAGGAAATGTGCCCTATCAGGAGAAGGGTCCGTGATGGTGACCTCCTCCAAGTTTCTTTGTGTTCTCCATCCACAGAGGAAGCACAGCTGGCTGTAGCCTGCAGTGTCGGCAGCTCCAGGCTACCCCCTGTGCCCTGGGGATTGGAATTAGAGGAGGTCAGATCTGTTAGTACCGCTGCAGTACAGGTTGAGTGTTTTAAAAAACAGTCCTCAAGGACTGAAACTTTAAGGGAGATCCAGCTAGTTATAGTGTGTCAGCATCTCTCAGAAGGGTGGTAGATCCACTGCTGACACTAGACTTGTTATAGTCACTGTTGTTTGTCATGACGCTCAAATGCAATCCTGGGACCAGCCCTGTACTAAGCTGCTCTAGCTCTACCGTGTTACCTAGCTTATCCTGCCATATGACCAGCGCATGATGTTGTTTTGAAGGCTTGTAAAATAGATTTATTTGTACATTTTCTAATGCACAGCTGCCCACTCTCTTCCTCCCAGGCCAGCCTGGCTGACAGCCTTGCAGCTTCTCAGCTGGCAGGAGAGAAGGCGATGGGGTGAGGGGACATGAACTGCAGCCCTGCAGGGCTTTCCCGGCAGATTTCCCTTCCCTTGCACAGCCCGGCAGCAGAAGCCCCTGTCTCTGTACAGCTCTTGCCTGTACATATAGCAGTTAAAGTTGTTAGGGGCTCATCTGCTATCAGATTTGATACAGTCAGGTCTCTCTGGAGGAGCAGGTTCAGAGGCAGATCTCCTCTTTTGTTTCCCTTCACTTTACTGAGCGACTTTCTTCTCTTCATTTTGCAGGATGACCTCTGCTTTCCCTGCATATTTTTATTTGGGAGCTCTCACTTCACCATGCTGGTGACACTTGAACTGCTTAGCAACATATGGAAATTAAGAACAATCCTGCGTTGCAACATTTTCTACCTTTCAGCTCCCTAAGGGTGCTAAAAGCCACAGCTCATTGCTTCAGCTGCATGCAGGTAGCGTGTGCAACTGTTAAAATTCAAATTGCTAATCAAGAACAATTGTTGCGGACAATGATAGATTAAAACTGGTTTAATAAATAATAATATGTTGTCTTCTCTAGCAAAGAAATCAAGTCATCACATCAATCTTTGGAGGCTGGGAGGGCAGCACCATTCATTAGAAGTGCAATTCTGGTGGGTTTGGTGGTTTTTTTTTTGAGGGGGGTGGGGGGTTGGTGGGTTGGTTTGTTTTTTAACCGAAACAGAAAGCTATATGCTTTTAAACCAAGTTGTTACTAACACAGATTCCACACAGCAGATGCATTGTTTTGTAGTAAGTGATATAGTTCAGAGCTTATAAGATGTACTATCTCCTGAAAAATCCTCTTGCTGCTTTCCAGATTGTCAGCAAGGTCTATGTCATATTTGTTTCTGTTCAGCGTGTGCCTGGAGAAAATGCTTTTCCATTTTATTGCACATTTAAATTTCAGAATGTATCTGGAATTTACCCTTTCCTGATCTGTATTTTATTAGTGCATAATACGGTACCGTACTAAGTGTGTCTTTAGTTTTTTGGATTGTGCACATTTATGTTGTGCTTCATCCAGGGTAAGTCCTCCTGAGAACCCCACTTCATAACGAAGGGGGAGGCTCATCATGCCCTCATTTGCTTCAAAGACAACTACAGACATACTTTCTGCTTTAGCTGGAGATTCAGTTTAGTTTAAAGGAAAGGGAGTAGATGTTAATGAGAATATATTGTCTTAATTTGCATATTAGATGAGATAAATATTGAGTTAATTTACACTTAAGATGGTTTTTATTGCTATCTACCTGTTCCACGGTTATATTCAATAAATTTTACACACCAACTGTGTACAGTTTGGAGGAATAATGCGAAAATATGTTATTTTGATGAATAAAACCGATGGGGGACTGTTTCTCTTACCTACATTGGTTTGTATTTGTTTTTGAAACTCTTAATAATAATTTATAATAATTTATACTCATACCCTCCTGATCTGTTTGCTGGTGCTACCTATGAAACATGAACAGGTGTGTAGGTGCATACAGCCGCTTTACAAGCTGGGAGTGCAGGTCACCCAGTTGCATCCTTGGAAGCTGTGGAGATATCTGCTCACCTTAGCTACTAAAAAGTATAAGAAAGCTCAGGCATTGTGGTGGACTGTTCTTCTCTTTTTGTGTGGAAGGGATTGCAGGAGCAAAATGTGGGCCGGAAAATAAAACTACAGAAATTTTAATTATTTGCACCATGTATCCTTGAAAGATAATTCAGAAGAATGTTTAAATACTGGAGCACCGAAACTGTGCTTTGTCAATCACATGTGACAGTAGGACACGTACTAAAAACATGTTTGGGAAGACGGAATATTCATGCAGATATACTTAAATTCTGTCAGTTAACGTAGATGTAGATGGTTTGAAAGAGCCCAAAGAGTTTACAAGAAGGAGCAAAAGGTGCTCTGGATGTTTTAGAATTTCTGCTTCCTCTGTCTTCTCTCTCCAGCTGCATTTCCTCATTATAGATGTGAGAAGCATCTTTGCAAATCCTACTAACAAAACAATTTCATTCCCTGATTGTCTTCTGAATATAATTCTTTCCTTTGGAGAAGGGGAATGTGTTTTTGTGTAGCACAGAGGTTTTCAATCAAACTTCATATCACAGCACACTACCTGTGTTTCCACATGCATTAAGCATATTGTGAAACAACATTTTAAAAAAAGACTGAAATTGTTAGGTGGTTTGCAAAATGCTGGCCATAGTGTTACACTGATTGACTTGTCCACTATGTTAAATGTTTAAAATGCCAAGCATGATTTATCAAAAACCTATTAAAAAAATAATACATATATATAAAATATTCTGAGGCACAGCAGTGTAAGCTTGTGTCACTGAGTCAGCCTGCCTCTGCAGAATACGTCAAATCTGTTCTCATGATCAGGTGTGCAAATGTGAACCAAATTGTTACTGTTCTCAGCTACCCTGAGGGCTACTGGCTCACTGGGGAGCAACATCTCTACAAAACCTCAGGCCTGAAGAGACGTACGTATTCTGAGGGTCTTGTTTGGAAAAAAGCAAACGGTTTTACTGGCAGTTAAATGTTGTGTTTCCTCAGTAAGTTCATGGTGACCCATGTAACACTGAGGGGCATTTCCTGAATATTTTGGGTCTGATAGCAGACGCACCAGGAAAGTAATGGAATATTTTACATATTCTTCTCAGGTTAGTATAGTAAGCTATGCTTTAAATATGTATTATAATATTCTTACTGTAAAATGAACAAATTGTAGAACAAATTTAAAAAACATTTTTGCTTTAACAAGAAGACATCCTGTCTCCATTGAAACATTAAACTAATGCAAAAAGTGCTTCCTAATCTTAAAGCTGATGATGGGGAAAGGATATTTTGAATATTTGCCATTATTTAATTTTTTTCTACTTGAATTTTTTTTACACTCTCTTTACATGAACAACCTCAGAGAAATATAACAAAACCTTTAACAAAGATGAAAGTTTAACTTTGAAATTAATGAAACATTGTGCTTGGTGCTTTTTTTCTTTCCTTCCCTCTCACTGAAAAATGCCTCTCATTCATTTAGAATTGCTCTTGAAAAAAAGAAATCAGTTTTCTGTAAACATCTACTTAATTAAACTTTGGGGGACGTGATTGGTAAATTATTGTGCTAACAGACCTTGCAAAAATATTCTTCCCATTCAGATGTAAAAATACGTCTGCTACCACATCATCTATAGAGATCTCTCTGTCCTTGGAATTCTCTTCAGGTATCATTATCTAGCCTTGCTCCACTGGACTGCTGAAGTAGTTTCTGAGTCCCCACAGTCTTTCTTTGTAAGAAAAAGGGAAGATGTTTCCTACTTTCTCCCTTTACTACCATGTGAGCCACTAAAAATTAACCTGTCTGAACTCTGTAATAGTAGAAGTTGTCATTGTATACTTGTGCAAATAATAATTCAAGGGGATGCTTATGTAGTCTTAACAGAAAAGGAAAAACATTTCCAAGTCTCAGCAAAATCTTTTAAAACAGATACATCTGCATTTGGGATGATTCAGAGTGTGTGAAATAAATCAGGTGTAAAAGCTGTAACAAGCATCATAAAAGATTCAGAAAGGTATTGCATTGGCCTGGATGAAAAGAAAACAAACATAAATCACTAGGTTTCAACTAATGTTGTGTCAGGTTTGTTTCTGGATGTTTTTTCCCCCTGCTTAATAATGTTCACTGGAAAAAGCGTCAAGTTAAAAAGGGATATGGGGAATTTTTCCAGGCTACATCACAGATGTCGCAGATGTCACAGACTATCAGGGACAGCTGAGAGTGATGATAGAAAGCGTGGTAATATCTTTATGTTGCTTTTATGTAGCTCCCTGTTCCCTAATGCACTTTCTCTTCTAGAGCAAAACTGTCCAACGCTTTCGAGTCATGCTTGTATCCCTCCAGTTATGATGTAACTTATTTCAGCAAGTAGTAATCTAGTCTTAAAAAAATATATATTGCATGTGTATGTATTATTATTAGACTTTCAGGAGCAGTTTAGAGATATTTTCAATTTTAAATGAAGTCTTAAGTCTTATTGGCCAGTTTGTGCACTGCTGTTGATTCTTTTGCTCTGTCACAGCAAATGAAAGAACAGTAATTTTAATTTTATAGCTTTGAACTTTGCAATTATCAATGCAGTCATTTTGCTGTAATTTGTCAGAATAGTCTCCTAAAATGTACTTGGGTTTTAACTGGAAATTGAAACAATTGATAAAAAAGATTTAAAACAAAAAAGAAAAAAAAATACCTTTTTAGATTGGATTTCCACAGAGAAGGTTACATCTTTATAGCTTTGGCTGATGTATTGCTTTAAGAGAATGATGTAGGCTTATGTACTCTTTAAAAATAAAAAAGGAACAGACTTTGAATTTGATAAAATCTGATTGTTGAAATAAAAGCTATTGAACATGAGAAGGATAGCAAGAGAATTAGAGTGGTGGCAGGTTATAAAGTGAAATGGTCATTGAGTAAGGCTCATTTTGAACACTTGTATTAAAATTTAATGGAATTAAATGGTCATATATTAATTATCCACATAAATTGAAAATATGAGCTAAGAATGTGGAAAATGGCTGTAGATTAGTGATTGCTTTTGCTCTCTGTCTCTAACAAAGTGAAGCCATAAAAAACTTCTGTAGGTTTTCATTTAAGGAATTAACTCCTAAAAGATTAAAGAAAGTCTCGATGCAGACCAAAACGTTTTTGTATATTTTTCTGTAAGCAGCTAACTTGGCCTTGCAAAGAAAAATGAATCTAGCCATTTAGCATGCAGATGTATAAGAGCTTAGTTGGTTTCTTGCCTGTTACTTGTAAAGGCTAACAATTTCAGTGTTTACACTGGACTTTTAATTAGGTGTCTTTGATTCATTAGATTTCCATTTAACTAAGAGTCAGTGTCTTTATGCCTCATGAACCATGCCTGTTCTAGAAATAGTTCTTACATTTTGTCGTTGCTCCCTTTAAACTTAATATTTTCAGGTTTGTTTCTTACTTTACTAATAATTCAGTGCCTGAAGCAGCAGGTGAGGATAAAATGGCACAGTACAGTTCTTGCATTGCTGTCTCTTTCACATTTAAAAAATTCAGAGACAGAAAGACACCTCCACACCCACCCACCCCCCAGTCATGAGAAACAGAAGAAAAACCTGTCCTCCTGTATTAACCTCTCAACTTCAAATAAAAGATAAAATTCTAGGAAACATAAGGAAACAAATATGTGCATCTCTCTTTCAGAACAATGTTTTAACAGAGGATGGAATAGCAGGTATAACCCTTTGGGTCTAGATAGACGTTCATAAGGTACCTCTTAATCAGGGTAAGAAACTGAATCCTGAAATGCGTTTTCTCCTAGCCGTAGTCAGGCATGGATCTCATTGGCAAGAGACAGGGGCAGAAAAAAGGCTAAAAAACCCCAATCCAAGTATTTTTTCTGGGTTTTAAGTAAGGAGGACAATAGATCATATAGAACTTGGACAGAAAAGCGAAAGGTTCAGTAGTAACGTGTATAGAGATATGGATATTGCCATATATAATGTAAAAGCAGAAGGTGGTGAATTTAATATATCAGAATGATTGGCTGGCTTTGTGTTATTAAAGAACAAACACTGATAAAACTGGTGATAAAGGAGAGTGGTGTAAAAAGCAATGAAAAACAGTTTAGGCTAGATAGCTCTGATCTCTTAGATAAGGTAGTGGCTTTCTAGATGTAAACTTCTGGTCTAGTTATATCTGAGGAGCTGATTTGGTATGTACTGTGGGAAAATGTTATTTAAGCTGAAGAATTGTGAAGTAGTGAACTGGTAAGGAGACAAATGAGTATGAGCGAGGGAGAACCCTCTGAATAAAAGGAGAGTAGTCACAGGGTTCTTGAAATACAGGGTTTGGGATCACACAGCTATTTTCCTCAGTGGTGCCAATACCAAGGTGGGAACATGGCAAAGAAATTTGCTGATGATAAAGTTGAAATCCTCAACAGAGGGGAGAACTGGAGCACTGTGTAGGAGGAATGTTTTTTCTGTAAAGTAGAATTACTGGGATCAGGTTAATGATATAAAGTTCAACATTGTGCTTTTGTGGTATAGTAAAATAATTTTTGTTTGTGTGGGAGCGCTTTGGGGAAAGAGATAGAGATGAAACAGTTGGCTGTGTTTGTCAGATGCAGGATGGCTGTGACCACAGAGCAGTGGCCAGAAATAAAGGAATGCTGAATCTTCTGTTGGACTGGGATAGGTGTTTACAGGAGAGAAATTTGATACTATGGTAAAAGGCATTGATGAAATGTTATTTGGAATGATATAGAAAATATTGTTTCATGTGCAGAGAGTATTTTGATCTAGGAAAAGGAATGCCTATTTTAAAGGAGAAACTTGACCTAAGCATCATCTTTAACTTAGCCAAAGAACTGCTTTTTGCCTTTATATCACGCATCAGAGCCAGCTGCAATTTCAGTTGAATGGATCTTTGAGGCAAGGTAGGACCTAGGAGGTTCCTAGGTGAGGATGGACTCTTGCTAACACTGTAGAGGGGTTTTGTCTGGTTGAGCTGGCTGCTCTGCGTAAGTACAGCTGGCTGGTCTGCCCTTTGAGGGCTTTGCCCATGAGACTAGAGGCTGGGGTGCATTTTTTCCACATGCTGAAATCAAAATCAAAAGGTGGAGTAAATGAAACAGTACTAATCATTATAATTATACCATACATCCTGAGATGAAGGGGGATATTTCTGTCTTCTAGGCAAATAGGTTCTGTTTGGTTACTGCAATCTTTGCTAATCTCCTGGAGAGGTAAACCCACAAACTGCCCTGTATTCATAATTGGCTCAGGCAGGGACCAAATCTGAAAGGTTTTCCCATGCTCTTGCTATTCTCCAGAACTTTCAACCCTGCAAAAGGATCAAAGTTAATTGAGCTACCTGACAACTAACCGCAGCTGTGAATTTAAATGGGTTCTCTGGTGGTTTATGGTTTGTTTATTTAGTTATTTCCCCCCCCCTCTCTTATTTACTTATGCTGGAGGAATTTGTATTTTTTTAAAGATTCTGACTTCTTTTACTGGCACTGAATTTGTCACGCTGGCATTTACAACCTCAGAAAAAATGTTTGGATAAAGGAAATATAGTGAAAAGAGTTAGTGTGCATATTGAAAGCAATTAAAGAGAAATTTAATCCAAACCCAAAATATTCCATTTGTCTGCCAGGCTTACTAAACTTTATGAGCTTTTATCTAGATTTTAAGTAATAATCATTATTATTATAATAAACAATTCCAGGGTCCTGTGTTGAAATTCAAAAGTTTCTTGCCGTAGGCCAGTTCTGGTTATAAAACATACTTATTTTTATGTGCTCCCAAATGCCTTGTGCCATGGCTTTTCTGATGTAGTAAAGTGGGAGAGTAGCCTAGGGATTTACTCATCATGTTTAATGTCAAGAGAAGTATTTCCTTTAGGTTTCGTGTCACTGTCAGCAACAAAGCAGAAAGTAAGAAGCTCTGTAGCTCCTCTTCTCTCTGCGACATCTGCAGCAGACAAAATTCTAAACCCCTCAATTCCCAGTCATGAATGAACTATAAAAACAATGTGTCAGAAATGAAAATTGTTCCATCATAATTTTTCACAGTTCTTTTTGACAAAAGCCAAACAAGTCTCATGAATACACATTTTCTATAACCTTATATATTATGTATCAGGGTATAGTAGGAGTGTTGGGAATTACTTGTCCCTAGTAAGGGCCTTTGAAAATGCATAGTTGGTAAACAAACCAAACCCTAGGAGTGTATGTACTTTTTTACATATTATATTATCAGCTGCTTTGTGAGTGACGGCAGGGACAGCACTTCAGCACTACACCTTTTGATAAATCTTCCTATATAACAATATGTGGTAGAGCACTTGGTATCTTCCCATTGTGAACTACAATTTCATGCTACCCAAAACTATTCTGAGAAGTCTGAACAAATTCCCACCAGAGACTGTACCACCAAATGTTGCTAGAAATGTGATAAGAACTGGTGTTAAGCTGTGTTAAATATGGTTAGTTGTTCGTCATATCACATGGTGTTTTTCAAATGGCAGGCATCTGAACCCGGAGTAACAGCATCTCAGTGCCTTACTGTGACACATGGGGACATAGCTTTTCAGTCTCTTAAGCTTTTTAAACCTGTGTATTGATCACCGCTATAAAGGTGTTAGGTATTTCTTGGAAAGACTTACTATTAATCTTTTGTGCATAGATTGGGTTCTCACTGTATGTAAACACTAACAGAGAGAGAAACAGGGTGATGGATTTCCAAGGAGCAGGAAATAGGCAAGTGCAGAATGTGGCTCCTGGGTACCGCAGTGCTGCGCGTCCTGTCGGGACGGTATAAAATTCCAGGGTAAGGATCAATTAGAGGAAGTTGCAGGAAATTCCTCATCATTGTTAGTCAATGAAGATTTATGGTGTTTGCCTCTGCAATAATTTACTGATTGGTACTGCTTGACTAATGCAGACATAAACCAGCTGAGTTCTCAGTTTAATTGAAATGATAAGGCAGTTTGCAACTGCTTTTAGGTGTCACTGATAATTTACTTATGTGATTATGATTTAACTTTTCCCCGGCTGCTCCTACCCCAGTGGGAACTAAGACCATTACAGAAGTGAAAGTATAAATTAGCTGCAGACAAACAACATATGTTTGTATCTGCTCTATAGTGAGACGAGTATTTTCAGTGAAACCCCATCCAACTTGTTGATCTCTGTTTGGCTAAGGAAAATGCTTAAGCCCTTTAAATCAGGAGCTACTTTTGCCTGTGCAGCTGTATGATATGAACTGTCATGGGGCTGTAAAGTATCTTGGAGTCCCAGTACGCTTCCATAACTACTTAAAGTGGTTCGTGCAATACCAACCAACCAACCAAACAAAAGTGTTACTCAGATTAGTATGGATAGAGTTTCTCAGTCTAAGGAGTTCTGCCCAAAGTAGAGAAGTGATAAACAGTTTGGCCCCAAGTAACTGTAGCAGTTATCCGTAACCGTGAACTCTGCTCTCATGCTAAATGCTGCCATTTAAATATGATGGAAGAGCTGTATTTTTTCCCTTCAAATGTATATGTCTTTAAAGCAGAAATGTAACTTGTGCACCAAAGAAAAGTAGAGCCAAGGTGAATGTCTGCCTTTGTTGCTTCTGAGACAGTACTACAGCTTCCCAAAGACTCGCTCTACTGACTGTTCAATGCCAAAGCTATCAAAGGCATCAAGGAAAACTCTGAGAATAACTATTTAACTTGTAGCAGCAGACATTTCAGAGATGAGGAAGGGTGGTAAGAGAGGCTACAGAGATTTAACTAAAGGGTGTGAAAAGGGTAGAAGTGATGTCTTTTCCAGCAACTCTCAGATGTGGCAGGAGCATAACCAACTCTTTTATTTATCCTTGGCAAAGGTATTTGGCCTGCCACTGCAGATTTTTTATTGTGGCAGAGCCTGTATGTGTCAGATACAGAAAGTTCATTCTTTTATACACTAAGGACAAGGAAACAAGAAGTGCAGCGGGTTCATGTTCTCTAGGCAAACTACAATAAGCGGTAAATAGGGCATCTGAGTACAGTCGTATTCATTCACTTGCCCACAGGTACAGGTAGTACTAATAAAAATGATTGTAGAAGACAAGATGATCTGAGCTTCTGTCAAGCAAATCCTTTGCTTGATTTATGTGGAGCGAGTAGCAATGTCACAGCAGGACATAATTTTGTACTGAAACAAAGCAAAAACTGGACAGTTTTTTGAGGCCTTGCAGTGACCCAGGTCATGAAAGCAGGTGGAGAAACATGCAAATATGAGGGAGATCACAGTTCTGTGCATGTGCCAACCTGAGATCAAAAACAGTCTGTTAGTGTCCAGTGCTATCACTTATGTTTCCTAAAATTAGAGATCAGCCTTTGTTTTGTTTTTAAATGCCAGACACTTAATTTATATGTAGATGTAGTTTGAATGAAAGCACTTTTAAGAGGTTTTGATTAAGATGACTATTTTATGCAAACATGCCTCTTGCAGAACGATAAATTACTGAGTACTAAAATATGCCTCACAAAAAAGCTGACTGCTGCATGGTAGGGTGTCATTTCTTTGCTTCATTCTTTAAAACTGTGCTTTTAGGCTCCAGAAAACTGGTGAAGCTAGTTATCTTCAGATAACTTCAGCCAATCCTGTTAACTCACTGAATACATATAATGGGATATAGTGGTTTATATCAGTACCAGAAATTAATGTTTATGTGAAGTTACTATTTTACACTGTTTCAGGTAGAAGGATTACTTTATATATGACACAGAAAGAAAGGCTGCAGCATCTCAAATTAATTTCTACAGTTCTGTGTAGCTTTCCTTTTTTACAAATAATGAGTTAAAAATACAGTTTTGAAAATTTCTTAAAATTATTTAAACAAGGATCTTGCTTCTCAAAACTCTTCATCATGCTATTTAGAAGGACACCGAATGGAATTTCAGTCCTAAATTTAACTGTTTCTGAGAAAGAAGTACTGTATTTTATGGAAACTTAGCTTCTGTACTTAGCGACTAGTGTCAGAGATCTCAAAAAATTACTTCTTGCTGCTTTATTTCAATAAACTTTCAAAGTACAGAGAAAGTTGTCACATTTATGGCTTTGTTCTGTAGGAAATTGCTAGTTTCATTAACAGGCTACTGAAGTCAACAGTTTTATTTAAAGCTGTAAGACTGACTTTATGATAGCAGCAAGAACTTAATCACTTTTCAGTTAAGCTTGAATGGTGAAAAAGATGTTGAACATATGTACACACTGTCCAGCACATAAGATTCTCTATTGGTTTTTTTCTGACCTTTGTAAATTTTTCAGCTTAATCGCCGTAAAGCAAAATCAAAATCAAGTAATTCTGGTTATGAACTAATCTTTCCTGTAATGTGTATTTGCATTTGTGTTGAAGAAATTCTTAATCTTGTGATAGAAATAGATATGCAAACATACAAGTCTCTTTTACTACAGTCAGAGATTTTATTTCTTTTTTGAGGTCCTGAAGTCTTTCTGTCTGAATTTGTAGTGGTTACTGTAGTCAGTGTTGTCACAGTTTTCCTGATTATTTTTGTCCTGCACCTCATTTGCTGGTTCTGTGAAGATTGTTATTTGTTCTCATCAAAGTTCAGACTGTTGAGGTGAACCTAACGTGCGTGGGAGAACTAGCATGCAGAGTCAGGTTTTTCTGTGAGGTCCTCAAGAGCAGGAATGAGAGAGAGGGACTGGAGGAACTGAGTACTGGTGAGACCACAGACGTGGGACTCTTGGGAGGCAAAGCCTCCTATTGAGAGGAGTGCTGGTTATCTGCTCCATGTGGTCTTAGAGCTGGGAGTGGGGTGGTATGGATGACAAGAGGAGTTGAGACTTTGTTAGACAAATAAGGGTCTGATAAAGAATATGTTCTTTCTCTCTTTGTGACCAAAAATATGATCTGCTAAGTATAGATCTGCCTTTGTATGGTGGTCCCAGGAAGTACACATAAATGTGATATAGGTACAGCCTATTAAGCTGTTATAAGTAAGGAAAAAACACCTCCAAAAAAGGGCTGAAAATTGTTCGAAGAGTTGCTTCTTGATATAAACAGCGGCTCCATCACTATGTCTGTCTGAAACTGTTCTATTTTAACATAAGTGTAAAATTCACCCTATAGAAATAACCAAGACAATTGCACAGTGTGACTAATTATTTTTAGACTTATTTTTGCAGTAAACTAAGTTGCCATCTCAGGGTAATTTGGTAACATAGGGATCTTCTTTCAGTCTCTTGCCTGTTACATGTTTTTAAGAATCTAAGCTCAGTGTGTAGCAGAGTGTCATTGAATGAATGGATATGGATTATTAAAAGAAATTTCTTCCCATAAAGGAACTAAAGCGTGCTGGGCTGCCTGGGGAGGCTGCATTCCTAGTGTCCCTACACACTACTAAGTAGAGGCACTATTTTTAACACTCTTTTTAATCTACTCTCAATTCAGGTTAAAATGTTGCTGTGTTTGAAAGGATTGACATGCTGATGTGACAGCTGTCACATGTGCAAGACGTGCTACCCGTACTGAAATACAGATTTCACATTGCTCATTATGCGCAAGGTGAGGCTCCCATATTTCTGCCTAGGTTTACCAGAAAACCTGTGTGTATCATGTAAGGTTGAGATATTTTGGAGTTATATCTCATCTGTATAATCTAGTACTTTCTGGATATGTCATTCTTACTTCTCTGGAGAGTTTCTGTGGGGTTCGTTTTTCATTGGGAAATCCTGGGCAAACGGCTGAAGTCCTGACATTCTGGTAGGACAAATATTCTAGCTAGGTAAGAAGATCTGCCTTAGATGTGTGCTAGCCTACTACTGAAGCTACCAGTAGACAGCACTTTATTATGCACTAGCGACATCACTGCATGTAACTAATGAGAAAGAAAAAAGATATGGAATTGTCTGATTATTAGACAGATTTATCAGTAATGCGTATGATGAAACAATAAAGTAAGAGATAAGATTGCTCACTGGATGCTGCACACACAGAATTCATACAATTATAATTTATCTGTGTTACTATTAGCTGATCTAGTCGATAGATCATAGAGTAGGTACCAGTGAAGTGTTGCAGTACAAATCTGCCACATTAATTGCTGCTCTTATCTAGACACCTTAGCATTCAGAACACACATTTAGTAACTGCTGAAGCAATTGTGTCTGAGAAGCAAATCTGTGTCTACAGATCATGTAGAATAGCTAATGATCAGCCTAATTAACCCCCAAAAACTTTGTGCATGACTAATATTCAGGCAAGCTTTTGAAACTAGGTAGGAACCTGTTAAAAGCAGTTTGGATATAGAGAAACTTTAATCATAGGAGATACTCATGAAGATGTTAAGGTGAGTTGCTTTCAATATTTGTAGTGATATGTTTGCCAATGGCAAGACTAATATTACTGAAGTTAAGTCATGAGGAACAGAAATGCCATAAAAGAATAAAAATTACCAAAATAAACTCAGCATAACTTAACTTGAATTTGATACCAAAGCAAGGTAACACAGCTGACATCATCTTTCCTTATTGCTCTGCACGTAAGTAAATTTGTCAGGAGGAGGGTATAGCTGGGGGTTTTTTTTAGCAAATGATAAATTTATTATAAGGTAGCATGCACATTCCTGCTGTTCGCATCTTTAAAATTTTACTTAGAAGTTCAGTACCTTTCAATTACTTTTTTTTTTTTTTTTTCAAAGAGACAATTATCCATGCAGCCACGTCTGTGTTTAAGGTCTTTTCTAACAATGGATCAATTTTTCGTGTATTTTACCACCTGGAACAAATAATTATTTGGTGTATACTTGTATATATCTAAAATAATTCATCTCAGTACTGTAGAAGCATATTTTTTCAGCACTCCTGAGGGGATTATAGAAAATTTCTGATTCCTTAACTCATATCTCAAACATATATGAAGTATGCTAGAATTACTGTTAGCTGTTGATCCAGCCATTGTAAACCCTGCTGCTTTGCTGTTCTGTTGGGATATCTCTATCTTATCCAGACTGTCTGCCCTCAAAGTCAAGGCAGATATTTTTCAGTGACTGAAGTGATGTTCCATAATTTCAGAATGATTAAATTGATAGTGATTTCTTGGAGAACAAGGGCACTTATGCATTCTGGTCATGCTAATGCAGAAATGAATTGCAAAACATACCCACTGCGCTATCACAATTTATATTACTAATATTACTATTTAGAGTTGTGAAGACTCTTTCTTGAAAAATATCATAAAAAGAACAGAAAGTGTTACTGATTAATGCACAGTTTGATGAGGACAGAAGACGGTACAAAATGAATCCATTCTCACTATACTCTTAATACTGCAATCTTTACAAGAACTTTTAAGCTGCTCTTCCTAATATGCCAAATCCAAACTGTAATAGTCCAGCACACTTGGCAGTGCAGTCACAGCACTGCAGCAGCCTTGTTGCTGTTTTTCTCATAGAAAATATAAAAATCATGTACAAGACATTTACTGAAAACACACTGGATAAACACTACATAATTTTCTTATTATTTTACATATTTTTACAGATCTATGGATTGATGATTTGTACACCGTACTTTCAAAAAAATTTGCAGTGTGTGTACATATACACACACGGTTCAAGTATGGCTTTATATATCAATATAAACATTCCTTTGTCCTATGCTTAATGCCTATCAAATTGGTACTAAAATCTTGGCTCCAATTAAATTCTAGATGAAGTGAGGAATTTATCCGCAGTTTCTCTCTCTTACTGTCATTATGGGAGGAAATGGCATCGTTTCTTTCCCGGAAGAGTCCCCAGGAAAAATGATGGTGCAGAAAGGAAACAATAAGCTGCTTCTGGTACCTCAGGCTGAGCCAGGGGGACAGCGTTGGGGGTGAAAGCTCCAGATGCTGCTTTTCCTTTTAACGGCCTCTCTTGGTAAGGAGAAGGCCTGCTGAACTTAGGTGATCCAGGGTTGTGCAGGATGCCGAATAATTGAGTACTTTATGGTGTATGTTTAAGAGTAGTTACATAATACCAAAAATGGAGAAGACTACTGAGTTAGATACAAATCCAGAATGGGAGGATAGTTTGCGTTATATTTTGCTAACTTAAAAATTATTTCCTTTTAAAGGATGGTGTAAAGGACATATGGTCTGCTTCTGGACTCTGGGATGTTTTGCCTGCTTTCACAACAATTTATTTCTTTTTCTTTTTTTTTTTTTTTTAATCTCTTTCCCCTTTGACAATCACCTTTTGTACCATCAGATGCTGCCTTTTTTTTTTTTTTTTTTTTTTTTTTTAACCTGCTGAATGTAGTGGCAGTTGCCGGTTAAACTGCTTTCTGGTTGTAAGCAATAAAATCACGCATAAGCTGTCCTTGGTACATTCATCTAATTTAACTAATGAAAACATCTGTCATTAGGATCCTCTCTAATAGTTACAATGTTGTCAGAGTTAAATTTTCCATCTTCATCCATTTAGGGACATTATTTAAGGCTGCAAAATATACTCGTCTCTTTAGTACAAATACATTCTGATGCTTGGTCGCTGGTTGCATTTGCACCTATATGAAAAATCCAGTGAAAAGTTATGCTGGTAGAGATGCTCAATTTTAGCTAAAGATTTTTAATTTCCATCTGTTTAATGAAAGCAGAGTTGTGCCCACTGCCAGAAGAAAACTCTGTGTTTCATTTCAATATGACATTTGCTTCTAGATAAATTTTGCTATAAAAAATTTCCCCATTTTCTGTTCCTTTAACTGCATTGACAAATTTTTTTTACCTGCTTGACCATATAGGAGATATTTCATTAAATAAACTATGTCTGGGAAAATGTCAGATAAAATCATCTGGAACATATCTGAACACACCTTGGCAGAGTTATCTCCAAGCTTTCCCTCAGCCCAAGCCATGTGATGTCAGTATTCCCTGGCAATGCTGTTGGCAGACAGGACTTATTAAATTAGCCATATTACAACATTAATATTCTTTGATTGCATTGTGTTGTCTCAAGGAATGTAACCTGTGAAACATCAGTAGCTAGGTACAAAGGTAGATTTTAATTTTAGTGGAACATGGTAGTTGATAAACATACCTTTTGTGAAATCCAAAATTAAATGTTTGTTATATGATATGTGGCTGTGCTTGAGGTGGATTCTCGTTATTTTAATGCAAACTCTCCTATGTGATCCCAAGAGAGACCTTCTGGTGCTGGTAAAATCTAAGGGTTAAAACCCGAGGTCTGTGATGAAGACAAGTCAAAACATTTAAAACAATCTCAGAATTGTGTTTCTGAAAGACTGCTACTGTCATGATTATTACAGCTAGTACATATGCATTGTTTATTTATTTTAAGTTTGCCAATCTTGCAGAAGGAAAATCATACTAATTTTTCATAAGTGATGTTTGTTTCTTTCATAAATGCCACTGGATTTTCTGCTAACTCTTGGTAGCTGTTCTTAAAGCTGATACGGAGTTAAACATGGGAAGTACTGGGTGCTGCTTTGGAAAGTGCATTATTTTTAAAATGTTTGAAGCTGCCTTAATCTAAAGGTGGCGGTGGTGTTTTGTTGCTAGGTTTTTTTGGTGTTTTTTTTTTAGTCGTGAGTTTCTTGAAAGAGCTCTAGAATTGTACCAGCAGTCCTGACATGATAGCAACTGAAAATGGGTGGTCACTGGAAAAATAAGGGGTGGAAAAACCCAGCTGAAGCCAAAACCATAACAGTGCGTTAGTCTACTGTGAAAAATGACATTTTTTTCCTAACCAATGTAAGAACAATAGGAAGACATATTTCTTCTTATATTTCCACATACTTTAAACTTTTCTATGTGTTTTTAAACTGGCTAAATCTTCTTGGCAAACATCCTTAAACTATCTTTATTATCACTTTTATCATTCCAATTTTTAAGTTAGCTGTAAAAATGAACAACTCATTTTGTTAAAACCTTCTTAAGTCTTTACTAAAATTCTAGTAGGTCTTTCCTGCCTAACGAGGATGGTTTCAAAGAGCTGCAGAAAGACCTTGTGAGTTCTTCAGTGACTCAGCTTTGAGAAGCACAAAATTAAATGCAGATAAATACAATGTGATTAACAAGAGTAAAACCTTCATGTATGGAGGAGTGAGTGAAAAACATTGCCCAATCCCATTCAGTAACAAGGTAGCTCAAGGAAAATTCAGGCCAGAACATTTAAGGTCTAGAAAAACATTAGCTTAGTTTACAGCAATAGATAAAAAGGAGATCAGATATTAGTTATTAAGAAAGGAATAGAGAACAAAACAGAGGAGCCTCATGACATAACTGTATAAATCTGTGATGCATCTGCATCTTTAATACTGTGTGTGGTTCTGCCACATCAAAAAAAGATATTGCAGAATTGGAAAAGGGTCAGGAAAAGGCAACAAGGATGATCAAAAGCACGAGATGGCTTCTGGACTGTGAACAATTAAGATGGCTAAGGCACTCCAGCCTAGAGAAGGGATGGCTGGAGCTGGGAAGGCAAGTGAGAATGTGTCCCATGGATTGCACAGTACAGAGACTGATTGTTCAGTGCTTTTTATGAGCAGGAAATAGGAACAAAGTGACTAAGAAAAACATCAGAGCAAACAAGTAACTTGTTCACACCATATGTAATTAAGCTGTGCAGAGCTTCTAACCACAGGATGTTCTGGGTGCTGAAAACTTACCTCAGATTGAGACAAACTTATGGTAGGTAAATCCATTGTGACTTACTAAATACAGAGAATACATATTTATTTTTTTTCAGGGAGCCCCTGGAATACAAATTGTTGGGTACTGGGAGAAGTATCATAGGGTGCTTGTCTTGCTGCTATACACGTCTCTGGGTATTTGTTCTTGCTGATGCTACAGACAGGTTAATGGACCAGATAAACCTTTGGTTTGAAGCCAGTATGTGTATTCTTATGTCCTATGTGCTTCAAAATCCAGCTCTTAATGCTAGTGAATAGCTTAAGAATGTGAGGTATTAAACCCCTTTCTACTGAGCATTTATATACCAAACACATTTACACACTTGCTTTTTTCCTGTATATATTGATCACTGTTGTTTCGGTAGATCTAGTCAGCATATTGATGCTGCTTTTTTGTGTGTGGTATACAATAGAAGAGAATGTATTTTACCTCCTTTTAATACTGCTGAAGGAGCATGATGTCATCAGAAAGGTGCTTCTGAGCATCCAGAATATGTTTTGAGAACAGGAGTCAGGACACTTCTTTATAACATCATAAATAATAGTCAATACAAGTATGACCTGAATTTCCTTTTTTACTATAACATGCATTGTTTGACTCCAGAAGTCAGATGGAGCTAGCATTCAGACTGATATACCTGTGTATCTCAGAACTAGTCATGTGTTGGTTATACGCCTGAGACCTGGAAGGAAATAGTATCAAAAATTTTTAATGAAGTGTACTTTCAAACTATAATGGAATGTTTTAAGTTTTAGGCAACGCAATGGGAGATACTTCTAAATGAAACATATGTCTCCATATCCACCTTCAGCAGAATAGCAAGCTAGTATTTATAATGGTGAAAGATTCAGTGCTGGGAGTGTTTTGCTTCCTGGGATCTCTGACTGATGATAGCAGGTCAGTGCAGACAGTGCTAGAGACAGAAGCAGGCTGATGGAAGTGCTTCCTCAGGAACCAGATCCCTGCTCAGAGCCAGGAGCTGAGCCATCTATCATTGCTCCCCTCGATTTGTTCACCAAAATATTTTTTAACTATGGAGAGTTGGAGTAACTGTCTTGTTTTGACATTAAGTTAAAAACTAGGAAATTCTCTTCAGTTTTTATTGCACCCAGTATATTTCTATGGAAAGGTTTTGCTTTGACAAATTGTTTTCCTACTATTTCTGTGAGCAGCCCTATGTGGGAAGTACTTTAGTTCAGAACTGATTTTCCTCCTTTCTATGGGAGAAAGTGTGTACAAATCTGCACAACATTTACCAAGTCATTTTTGTTTCTCATTACTTTGCCTATTTAATATCCTTTCAGTTTTCTCTGCTGAATCATAGCCATGAAATTTAGAAATGACCATCAAGAGGTTGTCTAACTCTACCATAACTAAACCTAATTGATATTAAACATAACCATTTACAGGTCTGTTCTTTCAAAGTCCAATGTGATCTCTAATCCTCCTCAGAAATCTTTAGGAGATAAAGGTTTGTACCAGTGTGTCATATCTCTTGAGGTGGTTGATTGGCTGATTTTTGTTAAAATAATGCTTCTGAATATGAAACACTGAGTATTTCTTCTTTGATATATCAGACCAAAGGCAGATCTATCATCCAGTGACTTCAATTGTTTTGATAGTTCTGGCTGATTCTGGAGCAGGTGGGATGTTTTCTTGGATTGTGTCATTTTCTGATTCTGAAAGTATCTGTTATCAAACAAAGAAAAAAGGGTGAACAAAAAAAGTGTTGTAGTCTTTCTGTCCAAATGTTGCTCTAGGAAAAAAAATAAGTATTTAAAAGAGAAGGAAACCAAACATTAATATCACTGACGAGCTTTGCTGTTCCGTTTGGAAACCTTCAAGGCCTGGGCTTTGTAAGCTATTTGGAAACCAACGCAAACATCTCTGAAATATTTGGTTCTGGGAAATGAGAACTGCAAAACAAACAGATTTTTTAAATATATTTTTTTTTACATGTGTGTCTGTAGGAGAAAATGTCTGCACTGTGCTGCTCCTCCCCTGCTAGGGTTCAGTTTTATGTTATCTCACCCATCAGCAGCTATCATTTTATACAGTAAAAAATAACTGAGTATGTTTTACCTTTCTGCTCTAGGAAAAATGCATAAATATTCTTCTCAGCATTCTTGGCTAAATCAAGATCATGAGGCATATACGTCATATACCATATGGGTCATCATCTCACACAGATTCAGCATAATTCCAGGGAAAATATTTCTTTGTCATTTGAAATTGTCAGTCTGTTGAATACCAAGCCTTTCTAAACATAGAATTATGGGCTTTTTTTGTTGGTGGTATTTGTTGTTGGTTGTGTTTTTCATGATGGCTATGTGTTTAACTTCCTATCCACTCTGCCCACTCCCTCCTTCGTCTACTATAGGTCTGAGCACTAGTTTTTAGACCTGAACTTGCCTTAGTGAATACTGAATAAAGGGCTTAGGCCATCACTTCTCTGGCCTCAAACACAGATGACAATTGCAAAACTATCTGTGATGATCTGTTTTCATAAAACCTTCATATGCACACTATGATTCTTGGCCAAAATATGACAGCTGATAAGCAGATATTGTGGAAATTCTTGAGAAACTTTGTGGCTCACATGAGGTGCTTCCAGCATTTTTCATTCCTTTAATTTTCCAATTTCTCTGAAAGTTTCAAATATCCAACTGGGAAGTCCAAAATGCCCATTTGACTTTTGCAACAAAATGCACATTTACATACTAACTGTTCAATTAAAAAAAAAAAAAAAAAAACAAACCCAAAACTGAAATAAGGCTGAAATAAGGTTTTATCAATAATTTAGAGAACAGTATGAATGATAAAAACTGTTTTGATATGTGTGAATACTTAGTTTAAGGGAAAAGGGCAAAATTCACTGAATAAATTGTTTGCCCACTCCTAGTTCCATATTGAATTTTGGCTTTTTTGTTTGTTTGTTTTGTGGTGTTTTTTTTTTTTTTTTGTTTTGTAGAATGTACCTTATACTTTTTAAAGTTTCACTAGTGGAAAATAACAATAAACAATAAAAGCTTCCTTAAGATACTTTTATATTTTGTAGATTCTCAACAGTCACCTGATAGTTTCAGTACTCTTGATTTTCAGAAAAACTTAAAATTTTGTTAGCAGCCTGATTTTCAGTGCATGGACATTTAATGTTTTATGAAAATCAGACTTCTTAATGAGTCACAAATTCGGTTCCCCAAAGCACAATAATTTTTAAAGAGATTTTTGCCTTTTCTGTGGAACATAAATTTTGCTTTTGATATCCCAGCATGTATTTTGCAGAATAGTCAGAAGTATTTGTTTTGAGACCTTTAAAGGAAACATTATCTTTTAAATTTTCTCTTCACGTTTATGCTTTTTATAGTACGTCTTGCAGCAGTTATGAAATTCCAGACTTATGGATCTTTTGTTTGTTTATAACCCATGTTTTAAAGGGGTCTAAGTGTAGTTTCGCACAACATAATTGCACTTCTGCATAATTAGGGCATAGACAGGAAATCACCTGGGTATGTGAAATATCTTTGACAGTCATATTTACCTCTGCTTTTCAAAGACTTCTCTTCAGCCCAAGCCCGTATTAAAGAAGCAGATAGTCTCCTTCCTAAAAAAATTTAAAGGAAGCATCTTAAGTAACACAATAACAGTACAATTCTTGTAATCTCTATAATTTCTTGCCTGCTTATATAACTTTACATCCCTGCACTGAAGCTTTGGAGATTTTCATACACGAACATTTTGACGGAACTTAGAATAGCTGAGGCTTTGGCTATTATCCAAATTTTCATTTTAATACAAATGTATTGCTCTCTGAAGAATGGTATTTTGAAAATGGATTTCTGAAACTTGATCCCTAGACCAGCCAGTTTGTTTTTCCGTTGCTCACTGAAGTCCATAGGCTTACTAATCAAGCCTGAAGTTAAATACACTTTCAAGTTCTTAAATACCTAAATGAGAATTTCAAACTCTATCTCCTTTGATTATTGCCAGTGAGAAAATAATGGCCGTGTCTTAGGTAGTGACTGACTACTGAAGGGAAAATTAACCCAAGTGATATTATATTGACACTGTAGCGCTCATAAAATGGTATTAAGATTCTCAGAACATGGCAGTACGTTGTAATAATGGGAGCTCAGCATGTTGCAAGGGATGGGTAAAACCGTGGTCAAGCAGAGAAAGAATTAATTGGCAAACTGTGTCAAATTCTGTGTGCTCTTTGAATTGTTTACATTACTTTTCCTTCTTTAAGGTTTTCCTAAGGACTTTCCTAAGGAAAACCACAATCAAGCATTAGCAATTCAATATAGTTCTGGTTATTTAGGAAGTACTAAAAAAGAAAACAAAGAACCTTTAAATCCTGTGGGTTTGTTGCTGTTATTACCTAGCCAAACAGGCAGTGTGGAGCTAGGGTGAAGTCAGCAAAGGGGTGTAAAATCCTGGGAAAGTGTTAATAATGCAACAGAAAAACAGTATGTGACCAACTACAAATATACAGCTGGAAACATCAGCTCTGTAACTTCAGAATTTTGTACAACACTGTGTTTCAAATTACTTATTGAGGTTCAGTAGAGTTTGCTGTATGTGGGCAAAATATGATTTATAGCCACAGAATATTTTTAATAATAATTCTTTGGTCTATAACACTGTAATTGGATGTCTTCAATTTTCAAAGTGTTCTATCTGCCCATGACAGACTTCTCTGTTTTTTATTGTCAGACAAAACCCACATGCATCCATAATGTTATTGCTTGCCCTCTGGCATTGTTCATATTTAAAATTCAAAAGGAATTATGTGACATTGCAAGATGGCTGACAGTGCTGCACAGAGGGTAGTATTACTGGCGAGGTAACTTTCCTCCCAGTAATTTTAATATACCAACAAATTAAAACTCTGCTTCAATATGAACTAGAGAACGCCCTAAAATGTAGACAAGTCATGCAGGGTAAAATTGGGCAAGAAACATCTTTTTTTATATTTGACTGGACATGTCTTTCTGGGTTGGTAACAGAGCTTTGCTTGCATGGGCTTAGGTAAATCCTTTGGACTGATTCCGTAACATTAACGTGAATAAATTAAAAATGTAAACCGAATGACATTACCTATCCCGATATTTGTTAGAGATACTCTCAAACCTTCACCTTAAAATCATAGATGAATTTAGAAGAATTTATTCCCACTAAATACAATGTGTTTTCAAATGGCACACGTACAATCCTCAGGTATGGTCTGGCAGTGGCGGGGCCGGGGGCAGTAATGGCTCCCAGCTGCGTCCTGCTGGGCTCCTTAGCTCTCACTGACCTCGGGGGCTCAGAATCAGAAATGATTCTTTTCTATATTGTACAAGTTTGCAATATTAAATTGTGACATGTCACCCCACGGTGCAGGGGCAGGGACACAGAAACCAAAAGCCCCAGCCTCTTCCATGTCGCCCAACTCTATTAAACTCTGAAGTTTTTGGGAACAGAATAGGCTTTTTGTTTCTGTTTATACACATGTATGTGCCACCCTTTAAAAGTGTTTTTACAATGTGTGGAGTGAATGCCCTAGTGTCTGTGTCTGTCTTTAAAATAACAAAAAACAGGTGTCATGAGTTAAGAGAGGAAACTTGAAGGATCCTATTGCAAATGATATACAGCAATAAATTAGAAAGAACTTAGTCCAGACAAAAGACAAAGAATAGTATACTGAGTGGGTTTGATGCCAAATTATAGCAGAGGCAACTAATAAAGTATTTGCTTAGGGTCAATTTCACAACAATGCAGTTAATAAAAGGAATTAAAGTACGTAGTATGCATATAACTCTGGACTGAATGCTCTAGACTTTGCATCCTTTCTCATTCATATGTGAGAAAAGATACTACTCATTGTTTCAGCAGGCAGTGAGATTTGTGTAAGCATACTTAAATAGTAATTTCCTTAGTTTTAATCCGTTTATCTTCTACAGAAATGCAACCATGTATCAGTATCTCATAGTTACAAAAGAGATTCCTCTGATCATGATATCAAATCTCATAGAATTCATTATTTTCTAAGGAGAGAAATCCTCCTTAAATGCTAATGGAGGACCGTTTAAAATGCACAAAGTTAGTGAAAAATATGTGCCTCTGTGACCTACTTGCATTGTAAACACAAGATGTTTTCATGCTGAAGTGCTACCTTTGTCAATGGGACATCTTGCCAAGCTGCAGGGATGGTCCTTTTGCCAGCTCCCTGGGAAAACACTTGAAGCCTGGATCCAAAGTGGCTATTAGGTCTTTGCTGATGCGTGTTGCTCTATTTTCTTTTAACGTTTTGTGGTTTTATTTTACAAAAAACTCTGTTCTGAAGCTATGCTTATTTGTGTAAATGTCTGAGCCATTGGTTTTGCTTTTGCTGTAAAGAAGAAAAAGTACCCCCTTCACACACCGAGGTGTTAAAAGAAGGGTAAGCGCTTCGTTTAAAGGAATGGTTCCCAAAGTAGCTGTTCAGAGGGATTTGAAAATAATGAGGGACAATTTTTTTGTTGTCTAACATATGTTGGCTAATTCTATCATCAGGATATTCACCTTTTAAAACAATTTTCAAGAACATAGCTGATGTATATATTTTCCAAGTTGGAAGCATTTTCATTCTCATCCAGTCCCACTTTTTTCTATAAAAGGCTGCAATCTTACAAAAGTAAGAGGTCCAGAAGGGTATTTCATACAAAATATCATAAAAGCTCTGACCTGGGAACTCAGACCCCTCCAATTTTACTGGTCAATGTGTTTTTGTGATACAAATTGTGATACGAACGTTGTGGATGCAAATTACAGGATGCATATCAAGTTCTCAAGCTAGGAGCGACATAGGGATCCTCAGCCAAATCTGCTGCTGTCATTGAAAAAGCAGGCATACTTTGCAGATGTTAATATCTTCCATGAGATATTTTGGGAACACTTATAGCCCCATCCTTTCAGTTCCAGTTTGTGTGCCTCACCATGGCAGGGCTGCTAATGGCCTTTACTGCCTGGTTATATTTGCACAGAAGACGTGGCTTTTTCTGGCTGCCACACAGACAGCAGAATACATTGGAAATCCTGCTCTTTCTGTGCCATACTTAATAATGGAAAATCATATAAATTGGAACAAGCTTATTTAAATCCTTCAGTCATGTATCATGTTTCTCAGGAACTGGCCAGAAATAGCTAAATAAATTACACCAGAGTCTTCAAAGGAGAAGTGTTTTTCTACCGGTTGAATTGGGTCAGTATCTTACATAGCTAAACAAATAACAGGTGTGAGCTTCAATGAGAAACACACAGTTCAAAAGTTTGACTCTGATTCACACACCAGTGGCCAGGCTGAAATTCCGGGCTTGAACTTATTATACCCGTGTAAGGAGTTTCCTGGTCTCGGCTTCACAGACAGGAGCACTGGGGAGAAGGCGGCTCTGCAGGCGAGGAATGTGCAAGGATTAGACGGAATACTTTAATGTAAACCAGATTTCTCATGACTGGGGGGATGGGGCTTTGCAAGAAACGCAGTATTACCAGTCACCAACTGCTTTAGTATCCAGCAGCACTGTAGTAAGTTGAGAAACACTGAGCCTAAGCGGCTCTTGCAGCGTTGCTTCCCAGGAATGGGCCTGGAGGAAGCCAGGGGAGCCCCTGGCAGTGGGGAGGGAAGCAAGGGATGCCTACAGCAACAATAAAAGCATCAATTCATCATCATCCCGCCTTTCACGCTTCCCACTTGTGTCCCAACAGCCACCAGATATTCCCAGCACCTAATTTATCAGGGCTAAAAGAAAAAAAAGCCAATAGAAGAAGAGAGAAAAGTCTCGGGACTTCTGCTTGTGCCCTGCCGTCAGGGCTGCTGCCACCGAGCAAAGCTCCCCGGCATGGTGCTGGCAGCAGCAATACCTGCATGGGGTCATTTGCTTGAAAAAAAATACATGTTTTTAGTGCTTGTTTACATTAACTTTCTGGCAAACTTAGTTTGTGCTATCTGTGTTAACATCAGCATATTTTTAGGAGACAATATTTCACCTATCTTAAGGCTTTTTATTACTCCCTATCTCTAGTTTCTGAATACATTCCCTACGTGATGGATTGGCAGGAGATTTCTGTGGAGTTTCTGACTCTATTATCCAGCAATGAACTCTCATAGAAAGTAAATTTGGAATTCATGATGGTGACTATCATATCAGGATTTGACTCTGTGAGCTATGATTCTTCAGATCACATTTCTTATGTTATAAATAAAAAACTTACCAGGGGAAATAAAAGGTTTATAGGAATAAATTTGCTTAGACTATATGGAATCAATAACTGGAAATAAACAATATAGTGAAACTGTAAGCTGCTCACAAACAAGGTACCACAAAGTGAAATAGATTATTTATTATTATTTTGATGAAAATATATCTAATCGGAGTCTTAATGAGTACCTGAATTATGTAACTCATTCAAATGAGATCCAATAAAATCTTAATTACACATTACATCACCACCTATTTCATATGCTATATATCTTTACCAGGAAACTATATAAATATTTGAAAGGGTTAAAAACAAAGAAAAAACCCTTTTCATTTCAAAATAGGTAGCTGTAAGCTCGCCTCTTGCAAATATTCATTCATATTAACTTTCGTTAAGAAATGTCATTGGTTTTAAATAATTGTGGTAAGTGGTCAAAATTGATCAGGTTTGTGCTATCCATTGGCAAACCTGGGCCCTAAAGAGCCAAGTTAAGAAGCAGAGAATTTAGTCTTTAATAATAAGTTTTAGATTCCTCTAAACCAACTTCAGATCACTTTTGTTCAGGTAAATACAAAATTCCAATCGTTATATTTTCTTTTATCATAAAAGGAACTTTATAAAATATATAGGTAGGGTTTAGAGTTAAAAACTACAAAATAGTACAGAAAAAGACATCAAAAAAGTCTGAAGCATGATAAATTGTAGAACACCTTTGAAATATCTAAAACATAATGGATGCTCCAGCTTCTTTCCAGGCTCTCAGTCTCTCACTGCTTGAAAAGAGCTCAGTGAATAATCTGATCAGGTATTCTATTCTATCTCACTTCCTTGCTTTGCTGGCTCGAAAGGGTGGCACCAAGGGAGCAGTCATGCCAAGCCAGGCTGGGGGCAGAGGAATGCCGCTGAATGTAGGCATGGGATCTTGCTTAGCGCTATCGGAACTGTTAGAACCGACTTGTAAGGTATTGACTAATGTCAGCGTAAAACTGTGGGGCAGCACACGAGGTGTTCTTAAGCATGGAAAGTGGCTAAAGAGCTGCTTAGATTAACAGCAGCTAGAGTCTGAAATGATCTGCTCTGCAATAGCAAATATGACTAGAGCTTTTGCATTTCTGAGAATTTCTGGCAGCGCTTCTCTGAATAGGTATGGTATATACAACATGTTCTTTGTGTATATCTCTGTCATAGTTAATGAGATTTAATATATGCACACCGAGTAGCTACACATGTATCTGTAGGTACAGAAAGAATTGCACCGCATTGCAAACATCCCCTAATGTTACCCATCTTTCTTTTGCAGCTGCATGATCAGGCTACACAGTATGGATAGCAGAGAGAAACATGCCTTTGTTTTTACTCTGACGAAAGAAACGCCTTTGTTCTTACTCTGAGTTTGTGTGTTCGCTCTTAGTTTGTACGTTCATTGTAATGCGTCACCCTAACACTTGCAGAGTAAAAAGTTAAGTAATTTTACATTTTTAAGAAGTTTTCTTTATGAACATGGAGCAATAGAGCTTAATACATGGATGTATGGCAAGAAGGTGTGATTTAAAGGCCCAGTTTACTGTTGCATCAGTTCTAGCCCAGCGTTGCATTGCTATAGTTCCTCGATTATGGTAGGCTAGAGAATATGTCCATTTAAAATTTAATATTTATTTTTAACTGTTTATTCTGAATCTAATTGTTCTGAACTTACAGACAAATTGGAGTTCAGTCTTCTGAAAATGAACAGATTCTGTCCCATTGATTTTGTTTGCTTTGCTGGGGCAATTGGACCTCTAACATCAATTTCTGACAAAGAAGTACCAAGCTGAATAATGGATGTTGATACCTACAGCTTTGGCTGAACTTTTGGCCTTGCTGGTAGAAATCTCTCACAGTTAGGAACCTTTTTTGCTTCCCATATACATGGATATGCTAGATACTCCAAACACTGAATCAAAACAGGCTTTTTAGAACTGGTCAGGAGGAGTACTGAATTCTTGCCACACTCAGAATGTGGAGACCTGAAGTGGGTGACATGAGTCTAAAAGAGATCCACGTGCCAGAGGGTATGATAAATGTAGATATCTATAGTTTTTTAGAAGAGCTGTGTCTTTTTTTAAAAAAAAAAACAAACCAACAAGTGATGCCATCATAGAAAAAGGTGCTGCTACCACATTTTATGTAAATTCCTACTGGTTATAATCTTCATTCTTGAGAACAGAACATTTGTATTAAGTTCTCCTCCCTACTGCAGCAATGAAGCGTGTCTCCACATGAAAACCTCCTGAAGCTTTGTTATTGTGCAGAAATTAATGCAAATAGTGTAAGAAGGAGGACACTGCTGAAGTGCATTTTGCTGGGAGGCAATTTGCAGGGTGCCACAACAGCTTATTGCTATCAAGCCCTAGATCAGGGGTCCTCAAACTATGGCCCAGTGGCTGGATACGGCCCCCCAGGGTCCTCAATCTGCCCCCCCGGTATTTACAGACCCCCCCCCCCGCCCCACCCCCACCCCGCCGGGGTTGGGGGAGGAAACCAAGCAGCCGCAGATGACCTCCTGCCACTTCATCCGTGCGCCGGCCCCCTTGTTTAAAAAGTTTGAGGACCCCTGCCATAGATGTTCTTTATGGTAGATGTCACTGGGTACAAAGAAAGATATTTATGACATAGTTGGAAACTCAGGCTTCACATTTCATGGAATACAGTAACCACAAGGCTACTAAGCCATACTTCTTTTAGTCTCATAAATGTGTGTAGGGTTTTTTTTTTGTTAAAAGTGGATTGGTTTCCATAGGAGGTGGACTAACTGCCCCTTTCTCCCGATACATACAGAGAGGGAGTATTGATTGTGATGCTAGTGGAAGATACAGTGAACTTTGCATATAGACAGAGCAGAGCATATGTGGTTCTCTGCTGGTGTGTGAAATCTTGAACATTATGCAGTAAGTAAGAAATTACACAGCCTGGGCTGGTAATGGTGTTATAGGGAACTTTCAGTTTGAATTTTCTGAACATTGGAAGGCTTTCAGGTAAAAAAGCTTTAGCATGAAAAGTTTAGCTTAGATTGGGACTTTAAGCCAGGTAAAATCAGTAGAGGTTGATAGCCCTCTTCCTTTCCCCCACCAAGGCAGGGTGAGATCAGCTGCAGCTATTAGGAGGTTCACCTGGAGGGAAAGGGCTCAGGTTTTTCTTTAAAAAGCTGAGGGATCAAGTGGTGGTGTTTTTGTGGAGGTCTGATCACAAGGAGAGGAGCTTCTGTAGGTAAGTTGGTCAAGGAGTTATTTCTTGAGAAATAAAAATGTCTGTCCTTACTTTCTAATGTAGTGATGTGCATGCATTTTTTTTTCCTTATATACATGTTTCTATATGTGTATTTAGGAGAGTGTTACAGGGATAGATAATTGGGTGCTGTGTAATGGAGAGCAATTCAAAGTGAATTTTCTTGGCTGTAGAGCTTGAGATACTTGTACTTCAGTACGCGCACTTGAGCTACTGAAGAGGGATAGACAGCAGGATCTGATACCTTACTCTACTTCCCCCCACCCCAAATGTAGACCTAATACAGAAAACAAAAGCGGAGTGGTGTTTTCCTGAGGTAAGATGGTTGGTTGTGCTGTTGACGGCAATTATGGTGGAACCATGCCTGCTCTGTTATAGAAAAATGTTCAGTTATCTGTATCGTAAAAGTCTTGTGACTGCTGGCACAATGCATGGTTTCTTCCTCAAAATCTTATCCTTTAAACTGTGGTTGAAATTGGACCATTGGGGATGATGTAAATGAGGCTTTTTATTTTTAAAGCAGAAGGGAAAAATTACTTAACGCAGTTACAGTAAACAAGCTTGCAATGCTCTATAATGAGCAAGTTTAATTGTACCTGAGTTCCCACTACTCATACATGCTATTGTTTAGAAAATGCTATTAATTGAAATCATTAAATGGCAGCTGATTGTTGAGTTTTTAATCTTAAAACAATCAGATAAGTTTGTGGGAAAGGACATAGTTAAAAATCTGAAGGGTAGATTTGGTAGCTAATTCATTAAAGGTTTGTTTGTGGCTGGTTCAGGTCAAAGGTTTTAAGTCAAAATTCATTAAATAGTGTAACTTGGAGTATTTGAGCTGAGCTCTTTCTCTGTTTCCTCTGCGTCACATAGCAGGGTTAGCTGCAATGAGGTGTCGAAAAGCAATGAGCTTCGTTTGGAAGCGCAGGGTGACTGCTGGGTTGCAGGACCCCTGGGTCGGGGTGCCCTCGCCGTGCCAGCGGGTGGGCTGCGAACACGCCGGTGGTTGTGATGGGAGTTGTAAAGAAGAAAATCTGTCTGTGCTTTGGTGGAGCAGGCTTACGTGACACAGAGCAAATGGACTTTTTATATTCTGTATAAGTAGAGAAACTTAATGCTCCATGAAACCAGATAAATCTCAAACTTGTGAACGTAACTGAGCCGGTGGCTGTGGTTTAATACACGACGCTGTCAGCTAAGACCTGTTCTTCTGCAGTAGAAAAGCAGTGCTCAGCACTACAGGGAAACTGCTGTTCCTGGCTAACCTTTTAATGAAGTCTCTATTTCCCTTGTTTCCCAGTGTTCAAAAGATGATTATTCCTGTCTTGTGCTTGATTTCTGGGAGCCTACCCAAATCTAGCCAGACATTGGAAAGTGTCTGGGATTATCAGTTCAGGAATAGGGTCCAGCTCAGTGTGCTTGATAACCAGATGAGCCCAGTTAGCTATGGAACTACAGCCAGCTGGGGTTTTCCGCTGCCATCAGGAAAAGGAGGATCTGACTCTGAAGCTCCCTGAGTCACCCGTCTGGAAAACAGGGTTAAAAAGGGTGGCTGAAGAATGAATATTGAAATTATTTTGAAGGTTAAACCTGGGAAGATGATGATTTGTTATCTGGATGGCAATCATCACCATCCTGTTGTTAGCACAGCAGCTTTTTATGGCATTACCTTGTACAGCTGGGGCTTGCGATGGTGGTTTCTTTCCCTTTGCTTTTAAGCTGCGTAAGTGTTCTTGCTATATTGCACCTCTGGCACTGCCAGATGTGTCAGGATCATTATGACTTTTTGCTGACTCCTCTGTAATACAAATAGAAATACAATAGAGCAGATATTGAAATGGAACCAGTAATGGAGACTATAGCACACTGTTGCTCCTGTGGTTTGAGGTTAGCTTGTCCCTGGGAGGTGAAGGAGTTCCTGGAAAGAACATAAAATACGAATTATGTAGCAGATATTTGTGCAAGGGAAAAACCTGGTATTTTCAGAAAGTTTATCTGAACTTTTGGAGTTTAAGTGAAGTTTTTATGTCCAGCTCATAGTCTGTCAATTTTAAGCCAGAAAAAACACACTTCCTCCTTTTTTCAGTGTAATGAAGATATTCTCCTCTCTTTAAGTACAACTGTACTGTCAAATGGAGGATTGTTCAAGTAATCACCAACATAATTAAGGAAAGCTTTTTGCTTTGTCTTCAGTTGAAATGCAATCCTTATTTCTAATGCCCTTTGCAGCAGAGCAGTTAACTTAAAGGAAAGGGAGGAAAAAAAAAAAAGCCTCGGCCTTTAATGAACAAGAGCCAAGAGAAACTGATAGGTTATATTTTTATAATTATCTCAAAGGCAGCTTCAGCTTTCCATTTTTAGCAAATAAAAACCAGGTTCTGAGACTTAGAAAATGTTTTGTATGAAACTGATCTTTTCTTTCCCTTCTCAACCCCTTTTTTATTCCTCCTTGGGGAGTTGCGGATTCCCATGCTCTAGAACATCTTATTTACTAAGAGAAGTTAAACTGAGTAGCTGGAGAAAACTGCTTCAGCATTATACTGGCGTGACTTGCAGAGGTGGGAAATGAGCAGACATGCTCTGAAGACTTTGATTCCCTCCACTAGGGATTTCTAGTACATTTTAGGGGAGGTTTCACAGCTTTAGCATACTATGATTGATTTATTTCTAGACACTGTCAGCTATGGTTTTCTGCATGTAAGATATTTGAGACTTGTACTTGGAGCTGTTGATGAATTAATGGGACTAGAAGTTTAAAAGAAAACAGGCCATTTTTGAGAGGAGGATATTGCTAATGAAAGAATGACTTTCCATTTTTACATCCCTTGGAAAAAAAAAAAAAGTTAAAAAAATGTTGTAATAGAAACCAGGACTGTGCTTGGAAACGTGTGTGACTGGAGCTGTAAAACTTTTCCGGGGTTGTGCTCAAGGAGGTGAGCAGTTTATAAGCTAGGAAAAAAGCACAGACCATGAGACAGCCCTATAGGCTGCCTGGGACTGTTAGTAGCTGGGAGTAGGGCCCCCAGTGTCCCCTCTGTTGGGTGTGTGATCTGTGCAGGGCTGCATCCATGCGAAGTAGAATAGCCACTCTCCAAAGGCTTAGTGATATCAGACAAGCAATTTTATCCAACAGCAAGGTATGTAAAAGCATGCCTGCCTTTAAGCCTATGGATTTCCAGCGGTGCCATTTGTAAGCATACACCTGTTTTTTAAAAAAAAAGTTCAGCTCAATTGTCGTTTCTGCTTCTTTCATGACAACTTTGACCTACAACTTTTTTCAACAGGCTGATAAACTGTTGGCTTAAGCAGATGAGGTGTTGAAGGAAGTGTCTTACGTATATTTGTACAGAAAATGGATGGCTATTTTTACAAAATTGAAAAGCAGCTACCCTTATTACACTTGTTGTAGTATCCTGAATCAGGATAGCTTACCATAAATTTCCATTGCCTTCTTTCTGTACCAGGTAAACCCAGATTCTCCTTCATCCTGGCTGTGCTTTTTTATTTCAGCTCTCAATAATCTTTGTTCTAGGAGTGCAGGGTAGGTGGGAAGTACTGGTTGGTTGTGGTAGCGTTGCAACCTGATTGTATTCAGAATTATATTGCATTTTATTTGGAAGAGCCACCACTTGAGCAAACCAGACATTTTTAATGAATTTCAGTGTGAAAATTATAGTCGATACGTATGCTGAAAATCCTCCTTTTGAAGAATGAGGGCTAAATTTTTACTTTGGCTAGAACAAATGGCAAAAAAAGACATCTTTCAGAATTTATACAGATTTTAAAATTAAACTATATTAAAATAATTTTGGGTTTCTGTATAATTTTGATACAATTTTAACTAATTACAAGTTGAAAAGCATACTTGTTAAAATTTGGAAATCTTGCCTTATGTTTAGCCAGAAGACATAAAGAATAACTTTTGGTCCAAACCATTTTTTTAATTGAGTCTAGATTAAAACATGTTCTGTATTTTTGCTCTTCTGCCTTTTTACCTGCTGTGTTCAAAGTTATGCAGAGGAGCATATTAACAATAGTTGTTTTCTTTTTTGTTTTCTTAGCTCACTCTTGAGCCACTGTTACCAATACTCCATTTGCTTCTAAAGCAACAAATGGACATGGGTTTGTTGAAATCAAGATAATTTTGTTTTGACAATTTCTGTGAAAATGAGCACAAATGTATTTTTTTAATTCTATTATAATATTTGGCTTATGTTTTCAACAAACATTTTAATGAAATTGCATGTAAAATGAAGATTTTGAAATAATGAATGTTTTCAGTTATTAGATTTTTTTTTTTCTATTTTGAAGATAATAATATGTTTTTCTGTGGTTGTAAACTGAATTTTTTCACCTTAGGGATAAACCAGGGAGTTGAAGTCCCTTGACAAAAGGGAAGCAGTCTTTTATGTAATCTTTATGGAGATCAGATGCAGTCAGAAGGTCAGATTTTACACACATACAGCCAAACCTTCAGCACAACTTAGCATGTCAAAGGATGCTGGAGTCTTCCTCCAAAATGAAATACCAGGTTAGCAGAAAAGCTGAGATCTCATCAGAAACTTGATGATTCTAAAAGCACTGGTTTCTCTGCCTGTCAGTAAATGTAATTTACAATGTGCTATCTGAAAAAAGATTTCACCTTCTCTAGCAAGGTCCGAAACATCCAATTTTTTCCATATAATATACCATCAGAGGTGTACATCACTGGTACTTGTCAATACCATCCTACTGTAGCTGTCTCTGGGGAGCACACACGATCAGCATTGGGGGAATGAACGCTTGACCTGTGTATCGCTGCCTCTCTCTGACTGGGCCACCGCATTTGCTGCTGCTGCTGCTGAGCTCTAGTGCTGAACTTTTCCAGACCCACTTGTTGAAATTAATTTCCTTTTTGTGGTGTTTCAAACCGAGTAGGTATCTCGGAATGTAACTCCTTGAGGAGTATGTGTTAGTAATGTTACCTAGGTGAGAATTTGAACTACAGGTTATGTGTTGGTGTTGGGTGCTCAACCACCTTCATCCTGCTGTATTGGATTTTTCTTACTGTTCTTGATCTAAATAACTATATCGTTGCAGGCAAATATGTTTACGTGAATTCTTTCCATCTTAAATTCCTGTATCTGCTCTGAAACAATGCCTCCGTAACAAATAAAGGAACCGTGGAACATATGGTTAACTGTTTGTCGCATGTAATGTTTTTGGAACTGCAGATGCAGTACCAGGCAGGAGAGAGTGAAATGGCAGTATGCGTGCTGTAGCTCAATCTTGGAAACAGTTGGGATCAATGTAGCAAGCATATTAGAGAAGTGGTCAAACTACTGTAGAAAATAACTACATGTTTAGGTTATAAGGTTCCAAAGAATAGCCCTTTGGCAAGAGAACGAGTCTTAAAATATGTAAATCCTCTTCTGAGGTGTCGAAGTGTGTCAGTATGAATGCTGACTCTGAAGATTTAGGATCTTTAGTAACTCTTCCCATGAGTGCCTATGATTTTATTTTTTTTAATAACAGTTAAAGCCAGCTTTGATGTATGCATTGTTAATGACTAAAGAATAGAAGAGATAAACAGATCTTCACAAAACAGGGAAAATGTTCTTAAATCAGGTAGTGTGGTGCATTATCTTCTTTGTAGTAGTAATTGTAGAAATTAATTTAAGCAGCTTATTGTGCTTCTATTGTTATGCCTGCAAGTGCGTGGGGAAGAATGTCACACGTTGTGATCTAGTAAATGGGAAGTGTTGAAGAAGGATTTGCAAGGAATGACTCATGAGGGACTGGAAGCCTACCTTCACTTGGAGCACACATGCTGCAGTGCACTTTCTATTCTTCAACATACGTGTGCAGCTCTTCCTAAAGTCAGAGGCATTATTTGGCTCAAGATGTTTTGGCAGGATGATTTTAACCTCAGAAAAGTTCTGGACTTGGCTTGCAAGGATGAAGGAAACCAGAAGATAGAAAGGTTTCAGAAAATGGTTAGGGCTTCTTATGTTCTTAATCTGCTGAATGGTGCATATGGTGACTAATGCTTTTGATTTTCGTTTTTCCCTTTTCTCCCTGTTCCTTATAATATGACAGACAAGCAGAGGGAAAAGAATATTTCTAAAAAATAACTGTCATACTATATAATTTTAGACACTGCTTGAAAATTATTCTGGCTGAAAATTTTAGAATTGCTTTTACAAACTTTTATTTCCTAAACTGTGCATTTAACAAATAACATTTGAAGCAAAGAACACTGTGGAAAGCAATCACTTTGGAGTAGGTAGAAGACAAAAAATATCTAAAGTATTTTCAGGCTAAATGCTGTATTGATGGATGCAAATATTTATATTTTTTTTAACTTAAGAAGTGGGGTTGTATCACAGTATTTTAAATATTTGGCTGTGATGAACTATTGCTTTAACATATGGCACCTAATAGTTAAATTAAAAAAAAAAAAAAGGAAGTATTCCCCCCTCCCCAGTTGTTTTGAAGGATGCTTTGGAGAAAAAAATCATTGTGATACCATTTAGATACCAAGTCATGTCTAAATGCAACCTGATGAACATGTCTCAAGAGTATGTGCAGCTTATTAGTAGTAATGGTTAGAAATCTGTTTCTTTCAACCCACCAAACATAACCTCTCCTGTTCCCCACCTTAACATTTGACATGGCACCTCCTACCATAGGTTAGAAATTATCTATTAACAAAGATATGTCCTCTCAGCTCTGCAAATTATTTTTTTCTCCTCTTATTTCTTAATTGTCTTAATTTACAGTAATTTAAAATTTATGAACTTCAGTTTTCTGTGTTTCCTTTCATTGCTATGTCCCTCTAAGGCTTTGGCAGAACTTGATGTAGAACTGGGTATGCTGCTGAGCACGTAATATATGTGGACTGCAAAAAAAGGAAAGGAAAATGTAAATACAGCTATAACTCACTGAGGCTTAGGCATCTTGTAAAGAAGAGTTGCAGCAAGGTTAAAGGAGAGATTGCTGATATCTCAGGGTCTTTTAACCTGGTCTTGTCCTGTTTCTCCTAGTCTCTGTGTTCCAACTAGCTAGACTGTCAACCTAGCTGAAACGTACTTTATTGTAAAACAAAACCACAACCACCAGAGTTAATTTCTTTGTCGATGTTGCCTACCCAAGGGTGGTGGCACCAAAAGTAATTTATGATATATGTTAGCTTTTTAGCTACATGGTGGGTCCAGGAGATCATTCTGGAGAGAAGCTATTGAAATATCTGTGATGTGTCAAGGATGCACTAAAAGGGGTGAAAGTATATGAAGACATGTGACAAAATTGCAATATGTGAACCTGAATTCCTTCTTTGGCTTACAGATGACTCCAAGCTGACATGAGTTTCATGACAAAGGCTTCCAAGAAGAAACCAGTTCTAAAAGAAACAGCTCAAATTCTAGAGAAACTAAAGGACAAATAGATCTAAAGGAAAAAGAATGGTCCCAACATAAGGGTTTAATGAATTTTCAAAATACTTTCTTACCTTCTCCATGCCCATTAACTGTCATGTATTGTAAATAGGAGCTGTTTGACTGCCGAGCATTTTCAAAACCTGTCCAGTTCAGTTTAGGTGCTCCAATAAAGTCCCCCTGAAATCCACTTCCATCAGTGGAACCGGAAGTTACTACCCTTATCTTACAAATGGGAGAAGATATCCCACTCAAAGGAGTAAGCACTGTCATGATTCTTGTTATTCGTGTGTCAGTAGGTTTGCATGTGAGAAAGTCTAGGCAGAATTTGATTCGGTCTTTGTTTACAAAGAAATATTAGAATTATGAAAAACGTATAGTCATGTGTATCTGTGAGCTTTCTGAAAAACACACCATCTTCTTTCTCACATATTAGAAGAACAATGTAAATGTGCTCAAATGTTTACATTTTAAATTACCACCTCTCACCATGAGAACAGTGTGAGAAAAGAATGGTTATTTCAACTAATTTAATAGTAATAATAATATTTGCCACCTTTAAGGAAACTATAGGATTTCACATTTTTAAGGCTGAGCTCAGAAGTACTTGTTCTGCACAGTACTTCATATGTACTCCAGGTGAGACAGACCTGCTGGATGGAGATTTAGGTTATGTTTGCATTTTGCAGAATTGAAGGCCTGAGCTGTAGCTGATTTCTCAAAAATATCATGAGCTGATTGCTTTACTGTTCTAGCTCTACCAAATGGTCCACTGCTATTTCAAAAGAAACAATTTATTATATTTTATGACAGTATTGCAATAGAATTTTTTTTCTGAATGGCAGTTCTTAAACCTGACTTAGGGGAGTTTCAGTGGGGTTTCAGTTTTTCTTGTTTTCTCTTTCCCTCTGTGCTTTGAAATAGAATTATTTCAAATACTTTATTTGATTGTTCAAATTCTAGGATACTAGGTTGTGCAAATGGAATTTTAAAAGCTTAAAAATTATTGGGCTTTTTCTTTTCAAATCACACATACAAACCCCAAAGTGTGTCTGAAATCTCAGTTTTCTCTGGGCTGGCAGCTATCTTCAAGGCAGCTTCTGCAGTAGCTCCATTATCTTTGCAAACCATAGTTTCAGATCACCTGCCTGCAAACTTCCTGCCACACTGTTGTAATACTAAGCAGAGCATAGAAGAACCATAACATTGCTGATTTAACAGTAAAGAACATACAAACGGAGGACAAGTATCTCGGGGTACGTGTAACTCGCTCAAAGCAGTGAGTTACTGCTCCGACGGAAGCCCTGTGTTGTTACTAGAGTTGATGAGTGCTATCAGAAGGCAGGCTTGTCCACAGCTTGGAGTATCATGCCAAAATGCTGTACTACTGGCAAGTCTGTGCACTTCCTGGAGGCTACTAGTTGTCTCTCCCTTCCAGAACTTTGAAATAATGTCACTTGCCCTGTAAACGCGTGGAAGAATCATTTTTATCTGGCCCGGTGTGTGTCAAAATATACTTGAGGTTTTCCTGCAACTTGTGTGATCTTTCCAATGTCTGAAGAGTCTATGGCTAAGATAGAACAGTCTATTTTGCAGTATTTTAAGGATACTTAAATGTTAAGTAGTTAATAAGAAAAAGAGACATTAGGTCAGAATGTTGAGGGGAGAAATTAGAACTTTTTTTGCCATACCCCCATGTTACTGTTAAGGGTGGGGTTTTTTTTGGGGGGGGTTGTTTATTTTTTAACATCTGTTCTAAGACTGCATCCCTCAGACAGGGAAACATCAAATAAATTATTCCTTGAACAAGTTTGTTAGAGGGTAGAGAGATGTTTAAGTTGATTGTTCTCTCTATGGAAGTAATAGACACAGATGTTCAGCCAAGATCATTATTTTCTCTTTCATTTCCAAGAAGAAAGTCAAAGAACTGGAGGACAGCGGAGAAGAACTTGGATATTTTTTTTGTGTTTGTTGGTTAGGTTTTTTGTACCTGTTGGTGTGAAACTAGCAGGTTTGAAGATGGGTTGATTTAGACTATTTTGGCTCTATGGTTTGACTGTGATTTTCAGGGAAGTCTCCCTAAGTTGTAGCGTGTGTTCCAGGATGTAGAAGAATGGAGTCAGTGGGTTGATTATTGATAATGTGCAGCTGTGGCCTTGCCTCAGAGGCAGTGGGTTGATTGACATGGATGATGTGCAGCTGTAGCTCATTCCCACTAAGTGGTTAAATAGCCCTGAGGATTGTGGGACAGGGGGTCAGCTGGAGGAGGAGCAGCATGGTCTGACCTCTGGAGGAAGGAGATACAGCGCAGACAGTAGACTCTGACCAACGGTAAAGCCTTGTTGCAGTCTACTAGTTTGATTGTGCTGCAACACCAGGACGTGAAATCTCTCCTCACGTGTGTAGCGTGCTCAGCTGCAGTGCAGTCCTCAGGCATTGTGTAAGCAGTATTTTCTGTTCAGTTATGTTCTGTGTTGTCACTCAGCCTACAGCTAAAACCCTGGCTTGCCTTCCCTTGACGAGGTCAGCACTTTGCTGCTGTCTCCCGAAAGTCGAATGCTCTTGTACACTTGTGTCATGGCATGTTCCTCTAGCAGGGCTCACACCGCATGCGTCGGTTATAACCAAGTGGCTTGTATTCCTTGCACAGCAGCTTTCACTATGCCAGCCTACAAAGGGCAAAATTACAAATTATTGCAAATGAGTCAATTGAGATTGTACCCCATAAGAAAAGTAAGATACGGAGCTGGAAGAATACAGCTAGCTTACTTGGTACAAAGTGGTTTTTTCCATGGACGTTGCTCAGAAATGAAAAATTTCCAAGTTGTTCTTATGAATAGACTGTAGAATGACTTCTGAGTGGCAGTGAAGGGGTAGGTGCCTTCCAGGCTCATTTCTGGTTACACCTCAATTAATTTTTGGCTAACTGACTATAGTTTGTTTACTTTGTTAGTACTAGAGAGGGTTTTCTCCCAGCAAACATTTAACTCGTGTCATCCACCACACTTTGCAGCTGGGAAAGTCACTATAAATAAGGTAGTGGCTTTTCAGTATACTTTAAATTTTCAGCAGCATGCTAGAATTTTAACCTTTGAGTGTAACACAGTAATGATATGTCACCCCTAAATAATGAAATGTCAGCTGCCTGCTGAAAGTAGTATACACATATTTTCTGCTTGAAAATTGTAATTATTTCTTACAGTAGCTTAAGTTTCTCAGCAGAAGTGCTGTCTGGCCTAGTGTTATGGTGGTGAGCAGGATAGTGGTGATACATGGAATGGGTCCTTATAACAAAATTATTTAAAAAAATAACCCAAACACAAACCCTGCCTCATTAAGAACTTAATTTAAACCAAAAGAAAACTTGGTTACGGATATTTTAAAAGTACTGTGTTGTTAGCTTACAAACATGCTATGGTTCCCAAGTGGCTTTTATTTTCAGGCAGAAAATGCATAGTAAAGATATTTTAATTGACCAATGGGTCAATAATAAAATAATTTAAAAATTTACTTTGGCACTAGTAGCAGCTTCTGAATGTTTGATGTTCCTGCATGTAATCAATTTAGCTTCTAAAAACTGTACTTTTCTTTTTTCTGTAAGCACAATTTTAAGCTGTTTTCAAGTTCCTGTGGAGGATTGTCTTTGGGGGGGTGGGGGAAGGCTTTTAAACACAAGTTCCTTCCCACTGTGGTCTTGATCTTGAAGTGCATTGAACAAAAATTACTGGAATAATTAGTTTCCCATTTAATTTCACTGTTGAATCTTTTCTTCCTTTTTCTAGAACCTCTCTCTGTACCTTCATATTGTGTAATATACTATGGGCAACACGTTGGCACATCCTTATCAATTTGAAGAGTATGCCTCAAAGTTTTCCCAATCTTAAGAGAAGACTTTCTCTTTCTACTGTTTAGAAATTGCGTCCTTCGGGCAGATTAAATATTATGAATTACTTAGTTTACATGTGACAAGTGGTTTTGTGATTTCTTAATGTGGGAGGAAAAAAAAACCCTTGTGAACATCTTCATACAACAAAATAACTTCCTTGCACTCTTAGACCAATCTGTGCCCTGCAATCTCAAATACACAGTTACATAATAAAGCTATAAAGTGTTAAACTTTTGAGTTCAGAAAAGCTTTACTAAAAAGCTTTAATTCACTCTGGATTTAGAGGAAAAAAATAACTTTCTTTGCTTAGTATACATTTAGGCTGTTCTTTTTAGATTTGAAGAACTGCTGCTTTTTCTTTGCTGTTCACTGAAGTTTCTTATTTTCAAGTCTCTTTACTACTTCTTTTTTTCTTAGTAGATCAAATGATCAGGTGCAGGACTAATGCAATGCATGTTTAGAGTCTATTGGTGCTGTGCAGTGGATATGTACTTTAATTACAGGACTATTAACATATCCAGAGTCATCACTGTGTCGGTCATTGCTTCACATGTAAATAATATCTGACTGCAACTTGCCCTGCCACTGAGTCCTGTAAGAAACAAAAAGTTATTGATCTTGTTTACCACACTGTATCTTTAAGAAGAGGCCTGCATTTCCCTGCAAAATTATGCTAGCTGCCAAGCCTGTTGGATAATGTAGGATTAAGTATATAAATATCTAGAAGTCCCTGCTATAGCCAGAAGTTATTAGTGAGATAGTAGTTGAATGGTGTTAACTTAAAAACAGCAAGGTCTTTATCCCCTAACTGGCTGGGTTCTGTTTCCTTCAAGAAGAATCATTATATTGACTTTTTTTTTTTTTTTTTTTTTTTTAAAGAAAGTAGATACAAAACTTGGATTTATGTAGAAGTCTTCCAGCATTTCAGTTTTTCAGAGCAGTTTGTTATATCTCCTCACCCCCTTGTGGGTGGGAAGAATGAGCAAATGGAGATACTTTCTGCAATGCCCTGATGTATTCAGGAGCTGATCAGTTAAGAGCAACACTACAAAAGAAGTTAGAAACTGAAGATTAATAAAACAAGTTAAGAGAAGCCAACCAGTGTATAATAATCTAAACTGAACTTGTTTAGGAACCAGTACAAACATCTTTCAGAATATTTTTTTTTAGCATCTTTAAATAGTAATTTTAATAATAATCTGAAAAAAAAAAAAGGAAATAGTGTGGTTCCCCCGCTTAAATAGTGGAGTGTTGATTTAATATTCCTTTACAATGGTTAGTGCTGTTTCCTGACACAAACAGCCTGCATGAAGGATGCTAATGAGGGATGGCTGATTTTTATTTTTTTCCCCACTAAGTTTTTCTCAATTCCTTCAATAACAATTTGAAAGTATTTTGATCCTGAAATATTTATACAATGACTCACCTTCTCATTTATACTGATCTCCTGGTGTTACCTGATGCACCAAAGTTTTCCTACAGGTGTTGTTCCCCACCTCACCAAGAGGAAGAATATGGTGTGTTATTTAAAGATCCTCAGAAAGGTTGCCTGGCAGTATTTCAGGATGGCGATAGATTGGCTTTCATATGTATTTGCTTGATCTTTAATACTCTGATTACAGTTTTAAAATAATGCTTTTAGGTAAGGATGGCAGGTACAAATACCTGTATTTGGTCTCATTCATATCTCTAAACTATCGATTATATGGTCCTGTTGTGTAAAAAGTAGTTATTCAATTAAATGTTTCTCAGAAACTGCTTGGGATCTATTCCAAGTCTTGTCCTTCTTGGTGTACAGTGGGAAGATAAACCTTCTGGTGAGTAGGAAGTCAACCTGCTGTTGACTTCAGCTCTCTTTTCAGTCTTGGGTAAAATAAGTTTCTTCGACTTTATTTTCATTGAATATCATAATACTTTCATACATGTTCCCGAAGGTTATCTGGGCTATCTCCATGCTGTACAGATGGCTGCATCATGATGCATCCAAACCTTATCTGAAATTCAATGCTGTACCTTCTGGTTTTGCAGTTTCAGCGGAGGTTTGTAGTCAAGTTTCTGGTTTTGAGCATTTCCTAAAAGCTTAAGGATGCTACGATAACAGCTTTTAAATGTTTTATGGAGGCCAGAAACTTACCTTATAAATCTAACTTATGCAGTTCATACAATCTGATAGAGTAGTATATTACACAGTAAAATTGTAGCCATGAATTATATCCCATATAAATGTAAGCAGTGATACATAAAGCAGAGAAAGACAAATGTACTACTCAAATATCTATAATATGGTCAAGATTCTGTCTTACTGTAGGTAAAGTGATCAGGAGTGATCATAATAAATTCAGTGGCAACGCAGTCATGGATATAAGGATAGCCCTATATGATGTGAACAGGAAACATTGCCCAATGAAGGGATGCTTACAAGTGCAATCTTGTGTTTCTCAGCTTGCTGTTAAGTGGAATGAGAGTTCTAAGAGTTACTAGCTTTGTTATTAGCTTTCCTTGAGAAAATGGATAACAAACGCAAGCTTGAGTATAGAAATATTCTTAAGTACTTGACTCCAATTAGAAACTATAGTAGTTGAATAAGCAACAGATCAGCATCTGCATGAGTATTTGCATGGCATTAGCGGTAATTTGTCAGGCAAAGGTGAGATTGCAGCAGGTTGTCATCTGTGACTTTTGGAAATGAAATTGTCAATATTGGATCCTGAAAGAGTTTATGAAGATTAAAAGACCTATTCCTATTGTCATGTTCTTTAAAAAAAATCAGCCTTTTGAGAAAATTGGTTACTAATTATTTCAGTAATATGCAATATTCCATTGTTAGCTGAACTTGATAATAACTTCATAAGTTAAAAATGACAGGTGTTTTAAATGTTTTCATAGTAAAAAGACACAAATTAACTGAAGCTGTAAAAGCCATATGCTTCGAAGTTTTAACTGCTCTGTTGACTCTTGAGACTGTGAAATCCATGTAGATCAGTCACGACCACATGAAACTCATTTTTATTTGCTAAGCTGATGAAATCCTCCACTTCACCCCCTGAAACAAAACTGGAGAATGATGCTAGGTTTTTACTTTAAGTATCGCTTTCTATTAAGACTACTTTTGTATAAAACATTTTACGTGATATCTTCACATAGTGTAAGTTGTAGAGTCAGGCCATCATAAGAATGTAATATTGATCATTATTTGAAGCTCCTGATTGCTTATTGGCATCTACATACAAAAGGAATTAAGGTGGAGGGTCTTCATGCCATCACACAGCCAAAATGCACCCATCCCTGCTGGGTGGTGGTGGTGGTATCTGAAGCAGAGTTTTTCATGGTGATGTAAGGACTGCGGCTCCTGTGGTGGCTGCTAAGGAGCTGTGGGGTCACCAAGGCAGCGCACTGCTGCTGCTTGGAGCCGCAGCTCTGTCCAACTTGGCTTTATCCATCATGCAAAAGACAGATTTGATACTATGTGTGTCCTTCTCTCGCTTTGGTGTTTTCAGGATGGTTTCTTTCCTCCCTTCCATACAGTGTTTTGCCATTCCTGAGTGTCTTTAACCCCGGAGGTGCTGAGGGACTGAGCTGTGCCCTGCGGAGGGGCGGTTGCAGAGCTGGCTGGAGCTCTCAGCGTGTGGCACAGGGCAGCCCCATGCCCCCCTCACAGAGACTCTGCAGCCCCAGGCTGACACCTGGACACGGACACCCGGTACAGCCTGGTGGCACACTGAGGTTCAGCCTTAGAATACCTCAGTGGCAGTACTGTTTGCATAGCTTGGCAGTGATTTCATCAAGTGGCATAAAATATTTTTGGTGTCTAAAGACGGCGTTCATACCTGTAGATGTACTTGTGACTGCTCTTGCCTTATGCTTGGTGCACCACATGTCCTACAAAAATGTTTAGGTGTTGGAACTGATTGGCTAAAATGGCTGAGTTACAGTCAAATAACTCTTCTGAGTTTTAGCAAATTGTTCAGTAACATGAGTTTGAAGGTTCTTGCTTATGTTTGTAAATCTTTCTGTTCTCATGCAACCTTTTCTAAACTTGTGCCCTCTCTCCCTTTCATGCCAATGTGGGCTCCCTGGAAGCAGACTGGCCATGTTGTGGCAGGACATCAAAGTAAATTGGAGCAACAACGCTTGTCTGTGTCCATTCTGGGATCTCTCTTTCTGCAGTTCAGGTTTTCCAGTTGCTTTATTTTTTTCTATCTTATCTCCTTACGGTTTGCATGCAATATGTTACACTTTGCCAGGCAGCTGAGGGTACTTCACCACTGTATAACTATGCTTGACATTTAATTTAAAATCAAAGATACTATTCAGTAATAGTTTGTTAAGATGTGCCTCAGTCCCAAGTAACGTAAATCACCTTCCTTTCAGTGAAAGAGGCAATTCATTGCTTTGGCTATATTTTCAGGATGATTCTGTCTTGGAATAGGAGAGCTGAAAGGTTAGGTGCTGTTCTCCACCTAGAGAAACTCAAATTGAAGTCCCATAATTTGTATGAGTTGTCAGCACAAAACTAATTTCACTTCAAATATTTTCATTTCTTACTGCTATGTAAGCTCTGTAAAAGGCAGATCTGTGAGTAAACCTGGAATTCTTTGTTATCCTCTTTATGTAACTGTGTGGAGAGGAGGTAGGTATGTAAATATTTAATTACTTCTATGGCCTTTTATCTAAAGGGTGAGGGCAAGGAAGCAAGGTGAAAACATTTAAATATATATTTATACCAAAGGGATGACTTCATTTTTTAGATGGGAACTAAGGGCCGGGCCTTACAATGTTGGTTTCAGCTCACCAGTTAGAACATCTGTTGAAACAGAAGCCTTTCATGCAGCATGTTCGGGGCTTCTTAGTCAAATAAGAGCCAAAAAAATATTTCGATTTCATGAAAAATGTGTTTATGTGGAACATACCTACAAACCTGTCAAGGTTTTGTAGCCAAATTTATAATATAGGATGTATATTATGTATAATATAGGATGTAGCATACTCCCAGTTAAGTTGTTTGTTCCAGGATGGACAAAATCCTGAGAAACCTCAGGTTTTCTTATTCCCAGCAGTGGAGCAGTTTGCCCGTAGGGATTCTCTGTCACTTATCCCTGTATAAGTTTCACTGTGACTGTAGGAACTGTTCCTGGAAAATGTTTCACTCAAAAATAAGGTAAATGCACAGGAAGTTTTGGTTCTGTCAAAACAATGCTGAATATCAGAGGAAAGCTGTGAAAGTTATGACAAAATTTCCAGACACGTCTAGGATAACAAATGGTAAAACTGTTTCCAGGGTTTCATTAATTTGAAACATTTTCTTTGTCAAAACCTAAACCAAAACACAGCATTGATACTTTCAAACACCTTTGTATACACTTATATGACAAGAGATGTGGGTGTATTAAGGGTGTCATAGGATGGTTTGGGTTGGAAGGGACCTTGAAGATCACCTAGTTCCCACCCCCTGCCATGGGCAGGGACACCTGCCACTACAGCAGCTTGCTCCAAGCCCCGTCTAACCTGGCCTTGAACACTGCCGGGGTGGGGCATCCACAGCTCCTCTGGGAAACCTGTGCCAGTGTCTCACCACCCTCACAGTGAAGAATGTCTTCCTGATGTGAAGTTGTACTTCAAAGAGAAGATAGGAATCTACAGTATGCATGACCTGATGGGGTCTGAATAAGGAGTAAGAAGGGTTATTGTACTGCTGACCCATAATGTAACTAAAGCCAGTTGATTGCTTTCTCTTTGTGCAGAGGATGGTACTATTAGTATGGGTAGTCCATTGCAGCATGCCTGTAGCAGACGCTCTTGGTGATACAGACGTACTGAGGACATTTCTTTGGAATCATAGAACCATAGAATTGTTCAGGTTGGAAAATACCTTTAAGATCGTCAAGTCCAGGCATTAACCTAGCACTGATAAGCCCACCACTGAACCATGTCCCTAAGCACTACGTCTACGTTTCATTAAATATCTCCAGGGATGGTGACTCACCACCTCCCTGGGCAGCCTGTTCAAATGCTTGACCACTCTTTTGGTGAAGAAATCTTTCCCAATATCTAATGTAAACCTCCCCTGCCACCTGAGGCCATTTCCTCTTGTCCTATCACTTGTTGCTTGGGAGAAAAGACCTACCCACGCCTGTCTACAACCTCCTTTCAGGTAGTTGTAGAGAGCAGTAAAGTCCCCTCGGTCTCCTCTTCTCCAGGCTAAACAACCCCAGTTCCCTCAGTGCTCCTTGTAAGCCTTGTTCTCTAGACCTTTTACCAGCTTCATTGCCCTTCTCTGGACATGCTGAAGCACCTCTGTCTGCCTTGAAGCGAGGGTCCCAAAACTGAACACAGTACTCGAGGTGCAGCCTCACCAGTGCTGAGTACAGGGGGACAATCACTTCCCTTGTCCTGCTGGCCACACCATTTCTGATACAAGCTGGAATGCTGCTGGCCTTCTTGCCCACCTGGGCACACTGCTGGCTCATGCTGAGCTGGCCATCAACCAGCACCCCCAGGATAACCTTCCCCGGCACCGAGGTCAGGCTGACAGGCCTGTAGTTCCCCAGATCCTCCTTCCTGCCCTTCTTGTGAGATGGGCATCACGTGGGCTGACGTCCAGTCAGCTGGGCCCCCCCTGGGTAGCCAGGGCTGCTGATAAATGATGGAGAGAGGCTTGGCGAGCTCCTCCGCCAGCTCCCTCGGTGCCCTCGGGTGGATCCCATCCGTCCCCATGGACTTGTGCGTGTCTAAATGGAGCAGCAGGTCACTGGCCGTGTCCTCCTGGACTGTGGGGACTTCATTGTGCTCCCCGTCCCTATCCTCCAGCTCAGGGGGCTGGGTACCCAGGGAACAACTGATCTTACTATTCAAGACTGAGGCCAAGAAGGCATTAAGTACCTCAGCCTTTTCCTCATCCTCCGTGGCAATGTTCCCCCCACACCCAATGAAGGATGCAGATTCCCCTTGGCTCTCCTTTTGTTGCTGATGTAGTTATAGAAACATTTTGTGTGGTGTTTTATGGCAGTGGCCAGATTAAGTTCTAGTAGTGTTTTGGCCCTTCTCATTTTCTCCCTGCCCAACCTCACCACATCGCTGTAGTCCTCCAGAGCTGCCTGCTCTTTCTGCCAAAGGTCACAAAACTCTCCTTCTTCCCCCACCAAGTCCCAGCCAAAGCTCTGTTCAGCCAGGCCGACCTTCCCCACCGGCTCGACTTTGGGCACATGGGGATGGCCGGCTCCTGCGCCTTTAAGGCTTCCATTGAAATTTGTTCTCGTTTTTGCACATTTATTGTTAATTATGAAGCAACTTTCGTGTTCTGGTAACATCCAAGGGCAGTCTCAGCCATTGGGTGCTTTAAGCCATTACCTGTGCTTTAGAAGTACAATGTCTGTTTCAGATCTAGGGAGTTATTGCAGCTTAAAAACATGTACATCGTTACAAAATTTACTGGAGTGAGTGAAGCTTAGTTTCACTTATTGCGAGCTTTCTGGCACCTGATCCAAGTGATGTATCCTGCCCTGAAGGTGACTAATAGCAATCAAGAGCCATAAGATCTCATTATGATCTTTTGTGACGGGGTAGTAATTTTTGAAACTATTGCAATAATGTTTAAAGCATAAACTAGTAAATAGGCCCTGGTGTTTAATGCTAGAAATGGCTGTGGTGCTTTGTTTCTAGGGAGGTAAGATATGCTTACTGCTGTTCTCGGAGGTCAGCATGTTATGTACAACATAACTAAAGTTTATTGAAGAGCAAGCTGTTTCTGGAAGGATTGGTCTGAAGTGAGAGACAGAAGCATTACATAACACGGTGTCATGTAAGATATTGCTGCACTAGGGATAATTGTTTGGATTTGGGGGTGAAGGGAAGTGGTCTTTAGGTGTGATTAGGGGAGGAAGGATGAGAGTGCTTTTCGTTTTCTCTCTCTGAAATCGGTAGAAAGTATAAAATAAGTGAGTAAGACCAGGGAATGGTGGTCACATTATATTACCTAGGGTTATAGGAAGCCTTTCTTGCCAGCTTCGCCTCTTTTTGTTGTGTGTGTTTGTTGGGGTTTTGTTTGGTTCTTTTATTTTTTTTCTTTTTTTGTTGTTTGTTTTTTTTTTTTCTTTTTTTACCCACCCCCCCCCCCCCCATCTGCCCAGGATTTGTCAGGACTTGCTAGTGGCGGTTCCCCTGCTTCTTGAGAAGCCTTGCTATATGGGCTATAAGGCTGCCGTAGAACCTTGACTTGTCCAGAAAAGGTGCGTACCCCCACTGGGGAAACGTGTCGGAACTGAAGTTTGACTTAAATCTTAATGAAAGAGCTGTGTTCTTTGCCATCTCAACTGGCTATCGGAGCCAATGTTACCTATAACATATTTCTTAAAGTTCATTTATTTTTGAGTGGGGTGGGGGCTTTTGGTTAGATAACAGAAATCTACTTTCTAAATGACTGATGGGATCCAAATAAGAGAAACTGGAGTTCAGTGAAACATTTTGACAAGTTCTTGTTGTAGTTTACTTTGTTTTGAGGCTTTATTACAAACTCTGTTGTTTGGGGTTTTTTGGTGGATCTGGTGGTTCGGTGTTTTGTGTTTGTTTTGTGGGTTTTTTTTGTGGTCAGAAATTATGTAGGGATCATAGCTTTGGTGGGAAACCACTTGAAACTAATGTCATATGATGTTTCAGTTTGAAATATTCAGAAATACCTGGATGATGAATGGTGGAAGCTGGTAGTTCAATATGCTGGGGAAAAAAAGAGACTAACTTCACATAAGTACATCTGTTCAAAGAGAGAATTTAAAGGTTGTGATGGAGGTGGACTCTTCAAATAATGGTATTTATTTAAATGGAAATGCATTTGGGGAGATAGCCTAAAATCTAAACCTTTTAATACTTAAAGATCCAATTACTTCACAAAAACAAGCAAAATTGTTTATATGACAATAAATGAAGTATCTACTTAAAGCTTTCTAGAACAGGCCACTAAATATTTTTTTAATTGTGGCTCGCCAATATTTACTTAATATGATTAACTACCACAGACCTTTAACAGATTCCTGCTAATGAATGGAGATTGTTAATGCTCATTTCTCTAACTATTCTTGCCCTCCCTTGCTCTGTAACAACTTGTTTTGTATTACAATAGGAAACCTTCAGAGACCCTCAGGAAATTATTCCTGACTGCAAAGCTCTTGCTTATGGTAACAAAGTGATCTCATAGCCATGCATATGAAAATAATTCTATTTTTCATAGCAATTAATTTACTCACACCTGATGGTGACTTATGGGAAAATGTGCCCAGGATATTTGCTGCAGCTGCCATCATAATCCTCATCCTCAACTGAATCAACAGACAAAATTTATCCAATCTCTCCTTTCCTTAATGAAGTTATTCCCTTTCCAACGTTGCCTTCCCGAAGCACTCCTGCACTAGTGCCCTTTTGTCCTTCCCCCCACACACCAAAAAAAAGAAAAAAAAAAAAAAGTGGCAGAATTCTGAGTAACATATGGATAAGTCTTGGAGTTAGACTTATGTCACACATTAGGTATGTCCACATTTGTTTTCACAATTTTCTATCTCAGTACTTTCTTGGCCTGTCAGACATTTTAGAAATATAACAACTTCTAGTAAGAATTTCTGGCGTTAGCCCAATAGAAGATCTCATGGGAGTAGTTCTTCCTCTATTATGTTGAAGTGCTCATGCTACTTCAGGCAACGTAAGCACAGATAAACTTCTTGTAGATTCTCATTAATGAACACATCTAATGACTGCAAGCACCTAATTTCTGTTAAAAAAAAAAATCCAGATTTTTTTTTTTTTTTTTAGAAAGCTTTGGAGATATGACTGACATCAGTTGTGCTTTTTCAGATATCAAGGTATGTGAGGATTCTTCAGAGGATTCTCGTGTTCCTATCTTCAGGCATTATTAACTTCAGACTGGTTGTAATGCATTGGCATGTGGATTGTAGGGAGAATGAATCTTTTGGTAATTTCTTGAGAATTCTGTTACACTTTCTTAAATGAAGACTTTAGAATTCCACAATGGCATACAAAAAAGAAAGGTTTCTCACATGAGTGACTGTTCTATTTACCTGCATGTAAAACAAGCTAGGAGATTTAACTACCGTGTACAGGATATTAGCTACATGACAAAGTATTGAAAATTCCTCTGATTCTGGCTGCTTTTGGAAATGCTAGTGGACACTCGGGCTTAATTGGGAATGGAAAACATCTTGTGAATAGTGTTCTGGGTAATTTTGTTATTAATTCAAGCTTGCCAATTTATTTTGTTGTACTTATAGTAAAATGTCATATTTTAGAATGGGTTGATATAACTAAGTAAAAACACTTGAAGAAAATTGAATGAACAAGTGAGCGGCAATTTAGTGCTGATGTCCTGAAGGATCAGAACTCAAATGCTCTGGGTAGTAGCCCATGTTATTCCAGGCAGGTAGTTGGCTTTGTGTGTCTCTTGCATGGATGTTTCCTCTCATCCTGCAGTGCACTGTTATAAGAATGAGCCAAGGTTTTTGTTTTGCATGTAAAAAATGGTTAAATTTTTATTAGCGCTCAGTTTCCTGTTTGGTAATTCTTGTTAGAACTTCTGGAGACAAAGAACTGATTTTTTTTTTTTTAATATATTTTCCAAGAGTTTTACAAAGTGAGAGATTTATATGCATTAAGAAAGGACAGGCTATCCCACTAAATTAAGATGGCAATGAAGCTGTGTTTGAGAAGGGTAATACCCTGTTGATACACACTGTTCTCAAGGTAGATTGTCCATGATGTGAGCATTTTTCAAAGGGTTGCTCCCATCCCAACAATGTGAAAAATCTTCAAAGGCGCTGCTTCATCAATATGCAAATCTTCAAAAGGGGAATTACACAATAACAAGAAAACTCTCAAAGGGAAAGCAGTTACCCAAAGATGTAAAAATCTTTGTCAGGGACAGCTCCTCTGTGATTTAAAAGTTCTTCAAAGTGGAAATCACCTCAAGCAATGCAAATTCTCTCAGTGTATGGGAAATCACTAAGTGAGAACACTTCCGTTTGTAATCTTTGAAGTGGCAGTAAGTGTTCACTTGAAAATATTTTTAAAATGCCATTTTAAGAATTGGTGCTGTATGTATAGTCTCACTACTGTAGGATACCTTGAGGGTGGCATAGCTTTTAAGTTTACCAGAGGACTTTTGGTTGTATCTATATCAGAAGGAGATTGTGGTACCAAACAGTACTTTGAGATGAATGGTTTTTAGTAAGCTTTTGATATGGTATTATGAACTGGTGCATACAGTTCACTTAGCAACTATTTGTAAGTTCTTTTGTATTTGCAACAGCAACAGATACATTATTTAGGTTTATTTTAGAAGCAACAACTCCAGCTATGCAGGAACACAACGTCTTGCTTGTATGACTGCAAAAGGGACATCAGCGAAAGAATTTGTGTTGTCTCCCTCTTGTCCTGAATACTTGGTGGTAGGATGCCGGGCCGGAGACCATGCTCAGCTCTGGGGGCCAGGGAGGCGTCACTGGCTGGCAGATGTCTTATTACAAGTACTTTTGTACATGGTAGTTTTCTAGTTTTATAAAGGCAAAAGCTTGTTCCTCATAGCGGAAGCCAAAACATAGATTTTATTCTGTAATTTTTGTCCTTACTAAACTGCAGTAACAAGTTTTCTGGAAAAGCAGCAGAACACACTGATCCTTACTGCTGCCATTTGTTCAGTACTCAGGCTGTTTTGAAGGTTTTTAGTTCCGTTGAGGATTGGGACCTCCTAAAGGAATCACCCTTTGTTGTAGGACGGATGCGCTCTGTCACAAGAGTCTTTGTACAGGTGGCTCTTGGGTGCAATCCTGACTCCACTAAGTGAAGTGTAGTTCTGCCGTTGACATCAATAAAACATGGTTCCTGCTGTTTGGATTCATGTTGGTGTATGCTTTGTAAAGTGCCTAATGTGGTGTTCTCCATAAAGAAAGTGGCATCTTTAACAACTGTCAAGTCCTGAATTATTCTGGAACAGTGTTTGCTGTCCCTGCACTGCAAGTCTGTTGCCTTTGCTAAATTGTGGCCACATCGATCCTTGTGGGCATAAAAATAACAATTTCAATACGTGGTGTAAGTGGACTAGCTGAGCAAGTATTACTTGGCGTGAAAGTTGTATTTATTTAACTGGCTTTTTGCTCACTTGTTGAACTCAGTTAATCGTATTTTCAAAGAACAGTACAAGCCTCTCAACTATACGATGACTGCAACATATACCCCTTTATTTCAGTTTGATTTTTAAATATCACCCGGATGATTTGTGTTTGCTGTTAAGGCTATGCTGGGAGAATATAAAGGAAGTCATTATTCTAGTTCTATTTAAGCTTGAGATTTATTCCATTTCCATAAACCTAAGACGACAGCCTCTTTTCAAGATAATTCACATACTGTGCCTTTTTGCAAGCTTCCTGCATATGATATCTGAAAGGGAAACGGTTATAAAAGGAAAAGAAAAAGCAAACCTTTTTCATTCACTAAGTGGATTTTTACCCAAAATAACTGAAAGGTAATTTTCCTCTCAAATGATCTCTTAGGTTTTGGGTTTCCTTGGCCTGAAGTGAAATACTAAATATTTCCAATGAGGTAATTAATAGGGAGTGAAACAAAGAGTTGTTTTTTTTTTAAAAAAAAAAAACCTAGTAGCTTTTTTTTATCCTAGCATTGATATGTTGAGCACACATCCTGTTCAATTTTAGATTTTATTATTTTAGAAAGCAGTTTATGGATTCTATGTCTGTAAGATGACCTAGAGGTTAACATCTATTACAGTTTCCTATTAAAACCTACAGCTAGGTTGTATTAAAGGAAGCCATCGCTTTGCGCAGGAAATGGGGGCTTTCGTTATTGCTATGCCCTATGTTAAAGGCAGAAAGAGATCAAACTTCTGACGTGATTATTTTACCTCTACATGGAAAATTTCTTTTTGCATAAACACAGTTATTGTGGCGATTATATAAAAATGTCATCCACGCAAGCGTAGCATTTTTCTGAAGTGTGTTCAAAAGTACGACTGTGGTAGATGTTTGGGGGAGATAAACTGGCAGCTTGAATCTGAGGGATATTCTGTATCGGGTTATAATATTTGGAAGGTACAGAGGCTGTTTGGTTTAGTAAACTTACAAACAATAACAACAAAAAGTCCTATGGCACCTCATTCATGGTTTAAAGTGAAATATGTAGGTGGACGTCCTAGTTGTGAGTGTCTGGCAGAAAGTCAAGGCCAGTTGATGTCCTTAGTCCTAAAAGTAGGCCCATAAAATGGTAACAAAGTGGGGGAGGAGAGCAGCTTCATTATGGTGTTACAAAATACACAAAATAAGCAAAACAGCTTTTCAGTTCTTTGCTCTTGAGAAACACATCTACAGTCTCTGCCCATGCCTCAAGGTCGCTTTTGGCAGGGTGGCCGAGGCTTGATATTCCCAACCACAAAAGAGAAGGCGTTAGCTGCACATTCACTGGAAGAGCCTCAGGACCATGGATAATAGTGTCCTTCCTTCCATAACGCTGTGAATTCGATAACCTTCTGTCTTGCTGCAGAGAAGGCATTTGTCTTGTAGGGCTTAGAAGAGGACTGGAAGTGTGAAGGGTGGAGAAGATTTGAAATGGGTGCTCTAGCCAGGCAAAAGGGGTACTTCTATTCTTTGATTTATGAGATAACTGCATCAAGTACTTTCTGGGATTTTCCTTTTCTTTCCCAATAGAGATGTGTTACAGTGACTCTAAACCAACACAAAATATCCAGACTTCAAAGTTTAGTGAAGTTGAATTTTATAACATCTAATCTTTAATTGCTTCTTTCCTTGAAAAAAAGAAAATAAATCTTTCCACCCCCAATCTCATGGGAGGTATTAATTTAGCTTCCCACTGGATCTTTCACTCGGGGCTACCTTTATGAAAGACTGGTTGGAGAATGGTAGAACTGACAGAGTGAGGGGTACAGGCTGTGGTGCACAATGATTCTTTTTTTCATACCTACTACATTTTTTTGCATGCTTTTTTACTCATAAACAGTGAAAAAATGGTTAAAGGTGTTATTTTGATATATAAAAAAAGAAAATGTTTTATTGAAAAATGAAACAAGAATTCTTGATTTATTTTTTTTTTTTAAATGGTTTCAAACTTTGCGTGTACTTTGACATGAAAGTCAACATCCTTTCTGCACTGTGCAGGTGTTGTTAGTGAAAACACTCCCCCTCCAGTGTGAAAACAGACCTTTGTCATTCACCTGTCAGACCTGTTACAGGAATCAGAATTGTCTAGTGAATGGAGATATAATCTGTTTAAAATATCTTCTTTATATTTGATAAAACATGCTTATCTTCTTCTAACAAACCCACAGTTAACACCTGACAGATCATATTATTTTCTTTTATTTGCCCAAGTATAAGTGAAAGGAAGGTAATAGCTACGGATGCACACACACATCAGATATGTAGGTGATTCGAATTTACTTCTTAAAAAAATATTCTTCCCCATCTTAGGCTAGAACTTTCAGGGACATATATGTTAAGTGGATTTTCCATGCAGTGTGGAGCATGTTATTGATTCTTCCTTGTCCAGAGGTGATCAGGAAACATGACAAAAAGATGTCCATGAACATATTTCTGTGTACAATTCCCTGTGAATCTGCTAGTCCAAATCTTGGTGGGAGAGCATTTCTTAAGCCAGCAGATGACCCAGGTCTACTTGTAGTTCACCAAGCCACCTTTCTGGAGGAGGTGTGCTGCCTGCCAGTGGGAGTTTGGGAGGCTCCAGGGTACATCGCTTGGGTAGTAAGCAGAAAGCAAGCACTGCATGCACGCATGGGTTTGTTTCTTGGTGAGAGTCCTGTGTGAATAAGCCACACAGCACTTCCACTGCTAAGCAGGGTGGTTTTGTTAGGGGTTCTTTTGGTATCTCAATTCTGTGTGATCAAAAATAACTTCTTGCTCTCTACTATCAAAAGTGTATGACTCAAACATCAGATTAAGCTGTTATTTCTGTTTGGAAACGGGAGTTACTTGAAATCCTCCACTCGCACCAGGGTGTTGTTGGGCCAGTCGGTGCTTCTGTTTCCTTTCTGCTTGCTGCTCTGCTTCTTGGATCTTAGCTCAGTATAAGGGAAGATTTTACTACAGTGCTTAGCAAAATGAATAAAGCTGTTTAATGAAGTTTTTGACCTGAAAGTACGCTTTACTGGGTGTTCAGGGGCTCAGCTAAGTCTCAGTTTTGAATTTAAATGTTGCAGTGAGTTAGTGCCGTTCTTCTGCCCTTCCAGTGGGTCATGTCATCTTTAGCATACCGAGACAGACTTTTGTTACGACTACTCTAAGGCCCTTATGGGGATGATATGAAGTTTTTGAAAATTACCTTTGAATAAACAGTAACATGCAGGCTTTGTTCACAATGGGTTATAAAATATTACTAATGAAAATGCAAATGTTCAAAAGATGGTTTTGAAAGGAAAAGAATAAAAACACTCCACATTCAATAAGCACTGCTATTTTATATTTCTTGTGTGCCAGAAAGTGTTACATCATTGTTGGATTTTCTTGGAGGAGATCAATTTAACATAAAGCATAGTCTCTGGAGTATTTCATTAATGTGTGTCTCCAGAAGTGTCATAGATGTTTTAAATTGTCTAATAAAATTTTAAGAATGTATATGTGATGTATTTTTAAACTCTGTCAAAGTCGTCCTCAAATATAAGATACTGTAATTCATGCTTTAGGAAAGGATGCAAGCATGCATGCTTTCTCTAAATAGACAGAAATTTTTGGCTTTTAGACAGGAATTCTGAATCACTAATTCTGAGTTGGGAGTTCAGGGTTGGGGTTTTTTTGTTTGGTTTTTTTGGTGGGGTGTTTTGTTGGTGTCTTTTTTTTTTTTTTTTTTTTTGTTTATGGTTGGGTGGGGTTTTGTATGATACCAGTTACCATTAGTGTTTCATACAAGTTTGCATTAAAACTTTGTAGAAAGTCTGTGCAGGAAGAGCAGTCAAACCAGGTAGAAAAATATGCTCTTTTCCTTCAGAGATATACATTTAACTAGCACCTCCATAGTAAAAGTTCTCTAGATTCTAAAACTAAACTTTTTTGCTCCTGATATTAGCAGTGTTGTGACATAACAGCATTTAGTATAACTGTTATCTATATGAAGTATGTTTAAATGCTATATCTCCCAGTAAAGAAGGAACCTACCAATCAAAAATTATTGTAACTAATTTACCTTTTTTATTAAACCTTTCATGTTGCATAAAAACCTGGTCTGCTAGTAAATATAGTAGTGTATAAGCATGTCTTTACATAACTTTCTTGTTCTACACATTTACAGTATAGCTCATACCACTGATGGATTTTATTTTTTATTCTGCACCTAAGCCTTTTGCAACAAAACATAAATGATGTATTCTGAATTTTCTCTCATATGTAAATTCATCTATTAAGTACTTGTTCTGGAGGATTGCTTTGCTTAAAGCACTGACTTAAGTTGGTTCATGGCATGGTTACTGGTTTAACATGATAGATAAGAATTTCCTTTAAACATAGTGCATTATTACATTGGAGCAGTGAATCTGGCAGATTTCATAACAATATAAAATATGCCCCTAATAAAAAATGTAATGACACATTTATGGAAAAACAGATCTGTTTCTCAGTTGATGTCTGTTATAAATTCAGCTCCTAACACAACAGGAAAAGAGAGAGTACTGTGGTAAGGAAATCTCAGTATTTATTTAGCTTTTAAAGTTTTTCTGTAAACTATGTGAATCTCCCTTTCTTGCTGGACCAGTGAAATGATAAGAAGCTTTGACTCCTAACTTTTAAGTAAGCATTGAATGATGTGATCAAGAAAACTGTTGCCACCTTGGATTTCAAAAGTGCTCAACACTGGATAACTCTGTTGCTCCTGATGGTTTTGTTGTAGCTATTTAGAGTTTTAGGTGCAAGGAGCAGAAAAGCTGGTAATAAGATTCTCACTATTTTTGTTGCCTCTGGAAGCATTTATTTGCAAGATTGGAAAATTGAATTGATTTGCATTGTGAAGGTTGTTTCTACAGTGAAGAGAGCTAGGGTTTTTTTTTTGAATGAGGGTTTGTTTTGACAGAAAACAGATATATGAAGAAAATGCTAATTTAAAAAGATCTTGGCAAGCATTTGATTCTTATTATCCTGTTCCATTGTACTGTGAAATGAAATAACTTTCCATGTATGGCCATCCTGGTTCTCTTTGCAGTGGAGGCAAAAAAAGGGAAATTTAGTATCTACTGTGAACAGCCAAACTTAATATTTGCTGAAAGATAAAGTGCATATAAGTATCACTGCCTGTGCAAAAGCTTCATTAATTACATATCTTGCTGAAGTTGGAGGCCGTTGTGAGCATAGGGTTAAAAATGTAGTGACAGCAATTATTGACTTACTGTGTTAAAGATATGACAACTTGTTACAAATAACCAGAGGTTAATGGGATAAATAGTTGGTATAAAAACACTTAAAAGCTGATGGTGTATTATTTTCCTAACTTTCCTTAATAAATATGTATTTGAGACTATAGGTGTAATTTTGAAGTACATTATTTCCAGTTGCAGTGTAGGGAACGATATTTGTGCTATTTTATTAATGATTGGTGACTAGTTTCCTGCTGGTCATGCTCAGTGCTAGTTGTTAGTTTTGGGGATCACTGGGGTGTAAATGAAGCTGATCTCTCTTCATCTTGCTATACTTACTGAAAACTGGTGGATTAGCTGTGCCACTGTGCACTGTCTGCAGGTGTGAAAGGGTCAAATGTGTTGTAGAAGCAGTATAGTTGTTTGCTTCTACTAAACCTTGTATCTGCTGAAGGATTGCTGCTTTCAGATCATGCCATCAGTATGGCTCTAGGATTATCGCTGGGTAGACTAGCTTTAAGGTTTGTCTTGTTCTGTGGTTTCTCCTAATACAGCCTTACCTACAAAATCGGTCAATTCTAGTTCTTGGAGATTTGAAAATGGGTTGTTATAGCTGGATCTTCACTGCTCTATTGTATGCAGTGGTTGGTCATTGCCATGATACAAGCCACCAATTTTATGTATTGGTAACATAATGCTTCCAGTATAATCTAAACATCTTGTTTCAGGAAGTTGAGAGGAGACACCTTGATAAGTGCAATGTGTTAAAAAGGCTTTTCAAAGACTACATAAACATGGGTTTTGTTGCCAACACGTAAATGTAGAACTGCAATTATTGAATGTATGGTGGCACTGACCTATTACTGGATGTGTAAACCTAGATTTTTTTCTATTTATTTTTTTACTAGATCACCTATGTGTTAAGAAACATGATACAAGTTTGTGATCTAGAAATGTCACTAAAAACTGCGTTGTTTTTTTGGCAGAGGGATGATCTGATGGTGATGACAGATTCAGATTTGGTTAAATGCGTGTAATTCTGAAGCACACTCCTTGCTGGTAAAACAGGAGCAGGCATGGTATACGGCTTAGTTTGGGATTTTAGAAACATAGGTATAGGATATAAAACACTATTATCCCTGGCAATCTGGAGCAAATGTAACTTTGATAATCATAATTCTAGAATGGGTTAAACTAAATTTAAAACCATTCATTTTTATAGTCTGTATCTTTTTTTAGTTCTGCTCAGCCATCTTTAGTCTAGGGACTTGGTTACTCCTTATATTCTTCTGGATTTTAGACCTGCTAACAACAGTCTTAGAGCAGTTGTCCTACACAGTGCTAGTAACCAAAGCCTCACCTCCAATTTACTTCAATTTACAGATTAACAGCAGGACAGTGCTCTTTGCAGAGATCACTTGTACCTACACACATAAGTAAACTCAAGGTACATAAAAATATTAACAGTTTCTTTATGATGGTAGAAGAGAGCTTACCTACAGGAATTTCTTTTTTCTTTAGCTTATCTGTATCTTTTGAGTTTTTGAGACTAGGGGTTGGGGTTTTTTTGTGGGTTTGTTTGTTTGGGTTTTTTTTCACCTAAATCTGACAAAAGTGATCCTTCAGCATTAGGAGGGAGTGACTGCCTTTTTTACATCTGTCCACAATCACCAAATCTGCTTTTAGGATGGTTTCTTTTAAGCAATTTGTTGTTTCAAAGGGTCACATCTGCCAAAATATCTTTTGCTACATATGTTAGCCAGGAAGTGGCATGCTGTCTTAAGACAGGACCACAATGATCTGCATATTTGTGATGATGAGAAAAACCATCTGAATTCAAAAGGTTGCTTATAATGTATTTGAAGTGGGGAATCTTTTAAACATGCAGTTACAACAGATACTCACTTAAAAGCCATATCCTATAAACCTTTAATAGTCCTATTGTTGATAACTGCTTTTTTAGATGCCTGCTTAACATTTAACGATGATTGCTGTCACCCTATATGAAAAACACATCTTTTTTTGTTCATTAGTCCCAAAAATGCATCTGTTAGAAAAAACATTCATAATTAAACAATGCAGAATGAAGAAAAAATTTCAGTGTTGTAGTGGGTGACAAAGTAGATAGCTGAGTCATATACGTTGTGATATCATTTCATGTCGTTATTTAAATGCATTAAATATGGTTGGGTAGAAAGTAATACATCGGATGCTAAAGAACAATCAGAGCAAATCTTGTAAATAATTTACAGAAACAAGACAGGCTTACATAAATGCTAATTAGTTAAGAGCTCCCAGAGTTTTCAGGACAAAAAGTTTCTGTGTAAGCAAAATCTGAAGATAACAGAGAATAGATATAGCATATTAAAATACGTATTGGCAAGATAGACTGCTATTGACCATATACTAAGCTGAAAGACCACTGTCAGTAACCTGTCAGACTGTATCTGTAAAAAGTACATTTATTATAAACAAATACATGTTAAAAACCCTGTACAACCTCCATATGTTCTTTAGCGAGTGTAGTGCCCTGAAAGGTGTCAAATACTTGCCTGCAAATGCTTTTCTTTCAACTTGGATCAGTATTTCTAACCTAAAGCTTCCCTTTCTCCCCTGTCTCTTTACATCTTTATTTGAAGCTTTGTTAATTTCACTTATTCTTTAATTACATATTTGGAGTTGAGTGATTTTTATTTTCCTGAACAAAAACAATGGTCTCAGCTATTCATTTTGCAACTTCATCTTTACAAGGCAAACTGTGTAAATTTGTGGGGTGGGAAAGTAAAAAATAATTGCAAAATATTAAGGGGGAACAACTTTAGTGGTTGTATTCATAATTAGTTTTCAGTGTTATTGGCAAGGAAGAGCTTATCGTGTGAACACCTCAGCAGTTAGGAAGGGAGCCCAAACAAAATCAGTTTTTAATAGTCTGGGTAGTACATATATCCTCTGGGATTTTAATGTATGCGATTACCTTGGTTTATGTGTTTAGCATATTCATTCCTGGATGAGTTCTTTTTAGAGATCATGATATCACAGGGTAGAAAAAATCAGTTTTAATGCCCTACCTAGAAGTGCTGGTGTCTTCAGGTATAATAGGGAAAACATCCCTGAAAAGGTGGAGAAGTCAGGCCCAAATGTACTTGTGTCTGCTTTGATTTTTTTTTTTTTTTTTCAAAAGATTGAAGCATTCATTTACTCTATCAGAATCAGATAAGTCAAATGATCTTAAAAGGAGGGAGGATGACAGATAACACCATGGGTTTCAGGAAGGCAGTGTGCTGCTGGGATTAGGTTGTGATGCCCCGTACCCCACCTCTTTGGGCCCAGGACCATAACGCAATGTTCTTTTCCAGCAAGAACGAGTGGTTTGCAATGTGTGGGGTACGGTCTATCACAGCAGTTGCAGAGTCATTCGTAGATTTGGTTTTTATGATTCTGTCAATGTTCAAGGCACGACAATGTATCAGTTTTAAATATCTAACACTGATGAGCCTGGCTGTTCTGTATGTCACTAAAACAAAACCAAAACAAAACCAAAACCCAACCAAACAACAAACCCCGCGTGTTTTGTTTAGGGCTTTTTGCCCTTTTAGTGCTTTCTCAGTTTGGCATAAGAAAAGCAGGCAGGATTAGCTCTGGCCTGTAGGGAGTATAGGAGGTAACAGTGACGGGCATAATTTCTCCTGTATTTCTGATGCACTGAAGTGAGAATACTGTTCTTGGTCAGGGTGGACACCGACGGGCTGTTCTAGTCGCAGGGGTATATTGTGAATAGCAGTTTTCCAAACATTCTGCTCATTAAACCATCGAAGGCTGTTTGAGTGCTGAGTGTCTCATTCTGTTGGTGAATGGTGCATCTGAAAGGGAGGGTATGTACTTAAGATCTCTGTGCTGGAGAACTGCCTGGGAAGATACAGTAGGCGGCTATCAAGTTTCTGAGGCAGATCTCTCTTCTGGGACATGAGCTCCTTTGTAGGATGTATTAAGAACACTTACTCTGAAATCTGAACTTACCCAAGGGCTTTATCCTTTCCCTTTATTCATTTAGTTTAGAAAATGTCGCAGTCAAACTGGAAGTGAAGTTGACTTTTTTTCCCTTCTTTTTTTCAATTTCTCACCTCACGTCACATCGGAATACAGCTGGTGCCACTCAATTTAAATATGTATTTCTGTATCCAAGAGAAAATCTTGAGATGCCACAGCCTGATCTGAATCATTCCCTTGCTTGATTCCTTTTAAGAGAATTACACTTTATGTACCCCTTTACAATTCACCATCACATGCAACAAATCAGAATTCTGTAATGCAATCTAAGCAGTACATTTTTCTGTTCAACAAATAATGGTCATGTCTGTGGGGTACTTTTGCCAGCTCAGTGCAGTATTGTCTTCCAATTCTAATCTTGATCTTATTATTAATATGCTCCATCCCTCTTCCTAACTTGGGAAATTCTTCTTGCCTTCGGATTGCCTTAGGCCAGCAGAGGAGAACAAAGGGCCAGCAAACACAATCAGCTCTGAAAATATTAATTGCTATTTTACCACTTCTGAATAGTTAAATCCCAGAAGAATACATCACAATCCGTTAGATTATTTTCACATTTTTAAGATTACACAAATCTGTGCCTAATGAGGAAAACGGGCACTTTTTACATGGAGACATGTTTCTTAAATCAGCCTGCCTTTTCTAGTTTTTGATGATTCAATGAAGTTAGGAGCATTAGTGGGCAGTTCCTCCATCAAAACTGTTTCCCCAGTGTATCTTTTTGCTTTAGATTAGTAACTATCATATAAACATAATTGACTAAACAACTTCAACTGATACTGTAGTTGCTAATTTACATCTCTAATCCTGAAAGTAGCTCTGCATGAGAAACAAAGTGTATTTGTGCAGAGTTCTCTTATGTCACTGTCTGATACAGAATGGAAGCTTAAGCAAATGTTTTATTTTAAGAAGAAATGAGAGAATTTTAAAAATTGAGGTGGTTTTTTGTTTGTGTGTGAATGTTATCTCAAAGCCTGTTTGTTTTTTTTTAATATAATTTGAATGTTACTTGTTTGAAGGATCAGGGTGTAACTAAACTCAATTTCTTTGCATAATACAAGCTTAGCAAGAGATTCCAGGTTCATTTAAGGAAAAAAATACCAAACAAAACAACAACAACAAAAAAAAAAAACACAACAAACCACAGCAACACAGGGGCAGAGAGATGAAAAAAGCAAAGCTTTGGTAAATGGCTTGATGCTTCCTTAATAACTGCTTGTAGTCTACAGTCACGACCAGCATTTTGATCATTATAACATTATTAAAAGTGCTTTTTTAGTTTTGTAACTTCACCACATTCATAGTATTAACTGACAGTTTCTTTAACGCCCTACTGCACAGCATTACAGAAATAAAAAGTGTGGTCTAATAATGTTCATGGACCTTAGATTTGGAATTAGCATAATGGAAAGAGATCCTGAAAGCAAAATCATACTTCTGTAAGTGACCTATTACCAATACGATTACATTTTATATAGTAATTTTAATGAATTCTCTTGGAAGTCTGGGTTGGTAAAGGGAAAAAATGGCTTATTGTTCAGTCTGCGTAACTGGAAAGGCAGCACACCCAGCAACGGGCTGCAGCTTGTGCACACTGGGCATGGGCTGCTGGAAAGATGCTGTAGTTACATGAATGTTAGAAATATGAAATACATGTGGGCAGAAACAATGAGCAGCAAAGAAAGCCTTTCTAAGACATTATGACTTTTTGATAACAAGGATGGTTTAAATTCAGCTGATGATAAGTGTCAGTGGTTTATTGGGGAGGGAGCACGCATGTGAACTCAAACAGAACTGAAGCTGTTGTTATTATGCGTGGCACTTTCATCTTAAGAAAGGTGACTGCTAGGCTTCAGTATGGTTATTTACTAAGTACAATTGCTTTTTCTATTCAAAATATTTCCTTTCTTATAGCAACTTTTGACTGAGTATTGTGAAAAAGTTCAATCAATACATTTCTCAGATTAGCCATGAGTAGTGGTGGCTATATAGGGATGAAAGCAGACTAAAAGAGTTTGATAATCTTTAAAAAAAAAAAAAAAAAAAAAAAAAGAAACCTGAAAAATCTCTGTAAAATTATTGTATAGAAGTAATATAAAAAGTGAAGTTTTTATGATTTTTCAAACTCTACTGATCTTTCACACTGTTTGTAACAGAATATGCAATTCTTTCACACACAGGAGGCAAATGAGACAAGTAATGAAACTGGCCATGAAAATAAAGGCATTAATAACCATCCATTGCAACCATCAAAAGAACACTTTCTCTTTTAAAACTATTATGAGATTGATTATCCCACTGTATTCAGCATTGGTGCAGCTTCACATTGAGTACTGTATGCAGTTCTGGGCCCCACAGTTTAATGAGGATGCTCAAGTACTCAAACGCACCCAGGAAAGGGCAACAGAGCTGTGAAAGGGCTGGAAGGCACGTCCTGTGAGGAGCAGCTGAGGACGTGGACTTGTCTTGTTTGGAGAAAAGGAGGCTGAGGGGCGACCTCATTGCTCTCTGCAGCTTCCTGAGGTGGGGAGCTGGAGAGGGAGGTGCTGAGCTCTTCTCCCTGGGATCCATTGAATAGGACTCATGGGAGTGGCTCAGAGCTGCACCAGGGGAGGTTTAGACTGGACATATGGAAGCATTTCTGTACTGGGAGGGTGGGCAAGTGCTGGAACAGGCTTCCTAGAGAGGTGGCCAATGCTCCATGCCTGTCAGTGCTCAAGAGGCATTTGGACAATGCCCTCAATAATATGCTTTAACTTTTGGCCAGCCCTGAGCTAGCCAGGCAGTCGGACTAGATGATCATTATAGGTCCCTTCCAACTGAAATATTCTATTCTAGCATGAGTGTTTCCTTTTCATTGCAAATACTATTTCTGACTTCACATAGTGGTATGATCAAGCAAATGTCAGCCATTATGCCCTAGCTGTTGATCTTATACTCGCCTGTGGATCATATATTTATTGTAATTGTTTTAATTCACAGTTGCATGTGACAGGCAGCTGTTTCCCGTTTTCTTCTAGTCCTGAATCAGCCTTCCTTTCTTTGGTGCAGGGATCTTTGCAAGGCCTTCTCTCTTCTTGTTACCTAGTAATCATTACTATTCCCAAGCAGATTTTTAATAAAGGCTGGAAGTAGACTAAGTAGCTTTGACCTGGAGGAGTGGTGCAGGTGCTTTGCTGCAGTGTATATACCAAGCGCTTGTGGAGCAGCAGTACAGTCACTGGCTTGAAAACGTTGGGCAAAGGATGATCCAGATGTTGAAGCTGGAACAGCAGTCCCATATTTGCTTTTACCTACAGAAATATCAGATGGCAAGCAAAATCCTTGTATCCAGTAAGAACAGCTAAAAGGCTCCAGCAGAAGAATGGGTAGCAAGACAGTTATTGATCACCTGTAACACATGTACCTGCCTGTGCTGTGAAGGGACAGAGCTACATGTGAGGAGCCAGCTGAAGTTCTTAAAATCCTGAATATCAGGTCCCTAAAACTGAATATTCTGGGTCAAATGATATAGTTAGCAAGACCTGTTTAAGTCCGGTGAGCCAGGGCTTTGTGTCCGGCATAAAACTGTTGTGTAGTGAATGGATTTCCTGTAATTGTACATCCACAGGATATCATTAGCTGTCTCACTGGGATGTAAAATGCTCACCTTGGGGCAGAAAATGTACTGGAAATCACCTTTTCTTCCTCTGACCTAACTCAAATGGTCTCCCTTTGTCTCTCCATGTTAGACTCCCTTAGAACACTCAAGATGTTTAACTGTTAAGCACTGTGGGTTCCATTGCACTGTTGGTTTTGTTGCCTTCTGTATTTTTGATAGTTGTTTTTTTTTTTCTTTTTTACCCTTGAACTGTAGTGCAAAATGTATCTTCAAAGGTTTGAGAGTAATATACCCAAGTCTGTATGGAAAGAAGGGAAGGTTTGTCTTGTGACGTTACTGTAAGTTTTTGCCTCTATCTAAGGCCCAATGTAATTAATCCATTATTTCCAAATGATGTACTCTGTCATCCTGGGTTCAAATGCCAGCTTTAAACTTTGCAAAAATCTTGTGTGTCTTAATGTTTCAAGCTCTCCAAGGTCTTTGCATGTGGTAGAGAATGATGCAACCTACATTTTTCCAACACACATCACCCTGTGATTAAAAAGAAACAACAAAGATGAGTGAGTAGTAAGGCAGTTAGTTAATCAGCAAACACTTTGAGCTATTTTACTTAGAGACATGTTAGTATAAATGTGGTTTAACGCTATGTTGATGTCAGCAGAGCTGCCCTGGATTTTCACTAGTGCAACAGTGAAGACAACTGTGGCCTCTCATCCTGTAACTCCCAACAAATAAGTGATTTATGTTTACTTAAATAGAAAAAAAATATATGTAAGGCTTTTCTCACCTAGTTAACAGTTCTGATCCTCTGCTCCTGTATGCTGGCTTCATAGTGAAATTCCTTCACTATGAAGGAATAGGCTCAGGGACACTTCTCAATTTTCATGTCAAGCTAGCTGTTAACTCTGTCTTCCAGAATTGTAAAGAATAGTTCTGTAGATGATAGCATGTAAACCATGCTGACTGCAGAGGTTGTCATCAGATTCTTCTGAATACAGTAACTTTTTTTCTGGTAAGTAGAGCCATTCCTTAAAGGTCGGGGAAGCTGGGCTGGACTGATTTGTGTGTGTGAAATAAAACAGAGTGTGCTCATTTGGCATATTTACAGTGCAAAAAGCTGAAGTCTAATTTCATAAACCACAGTGCAAAATGTTTTCTAAGAATGAATGCCATGTTTGAAATGAAACATTAATTATTATAACATCAAGGTAAGGGGAACATTTGGTGGCATCCATCTTGTTTCTTCTGTGTAAATGTTGCCGTGATTTATCTGGCTCATTGGGGGTTTTTTTCTGTGTAAATGTTACAAAATTATGTAGTTTTGAGAAGAGCAGCATTTACAAACAAAATATATGTCCTGTCTTGTCAACAGCATTCGTTACAACAGCAATGGAATTGAAGGATCAGCTGTAAAACTCAGTGAAGTCAGCAGATACCTTTCTGTTGACTTCACAGGACATTCAGACCTGCAATTAATTGATTGTATGTGTTCTTAGTGTGTGAAACCTTGTGAAAATAAATTGGTAGTTGAGCCTGACATCTGGGCACCCTGACACCAGTCTAACTACTCTAAGTAAAACCTCTGTCTTGCAGCCTTAGTATTATCTCCTGGAAGGAAATTTCTGGGAACACTTCAATTGCTTGTACTCTGGGTATATGATATATTTCAGCTCTTTGTCATGCTGAAGGTCAATTCTTCAAGTCTTTCTCACTGTACCCAGGAAAAGCTCATCTCTCTCTAATTATATCATTATTTTACAGAAAATTCTGTTATGTGTTTTACTGATAGCTTTGCAAGTCCATGTTCTAGCATAATCTTGGTTTACTTGTGGTGTTCTCTAGGCTCAGTTGTGTGTTGGTATTGATTCTTGAATCAGAAATAGCTTTCTTCAGTTTTGCACTATTTGAAGACAGCCCTCAATTCCTTTATACAGAAGAATTTCAGTTGATAACAAATCAAGAAAATAGCAGAACAAATGTCTGCCCTTGAACTGGGGCAACCCAAGAACAAGGCAACAGAAGAAAGGAAGGCCTGTTTGATAGTTTATAGCTTGTAACACTGTAACTGCTATAGGTAGTTTTTCTTTTGTCATGGCTGAAAAAATTGCTACTTTCTTTAGATACAGATGTGCTTCTGCCAGGCTTTTAACAAGGTATAAATTCAAAAATAACTTGTGAATATGTGTTAATACATACTTCTCCGTGTAGACCAGTGCTCTGCATTAATCATCACCCACACTGGACACCTGGGGCCAGTTTTTAGGTGTTGTTTCAGCTCCCAGTAGGAATGTGAATTTCTCTTCCTGCTTAGAGGTGCACTCAAATCTGCATATGTATTTGTTGGTGGATTGAGGGTTTTGGGTGGGGTTCTTTGTTGTTGTTATTGTTTGGTGGGTTTTTCCCCCCTGAGAATTTCCATTGTTTAACTGGGTAAGTAGTAAAAAAAGTATTTTTAAAGTTTGGGGATTGAGCTTAAAATGTGCTCAGCTACAAGTGAAGATGCTGGAAAGTGAAAGAGCTCAGCACTCTTTTGCATTAGACTCTTTTAGAGGCATACGTATCCCACTTAGGATTATTTTGGCAACACAGACTATAACATACTTGTTGAGCAGATGGCTGGGATGCTATGGTTCACGTCAGCTCGGCAGTCTACTACATGGAATCTAACATCCTCTGCGTTCTCACCACCGTGGTGTGATGGGTATATGCAGCCAGTCTGATTGCAGCTTAGCCAGTTCTAAAAAATCTTATAACCCAAGAATTTTATTCTTGGCAGATACAGGGCTGTAAAAGAAAAAAAATCAAACAATTAAGAGAGGACTTCTAGGTGTTCAGAGCAATTTGCTGACCCGTTAAATAATTCTTAGGAAGAATAAGCAATGCAAAATTGCCCAGGATTGTTTTGAACCTAGAAACAATGGCAGCATGGGCTGATAAACATAGCTGATGGTATTACAATGCTCTTCTAGGGAGCAGAGCAAAAGGAGAAAGTATAACCTAATAACTTGGTCTAATCTAATAAAAAAACCCGTCTGTGCCACTTTGTCTGATAGCTGTAATGGAGAGGTTGGGAGGCAGTACTGAAGTATGTTAAAAATCAGGTGACAACTACAATTAAAGAATTAAAACAAACCTGCTAGACTTGATTAGTTTTCTTTATTTGTCATATCAAGAATCTGCAAGCTTAACAAATGTAACTTGCTGGTTTTTTTCAACTGCAGGCTCAAAACAATTCGTAAATTATTACATTAACGGGAGTGTGCCTAAATTCTAAGGCATATTGTGCTACACAAGGTCTCCTTGATAAAAATACATCATTTGAAAAGTGTAACTTATGAATATGGAAAAAGATGGCACAGGAAAGACTAAATCATGCTAAACCTCTTGTTCCTTCCCATCTGTATATAGTTGTAGAGGTTATGCTGGGAGCAGAGTCATCAAGTGTCATGTGTCTTCCTGAAAGTTGCCGTAAGCTGCTAGAGGGTGAAGTTAGGCTGAATATTTCACAGAGCAACTTGCACTTATATGAAAGTCTATAAGGAGTACTGGGTCTTCTAACCTCGAATTAGGGTCACTTAAAAACGTGGTGCTTTAACTGTGCTCAGTCCTGCTGAAAAACAGACAACTTTTTAGTGTTGCTTCAGTAGTATAAAGTGTTCATACTGTCAGTGAAGCTATAGCTTCCTTGCAGATACAGCAGTGTGCATCTAAGCATTTCTTCTTTCCCAGTTCCCTTTGTTGTGTCCCATTAGTAGCAGCACATTTTAATTACAGAAAGCCTTCACCGCCTCCTTCTGTGTGTTCTTACAACTCAGCCAAATGGTGTGGAGTAGTTTGACTGGTGATATTATTCTCTGTTGAGATTTGTCAGAAACAACAGGAGAGAAATACTGCTGGCAAAAATCCTTCCATTTTTCGGAAAGAATCCTAACCAACTATTGTTATCTGTCTGCAAGGAATAGTTTGAAATCAAAAGGAATGAAAATGTGAAAAGACAGCATTTTCTTTTTCTTTTTTTTTTCTTTTCTTTTCTTTTTTTTTTTTTTTTTTTGGGGGGGGGGGAAATGAAAATGGCCTGAAAGAACTGACTTACTTTTTTCTGCCTCTAGTTCCTATGTTTTAGTATCCAAATGAATGCTCTGCACTGTATATTTTTTAGTATTGTGTAAATGGTTTTGGATAGGCTTCTGCTGACTTAGCTCTGGAAATTTTAACCTTTCATTAGTTTTAACTGCTGAGTAAGGCAGACAGAATGCAAGAGGATTTATTCACAAGGTTTCATTAGAGCACTGTGTCATGTCAAACATGAAGCCTATTTTAGCCCTTGATTCAATTGCTGGTGTCCTAGCAGATGACAATGGGTTAATCTCCCAAAAAGCCTTTCCCATACATACAAGACTAAACAAGAAGCAGACTTTAAAGGCTTTAAGTATGGCTGCAGTTAACTATAAACAGCTGTTGCAAGATAACAGTGTTTCCATTGGAAAAGTGAGCCCCTTTCCTCCATTTACAATTAAACCATTCTGAGCATGGTATTTGGAAGGAGTCGGTTCTCTGTCTGGCAATAATCAGAATTAAGTGGTGGGGGTTGGGGAGTGACTTGTCGGACCTTTCTGCTCAAACTGACATTTATATAGCAATTCTATTTCTGCTACTGAAAGCCAAAACATACAAATCCATCTTATCCAGACTATTAAGGAATAGGGAAAGGGTGATTAATTTTTCCCTTCCATTCTTTTTTCTTTCCTGCCCCTGCTCTGCATCAACATCTATTTTGAATAATGGGGAAAGAATGATATTAGCAAACCTCCATCTATCTTTTAGAGTCTAGTAACATGTTTGAATTAAATCCAAACAATACCTGGTGTAAGAATACATCTTTAGAAATTCTTCTTGCTTGTTAAACCCTATGCCATAAAACATTATTATTTTTCTTGTTTTACTGTTTTCAATATCTTGAAATGTTCACAGAAGTGTCTTTTTGAGGAAACATCCAAAAGCTGGTTGGTTATGTTCCAAATCAAAAGCAAGAAGGCCATGAAAATAAAAGAACTAATTTGAACACTTCTTGGCAGTTAGTGATTTGTTAAATAGTTTGGGTTTAATTGCTTTCAAAAGTGGAGGGGTAGGAGAAATCTTTTGTAACTCCTGTTTCTAGAGAAAAAAGCAACAAATGTGGGAAATCAGGCTGTTAATATTAGAAGTTACAATGTGACTCACACAGTGCATAATCTCTGCAATAGTACAGGCAGTAGAATCAGAGACAAAGAAACAGATGTGCAAACTTCCTACCAGTTAAATTCCAGCTATTTAATCAACAGCAGGACTTGTCCTTTGTTTCATATTTCCTAGCTCAGAAACATCTCAGCAGGAGGACATGAAAAGGTACTGCAAGAAAAGTGCTTTTACCGTCTGCAATCCAGTGAATACTTTAAAGTTATAAAGCAACATTCACAAAGTTGGCCACGAGAATGTGAGGAAGGGGGGTAAACCAGCCATAATTCAAAACCAGCAGCCTGCTTAAGAGGTTTTACACAGCTGAGCCAGACAGAAACCTGGTTGTCTGACTTCATAATCGCTTAGTCCACATCCAAAGAGCTTTCCTAACTACAGGCAATAAAGAAGAGTTATGCTCCTCAGAGCAAAACCAACTTGTATGTTATTAATGTAATCAGAGACTGAGATAATTGTTCTGTGACTTCTGTCACACTGGGAAAAGTCCCTCGTGTTCTGTGGCGGTGTATGCAAAGGTGATAACTGGGCTTTGCTAGCAGCTGGGGCTAGAGCAGCAAAACTACATTTTGGTCATAAAGTCAGGAACCCTATAGCTGGGGTAAAAACACAAGCTGTCCCTACATACTGCCCTGTTCTCTGGCATTGGACAGAAATGTGGTAGATAGGTTTCTAGACCTGCCATCTACTCTACAGATCAGATAAATCTCCTACAGTAACGCAGTGCTTTTTACATGTTTCACATTATCCTGGATTCTTTGGTATTTCCCTTTCGAGATCCAGGTGCAGAAGGATGCTGAGTAAAACCAAGAGCTCTGCCTCTTCCTTGCTTTCCAGTCAATCTGGGAGCCCTCCCTAATAGCATTCATTCTTGTGCCTGTATCTCCTGCTGCATATGCCCCACTGAAGGCTGGAGAGCCCAGGTAGTCAAGACTTGCCAAGTCTTGTTTGGCATTCAGCCTACAGATGTGTTGCCAGGTGAAGTCATCATGGAGTCTTGCCTAGCATTAATAATTTGGAAAACTCAAGAAGTTAAAGCTGGCATTGTGGAATTGGGAGCGGGCTGGGGTGACTGACCAAGGATGCATCTCTACATTCCATCAGAAAACCTGTTAGCAAAATTTAAAGACTGGCTGAAAAAAATTCTTGAATCATTGTTTGCCAGCGTTTCTCTTCATTGCAATTTCCACATTGCAACTATAAGTGGATTTCATTTTTAAGCAGAGAAGAAATTATCATGTAATGTCTAAATGGACATTAGTAATAATTTGAGTCTTGAAGTAATTAATAAACAGTGTACGTTATTGAAGTAGCAGTTAAGAGAAACACCAATATTTCAAGTGCCATCCATTTGTTGTGCAAATTTTATCACTTGTTTGAGGAATTATTATAGGATTAAAGGAATCTGTGCATGATTTCTGCTGAAACTTGTAGTTAGTTCTGTTATGTTTTAATATGCAAATTTGCCAATAGGCTGTAACCCTAATTGTATTGGTTTAAATTATACAGTTATGCTTTTGAGAGCCCAGCCAGTCCCAGGGGTCGTTCTGATGCACTCTAGCTTAGAAAAGAGCTTTGGAAAAAAACAGCCCTGATTTACACTATGGTGCTAAAAGTGTGAACAACTTTCTTACTGATTTAAACCATGTCCCAAATCACTGCTAGTGATCCGTATCACAGTTCTGTGACCATTAATCATTTAATCGTCACAAAACAAAGAGCCTCTTTCATGGAGAACTGTTTCACATGCACATATGCTATATCACTCATTTTTACAGCCAAGGGACTGCATGTTGTTCACTCTTGCTAAGAAACGAACAAGTCATCCATATCCTTTGAAACCTGTACATTTTAGGCTAATTTGTTGAGGAAACAAAAATGGATTGTAGCGATATGTGCAAATAGAGATTCATGAAGTTACGTAAATTTACACAAGCAGAACATTTGGTCTGAGGACTTGGGCATTTTTCGAAGTGTATATACATACTGAACAGCCTGTTGCATAATTTGTAAATATACAATATAGCATCAAATAGGACAATTCCTACAGTAGCACTTGTCAAACAGTATACTTTTTGTTTAATTGTTACTAGGGGCCTTGCATCGTATCAAATGTCTATGTATCCTGAGTCTCACAGTAGAACTGATTTGAAGTTGCTGTTTTTCTCTGCAGTAGCACAAAAGGATTTTTGCACAATTCTTTCTAAAATACTCTCACCTGACAGCAGACTTGGACAGATTTTCTGTTTGGCCTCATTGTGGCTTCATCTTTAATGAAGACAGTGTATGTTAATGGGCTTGTAAGATACAAGTCAACATGTTCTAGTCCAGACTGTGCCTATTAATTGTGTACAGGTTGTAAAGACTTCTGTGTATGAGTCAATTTATACACACACACACTGCTTCTTGTGTACACCAACACACTGAGGAAAAAACACAAAAATGTTAGAGACTGAGGAAGGTAAAATAATGGCAGAAGTTTTCTCTGTCAAATTAAAAATTTGGATTTCATAATTGTGTAAGTGCAATTTTGGACTGTTATTATTTGCAGCAAGTAATGGTCTTTGCATCACACTAAAAGCAATCTTGCAGCCTAAAAATAAATTGCTAAAAGAATATAAGTGATTCTAGACTTAATTGAGAATGTGTATTTTTAGTAACTTAATTTACCTACATAATTCATACAGTTCATTTTCTGTATTCTCAGCTTCAACATAACATTTCTCTATTCACTTTTGCTAATACAGTGCCTTTTTTTAGATTACCATTCTTTCTTCTGCCATTGCTTAAGCAATGGCACATACTGAGTATCTGAATCCTTATTAAATATGATTCTGCAGTCCCTCAACTTCTGTCCTGTTTATGGCTATAGACTGCTGGCAAGAAAAAAAAAAAAGACCATATCTTTTTGAAGAATCACACAGTGACTTTTCTCTGTGTTGGGATGTGTGTGATGCTTCTAGGGCATCTTAGCGTTCCTGCGCACAGAAAATGCCTAGACTGAAAGATGGATTTTGCTGTACTGTGTTTCTGTCTGTCTCTTCCCCCCCCCCCCCCCCCCCTTAAATATATTTAATTTTTATAGAGCCTTCAAAGATCCCTTTTGAGTTTAAGTCTAAGTGTTTTTGAAAACACTATGCAGTTCAGAGTGTCTTGTAATATAAACTTCTAGGCATTTTTGAAGAAATGGCAGAAACTTGGGAAGGTGAAGTTATATTTGGTTATTACTCTCATCAGGTAAAGGCTATTGAGAGTTATGTTGGGTTGGAACTTCTGGGTCATATTAATAAACTACAGAGAAACGAACAAAGTTAAAGAACTCTGCTTCATAACTCTTAGAAACATTTCTTTGCAAGATTTGTTAGCTAAATTACAATAAAGATGTTATAAATAAATAAACAAAAAATCCCCAAACTTGTCAGATCTCAGTGTTCTTCATCTTAGAAGAACTTCAAGATTATTTTTGCACCTCTGGATACTAATCCCTTGTTTGATAATTTGGACAGCCGTCTTGCAAGTGAACCATTAATTTTGTGTTTTGAAATATATAATTTCCTTTTCAAAGTTTTTCTTGCAAACATATATTGTTATATAGCTAACTAATCTGTTTGTATAAATAGTGTGTGTTAGTGTATACATATACATGCTCTAAAACTTTCTGCAAACAAAGTACGTAACTGTGTGAGTATATGGTCATGTAGTATTCTGGTAGGGATAATCCCTGCATTAGGAGCAAGAGAATAAAAGGAATTGCCTTATTTATTATTTTTTTTTTTTTTTTTTATGAATCACCACAAATAATAGAAATCCTCTTCAAAGGAAATAATTTTCAAAGCCTACAGGATGTCAACCACACTGTGTCTGGCACTGGAGTTAGCTGAAGCACTAAGCACAGTACTCAGATTTAATCACTATTCTACTCTAGAAAAGTTTTGCCTCATGTGTTTGTCATTACTGACTTTATTTACTCTGAAAGACATTTTCTTATACTTGGAATTTTTAGAAGGTATTGCACCATTTGGTTGTATTTGGAAACCCGTCTGCTTTAAATGCTGAGAAGGTGATGATTTTGGCAGTCAAAATATGTGTAAGACATTACTGTTTGTTTTATTTTTCTTGGGTTGTTTTTTGGTTGTTGGGTTTTTTGGTGTGGTGTTGGGTGTGTTTTGTTTGATATATTTTTTTTGTGTGTTTTGGTTTTTTTTTTTTTGTTGTTTTTAAGGCCATAGAGCCAGCTGGTTAAGTCACAGCTAGAACGCAACAGTTCCAAAGCCTGACTGCAGATCCTGCAGCAGAGCAACACCATCTCTGTGTAGCTTCCTCCCAAAAGGGTTGAACTTGATGGTTCTCCCCCAACAGCCAAAACAATCTTCTCTCTGCACTGCAGAACTGCTGCAGTTACCTGTGTGGCCTGTGGGAGTCCAACATGCTCTCCTTGATTCTTCTAGTCTTTACATATCTTCCTTTCAGTCTTCTCTGATGTCACTGTTGTTTAATGAATAGTGTTAGATATTTTTGTAATACAGTATTTCATTAATATATAGTTGAACATAAAAAGGTGTTTTATCTTACCTTTTGTAATCTCTTTGTACGTTTTTTTGCAAATTTTCTGTGCTTCTTTTTATTAGCTGGAATTACTTCTATCAAAGTATGAAGCTGAAGTTTTATGAAATTTTGCAGGGTTGTATTTTTTGGCAGAAACAAATCTTTGTGCCTTTCAAATGTCTTGCATTTTTTAGCTTCTATCATGGGTGTGTGTTTATGCATTATTTTGTAATTTGAGATAAAATTTCACATACCTGATGCATTTTTTTCAAATATTCCTAGACTTTGACCTCATAAATAGAGTATTTAAAAGTTGCTCAAGGTTTTAATGCATTATCAATGCTTGGTTTACATCTTAGAATATAGCTAAATGAGTTCATTCATAATTATAAGGAAGTTTCCTCCCATAATGTATGACTTCCTACCACCGGTAATTCAAAATGTGATTTTATCAATAGGCGAGATCATAGATCTCCAAAACACAGCCTTTTCCAACCACTAGGGGGTTTGTGTTTGGTTTTTTCTTTCTTGCCAGAGGATTTATTTGGAAGCATTTCTCTAGGTTATTTCTAGGGTGACCAGTTTAAAGATGATAAATGAAAATACAGAACCAGAGACTAGAACATCTGGGGGTTATGAGGTCTGGTGCCTTCCTATTTTGCTATCACGTAACAGAAAGTTTTACTGCATTTATCAAGTTCCATTTTAAAAACCTGGAGATGAAGCAGTATCATAAGAATTATGTCAACACGCTCTTTCAAATCCCAAATTACCCAACTGAGAATGTATTGAATTTTCTTCTGTCTCTGTGGGTTATTTGGCTATAATACTTTTCTGGAAAAATATCTTACATTTTGCTTTCCTTGATTTTTGTAGCTTGCAGAGGAGACATTATAACTGACTTTCATTTAATAGCTGCAGCTGTGTGGTCCAAAGGAAGAGCCTGGTAGCATTGAGACGGGGGGGCTAGAGGAGAACTGTTAATCTAGTTAGTGCCTTTAACTGAAAACTTTTAGTCACTTGGTTAAGTGGGGAAAATGGAACTGAAGAAGGGAGTGCAAAAAATATCTACGAAATATTTTAGATCACGGATCTTAATTTAAAAGCTTGTGAGGACAGAAGCGTATAAAATAATCCATTCTGTTTTCTGCAAGCTGTGGGGACTAGGAATATAATCGTTCCACATGATGTTTGGGATCTGGCATTTGATGGCAGCGAATCTGAACTTCTCTGAACTTTATCCCTTTGTGTACCCACTCCGCTCCACAGCTTTCGCCTGCTACATGGGCCTACACCTTGATGCCCACAGCCGTGACCCTTCCCCTGAAGGAAATGGAGCTGTTCTGAGCCAGCTGTTATCTTTCTGTAGTCAAAGAGCCCAGAGATGTTTCTTGTTGGGTTGGGCCCAAATTGATCATATTTTGTAGGTAATATGATGTATAGCACTTACAGGCTAGGGACTAAACATCATTAAAAATATGCCAGATTATTATTTACTCAGATTTATTTTGGTCATTAACTGTTGTGTGACGTTATGATAACATTACTGTTACATGTTATTAGAAACTATAGAGACTGACAAATGCAAAAGATGGTTGATGACTGGCATGCTATAGGAAAGAATGGTTTCTGGAAGTTTGCACAGAATTTACAGCAAAGCTGTTAAATTATTACCAGCTGAAATTACAGCAGTTTTTTGTTGTTGTTGTTGTGCTGGATGTAAATTACAGGGAATGGAGGAAGTGCAAGAGAACCTTTCAGGAGATTTTGATCAAATCACCACGTGTCCAAAAATATTTTACTCACTTCAAGCTTAATGCTTTTGTGGGAGGAAAGGATAGGTGGATGTTTATCAGCTGTTTTGTGAAAAGATATCTAAGGCTTATTAAATGTTGATTCATGTTTTTCATTACACATTATGTGTGTTTTGTATATATATAATTCACCAAGATTGCTTTCTGGTTTTTATTTATTTATATAATAAATAAGTTTGTGTATGTTCTATGCAGAAGAGTATATTTTTTCCTGTCTATCGGTTGCTTTATATTACTTATGTCTAACTTCCATAGCTGAGTAAACAGGATTATCTCTGACTTAATGGTATTGCAGTCATCTCAGTGAGGAAAGTGTGTACTGTTTCAAAAATATACTTGTTTATTAAACCTTTTTTGTGTTGCATTATAATTTGTTAAAAAAATTAAATTAGATCCTGTAATTGTTACGTTCAAACTAATGACAAAGCTAGTTTGGGATGTTAAGCAATTACATTTCAAATCAGAATCATGGTTCTGCCCATGAATGTAAATTCACATAGCTCAGGTATCAGGAAAAACATTCTGATTTACATAAGCTTGTCCCAGATTTGAGGGAGATCTCTTACCTTTTCTTAAATGGAATGTAAGAAAGTGTTATAAACTGCAATTTCTCTGAATTCTCTTTTCCTGTACAATATTCTAGGAGTGACATGTGTGCTTTTCCTTGCACAGAAGAGGAGGTGAAACAGCCTGCTTTCAGGAATGGAAAGGAATGTTTTTCCTCATTGGGAAAAAAATGGTGATGTTAAAGGTAAGATGCTGGAAAACATTTAACTGGATAGTGTGTTATTACTATATAATAACTAACTATAGTTAGTTTTATGGTGATATTTTCCTCTTGCTAATTTGAAATTTTTGGTTTCTTGAGAAGAGCTACAAATCTAAGCCAGGCCTTCGGAGAAGGCCCAACTGCTGGCCGCAGTGTCTGCTGTGCCTGTGGCAGCGGCGAAGGCCGTTTCGCATGCTGCTGGAAAACAGCGGGCCCAGCGGTGGTCTGCTGTACTCTTTGCTCACCTTGGGATAAGAATGTACTGGAAGTTTTTCTACACAAGGCAATTCCACCGTGCTGGTGGAATACTTCTTGACTGTCCTGGCCAATTTATGAGACAAACTCAGAATAACGGCTTCTGACAAGGCTTTTAATAGTTCTCTGCTTTGCAGCAGCTTGGCCGATGCTGCAAGCTCTGGGGCTCCTCTCCCTTTGGATGAAGTTACAGGAACACAAAGCGTTTATTTTTGATTTTCTGATATATAGAATTCCACAAAGAATGCAGTTTAGCTGTACTTGAGGAATGTAGGTGCTGTATACATGCCCCATTAATACTAATCTATTAAGTGGGTTGTCAAGGTTTTCTTTTCACATCTGTTTTCTAGGAAGTAAACCCATTCCCTAAGCACATGGTCTGAACATGCAAATAGATTATTATTTTTTTAAATGAAATCATGACAGAACCAGAAAACTAATCCTTCAGCTAATCGCTAGGAATACTTGAAAGGAGAGAAACTATTGTCTGTCTGCCTTGCCTCACCTCTGCTGAGCACCAGGAAAAATGCACATCAGGAAGTGAAATGTGTGTAAATCACTAAAATGAGAAGTTGACCAAAGCTGTGTTTCAAGGCATTCAAAGTACAGGAAAGGTTTCAATAAGAGGTGGGGAAAAAAAGCTGTTCAGCTGCCAGAAAATGGAGAACGTTTTTTTTGCATTCAAAAGGTGAGTTGTGTATTAAGACAAAAGAGGTTTGGGTTTTGTTTTGGTTTGGTTTTTTTATGGTGTGTGGCTGTTTTTTTGTTAAGGGTAGGAAGCGAAGCCTTGTGTATTCATGATTTCAAGGGTTTTAACAGATACAGAATAATTCTTCTTGTTAAATTCTGACTTAAATATTTGCCCTCCAGCTTGAATAGACATTTTTTTTTCTTTTCCTATCCTAAACTGTAGAGAAATACAGGCTGTATTTCAACTGTTTCCATACTGGATCAACAAACTTTTTGGGTATGGTTTAGAGGTGTTGTGTTATTAATAATGTTTATACTATAACTGATGATCTGAAACTCAGTGTAGAAACTAGTTATTTTTTTTCCCCAAATCTGAGAAGTGCTTGTATCTTGTCTGCATGTTTCCTGTCTGTGGTTGACATGATTTTATGTGTCTTGTAGAAAAACAAATGCTACTCGTGCTCTTTAATGATGTATTCCCTGTCTCTGACAAGTTCACTGTTCACGTTCTTGGGCTAGGCATGGGAAGACACTTCAGAAGATAAACACATACAATTGATCACAGAGACATGAATTAAAAGACTGCAGTCAATAGGATTGAAAATGAGCACAACCTCTCTCCTGCTTTTTAGGTGTGGTGTTTTAAAGTGTACATCTAGCATTTAATACTTTCTAGTAGATCTGTTTTACTATGCTAGAATTTCTGGTAGAGCTGTCCCTAAAAGTATATTTTTCACAATTGCAATAAGTCCAGATTTTTTAAGGTCTGAGTTCTGGTTCTGCACTGTTTTTCATGAGATTCTCAGTTCCTAATGCGTTAGTTACTTGGTAGTCTCCTATTGCCTTCAGCCTTCTTGTGTGGATCTGTTATGGATCTTCAGCTAAAGCTGATCATGCTGTTGGAGGATGTGTTAGACGCTTTGTAGACTGATATAATCTAGTGCAACAGTATGAAAAGTAGCCATTATATGACCCCTCATGGGGCAAGTTCATCTAACCATAGACACACTGTCTTGTCCACCATTCTTTAAGTAATCCTGAAATCCTTTTGCATACTTAAAGCTACTGAACACAGAGAAGAAAGGTTCATTCAGTAAGTGGAAAAGTCACCTTGTGCCTATGTCATGAAATACAAAAATACAAATACAATTATGCATGCACAATAGAAGAAAATTTCTCTAATTCTGTGGTGGCAATAAACTACATTATCCTGGGTAAAGGTTTAAAAGGGTTAGGGTCAGATTCTCTCCCTTGCTGTGATCATGTATGCCTTCATGCAATAAATTGCTTTAAATGTCATCTGACTGGAGGAAAAACTCCTTTGGTGAAGAATTGGTTTAGTTATGTAATTCATGCGTATGCTAGTCAGGACAAAAAAAATGTAGTAGTTCGTTGTGAACGAACAGGTTTTTCTTGGGTTTTTCCAAGGAAGGATACTTCTTTGCATCTATCTGGTTTGCTGTGAGCTGAATATAGAAACTTTGCAAATCTGTGCCAGGTAGTTTTGATTTTAAGAAGCCAAACATTAAAGGGGCTGTGCACTGTCTGTAAAAAGCCTTCGTGCAAGTGCTGGCTCCAGGAGCGCCTGGGGCAGGGGTTAGCGCTCAGTGCAGTATAGCAGGACTCCTAGGAGATGTTTCCCTTCTATCGTGGAGCTGGTGATTTGTGTGTGTAAATCAAGTAACGTGTTTCTTCTGCCTTTGGCATTTCTGTGTGGACTGTTGCTATAACAGCAAAACGTTAATATTTTTTGTAATTTTTTGGTATTCAGACTAAAAGCATTTTCTGCTCTGGGGTCAGATGGTGAGAATCTGTAGAATATTCTTAAGGTGCCACATTTTCGTGATGTATGTAGGAGAAAGCTCAGGATAATTTGTTGTTTTTTTTGATGAAAGAGCATCTTGCATCTTTCTGTAAAATAGGGAAGGCCAGTGGTTCAGTTACAGGAACTGAAATGTGAGAATATTACAATAATTCATTCTGCAAAACTGAAAGGCAAACAAGTATAGGCTTTAAAATAGCAGGCATAAGTGGTGTTACTGTATTAATACACTGTAGTTGTATGCTTTTTTTGCTATTACTGGAACTATTTTCCTTAATCTTAAAAGAAGATAAATAAAAGAGGGTTTAACATATATAGTTAGGAAACTAATATTAATTTTTTTCTTGTTTGCACATGAGTAGTATAACCTGTATGGACTTCACTAATATCTGTGTAACTAGAATTTTGTGCATTAGAAATCAACTTGGTAAATTTATGTCTGAAGCTTTTACTTGCATGTCAAGAAAGAAGAACTGAATACCTGGAGTCTGACAGTGCTTGACCTGGGTTTGTCCAATAGCCCTTTGTGGCAATCTGCCTGCCCACTGAACACACATTTGGTTTCTGTCTCTTTAAATTTACTCAGTCTAATGCTATTTTAAGACAGATTTTGTTGGTGCAAAAGGTGTCTGGCCAAGTGTTGCATCTCTCATTCTTCTGACCATCTGACCCTGCTGGAGGCAAGAGAAGGGAAGAACAGAGAAAGGGAACTTTGGTGGTGGAATGGGGACCAGGAACAGAGAATCCTTAAAGATTGTGTTCAGCTGGTGATGGTTCCTCTACCTCACCTTGTTTTTAATCTCAGCAGACAGTGAAAGTTGGGAATGGTGAAGCATAGCAAAAGTAGCATTGTTATGGCATGAGTTGAGTGATGCAGAGAGTAAAATATTTCACTCCTTGAGGCTTGCAGATACACAAGTAAATCCCAGGAGACATGTTAATATGCAACAGTAATTTGTAATATAACTCAACTAAGCATTGACAAATCCATTTGATACACACCTGATAAGATTTTTTTCAGTTTGAGTGCTTAGTGTTGTATGCACCAAAACTGATGTGTCAAGATAAATGCGTGTAAGTTATTTTCCATTCCTCCCCCCATTTATCACTGACTAGAAGAATAAAATTATATTTTCCTGGATCCTACAGTTTTATTTTGTTTTATTGTGACATCTGTCGTACAAAAAGTTTTATCCTCTTAAACATCTTACAAAGAACTGCTTTTTTCATGATGAGGACTTAATCTTTGATCATGACATATTTTAACCAAGATTTGTCAGTTAGGCACTGTATTTTCTTCAAAACTGGAGAACTGTTGGAGGTGTTTACTGCTAAACAGAACTTTGGGGAAAAGGAATATATTTTTTTGTGTGTCATGAAGAATATTATGATGCAAGTGGGAGCAATTTCAAAAGAGGTAGAGAAGAGGAGAGGTATAAAACTTCAGTAACTAGAGAATGTGCAAGTCTCCATTTGTTCTATACTGTATTGATTTTTTGCCTTGCAAAATGGCAACGGCTTCATGTATACAAGCTTCATAAAAAACAGGCTTAATAGCACTGCTTTGAAAGAAATGTGTGACCAAATTCTGAGCTCAAATATAAGTAACGTACCTCTATGTATGCCAATGAAATTTCACTAATACACACAAGCAGACAACTTTATACTTCAGGTTATATGGGTCCCATTTAGTTTGGATTAGCATCAGGAATCATAATCATTGGGTGTTTCTTCATTTTTCTTCTGAATTACATGGAGATTAAAAACAAATAACAGCAAAGAAAACCCCTGGATGCACAATATTTATACAAGAAGATATTAGCAGGAAATTTGAGTGCTTCCACTAATAAATTCAGCCAGAAATGCTTGAATGTGATCCTTTATTTCAGTGGTAGGTATACAGTGTTATGTATTTTCAGTGTATGACAGCATGAAAAACGCGAATGAAATGGAAAAGGAAATCGCTCTCCAGCAACACATCAGAGCCACTGATGGAGGCAAAGATTGGATTTGGTTCTGAAATGTTTGAAGAAGTTGAATGAATCAGTGTACTGATTCCTCACAATTGTTTGGAGGGATTCAGTTCACTCTTATCTGCATTTTGGAAAGTAAGTCCCCTATCCTAGAAGTACGTATAAAATTTCTCAAGATATTTTTAAAGCAGTGTTGGAATAAAAAAGCCTGGACTTCTCAGATCTTGCCCTTTACAGACATATATGGAAGGCTATTTAAAAAAAAAAGAAAAAAAAAAAAAGGGCAAAAAAAAATCCAACTAAAAACAACAAAGAAAAGTGGTGATAATAGGGAGATTATGCATAATTTCTCCCATAATGGGAGACTTACAACCATAGAGCACACTTCTTGTATATTCCCCTCTACCATCAAATTATATTTTGTGTCATTTAGGTCAATTCTTGAGCTGCACATGTAGTATATTATCAGAAAGTGCAGGAGGACTCATAACCTTTAGTGAGTTCCCAGTCCAGTTATAAGTCTCCTGCTAAAATGCTCACTGCTTTTTCTTAATGATGTGCACAACTCCTACTTAGACTGTCTTACTGCTCGTTAACTTCTTCGAAGCAGAGCTGCCTTGTAAAGAAGGAAGTGTCCAAGACCTGTGTCAATTTGTACTGCTAAATAGATACAGGCTGTTTATTAATCCAGAAACATAACAATGTAGCTACATAAATCAAATAGATCTAGTGTAGGGCTTTCCCCCCCCCCCTGCATATTAGACACTAAGAAGTGGAAGCAGAGGGGAAACTGCAATAGGAGCAGCAAATTCTGCCCCAAGGCATGTGCCCCTGGAGTGTGTCATGGTAACCTCCAGAATTCCACCCTGGCCCCATTTTTTTCTTTGCTTGCTTTTCCCAACCTTTACAATCCTCCCATCCCAAACACCACCCACCCCATGCCAGCTTCTATTCTGGGCATGGGCTCATTCACAGAACAGACTGAAGTGAAATAAAGTCGTCAAAGCATCTTTTCTTGCAGTAGCTGCTGTTTCTGTTCAGGATTCCAAACACCTGATTGCAAACTTAAAGTATACAAAACAGTCATGGACAAAACTGACAGAAAAAGATGGTGTTGGGGAAGGTGTGGAGTCAAATGGACATGCTATGTAAACAGAGCAGCAGATGTGTTTATTGACTGTGTTGAATGAAAAAAGTACGGGATAAATGAAAACTAATTTACAGATTTTAAATATTTTGAATAGTAATTATTGTACAGAATTATGGAAAGGAAAAATATAGTGGATTTAAGGGTATTGAAGCTTGCCGTGTTTTCTGCCTGTTTTTCCCCATGGGTTTGGGTTTGGAGAGCTGTAGATAGAGGTTTTGTCTCAGTTCCTACGACTTTCTCTTAATGTCTTGTTATTTATCTATGCCTCTCTCTGCTTTATCAGATATTTTGCTCATTACCTGTTGGGGTCACAAAAATAAGATTACTGTATGTTGTTCTATGGCACAGTAGAGTCAAGAATACTCCTTTGCATCTCCATTTTTGTCTTGAAGTAATTTCTGTGCTGTGACTTTTATTTTATTTTTCCTCCAATCTCTTTAGCCATTTATTGTTCTGAGTGGGGATTTTGAGGGAGGGATGCATATCTCTGTGTTAAAAAGCTTCTCAGCATGAATTTGCTGTCAGCACAGCTGACTACAGCTCTTCAGAATTGCAAGTAGAATGAAATATGAATTAAAGTAACTAATTAAGATTGTACACAATTTTGAATGTGTTCATTGTAGCCATTGGTGTTTTCTTCAGTCATGTAACTGCCGCCTCTACCTGTCATTCTCTGAGTACACTTCAGATAATCTACAGTTTTTATTACTGGGAAAAGTAATATTCATTACAATCAGTTTGACTGACCTGTGCTTTGTATTACTTTTCATAAGGTGTTTCATTGTTGATGAAATTTCAGTGATTTATGGTAATGTGATTTGTGAAGTGATCAGAAGGTAAAGAAATCTGTGGCTATGTCTGAATGAGTGAACTCCATCTCGGGATCAACCATCGCGAATTTCTTTCAAAACTTCATCTTATTCCATCAAGCCTACCCAGATGGAAGGTAATTTTCTAATATTAACAATCCACTTCCTTTCTTATTTCCAGTGTAAGTTGTTGACATATCTACCTGAAGGTCTTTTAAAAGAGGAAAATACCAAATATATACAAAGTATGTTAAAGTCATGAACCCCTCAGGAGGAGAAAAAAAAAAAAAAAAACACACCAAAAAAAACCCAACAAAAAAGAAGCATGCAAGATTGTTGTGGGGCAGAGGTTCAGTTGCTGTGAAATGGTGCTGCCTGCAAGCACTTTCGCATGCTCTTGGATGTTCCCTGAGTGCAGTGGACAGGCAGAAGAGAGGAGGAAAGAACAGGGAAGTTGAATTTTGCGAGTGGTGCGATATATTGTTTATGCCAATCTTTGCCTTGGTAAGAAGAGAAGGAATGTGCTTCCTTAAACGCTTTTTTGGTCATTCTTTGTGAAATGAAAAGGCAAGAGCCACATGCGTGAGTGTCTTTCATGGGAACAGCATACAATCCTGATGTCTTGCTCAGTTACTGAACCGGAGCTTTAGGAATATTTCATGTGGATGCAAGAAGTATGCAGAGCCCATCGTGTACGGGAAACCTTAGTCTGCCATGTAGTGCTGACTCTCTTGAAATAACATGTGTTGTCGATTGGCTATTTTTATTTGTATTTGCTCAAATACAGGATTTAATATTTTCTATTCCAAACAGCAGATGAGACCACTGGACTGTATCAGACCAGTATATCTGTCTACAGTGATCAGGAGAGTTGTAGGGAGTAGTATAAGAGTAATGCATTGGCACTTCCTCAGCTTTTTGCATGAGCCCACTAGGAACCATGGATTTTCTGAGTCAGAGGTGATATGTTTGTGCTTAATGGTCTTTGATAGTTTCTATAAAACCTTTGTTTCCCTAGTCCCTGAGTGCCTCTGAGAGCCCTTGTGAATTCTGATATACAGAGAAGTAAGTGCACATGTTGGCTAAAAGTTATTGATCTCTTAAGGGGCCTGGAATGTCACCACTTATTTCCATATGAATAAGTTGTTAAGTGTCTATCCATATGTATTAATCATTGATGGAATGAAACAATTCAAAATTGTATTTTTAGACTCAGCTGAATTAGTGGTGTTCATAACATATGTATGCATTCTTGAGATGTTTTTTCTATTGGATTTAAATTATTAATATTTACAGCAATATTATTAGTGTTTACTCTTGCATTGTATTGGATTTATATGCTAATAATGCTGCTACTTCATGCACGTGAAGAGTTTGAATTGGCGTCAGCTCTTCTTTTGAGGCTGTTTTCTTCCTGACCTTTCTGTAGGAGCACAGCAGTACAGTGGGAAGTAGAGACTGCCTAAAGCCACCATGCAGGAGTTAACAGGCAAACACTCCTCCTAAGCTTTTCTTCTATGGATGGAGAATGATTTTCTTGGCTCTGTACGCTTTGCAACATAAGTAAATGACAGGAGTTGGCTTAGATTTAGACAATTTCAAGTCCAGCTGTGCCACTAGTGACCTCTTTCAAGCAATGCAACAAAACATCATTCTCGATACAAGGCCATGCTAATGTGATGTAATCTTGTCTCTGCATTAGTTTCTTCCTCAATGAAGCAGGTTCCATGCTGATCACTTATTAAAGTAGCTTGTAAAGGTGTGTTTTCATTTTATATCTTTCCTGCCTCCAGCCTGGCCTTGTTCTTTTGTGTTCCACTCTCTGCGTCTTCATTCTGTTCCACTTAGAGCTAACAAAGTTTTCATGTTAACTTGATCTGAAACAGTGTAAAACCTTGAGCTGTATTTGAAGTGAAGGTCACAGATAAAAAAAAATAAAAATCTTTTGTTAGATCAACTGAAGTAACATGCAGGCAATTAGGGGAATTTTCCCACTGATATGATCAATTAGTTTAATAAAAAAAATCTTGTACCTCTACTAAACTTTCCTTCCCCGTACCCTTAAGCCACAGTTGCTGCTGCAGTGTGACTCCTGCACATGAGTTGCATTTGGTTTTATGCAATGTTTTTCAAGCACCCTTGAATGTGTGTTTGCTCTTTTAATTAAAGGTCTCCATGCATCTGTATTTGTGTGTGTAGGAATTTGTAAGGTTATATTTCCACTGAAAAGAGAAGTTAAAATTAACTCTTGTTTTTCTGGCAGTATAGGCTAGGACAGAGTTGACAGTAAGCAGTCCTGAAGACAGCTGACATTCAAAATGGATTTGTTCATTACTAGTTCTGTTTTCCTTCTTAGCAGAATCAAAACCAAACAAACCAGTCCCTATATTTTCCAGTGCTTATCTGTCATGTGTTTAGTTTATCTTGTATTGGATGTCATAAGCAGTAGAGGGCTTTTCCCCCGTAACAAATATAACTTTCTAACTGTTTCAAAATGTGTTTAACCTTACCTACATTGACTTCCTATTGTATCATAATAGTTGAAGAAGGACTTCTTTAGCAATATTCAAATCAGTTTTTAATGAGCTATTTAATTAAAGGCTAATTGAGGTGAACTCATTAAAGATTTCCAAGTTATGCTTATCAGGGTAGCTATGTTTTAAGTTTTAAATATTTGTTTTATAGTGTATTGATTATAAAAGCACATTTAAAATTTGGTTTTAAATGTCTAATTGGACTTCCTATGCACTTTTCTTTCTTAAGACCCCATGTTGAATTTACCATATGTGAATTTAATATATTGCTAGTGTTGAGCTAACATAAGAAGCACCAAAGCTGTTAAAAGGTGCTTTTAGAGTCTTAGATACTACAGAATTAAACAGTGTATTGGGAGTCAGTGATATTGTTGGGGGGTTTTGTTAATCTCGGTCTTATTGCATGGATGTTAACTATATTTTATGCATATTTCTTAATCTTGGTGAGTTTCCTTGACAGCAGGCTAACTGCAGGGAATATTACTACATGATGATACTGTAAATCTTCTGTGTTGAACAATCAGTCAGTTAATGAATAAGAACATTAATCAATCTGGTAGATTTCTCTTTCTGGGAGTACTTACTATCCTCTTGAATCAAAGTGAATTTGGAAAATAAGCACTTTGTTTTATTTTTGTCACTGAAAGCAACACGAAGTAGTTGACTAGAAATGTGGGGGAAAGGAAGAGAAAATAGAACAAGAAATCTGAGGCAGGCAATTCCCAGAATTAATCTACATTTCCTGAGCTCCCAAGGTTTGCTATCAATAAATGGGTCATCATAATAAAAGCCTCTAAGAAAACTGCTACCGAGACTCAGAGACCTTGTTGAAGCAAACACTTTTATTTCCTCCTCCTACCGGATTTCTTCCCTTTTCTGTTCGTTCAAATAGCAGAAGTCAACAGCCGGTCACACTTCCCTTGAATTTGATATAGTTGGGATTCAGTAGTGCAGTGCTAGATGCACAATATTCTTGCAGCTGATATTTTGGGAGGAGATTATCAGTGCAGGAGTGAAAAGTGAGTGAAATGTGATTGGTTATAGATCCATCAATTTCATCCCGTGCTGGGTTTGTCCTGAGATTGATAACCCTGCAGTCCAGGCTTCTGGTCTCTAACTGTAGCATATTATTTTATAGTCTTGTACTGTCAGTAGGGTTTTCTTCTGTTAGTGCACAGGCGGTCCGTTTCTGTACTCTTAATCAGAACAGGAACAGTCCCGCCGTGAGGTGAGAGAATCCTTTTGGGACAGTTATCTCTGTGAAGCTCAATGTGGCAGCACTGAGTGATGAACTGTGTTTTGCCTTAATGGAGGATGGAGTCATCTCAGTAATTAAGTGCTTAAGCATTTTATTGCTCAAGTATTAGATAATCTCTACAAATGAAGAGGTTTTCCAGTTTTGCTAGGCAAACTGAAAAATCGGTGAAAATGTATGTTTTTATGTACTCTAACATGAAATGAGAACATGGTGATTATTTTATATACCTTTGCAACCTTTTCAGTTTTTACAAAGTGTTTTATTCGTGTTGTCACAAACATCCCATTATACTTAAGGTATTTAATACAAAGATATTTAATTTCAATTTTAAAAATATTTTAGGTTACATCTCAAGCTTCTTGTATACTTGAAGTGACCTTGTATCTGTTGAAGAAACTATATCCTAGCAGGTTGGTGGTGTTGTACTTTTTGGAAAGGTGACATAACTGAGCAAAAATTGTGTTTTCTGTGTATGTAGGACAATCTAAGTTTAAGAGTCTTAGAAATCAGTTGTATCACTATAGGTCTCACTGGTTTTCCCTATCCTACCTTTTGTAAGATAAGACTTGAGGGCCTGCCATGTGATTATAGGATTATTTGAGAAGAATGTAAGATCTGCATCAATGTGTTAACGCTGGTGTAGCTCAGCATCCTGTCTCCAGTGTGGACAACACCGGATGAGAGGATGTGATGGGTCTGTACATGTATCTGCAGATTGGGCCTTTTTCATTTTATTCTCTCAGCTCCAGTAATATATGGAGTAGCTGCTTCTAGTGCTTTGAGGGTGGACATTCCCTCCAGGAATTTATCTAATTCCTTTTGAAAAAATTTATACTCTTGGCAGAAGCATCATACTGGGGTAATGAGCTGTATGATTTAATTATGAGTTGTGAAGAAAAAGTCCTTCTTCTTGGTTGTTTTGAACTGCTTGTTCATAATTTCATTTTATACCACTTATGTCTTGAATAATGGCAAATAATGAAAAATCATCGCCTATTCACTATCTCTATACTACTCATCGTTTTATAGACCTCTATCATATTTCTTCTTAGCCACTTATTTTCTGAAATTACTGAGTGTAGTTTTCTTTCTATGAAATCCATTCCATCCTTCTGAACAAATTCATTGTTCTGAATTCTTCTGTACTCTGCTCTTCTACACTATAATCTTTCTGAGTAGTGATGACTTAAACTGTATGCAGTATTTGAGATGTGGGTATACCATAGTTAGAACCCTAATGATGCTTTGTGTTTTATTCCCTATTCCTTTCCTAATGATTTCTAATGTAGCGTGTGACATCTTGACTGCCACTAAAACTGTGAGTTGATGACTCCTGATTATTATTTTTTTTCCCCAAAATGTGTTAAGGGTCCATCACTTTTTATGCAAAATAAGAAGCTGGCTCTTCAGAAAGCAGTTACTGTGTATGTTTACATTAATTTTCACTTGCCATTGTGTTGTAAAATCATATTTTTTCTTGTCGATCTTCAGTGAGGTGACAGCCATAAGTATAATTTAAAAAAACTACTACACAAAAGATAAATAACATTGTGGGTTTAATATATAGAGCAGAAGCATTTCTTTGTTTGAAAGCTCTCTTTTATTATTATATACTCTTTTCCTGATCGCTTATGAATATCATGAATAGCAAATATGCTAGTACAGATTATTCAGTATCTCACTAATCTCTTTCCTTAATGATAAAACCTAAACAGATTTATTTTCCTTTTCTTTTGACAAAGCAACGTTGACTTTCCAGTATATCTTTTTTACATGTATTTCTTTTTCTTTGTAGTCTACACTTGACCATCTTACATAGTCTGCAAAAAAATAGTTTTTTACTAGCCTTTGATAGTTCTTGGAGGTCTTGTTTGACTTTGTTACCTGACATAATTTCTTTAATATTGTTGTTAGCTTAATAAATTTCTAACTGTAGTCAGTAGTTCAACTGTCTTTTATTAGGATTCATAGGTAAATAACAGCTATTCCCAGTAATTTCTTATTTTATTTACTGCTAATACTGCATTTTAATAACGTTCTTCAAAACCTTTCCTGCTAATCTGGCCTAATGTCAGGTGCTATGTACTTGCTGTTATCCTAACATACACATATATATGTGTGTATATGTTTTTTATTGTTAGCCATTTGTCAGAGAAATACAGATAGTTTTCCATCCACAATATGCAGACAGGTTCACTTGAAATGGAAAGAACTCTGGAAAAAGGTTTAAACAACTGAAGTAATTTGCAGTCGCTGATCAGACACCTGGTAATGTAAGGGTGCTACAGCAGCAGCATTGCTGTTGTATATAGATGACTTTGTTCACTGATATTTCTTTTTTTTTCTGTGTAAAGCAGTCACATTCAATGTAAATGTTTTGGAAAAAATATTACCAGAGTATTATTGACATAACAGGGCTTTTTAAATCTTTCAAGCCTTTCAGTGAAGTCATCAAAGGAACATGTAGAAGTGGATTTAAGCACATATCAAATTGAAAAATTATCTAGGTATAAGAGAGATGTTTGTGATCCAATGTGAGAGGAGGATCAATACCATAATCTGTGCTTCTAAATATGTTTCACTACATATTATTGACAATGATTTATAAAGGACTTAGGCTGAAATGAGCTACAAGTCAGTGATTATCCATTACACTCTTTCTTATGAAACATTAAAAGTTCAAGAATACAGGTGATGGACAGTGGACACAAAAACTCAGTTTGGGAATTGCTTTCTTTTGGATAGCAGTGAGGCAGTCAAAAGTAATTCCTTGTGCTGTACTGCATGAGTGCACAAGCTCTCCTACTTGAGTTTTAATGCTGAATTAATCTAGCATAACACCATGAAAATATCATGTGTAAATTAAACTCATCTAGAATCTGTTTTGTTTTCACTCTTGTGTTCCTTTAGTATTCTGTAGAGTACAAGCAAAGTAGAAAGAAAAATCTGATAAATAGCCTTGTGTTACAATTAATAAAACTTAAAATACACTTGACTCAGAAACAGTTATAATGATGATGAAAATAGATGAATTGATGTTGTTTAATTTGCAATATTTAACTGTGATTGAATAGGCTCTGTGGTCTTCTTATCAGTGATATGATAAAGTAAGATTAAAATATATCTGGTTTATTTACAGAAGTGGAAACATAGTGAGTTTTATTTTATCTGGTATATCAGAATACTCATTGCAAGGTGCTTTTGAATGTTGCCTTAGGTCAGCCTGCTGATTTGAGCAAAGCTAGCCTCAAAGTTAAACCAGGTTGGTTGGAATTTTGTCTAGAGAAGATCAAGTAGATCTAACTTTTTAGTGGAAATAGATGTCATAGATATGGATATACTGTGCAAAACAACTTGGACACTGATAAAACCAGGATGCTAGAGTAAGTCACCGTTTGGACCAATTGCTCTGTTCGTGAAATTCTGTTCTCCTTGGTTGTCTTATTCAGAGTCTGTGTTATGGATGTTGTCTTCTGAGAAGATACTGTAGTGTCCAATTCCGTTATATTCTAGCTCAAGATGTGTTCACTGTGTAGTAAGTGACTATCACGCTTTATGGCAAAGATTATCCATCAAGCAGCAAGTCTTTCAAAAAGCGTATGTCCATGGGAAATCTCTTGTGGACTCCCCATCTTTCTGGACAAGTTACACAGATACGTAAAAGAAGGGATAGGATCTATTCAATTAGTAAAGTTTAAGAAATTAAAATAATTGTATAATTTGAAAAGGATTAGACCAAATGTGCAGGGAGAGCGCTGAAGTCTCTGGGTGCTCCTAGGAAATACTGGAAGCATCATCAAACTGAAGATGTATTAATGCAGCACAATGGATAATTAACAGGGGAGCAAGGAATATCTGTATCTCATTTTGGGCTAGTCAGCATAAATTCATGAAGGCCATTCTTGCAGTGTTGGCTTATAAAATTCTTTTATTATAAGAAGAAAATGTAATACACGGTGACAAGATTATATGATGGTGGTACAATGAAGTTTTCATTGTCAAAAAATCATAGAATCATTTAGGTTATAAAAGACTTTTGGGACTATCAACTCTGGACTGCCAAGTCCATCACTAAACTGTGTCCCTAAGTACCATATCTATACAACATTAATACCTCCAGGGATGGTGATTCCAGCACCTCCCTGGGCAGCCTGTTCCAATGCTGAACACTCTCCATAGTGAAGCATTTTTTTCTAATATGCAATCACTTCAGGTTGAAGAGGTAGAGCAGCCTTTTTTTGGGACAGCTACAAACCCATGAGGGTATGTGGGCAGAGCTGTGAGGGAGACACAGATAATTCACCTGAAACAATTGTGTGGCATTAAAGGACCTTAGCAGGAGAATGAAACACACTACACAACTCCTCTGTGACAGAAGGAAATAGACACACAAATCTAGTTTTTGGTGTTTGTTTTTTTTTTTTTCTCCTTGGGATGCTCAAGCCATGCAAGGCATTGTAGAACACTGTAATCTTGCCTGATGCTGAGACGTTTTCAAATTAATCTGCTCTGAAATTAAGTGTTGGCCATTCATAAAGCTAGCATACAAAGAAATCACACTAAAAATGTGAAGCTTGTGTTTTTGTAGGATATTAGTGTGGTCATTAGCAATAATGAAGTGTACATAAGCAGGTGACCCACCAGAGAGGCCAATATGAAACGTCATATATGTGTTTTGCCAAATGTTTGACTTGGTGAACAATGCTGCATAGCAAAAAATAGTCACTGTCATGCAGTCATGACAGTCCTGCCAGGACAGTCTCTTTTTTCTTTTGTTGAGAAAACCACATCCTCAGTCTCTCCAGCTGTGCTGACTTCAGTCGCTGACTGGGTGGCAGAGTAGAAAGAAGTCAATCCTACCTGAAGTAAAATGCTATTTAAAGTTGATTTGCCCAGTGTCTCGATGGTAATGATGTGAGGGTTTCTGATTTGGTTTGTTTGATACAGATGCACAGATTTCAGAGGCAGAATAAACCCGTACAAACCATATAGGAGAAATTATTGCTTGTTATTACAAAAAAAGGTGAGGAGGAGTTGGATATAATTACGTGCAAGACATGTTCCGTGGTGTTGAAGACATCAACACAAATAAATGTCTCCATTATATTGTGAAATATGGTGCAAATTACTTTTTCAAAAGCTATTGTTCCCTAGAATGCCTTTGATGTCCAGCTACAACACCTTAAATATTGTACTATGTTTTGGCTGAATTACAAGATGAAAAGTCTGTGTTTTTCACCTTTGTGGCCTTGACAGTTAGAAACATTATTATTTTTTTTACCTCTCTTTTTTTTAAAAAAAGAATTAATAAGGAAGGATGCTGCAATGAATTAATTTTTATTTTAAAATTAAAATAACTTCAGGCTTTAAGGCTATTAGTTGTGGTAAAATTCTCTAAGATAGCAGTGAAAGTTTAGAATGAAAATTATCTGCTGAGTAGAAGAACCCCTCTGAAAGAGCTGTTACAGAAGTTTACTTTCATGCATCCTTAGGTAGCAAAAGTTATCAGCGCAACTATCAAGTTGAGCATAGTAGAACACAACCAGAAAAAAGCAAGTGTAGCATCTAATTCAAACCTGTGACCTAAAACCAGTAGTCTGACTGCAGCAGTTTGCAAAAGTTTAGAACAAATCTTGAAGTCGTATAGTAAAACATCTATGGGTTTATTCATAGAAGAGTGCATTAGATTAATCGTAACTGAGATAGTGGGGGTTGAGACCCTGAATTACAGCAAAGTCCAGGGGATGCAGAACGTTGGGTAGCTCGGGACAGCCGACCTGCTAGGCTGTTCCCCAGGGCCCTGTAACCTTAGGCTCGAGTCGTGTCGGACCAGCAGATGCTGCTGCCTCCTTCTAGCCGAAGAGAAAAAAAGACCTGGGTAAACCAAGAGATATTAGCACAAGGACAAATGGGACTTCTTATGAATGCATTTAGTGCAGATGAATATGAATTCACTATGAATACATTTAATACAGATATTGGGTGAAGACTCCATACTGCTGGAGCACTATATATATTATACAGCAATTGATAGATCAGCTCTTGTGCAGAGGGTCTAAATGTCTCTCTGAAGCATCTCTAGTTCATGACTGAACTGCAGATGCCTGCCGGAGTCGCTTAACATTTTTATTTTGTTTTAATGATGTTAGAAATGTCACGTGCTCTTATTTTCTACCTTCTACGGAAACTTTGCTTTAAATGGGTTGTTTACGTCTGAAGATCTTGAACTCAAAAGATCTGTTTTTGTTTCAGTATAGCATGTGCAATAAAATGAAGGATGGAGGTGTGGATGAAGAAGTGTCAGTTTGCTGATGACCTATAGATACATAGCTCTGAAGATGTGCATTTCTGCAAATGCACAGGGGTCAGATACGAGAATGGGCTGGGGGCGAGAATGGTCTGGGCGTCTGGCTACTGAGATGGAGGAGGAGTGGGAATGTGGTGGTGGCAGAAGTGTCCTTATTTTGTGTCTTGTACTACAGAGTTGTACTCTTCCACTTGTACAGGCAGTGTGCTAGCATGGGGAATGAAGTGAAGGGGTGGGAGATATACAAATAGTTGTCTGAGGTTCAGAGAGATGACTAGAAAAATGGTGATGTGCTTATACTTAAAAGGGTTTCATTACTTACCTGCCTTCAGTTTTCTGTATTACAACATATTGTGAATTTCTATTTTGAATGTGAGAATTGTGGTGGTAGATGGAACTTCCCTCCCTCGTTGTCCCCTCTATTATTATCGCTTTGATGAGTCATTACTGGATGTAATGGTTGGTTTGAATAGCCAAAATATAACATACTGGCCTTGGCAATGTGTCACTGCTAATAGTTACTTGCCCAAACTCTTCAGTATTGTCAGCAGGATTTTCAAAACTGAAGGCTTGATGGAACAAGGGAAACAAAGGTTTCCAAATACTTATGCCTCCTGTTTTGTTACCTAATTATCATTCATTTATCCTGCCATAAAAGTCATTCTTTACCTGCTTTCTGAATTGCTTTATGGCTGCTTTTACAGCCTTTGGTAATAAATTGAAATATATGTTCTTTATGTGCTATATCCTTAAAATAACTGATCCAGTCAACAATCTGTATTTTATTACCCACATGATCTAACAACCCCCATATCATAAATGGAAAAACAGTTAAGTTAGAGAGTTCAACTCTGTTTGCTAAAGTCTGTAAAATACCACTTCTTACCCACACTTCAGATTCCCTTGCAGTTTGAGATAATACACCCTTCTGAAGACAATCGGGAATTAGTGACTTGTTCTAGCTGGTTTAAATACAAATAAATACATATGCAAATACAAAAAAACCCCCAAAAACCACAACAAACAAACCAAAAACTAAATGCAAAATATTAACAACTAAAATTAATATAAACAGGACTTTTTGAGATATTTTATATATATATAGAAGTCAATTAATTTTGAAGACAGCTCAGGCCTAAACATTAGTATTTCTGAGGAAGTCTGGGATAAACTCTTGACTGTACAAAGTTGGAAGCAAAGTTACAACAATAAGCAGAAAAGCAAAAATGCATGTACTTAAAATATATCTGACTAGTTCTTCTGTGATCTGTAGGATTTTTTGGAGGCATACTCTTGGTTACGGAACTGAGAAGATTCCTCATCTTTGCTCCCAAGGCCTCCCAAGACCAGCCTTTAAAGTCAGCCTGGCACCTGAGTGTATGACCCTGACATGCCAGGCAGGTTGGCTTTAGGAGCTCTCCCTCTGGTCCTTCTCTATCTTTTGTCTCTTTCTTGCCTCAATTTCTTCAGAGTTTGTCCTCCCACAGTATGCAGCCTAAATAAGCAGAATCATAGCATATATAGCTGCTTACTATCGTGTTTTCCCTTCCTTGTTTGTTATATGTTGTTTCTTCCCTCTTCCCATTTCATGTGAGTAAATTCCAGCGCATGTGGCACTGAGAGCTATTCCTGGCAAACCAAGTGTTCAGAGCTTACCTAGGAATGTGAGGAAGGCAATTTAATGTTTTGAGACTTACAGTGCTGTATAAATTGCCTTTTATAAAGCATTCTGAATCCTTACGTGTTATTAGACTCACACTATAGTTAATTTTCAACTCCTCGGAGATCACACGGGATTTATTAATAACATTGATGATGGCCTTCACATTTAAAGCGTGTTTCCCCAAATTAGTCCCTACTACCTCTTTCTATCAATTCCTAATTAGTCATGACAAATTTAATAAGCATCCCTAAATATGTATTGAATTGTGTATAGTTTATAATGAGTTATGACAATATTGCTTCTTTAAAAGATGTCAAAACCACTCTCCTGGTTTTGTGAATCTGGGCTGATCCTGAACACAGATTCTGTTTTTAAAAGTGGCTGGTGGGCTAGGGAAAAGTTTTCAGTGTCTTTGCTTATTTTGCTTGCATAGATGAAATTATTTTAAGACTTTGTAGAGCATGGCCTTACAAACACAAGGTAGTCAGAAGCATCTTTTAGCTCTTTATATAGCTGCTGACACTATTATTTCTTGACATCTTCCTGTTCTAGTGGCATTTTGCCATCTGTTTCTAAGATGACATTATAATGCAAAGTAAAAATTTTAGTATATTCTTCTAAAGAATTTGCTTCTCTTGCTGCGCCATTCTAATTCTGTACAGTCCCTGTTGATGTATTCCTATTTATCTTGTCTGATAGCTGTTTTATTTTCCTATTATGTTCTCCTGTTCAGCTTACTCAGAAAACATCAAGATGCCTTCTCAATTTAAATACTTGTCTTTTCTTCATTAATAGCAATGCCTCATCTGCTACCCAGCCTACCGGGTTTTTTTTACATTTTAGTCTTATAATTTGATGAAGCCTGCAAAGTCAAGAAAAGATCTATTTACAACCTACTTGATATAATTTTCACTAGGATTGATTGCATATACAGGAAAGAATGTGTGCAGACTGTCTTCTGTAAAAATAATTGATTTACTGAGTTAAATGTGTTTGATAATGAACCCACTGTGCTGATCTGTGTTACAGGCTTTTACTGACTTGAGTCTAGGTTTGCATTCTGGCATATAAAACTGAATTTCAGCTTTCCATGTTATAGTCTGAGCAGTTCCATGTCCTTTTATAATACATCCTGACATTTAGGAAAAGGCTTTGTAATTTTAACAAGTAGTGTACAAAGGAGTGTTCCTATTACAAATGCATGCCGTTCATGGCTAGCCCTCATGCTGATTACTATTTTGCATGAAAGAATCCACAGTTTGTTAATTTTGACATTGGTCCTAGCATGTAAAAAGAAAAAAAAAATTAGAAAAACCTCAAGCAAACAAATGGAACAATTTTTAAAAAGCATCAAGCAAATGGAATAATTTTTAAAATATGTAGCTTTTTTTTTCTCCCCACTCAGCCACATTTTTCTTGGTATAATATATATGTGTTGTTTCATTTCCACAACAATTCTATGACTGAATGTTTTAAATTTTAAAGAGTTTTAATCTTGTTTTCCTTCTGCAAAAGACCGAAAGATCTGTTAGCTTCTATCTTGATTAGATTCTCCATGTATGGTTATATTATTTTTAATCTGATGTTACATTTATCAAAATTTGCCGGAGCAGACAAGCATTTCCATGCTATAACAATAACTGTAATAGGATAGTGTCTTGGTATAGCACACAGGCTGTGATGGTACAAAACTAATAGACACGGAATATCAGAGCTATCTCCTGAGTTAAATGCCATCTTCTCAAACCTGAAGGTGGCAAAAGGCGAGAGGAAACACAGCCATCTGGGGAAATTGTTATCACCATCAATGACATCTGGCTTGGCATTTTGTGGTCTTCATATTATTAAATGCTTTTTCTGTATTATGCATAGGGTTCATTAGTACAAATTAGGTTCTGTTTGCATTACAGTAGGTAATCAATTATATTGGATATGAAATGTCTTCTCATAAATCTGAATTACGCTTTTCTTGGAGCGTGTTCCAGTGTTTCAGCTGGTACAGGCTGTCAAGACTTCAAGAGAGCTGACAGAATCCTGTAGCTTTGCACCAGATGAGATTTAAGCCCTTTCCTCCCTCTGTGCCTGGGATGGTGCCAGGTGTTACATCAGGTGCAAAATTAACTGTAACAGGGCATCTTCGAGCTGCTGAGGGGTGGGGGATTTGACAACAGTTCCCCCAACAGCAGCAGGAGTTTAGAAGTGATCCAGTCCGGGGGTCTGGCTGGAATCTCCCTTTTATTCCAGGTTCTGATTGTCATGTTTGTTAGTTGCCACTTTGTCCTTAACCACAGCACGAGACGCAGGGACAGGGCTGTAAGTTGGACAGGGGACTGTATAGCTGGGAGGTATGTGCCATTCTATGTCAGCTGCAGGCAGTTACAAACTGGATCAACTAATAGTTGCATATATGTAGCTAAATGTAATCTGATAGGCAGCTGGTGAGCCAACATTTTATCAGATAAATTTGAGTGAATGAACTTGATTTTTGTGTATCGGTTCCTTCGGTAGTGTGTAGTATTTTCTGAATGGAATAGAGTCAGGTTCGATTGTGCCATAAGAAAAGTGCTGCAATTGAACTAGGTAGCCCAAATTTACTACAATACATATTTTCACCAAAAATTTTATAAAATAGTAACCCTGTTGATACTCTGAGCAAGGAAGCTAAGAACTGAATGCATGTTAAGAATTGAGGTGTCCTTTTATCACCTAAACAAGGAGTATGAGAAAAATCTACTTGAAGCATTTATCTCCCGAAACACACCGAATTTCTGCTTTTGCACAAAGGAGTTTGGAACTTTTCTCACTAGTAGTTATTTGTGGATTTCAACATTCTATTTAATTTTTCTTTACCTGCTTATCATTACTTTTAATTTCCTATAGCTAATAAGTGCTTCTTCAGAAAACCCCACTTCTAATTAAAAATCCAGCATTAACTTGACTATCGTGATATATATATAAATGGTGCTGCTGCTGTAAATATTTCAAAGCTTCTGTGCATTTTCTGCTACAGTCGTTGTGCTTGCATTATATCTAGAGTAAGAAGTGTAATGTAATTACCTGCAGTGCAGTTCTGGGGAAACAATGCTTATGATAATTTGGTCTCAGTACTATACACTTTTACAAGCCACTCCACTAACCCTAGTTTCAATGACCAGCAGCTAATGGCAAACCTCAGGTTATTTTTGACTCAGCCTTCAAGCTTCATGTACCTGAAGGCTCTATGGTCTCTCTTTACCATCTGAGAAACAGTTTCTAAGTTGCAGTGATAGTTCTGTCTCCTGCTGATCCTGAAATTCTGATTCAAGTCTTTTTCTTTTCCGGGATTGATGATTGCAGTTCTCCCTGTCCTTGCTTACCCAAGAAATAGACTGAAGCTGGTGTGGAGATGTGCTACAAAAGTGATTTCCAAACTTGAGCTTGTCAGCATGTCGCTCCTGCATTTGCAGCTCTACAATAGCTTTCAGCTAAATGCTGTATTGATCTTCAGGTTTTGTTGCATAAGAAGTCTTTTTTACAGCTGCATGTCTGAGTAGGTTAGTAACATTTAGGAAATGAAGGTCATAAGGGTTAGTTTATCCTAATGAACGCGCACCCGTTTGTTGACTTGAATTACATATTACAAATCTGGCGTGTTTGTTTATAGCACGCTTATTATTATACCTCACTGCTTACTTGTGTCTATGCATAATGTATTTTGCAGGACAAAGCAGTAAAATTTTGTTCAGATTGAGTAATCTTCACAAGATACGTTTATCCGTTGGGTAGAATCTACCTCATCCATTTCTTAGAATTATCCTATCAGTCCTTTATCTTTCCCAAATCTTCAAGGAAGCTTTGACATTTGAAGGCAGATATCAGTTTCTCTTTTGGATAAAACTTTAGCAGGAAGCACAGTTGACTTCCAAGTGAGACGGTGTTATTAAATGGTGTTATTAAAAAATGAATTAATAAAAACAACTTTACGTACCCAACACATATTTCCTAAAAGCACCAGCTTCTTTTCACAGACTGAAGTGTACAAATAAAAGTTCACTGTTTGGTCCATCATTGAAAGTACGATTAACATGCTGTTTAAGTTTTGCTGACATTGTAAACCAGTATTTTTTAATGCGTTGTCAGTAAATCTAGGGCTCAGATCATCAGTATTTGTTTCTGTTACGCAGATAAACAGGTTCAAAATAACACTTCAATTTTCTTCCTTTGTCTTTCTACAAATAAATTCTCTATGATGGTTACTTAGCCTTTTTTCTCCCTTCATCTTCAGTCAGGTTTTCATTGTCAGATGCTATCAAGCCAAACCAAGTATGAATGCGAAGGGACAAATGCATTTGTGGAAATGGGTAATGCTGGAAAACACTAGTAATGAGATATTGAACATCTTTTTTGTAATGTGCTGGTTGGAATCCAGGCCAGGATGGCAACAATCAAAAGTCCTTAAAAGTAAATAAAAAGTAGCAGTAAGTATGCTAGAGTAGGTTAAAGTATTTGTCTTAGAAGAACTGTCTCTTTAATAAATAAAACAAAATAAAACACGGTAGCCTTACAGTACTGGAGTTACAAGTTCAGAAACAAATCTTACCTTGAGGACTTAATCCCTTTAATTTAAAACAAATATTTCAAGGTTTCTAAGTCTGTTCTATGAATCTTATTTACATTTTTATTAAATGAACTATATTTACATAGCTGTTTCAGTAATGTTTCTTCTTAGGCCTTCTTAAAAGACAACAATGTATAAGACACTAGAACCTTGAATTTTTGAAATGATTTTTTTAATGGGATGGCATGAAAAACCTTTGTCAGCTGTTTTTAGATCATGTGGTATGTGATATTTTGAAAGGCATCCTGGTCTTGCAGGCCTTCATTTGGAAGCAGTCCAGTGAAGATTGGAAGCATTTTCCTCTAGAAGGGTGATGTGCACCATTTCGGAGCATGGGAACCTAATCCTGCCTCTGAAGCGGATCTGCTAGGGCATTGTGGAGATAGTATCCATCAGTCTGCTTAGGTCCTGCAGCCCTAAAACCAGCAAAAATTGTCATGTGTGTTCACAATGCTGAAGCCCAGACTCTCATAATGTGTTTGGAGCTTTGACCAGTAGATTATACTTTTTTCTTTCTTTTTTTTTCTTTTTTCTTTTCTCTCTCTTTTTTTTTTTCTGTAATGTGCTTGCTTCTTACTCTTACACCAAATCTGTAGGCTGCAGTAGTGGCTGGCGTGGTTCTCAAGTGGGCTCGCTGCAGTAGGGATGTGAAGTGTTCGTTTCATAACTTCTGTGTTTGTACCTGCTCTCTTGGAGGTGCACTTTTCAGTAGCGGTACAATGTTCTATATGTACATGTCTCTGAGGAATTTCTGCTGTGGTGTTCTCATTCATCTGCTTTATCTTTAAGTAGATTGTTTTGATGGACAAAGTGTGAAATCCAAAGTGTAAATGGCATTATCACCTATACTCCCAAAACTCGTGCTGCTCATCTTTGAGTGGCAGTGTAATATTTCAAGAAGATCTGTAGCTAGAGACCTCTTATCGTATGAAACTCAGGATGGGAATAATTGTGCAATAAAAAGCCATTAAGAAGAAAATCAGAAAAAAATAGGAAGTCAGTTCAACTTTTCTATGATGTACACTGCATAGTTTCAAATTTTCTGTAAATGCAGCTATTTGCTATGGTGGTTTAGGCATAAAATGTATGTAGCATTCTGTTACGTGCCCTTTGGAGAAGTTAGGAGGCTTGGAAACAGGGTATCTATCTCTCATCAGCTACTGCTCCTGGTGCTTTACAGTTGGGATGAGGAAGGAAATCACCTGGGACCACAACTTTGATGCTGCAGGTAGATGGGATGTGTGTAATCTGGACATCAGCAGTCTGGAGAGGAAATTATGGAGTTCCAGATGTAATGATTATGGCTTGTACTTCTGTGAAACACTGTGAACGCCGGCACCAGCACACAGTGTCCTTTTGTTGAACTGTGTCAGCTCTCTCTGTTTTCCGGTGGGAAGTCTCTGGAGCTGGCTTCAAGATCTTTTAGAAAGGAGTTGGCTGGGAACAGCCCTTGTTCATCTATATACAACAGAACTGTGCTTTGGTTATCACTTTACTTAAGGGTGGGAGAAAAAACAAATGTTTATGCTGCATTAAATATTTTCATTGTGCATCAGTTGTTGAGAAATTTCTGGTAGGCCTGAAGCATCTCTGGCATAACTTCTTGGAAAACAAACAAACAGAAAACCATGTAGCACATGGCAAGCAGTGCAGTTTGTTTTAGGACTTATAACTGTGTTTTGAATTATAGATGAGATGCAACATAAATTTATCAGAGCTTTGGCACTGATTGATGCTCACAGGCGCAACTGAGATTTAGGTAGCAATCGACTTCTAAAGAAAGCATATTAATTCTGATATATGCCTTAGAAAGTCTTCTCTTGCCCAATTGACTGGTGTGAGTGGGCAGGCTTGGACAATATGGATGTGGACTCAAGAATTTTTCACTGTTGACCTATTGTCTTTGTTCAGGGTAATCTTGGTGGGTTTTGGAGTGTTGGTGGTGTGGGTTTTTTTCTTTGTTTGGGTTTCTTTTTTAATGCAGTCATTTCAATTAGAAGGTTTGCCACCCAACTTAGGGAAACAGATGTGAATTTCCTGTGTGCGAGCATGATGTGCAAAGGAGCTGTGGGCATTAAAAGGAGATGCTGTTTCTGAGACTCGGTCTAAAGTTAGTTGCGCAGTGCTGAACCACCTTCTTACCATTTATTTGTCTAATAGTCTGGAAAGTGCCAGCAATCTCAGCAGATTAAATTTTGCTTTCATTATTATCTTATTTGATGACTGCCAAATCTGAGAATCCACAAGTGCTTGGTCTGTATTTATCAGGCTGTCACAGACTCGTGATGAGGGCTGTGAAAGCTGCAAGGTAAATACGGATGAGTTTATAAACTTTAATGGCTACCTTAATTCTACAGCATTCAGTTCTTACTCAAGGCTTTTTTCATCAAAGCTGCTTTCAGCTGCAGCATTCTAATATTACAAGATCAACCCAAACAGCATATTCATGTATTTGATGTTATGGAACTGAGACTTCAGCAAAGCAATTTGATTTCAGTACATTTAGAGTTGAGTCATTCCTGTTCCACACAGAAGAGAAATCATAGGAGGCATGACTAAATGTGTGAGCTTGCCATAAGCCAAGTGTCACTGAGAGGCACTTGGGGAAGGCTGGATGGTAGCTGCTGCAGAATGGGCTTTGTAAGGCGGAGTGAGGGATAGTTTCTTTATCATCAGAATTGTTCCCAAGCCATAGATAAAACTAGTTAAATCTTTATGATCATGGGTTATTATTTTTCAGATATACAGTAAAGCCAGTGCCCTTTTTTACTTCACTTTTTTAAAGAAGACAACACCATGAGCCAGCTGCTGCCAGACTGTAGCATTCACAGTGGGCTATGTGACCCAATGGTGGCTTCTCACAAGGTTCTGAAGCCTTGGAAAGCTATCCTCTCTCAGCACTTCTTCACCTAGTAAATTACGGTAGGAGGAAGACAAATGTTATTGATGTGCAAACACATTGTCTCCTTGAAGCACTCAACACATGCAAATTATAAAAAGAACAATTCTGAATTCTTGCTACTGTCATGAATCTCCAAGGTTCTATAACAAATATTGTTGTCACATTATATGGGTTAAATGACTAATGATGGAAATGTGTTCTTATTCATGCAAGCAGCTGCTGCTAAGTATGTTGTCCTAAAATATACCTTCCTGTCTGTAGAGCTGACAACCATGAAATGATGGAATCAAGTTCCTGTCCTTCAGTGTTGCTTACAGTGAAAACTGTCACACAGTTTTTAGAAAAGCCTGTCAGAGCCATACTTCTGATATGATGTGGACAACACACACTTTGAAATGTCATGTACTGCGGACAGTGTTAAATGTTGCATCTTGGTACATTTTTACTTTCTATTTCATTTCCCACCCTTCTTGATTTTTATTTATTTTTAACCTCTTGGCCATTAGAAGGCAATTTAAAAATAAATAATTAAAAAAGGAATCAGTAAGCCCAGATGTCACAGTAATCCATTTACTGTCTTGCCTCTGGAATAAGCCCAAGGGTTAAGAAATACTTTTTTTCTATTTTTCTTTTAGATTAAATTATATAGAAACTTCAGGATGCCTTTGTCAAGCTTGACATTGTGGACTTTGATGCTTCAATGTTATCTGTATTGTTTCCATGAAGAGGTTGTGATGACATAAATGTCTGTCCTTAAGTACTGAACCTCAAAAGAAGTATGTGAATGGTGAATGTGGCTAGACTGCAAAACTGAAATCCAGAAACAAAATGCCACCTCTTACTGTGTTACTATCTTTATCCATGCAGCTCTTTGTTTCTCCTATACAACATATTTATTTAAGAATTGATCTGGCAAAACATCTCCTGACTCCTTCTGCTGATACACTGCTTTGTCAAATCCATTAAAACTGAGTTGTGTAGTGCTATTTAGAAACCATAGTTTTCTGAAAATATTGACATTATGCTGAGAACTGCAAATATAGCTGATGAGAGTCTCTGTCCTGGTGAGTTTTCAATCTAGAGCTGACGTGGGTATAATGAGAAAATACCTAATTGGGGCAGCAGATAAAGAGGTTATTTTGGCTGTATTCAGTGTGTTACAAACACAGAATTTAGTGATGAGGGAAAAGAAAAACAGTAAGAGAATTCAATAATTTAATCGTGGTTCATTGGAAGTATGTTAAAACAGCAGACAGTAACAGCTACCAATGCTTACTAGTAAACACAAGTTGATATCTCATTTAGCATAAAGCTTTTTTACATTTAGAATTACCATCTCAGAATGTGTCATTATAGCAAGTTAAGAAAGGACAAAGGAATGTTTTCTCTCCAGCAGCGAAGATTTAACAGCACAGAGTAGAAACCTGGAAATTTGAAAAATAGCTTTTGCTATCTTTTGCTGTGCTAGGAAGGTTCCTTTGTGTAACTTGGAGCTCTCTGGTGCCAAGGAGGAATGGGAGTGGGACCTGGAAAATGGAGCCTTGTTAAAACACAAGGCACCAGGAGCTCCTGTATGCAGGATTCCCCTGGTAGCAGCAGCCCTGGAAATGTGGCCCCTCTGTCTCTTCATTTTAGGGAATATCAGTTCTGTGCTTCAGCAGAGTTAACATGTTTTGAAAGGTGACACAGAAGATGCTCTGAGGTTGCAACTTTACGTCCAACATACCAAACTGAATAAAAAAATGACCTTTTCATTCAGCGTACCCAGAAGTAGGATATTAGAGCAGTTAGCTAAGATTTGTATTTGTACAGCATGTTGAACAATAAAACTACAAAACCTTACTCTGGTGGCTTTCAAGTTGGCCCTGTGTCTGCAACTAATAAATAACGTGCAGTCATTTAATATGTAAATGATTATTAAAAGAGTATTGGGATATTTATAGTTTGTAAATCAGATTTATGAACCTACATTTATTTAGCTTCAAAAATGCTAGAAATTAGATTACTCAATTGGATTACTTAACAAATATCGATTAATGTTTTTTAGCAATTAACATTAAAGGCATGTAATACAGCACTATCTCTTAAAATTTTAATTAACTGTTTAAACTGCTTGGAAGTTTAAAGTTGTTGAGATTATAATTACATTATTGCCTATGCAGTTTTGAGTTAATTATACTGCATTTCTATAGACATGATAAACTGCAAAATGTATCCCCTTAACAATCAATTGGTATTAAATTACTTTCAATTAGTTTTTATTAAAACCAAATTAGAGTCTCATTTCAGACACAGTAAAAGCAGTACAAAATCTCAGAATTCAGCCGTGATTTCTGCCACACTTATTGATTTCCAGATGTCTAGCTAGTCAGATGGTGGACATGGGTTTAAAATTAAAATAAACCTGTATAACACAAAGCTGTTTAGAACGCTGGTCTTCAAAGATTCAATGTGTAATACTGCTTCCTTATAAATTTGTGCAAGTCTCATTGATTTGTGTGATTGGAATGAGACCCAAGCCTGGGATCCTTCGGTGCAAAGTGTTATAGTCCCGTTAATTGCAACAGCTATCTACCTTGTAATTGCGGACATTTCTTCAAACCCAAAGGGAATTTTTGTATTTTATAGTGGTATGGTATGGTGGTTGATGAGAATGTACACTTGTTCACTCAACAGGAGTCAAAATTAATCTTGTAGGCTCAGGGCTTTAAAGAAGCTTTTAGCTAGTGATTCCCAGATTAGTTAGGGTTTAGACACTTAAAAGCTGCAATATTTGATAATAAAATACTTTTAATCTGGCATCAGAAAATACAACACACTGCTTCCCATAGCATCTTTTTGAAATTTATGACCCTCTTTCTTTATCATGTACTCTTTATTTTTCTTTATTTTACTTTCCAGCTCAACCTTCTTTATTCTGTGCATACTCTGTTTCCTTTTCAGTGTTGATGTACTTCAGATGGTGTCGAGTTTTCTAACACTGTGTATTGAGTTTAATTACCCTTGTAGTAGTAGCAGCACAACAATAATCCCCCAAACAAGTCTTAAAATGTAAACAAACACTGCAAATAAAGTGATGATTAACACATTAGATGTTTACTGGAAACCATGGGATAACAGGAAGCAAGGGAGTTCAGTCTTACAGCATTGAAACCATGGGTTCCACGTTTTTTTCACAAAACTTAAATTTCTTTGCTCAGGGAATACAAAGGTCTTTATTTTTATTTTTATTTTATTTTTATTTAAATACTAGCAAAAGGAGTCATGACCTCTAGAAAGCCAGGATTTGGTACAAATTGCGTGGACTGGAGCAATGATATTGCTACAAGGTGGTGGTAACAGCTACTGTGAAGCATGTATGGTCTGTAGAGAATTACAGACTTCATGCAGGTCAATCAGAGTTAACAAAGGCAGCAACCAAAGTGGGTAAATGGGAAAAGATAGCTGGAGACTACTAAAGCCACCATCCAAAATGGCTTTTTTAGTAATGCTTTATGTGGGCCACTGTGTCTGAACAAGAACTAAAATATAGATGGACCCTTAGCAGAGAAAGGGGCGGCTGGCTGACAAAGGTGGCTTCTGAAATCTGAATGCCATTAACTGTTTTTTTGTTTCTACCTGTATGTATAACCCTTGCAAGAAGCTGATGACTACATCAGTAGCCTGTCATAAATAACCAGCTTCTGCTCTTGCAAATGTTGGTGAGGGGCTCAGAACAAAGACCAAGAATAATAACCAAACCAGGGGGCACGCTCTGAAGTCGCTATTTAAGTTTCTGAATGTAGGTTTTTAATGGATGTTTACCAAAGTCCTGAGGAATCATTGATTTTACGAAAATTTATAGTGAAAGGATTTTTAGTGCTAGTCACATACCCAAAATGGAAATACGTACAAGGTGGGATTTATTTTGGATGCAGAGGTGTTGGGCAGGTCCCTGTCTAGATTGGAAATCAATTGGGCTTAATGCCAGCCTCCTTTAAACACTCCCTGATGCCCCCAAGCACACCTCTGCCCTCTTTGGCTCTAAAGTGCCTTTCAAAAGTAAGTGTAGCTGGTTAATTTGAAAATCAAGCCATTAGGGTGTAAGTGACAGGCCTGCCTCTTGGTGACCTGGTTCAGTGAGCCAACAAGTCCCACAAAGGAGAGCAAGTGTTGGTGGGGCAGAGGCAGCTCCTTTGGTGGCTGCTAGGTTGCTCTAATCGTATTGTGAAACCAGATATTTGGTTAAGAACCCGAGGGGGCTAGGTATTTCTCTTGCATGGCTTTCAAAGTGTAGAAAAATAGCTGTATTTGTCCTGATTTGTTTATACTGTTGTGTGTATATGTGTATATATACATATATACAGAGGCATCTCACTTGGTTCAGGATATCATTGCCTTCAGCATTGACCAAAATGGAAGTCTTCATGTAGCATGTAGTCTGAGTAACTATAGTCCTCTTTTCATATTTGACATGCTGGTTAGCCTAACAATGAGCAAATTGCATAATCTCTCTTTTACCTGAGTTTTGTGGCAATTACTTGCTTCACAATTATGTCAAATTTAATTTGTGACTTTTTCTTATGGTCTTCTGTTGCAGGCATCATAATGCAAATTGTTTTATTGCTGCACTAAAACATTTGGAGGAACTCAATGTGTATCGTATGCATGGCTGGTGTTATTTGTATTTGAAGGAATCCAACATTCTGCATGTGACTGAGACCACACGTATTTAAAAATTAAAATCTGGTGACTCTGCAAAGATAACTTTAGTCTACAAGTTGTCGTCAAAAAGTATTAATAATGACAATATTACATTGTAAGAAAGAGTAAACCAAAATGTCCCTGTGGACACATTTCACTTCAGTCATTAAGAAGAAAATTACTATACTCTTTATTTAGAATAATGAGAACTGATACTGGCTGTCATTAGAGTATGCTACAATAAAATGTTAATAAGAAGCAGCTTGAGAATACTACGCTAATGTAATGCTTTTTTAATCAAATTTTTTGAATTGATTGCCTGTGGCAAAAGAAGCAAAATCTTTAATATGATATCATGATTTTTATACCATCTCCAGGGAGAGATGTTAGTTCTGTCAACTTCATAACCTCTTTTTTGGATGCGAAGCACAACATGTATTTTGTCACAATCATAAGAAGATTGTATTCTGAACAGATAGAGCCATATGAAAAATTATTGATAGAGTCCGTGATGTTTTTCAAGCTAGGACATCTCAGTAATAGTGTACTACTTTCTAGAATATGACTGTAGTGATTAGTGCTATTCTAAGTGCTAATTCTAAGATACAGTGAAATAAAGATTATTTTCAGGTGTCACTAAACTATCCATATTTATTCCGTGATTTCATGCAGTGGTATCTGACACATACCATGTTATTTTCTTCTAATTAGAATGTAAAACTTAAATGCAACCTAGAAGCAAATAAATATGGAAAATTAATTTTGGGAGATGCACACAAGTTTCTCCTTTTACCTTCAATTTCAGCTCTGAAACTGTAGATCAGTTTATTTCTGCACAGAAGTAATATGCTTCGTAGCTCCTGGTTTTGATCTTGCCTAAGTGCACGTATGGGTGCAAAGATATAGATTCCTTTCATTTAACATTTGTGTTTGCAAGGAAATATGAGTGTGAAATGAATTTTGTCTTTTTCACCAGCAGGAACACAAAACAGAATGGAAAGAAAGATAAAACTAATTTCAATATGTACAGCGAGAGCATTTCTTATTTCTGCTGATGGCTGCCACATCTTTTCAGTGGGAACAGCTGGTATCTAAATGGCTTCCTCAGCTAAAACAATGTCTATCTCGCTTTAAAATTTCAGCAGGAAGCTGCTGTTTCATCATTTAGTCGTGTCACATATTTATAGTGTTGTCTTTGTGTGTAGTGTTTGAGAAACAAAAATGAAAGAAAATTGATGCAGTCTATATCTTGGCGCCAGTGAATATAAAGTTATGGTTAGTCATAAAACCTATAATCTATTGCAAAGGGGAGGAACCAAATTCTCAGTGCTGTGGTAAAACTTTTAGAAATAGAGCAATTAAAAAGTCTAAAAGGAAATACAGCCCCTGTTCAGCAATATGTTTCTGTTCGTGTCTAAGTGTAAACATACCCGCAATCTTGTTGCAATCGTGGAACTTCTTTCCTGGTTAAGCACCCATTCAGATACGTGTAGCCTGATGTAGCCTTGGTGAGGACGTGTGCTTCTCATAAATTTTCATTTAGCTGGCAAATTGTTTTTTCTTGCAAATTTCAATATGAAAATCCAATGTGGAAAATGGAAACAAAATGGATTCCAAGGAGAGGTTTAAAAAATGTATACAGGATGAAGAATAAATCAAAGTGTCAATATTTACTGACCATATGAAGTCAGCTGAGTTTCTTTAGTGTTCATTTTTGCTTGCCATAGTGTTTATACCAAAGAAGCTAATAATATTGTTTAATAAGAGCGAGTTCTTCTGTGCTTTTGAAATAGAAACCAATGAAATAAATCTATTAATTCAAGCTGTGTAAAAGCTACAGTTTATGAAAATGATGTATAGTTTTCTGCATCAAAGCTTCATGTTTTACCATCATGTTATTTGTACGCATGTATTGTTTGGGCAGACAGTTAAAAAAGCTCCTAAAGTAAACTAGTGTTCAGAGACAGGGCAGGGCAATGCTGTTCTGAATTCATTGACTTTGTCCATGCAGCTGTATTCCTTACAGATCAATTAGGGAGGAATGGGATTATTGCATGAGAAGTGACTATATTTTAAAATCATAATTGTGCATACAAGACCAGTAAGATGCCTGGAGAAGGGATTCTGTGAAGGACAGGTCACCCAGTCTGGTGACATCCATTTCTACTACCTTAATTTAAGTAGTAAGCATTGGAGGAATGACCTGTGCAGACCTGTAATATTAAAAAAAAACAAAAAAAACAAAAAAAACAAAAAAACAAAAAACAAAAAACCAACCAAAACCCTAACAAACAACCCCCCCAAACCCCCTACAGCAATAACAAACCAAAACCTCTCAAGATTTATGAGGATGACAGGAATAAAGATGAAGGCCTGTTTCCCAAAGTCCCATCTTAGATGACCACTCTAAATTACGAATAATGAGGCTTCCTTGCAAGACAAGCTAGTGGTGTTTGCTGGCAGGTGGAAAATCTCATGGCATCCAAAACAGGCAGAAGTTAATGTCAGAGGTCCTTCCTAGCTTAATCATAATTGTTTTGTGCAAAACCCTAATATTGTCGCTTGGGTGTGTTGTATCAAAAGTGGAAGAAACAAGCACCTCTGCTGCAGCTTGTGGATGCAATCTCCATCAGCTGCAAAAGGTTGCACCAGTTCACTGCAATCAGGGTTGAAATTACCACTGCCTACATACCACTGACCTTGCAAGCTCCATTTTCCCTTTCCCAGCTGGTCCTGACCTTTCTACAGTGATTTCTTCTGTCTAGAATTGCTTAAAAGAATAGTTGTATTTCATGGTCCAAGAGACTAAAAACTCCTGAGTATCCTGAGAAAGAATCCTTAGAAGCAATCTTAAGTTTTGGCTTCTGTTAAAAAAATAGATATTTTAAAAAAATAATCAGAGGTGGAATCTCATTATGAAGTCCTTGTGGGGACAAAGTATAAATGTCTTGTTAAAGAGTGGGGATCAGGCCCATTCCCTGCTGTTCTTCCTTTCCGAAATGACAGCTCCCTGCAGCTCCTTCCTGGGTGAGCAGAGAGAAAACAAAATCTTTCTGGTACTCAGACTTCAGTGCTGGAGGAACAGTGAAAATGTAAGGGTGGCGTTTGTAAATGGGGAGGAATATTAGCTGAGCATCTGACAAGCATAAGGCAGCTCTTTAAAGCTGTTTTAGATTATTGTTATTTTTTAATCCCCATCAATGTCCCTGGTGAGTTAAGGATGTGGCTTCAGCCACAACTCAGGAATTCTCTGTCTGTGAGGAGTTAATTTACTGTAATTACTGCATAGTTTGTGGTTTAATTGTAGGGAGTCATAGCTATGGCTGGGAAGTTGATGAGGAGGACAGCAGATTGTTTTTGGTTTGGAGCTTTTTTATGAGCATGCCAGACAGAGGCAGTTTCAGCAACTGATGGAAGAGGGAGAGGTGATCTGGGAGCTGCTATGCCAAGAGGGATGAAAACTTCCCTGTAGCAGCTGCAATTTCATAGATTTTGCTGGTGTTTAATTGTGAAAAGGTTCCTCTTTTGTTCCAGAGCCCTGTAAAATGCTTTATGCCCAAAGGTCAGCATGGAGAATCGTGCTTTCTGGTACAAGGCAAAAGGAATATAGGCAGCATAGGCATGTAACCGGTGGGCCAAGGTGTCACCTCCCGGCTCTTTGCAGCACAGTATGAACAGGAACCAGAATGCATTTCTTTTCAAGTGGAGTATTTTTCCAGAAAATAATTTTTAAATATTTTTCATGCAATAAATGGGTGGTCGTTACTAACTTAAAATATTTGATAACGACAGTAACACTGTAAAGTCCCAGTGATTCTAACTAATCATACTCAGCTACCAATTGTACAGTCCTGATAAAAATGGTTCAAAGGTGACCTGGAAAGATTATGGGGGATGATGCGGAGGAGATCGTTGTGTAGAAGGCAGATTCTGAAGTACAGCACTTAGCTGGATTCATGTATGTATTATGGTAATTATTTCTGTATATAAAGTCCGACTTAATAAATCATTTCCTCCTGCCTTTTCACTTCTTTGCTCAGTGAACTGTATAGAAACATTCTCCTTGGCCATTTCACGAACAATTTGATTAAATGTATTTTAGTCTGATATGTACTCGGTGGCTAATGTGCAGAAAAAGAGCAGCTTGCTAATTGGAAAAACAGTGTATCAAATTTCTGACGTAAAGTAAAAATCATATATGTATTTGTGGAACCAAGTGAGAGGTGAGGAACCTAAAACCAGCATTAAGATACCTGCTTGACTACTAGTTTGTAGATTATTTGAGTCTGAGAGACCCTAAAATGGAAAGGCTATGTTTCTGAGATATTAAGTCTGAGGCTGTATTTTGAAAAAAATATTTTGGTTCTGCCTATGTCTGCCAGGAGGTTTTTAAGCATGTCAGAATTCTGGCAATATCTACAACTAAGAATAATTGCAATGGACTAGCTTTGAGAATGCCTATGAAATGTAACTGCTAGATTTTCTAGGTATAATTGGATACAATTAACACCCTAGTGTCTTCTCTGTATAAGCTTACTGAGAAGCCGTTGTATCCTCTTACGCCTTTGTTATTTCTTGGGAACCACTGGCATGCTGGATATAGAAAGCAAGTTGCTAGTATTTCTGAGATGAATAATTATCTACATTTGCTGATATTTGCATTTATTTAGGATATTGAGCAAATACATGGGTATTTATCTCACTATGGAAAAAAAAGACTCTTGGCCTCAGACTGCTGTTTGTCTGCCTATCTACAGACATCTCAGAACTGGGAAGTTAAGCACTATGTTCACTTTTATCATAACCTTTCTTATCAAGATTAATCTTATCTTCTCTTTCCTGATTTGCCTGCTTGTCAGACTACTTGCTTCATCTTCTTTTACAAAAATTAGTTTTCAGTGGTAAACATTTTAGGGAGAGATATCATTTGTTAGTGTGTGACTTTTTGTCCAGTAAATAGTGATTTTAATAATGATAAGATAATAACTTTTGACTATCCCAACACATGATACCAAGGATGCAGTGGGAATTACTATGCTTCAGGCCTCATGAACAATTTGAGTTCCATGGTAGGAGGTCCCTGGTGGTGCTGCCTGTGAATAGGTGGGTGTAGCTGGCAGTGCGTCAGATTACAGTTAACCAAAACAGAGCTGAGATTCCTGTGTTTAATCTGTGTCTTTGTTTTGTTGTCTGTGTGTGGGAGCAGTACAGAGGTCTCCACATCATAAAAAAATAAAGTGCAGAGCCAGAAGTATGAAATAGTTCAGCATTGAAGCTGTGGGGTGGGTGGGGGGAGCAGTTGGATGAAATGCATCTTATTACTTTGTTGTGTTTTTCAAGATATTTGGTGGCCAGTTATATATGCATAAATCAATTTTTGTTTCGTCTAAAATCATACCAAGAATACAAACTTTGAATGTTGTAATAGTGACTATATTTTTCCTTAATAAAAAAACAATAGAATGAATATTTAAACAAAAGCATAATTAAAATAGAGTTACTAACTACCATTAAGTAGCACCACGTAAAACTGTTACTCACATTATACTGAGCTCATTGTTATTACTATAGTCAGTTATAGTTAACAGACTGGAAATAATTTTAACCTCTCTTTCATGACTAATTTATATACTTGGGATAAACTAGTGGATTAAGGCATTTTGAATCAAGGCATTTTTCTCGAGGAGAGAGTGCTGGTATACACTGGCTGTTTTGCCTGACTATTGTAATGAGGTTTTGAGCCATTTAATCCTGTAAATGTTTGAAGTACACTTAGCACAATCTAGGAATCTGTTATTCCCCAGTGTGTTTCAGTCAAACAGAAATGTTTTTGTTTCTTAACTTCTTCTGATGAACTTAAGTAGGGGGGAAGTATTTTGATGAGATGGAAATTACATTTTGGGAGCGTGTGTCTTCAATTTTACAGTCCTAGAATAATTTTTGTTTGCTTATGATTTTCTTTTTCATTGTTACTCCATTTTGCTGGATAAGCTCAGCACTCTTCATTGTCTTTTCTACATGGAAGAAAAGACTGATAATGGCACTTTATGAAATGAAACATTTTCTTACATATGCTATCCTGTTGCCTAAAGTTGCATGAGCTGTTGTAGTCACTTCCTTAGGACTTCTCATGGATGCGCTGCCAGAAATACAGACATATAGTAATTCCTGGGCTGACTATTATGAGTCACTCCACGGAGTCAGGGATGTTGAAGGATGTGAGCTGGTTGTATAAGCAGCAGTAATATGCTATTACCATCCATGTTATAAAACTAAACTGTCTTGCTTTTGTGGTAACAGGACTGTCATTTCCAAATGTCATTGATTCCTACAAAGCAGTAGAATCCCATAACAAGGACAAATTCAACACTGTGTGCAAAAATTACACTCTGCACAGTGCTGGACGTGAGGTCAGCTCTTGCCACCATTGTAATAACCAGCAAAATCAATTTCAGACCCTTCTCAGTGTTCAAGGTGAGCTCTGCTACTCTTGGTACTGTGGCACTCGAGCAACAAAGCAAAACCTGATCAGCAAAAAGAATGTGCAAAGTAGAACTGTTATTAGGGTAAATTGCTGCCCAAGGAATGATTTCTTGGTGAATATTTTTTTCTGAGAACAACTTAGAGCAGGTGATACCCACACAAAATAAAGAAAATCCTCAAACTGTGATGAAAACTGTAAGATTCTGAGGAGCTGGAGCTCGGGAAATTTCAAGACACCTTTATTTTAGCTCTAAGCTATTGAATAGCACGGAGTCCTATACAGCTACTATTAACTCTGTAGTGGGCCAGGGTAACAGTTGGGTATTAAATCTCCATTTCAAATCAGTGCAATTCTCTACATTGTCTTTCTAACTTCTTCAGTGTTTCAGGGGAGGAGGTAATGGCAGTGTTAGAAATCCAAGGTGATATATAAACGGACTCCATCCTTTTTATTTTATTTTTTTTTTTAAACCAAGAAGTGTGTTACTTTGGTGTTGACCATCTCCTCAGGGAGTTGAATTTAAACCACATACATCAGCCCTGAAACCAAATACTGATATTCTGTTCCTTCAAAAGACCTGTAAAGGGGAGAGAGGGGGCAAGGAGAAAAATTCTTGCTGACCTTCAGGCACGTACTCCTCTAATGATTTGAGTTTCCTGAATATTAAGTTTCATTTGTTATACTTAAACCCAGAATGGACTCCAATACTAGTATTCTGTTAAGTATGCTGTAGACATGATAACCTGGGGAAGGCTGATGTGTCTGCTCTAACCAAAAAGTGGAAGGGATATCACTGCAGTCTTGATATCTGCTTGCTTGGTTTTTCACTTGTTACTTAAGTGTGGTTTAAAATGTCTAATGCTTGATTATTCAAACATGATGAGAAAGTATATCTAATTCTTGCCACTGCTTTGGGGAAATAGCCACGTTCTTATCTGATGTCCTCTTCCCTCTCTGAGGTTACCAGCTGGGGAGCGTGGACCCCTTTACACGCAGATTGTAATTTAGTTGTTACCTGTGCTATTTTGTTTCTGTGACCATGATAGTTCAGAAAGGCCTTTAGCATGAGTAGTTTTTGCTGATCCTGAAAGAGGAGGAGAAAATTGCTTTTATTGCTGAAGGGGTAGAAAAGGGTAGAAGCTTAACTGTAAAAGCTATTTGTTTTACTGTGTTACGTAGACACTATTCTTATAGATGAGTGAGGCAGACTTTCTGAGAGCAACTAGTAATGAGTGTGGGTAGTAACAGTTCATTAAAACTACCTTTACTTTGTAGTAAGTAATGAAATTATTCATAGACTCTGTATTTCAACTTAACTTATAAATTAAAATAACAATAATAAGCCAGTAATGGCAGTAGTTCCATCATAATGCATGTGCAAAATGTTTTTTTAAATTAAATTTATTTTAGCTAAGAGATGAAAATCAATAAGAAAATTTTGGGAGAAAGTAGATGATGACAGTGATTTTAGCAGAAGATAGAACTAGCTTTTGTTATGCATAGTGACACTTTTTCCTTTTGTAATTGAGTGAAAGCTATGTTCCTCATGCAGTTTTGGTAATTATGATATTACACCTGCAAAGACAAAGCAACTTGCAACCTAATTTTTATTGTGGAAAATGAAGCTACAGCATACTACTACTAATTCTTCCTCCATATCTCAGTTCTTTATAGGAGTAATGCAGCTGTGTTTGAATCCTATGGTCTAGTAGAATGAGTATGCGAAATTTTGGCACTGGGATGTAGTTGAAACTCCTTCTTTTCAGACTGACATTTATGAAAGGTTAACAGATATAAGACCTGATGCAAGAGCTAGCAGCACCAGGGGCCCAGCTTAATAGCTTATCTTCTCTACTGTTTGTTTTCCAGTGAGATTTCCTTGAACAAGAAGCAAGAAGTGTTGCAATACTTATCACGTTTAGGCCAAAGGTTTGAAAACTTTCAGATTTCCTTGACTTCTGCAAACAGGCTAGATGCTGTAGTTCACGTGGCAACTATCTCAGTGAATATTACTGTGAAAATTACTTTATAACAGCCTGTTTTGTTCAAAAATTATTTGTAAATAAGTCCATGAATGAATTGTTTTCTGCACCTTTACATCTCACTCCTTTTTAAGCCCATCTTTGAAAGTAAATTAAAAGAAAATTCTAGCTAGATACCACGTATTCCTTGAGTTAAATTAATTCAGAATCAATAATTTAGCATTCCTTGGTGTTTCTAATCGTAACTGCTGATACAGCCTAAACAACGGATTCTCAAATTCAAGCTAGCTACTTTGGATGGTCTATGGGTGTTTTAAAGGATCAACTTGAAAGGCGGAATTTAAATCACAAGTATATGAAATGGGATCTGGCTATACTATTGCTCCTAGTTTACCTAGAAGTTTTATTGCTTATGTATTCTGTATTTGAGGCTGCAAAATCAAGGGGCCTTCAGGGGCTGTTTATAGTGCAGTTACAGCAGAACAGAGATTTCTGAGTCAGCTTGAAATTGGCTAACTTGGATATTGGTCATAGTCTAGTTGACCCAGCATGGAGATTAGCTTAGTTTAATTTGCTCAGTTCTGTTTGCAGCTTTCTTGATTGCACAGCACAGTTTTCTCTTTTAGGTGTATCTAAGGCCAAATTACAAATCCTGAGCAACTCTTTCCCTTGTGTATCCTTTCAGTTGCTTTCTGGAGGAGTCTGTGTTTTTTGCCAGGAAAGTTGTCTAGGTGTAAAAGCTTTGCTACTGTTCATACCCAGCACTGCCAAAGTGTTGACAGAGTGAGACATAAGTGCCTAAGTCCCATTCAGAACCACAAAATGAGCATCCCCTTGATTATCTGGTCTGGGAAACTTTCTCAGATTCTGCTTACTGGATGGGTCCCACAGAAGGTAGGGAGGCGATATTTTTCTCCGTTCCTTTGCGATGCCTTCAGTATCTAAAAAAAATAATCCTGAAATAGCCTTGGAGTCAATGGAGAGCATAGCTTAGGATGCATTTATTTCTTTAAGATTTACTGTTACTATATTTTCTATGTCTGCACAGATAGAATGAATGGGTTCTGTAGATTTCATTCCTAGATGCCTGTCTCCCTGTTGTTTGTACAGCAGCCTAGCCGTCTACCCAGATGCTGTGGATTCAGTGAAGATTTAGGTGATGTACTGCTCAGTGTTCTGATGTACCCTCTGAGGATGTAGGTCTTAATGCATGATGGCAGGTACATCGATTTCAGATACATAACACACAAAATTATGACAAGTTGCAAGTATAATTAAAAGAAGTTTATCTGGTGCATCCAGAACTATTCTTGAAGCCTTTTCTAGCTGACAGTGATTTGTGATTTTGGTAGCTTTTTAAAAAAAAATAATGTGAAGTTTGCTCATTTTTTATGTGTGTCTCTGCGTGACTCCTGTCATTGTTGTCCCTTCTAGATGCAATGTATAACTCACGGAGGTATTGCCTTCTCCAAGTGCATTGGTGGCACCGAACAAATCTGACAGTTCTAAAACATGATAGAGGGAAAATATGCTTCTGCCTGTTATGGAATGCATTTAATTATTCCAACATTCATATACCTTTACTTCTCATTTTCTTTTCCTCCAGCAAGAGCGTGTATAGAAAAGAGATATGGCAATTCCTGAAATTTTAAGCTCTTTGTTTCCAATGTGTGTTTCTGCACTTCTTCATTCAGAGATCCATTGGGCATGCACACTTGCCATGGCCCCATACCTGCTGGGACCAAGAACCTCCTGCTACAGCTGCAATAGAACCGTTAGGGCTGCGGAGTGGTCACGTTGCCCATGTGTCTGTTTCTCTGCAGCTGCACTGAACAAATAGAGTAGTCCAGATAGCCATAGTTCAACTACAGCGACAGGCTTTTTCTTCCTCCAAAATACCACTGCCTAAAAAAGAGAAAACTCCTGCGCTGTCTTAAACATTTTGATTTATTTAGCCGAAGCAATGGAATTGTCAATGAACAATTTGACTGGTTAAATTTATATCAAGTCATATGATTTGACTGCTGGTAATTGAATGGGATGAGAGAAAATACTTTAAATAACATAAGCCAGCTCTTGCAAGGACTTTATTATACAGTACAATGAAAGGAACAGAATAAACATACAGGCAGGGAAAAGTTAATAAAGATTATGAAACATCTTAACGTGGTCAAATCAAATAGCTACATGTCATGAACTACAAGCTCAGTAACAGGGTTGTAAGCGGTTGTCCCCAGATATAAGAAAATTACAAAATTGCTATAGTTCCAGCTGCTTTTAAAGTACTTGGGAACACTGCAAGCCTATGAAATCAGGTTTCATACCCAGACTGCAGTCAAGAGTGATTATCACCTGGCATTTCGTGTAGCTTAACCCTTAAGCATTCCTGACACACAGTCCCGTTTGTAGATCGTTATCCGAGTGTCCTTCAAGTGCTTCAGACCTCCTCAGGAATATGCAACATACATCAAAGGGCTGATAAGTATATCTGTTACTGTAAGACTCAATGTGACATTTTTAATATATTCTGAGCTTACATTGCTGAAAGGAGCCTTTCATTTTTGAAATAAAGGAAGAACATTTTGGGAAATTCATTTCTTGAAAGAACCACTGCACACTTCTGGCAGAACAGAAGGGACTTGGCACAAGAAAAAGTCTGAGGTACCAAGTGCAAAGAGATCTTGAGTTTGTTCAGAGTGATGTTTACTAATGTGTGCTTTTAAACACACAAAAATAAGGTTTTTTTGACTATACTTGAATATGTGGATGTTAAAAGTGTACACTTATTTTCTGACAAATGATCAACTACACATGGAGCTCAGAGAAGTGGTGTTTCAAAAAGAGAAAGCTTGAGCAATAATGCACAGAATCACCTTGAGAAGTGTTATCACCTGTAAGAAAATAAATTTTCTTCACCTTTCAGAGGTATTTTAATCTATACTGAAAACAGTTTCATATTTTCTATGCAAAACACTATCTTAAAATAACATTAAATGAAAACTAATTTGGAAGGATGAACATCCCTGAATAATTTTTGCTATTTTATCAGTGTAGGGAGTTTACGTTAGGGATAACATTCACTTCTGTGTAAGGACAGTGAAAAAGTCATGAAATGTTTAAGAACGAAGTAGGATCCTGGCTGTGCATAGTTCCCTTACTGATCTCTGCCAAAGGCTGAACTGCTATAGGGAACGTGTCTGTATGTCTCGAGACGGTTGTGCTGCACGGTGGAGGCAGGATCTCGCAGGCACAGCTGTAATATATAAAGCTTGCTGCTGCAGCCTGGGGCAGCAGGGGAGAGCTGGCTGGGGCTGCCTGGCCGAGGTGCTGTTGTGTCTTGCTCAGCTGTAACCCATGTGATGAAGCCTTAAACGCTCCTGGGGTGGGTACTCAGCATACTGAGCTGGGAGCACTCTACCCTGCTGGTCGTGGCAGATTTTGGGAACATATCTCCTTCAGATTTTCTACAAGCAGATCTGGTTTACTCAGAAATTGTGAAGGGTGCAAAGATCCAAGATAAATTCATGACCTAATTGAAATTTTGCAGTTGATTACCGTTGGGCCATCAGTTCACTGCCGGCTCCTAATGAGTATACAACTGCTCTAATTCATCACCAGACATATTTTTTTCTAATTAACAGATGAAAGAAATGTGTGTAGCTACCTCTTCCTTGTATAGTACAGCTTAATTCATGATACTTCTCCTCTGAGCACAGCTTGAATGTCTCCTGAGTTTAGCTAGAGGCTTGTCCAATAGCAGAATCTTCATTTTTATAGTTGGAATGAGAGTGAAAGCTGCAATGTAAGGCTCTTCTTTAATTTACTGAAAAAGATGAGACAGAGTAGTGGAGCATAAATTACGGAACAAAAGGTTAAAATGAATAGTTAAAAGCAGAGTGACAATATTGTGAGGTTTGAGAGCCCTGTGAAAACATCACAGATGTTAAAGGTGAATAGTCTGGGACACTAGTATATATTTGGTAAATGAGATATTGTTATATTAGAAATATTTTCTATTGAAAGCTGCTAGAAAGAGAACAGATTCTTTTGTTACAACTAACTGTAATTCATTCAATGATTAAAGCTCATCTCTTTTTAAAGGATATTTTATATTAATACAGAGTTCAATTGTTAGAATGGAGAAAAAACACACTTGCAAAAAGTAGTTTAGAGGTTTTAGGGAGTGGGGTTTTATTTTTTTTTTTTTTTGTTGCTGTTTAAAATAATCAGACCCAGAGGTAACTGCAGATAAGGAGAAACACTCAGAACATTTAATCCATATGCATCTCTCTTGTGCTTGCCATCCATATTGATTTGTTATGAAGAACACCACTGATTGACACTTCAGGGCTATAGTATGAATTGGATTTAAGAATCTGATTCAAGGTTTACTGCGTTCACTGTGCAATCTTTTACTTCGTTCTGCAATATCCATAATTTGAACATCTCTAAACAGAAAAAAAAGTTTGCTTGCCACGTAAGCAGAATTAGACCTTCAGCTATGCCTGAGCTGATGTATGCCTATCAAAGTTGTTGTGATTTGCATGTACTCTTAATTATCTCCTCATCACTGAACTTTATTATGTATAAGGAAAGCAGTTTATTTTTTTTAATGTTTGAATGCTTCAGGAGCTAAAATCAAGTTACTTCATTCTTTAATTTATAAATATATATTCTGATCTTTAGGAATATCTTGTCCAGGAAATAATGAACCTGAAATAAAATGCATTTTTTTAGTGTATTTCATGTACATATGGTCTTGATTTTGAGAACCCAAGATGAAATATGCATAGGCTTTCTCATATTGTAGAGTATTGAAGTAACCTAAGAAGTTTTGAGATCTAAACATAAGATGAAATAGGTAACTTATATATGAAAGAGTTATTGTTCATGGTAGCGATAAGGTGAGACCTCATGCTTCAGGTAATGCAACGACTTCTGATAAAGAGATCTACAGTATTCCTGGATCCAGCAAATTCCTTTGGAAGGTTATGAAGTAAATGTGGCACTTTTTGTTGGTTTATTTATTTATTTAAGTGAAAATTAATTTCTACTTCAATTTTTTAATTATTATAGTTTAGGAGTGGAGTATTAAGGATTTCAGCCCTTCTTTATCCATTTCAAAATAAGGTGGTTTTCGCCTGAACTGTGTTAGAGTCCAAGAGACTGGGATATTGTCTCTTGAAAGAAGAAAACAAAAACAAACAAACAAACAAAAGAGTAGTCCCAATTTCTCTTTTATTACAATTTGAATCAATATGTTTGTCTTGTGAGATGTTTTCCAGGATAAAGCAAAATGTCTTGGAAGCAGAATCTTTCTTCAGTACATCATAATATACAACTCAGCCGAGCATATGAGATCAATAGTGCTGCGTCTTGTTAGGCAATCATGAAGCTAGAGGAATACATTAAAGGAGGATATTAGAAAAGGAGCCTTTTAGGGAGCTATTTATTTTGGGGGTTTTAAAAGCAAAAGTAATTATTGTAAACCGTAAAAACTCCATTTTCAATTAATATATCAATATTCATATGAATAGAAACTCTGAATCCATTTGACTTTTCCTGTGTAGTTTCTGTGAGTGTATGCATGTATTTTGTATATATATATTTGTCTGTGTATATATGTGTATCAGTCAAATTATTCTTTATGAGAAGAGTTGTCTTTATTTTCCAGACTGAAATCTGTCGCTGTCCTTGCAATGCAGTAAAAACTTCTATAGTTTTGAAACAGCAATAAAGGTAGCTGGGAAAATGTACATTGATTGAGCTTTGGAAGTTCCCATGTCACTTATTCACATGTGATTGTCCCTGGCAATGGAGAGAACCATGTGGATATCCATGTCAATACTGCACTGACAGAATATGGGACAATTAAGTGCAGCCTGATAGTTTACAACTTTAAACTGAAAATGCATTAAATCAGTTACTGTTTGGGATAGCAACCATGTCTGGTTGATGCCAGAGATGTTGGTCTCCAATATTTGCCTATCCATTCAGGCTTTCGGTGGAATGGAATTGCTTTGTAGGACAGGAATGAGAGGGAGAAAGGACCAAGACTTCCACCTTTACATTTTTGAGCATTTTTATTTCTGCCAATCTCTGTGTTCACCTGTCTCAAAAAGAGAAAAGGGTCCTAGGTCCAAAGAGTGGTAGTAAATGTAGTTACATCCAGCTGGTGACAAGTGGTGTTCCCCAGGGCTCAGTACTGGGGCCAGTTCTGTTTAATGTCTGTATCGATGATCTGGACAAGGGGATTGAGTGCACCCTCAGTAAGTTTGCAGACAACACCAAGTTGGGCAGGAGTGCTCATCTCTGTGAGGGTGGGAAGGCTGTGCAGAGGGATCTGGACAGGCTGGATCGATGGGCCGAGACCAGTTGTGTGTCTCAACAAGAAGTGCCGGGTCCTGCCCTTGGGGCACAGCAACCCCACACAATGCTGCAGGCTTGGGGAAGGGTGGCTGGGAAGCTGCCTGGTGGAAAAGCATCTGGGGTTGTTGGCTGATGGCTGGTTCAGCCTGAGCCAGCAGTGTGCCCAGGTGGCCAAGAAGGCCAATAGCATCCTTGCTTATGTCAGAAATGGTGTGGCCAGCAGGACAAAGGAAGCAATTGTCCCCCTGTACTCAGCACTGTTGTGGCCGTAGCTCTGAATACTGTGTTCAGTTTCAGGCCCCTCGCTTCAGGAGGGACATTGAGGTGCTGCAGCATGTCCAGAGATGGGCAAAGACACTGGTGAAGGGTCTAGAGAACAAGGCTTACAAGGAGCACTGAGGGACTGAGGTTGTTTAGCCTGGAGAAGGGGAGGCTCAGGGGGATCTGATCACTCTCTACAACCACCTGGAAGGAGGCTGTGAGCAGGTGGGGGTTGGTCTCTTCTCCCAAGTATCAAGTGATAGGACAACAAGAAATGGGGTCCAGTTGGCCCAGGGGAGGTTTAGATTGGACATTAGGAAAAAATTTCTTCACCAAAAGGGTGGTCGAGCATTGGAACAGGCTGCCCAGGGAGGTGGTGGAATCACCATCCCTGGAGGTACTTAAAAAACATGTAGATGCAGTGCTTAGGGACATGGTTTAGTGATGGACTTGTCAGTCCTGGGTTAATGGTTGGACCTGATGATCTTAAAGGTCTTTTCCAAACTCAATGATTCTATGATTCTAATTGTACCCCCACTTTCATGCTCCAGGTTCAAGAGCCAAAGTTTTTCTGGCAGATGAGAGGAGCAAAAGTATAGTCCTGCAAATGTGCATTGAGGCTTACAAATCTAATCATGATATTAAACTTTAGTGATGAGTGTTACGTGTGTAACTGTTAAGAGACAGACTCACACATCTTTTTAATTTCACACATTTACAATAATTCTGAAATGGAAATAAAACTATTCATAAATGTTCAGTGAGGAGCAGAAACGTAAGGTGAAATGAAATGTAGACCTGTTTTGAAATAGTTTGTGGGGTGCGTGTGTTTTTCCTTTTAGAATTGCCTTAAAATATTGTTATTCCACTGGTGGTTGCGTGCCAAAATTCAATTCTGGATGTAATTACTTGCGAGCTCAAAAAGTGCTTGCCAGTTTGGCAAGTTAGTTGATAGAAATCACATGCTTCAGATTTTCTTGGGAGTTTTTTTGTATGTGATGCCTTGTTCTGTGTGTCAAGTGAAGGTTTGGGTGGGGTGTGTGTGTGTAACTGTTCTGATGCCCTCGGCTACGAATTAAAATAGAAATATGTCAGTAAAGATGAAGAATTGAAAGTTACTTAAAATGGATGTTGGTGTTGGACAGTGTTGAGACTGACAGATTGCCCGTGTTCTCATGACAGTGTATGGTGCTGATCTTCAGATCTTGGCAAAGAAAGCATGGTTTTTTGGTGTGGGTTTTTTGTGGTTTTCTTTTTTTGACTGCCTTAGTCAGTCATAGAAAGCATAGTCCCTTCATAGACTTTGTTTCATAAAGTTCACGATGCTCAATTTTGTGTCTGCTCCATGAAGAGAACATCCTAAACATGACATCCAAAGCCACCTGATTACTTCCTTCTATTAAATCAGTCTTAATCTCTTTAACTGGCTGTTCCCCTTTCAGCTGAATTCCCTAAATTTTTCCAGCGCAATGTCCCAAAATGACTGCTCTGCTTCCACCTCTGTGAGAGATCGCCTAGCTCATAGAGCTGTGAGGCAGCTCAGGTGAGAGCCCCTTTGAAGGAGACGAATGTGTCCAGAAACGGGGTGGTTTTCTCTCCCGATTAGTTTTGTCTCCTGGGCTCACAGTGATCCTTTGCTGCAGCTGTGTAGCCCTTGAAATAAATGAGAATTGCAGTTCTGAAACAGAAAGCAGATTTTGGTCCTTTCTCTCTTCTTTGAAGCTGTTAATGGTTTAATTTAATGATTGTTTTATATTTCCATGATGAAAATTACTTTGGTAAACCTAATCTGTTCTTAACTGCTCTATTTTCCACTATCTTGCCATTTGCTGACTCTTGGTAGTGTTGTCTTTGGCAAATACGTGAGTAAAAGCTGGTTTGGGGCAGAACATGTTATAAATAGTTTAAGAAATATCCAATTAGAATAAAGCATTATTGAAAAATTAATTTCATTTATTAAGGTTCAATCTGATGAAGAATAAATGTGGTATATTTTATAAATACCTTTTGCTTGTATGCATGGATAGGTGTATGTGTATTTCCATTTATATGTAAATGCAGATGTGCATCTCATGAACTCAACAGTTTTTTCAAAGAATCAGATAACATTTAAAAATCTTTTCATGTTATTTATTACAAATGTCCTAGGATCATTTTGATCATTAATTTCTTTCATAATTTAAGTACTCATTTGCAAAATGGAGTAAAGAAACAAAATCTGTGGAACAGCTTTAACTGTCAGGACAACACAACGTATAGCTAGCAAGGGAGTGCATACATGCAGCTTATGTTGGAATATAAACATACCAGTTTGGGGACTGCTGCTTTCAAAGCAAGTATTAAGTTGTCAGAAGCTGAGGTAGATATTAAATGGCTTCATTATTAGAATTTGGTTACTATTTTAGATCTATAAATCCATCTGTTATGATAATTTTAAAAAACAGAAGCACAACATTAATAAAAGTTTTTTCAGTTCAGCAGAGCGGTATGCAAAGCAATCATCATCATCTTAGCCCCAGTTTGAAACAAGGAATAGGTTTGAGTTGTAATGAAATTATTTTTTTAATGGAACATTTTATTTTCATATTTTTGTAATGCTCCTTTCATTTCATAGCCTGAGGCTAATACACCTGCTTTATCCTCTCAAAGTCTGAATAAATGGAGTTTGCTTGGCCACGTGGGAAAGCTAGGCCTAGACAAAGATTCAAGCTTCACAATTTATGTCTCAGGAAAATGCTAAAAGGTCGTGGAGATCATGTATGTTGGCTTATGGGTCATGGAATTCCTAATGACCTGTTCAAAGAGCAGCATCAAGGCAGTGATGAAAGCAGAGCCGTTTGCTGGCTGTGCTGGCAGGGGAACAAGTATTGAACAGGCACCTGGCACTTCTGGGAACTGCAGGATCTTCTTTGTTCGAGGAGGTCACCAGTGGAGAGACTCTGGTCCCCATCTCAACAATTAGAATTTGAAAAAAAAAGAAAAAAAGGAGAGGTAAGAGGTGTGTGTGTGTGAGAAATAAAAATGGAAAAGAACAATACCAATTTGCAAACTAAGCACTAAATTATATACTGTACAGTTTCAGGGATTTCAAAGAACAGGCTAAGCAAATTCTTTCTGCTTAATTATGATTTCCTGGTTGGCTCCAAGTGGTACCCCAAGGTCAGTGAGAGGGGACTGGGTCTGCTTCAGGCAAAGGCAATAAAACTTACCTTTTCTTATTAGTACAGCCACAGTCCAGGTTTACATATATTTTATTACAGAGTCCCATGGTTTTCACCCAGAAGTCACGAGGTTTTACTTCAGTAGAATCAATTAAAAATAAAGATTTTTTGGGGGGGCTAAATAAGTGCTTTGAACTGGATGTGTGGTCTTCAGTGTGGTGGAGACTTCTGCATTTGTGCTGATGTACCACCAGGGCTGAATATTTGAAGAACGCGTAGAGTCAACCAGAGAGGGCATTGAATAAACACAAAGCATTGGTGTCCTAGAAACAGCAGGTGTTCAGCCACTGATCTAGATGAATATTTGGAATAATGGTCCTGACTCCCATCTTGGGTCCGTGGGTCTCACCTGCTGGGTGATGTGTGTTGTAGGGGTGGATGGGAGTCATGGCTGGCTGGGCACTTGACCTCCCCTGGCACAGCTGCCTAGGGATTCCTGCAGAGGCTGGATTTATATTTGAGCATTGGTGCTGGGTTTATAGTTGAGCATTGATGCTGATGACAAGGGTGAGTGATGGTGCTGTTTAGTTTCAGGGTCCTTGAATCAACAATCTGGGTTGTAGCACAGGCTGAAAAAAACCTGTAGGTAGTGTGGACTGATTTCAGACTCTGCAGATTTCCGCCCCCCCCCCCCCCCCCCGATCCACAAAACTAGTACCTCTTATTTAAGAGCCCAGGAGATAAACTTATTCTGAAAACCAAATAGACCTTAAGCTCATCCATGTGTCTGAAAGTACATTACTAAATCTGAAAGAAAACAAATATTACTAACAGGATTAACTTCCTTTTGAAAACCAGCAACATCCCTTAGAAATCCCTGTGACCATATTAGTAATTGTCCCAAGAAATAATTTAATTTAAAGTTCTTTACCTTTTACCACCATTTCATTTCTCTGGTTGTTAGAATGGCTCAGGTCATTAAGGCCTGTCATTGTGAATAATCAATAGAGAACGCTCATCTGTTACAGAACACTTGTGATATAAAATCCAGTAAAGTGATCTATATGAGTCTTTACTTATCTAGTGTTGGGCGTGTGATTTATGCTATAAAGAAAACATTTATAAGGAGTGCAGTAGAAAAGGAAATTAATACTATAAACCTGTCATGAAGTATTTTAGTCAGAAATGGAACCAAAGCAAAGCTGAGCTCTTTGTGGGGGCGAAATGAAGTTTGGGGGAAGTTGTAGCTATGAAACCTTGTACCTAACCTTCAACCTCCCAAGGATATAAAAATTTCCAAAACTTTGTATGCAGTAAAAACATAATTGATTTTGAGGCTGTAGACTTGTACAGAGAAAAGAATTAGGGGTGGGTTTTCTTTTGTGATTGTATGAGTGCATCTTTGTACTTAGTGCTATGGAAAATACCGACTTTGATGTGCTTGCACTATTGGATAGTCTAATTTGTTCTCATACGTCCTTTGTCCTCATCTGTCTACAGGGTGAACAGTCACTTTTCACTGCTTTTAGGGCTACGCTCTTTTCTAATTAATCTGTATCTTTTGTTGGAGAGTTTGCTTAGCTAGCTAATCCAGTGGGAGTTCTAGGGGACAGCAAGTTGCCCCTGGGCCAGCAGTGTGCCCGGGTGGCCAAGGAGGCCAGTGGGATCCTGGGGTGCATGAGGGGGACCGTGGCCAGCAGGTGCAGGGAGGTGATCCTGCCCCTCTGCTCTGCCCTGGTGAGGCTGCACCTGGAGCGCTGTGTCCAGTGCTGGGCTCCCCAGTTCAGGAGAGACAGGGAACTGCTGGGGAGGGGCAAGTGGAGGGCTGTGAAGCTGATGAGGGGACTGGAGCATCTCCCTTATGAGGAAAGGCTGGGAGAGCCGGGCCTGTTTAGCCTGGAGAAGACTGAGAGCAGGTCTTACCAATGCATACAAGTATCTTAAGGATTGAGAGTCCAGAGGCTCTCTTCAGTGGTGCCCAGCAACAGGACAAGGGGCAACAGGCACAAACTGCACCACGGGAAGTTCCAGCTGAACGTGAGGAAGAACTTCTTTACCCTGAGGGTGACAGAGCCCTGGCACAGGCTGCCCAGGGAGGCTGTGGGGTCTCCTTCTCTGGAGACATTCAAAATCCACCTGGACACGACTCTGTGCAGCCTGCTGTAGGTGACCCTGCTTTAGCAGGGGGTTGGGCTAGATGATCTCCAGAGGTGCCTTCCAACCCTGACCGTTCTGTGATGATGTTCTCTGTCTGATTGTATTCATTTTCAGATGCATTAAGAAAGGTCTTGGTAAGCCCGTATGCATTTCAAATACAGAATGATGTACCTGGAGACTTCATGAGAATCAGCTGTGGGCTATGCTGTACGTGATAAGACTGATTATAAATACACATAAAATACAACCTGTCTATACATTATTATAATTAATTTTTTAATGCTCAAATTATCTGAAGTTTCAGAAATCATACAATTTTTCAATGCAATACGGGTGTATATTTCAGAAAGAAAACCTAACCAAGCTCCTTGATCTTTCAATGGGCTGATCCTTTGCAAAGCGATACAATTAAGTTTATGCATGTCTGAAATCTACTGAAGGCTTGGAAAGTCACATTTATGCAAGTATTATGAGCTGCTGCTACTGTCAAAGGAAAAGAACCAGCCGTAATTTTTATTGAATAAGTAGCTTGTCTTGAAAAATATTCTAATACCCCATCAGGTTTAAATCCTTCACCTAGTAGATCTATTGCATTTTTTCTCATACCAAATAAGAATTGGAGGAATTATGTAACTTCTGTTTTTTAATCCTAGAATTAAGTTCCAAGATACAGAAGACTTGCCCCCCCCCCCCCCCCCCCCCCCCTTACAAAACTTAGAAACTACCATCTGGAGTCTCTGCTATTTCTTCCTACTAAATAAATTAAAAGCTAATTAATTCCTTTATGTCAGGTTTTGCTCATTAGGGTAATAATAACCTTTCAAATTTTGTCATTCACCAGTCAGCAATGTACCATATGCTTGATGTCACATGATAAAAAGTATTTTCAATTTGCCTTGCTATAGAGTGCCTTCTCACTACTTAGCATAATTTTTTTCTTCAGTGATGTCTCACTGGCATATGCCACCAGATACATTAATTGTTTGTTAATACATCCTAAAACACATTATTGCATATTTTTGCTAGAAATATTACTCTCATAATAATATTTCTTCTTGACTTCCTTCTGCACTAATTCTGTTTTCCCATTCAATATTTGTGCCTAGATCCCACTGGTGCCTTTTGGAGGGAGGTATGTTAGTCCTGGTGACAATCAGAAGATGATAATTGCTTTGCCCAGTACTGTAGTTATGCTCAAATAGATTCTTAAGAACCATCTTTTCTCAAAATCATATTTTCTGTGTCAAATGTGTTAATTGGGATTTACATGTGCAAAACTGAACTGTAATTTCTCAAAGTGTGTATGCTAGCATTTAAAAAAGTCAACTGTATTCATTCATGTAACAGGTTAAGGCCTCAGTGTCTGCAGTGAGGACAAGACCGCAGTAAATAAGAGGACAGCTTCCTCTTAAACTAAACGGGGTTGGGAATTCTTGATTCATATTGCATTGAAAAATAAATGTATTAAAATTTGAATATTGCAAACCAAAATCTCTGCTGGTTCAGTTGACGCAGAGCTAGTTTTGCTGATGTACTGTCAGCATGCTCGTAGAATCACAGAATGGTTTGGGTTGGACGGGACCTTAAAGACCATCTAGTTCCAGCCCCCCACCATGGGCAGGGACACCTTCCACTAGTCCGGGTTGCTCCAAGCCCCATCCAGCCTGGCCTTGGACACTGCCAGGGATGGGGCACCCACAGCTCCTCCGGGCAGCCTCTGCCAGTGTCTCACCATCCTCACAGTAAAGAATTTCTTCCTAACATCTGGTCTGAATCTGCCCTCTTTCAGTTTAACACCATTACCTGTCATCCTGTCACTACAATCCTGGTAAAGAATCCCCATCTTTCCTGCAGACCGCTTTAAGTACTGGAAGACTGCTAAAAGGTCAACACAAAACCTTCTCTTCACTGAATCTACTAAGAAAATTCCCATTAAATACTTTGCTTATGTTATTTTCTGGTGTTATAATTAGGCTATGTGAAATTAGTCATATCCTAAAGAGTTTTATATTTAATTGCTCTGTCTTCATTCTTTTTTAACCAGTTCAGCTCTTTTATTTTCTGTTGTTCTATTCTATATGAGATCGTTCAGGCTTAGCCACTTATTACTGTAACTCAACTATTTTGTGTTTTGATTCCTAGTAGTGGAGTTGTGAATGTACTATTATAATTGCTGTCTTGTGGGATAAGGTCTCGTGATCTTGGGTCACGATTTGGATTGATGTAGAATAAGTTTTGAGCAGAAACTGTTGCCTTCATGCTGCTTTCTTTGCTCCTACTTTTCTGAATGACCTGAGATCAGCACCCTGTAACCTCCCGAGAGGAGCTCACGGTAGTATATTCATAACCTTGTCCCGCAGAATTAAAACTGGCAGTGGCAGGCTGTTGTTGAAAGTCTTAAAAGACATAGCTTGCTCGCCATAAAAGCAGTGCAACAAGGGTCGGTCAGGCTGGAGGGAGGATATCCAAATCAAAGCACCACCTTGTTAGCAGGGTTTCTTTTTATTCCTATTATACTTTCAGAAATGACGCATCAGTTCTGTCTGGCTCTTTCTTACACACTGCAGCCATCTCCACAGTGTTATTTAAGGTTTGGGGTACTGAAATGTAGCATTCCCAACTTAAGAAGTGAGACAGCCCTATGGCTGTTGAGAGCAGATTAAGCCTTTATGGTCCTCCTATTTTTGTTTAATTTTGGTTTTGTAAAGAAGAAAACAAAAGAACTTTTATTTCATCAGGTGTTTCAGAATAATCAATAACTGCTAAATACTATACAGTCTGTCATACACTGCAGTCATTAGCTGTAAATATTTTGATCAGAAATCCCCACAGTATAGTAAACAAAGTGTTTCAGAAATGAGGTCAGATGAGAGGTTAATTCATAAGAGTCTAAATTATTAACAGAAAATTCTTTGTTTGCTGCAAGAATCATCATTTTAAAAAATTCTGGTTTCCGTTCCTAGATTTGGGAATATAGTGTGATCTTGTCAGCTCTCACCCTTACAGTCTCTGTCCTGCTGAGTGTTGGAGAGTCTGTTTTAAGTCTTCACACATTGAAGTTAGTCTGCAGTGCAGCAAAACTACACCAGCACAGCATATTGCTGTTGCGCTTCTCTCTTCTCTTGTTCCCCTCCCACCCTCTTTCCCCATTTTTTTGTAGGCTTTGGCTCTGCAAAAGGAACTGAAATCCCTTTGGACTGCAGCACTTCATGTGATGCGTAGCTGCTAAGAAACAAATGCTGCAGCTCAAGGGAGCTGCTGGAGTGAAAGTTCCCTCTGAAGCCTTATCTTGTACCACAGGCACTTACTCAAATGTTTCCCAATGTTCATCTTCTCTGTTCTTGACATATATCCCTGCTAGATGCACCTGAAGTAGCTGCTTCAACATAATGATACATTTAAAAAAAGAAAAATCATGTGATTTCTCAAGAAAAAGGTGAGAAGACTTACTTCTTTAGTGTTTCAGACTGGAGACTATGAGGGAGACTAGTAATTTTTTTGTATTGAAAGTGAATGGACTTCATTGCTCTGCATGTGTCTGTCTCCTGACTGCATGACTAACTACTGTACACTAGCTACCTCAGGCCTTAGAAGCAGTTTTGACACAGCAGCGTTGTGCTCTGTCTGAGATAAGTTCCTGAGGGTCTCACGGGACTACTTGGCTCTCAATGAATACCATATTTTCTCAGACAAGTGCCTGGTGTCTGCTAGTGAGGCTACTGGAGCCAAGTATGAAACACAGCATAGATGCATATGGGCCTGATGGAGTTTCCTTACTGACACAGAGGACTCTTTGATTAGGCATGCAGTGGCCAATTTTAGGTCAATTGGTCATGCATCTTTTGGGTGAGAGACAATGGTAGAGGATTTTAGGGCAAGAATAAACTATTTCTAGCTGTAAAAGAAAAGCCGTGTATTCTATTGCCAGTTTGGAGGGTATCATGAATGAAGATCAGTTCTCAAGGGTACAGTGCTGAGAACAAATTTTAATCAACATCTTAATTAATGACCAGGAGAAGGGATGTGTAACATCTGTGTGAAATCTTCACCTACAAAGTATTAAGCTCTTTCAGGTAGTTGAATGTTATGTGGGTGGTGAGGACCTCCAGGAAGATCTTGTAAAACAGTGTCAATGGACAAAAAGGTGGCAAAGAAGCTTTAGTGTAGATGACTGTGCTCTAGGAAAGAATAACCCAAACTAAGCTAAGATGATGCTGAATTAGTAACTGACAGTTACAGTTGTTCAGAAAAGTGATCTTGAAGTCATTGGCAGCTTCTTTAAGTCTTCAATTTGGCGTGCAGTGGTAGCCAAAAAAAGGCCAACACAATGTCAAGCACCCTGAGAGAGGGTACTGTAAGAGCAAGACAGAACATTATTTTTCTAGCATATAAGACTTTAGTGCCCTCTTATTCCAAGTGTCGTGTGCAGTGCTGATCTCCCCATCTCAAGAAGGATACAGTGGAGTTAGAGAAGGGCAAGTAAAATGGTCAAGGATAGGAAGCTTTTGCTATACAACGAGATGCTGGAGAGACTGGGACTTCTCAGTTTTGAAGGAAGAAGGCTGAGGGGGGTGAATATGACTGAACTTTGGGAAGTCACAAAAGCAGAAGCGAAGGTGAATGAAGAGCAGCTTCCACAGTTAGAGATCTGGGAGTACCTGATGAAGCCATAGGAGGGAAATTAACAGTAACATCATTTTCAGAAAGAGATTAGGCAAACTCATGGACAAGATTCAAAGTAGATAATCTCAGGAATGAACAGGAATGTTGCCCCTGACACCTCCATGCTGAACCTTTGGGTGCTGCAGGAGTATGATTGGAGCGGCCACAGGTAATGGCCAAGTTTCTGTGCTCTCCCTGTATCATAATCTCCTGTGTCACTGGTGGAGACAGATTACTGCACTATATCAACTGTTGGCATTGCACAGTGGGATATATCTTGTTAGGTATGCAAAGCTGTATAATTACTGAAATGCATGCAAATAGGTTAATTAGAAAAGAAAGTAAAAATGCCACATTCGGCTTAGTTCACCACAGGTCACGGCTAGTAATTTGTGTAGGTAAAAGGCCATGGAGCCAGCTCCTAAAAGCTGAGGAGATGAGAGTATTGCTAATATTGCTGCATCTGTGCAAGGAAATTTGACATGACAAGGTCTGGAAAGGCATTCCCCCCCCCCCCCGCCCTTTTGGAGAAAAGAGGTTATGGGAGGACTAAAAAGCCTAAGCTAAATCCTATGGTTATCATCAGTGCGATATGGTGTGAGCCATATGTTAGATCTATTTGAAAAACAACATGGTACGTGAACTTAGTATACTTGGGAACTTTAATTTCTCTATCTGTTGTGAAGTTCAATACTGATGGCATTCAGTTATCTAAACTAGGGACCTTAATGCAAGATTAAGGGTTTAAATGCCCATTTTTATATGATTTTAAACATGCTCATTCGTGGCTGAAAACAGGACAACCATCTGGAAAATATTTTGCAATTTTGCAGAAAAATGGGTGTTGTGAGAAATTCTAGCCACTTTTGCATTTGAAAGTGTAGAGCTATTTGGCAGGATTTTCTGGAAGTAGAACCCTCCTTACCTTTATTTTTGTTTGTTTGTTTGCTTTTTTACATAGAAAGCACTTTTCAATTATAACATGATTTACACAAAGATGAATAAAGGAACTTCATATAAACAAATACATATGAATCATAATTGATCTTTTTTCTGTGTACAGATAACCAAGCCCAAAATAGAGTTCTGTAGGATGGGTGGAGTTTTGAACCACAAGGCTGAAACGCTAAAAAGGAAGCTGGCAAAATATTATTGTTAGTTTCTGAGCCATCCTTAATTTTGTTTTCTGCTTTTGTTGTTCTTGGTTTGCAGGTTACAATTAGTTGATGCTATTTTGAGGGGCAAATGAATCTAGTTTTTCTACCGGTCTTTATTTAAGTTTCCTTGAGTTGAAAATATCTGTAGGTTAAATGTCCACTGGCTTCCAGGTAGAATAGTTTGGCTATTGAGTAAAGGTTACAACCGGCGGTGCTGGGAGGATCCAGCAGTTCAAGGGAATATTCTTAATGCTGCTTCCACTTCTCCAGTACTTTTCACATCAAAAATTTATCATGTTATCTTTTACTGAGTTGGGTACCATGGGAGCCTCCAGGAATACAGACCTGAGAGCAGTCCTGATTAAAGGCCCGTTTTGGCCTTGTCTACTCCAGCAGGTTTTTACTTGGTATTAGCGATGACTGGAGAGGCATCGATGTTAACAATTGCTACAATCTATGCCAGCCAGAGGGATTTCACTGCTGTGTCATCAAACTCCTCTTTGAGAGGGGCTTTTAACACGGTGCAGGGATGTCGTGACTCTGGTTTGTACTGTCGTTCTCATTGTTGCTAACAGCAGTAGAACTGCACTCATAGATAATAAGTAGTAGGAGGATCTGCAAAAAACTTACTGGGCTGTGCAGTGCTGCCTTTTTTTTTTTTTTTTTTTTTTTTTTTTTCCTTCTTCCTCCTGTTGAGAATGAAGGCTCAGCACAAAGGACTAGATTTTCAATTGGTTTAGATCACTGTAGTTCTACTGAAGTCAACCAAGCTAAGCTGATTTACGCTAGTCGAGAGTGTCCAGAGGTGCTCTCAGCTGATGGCATTTTAAAGCATTGACATTTAAAATGAATCAGTGCCACTGTGATGGCATTGCTCTTCATCGAGTCAGGAGTACAACGGCTTCTCTTCGAAAGCCAGATTCTGATAAACCTCTTCCCGTTGAATTTTGTATTATCTGGTTGAGTAGATTTTTTTCTAATACAAAGTCAGTTTCTCATCAAGTACTTACACCAGTAGCTGTAGATAATAATAAAATTTTAAAAGTTTGACCTTTTATGAGAACTGCTGTAAACTTTTGCAACAAAATATTGATTTTAGTGTATTTGAAGAGAGTTTCGCAATCTGCCTATAGTGGGACACAGCCAGAAGCTCAGACGCAAACATTTTTAGTCAAAACCTACGTACTTCAAGTGTTTTGAATTACTGTAGTTTGAAGAAAGAGTTCTAAATATGGTTTTGAAACAAAAGATCAGCTGAGTGCAACTTAATGTGCTTTTTAAGACATTCCAGAATGTTGAGGTTGTGGATTATAAAATATGAGCAGTCACTGAATATCCTGGCAGTGGGGAGAACAAAGAAAACTAACCTTGGGTCTGTCATTGTTGGCAGAAGCGTGTATGTCTTGTTCCTGAGTATGCTGGTTTTATAAAAGCTCTGGGAAGAGATGCTGAAGGAGAAGATGAAGCCTATCAGATGAGTCCTTTTTTTACACAACAGCAAATGAAACCCACTGGTACCACAAGCATACTGGCTTACTCTATGTCCTGAGTGTTATTAATAAAAACCAATTTTTATATCAATATAAATGTCTTTCTCTGCAGCACAAGGCTAAAACTTCACAAAAGTACCAGCTGGATATTCTGAACCTCTAAGTAGTTTCCTATAAAATAAAGTTTCAGAGCTGTGGCTGAAGATCAGTACTGTTTTTTCCCACCCCTGCCCCTCTTTTTATTTTGTTTTAAATTCATGATAACAAGTCTGCCCAGTACATGTCAGTAGTTTTCCCTGCCTTTTAACTTACAAGTTATCTTTATCTGTGATAGTTTTGCATGGGTGCTTCTGTGTATGTAATCAAATAATTATCTCTCATATCTTCAGTAGATAATGCAAGGAAAAATTAAATTATAATGAAACAGTAGCAATTTTTCTAAAGATCAAAGTATAATGATAACTACAAATTTTAACATGCAAAGTTATGCAGTCTTGCATAAACAGTTTGGATTTCACGTAGCTTTCCTGTGGTCCAAGTAAGTTTTTTGTATAAGTCTTCATTTTGATTTCTTTCCATTGTAACATGCCCATAACTTGGACTAAAGCAAGTGAAGAAATACTAGAAGTATAAGGGCTAATCCAGAGTGGCACTTATGCATATCTGTTAGTGTTTTGATTCATCAAGATAACAGTTAACACATGTTCTAAAAGATTTTAATGCACTGGTATTTTTATTGCCTAAATTTAGTAATGTGGTACTGCGTGACTGATACTAAGAGAGAGAAGGTTTATGCAGTAATCACTGTAGGACCAAATGGGTGGGTGCTCAATATTAAAAACAAATACCTTGGGGTGCAATTGGTTCTCTCCACACATGACTGAAAAAATCCCTGCTGTATCAGTTTTAAACCAATACTGTTTATCACAGGATAAAGATCCTGTTTTGAGTACTGTGCCTGTGTACACATGTAGTGATCCTCTATGTGAGATCTCCGATATTAAAGGTATCTCTCATATATACATTTCAAGGGGGTTTACATATTTTTAAACTTTGGTCGTAGTAAGCATAACATTTGATCTCTGTTCCTTTTTTTTCCAGAGAAAGCCATGCAAATCCAGGTTGTGTACCACAGATACAGCAGCTTTGTTTTACCAGTCCAAAGTGTCTATGAACATTATTAAAACTGATAACGCCTTTGGCTTGCCTTTGAAAGGAAATTGAGCTGAACTCTGGTCTGGTTAATCATCAGCCCAGTACTGACATTGTATATGGCCAAGTATCATGGGACATCTCAAGGCTGATCCCAATGTTCCTCCTATGTCCAACAGATAACTCAGTGGTTCTGGACAAATACATATCTGAAAGGTATAAAGAGAGTCCTGCTGATATTTTTGGTGTATGATTTTTTGTTTTGTTGTTGGGTTTTTATTTGGTTGTTTTGGACTGCAGTATAGTTTTATGTCTTGTCAAATGAATTCTTACAGGAATGTAAACAATGTAAACTTGCAAGACTTTGACAAATCTATAAAGGGGAGACACGATTGCTATATGAAAGAAGAAAAGGAGGTTTGAGGCACTATGTGACTCCAGCCCTTTAGAGGGTCCTTTCCAGAGTGTTTAAAACACTCATGTGAAATTCTGCAGGAAAGGTATTGTTCTCTGCGTTGCCTACTGATATTTTTCTGATGAATATGAGAAATTTAAAATAAAGCACGCTTTTTATACCAGAAAATTAGAATCTTGATCAAGATCCTGTTTTTCTGATACACACGTTGCATACAGTAACAGCCATGACATTGCTACATGCAATGTGTTTGCATTTATTCTGTGACATAAACCTACAAGTCAAGGCGCTGAACAGTTTACCAGATCGTTACCAAGTTTGTTGTTGGTTTATGCAGAGTACCATATTGATACTGGATAAATACAGGGATGTTATTGCGGAAGTTTAGTCCAAGTGTGTAACAACACATCTTCCTCACTGTTCAAGAGCTGCTAGGCCTACACTAATTCAATTCTTCAACCTTTTGTTTTGTAACTCTTAAAGGCAGCAGCGTTTGTACAGTAGACTGAAATACTCTTCAGTAAAATATTCTCTCAGAAACACATGCTCTGAGGCAGTTATTGTACAAACGGATTTTATCTTATTGCCAGGGTACTTCATCTGGCCCCTTTCTCTTTCTTTGTAAAGGTATTCTCTTTTTTAAAACTAAAGATGAAATTAAAATCCTGATGACCTTTTGGAGGAACGATAACAAGGTCATCTTTCTGAAAGATTGTGTAACAGAAAAATCTTTAAGGGAGAATTTCTCATTTGATTGAGTAGATTTTAGAGCTGTTACTCTGAGCCAGTCTCCGTTGCAAAGTTTTGCCTTTTCTAAAAAAAAAATATAAAAATTATGCATTATGAATTACCTTAATTAAGGTAATTATTTAACAGTTTAGAAAATTAATCAGCTAGAATGCTGTATTTTGTAACTCTGTGTATCTTTGTGCTATACTAAATAAGAGTGTGCATGGAGGCAAAAATATGTGATGGATTTAACTGAATAAAATGGACTTTGCCTTTTCAGTGGTCTTAAATCTCATATATGCAACCATTGCAAGGTGTGGTTACATCAGTCCTGAAGCTCAGAGCAGAAGTGCGACTTTGAAGGAATCACCTGAGAGTCATTAGTGACTTGCTGTGGTTGACGTGGTGGAGTGGTCTAAGTGTCCAGGTTGGATACTTGGCACCAGCTGATTTATTTGCTTGTGACATCTGCTCCTTTTGAGTCATAACACACCGTACTGTAGTCATAGATTTCAGGAGGCTTTTGAGTTGGCTTCAACTGCTAATACCTTAAAAATTTAGAAAACCAGAAGAGCTGTTTTGCAATACAGTTTCCTATAGCTGTAAACTCATCCAAAGAGGAGCACAGGTCAGTTCAGAGACAAGCTTTAACTTTTTTTCTTACTTATTCAGAGCTTGGAAAATCTTTGACATTGCTCTCTATTGCTTGAAGCATCATGTTCTTTGATCTTTATGTTGTCTCATCTTTATCCTCTCTGTTACAATTTCTCTTGCTTTTATAGCTTTTGTATTTTTCCTTATGTTAAGTTTTGTAGCATTATAAAATGTCTTCAAGAATTACTTTATTGTTTCAAGCCCTCAAGACATTTGTCTTTATTCCACAATCTGTTATTACCTTTGGTATTATCCTACCTCCTTTGCTGTCTCTGTTGCAATCTCTGTTCTCTGTTTCTACAGTGTGGATCCTTTCTCAACCACACTGACAAATTAATTTTCAGTCCTTCCCTATTTATCTTTTCTTATTCATTATTTTTTTTGCCTCCTTTATCCTAGTGTTCTCAGGCTAAAATGTGGAAAAACAGTCAACTTTCCCTGCAAAGAAATCAAATTGTTCTTCCTACCTTAGATGGACTAGTATCAGTACATGAAACAGCTTTTTTAGAATTTTCTTAAATTTTCTCCACTACCCTGCAGAATGCAATATGATCCTCTATTAAAGGAGATCAAAGTTTTGGCTCCTTTCAAAAGGTTGGACTAGCTGTGAGTGGTTAACATACATGGCGATTCAATGTTGAATTAATGAGCACAAATTGAAACCAACTACAGTGCTTTAGTCAGAGAAATTCTGAGTGTGGCTCGTGTGCGTTTTTCACATAGCATTGTACCATGAGTTGTTAAATAATTCAGTTTTTAGCCAAGGTATATTGTGTGTCAAGGTATATTCGGTGATGAAGGAAATAAAGCCAGTCTCTGTCTGCATCAGAGAGGTGATAGAAGTGGTGCTGTGTGCCTGTGTCTGTATTTGCATGGAGAGGAGGTTCAGTTTCACGAGACAATTGCAAACAGACTCTGAAGGAATATTGTTTCACTCAGCTAATAAAGGAATGCAGTGCTGTTTGTGCTGGTACAAGGAGTAATCAGTTTTACTTGTTTGTGACTAGCAGATTTGTTTCAAGACCTGTCAGTAATACTCAAAATATTGGTTAACATGTGGGTATGGTGAATTAGGGCCTGGATTTATTATGGAGATGAATTAATAGACTCCTAGATTTTGAGAGTTCAATGTATTTTTTTTTTCCTGCCTGTCCTCTTTCAAATGTCTATGATATCGGTATGCTGTGAACGCACTGAGTGGATTTAAATCTTTATTTAGCTGGATCTTCTGGTTTGTTCAGGGGATTCTACAATGAAATATGTTGAAATTTTTCCGTTACTGTCGTGCAGATTGAAACACAGATGCTAGCTGTATACTGTGATCTAAATCTCTATCAGATGGTCTAATCTGGCTCTATACTTCACATAGCCTTTCAAAACACCCTTTAGCACTTATATTCTGATAGGGCAGCTTTAAGATTTTTAAATCAGTTACAAAGCTCATGTACTTCCTCACTTTTTTCACATTAAAACAGTAACAGTACTAGTAACCAGTGGGGGAAAAAGCCACAGCTGTGTGCTGGAGAGAGAGCAAAGAAGTAAAGTTTGAGATGGTCATAGCCAATGTGGTGGAAAAATTGTATCTATATCCTTAACTTAGTCATAGAACTGGCTCAGCAAATAGCGCTGCAGTTTTTCTGCACCACTGATATTGCAACTGTTTCTTGACAAATCCCTTTATACTCTATTGAAAACAGATTCATAAATATGGCTGGTTTATGGGGAATTCAATATATTTCTTATAAATCACACTATGTCATTAAAATATATTTGGGAGTTGTATACCAAGGATATTATTACTGTGGTATAAATATACTATACCTTTTGATGAAAATTCTGATATCTTCAGAAAGGAAAATAAAAATAAAAGTTAGGGTAAACTAACTGTGGAATAGCATTAGGTTTATCATTTATGCTATTGCTGTTTCTGCAGATCTGACAGTAATAATTTTGGATGCATATTTTGTTAAGACTAATAGTCTGAATATACTGTTCCTTTATATTTAGGAACTGATTTGATATATTTTAAAAATAGATACGGTTAATATTCTGAAATAACAAAGAACACCTAGAGTTCAAAGTATTCTAAACTGCAATTCGAAGAGGATGTGTCTGATAATTAGAGGAGTATCAATGTGTACATGTACTTTGTTATGTTAGTGGATGCTTATTGCAGGTACCACAAATTATTGGGTGTCTGTCAGATTCTTGGGATTGCTTTGAGTATTTTTGATACTCTTCATCAATCTGTTCAGTTATTGCTCTCAGTCTCTGAGGGCGGCTTTCAATACTGTAAGTTAGATATACTATTTAAAAGGAACCATGTGTTTAAAGAGATAAAAAGTACCCCATATTCTCCTGACCCAGACTTAGATTAGTTTTCCCTTTTTTTGCATTCTGTCCTTGTCGTTATTCTAACCTGCATCTGGGAACGCTGCTACAGATTTTTCAGCTCAGGGTATTGCTTATTCTCGTTCAGGTGATGTATCTTTGCATTGTACAGTGCTTTTATCTTTGAGTTATGCGTGCTATAGACTCATGTTGACACTAAAAAGCTGAGATTAGTTCAGCCAGCACAATAATCGTGGTATTTAAAGGCACTGTGCACCTTTATGATAAACTATGATAAACTGTAACTTAATTAAACGTTAGCCAGAATTTTGTTCTGTGACATTGTTTGAACACTTTTCGTATCTGTTGGCATGTTAGTTTAGTCAAAGAAGGTAAGAGTGAGAAGAACAACAGAAGATGTTCGATGATACGTGGCAGTGGTCTTACCAACTTTGATTTTGTGCCAAAGATTGGAATGGCGCATATTGCTGTGTTGACAGACTGCATTATTAAGTCACCTTGTAAAAAAGCAATTTGACTTGCTAATTAGTTGTGAGATGTTTCAATTATCTCGGTGTATAGAAGCCCAGAGTCTGCCTGTTAACATGTCTCCACATTAGCTATTGCAACTTGAATTACTGAAAAAGCAAGACAGGTTTTTTTTGATGGTTTAAGTCACTGTTGTAAAGGATTTATTTCTTTTGTAATTGGTCCTTTACCAATGAAGAGCAGAACAAGAAGGAGCACAACGGTGGCATCAGTGAGCCCACTAGTATTCCGGCACTTACAGTAATGATTTCCCTGGACACAGCAACATTGAGCTTACAAGGCAAGGCTCCGGTACATTTCTTAAGCCTGTAGAGGCATGGAGCAGTTGTTTTAGGGCTTCCCTTGATCAAGGGTTGTTGTGAAATCAAGACAATAGACTGTAGTTACAACAGAGCTTTAGTAGACTACAAGAATATGTTATTTTTCATAAAAGTACCATTGCAGAAAGGTAAGCTTCCTGTACAGTGCAGTGCAAGTAACTGGATAACTGTGACTCATCTATTTGTAGCTATAAATTAATTGATTTCACATAAATGTAGAGCTAACTACTTCAGTCTTCTCCCACAGTCCCTGCTGCCTGGAGAGCCATTCTGATATTTTATCATAAGAAGCCTTTCAACAGCTAAACAATTATTTAAGCCAGATGTGTACTGAGCGTATATGCTTGGTCCTGCGAAAAACTGTTTAACTACAGTGCTCTAAGATCACTCAGGTCTCAGTCACATTTATTCCAAATGCTCAGCAGTTATGCTCATTAAGGGAACAGGCTGCTTTCCAAAATGCCTATATGCATGGCTATATATAGTCTGTATATTAAACACAGACTCAAAAGAATACATGCCGGCGTGCTCCTCTCTGCTGAATAGGAAGGAATGTAGAAAAGTGAGATCAATATAAAGAAACAAAGCGATAAGCATATAATCGGGCTAAGCTTAGAATTAAATTAGGGCTCTGGAGAAGTTAAACAGGAATGGGATGAAGCAGTGGCAGAGCCAGTTTGGTTTTTAAAAAAGGGTCAGCAGTGCAGTATAGTAACCTGTGCCTTTACCTCACAAGAAAATGAGATTAAAGAGCCTTCTCAGAACTCTGTATTGGCAATGCTGTACCTGTATGGCAATGTGGCTTTGGGCAAGAGGGCCCCAGCCCTTCTGAATTCATAATAATGTGGCAGAATTGTACCAGTGCCAATTTCTTTGAGTCTCTGAAGATGCTTATTTACATCTGTATGTCCTTGATGTGTTCTTAAAGGGCACAGATGTTAGAGGAATGATGCTGAAATGGGTAAGATGCCCAGTATCTCATGTAAGAAAGTAGTTCAACCCCTTGAAATAAACTACTATTTTAGTAGTGCTGAAATGATTTGTGCTACTTTTTCTTTTCTCCTTCTTAAGTTTGAATGATAGATTCTTTTTTGGTTTAATTCTTCAGTTTTATTACCTGTATTGCGGCGTATCATTGTGTTCTGACAAATGATCTTCAGTAAAAGGAAATGCCTGCTTGTCATAAAGAGTCAGTTCCTGGGAAAAATGTGGGAAAGAGCTAAAGTTGATTGGAGTGTTTATTTCTGAAAAGTGAAGCTTGAAGGGATGCTTTCAATTACTCAGGATATGGGAAAGGTGCTTTTGAACACTAATCAATATGACAAAGGGATTTCTAGAACCATTTTGAGAAAGACATTTAACAGAATGTCTGGACAGTCACTGAACTTTGAAAAGATGTTATATGCATAATCTTTTACAAGTAATATTTGAGAGAGAAAGAAATAGAAAAGAGCAAATCTAGCATATGGTTGGACAGTTAGCACTTCCTTACTGCGAGGCTTTTCTACTGTAATGTTCATTACTGCAACGCTCCAAAATCTTAAGACTAGCGAGGACTTTCTTCAAGCTTTTGAGGGCTATACTTAGCCTTTTTCATACTAAAGAAGTGGAAAACGAGCAGACTTTCTTATTTTCACATAGCAATCAGAACTAACCAGTCTCTGGCAGGAGTTTGTGCTGAATTTATTGTTCCATTGGCTGTGCCATTCTTCCTTTCTTTGCCCTACCTGGACCTGATCCAAACTATACTGAGGTCAAGGAGATACTTTCTTCCAGGCCGCTACATTTCATCTGTTTGCCAGAACCTCAGTCTCATACTCTCATTTGTAGAAGGCCCACATTTGTTCCTCTGTCTGTGTGGAAACCCTCCTGTGTCACTGCTGAGCATGGGAAACATGAGATTTCTATGATATTAAATCAGACAGGGATGAATTCTTCCTGCTCTTGATGGTACTTTGGTTCACCTCTGATGCAGAGTGAGATGAAGGTATGTCATCTCTTGGTCCAGTAGTGTGACTATATTTCTTCATCTGACTTGAATTAATGCAATCCAGAATCTCTCTTAGGGGTTGTTTTGGGGTTTTTTGGTGTGTCCCCCACCCTGATTTACATTAACATACTTGAGGATGTAGTTTGTTCTATAGTCTAGCTGGTTCTGTTTGCTTCCAAAAAACGCTAAGTCGACATCATTAGGTACCTTGGGTCTTCCATGGTTGAGAACAATTATGAAAGGAAAAAATGACAGTTTCATGCAGCTGCTTCATTAAACGTAAAGAATCTTCTCGGGTAAGAAATCTGAGCACTAGACACACAGAACATATATGACCTTAGCAGCAGCAAGAATTAAAGTGGTGTCTCATTAAAACAGTATTTGTTAAATCATCTAACCTACCTGCTAACAATTTCTAAGGGTAAGGAATAAAACATAATCTCTTTGTTCTCCTTACTGAAAATATTTCCAAAGGAGCTATTCCAATTTTGCTGTCTTTTAAATTAATTTGTATCCAACTTGAAGTATGCTCCAAAATAAAACATGGCCAGGCTCTTGCCATTATATTTTAGGTTAAACTGAGCATGCTTAATTTTAGTTTAATAGTTACAGTTACAGATACTTATCCCTTTTGCAAGTCTCACAAATGTAGTCATATTGTACTGCAAAAACTATTAACAGTTACTTTTTTTTTTTTTTCTCTGAGATACGTGCAGGCAATCTCACACATCTCTGACTTGCTTTTCTGGCATTCATCAGTCAGTTTAAAAGTAAAATTAAAACACTTTACTATTCTGAAAGATTTTTTTTTTTTGAGAAACCAGTGACTTTGAAAATTAGCTCAATTTTTAAAAAAATAAAATGCTCAAGTATTTCTAATCTGTTAAAGTGTGTTTGGGTTTTTTTGGGTTTTTTTGGTTGTTTTTTTTTTTTTTATTAGGAAGGATACTTTTCTGTAAGGACAGTATCTTTTTCTGCTTTTAGATGTAATTGGTATTTTTAAAGCATTCCTGTCCTAAATAGCCCAACTATATATTTTTGATTACCCAAACTTAAGCATTCAGTTTATTCTCAAATAGCTTGGATAAATACTTCATCTGAATGCTCTGACCACGTTTGCTTATAGTCTGATACCACTGGCTCACTTTGTGTGCAAATTCCATTAGCAATTTCAGTATGGTTTTGATGTATACAAGCTGTGAAGAAGTGTGTGTCCAACACATCACAGTTAAAATAAGGAAATATGTATGATTAAGAATCTTAGGATTGATCTTGGAAAGGAATGACTGTATTCCTGTTATTCTTGAACAGTTCCTCAGGGAGTTACCACTGTAAGTATAAGAGTGCTGTCTTTGAAAATTATTTGCCTTAAATCAGAGATCTCCTAGTTCCAGCTTTTCTGGACTTTGAAAAAACTACTGCAAAACTCAGGGAAGAGCAGAGATCAAATAGTTCTCCAGGCCTTTCAAAGACTGAGAGCAAAAAAAAACACTGAAAATATGGTTTATTCCATGAAAATACATCTCTCATTTCACTATTAAAACATATCCCTGTTTCCTACAGCAAAATGTGCTGTCACATGCCAAAAAAAAAAAAAAAAAAGTGTTTTGGGAAAGAGAAGGGAAACTGTAGAACATATTTTTAACTTATCTTTACAACCAAAACAGCCCTGCTTGGGGATAACAAAACCTGAAAACTATGTTGCGCTGTGTATAATAAATACTGTCCCATATTCCTAAATAAACTATAACTAGCCTGATATTGGTCGTACTAATCACATTATTGTGTCTTTTTGGAAGAGATGGACATCTGGATGCAATGAATTAAGGCAGTGATAAATTTATTTTGAATTGTTCTTTTTTTGTTGTTGTCATTCTTGTTCCTTACTGAGAGCAGTTTTGCTGTTGCTGGTGAGCAGAAGTGGTGGTTTTAGTGGGAAAAAAAGAATAGCTTCTAAGCATGCACTCTTCTTTTCCCTGTTTCTACAGTTCTTCAGTTAGTTTGGGCTGCAGCACAAGAGAAGAGGGAGCAGGAATGAGATGAATGCATGGGAGAGCTGCTCACATGGATTCTTTTCCCAAGTAGCTAATTGTGTATTCCTCTGTCTTCCTACGGACTTATACAAGGGACCTAGTCTTGGGCTTCTGTTGGAAAACGTTCCTTTCCTTGTCATTCTTTAATTGTTACTGTTCAGTAGGGTGCAGGGTGTGAAGGAATATTGTCCATTCTTTTGTATTTCAGACTTGCAAGAGTGGTTTAAAAAATTTTTAGTATTTCCAAGATTAATTGCTGTGTCTTTGCTTCAGCAAACTAAGAGACAGTTAGGAGGCCTTCACTGCAAGAGATATTCTTGCATAGTCACGGTATCTAATAGATAGGAAATACTCAGGTAAATTATTAAACTGTAAGAAGATAATTAAAATTAATTATTCTTAAAAACATCCTTATTAAGAATTCATAAACTCAGAATAAATCTGTTCTGGTGACAAACCAAATTTTTCAATCTAACCAGTTTTCTGAGTGATAGTGAGTTGAATTATTTTCTGAATAATTACATCCTTTTTTCACCCAAAATTTTGTATCTGGTTTTGTAGCTTAATTACCAATAAGTACTTACCAAAGGACTAATCACCCAGCATTATTTTATCAATGTTATGTTCTAATACAATGAAGATAAAAATAAATCAAGTCCCTTTAGCTTGTTTTTATTAAGATTTAAAAATGAACAAATGAATAAAAATTTCCTGGCAACATGTACTGGGATTGTATTTTCATCGGAGACGATCTCTGAAACAAGTGAGCTGCTGGTAGCTACTATCCGACGTACATTGTACATTCCATGTGAGCTGTGGCAGCGCTCTGATAGTTTGCACGCAGGCTGTAACGAACACGGCCGTGCTGCCAGCCCTTGGCCATTTTCTGCAGTGTACCCCTTATCTTCAAGGGAGAAGGATTATATTTGATGGCGGGTGAGCATGTGTGAGAGAGAATACGAAGCAAGCATTAGAGCTGAGCAAAATCCCAGCTTGCAAGCCTGTTTTAAAATATGTATGTGTAATATAGTGTTCTCATCAAGAAACAAGATACTTATTTTAAAGAAGCTGCCAATGTAACTAGCAATTTTTGAGGCTGTTGATGGCAAAACCTGCTGACTTGCCAATGGGATGTGGTATGGGTGGACAGTGGCTCTGCCGCTGCCTGTTCAAGGACTCTGTTAGTTGTTTCTCTGTGAAGGCTCTTCGTCAGCGCTGGCTCACTCTCTCTCTCTGTTAATTTAGGGTGTATGCTATTGTACATTTTAACTGACTTTCCTGTTGGGAGGCTGCTAGAGGCTGATAGTAGGAGATTCTGACTTCTGTTGCCATCCATATGCTGATGCTAGGCTTTGGGCTAAGGAAAAAGATCTAATGCTTCTTTTTTATTATTATTTATTTTAAGTTCCTTCTCTGAAACACATTAGATTAAAATGTTAATGTGCTGTAGCTACTGTTGCTGTCAGAGGCTGGATATCATCAGGAACTAAAAGAAAACAGAAATGTTTGTGTTTTTTCAACAAGGGAGCTATTTTGTTACTGATAATACAGAAATGAGCCAGATTGAATATTTCCAATTATAATCAAAACCTCACCATGAACTTCGTATGTGCCTTGAAGAGTAGTTGGTTTTATACCTAGAGTGTGGCAAATATTTGTGATACATGCATGCTGAATGATTAGCTGGACTTAAAATAACCACAGATTAGCATATGAGAACTATAAATCCTAAAGGGTTTAGAATAAAGAAAAGAATTTGTAGGAACTACTGCAATGTCTGAACAAGCAGTAGAGAGAGCATCCAGAAGGACATTCAGTTTGAACACAAAGCTTAACAAGGGTTTCAGTTACTGCGATGTCTACTGCCCTTTCTAAATGTCTAAAAGCACACCCTTGCATGTAATTTGGCATCCCTCCCCCCCAAGGAAAACCAAACCAGCAAACCTTTGACCACCTTGTCACACACGACAGACATGGTTTTTCCTTGCTTTTACATTTTATAGTGTGAATTTCACTTATTATCTGCTACTAGCTAAATCTATCCAGACAGTCAAAATTGGATGGCGTTTTCTCTTTTTCCCATTCATAATTCTAGCAAAATTTTTCCTTTCCTAAAGCATGTGTATGAAAGCATGTATCTACTCCTTCCTTGGATCCTTCAGGTTACTGAACTACTCAGAGGTTTTGTTCAAGTACCTGTGAAATTACATCATATTAAATTCCAGGGTGGTATTTTTAAAATACAAAACTAAAACCATAACTCAAAACCCCTTTGAATCCTCACCCAACTTTCAATGCATAATTACCAGTGTAAAGTCTGCATCCAGCTGTGTGTCTAATTTGCACACACAATTATTTCAACTGCCCAACAAGAAGTGGGTAACTGCACAAGCAGGTGAACGTAATTAGTTTGCATTTGTAATGACCTCATTTGCACATGCAGTCATAGCAACTCTGCATTTTAATTAGCTTACAAATGTCTGGTGCAATGCTATTCCCTCACTTTGTGTATTCAGACAACACTTTTGTGTGTTACAGTGATAAAAGAGTTTTGGAGAGCTGGTTGGTGTTTGGTGGTTAGGGGATACTGCCCTGCGGGGTTTGGACAATCCAGAATCGCGTGATGTTAGGGGGAGGAAGGAGGATCTCTGCTGAGGAAGAGGTTTTCTCCTTGTTGAGCCTCCAAGGTATTTCCAACCTGTTGTGAGAAGGCTGCACTGCTTATGCTGGTATGATAGAGATGTGTTTGTGCTGAGCAGCAGCTCAGAGACAGTGTGCCAAGCGTGGTATGGTAGGTATGGTAAGCTGTGTACTGGTTCTTACCACACCTAGAACTGTAGGTGAGCCAAAGCACATTCAGAGAATGGGCTTCCTTTCAGCCTGCTGTGGAGCTAAGCACGGGTTCATATTTGCCAAATATTGAATGTAGAATTGCAGTTCCTGCTCATTTTCATGTTCTGGCAGGGTCTGAAATTTTATCCGTTTCTCTTAGAGTGAAATAATCCAAAATCTAGGTAGAGTTCATTCTCTGTAAGTCTCTTGAGTATTGTTTTTCTACAGATTGAAATTATATTCGGGCTTTTGCACACTCGTAAATAGCATGATTAATGGGAATTTAAGATGCAAAATAGCATCTTTAGTAAGTTGCAAAATAGCATCTCTAGTAAACTTTCTAGATCTTTCTCTGTGTACCATTGCCTGGAATCCCAAATCTCGCAGATAAAGTACAAGATATTTTCAGAGACAGTAAATCAGCCAAGGGAAGGTGAATTATTAAATACATCAAAATGCATGAAAATTACTTAAATGGGAACCATTAGATTAAATGAAGCAGCTATAGTATAATATCCTGATGACTCGAGAAACTTTATTTAGATCATAACTGTACTGATGTTGTGCAAATCCCATGATTAAAGAGAACGTAACATATCTCTCCCTCTGCCTCCTTTTCTTTTAAGAATTTGCAATTTCAGTTTCTCTACGGCTTAATAAACAGTTACCTCAATAAAGGCACTTTCTTCCGATGTTCTGCACCAATCTGCATTTTGATGTGGTACAGCATGAAACCTTATCTCAGTGTGGCACGTTTGCAGAAATAACAATGTTTAAATAATGACTGAAATGAAGCATAAAAATCTTTTGTAACTAAAATGGACATACTGCGAAATCTTAAGCCTCAGCTCCCATTACTGCTACTCATATTTCTTTTCTGAGGCTGACACTCATACATCATACCCATCACAAAGCCCTGTTCCCAAACTGTATGCATATTTTGAATTAGTTCTCTGTTTTATATTTCTCTATCATTCCACTGAATGGCAGTTTATGGTCTTAATGCCAAGCTGTTTCGTGGAGTTTCATTAAAAATATATATCATTCTATTTCTTTTGAAATCTCCTGGTGAATTATCATTTTCCTTCTCATCTCAGTGGCATCATATTTGCTGTATAATTTCTGGATTGTGAGTGTCATTACGCTTCTTATGTAGTCTATATATTGTACACAAAATTTTCTCAGAAAATTAAAAGGTCAAGTTTACTTCACAAATTACTTGATCTTTCTTTTTATTTTAATGTGTTGTTTCATTTGGGACTTTTCAGTCATCTACATCCTGATACTACCGAAAGAAGAATTTTGATTTTTGATGTTTCACATTCTAAGCCACTGTTCATAAACACAGGTGCCCATCATTGTGTGTTAATTTAGTATTCCTTCTGACTACTGTGCTGCACTTTCACATACCCTTGCTCTGTCTGCATGCGTACAGACGCTGTATTAGGGCTTTTAGGGAATTAGACTGCAACACCGGCATGCAGTAATAGCTTCCTAATGGGGTAACTAATGGCTATTATTCCATAACTCATGAGAATTTGCAAGCCTAATTCTGATTGATATTAAAATAATTAAATAACAATGACTGTTTTGTTACCAATCCTTTTACCAATATTTGTAATTTATCATTATAATGTCACAATTTGTAATGGACAAGTGTTTAAAAAACAAATTTTGCCAGTCGGCATGTAATATGAATCACATTACCATATGGAGTCAGTGTGCCCTAAATGCAGAATGCGCTGTGCAATTGGAGAAGGAAAATGGTAAGGAAGGAAGAAGATTAGAGATCAGTGGCCCAAGGGTGCTTTTAGTTGCAGTGGACTAAATTGACTGCAAACTTGCAATTCCAGTTGACGTCAGTGGAAGCTGCCGGTGTCTTAAGAAGTTCTCATCAGCTTAGCAGTATTCATCTGAAGACAAAATTAGAAATGTATTCCACATACTGCCACTGCACGATCTGTGCTTTACTGTGAGAGGAAGTGGATGTGAGAAATTCAGGTAGAGTTCAGAGAAAGATGATGCAAATCTTTTACAGAAACTTGAAGAGAATAGCCAAGAGGACCTGGACCTGCTAAGGTACAAGAACGGAAAGAGAATATAAGTTTCTCTGTAAAGAGAAGGGTTAGCCAAACACCCTTCATATGGTATCACAGAATTACCATTGTCTACTCTGATTTTGAATTAATTTGGTTTTTTATGGAGAAAGAAAGCTGAGAGTCTTGGCCATTTGCTGAGCTACACAAGAGCTCAGAGAATGCTATTAGCAAAAGGCAAAAACTTTACAATTATTTTGGTTTTCTCTGCCAGTCTTCAGGCAAAAGGTTTGAATCCATTCAAGTCTGTGGTGGTCTGTTGAAGCGCTAGGAATGCTTTATTCCACTCTGTGATGTGGGTGAATGCATTAGGGGCAGTGGTGAGTGTGGGCAGTACAGCAGAACCCATACTGTGACTGCCCTTGCCTTGTACTGGGCTTTTTTTACACGGTGCCCTTATGGGCCATTACTGCAGTGAACCCAGTGCAGAGCTGCTGGGAGGACTATGTGATATGATTCTATTATTTTAGTTATTAATAGCATTCTGGGAAGTTTTCATTAAACGGTAGCAATAGGATCAGAAATGCACACTGTCATTATTATTTTACTATCTGAATTGTAGTAGTGCATCCATGGTGTGAACCTGATGCAGTATCTCCAGAAGGCAGCCTTTGTTAAAGAGGATATACACGATAAACAGTGCTCTTCCAGCAGGACCATGTGAAGGATGATGGTGGCATTCAATACGTAACAGATTATTAGAGAATCTGGTTTGATATCCATGCACTGATTGGACCCTTGATTTAATCCTCCTTTGCAAGCCTCTCCGATGCTGTCTGCTGGTACTAGGGTTTTTTGTGAACAGTTATATGCCAACTTTGCATTCATAAAAGTGGGTGTTAATAAAGTTTGGTATTTTTTTCACTACTGAATTTCAAACCATATTTCCACAGCGTATAAAGGCGGTGCAGCAGTACTGTGGATTTGCTTTTCCCCTTCCAGCCCCAGTTAGGCAAAAGTACTTTCTTGTCTGTTCAGTAAGTCTACCTAACAAATGGTATGTTTGTTTAAACTTTAGAATCCCATACATTAAACAATGCTGATAGAACAATTAGAATCAGAATTGAAGTCTGTTATTGTTAGGAGATAGTTGTTTTTAGCATTTTCTTCCTTTCCCGACATAGAGAGAACGTGCCATTGTAGCTGTCGGGGCACTGTGAGTCCTTCCCTGCCCCACGCAGCCGCTGTCCCAGGGCACCCTGAGCCTGCTCCCTGGCCAGCACCTGGAGCTCCCTGACTGACCTTGCCACCCAGCTTGTCACCTTATCGGGCCTGACACCCCCAGGCTGCCAGTGGGCCTGCTGGCATCAGGGTGCTGTCAGTACCGGTCGGGCTGTGCTCTGTGCGGAGCTGGGTATGTGCCGAGGGAGGCGGAGGAATAAGGCTTTGACATTTGGGGTCTGTGGGAGAGCAGAGGCAGGAAGATCAGCTTCTTTCACAGAAATGAAAATATTCCACTATTTCCACAGGTGTTCTAAGCATGCAGAAGCAAGTAGAAGTTTCCTCAGCAGCAAGAAATGTATAAACCAAAGCTGAAGGCAGAAATTGCTGCTGCATTTGGTAAAAGAAACAGAAATAATGCAAAGGCAACAGCATAGTCACAAGGTCTGGGCAGTGTTTTGCTGACAGCGCAGGGGAAGGTATGTGAGTCTCAGAAGAGCAACTTTTAGGGAACTTTTCAAGGAAATCAAAACTTGCATAGGCAGCTTCAATGATGTCTCATCTGATTACTCCAACTAAAATCAGATGAAAAAATTCAGAAGAGCAGTAGTTTCTTTCTTACGGTTGGGAGAAACAAGTTGGATGCTGGTTGTTGAAGCTGTGGGTTTGATACCTAAAGAGTAGGCTCTGCTATGCCAGCTTCAGTTCAGGCTTTGGGAAGACGGGGACCAGGGTATAAGGGGTTGTTTCTTTTTGACCCCGTCACTCCCAGCCCCCCCCTCCCTTTTTTTTTTGACAGCTTAAGTTGAAAATTTGCAGTAATGTGCTAGCAGTCAGTGAAATTAATTTCTCGTTGCTCTGTATTTTAGGCTTATACTAGAAGCACGTAAAGCATTGTCACTCTGGTTTCATTACTGCTGCAACTGGGCAAAAATGCTGGTACAAGCTGGAGGGGCCGAGCTTGGCCTAGCAGCACTGCTGGCATCGAGCCGCCGGTGCTTGGCCCTTTACAGGGGATTAGAACAGATACTCAGCATCCTGCCTTCCCAGGTTGAACAAAGATCCCAAATAATTCTCTTGTTCAGCCTTATCTTACGATGCATAATGCACATTAAAGAGGACATTTGTATATTCTGAAAGGTTTTTAATATAGTTGGTGTTTGGATCCTTATTGAAACACACCGGGCTCCCTTCTTCTTTCCAAGTGCAACAAATAGCAGCTACCAGCACATGCGGTAGCTCACAGACTCTGTATTCCCAATGCATCATTCAGGGATTTTTATTTCATACATCATTTCTTAGTCACAGCTGTATAATCATACATCACATCTATAGAGCATAGCATGACATGGAAGTTGTATTCTGAATACACACTAAATATTGAAAAATCAACGCAGAGAAAACTGTATTTTTTACTGCAGTTTGCCAGAGCCAATTTCTCAATTCTTTAAAAATCAACATGTTTTTCTAACAACTGCAGACCATATGTCAAGCAAAAATTCACCCATATAGAGTCACAGTAGAGTTTGTTTTCTTAGGCACTGATGTAGTATTGGGAGCTAATAAATAAATAACCAACCAGTAAAAAAGATTTCTGTAAACTATTCAGACAAATGTTACTGACACCGTAACGGTCCTTAGTTGGGGCAGTTGTATCTAGAACATCTCCTGTCATAGTGAGTATTTTTATGCCTATGTAAAGACGCCTGTCATAAATCATTAGCAGGAGAAGAACCTAAGACATGTAGGAACTAAACCATACGTCTCAGCTACAACCACCTGAACAAGCAGCACTATTTCTAATATTGATAGCAGTATTAATTGTTATCCTATCTTTGCATAGGCTAGGGGGAGTTGGCATTTAACCAGCCTGTTACAAATGCCCTGGTTTAGTGACTATGAGGTCTGCAATAATGCTTCTGATCTAATTAACATTTATCTATTCAGCAAGTGCCAAAGGAAGCTTCAGACAGCCTTATGTATTGTTCCCTAGAATCGGTGATTTTTGCAGGTCAGCAGCTGACGCTGACGTACAGCACTGCCTTTCTGATGGTGCTTCGCTTGGGAGGAGCTCCCACAATGCTGGACCGGATCACAGCAGCTGTTCCTTAGGCAGCTGCAAGTGGATTCACTTGTAACAACAGAAGAACCTAGAAAACCTACAGACTCGACACAGGAAAGTCCAGAGGAGAAGCTATAGACATGACTACTAATTTTCTCTGTAGGATTGCTTGTTGTCTTTATACCTGAACGTGAGAATTTTTTATTCCAGGCCATTAGCCACAAAGACAGAGATAAGATATGAAGTAATCTATAAGCAAGTGGCATAGGTCATAACGTGTTTGGAGTGGGCAGCCTGAACCATCTGTACCACTTATCTCCCTCCTTTTTCTTTGTTTATCAGCTCTGGCTTTTTTTGGCATTTGTGTATATTTTTGAGTTGCAGAGTTTTCCTCAGAAAGAAGGGCCAGTCCCTGTTCTGAAGAACTAAATGGGAATAAAAGGCTTGCTATCTTATTGTTCCCGTGGGTGGTAGGAGATTACACTTGGTTACTCAGGAAATCCCCTCCAGTCCTGTGTTCCTTTCCATTTTGAAAAAGATAAATAAGGGGAAGATTGTACAGTGTTAGCTAAAGGAATGAGAAACATTAAAGGAACAGGAGTTGGCCCAATCCTACGGGTCCCAAGAAGCTTGCTCTACATTTCGCAGTATACGTAATCGTAAGTTAATTCAAAGACTTGTTGACTTCTCTGGAGTTATTCTAGCCATTTCACAAACTTTTGGATCTGATTCTTTGAGAAAAGACAAGTGCAACTGTTAGTGAAAGATTAACCAGAGCTTAGTAGTGTTAGTGCTTTCTTCTCTCCCCGTTTGCTTGCTGTGCTTTCCATAAGATACAATATGTCATAATGATATGTATGCATTGTCAACACTCAGATATCACGACTGTGAATTAATGGGCTGCATGATGTGAAGGCAACCAGCTGGTACTGCAGGATGTCCAGGAACAGGATAACCACATTCCCATGGTGGTGTGGTATTTGACTCTTCTGGCTAAGCTTGGCACAACCTGGAAGATCCTCTGCTCTCTGCACAGCCAACAACAACCATTCCTTTCCTGTTATGCTCTGATGTTCTCATGTTGTGTTCTCTTATGAGAATATACACCCTAATTTACATATGTTTTGTATTACCCATGCTTTTCTTTATCTGGTTAGCCCATTCACCTGGCTACTTTGAAATTTCACTGGATTGTATGCAATATCATGCATTAAAATTTGCTACATTCACAATATCCCCAGCTCTTCAATGCTTCTGAGCTCAGTTTTAGAAAAACAGTGTCTTTGCACCACAATGCAGCCTCCTCTCCTCCCACATTGTACCCAGGAACGCACAGCCCTGCCCTGAAGACAATGCAGTGTGCTTGTACGGTAGCTCCCATCATAGCAAAATCACAACAGTTTTAATCTTATCAGTCTCAAATAGTGGCAGAAGTCTGTGCAAACTCAGGTCCTTGCTGTCTGACAATGTCACAGTTCATCCTCATCCAAGATATCGGTTGTCACAGCAAACTGACAGTACACGAAGAGCCGCAGTATCTAGTGCCAACGCTACAGCTGTAGATGATCCTTAACATACTTTCTCCCTGCACCCCCTCCCAGGAAAAAACAACCTTCACTTCAGGATGGTGAGAAAAAAAACAGTCCAATACCTTATTCTATACAATGTATCTAAGAAAACTTCCATGTCTATTTAAAAATATTCTGAAATCATGTTCTGCTGCTTATTTTGGTTTAGTACCTTTTAAAAGTAGATGTATATCATATATATCATAATCATATTTATTATGGTATGCACAAGCTCTCTAAAAAGCTTGGGGCAGACTATAAAGATTTTTCCTCCATTTTTGTGGATATTTGAATTTTTGAAACATAATTTCTTATCTCCCCTCTTGCGCTACTTTGACCACTTCAAGGTCCATTATTTGAAGTAATCAAAAATTAATAGGAAATAAAGTTTTTCTTAGGTAGTAGTGGTTTAGTGTGGCTATGGAGGTTAACACTTGTGTGACGCTAATCAGTGACAACAGAATTGTTTAGGTATCCCTGGAAGAACAACTGAAAAAAAAAATACCCTTCAAACCCATCAAAAGAGAATAATTGAAACTTTATACTCAGATGTGCTTTAAAATATGTGCTTTTAGGTGCAGGAAAAGCTAAGCCAGGTTTTTCAAGCAAGTTAGCTATCCAGTTACCATCACTGCATACACAAATTGGGGATTTGTATGTGGTAGGGTCAGTTCCCTTAATCAACATGGGACATTTCCAAACCAGGCATGCCAATGTGCTCATATTTCTTATAGACAACTGAGTGCTAAATTAATTTGAAATCTTTTATGATGGGATATTTTGTCCCTATTTCTTAGCAAGAGAGCCAAAGAGGTGATTCTGAGGTCATTCATCAAGAACTAGAATGGGAGGCTGAGTCAACCCAAGAGCATAAATGAACCAGAACCACATTTAAAAGAATTACTTGCCTGAGATCTGGCTTGAACTGCGACCTGGGAAAATAAGCCTGTTCATTTTTGACCCAGAGCCAAAATTAGCTCTATAGTTCTATTACATATATAAAACGAAATAAATTAAAAAAAAAAAAAAAGATGTGATTAATGGGCATCGCTTAACTGGAAAAGTTATGAATCACTGATAAATTTGTGTTATGTTGAATTAGTCAGTCTTATTCCATCAGCAGAGCTACAAACGTCCATAATCTTTTAAAAAAAGTAATAATGCTTTGTCACTTGGACAATGTTTAGATTAAAAAAATCTTCATATTAGAAGAAAAAGGAGAGCTGCTTGGGTTTGTCCTAAAAAAAAAAATCTTAAAATAAAAGTAGCACAATGTCCAGTTGGGTCTTCAAAGAACAGCAGCTTTACCAAGAGCTTTTGATTTTTTTAGTACCTTCTTGTCTGGTATTTTTGAAAACAGGAGATCAGAAGACAAGAGCTGGAAAGAGACGAGGTGGAGCTGAAAGACGAGAAAGAGGAACAACAGGGAACTGCGGGGACTGAGGAAGGGAGGATAAATGAAACAGCATGGAGATGAGAAAAACAAGAGCCAGGGAGGCGGGTGGAGGTATTGGAGTGAGCTGAAGGGAACAGAAGAACAAGAAGAAACTTTAGCCTTTCTGATCTATAAGACTTGTCTGTATTTTGCATTTGCTGTTAAATATAGATGGCAACACGCTTTCTACAAAGCAGAAAAATAAAGGAAGCCAGAAAAAAACAAATGCTGTGAATAAGTCTTTGGGTTATTCTAAAAAGCATAAAAGACTTTCAAGTTACCGGTCTTTTGATTTATTATGATGCTACCAGGTTTGAATGGTGTCTGTGTAGCTCTACATTTCAGATTTATGGATCTATGCAGTAAACATGATTTCAATTATCTTTGACAAATGTTTTCATTTTATTCATAAGGAAGGCTGCTTTCATAAGGAGGGCAACGTTTTGCCCCGCTGTTCTATTTAAGGCTTAATGTGACCTACTTACCTGGTCCTTGCCCCTCTGGTTGAATTTGTGTCCTCTCCCTTTTATTCTTGTTCATCTGGAAAAGCTGCCCCATGACACATCAGAACTGGCTGCATTTGGTTGTCATACAAAATGTCTCCTGGGTGAAAATTGCTTGTGGGATGTAGGATCTTTAGTTTAGATGCTAATTAAATTTAGTGTATTAGTGCTACTTTTATTGCGATTAATGTGAGGATTTTTGCCTAGCTCCATTTAATGTTAATGTGGAGAAAAAAGGGAGAAAAAGGCATTTTTGACAAGCTAAAGCAAACTCTGTTCAAATGACTTTGTGTTTCCTCTACTCATTATGTGTTGATATAAATGTAAATGTCTATGAGAAATGTGGAAAGGAAAATGTAAGGCAATACACACTTATTTTTGGCTGGGAATAGCAGTACTTATGAGTCAATTTAGGCTTTCTAGCCAAAAAGACTTGGCAACTATGGTACTGACAGCATTTGCACATGCTTTTATACATTTGCTGTTAGGGGTCGATCCTGCAGAATCCCGCAGTCTCTTTATGGTTAAGTAAATATAATATAAGATTGAACGGAAGGTAATAAACTCACAAAAAGCATGCAGCATGACCTGTTGCTTAATAGCTTTCTTACAGATGCAGATACCTGATTCTAATACATCTCTGCTCCTTTACTAGGCATTCTCTTTTTTGCGATCAGTTACACAAGTTGCAGTCAGGAATTAATGAAGAACAAAAAATAATCTGAGTTTCTAGTGGGATTTTTCATTTTCCAATTTCACTTTTTTAAATTGGCTTTCAGATTGATAATTTCAGCCTATGAGAGGAAGGAAGATCTGTTACTTCAGAGTATACACCCTCAATGAATGTTATCAGGCATTGTGTTCTCATAATTTTCCAAAACTGTTTAGTACTGAAAGCTGATATTCCTAAAAGAGTAAGGAATGACTGAAACTGAAAATATGCCCCTTTTTTAAGAGAACAGCCCTAAAGGAAAGCAGCCTAATTAAACTCAACCTTTTTGTCTTTACCAGTGTAACACAGGTGGGGTTATGTAAAATTCACACTTAAGACTTTATGGTATTTTTGGAATGAAATAAGGTTTTCAACTAAAAGATGAACATTTTGGTGGCTGAGGAAGATATCCATGTTGCTGTGCATCAGCAGACCAGAGAAAAATGTGTTGTGGTGATGCTGGGGGAGAGGGAATATAAGATTTACTTGAAAATAGCTAAATAAAAAATGACCAAGTTCTCTGAGTTAGCACAAGGTTGAGTCATTTACAGCAAAATCAGTATCTAGTCTTTTTACTTTTCTCAGGACTATTCCTTTTATTCTCAGAGCAATCACTGTGTTCTCAGAACACACTGTAGGCTGTATTTTAACTTGAGGCAATTCTGAGTTTGTGGTGGTCTGGTAATCCTCCTTTCTGTGTCTGGAGCTTCCTTTAATTTTCACACCTCTCAACCAAATACCCCCCAATTCTGTTGAGAGAGTGGTTCTGGCTAGTGAGAGCGATTGGCCTTCAGTCTTGGCCCTTACCTTTTTCACTCTTGATTGTTATTAGGAAGGAATAAAAAAAAAAACAATATTGACATTCTAGTCCATGTAGCTCTAGGTAGGGCTTTTGAGTGAACGTGCTTTTTTTGAAAACAGTTTGAAGTCTGGTTCCCCAGCCAGGGCTCCACTGTGTGAGTGACAGCAGGCTTTGCTCCTGCACACCTTTTGGTAATTCAGATCCCTACCAGTGGGACAAAATAATTGGTGCTGAGGCTTAAGAGTGTCCTGCCTGGAAAGATATGACTTTGAGGAGCAAAGGCGGGCCTTTCTCAGCACTTGCTTTGCTCTTGAAGGCATCTCATTTGCTTTTGGGCACAAAGATTCTGGTCAGTTTGGTCCAGGACTCTGTACACCTTTGTAAATAGGAAACGGTTACTCAGTGTACACAGCAATATCTTTTATGCATCAGTTTGTGTAGTACACTCTGTACAGATCCACAATGCTTCTCACTTCAAGTACTTAGTTCTGTGAGAGTTTCTTCTATGCTAGCTCTTGATAAAGGTCAGATTAATTTAAAAAATGAAATGCTTTCTCTTGTGTATTACAAAGTGAATGTAATTCACAGTGGGAATATATTTTTGATTGCAGAATTGTCTTTTGATTGTATTTTTCCCTAAAAGAAAACTCACCCAACTGTCATATAACCTCTAGGGGTGAATATTCATGAACTGTAAAATATAAATTGCTATTTTTCTGTATCACTGGCAAAATATTCCTTCCTCCTACCTCTGTTCCCAGTAAACATTCTAGCTGGCAATATAAATAAAATACAAATGATTCTTGATTTGGAAATTATGTTCTACACTAGCTGGGTGGAATTTAGTCAGCTTTTCCCTTTGTGTTGTCAGATTTTGAATCCCATTCATTCATACGTTACCATAGTGCATACAGAGTGGTGAAGCTCCAAATGAGTAGTCAGCCAATAATCCAAAGATTAAGTACTAAATGGTATGGATGATGGTGGATGGCTGGTTCAAGTTTTCCTGTGAGCTGAAAGAGCAGTGGAGAACATTCAGAAAGATAACACAAGAATAGAAATAGTATAAAACGATGATATTTTTGTTTTTTCATAAATAGGGAAGCTGGGGTACACTGCATGGTGCAATAGCAGTCAAGACTCTGAAATAAAAACAGCAGAAGGCAAATGATAAACACTAGATCACCTGCATTGTCTCATTACTTTTGTTTCTCTCACTTTATCTATTTTCTGGTTTTCTGTATCTTTGTCATAGTGACTAAATCTGTGATAGTTTAGTGCTTCTGAGTATGGTGTGGTGATTGCCAGTGTTCCAAGATGACTGATTCCTAAATTTCATTGTATTTTTTTCACTCTTACTATGTCCAAGGTAAATGCATTGCTTTGTAATGATCATATTACCTAGAACAGCCAGCTCTTTAAGATAGGCTTTGACTTGAATAGAGGAAGAAGGGTGGAGAAGACAAGCAATTTAATAAATAATTATGGAGGGCAGAGAACTGATCTTTAAAAGGTTTAAAAAAAATGCTTTTAAGATTTTTTTTTGTTGTTGTTGTTTATTTTTTTTAGGCTGCTTTAATCTGTTCACTCAGTCCCCAGAAACTTCAGGTCTGCGTTACGAATATGTTTGATGACACAGACTGAACAAAATTAACTCCTGTCGTAGCAATACTACTGCTAAATGGTGTTGCTTCCAGCAGCAATTCTGACTCTGTTTCCAAAGGTTTATCTGTAACCATCACTGTAAATTGCACTGGGTTACACCTCATATAGACACAGTCAGCCCAAAGGCAATTTACAAATTAATTTTTTAATGTTAGAATTACATTTTCTGTATTACTTAACTTTGTGGTTTTTTTCACACATATTCTTATCTTCATTGAAGAGAAAAATCAGTTCTTTAAAGATTGATAAAAGCACAGCTCCATTTGTTGGGTTTTGCCTTTCAAACAGATAAAGGATGGGATGTAAAACTGCCTCAGTGAACTGCCTGAGTTCTACTTACTCAGCTGAGGTGGAAAGAATAGTGGTTAGTAGTACAGAGAAACAAGAGAAAGGAAAAACCTGAAAAAGCTACTTAATTTTGACATGTGTGGTAATGTTGAAGTAGTTTTGAGAATGGACAAAAGGAACTTGGAATTTTGAGATGATACTGGTATTTTTGGATGAAGCATTGTTTATGGCCATTATATTTGCAAAGCAGGTGTTTTTGCTCAGTAACTGGGAAAACTGCAAATGGGGGCTGGTATTATAGAAAACCTGAGGGTGGCACGCTTAGAGGACACTTGGTCCTAAAAATTGCCTTGTTTCTCCAGCAAGTAACAGGGCCCAACACAGAAATTCAGGTTGCTATGATGGCTTTAATTAGTTTCTGTCATAGTCCCTCCTTTTGCCTTTGATATTGCTGAAAGTGGGAGTAGAGAAAGAAGACTATAAAAATACTGTGGCTAGTGACATTACCAGTGAAAGGTGAAATTCAGCCAGTGGGTACCAAAAGCCTGGGAGAAAATAGATGAGAGATGGTTAGATTGGTCTTTAAATTGTAGTTAATATGTTATACCCAGGGTAACTACCTCGTTGGTTTCAAAAGGTGTTGCAGCTTAAGTGTAGCAGCAATTACTTAACAAGAACAGCTGAGCAGGCTTTATTCACATTACTTTCAGGATTATGAAAAGGGCAGAAAAATTAGAAAGATACTGTTTTCTACTGGCAAGTTAAAGCTATGGGAAGTTGAAAGGCAGTTGGACCTTAGTATCATGCTCAGACATCACAGATACAGTACTCCAGTATTACTCAATTCATATGCAAAGTGGTATAAGCTTAGCCCAGGCTTTATCCATGCACCAGTCAATCCAGCTTGCCCCGGCATTCTCAAAAAATAATGTACTGAACTACCAGAGACCAAAAGGGTTTTTTGGCATGTTGTACTATTCCTGGAATTGTAAGATTAGTAATATTTTAACTATTGCAGAGAGAATCAATTATTGAAAAAAATCCAGCTCCCTATACCGTTTAAAGAATGAAAGGGAGAAAGCTAGCTCCTGTTTGCTTTAAAGTACATTAGGACAAGAGTTGCATGTAGAGTTATTGCAGAGTAGCTGATGTTCTGCAATCTCGTACTTCATATTAATACCTCATAGTCTCACTTCTTACAGGATGCAAGATGTCTTTTAAAGTCAGCATGGAGAACTCGGCAGTTTGAGCATTACTGTTCTGTGACTGTTACTACTGAAAATAATAGTATTCAAGGAGAAGGTTGGTTTTGTGATCACTTCTTTGATGAATACCAAATTCTCTAAGACCCACTTTGATGTTTTGCTAATACTGCCAAAATTAAATGTGTAACTAATAACTAAGAGGAAAGCAACCATCTTTATTTAGATGGCTTGGGTATTTTTAAATGACTGGACTAGTAAATGGAAAATACTGTTCACTGTTTAACATAGACAAATGTGAAATAATCAATGTGTAGGCAATGAACCGAAGTAAAGAGTATACATACAATGGAACAGCTATGCAGCATAATGTCAAGGAAAGGATTTAAAGGTTATTATAAACAAATCCGTGAAGATATTAGCATGGGTATGTGCATGGAAAAAAAGCCAACATGAAATGGGCCTGCACAAATGAGCAGAATACAAATGAAAACAGGAAATATTGATGGATTATAAGACTGCTTTATTGCTTTAAGTAGTACTATGAGTTCTATTTATTAAAGCTGAGTATCGTGGTTATAAACCTGCTTTGTATCTGAACAGTCATATTGGCATTTGGATTTCTAAAATGGGATTCACATTTTTAAACCCCAATGCACAATATTTGCTCCTATAATTTGTATTAACTATCCGTATTTTAGAGAGCTTCTTCAGTGTACACATCACTGTAATTGTATGTACAAAAGACCAATTACGTATTTAGCTGGAGTCTTGAAGGTACATTTACATTAAGTGGACCCACACAACTGGAATAATTGTTTATACAAGTAATGGTTGAACACACTTCTGGAAATCTGGGACTTTTTCTCTAAAGCCTGCTGCAGTATTTTGGCATAGACTTACTATGCAACCTGTGAACAGTTTTCATATCTTTGCTTTTTTTAGTTCAGAATTTGGTATCTCAGATGACTAAGTGTGGTTGAATGTTTGCATCATGCATGTGGTACTGACCCATGGGAACCAGCTTCACAAGTAAATGAAAATTGATTAATCCTTTAGGACAAACTTGTCACTGTCAAATAAAACCTACTATTTTCATAGCAGATTTTTGGTTTATTAGAATGTACTAGGTAGTGGACATTGGTGATATATGTTAGTGCACAGACGGAATGAGTTTCTTATGAAGTGACAAATAGATGCTGCTTTTTTTTCCTGGTTTTCATAATGTCCTCAGAAGCCCTTGATTTGGGCACAAGGTTCCTTCACTTAGTTCCTCCAGTGTAGCATCTTACAAAGAGAGAAAGCAACTTTTTTTAAACCTGGCATAACTGTACAGTACATTAGGTCAGGTATCCGCATTAAATCTGAGTATGCTCTATGGGATAGTTGAAAAAATGCATCATTTTCATAGCTGTTGAGTTTTTTTTCTCAGTGGATAATATTTAGGCTTTTATTAGTAGGCTGCCTGTTCCTTAACTTCTGCATGTGGGCTTGTTGTCTTTGATACAAAGGTCTTAAAAACACCAGTTTTATTTTCTGAAACTATTTCTTATAATGCCTGAAGTCACAAAAATATCTCTGCCTGTGTAGCATATGCTTAATTTTTCATATGCCCCGTATTCAGTCTGGTCAATGCATTTAAGTGAAGTCTTCGGATTTGCGTAATTTTATAGCACTGTCGTCATATGGATTTAAAGTGTCCTAGGATCAATATGTCTGAACAATAGCTGACTATATCAAAATTAATAATGTGTGTTGAATCCAGTAATCTGATTGATCTTGTGGCCTTATTTTTATCAAATTCCTGAAGTAACACTGAAATAATCTTCTTTGTGGTAAAGATACTGCTAGTTAATCTAAATTTAATTTAACAACCTGGTATAAGATAGGAAAGTCTAAATAAACAGGTGTCGTCTCTGTATCTGTCTGTGTAGTATATTGTAGGTTGAAGAAACTGTACAACCACGAAAGGTGGCTGGACTGTCTATTATAGCTTTGTATATGGCAGAAGTCCTGAATTTACGCTAGAGGTCACAAATTGAGATGTGCAGGTTTTAGTTGTTGGTTTGTTTTGCTTTGTTTTGTTTTTTTTCTTCTTCAATGATCTGCTGTGGGTTTTGGTGAATTGTTCCAGTGGTTAACTACACATAGGTGTTATGTGTATTTCTTAATTTCAATTTGAAATTTTCTTGCTATATATACCTAGTAGAAGACCTTTCCTTTTGCAGTTTTCTGTTTTTCATGTGTATGTGCTTATAGCCTCTGAGTAGATCAAGCTTTAGCCTCCCTGTTACAGTTTGTGCTCTTGGGTCTCTTACAATAACTTGTCTTTTACCCATTCTTGTGCTTCTCCTCTGAAGCCTTTATGCTTGATCATCTTTCTTAAAGCGTTGTGGCTAGCAGAACTGGGCACTGCATTGTAGGTACCAAGGCACTTGCACCCAACATGATAAGCCAGCCACTGAGTGGTTTGCCCCGTCTGGTCTTTATCAGACTTTTGGGTACAACTGGTTTGTTTCTGCAACTAAATTAAACATTACTTTTATGTACCTGAAAATGCTGACTCACATTCCCTGAACACCATAATAGCCTGGAAGAGCAGCCTTTACATCTCAATCCCTCAAAAACAAGGAAGACAGACTGATTCAAGGGGGTAGATATGTGGTAGTTTCACAAGAAAATATGAATAACCCAGTAACACTTGAAGAAGTAGCCTTTCTTTCACTTATCCTATTAAAAAGTGAGTTTAACTTATAATATTTAAAAATATATTTAAATACAGTTAATCTGAAATGTATCTGCAGCATAAAATATATTTTTCATTTTTCCATTATGAAAACTGTAGCTCTGATAGTCGGAATCTCAAAGGAATTTTAGACTTTCTCATCTGCCAAGCTCTGCATTAATACATCCACTCTGGAAATTTGCAGAAACCTTAATGATGTTTTCAGGTATTATCTTCTTATAGACTAAGAAAGATTTCTTGCTAGAATGAACTGGATGTTGTTTCTACATTTCTGCAGTTTATGTGATTCTAATTTTGAAACTTCAATGTATTTTTTATTAGCTCTGGCAACCTAAAGTCATTATTACTTCTATTATCCTACTAACTGAAGTGAACATAGATAGCAGTTTAGAGATGACCAAATCTTGTGAACCTTTTTCATGAAGAAGTAAAAGACCAGTTCTGTAAATTCAGTTGCACCATGCAGAAATAAATAGGGCTAAACTCAGTGTCAATAAGTATGGCAAAGTCAAGGTCTGTATTCAGGCAGATCTGTGAGGGGTGAGACTAAACAGCGGTTTCTATGGATTGATGGGGTAGGCTACAGTATGGGTTGATGCCAAGCCAAACTATTTTTTAGTATATCCTTTTTTGGGGGCAGTTGGGTTGGTTTGTTTTTCTAGCATACACAGCTTTAGAGCCAGGCAATAGTGTCTGTTGGAAACATGCTTTTTTTGAGGCTGGCTTCAAAACAGGAGGAGATGAAATTTAGGAACAGTAACAAGAACCTAAGGTAAGGAAGGTTGTGATGAAGTATAGCAAAATAAATGTTGATGTTTGAGCACAGCTGTGAAATAGCAAGTGAAAAACTGTAGGAAACTATGAAAAGATATATGTGGGTCTCTGAAATGATGGTGCATATGTTATATTTAATGAGGAAGCTGATTAAGAGCTAGTGAAATTAAATTGGACAGACTGAGAGCAATAGGTAAAACAGTTAAAGTTTTGCTAGAATGGATGCCTATGCAGAGATCAGCAAAAAATGGAGAATGCACTACTCTCTCAAGGAAAAGAAAAAAACCTGATCTCATTTTCATAACTATTAAAATGGAGAAACAGCTAAATAAGCCATGTTATTCCTCTGCAATGAAATCATGGTAATTGGGTTGTAGGTAGGCTTGGTGGGTCATAAGGGGACAGAGTCTATGTAACAAACCATTGTAATTCTCATTTACTCTTGAGAACATCAACCCCAAATGCTTATAACACTAATGATTTCTCCACGTTGTGTTTATTGTATCTTAATGGTTAAGCATATACATATCAAGTACTATGTTGTGTTTTGGGCCCCTCACTACAAAATAGACATTGAGGTGCTGGAGTGTGTCCAAAGAAGGGCAAGCAGCTGATGAAGGGTCTGGAACACAAGTCTGATGAGTCTAGAGCACAAGCCTTACAAGGAGCAGCTGAGGGAACTGAGGTTGTTTAGCCTGGAGAAAAGGATGTTCGGGGGGACCTTATCATTCTCTCTAACTGCCTGGAAGGATGTTGTAGTGAGGTGAAGGTAAATCTCTTCTCCCAAGTATCAAGAGGTAGAACAAGAGGAAATAGCCTCAAGTTGTGCCAGGGGAGGCTTAGGTTGAGTATTAGGAGAAATTTCTTCACCAAAAGGGTGGTCAAGCATTGGAACAGGCTGCCCAAGGGAGATGGTGGCATCACCATCCCTTGGGGTATTTAAAAGAGGTGTAGATGTGGTACTTAGGGACATGGCTTGGTGGTGGGTTTGTCAGGGCTATGTTAACAGCTGGATTTGATGATCTTCCATCCTAAATGATTCTATGATTCTATATGGTACTTATGTAGCTAGTATATCATAAAGGAGGGCAGCTTCTATACCAGGAAGTGTCCACCTTTTTTCTGGATAAATGAAGGAGATCATTCTCTGGGGCTGAAAGCAAAAATTGATTTTCTATAGTTTGGTTAAAAAATACGTATTTTTATGTTTTCAACATCTAAAACTGTTATCTATGTGTGTTAAATATAGTGTATGCTTGCTTTGTTAATTTTCACACAAGAAAGAAAGATCAAGAACAGTATATCACCCTCATATCTTTTAGATGTACGTTGAAAGAACTTATATCTTGAGAAGTTCAATGCAATCTGAACTTTTGCTCTCTTACATGTTGAGATCATTTACATGTGTCTTTAAGATCACAGCGATTTAGGAGATTAACATTTTTAAGTCCAATTAACACCAAATGTTTTAAAAAACCTTTTGGAAATTGCAATTTGCTACTGCAAAGAGCAAGGAAGAAACTCAACATTTGGCTTCCTATTTGTGGCTATAACTCAGTGACAAAAAAAAGTGGGTATTGTGATTTGCAGAAACTATCTCTTAAAACATATAGGAATGGATAAGCACAGGGGATTTGGGTGAATCCACACTGATTTGTGGTAATCACAAGTTTTCTTCTGTTTTAGCTTCTAATTGGTCCTGCATCTTTAATTCTTCATCAGAGAAAGTGTAGATTCACTTATGATCCTGATTCTGTTCATTCTTAGTGCTCTTCATTTTCAACGAGCTAGGGTGAGTTGCATGTCTGACAGGTTACTATTTAGTTGCCTCATTCCAACATGAAAGATATCCTGTATATTATTTTGTTTTAATGGAGTGATTTAAAAGGGGTTTAGACCATTTTAGGTCAGTGGGGAATTGGAGGAATTTTGCAGTAAAAATACTTTTTTGTCTTGTTTTATTGTTGGTTGGGGTTTTTTTGGTTGTGTTTTTGTTTTTTTTTTTTTTTTTTTTTTTTTGTTACAAATGTATCTAGAGTCTAGAATGTATCTAGAATACAAATGTATTCCTGAAAACTCATGCAGCAGACAATTTTCCAAAACTGTTTTAGGAATGGCCTTGAAACTGTAACTTGGCCAGTCATAGGCCTTTTTTCGTTTAAGTTGAATATGGATTTGGGGGCAGAACTTGATGGCTTCAAAAGTTGTACAATATCCTGGTAGTCTCGACACCAGGGAGTTCATAACTGCATTGAAAAAGCAAATGGTACCACACAAGTTGGGAGATTCAAGGGCAGGTGACTAATGTCAGTAAGCTGAGAGACACCAAATAGTATAAGAAACAGTGATCTCTCAAGGTAATCATCTCCTACCAAAACTGACTACTGCAAGGGAGAAAGTTACATAAGGAAGTTACATTTAAAAGGGCAAATTAGGAGAAAACAACAAAAAAAAAGTGTAGCTCTAGAAATTTAGCAAAGATGGGAGGGGGCTGGGTGCAAGTTGACAATTGGAGATGTAAGCTTCAATACCAGCTGAAAAATTTTTGAGAAGTCTGTTGTGCTGAATGGTCTGCTGTTAAAGGGGCATATATGAAGCCCACAGGTAAGTATAGTGCTGTAATTGCATGTGGGGAAGAGAAGGCTGGGAACGGAGTGAATAACCTTATTTTCCATTTGTTCTCTGTAGTGAAAGGGGAAAAAAAAGGGGTTGGGAGAAGGCATGTCTTACTATTTTTGGCCAGGGCTGAAATAAATATCATAGATTCAAAATGTCAGAATTTCAAGGAGGGAGAAAAAGATGGAGAGAGCGAATCAAAGAAGAGGAGGCGGACCAGGACAGCTTACAGGAGTTCAGGTGTACCCTGCCAGGACTTTTCAGGTGATGATATGTACAGTCTCATGCCACTCTGCCACTATCCACTTCAAATGGTAATTTGTGACTGTGGCAACCATTACATACTGAGACAAGCAGAAATCAAAAGGATTATAAAAATTCCTTAAGATGAAACTTTGTAAACAGACAGATTTAAATAACCCACTTTTTTAGGTAGTTCTGAATCCATAGGACCTACTTAGCTTATTTTTTCAATCATCTTCCCACCTTTCACTTTAAGGTACCTTTATGCTAGTAAAATTTAATGCCTAAATAGCTGTAATCTCTTGAATGACACAATTTCAAAACCTGATTTTTCCACATCAGCTACAGTTCAAAATAGTTTCCCCATGTGTCAGTCTGAAGAGAGTATTTTTAGAGGGTCCTTAGAGAATAAGGGGACGTTGTTTAAACATACTATAGGATGCTTACCACAAATCCGTCTGCTCATTTTAGTGGGGTGAGGTGCTCTGCTCCCAAAAGGTCAGAGTCCCATGAAAGGAGTGCAGTGGAGCCTGTGTCTGAAATGGTGGAGAGAATTTCTCTGCAACTTAGGATCCCACCATGCAAAGATTTGTACTTTGTGAGTACTTCTTGAGAACAGCGGGATTACTCCTGAGATGGAAGTTTGCTCATGTGATCAAGGGGTTGTGAGAGAAAATGCAGTGTTGATAATTTTGAATAGGCAAGGTATGAATGGTCAAGATGTTAGCCAAGGTGATTAGTCAGAAATTCTTTGTGCAAATGTCCCCTGACTATCCTGTCTATGGGGAGACCAACAAAACAGCTCTTTGTTCATGGATCGTCATTTCACCCTGTCCTTCTATTATTTCTGTACCTCTCTGAGGTTGTTAGCCTCCTGATGCTGTAGTATTGTCCTAGTATTCACTGAACAAACACAGTCAAGTTTTGGATCTCTCTAAGTATTTGTGGAAAACATTTTAAAGCCACCAAGGGAAGTGTTAGAACCTTGATAAAGAATATTTTAATTTGTTATTTCTCTTCTTCAACATAGTTCTCAACTATCTTTTTAGTATGTTCTGAGAGAAGTATCACATAGTATATGATATGAATTCTGTAGATACATATAGCAGTGAATGAAAGTGTGTGACTTGGGGACCTGTAAGAAGTGATAGATTTCCATTTTGTGGATTTCCCCCCCACCCTCATTTTCTTGCTGTTTCTATCTCTTTTCAATTTGCTGTGGTATATTTCTTGCCTAGTCTACGTAAATCTGGAAGGAACAGTATTCTCAAATGCCAGCTAGTGTGTCTCACCTTCTTTTGAAACATATGCAAAAATAAGGGTGCCACTTATTGAAGCTTTCATGCTATATTTATTGATAACCATATTAATTAAATAATTGCTGTGTGCTATGATTTCTATTCAGGGCTCTTTAATAAAACTTGAAATTGGGGATATCATCCAAAAGAGCGGTTGCTAAGCACCCTGCAGAATCTGACCCCAGAAAATTATAGAAAACAGGGAAGTGGGGTTCTTTGAATATTCAGCAGTTATTTCTGCCTTTCCCTCTGCATTGTAGGACTTCTCATAACTCTGGTATCTATGCACCTTTCAAGTAAAAACAAGCAGCAACCCAGATCCTATGGAATTTCCTTAGTAGCATCTCTTAGTTTTGAGTGCAAATGCTCTGATTAGCCAGATTTTCTGATGTTACTTATTTAAAATATTATTCCTATTGTCTGACCTTTAATATTTAAGCTATATGCATAAAATAAACATGAATCTCAGTGTATTTCAAAGCTCAGAGCTGTTTGAAACAGCTGTGTGACAATTCTCCTTCTAAAAGAACTGGTCTGATTGTACTCTTGCAATAGTTATAGTAATGATAGATTTAGACTTATGCCATTAAGTATTTTAAGTATTTTAAATGTGTTTGTTGGAACTGCATCAAGGTTGTGCCGTTAGGAGCTGAAAGCAAATCCCATGAGAGAGAAAAAAAAAAAAAAAAAGTCAGAGATTGTTTTGGAGTGTGCCAGCTAACTGGGTGTGTTTTAAATGACAACTAACTTATATCCAAATCACACAGACCAAAGGCAAGACAAACGTGCTGGGAGCTCAGGGGAATTCAATGTCACCATCTAGGACATGATAAAGTAACTTCCTACACTCAAACATATTAAGTAAACAACCGCATTATGTCTTTTCTCAGTTTGCCTCTCAGTTAACTTAGACTTCAAATATACATGAGGGAAATCTGGTTCACTTGTCCTAAAATAGTCCTTGGGGTGCTCAGATATCAGACCCAGCAGAATTGGAGTTTTGAGTGTGCACTAGTGTGCCGGATTGTTCCTTGGCAGGAGCACAGAGCTATTTTCTCTGGGACCCAGGGTCTGCATGAAGTTACAAGAAGGATAATGGAGTCTTATGCCTTTGTCACTATGTCATGGTTTAACCCCAGTTGTCAACTAAGTACCATGCAGCTGCTTGCTTACTCCCCCCACAGTGGGATGGGGAGGAGAACTGGTAAAACTCATGGGTTGAGATAAGACAATAACTGTAATAAAATAAAATAACAATAAGAATAACTATTGTAATGAAAAGGAGAGAGAGGAGTAAAACCCAAATGGAAAAACAAAAAAAGCAAGTGATGCACAATACTGTTGCTCACCACCCACTGCCCGATGCCCAGCTGGTCCCCAAGCAGCCATTGGCCCTGGCCAACTCCTCCAGTTTATATACCGAGCACGACGTCCATGGTATGGAATATCCCTTTGGCCAGCTCGGGGCAGCTGTCCTGGCTGCTCCCTCCCAGCTCCTTGTGCACCTGCTCGCTGGCAGAGCATGGGAAGCTTGAAAAGTCCTTGAATTACTGTAAGCACTACTTAGCAACAACTGAAATGTCAGTGTGTTATCAACATTGTTCTCATACTAAATCCAAAACACAGCTCTGTACCAGCTACTAAGAAGAAACTTAACTCTATCCCAGCTGAAACCAGGACACACTACATAATTAGTTAATAGAAAAAGAAGATATTTAAACTGCAGGTTTGGGCAGAGACCTGCTAGGTCCTTACGGTGCTTAGAACAATGAAGTTCCTCACTACCATATTACAATAATTAGCAATAAGGCCACATTAACTCTTAGGTTTGTGTGTGCTAAAATTCACTCTGGACAATGAGCATAAAAGGTGGGGAGACAGTGAATGTGGAGGCATTGCCATTCCTTCTGTTACTAAATGGAAGTCATGGGGAGTCTGAAAGCCTTGGCTAAATTACTGTCATCTGGCTTCCATGTGGTCAACCCCCAATTCCTATTGAATTCTCCCTAGCTGAAGTTCCTGGGCCTAAAATAACATTTTTTATCTCCCCCATCATATCCAAAACTCATTTTGCTGTAAACCACCCCCTCACCCTGGCCTCAGAGTGATTGATGATCTGCCAAAATATTTCACCCCCATCCTGGTTTCTTTACATGGCATGTTCTACTAAAGTGTTGCAGAAATACTGAATAAAAGTCAGGCTGCAGTACGCAATTCAGCCCTGTGCCGTCGGCATGTGGGAACTGAAAACAACCTCACTGAGGAATGTAAAATCACCTGAGGTAACGTCGTCTGATACTAGAATAAAAATGTGGTGATAAAATTGCTCTTCATAAAGAAGAATAATATTAATAAAGACTTCTATATCCAGTTTAAACTTAAATGAGCCCTTTATTGCTCTCCTGCAAAGCACAAGGCAAGGAGTTTGCTCACTTTCAATAAACTCTGTGGTTTTTTAAAAGAGAGAATTTAGTCATGCAGTTTTCTTTATCATTCCTGCAGTGAAAATATGGAGGTAAACAGAAGGGATTTTTTTTAATTTATTTACTTTTATTTAGAACAACATATTTAGGTTAAAAATAGCTTTAAAACGACGGTTTTAAATTCTACCACCTTCTACTGAAAACCTCATATTCTCAGTTATAAACATACAGTGGAAAGGAGCCTGCTCTGTGATAAGGCATTAGTGTATATAGTAAAATACAACTGCTTTCTGAGAAGTTTGTAACATTTTTTTTCAACCTTAACTGGGTCTGAGCAGTGTGAGGCTAGGTATTTGCTAGTTCTGTCTCCCTTTAAACATTTGCTTAGAGAAGCAGCTCTGGTCTGCATCAAAGGGCAGGAACTTTGGTATGTGATAATAAATAAATAAATCAGCCTTAATGAACACTGATGGTGATGGGTTGGCTTCCCTGTCTCTTACCCCAAACTAGTGTATGCAAATGGTGCTGATCAATAGCTCTTGTGGTGACAACAGTCAGGAGCACAAAAGACTGGATCAACCTCACTTTTCTCTTCCCATTAAGTTCAGAAACCCAGTGTTTAGTTTTCTTCTTTTCCTGTTCTTTCCATAAGCTTCCTGCTTTTGTCACATAGTATCAATGTTTTATTTTCATGGAGAACAGTTTTTCCTCTTTCTTGTAAAAGTCATGTATGATGGTGATTATCCTTATATTAAAAGGCAGTTTCGGTGGTGGTTTTTTTTTTTTTTTTTTTCTTGTTTCAAGTTTTTTCTTTCCTTTAAAGAGATTTTTTTTAAAAAAAAATTTGGTTATTTTTCTCAGCATAATCCAAAACTGTGTCCATCTGGTGTTTTGTGGGTTGGATGGATGATTCCTGAGGGAAGAGTATCAGTCTGCCAAATTATTTTTGAGATTTTCTTGGTAGACAGTATGTACCCAACAACCAAACAGCATAAGTTGCTGTTGTGTCTGTGGCATTCTAGAAATTAGATTGGGACAGGATCATGGCTCTATACTAGGTCAAAAAGAAAATTCTGACTCCATGGATATCAATTAAAAAAAATATACTAACTTAGTGAGCTATGATTACACTTTCTATTGTTACATCCTGGTTACACTGATCTTTTTTCCCACCAAACCTGAAAAAAAAAAAAAACCAAAAAACAAAAAACATTTTCTCAGACATAGCTATATGGTAAATCTTGGTGAATATTTATTATGTGTGGTAATGGAATTTGTCACTCATAATAAATGCTTAGTTTTTCTAAAACTGTTCAGTATTAAAAGCACTGAAGAACATTGCATCCAGAAAGTTTAGACCTATGAACCTCAATTTAAAGGCAGGAAAACTGAAGAGCAAACGCCGGTAAATAACTTACCAAGGAGGCATGGAAAATTGGTTGCAAGAGAGCGGTTACAATTTCTTATGTCCAAGTCATGAATGTAGTGTTTGTTCCAGTAGAATACAGCTCTTCCCTAACCAGAAAAGATGTTAAACTGGCCTCTAGTGTCTTCCACAGGACTCTGAGAGAAAGAAAAATACCCCACAAATCACTCTTTAAGTAAATGCCTCTATCTCCTTATTGCTTATATCAACATTGTAACAAAGAGACCGATAGTCCCAACTTTAAAAAGAGATCATAATAAACAAAATCTAACATAATGTCAGTGTTCCGTACAACATGTTGTGCAGGCAGGAAGATTGGTTGCTCTGGTATCTTGATGTTTGTAAGGTCTTTAATCAAGACATTCTTCCAACTTGTAATTCAACGACACAGGCTGAAGTACAGTAGGTAATTGAAACTGATTGATAAAGTATGGATTTCCTCCCCTTAGAAGAAAGTTAAGCATACTTAAGGGGAAAAAACCCAGAGCATTAGTAGTTCAAATGAAAAATATGCTGACATATTTCTTCCAGGAAAAAATAAATAAAGATAAAAGCTACAGGAAAGAGTAGGTGACAATAATTAGTTTGTTGTTTTAAATTAGGAGGTCTCTCGGGCCAGATGTTAGTTGTCAGGGAGTGATGCCCCCTCCTGAGACATGTAATGAAACTGAGATAGCCAGGGGCCTTGGGAAAAAAACAGCTCTGTGTTTGGAGATGTCATTTTATTACAATGTTCTTGCCTTTTGCCTGAAGCATCTTGTGACTGGGGATAGAAGGAAAAAGGGAGAGAAAGAGAGCATGCAGGGATTGATAGAAGGGTTGTAGGCAGAATTTGTATTCAATCATAGTCTGGTCAGCAGAGCATGCATGCTTCTAATTAGCATAAGGAGGAAGGCAAGAAACCTGTCTCCGCCACCAGAGACAGAGCAGACAGGCACAATCTCGGGGCTGTCCGGAAGAGCTGCCACAAACGTCTGCAGCTCATTGCAATGCAGGTGACAGAATTTAGAGAAAGATATCAGCAGAATTATCCTTATTTTCTCTGCCACTCACTGTCTGCTCTTATTAAGCAAACAAAGAGTCCAAGGCACTTTCTGCGTTTTGGAGCACTAAATGCGTAAACTACAGCCCTGCAAATTGCTCTCCGTGAGCCAGCTGCTGTCAGCCTTTGCACACACTGGGCAGCACTCTCCAGCTGCAGGGCTGCTGAGACAGGTTCAGGGCTGCAGGGCTCAGCAGCCAGGGTGCTTTTTGGGGGACCTGGGGAACTTTGAGTGTCCAAGGTGGCAGGTTTGCCTTCCCAGTGCCCATGCTGGTGCCAGACAGGGCCTCGGTGGCCCTTTAATGCCCTGTGAGAGCGAACCGGGCTCCTCCCAGTGTGAGGTGCTGAGCAGGGCCAAACAGCAGGAGCAGTGCCTGTCAGCGTGGTTGGGGAGCTAAACTGCACCCCAGCTGCCATCCTTCAGGAGCTTATTTGAAGGATGTTCATTATATTGTGTGTTTTGGATCAATGTTCAACATTAATCCAGGTCATACACTATGAGCAGTACTACAAAATTTGCTTCAAAGGTGACAGATTAGTTCGTGCTTTGCTACTTTGCTCCTACAGTACACACGAGCATAACTAAAATAGCCTAGATAAAACCATTTCAGTTGCAGTAGATCAAAGCTCTAATTTTTGTCACCAGCCACGTTTATACCATTTACATTTCCCTTTTATTCATGTGTCTGCATTTTATTTCTGCAATAGAATAAGGACAAATATTAACCTGATTTCATATGAGAAGTAATACATTTCCTAGCATTTGCATGTAGTTGTGCTAACCTATTAAAAATATTTCTATGCCTCATAAGCTACAAATGTAAAGGAATATGATGGATATAGAAAAAAATATAGAAGTTCTGCAAAAGTTCTGTCCTTCAAAATTATTTTCCCAGACTTAAGTATCTCAGAGAAAATTAACTTTGAAACAGTATTTGCATTTACTTTATCTCAGTGGGGTGAAAGATTGAATTGTTTTTGATTTATTCTTGTTTATAGGATGATTGAAAAATAAATCTTTTTTAAAATGACTCATTTAAGGTGCCCACGTGATGGATATTTTAGTGTCTGCTCTAAAAGGTGTGCCAGCAGCATTCTGCATTTTAACAGCTTCTAACTGGTTTAATAAAGTGCAGTTTACATTAGTGGCTTCCCAGCGTGAGCACTGTATTGTATCAGATGACGCAGCTCCTTACTTTTAATCAAATGACAATTTAAAAGACATACCTCCATCTCATTCCCTGGTTAGAATTTCAGCACACAGGAGTTAAAGAAGGAGTGTTACAGCAGATTATGGCACTTGTAATCTCTCATCTGGCTTCTGGTGGTGTTATGAGGTCTTTTTGATAAACCCACCTGCTGTCAAAAAGTTGTGGGATTTTTCCATTAATTACGGAAGATTACTGCAAATTTACCTAATGGGTTTCTGGCACTCTGTCCTGACTATACTCAGAACAGAAGATGGCTAGCACTTTGCGGGTTTAATCCCTGGGTTTCCAGATTTCAAAGTATCAGAGAGGTTAACTAACTATTGCTGTTCCTATTTAGTTGAAATAATATTTAAATACTAGGAGCTGGAGTGTACCTTCCAGATATATTCAAGGTAGTCAAACTTCCCAGCTTGCTGTTCATTATAGGTATTATAGTATCAACAATTTTGATAACTGCTTTAATCTCTCAAACATGCAGCTAATTGAATAAACTAAAACTTGTTTTGTCATTTTGTGGAGGTGAGCCTATGGGCATTTTTTGCTTTTATTCAAAATGAAGTTTATTTAAAGAATTTTTATGGACATAGTGTTAAGGTCAGAATAATGTTTTAGAAGGTGCTTGTGTGATTGAGAAGGCTATATTTCATTCTAAAAATTGACTTTGACATGCCTAGGATTCCTTGAGAATCCAGACAATTTTGAAAGTGTTTATATTTATACATACACACACACACACACGAACTGTATGTGGAAAATAAAAAGCTGTGGCATCCCTTTCAGCTCAGAGTTGTCAGGCAAGATGCAGCCCATTAGAACAGATGGAAAAGCACAGTGACAAGCAGGACCCCAGGTATTTTAAGCATCACCACTTTTTTTAGGACAGTATGTCGCACAGGTTTAAGCAGGAGGTATGGACTCTCAGATTTTACTATATAGTCCATTGTCTTCTAATGGTAACAGTATCACCCTAATTCAGTGGCCCAGATTCATTGTGACTGTGTCAGCACTGCAGCAAAACATTGCTAAGGACAGTGATGCCATGACATATTTTTTTTTTTTACTGTTAAATTTACATATGGGAGTGAAAAGTTTGCTCAGACACTCCACAGTTTTTGGTGGTAGTACTGGTAGTGCCTGGAGGCTTTGATTTGCTCAGATACTGTGATAATATGTGTGCACTCCTTCACATAAATGAACTGTCTTGTTTTTGTCTTTCTCAGTAGGAAATGTGTTAATTCCCCTGAAGACTGTAGTGTGGGAAAACATACAGCTAATAGGAACTGTGTGAATATTCCCTTATGCAACACTGGGACTTTCCTGATTAGCTTTTGTGTTGCTTACTTTATAAATATATAGAAAGAGATTAGGGTTTATATTTCTTGTACAGGAATGTCTCGGTCATTGTCTAACTGTTCTGTAAAATTTCTTTCTTTTTCTTTTCTTTCTTTTCCACCAATTCTTCCTTCAGTGTTTATATCCAGACAAAAATCCTGTCTCATTATTCTGCTGCAATTTGACTTCGTGCCCACACCACATCCGTCTCTTGTAGCGCTCCGTTTGCAGGCTGCAGTCAGCCTTCTTTCTCATTTTGACTTCCGTCTTCCTCCTTTTATTTGCCTGTTCTCGAAATGTGTCAGAGCAGAAGACAGATCGGAAGTTTTACAGTTAAAAGCAAAAGCACACTATAAAATGCATGTTTATACTTGTTTTACTGTTCTGTTTCATGAAAGTGCACCCTGTCTGATGAAACTTTTATATTCTTCTCAAGAGTTTTTGATTTTTGACTGAATCTGCTTCCGTTGCCTCTGCCTGTTCACTGAACTGCAGTACTCAGCCTTTTTTTTTTTTTTTTTTTTCTCTTTTTGGCGTGCTCTAAAACAGACTGGCGTAAATATCTCACCCCACCCACACAGACAGCAGTAGCCTCTGCAAATTCTTGAACGGCTTTCATGTATATTCTGCTGGTTCAGTCCTGATCCTAGTTTTGTATACACATCATATTAAAATGAGGAACAATGTTTAAATTTGAGGGAGCAGGATCAGCTTTTTCCAAAATCCTCAGCTACCAAAGGAACACTGAGTGACAGTGCTTTTAGGTGCAGTGCTGTAAATAACCTACAAGGTGTTTTCCTTTAAGCAGCTGAAAATGAGGGTCAGAGGTCTTTCAAAAGTGTCTGGATGCCTTATTCTCATTTATTTTGGTGGGAGTTAGGCCCTTAGACCCTTAAAGTCTGAGTGCTGTTTCCTTCTTTGCTGTTTCACATCCTTATTTTTGGTAGGTGTTTGCTAATAACTGACCTAAGCATTATGCCATTCCTCATCAGGAATTCTCTGTGCTTCTGCTTGTACTGGAAGAGGTAGGAAATTTGTTGAATAAAGGAGAGGGACTGTCTATGAAAGCAGGAATAAAATCAGGCCCTGAGAGGGAGCGGCCTGCTGGGCCTGCCTCTGCGGGCCTGGTGTTACTGGGCCTCTTTAGAGGTGGCTGCTGTGGCCTGAGGCCTGACCGGCTCCGCAGATCTGAGGAACCTGCCCTGCGGGGCACCGTGTGCCCCAGCCCTTCCCTTGCTTCTCTCCCCGGTCCTCTCTGCATGCCCCTCTGCTCCTCAGCGGTTTAGTGTCTGTGCAACAGTTTGTGACTGTTTATGCCTATATCTAGGCCGGGTAGAAATAATGTTGGTATCTCAGACAATGTCAATGGTCCTAGTGCCTTCTGAAAACACGGCATGGGCCCACAGATGATATTGTGTGGACTGTTTTGTAGCTTATTTGTAATACTGTTGCTAAATAGGCAAATAATAGAAATGTTATGAAAATGGCCAGGAACTGCCGTGTCCTTTACAGATGTGGTCACAGCAAGATATAGCTTAATGGAACTACAGGCCGTACCATGTGAAGTGAATTTACATATGCATAAACTATAAAGATCTAAAGAGGCTCCACCCCGCAGCTCAGCTTGACAGGCCCATCACCCAGGTGCTTGGCTCCAAAATGGCTCCCAGCGCACTGCCGCAGCCCCACTCTCGGGACCAGTGTGGCAGGCTGCTTCAGGGACTGCTTTCAGGCATTAACATATACATCGCCTTTCTGCTTTCTGATTGAAATGGGCCTCAGAGTGAGGGTGTAATAAAGGGAGAAAGGCTCGGGGCCACCTTCTCCAATACATGCATGCTAGCACAGACCAAAGTGCAGGCTCACACCAGAGTGTGTGTTTGACAACTTTTTGAAGGCTGTGTTTGAAAAGCACTTGTGCAGGCTACTTATTCTGGTGTCTTTGTATCACAGTTCTTATGTTCCTTTGCCAGGAATAATTAAAAAAAAATATTAACTAATGTTTTGGGTTTTTTTTTAACTTTCCAAAAGAACTTTTTGTTCTATAGACCTGGGAGAGACCCATTATTCCACATGGATCTTATCTCCAGATGCAGCCCCCTGTTCAGGAAACATACATCCCAGCGCACAGTACAGGTTTTAAAGAGGAGCACCTTATTAAGTCGTTTCCTGAGGAGGGATGGAGTTAGGAATGTTTGTAATTGATTTTCTGAACCAGTGCCACAGAGCTTGGCTGGTGTACCACATTCCATAGTAAACCCTCCAATTTCTCAGCAGCTTACTGCTTTGTCCCCATCCTGTCTCCTCAACTTCTCCTGTTAACTTTTCCTGACACAGGACTTGAGGTGTGGGGGGAGGAAAGGAAACTACTTTTTAATCTGCTGATTTTGAGGGACTGAGGGTCCTTTGCTCCCTGCAGCTCTTATTTTAGTGCTGACTCAAGAGCACCACAGGTGGAAAATTGTAGCCAAGTATAAAAATGTGTACCTGATACCAAAAATGCTGCCCCATCTCCTTTCCTTGCTGTATGTTGCAATGACCATCCTGATTGTTCCTAGGTTACAGAAGCCTAAACCCTGATGTTTCCTTAGGGATCAAGCCATGCTCAGTGAGATGGAGGGGTGATGTGGCTACAGCCTGATCTGCAGAGAAGTGGAACAAAACTGAAAAAGCGCTCAGATGTACTTGGCCTTGGCAAAGTGGGCATGAAGTTGAGAATTGGAGCCACTGTAGCTGTTGTCTGCTAGCATTTAAAAGCAGTAAGGTGGTCGTTTAAGTAGCAGGACAGTATTTCATGCAGTGGAATATTAAAAAAAAAACCACAAAAAACAACCCACCAAACCTTTCTCCTGAGTAGCTTGGCAAGAATTCAAAGAGGATAAGAGCGACAGATTGACTGTAAATTTCTTTGTTCATTGAGCAGTCCTACTGAAAATTTCCCTGCAGATGGACTATGATGCTATGAAGTATTTTCTTGTTGGAATATCATGTAGCTAGATGGAACAAAGCAGTACGGTCTCTAGATCAGCATGTGCATGTGTTCTGGAGTGGAAGAAGGTTGAAATGAAGAGCTGTTCTTTTCTCTGTCTTCTCTTTAATCTTGTGATTCAGATTGTCATTCCCCTTTGTGGCAGAATGGGAGACTAGGAAATGCTTCAGTAACCTGAAACATCACTAATTATCATGTGAGATCCTGTGAGAAGTATGGAGAAACACTGTAGAATCAAGGGGAGAGTTTTCTTTTTAGTATATGGTAGCTTTGATTTAAAAATAATGTTTGCTTTCAGATTGTGATATCCAGTGTCTATTTAGCACAGATGTTACAATTTTAGGAATGTCAGTCCCCCCATATTCCCTTAATGATAAGATGCTACAGTGGTTCATTCTGAAATTGTAATGCTATTTTTAATGCCCTCAGGGTCCAAATGCATCTCCCAAATTGCAGGTACTAGGTAAGACATGCAGAAGTGGAAATCCACAAGTGGGATATTCATATTTGCAACTGGTCAAATTCCAGGACGTTGCATTGATGCTATATCACTGTATCATGAGGTAGGAAGAAAAATATATTCTTACTTTTTCAGTGTCTTAAGTGGTACAATAGAGTGAACAAAATGCTTACATCTCAGAGATAACCATCCAAACCCAGGGCACAAAGGGCAGATCTTGTGTCACTGGGCTCCTATGTACGCGTACTGGGCTGCAAGCTTTCCCATATGGCCCAGATCTCTCTCACTGTGATACAACGTGCTTTCTGTGTTCAGGAATGGACTAGGTAACTGGTGTTTGACAGTGCAGATTGTCAGAGTACTGCATTTATACAAATGGAGAATCTTCCAGAAGGTTTTCCTAACGGAGTTAAGTACACAAAGATCAGGCTTGTTTTACAGTACTTTAGTATTAATTTTGTAGTTCTTGTACAACTTGGAGCAAATGAACGTGAAGGATACAAGGAGCAGAGAAGCAACATACATTTTGGAGTGGCCTCTTCCTACATCTTGTGATAAACATCAGTGGAAATTTGATTTAAGATAGGATGAAGTATATAGGGAAAGATCAAGACAGTAGAGTCGAGCAAAACGTTCTGCATCTGTTCATTGGTTCACTTGCCATAAATCTTGCCATCTCAAATCCTCATCAGACCCTAAAAAGTATCACTTTATGGTCTGATTGCAAGAATCTCTAGAAAAGGGGGAGAAATGAGTATGTGACAACAGGGGAGAATTGGTAAAGGGGTATTGTACATCAGAGTTGGACTGCACTAGGAATCATCTGCAATATTTATATCCAAAGTATAAAGATTATCTCAGTGAAAATCATTTTCCAGTTTGACAATTTTATTTTAGTGTTACTTGATCTACTTTTTAGACACTTGGGAAATCAATGTAACATTTTACCTCTCCCCATGCCAAAATGTGAGCTTACAGATGACTGATTTGCTCTGCATGCTTTCAAAGGTGGGTTACACTTAGTGCTTATTTAGAGTAGAATTTCTGCATCACTCTGTGGCCAAATTCTCTTCAGTGCAGGTACTGGTATAATGCAAAGGAGATATCTAGTGGAGGTTCTTAGTAGTCACCTGCAATCTCTTTTTTGTGTTTTCATATCAGTGAGACCGTATTGTACCCAATGAATATCTATGATTCCATCTTAAAAGAAATAGAAAAGTAAACTTACAAAACTTGTTTTACAAAAATCGGTATTCAGAAAGGCTATAACACTGCTTATGACAGATTTTCACCTATGTAGAATCAAATGTGTTCTACTCTAGGTCAAAGTGGTGTCAGTAAAGACTTGCACTGAAAGCCCAAAGAACAGCTAAAAACGCTGCACCTGGAAAATGTTTTTTGTAATGTTCTGCAGTCTCATGACCTGATAAGAGATTAATTAAAGTCTCTAGAGAGCATTAAAGAAAATAAATTTTTGCAGGTGTGCTTTAAAGGACTGTATGAAAATATTTTTTATGGGGTTTCTGGTTTGGAGATTTTCTTTGGCGCGAGGCGAAGGATGGTCTCTAGAGTCCCTATAGTTTACATAGCAGCCTAAATTGCAGCACAGAAGGAAGCAGGGAAACCTTGAAAGCTGAAGATTACAATGAAATTACCAAGGACTGCATTTAGGAGTATTCTAGTGCAAAAGGCTGCTTAAGGTTCTGCTGCAATGACATGAATTAAGGGTCAAACACATTTGGTCTGAGGCTGATGATTTCAAGCTCAATAAATATGTTGGTTGGAGACCTCCCGATTATTGTTAAGCCCCAAAGTGCAGCTTTTTAAAGAGTTTACATCTGAACTGACACCTTAGCATTGATCAGAGCTGATCGACCAACACGGTGATGGACATAGAGGAAAATGTAAATAAATAAAGAAACTACATTGCCGTTTCAGTCACCAATGGGAGTGCTTGCGTTCATATTGCTAGGCAGTCGCTTAAGTAACTTGCTGGACTTGGAACATGAATCAAGGTATAAAAGTAATATGGGACTGGATAAGGATCACATCTCTAGTGATATACACAGAAACAAGCTGGAAGGCAATACAGCAGTACTTAACAGTCTGGAGCCCAATGGTATTTTTTGCCTGTGAGAAGGATATTGCCACAAGCCTGCTCTGTGGGGAAATTAAAAAAAAAGAGTTCTTTAAACAGGGAGTTTGGTTACAGTGCAATAAATAAAAGTTGTGTTTGTGCTGCTTTCATCTTTTGAAACAGTACAACTATACCTGATTAAGCATGTTAAAGAAACGGGCAGTTTTGCAGATATTTGAGTTGATGGCCACTTCTGAGGAAAGGATGGGAAAACTAACTGCAGCATGGGGCAGATAGGGGGCTAAAGGCATAGAAAATAGTGAACAAATGCTCGAATGTTTATGAAGAGACTAGGCTTTGCTTTACTACCATTGTCTGCTGGCTGGAATAACTTAAACTGAAATTTTATAGAACTCTTAAATCTCTAAAGACACGGAAAGTTAAATGCTTGAAATGGTACATATACTATTAATTTGGCCTCATTAAGTATTGAGATCTACAATTTCAGACAACATAGAGTTGTTTGACTTCTGTTCGTATTTTGTTCATTTCTAAAAACTATGAAAAAGTATTCAAATATTTGTTTGAATTTGTTCATTAGAAACCAAGTACTACTACACCTTAGTGAAGGAAGTAGAAAGTGCAGGTTACTGGCATCAAGAATCTTGTAATAACGTAAGCAAACTGGAACCTGATTTAAACCTCAATTTTTTAAATGTGTAGATATTTATGAGGACATATCTCTTTCCCCTAAAGTAACTGTCAACGTCAGTTGTCTATGGGGTGAAGATCCAACTTGTGTCCTGCTGCTGGCTTACTTCAGCAGAGGAGAAACCACTTTGATAATCTGTATGTATTACTTCCTCTTGTTGCTATTGGACATTTTTTCCGAGCATTTCAAGCTCTGTCTCAAGTCCTCCTGGTGCCTCTATTGTTCCAGTCTTGACCTTACCCTACACATGCTATAGGCAGCCTGCCATTTGCTCCAGAAATCTTTCTTTCCCTGGAATGAATTTCTTTGAAACACCTTTTCTAAGTAACCTCTGATTTCCCACTCTTTACCTCAATGTAGTTTATCTTTTCTCTGGCAGATATTGTATATTTCTTTGTGGTTTCTTAAAGAATTAATAAAATTACAGCAATATAAAACTGTTCAATAGCTGGTACTAATTGCACTGTTGCTGCCCCAATTGCCACAGAATTTTTCCCTATTTCTAGCTCTGAAGTTAGTAAGATTAGGTTTGAGGGTTTTTTTTAAATTAAAATGAGGTCTTACATAAAAGGTCATTCATATGCATGTGTTTCACAATCAAATCATTAGTACTACTGCTTAACAAATAAGTGGGAAAATTAGATTATAAGGTTTACTTTTAGGTGCTTACATAAGGGTAGTGCCTGACAATGTAATCATGTGAAATGCTAGGCTCATTTAGGGGTTTTGTACTTCTGCTTGTTTTGAAAGCTTGGATGACAAAGTAAGGTTAGTAATAAAATTGCAGAGGGAGAAGTCAAAACGCCATGGAAACTCTCCGTTCAGTGGTCTCTGGCAACTAATCAAGCATCCTAGATTTAGAGTACACTATATTTTGCTGCTGTTGCTGCTGTGCCCATAACCTTTGTACAGGGCTAGTGAAAAACTTGTACAAAAAGCTAGTATCTTAAGGAAAGCAGTATCACAGCTAGTTAGGGACCACAATTCACTTTTCACCACGTACTCAGTTGACAGGAGATCAGTGACAATGAGAACAGGGAGGATTTGTACCACAGATGAAAGGAGTTTTGCCATTCTCTGATCTGAACTCTGAGACCTTCCATAAAAGCATTGTTTCTTTTTCATTCAATGTTTTTTTACTTGTTCTATTAGGACCTGGAGAACATAGGAAGAGTAATTTAGTAGTTAGTTATGTGACCCGTTTGGAATGCAAATATTACAGAAATCTACACTTTGCAAAAGTGGTTCTCCCTCCACACAGCATTGCTGCAGAGAGCTGCTCCATTCCCTTGTCTGCGAATCCGAACTTGATCATGAAAACCAGCAGATCACTTCTGTATGGAAAAAAATCCCATTAGATTCTCTCACAGACCCACTATCTCATTGTGTTTTTTACCATTGGTTTTGGAGCCATAAATGAATAGTTAAATGAGATGGTGTGCACAGTGCTTTACACAGCTGAAATTGCATCAATTTTTGTTACATTGCTGGAATTCAGAGTCTTCATTCCTTGCATTATAGTTTCTGATAAGAAAAATACTATGATACTGGTTCATACTTCAGCAGAGTCTAGTTCTCCTAATCCCTCCAGTAACTGCAGTTCAGCAGAGTTTTTACTACTGGATTTGATGGTTTTTCCTCTGGAAGCAGTCCACTATCTTTTTCCCCAGCTGTGGTGGGTGCACTAAAGTGTTTTTTCTTTTATGACAAGTTTCGGCAGTTTGTGAAAAATTCAGTCTGTGTAATGAGGATTACATTTGGACCTAGTTCTGACTGTCAAACCAGAAGGCAAGTTATGCCACCCCATTGCAAAAGGAAGGTGTTGGGTTTGGTTGTTTTTTTTTTTTTTTGTGGGATGAGAATTATTTTGCCCCGAGGTCTCAAAAACAGAGGAAACTTTATGCTCCTGTTTTCCTTATAGGTGCGTATTCTTAGGGATGTGCTAAACCAAATCAGAACGTGGCAGAAGTTTCTCAGTCTCAGATGTGTAGGGTGAAGACTACAGATGAGAGTCTGGTAAATTCTTATTGTACATCTCCTTCCTACAGTATCCCTGTGAAATCGGAAAGGACTTTTATTTCCATTTTATAGCTATGTTTTTTTAAATGCAGAGGTACTGTGTGCCTTAGTCAAATTCAGTGAGGATACCTGTGGATAGAATGGAGGTCTGGTGTCCCAGGTTTTTGCAAGTCCCTGACAACGACCACATCACCAATAAGGAGTGACAGCAGGACACTGTGCCTGACCCGTTTTAAAATACGTCAGGCTTTCCTTGAAAGTTGTCAGTTTTGAGTTGACTGGAATTATCTAAGGAAACTCAGTTTTTCTGTCCTGTAGGTCAAAGAGAATACATTTCCATGATGAAAAATTGAAATATGCCTATAAAAGCTATTTCTTGGGATGTAAGAAGATTCCAATTTACTTGTGGCTAAATCTGTCAGAGAAAGAAAGTTTACTCAATTCTGTTTGTACAGTACCCAAACATTTTATTAACCAGGGCTTAATTTCATTATTCCTTGTGGGACCACTGAAGAAAAAAAGTCCTTGCTTTGCTCTGAATGCTTGGAATATTCAGTTAAATCTGGGAAATTTCACTGGCTCTCAATCATCTTCCTGGCTTGTCAGAACATAAAGTGTGTAAAGGATAGAGTACTTGGTATTTTACCACTGTGTTCTTTCTGTCCCTTTTTTTGCCTTGGTAAACAATGGAAAAGGTGAAGCTGAAGGACTGCAAAGCAATTAAGAGCTTTATATGTAATTTTTATGGAGTTAGTAGTCAGGTTTCGCTCACAACTCAGGCTGTGCCTTGAAAATAGTGAAAAGCTTTGCTCAGAGATCTGACACTGAAACCCCGCACTAGTCCTTTTAAATGCATGGAATTCTGTATCTGTTGCATATGGAGACTATATTACGTAGCAGATGCTTGGTTAAAGCAAAATTAGGAACAGAAAGTGCAATAAAAAAAGTAGAACTTCCTAATTTCTTCCCATTGTTACCCTCCTGTCCTTCCTTTCCTAGCTGAGCATGTACAACTACTTTTTTTTCAGTGCTGTTGCAACAGAACACATTTTGCAATTCAGGGTGAATTTTCTGGTTTGGATGTTTTTGAGTACTTACCTGAACACTGGTTAATCCCTACGGTCAAAATAATCCATCTGTCTCTTTCATTTGAAGCAGAAAAACTTAGTAGTTCTCGGAACATACGGCTCCATCAGGCCCTTCCACCCAGTTGAAATGTTTGTATCCATCACATATGTTATACTCCTGCTGCACCAACCATTTCCCAACTCTTTGTTCCAGTCCACCCATAAATTATTCTAATTGTTCTTTGCAGTCTGTGAGCAAAAATTTCGGATAAACCCACATTTCAGTGTGCTGCATGAATTACAAGTCACTGGAATAGATTTTAGATGCTGGCACTCCTTTGGAGGTAATTTGTTTTTTAGGAGCCAAACTTGGCAAAAATCAGACCTGCCTGATGTTTCCAGCTGTAACTGAAGCCTTGACTTTGAGTCAACCAAGTTTAGTGGAACATTAGACAACAAATTTAGAGCACCTTAAGCACGTGTTCAGATGTAAGCGTCATTGATTCACGTAGAGAAAATAGAAGGTAGATACTCTATTTCTGATGTGACATTTCTAAACAGGTAATTTCTGTGCCACAAAGGGAAATGGTATCCAATTTTAGTTATGAACTATGAGGTTGTGTATAACCAACCAGTTGCCCTGTCTATTCAGGTCTCATACTAGAAAAAGTTTGTTGTGAACATTTGAAAAGATAAATTGATTTGATCCTTTCCGTTCTACTTTGCACCTGTAGCTACTACAGCTGTTTAATTCTCTCACACAGTTAAAAAAAGAGGAAATATCATCACTTCCCTTGTGTCTTTTTTTCCTTTTTTTTGCTGCTTTGTGTAAAGCCTTTTTGATTTAACAGCACTTGTCTGTGCACTTTCAGGTTATTTATTTAGTATTGCTCCACATTGTGTCTACAGCTAATCTTACTCTAAAGCCTGTATTTTTATTAATATGTTTATTTAATACTGTTTATTCAAGCCCAAAGTTATGTATTTTTAAGTTCTTAATTTATGTGTACCCAGTGTCCATCAATTCTAACCCTCAGTCGGGATTAGAAGGATGAAGGATTACCCATGCAAAACATCTGTCACTGTGACTGCTGGAAGAGTTGCATGACTAAGGATGGAGAAGGCCAAAGCTTGGATTAGCAGCTGAACCAAAGATTGGCCATTCTTCTCCCTGTGCTTGATTAGATACCCAGGGCTGCTGTCCACATTTTCACCACCTTTTGGTACTGGAACACGTAACAAAGTGTCTGTGTTCAGCACTACTATAGTCAATGATAACACTTCATACAGTGCCTCCAGTCATTTAAATAGGTAAAATTGCACAAAAAGTGATATTAATTTGAGTGTAAATGCTAATGGTTTAATGAAAAAGTAACTTTGAATAATTACGTTAATTTATTTCTAATATCATCTAGGTTTAGAAAAGCATTTAATCCCTAGAGAATCTTAGCTTCAGGCTCCAGGCTGCAATTTCATATAATTTGAATATAGCTGCACAGAAAACAAGTGTTATTTCAATAAGCTCAGCACTGAGTTCTGGGCAGTCCAACTTCAGAGCTGTAGAACTGGCTGTAGCTAGTACCGTTTGTGTTGTGGCTTCGTAGTTTGTGGGACAGATAACTTAAATTTTCCTTATTATAAGCCTTCATTCAAACTTCAAGTTAAGAAGCCTTAAACCTAAACTCTTGATATTTAGTACCTAAATCTAAACTAGATGAGGTGTTTTTTTCCTGATCTTTGTCACTCAGGCTTAAGACCTTGGATCATTGACTTCTCCTGCAGTGTCATCTTGTGTCAAAATGGACCCTGTGAGACTGTTAGCAGCGTTAACTCCTTCTGTGGTGGAAGGTGGTAGAAAAAAACTAGTCTTCTAGAGATTTCTACAATTTGCCTAAAAGCTTTAGGAAAGCCTGTGAGAAGCACTAATGTTGCTTTTAAATCTTATGTGTGGATCAACACAAACCCGATTTGGAAGTAGACAGGGAAATTTTCCTGATTATACTATTGATATTATTTCTTCTTTTGTTTTTTGCACCGCTAGCTGTCACTGAAGTCAAAACAATGCACATAGGCAGCACATGTCACAATTTAGCTAATTGTCAGCAGCTAGTTAATGCTGCTTTATTTCTAAAGTGACTCACTTCTAATGTTTGAGCCCCAGGTGTCTCAAAATGGACACTTGAAGTTAAAGAGATTTTCAAAAGTCTGTTTTCAATATCTGTTTGTTTAATGAGTATCATGAAACCTACCCGAAGCAGTAAATAATAGCTTATATGTCCCCTAAATAAGAATATAAATTTGACAAAAAAATAGATTCTTAGATAGAACCTTTTTCCTTCAGTAGCCTTTAGTCCCTTTCCTGTGCTAAGCCATCCTCATGCTTACACAGCTTCCTGTCTTACAGGGAAAATCTTAAACAGTATTTTGTAAGTTAGGTTTCTCTCCTTTCACTTGCCTCCTAGTTGTCACTGGCAGAGCTGTTCTTTTACACTTTTTGATTGGTGCATAATTAAGGAGGTGTATGGGACAATAGCTTCCTATTTTAAAAAGCCATAAAGATTTCATGAGAACATGGCTTCAGGGCCTTCCTCAATGGGGGGGGGGGGGGGGGGGGGGGAGGGAAGAGAAAAGGGGAGGCACATGTATTCCTAGTTCCTAGAGAATGCTGCTGTAGTACAATGAAATATTTCTAGACTGCCGTGGAAATTAAATGCTAGCATCTTTTGAAGAGGCAGCTAACAACAGGAAGAGAAAAGGACTTACATGATCAGAAAAATGAGTGTGCTTTGCAAGGAAAATGATTCAGCAAAGGAAGACTGATACTAGCCAAATGCCTTTTCCTGATGGATGAACCTTGACGTGTTCGATCCACTGCTGTCTTTGTGTGTCACATCTAGTCGGTCTGGTTTATATGGTCACAATTTTATTGTAGAAACAGACTTTTGCTTTCTTGGTCTTTTTGACTGCCTAATTATTTCTAATTTGTCTGTTACAATGGCATTTCTCTTTAATTTTCACTGTGGAAGTGTTTCCCTTTCTTTGCTGCTTTGTTCCATAAGCACTGTTCTCACATCACCCTCTGTAGCCTTTTTAATCTATCTGAGGAAGGCAAACTGATGCATCATCTAAGACTTCTCTCTGTGCTACGCATCAGACTGACTCTAAGATGAATTCAGAGGAACAGAGGGGATGTATACCTTCCAAAGGCAAAATACAAAAACTTCACGGTGCTAAAGACAAAAGGTTCCAAGTTTCAACAGTGCTGTCTTTTTAGATTCGGGGGAATGCAATTCTTAAGATCTATTCTTTAGCTGGCCCTTTGCAGTACAAAGTACTCTTTGTTTCACATGATCCCATAATGTAGAAAATTCCTTTCTTACAAAGTTTCCTACAGTACTACTCATCATCGTATGGAAATACAGATTACGTGGAAAGAGGAAATTATATTTATATACCAGATGCTAAATTAGCTGAATGCATTAATATGAGAGAGAGGGCATATTTCCAGCAACATCATTTGCTGTTGTCATATTTATTTATATTTAACCAGTGTAAAGTATGCCTGGAAAGTTGCTATGAATTGTCAGTCCATAGTGGTGGCTGACTGACTGACTTTTCAAAGGAAAGCAAAGCTCTTCCCATTCCTGCGTAAGTGACAGCACAGAGAAAAGATGTCAGACAACTACTATGTGAATCATGATCAGAAGGGAGCCAAAACCTCTGAATAAACGTGGAACCTAGACAGGAAAACATGGTGTCACCTTTTGCCCCAAGGCATGCAGCAAGAAAAAATAAATACGACAGCCTTGCACCTTCCAAGCAGTTTTTATACAGGAAAGAGAGTGGGGCTGTATGTTGTGTTGTCTTTCATGCTGTTGTTTTGTGTGTTTTCACACACTTAGATGGAACTACCACTGGTCTCTCGCTATCCAAATACAGATGCCTGAATCTAGATTCACCTGATGAAATCCATTTCTGACCCTTTGTAAGTTCTGAATTTTTGCAAAGTTAATCCAGAGATGCTGTAATCAGTGCAACCTTTCTATCCATTATCTTGCTGGTTATGGAACTAATTTTTAAGATCTCCACTTTGCAGCATAGGAAACAATTAACTTCTGCTCTTTATTCCTAATATTTATTGTAAAAACATCCTCTTGGTATGCTATCCAGCTATCGTGAGAATTAGGTTACTGTATTCATTTACACACATTCTTCTACAAATATTGTTTCCAAGATGGACTAATATCCTTTCCAAAAAGTAGATAAGATTATTCCTATTTAACTATGTATAACTGTAGGAAGCTGCAAAACTTTTTAGAAACTTTTTTTAAGCTTTTTATGTTTTAAGCTAAAGTATATAGAAGTCTAATGTGTTTGATAAATGTACAGATTATCTGTATTTTAAGAAACCTTTCTTGTGCTTCAAAAATTGTAGTTTCTTCTGTGTACTTCTGTTCAGCAAGCTTCTTATTGGTGGTCATTCCAGTTAAAACAGTTTGCAGTATGATTTTTACCATTGTTCTTAAACGATTCTGACCCTTGTAATAATGATAGGTAAGCAGCTAAATTTTATTTGGTACTTTGTCCATGTAGATGAATAGATGGATACATTCACATACATGCTCATATAGAATAGACATCCCACTATTTATCTTTGCTTTGCTGCAGCAGATTCTGCATTGTAAAGTCATTGTAAAAGCTTTAGTAGTCTTGTAGTGCAGGACCTCACCTGTAGGATCATCTTTAGCCTCTAGAAACCCAAACGCAATTACTATTTTGACTTGTTGAGCTCTAAAGCTCTCTAGAAGTCTGGAAATATTCTGTGCCTGAATAAAGAATCTGTGGAGAGTTGGAATATAACTTAGAATAAGGCAGGTGTGCTCTAGCCTGCCTTCTAAAAAAATTAACATTTTTCTAGCCAAGGAAACTTTGTATGCTGAGAGAGAGTTGAATTGGACTTCTCTATTCTATTTTATTTCTTAGCATGGATAAAAAAGCTTGCCTGTGTGAAATGTTAATACTGGTGCTGCAGTTTGGGTACTGAGACATTACATGAGATAATACTGCTGTGGTTTGTTTTTTGACTGGGAGGAGATGGGAAGGCTGCAGTTTGCTATTGGTGTGCTAAGTAACACAAGTACTCTTGAGACTTGCTTTTTCTCATTTGCCTTCTTAAGTTTGCACAGAATATTTTAGTTGTCTGCCTGGAAAAATAAGGAAGACTAAAGGACATTCCTGGGGTGCTGAGCCCACCCAGCACAGGCATGCAGAGAGGCCCTGCTGTAAAATCGCTGTGTTTTATAGGACGTGCAGACACTTTGTGTCACCTTTTCCCCTCCTCTTTTGATTCCACCTTTTGTTCTCTGTTGCATTCCTCCATGTGCACAGATACACATATGGCAATTTCTGGTTTTCTGTGAAGCATAACAGTGTGGTCATGGGTTCTTGTTGAATAGATCACTATTTAATTTTTCCTAATTTGTGTAGTGTTAAATCTGTGCAAAACTACAGTAGAATTTGGTCATCTTTAAAGTGTATATGTTCCTTGAGCTATTGAGGTATGCATACAAAAATGCGTACGTGTGGTTCAAGAGTTCACATTTTAGAAGATGCCCCAGTAGCACTGTCTGCAGTTAGTCAAGTGATGCTTTCTGTTAATAACTGGGGTTTGTTGCTTAATATTTTTGCCAAGATGTTAACTGCACAGACTGAAAATTTCCATAGTAGGTGCTAAATACGGTACTGACAGGTACAGTGGAAGCTCAAGAATAATGGTCTGTGGAGCAAGGTTTAAACAGGGAGCAATAAATAAGATTTAGGTCATGCATTGAGCAGTGATGAGAAAACAAAATATCAAATAGCTGTTCATTAAGTGCTGCCTCTTGCACTGTGGCAATATGGCAGGGGTCTTGTAGGGAAAATGAAATCGCATAACTATAAGTGTTATCTTTATGTGTTATGTTTATGTATAGACACAATGGACAGGTATTCAAGTTACACAGTAATCTTAATGGCACTTCCTAACTTTTAAGCATTTAGTGTTGCAACCTTAGTAGCGAACTGTGTATGTTATATTTATGTGTGTGCTATTTCATTCTTTGATCAATTGTAATGAAATTTACTGTGTCATCAAGTCCTGAAAATAAATTTCAGTTAATACCAGTGTTTCTGAATACCTTTGGAATTAGAGAGAAATAGCCAACTTGCTTGGTTTCCAAAGTAAGCCTTTTATGTGACAGTTCTAACAAGAAATGTATGCAAAGCCATTAGAATGAATGGCGTGATTGCAAACTGATTATTGCATGACAGAGAACAGAATTGCCATTTAGCATAATATTGCTTTCCTTTATGTTTTGAAAACCTAAGTTCTAGGCAGTACAGTAGAACTTAACTTTAAGCCTAATTGTTGGAATTTAGTGTTGTGCTGAAATGTCAATTTTCATTTCATAGCAAAACTGAAACTTTACAAACACTGAGATTTCTCGCCAACTTCAGTGAAGAAACTGCTGAAACCTGCGCAAACATGCTAAAATGTGGAAATCTCTATTTAGCTCAACATACAGATCGTGCTCAGACACAAAGCATGCATTATTACTTGGACTGATCCATTGCAGCAAGAAAGATCAATGTTTGGGATGTCTATTTGTAAAACAGTTAAGGCCAGCTACTTCACTGAGAGGCGATTGAAATGATCCAAGCTTCCCTGAAGTAATCATTCCTCAAATGGATCCGGATAGCAGAGGACATTCAGGGCAAGCTACAGTATTTTCAGGCAGGTTGAAAATTATTGTGATCACTGTTGTCAAGAGCTGCTGCATCAACCATTGAAAAATAATACACAGCTAATAAAACAGCTCCATAGGAAAGGTGGGGTTCATGTGGAGAACTTGTACTGCTAGTCATTTATATCGCTTCTGTGTCATAATACTGGTATTTAATACAGTTAACAGAAGTGGCCTTTAAATGCAAAGGAAACTACTTTGTGGCAGTTGTAGCAAAGAATGCATGGTGACAAATTCCCAGAGCAGTTCTCTGCATTGCCACTGTAGTGCTGTCAACATATGGTACTGGCCTACTGCCAGCTCTCATAATTTTATTATTCTCTTAGGTGACTTCTATTGCTTGCAATGGGAAGGTGGGTTCTTTAAAACCCCAGGTCCCAGAGATGACGTTTGAAAATAAAAGCCTGTGTCTTAGTGGTACAGATATGGAGCAAAGTATAAACAAAACATGCACCCTAAAAGCTGGAAAGTCTGAGACCGTGTAACAGAAATGTGAATACAATCCATGGCAAAAGCAAGGGATGAGGCTTTTTGTTTCCCCAAGTGTTTCCTGTTTCTGTGGCACAAGTCCAGCCCTCCATTAACTCTCGTTAGCACCTACAGCAGCTCATTTTCTGTTGCCTTGCTCCACTCTGGCTCCAGGGGCTAACTGAGCTAGCCGAATTTTTTCTCTTCCTTCCTCCAGCGTAGTACCAGGCTCTTCCTTTGGGAACCATGTACCACTTTCTGGTAGCAGGAGCTTGCATTCATGCCTCTGTCTCTGCTTTCTTGTACATGCTTTCTTCTTTCCCCTTTTAACTTTCACATGTCCGGGTCCTGCTTTCTGAGTGTGCAGCATCCTCTGCTTAGCCAAATCCTGCAATCTCAGAACCACACAGTTGGCGCAGGCAGACTTCCTTGTACCAGCACATGCAAATCACTGCATGCACAGTCCAGTCCTCATTTCTGTCTCTGTCCTGATTCATAGTTTGGACGAGAAAAAGTAGCACTAGTGGCTAGAATGGGTCCTGCACTTCATAGCGACAGAAGAGCTGTGGGGAGCGACAGAAGAGCTGTGGGGTAGAGCTGTTAATTCTCTTCTGTATTCTACCTCTGCTATTTTATAAGACTGACTGACATTAGAGATACAAGAGCTGGGGTAGAGAATATTTAAAATATGATTGAAGAACTGGATGAAATGTGGAAGAGGCAGATGAAATGTGGAAGAGGCAGAAGGGCAGGATGGCATTGTGGAAGGCAGAGGATCTCCTGTGCTCAGGAGCTGTGAAATATTTATGCGTATATGAGGTGGCACAAACTGGAGAAAGTCTTTGTAATTCAAAAACCAAACCAACCAATGAACAACCCAAAGAGTTTTTGAAACAATAGTGAACTATATGTAGTCTGTTGATCAGAAGGGAGTATGACTATAATACTTTTTGGCAGGCAGGAGAGAAGAGATTAATATTTGAAGGTGGGAGTGTAAATGGATAAAAATTATGGGGAGGCAAGATCGTATGTGCCTATTATTGGAAAAAACAGGGCTAGAGACACACAGGGAAAGTAGGAAATAGTCCAAAAACTCATAGTTGACATTGCCAAATCTTTTCAATATATAATTGGAAGCTTTTTCAGAGGAGTGGGAGAGAAATGGAATGGGAAAAGGACGAGAAATCATCCCACCTCTTATTCTGATTTTAATTATCCAATAGAGGAGCAAGTCATCTCTGTGCAGTTGGGACTCTTTCTTCACTCCATAAAGTGGCTTAACCCTAACCTATCTGATGTGCTCGGTAATTATAAATTTTACAGGTAGAAATGTGGCTGGAAATTATCAGCACATTTAGACATGGAAGGATGTAGATATTTTAAGAAGTCAATTTTTTTATTCCATTATCTTTATTCTGAGCCTGAAGACTCCATGTGGCTTACAGTGGGAATGAAAATCATAGTTAAGGTTTTGTTGAAGCACTGTATATCCAATTTAAAACAAGATCAATATGAAAATGGGGCCATCATCATCTTGTTTGCAACAAGTGGGAATCAACCTTATAACGTAAGACTATTCAATCTTTCATTTATGGAAACATGAGTTAAAAATGCAGCTTAGTATAAGGCAGAAAAATAAAACCAACAGGAGTGTTATAATGAACACAATAGTTTAAAAAATACAGAAGACTTCAAATATGTGCTATGCAAATGTCCTTCCTTCATAGAGAAAGCTCTGGGCTCTTAAGGGTTTCAGCAATGTTCAGAGATTGAGCTTATTTACTAACATATTGATAAGATTCTAATGTTATGATGTTAGAATGACTATTCTGCAATAAGGAATGAATGTGCCGAGAGAGTGAACATGCTGATGTTCAGCTAACTACTCGTAGCAGCACAATACTGAATTTGAAGGCCTGTTATTTTAGTCATGATGACAATTCTTTTTTCCAGTGCTCTTAAGGTTTTGCTTTTAAAGAATTATAGCCTCTGCTCCTTTGAGTGTTTCTATATGAAGTTCTCCACTAACAGTTGCTTTTAGCTTGATTTCAGATGAACAAAGCAGTCAGCTCTTGCTAACTCCACACCCAAGAGACCCCTCTTTCTCTACATTTCTTAATTACATGGGTTATTAAATAGGGGGCAGAAATGCAGCAAATTGAAGGAAAGGGCTGTACACAATGCAATGAAAATCCTGCTACAGACTGACCCACATCACATACCCAGGCTTCTGAAGGTAAGAAGGAACAAACATAGACTAATGAAGGGCTTGGTACCTACTTATTAAAATCACTGCCACAATTCTTAGCAAACTCCCTGGCATAGGAATTACAAGACAGCTAAATGCCTAGACACAGCAGACTTGATATATTGAGACTTGTAGTTCGCACAGGGTATACAGATCCTGAAGAAAATGTCCCTAATATCTACATGTACCCCAAAATCTCAACCTTATCCCCAAAGCACAATCCTGCCCCTTACTTTGTATTTCAAAAATCACTTTCATATTGTCTCAGCACTGGAAAAATCCACAAAAGGAACAATCAGTACCCCTATTTATATATTCTGTCTTAATGCTTGGTTAAGTTTTTTCTGTTAGGTTTTATTCTTTGTGTTTTGGGAGGTCTGGGAATTGATGAGTGCTTAGTGTGTTTTATTGTGGAATTTCCTGCCATCTCCCCACACTTGGAAAAGTGCAAAATTCAATAGCAGCACAGTTTTTGCTGAAAGAGGTTTCATTCTGCCTGTCCCTAAACACATGTTCACTCAGCACACGAGCAGGTGGCATCAGTATTGTCGCACAGTATCTCCTTCTGGATTGTGCAGCAGATATTCAGAGTCTTGATGTTTATTAAAGGTGTTTGCAGTAAGGGAAGGAGGAAGCTGTTTTGCTCTTGATTAGGAAAAGAAACAGTAGACATTAATGAACTGCAGCATGGAAGAACTAGATTAGATGTTAGGAAAGACACCCAAATGCCAAAGAGGGTGAAGCACTGGAATACATTGCCTTGGGGAACCTCTATCACTAACAGTTTTCAGAAAGAATTAGGCAGATGTCTGCCAGGAATTATGTAGGTATTGCTGATCCTGCCTTGGGCAGGAGGGTTGACTAGCTGACCAGTAGAGCTCCCCTCCAGCCATATTGGTTGATTTTGTGCTGCAGAGAAGAAGCTCAGTTTCACCAAGTACAGGATCTCTGGTGTTCGGGCTTGCAGGACTAAAAGGACAAGCAAAGCTTTAGTTTTAAAAAGTCTCATGAGGGTAATCAGGAAATTTCTGTTCTACAGAGTTTTCTTTCTTTATTTGATTATCCTATTTTGTTTTAAATGCATGTATAAATCTAATATGGCTTAGCAAGTAAGGCTATAAGATGAAACTATCCAGTAGGTCTGTTGTTTAGCTGCTGTGTTTGAATCAAAATGAATGCCTTATTCATAAACTCTAGTACTTGCTTCTTGTCTTGATCACTGATTCTCTCTGCTCTTTCCCCAGACCCATGAAATTAATGACTATCTTACAGTTCTCTTCTCAGTAAGCAGTTCACAGTTATCTAAACTGTTGTTTCCCTGTACTCCTCTCCCTTGAACGTTTTCACTGTCCTGACCCTGTGTGGGTTTTGTGTCATTCAGGAGGCCATATGCAGCCCCTGTAAGGTCAGCTTAGTGTTTTTCTTGCCTGCAGTTCTGTGTTGTATAGCTTAATAGATGTGATAACAATCTGTAAAAATTTCAAGACTGTAAACACTGAGAAGAAGCAGGAATGGGTCCAAGGATGTGTGGAAAGAAGCTGACCAAAGATGAGTGTATGTTGAATACTATAAGTATCTTCACAGCTGGATCTATGAAAAGGAAATACACTTTCAAAATATTTTCAGGCCAGTTTAAATAAATGATGAAAACTGTTCTGCAGCGTCAGCTGTTGATGATGCTGTGGCTCTCTTACCACACTATCAGAGCACACATGCTCATTCTTTCCTCCAGAAAGCTTGTTAAAGGGCATGAAAAACCTCTACTGCAGCTGCTACATATCATAAGAAAAAATTCCTTGGAGTTTTATTGCTGGTTTGAAAATTCAAAGGCTACTTGTGATCTTCAATATAGCTGAATGTCTCTATAAAAAAATCAGCACTCCTGCTCCCCCTGTTTGAGATTTCTGTGGGTCTCAGGTAACAAATTTTGTTCCCTTCCTTGCAGGATCTATTATTATTTCCACTTCCCAGTATTCCAAACCCAGAAGGTTTTAATGAATTCCATGTACTTTTCTGCTCCTTGCAAACACTGTTTGCTAATGCAATGTGAAAATGCTAATGGCAGTAATAAATTTGGTACATTTACTATCTTCTGGAACAATACCTCACTGGGCTAGGTGATAAGAATGTAACTATGCATCTTTATAGGTTTGTCTTGCCTGTTGAGCTCTGAGAAGCTGGGCAGATATGGAGCATGACAATGCATGCAAGGGACAGTCTCCACCGTAATTGCAGGACTAAAGTCTTTGAGGCCATATGAATCTGTGATTCAGTGAAAAATGTCTTCACCCTGCCTTCCTTCCAGCTGAAACTTCCACAGCTGCAATTCTCTTGGGATAAGGCTCCCTTCAGCTGCTTTCAGGTGTGGTCTCAGAGAACAGAGCAGTGGTCTTCTCTCTGTATTATTTCCTATGAGACTGTGAGCAGAAAAACTGGTCTTCACTGTGAGTGATGCTGTGGACAGTGTTTGTCCTCCTACCCTTCTGCATGTATTTACTGCAGATGGGGCCCATGGGGAATGGTGTTTGCTTTGTGTGCATTCCCAGTGGCTTTTCTACCAGATACTCTGCCCCTGTCCAGAACCTGAGGGCAACTGTATCCGTAATATTACAGCAGAGAATATGGTAAGACTTTCAGGCTTTCCCACCTCACTCTAAAACACCGCTATTGGTTTTCTGTCACTTGACTTCAGGCCTGATTAATACTATGTAAAACTGAAGATTTCACAGCTATTCTTCAAAAGGATTTAAAGTCCCCTGATTTCCCATAGTGAAGTAAGCAATTGCATTATTTCAGTGTGAAGGAGAGAAAATTGAGATCAATATCCCATCGTAAATACAACACTGCAATTCGTAATAACAACGGTGATTTAATTTTTTTGAAAGCCAGGGGACCAAATATGTGACAGTTTACTGTGTTCTTTGATAGCCACATATTTATGTGCTAAACTGCTCCGGTTAGTTGACTTGATGTCACAGGGCTCAAGGAATATGCCTTCTGGATCTGTTCTAAAGAAAATAACAAGTAACTTTCTTTTATGATATTTGGGTAGAACATTGTCTGTCCCAAGCACTTGTGCGTCCTCCAGTCTCTGTGGTCATTAGGGCTTCGATTCACCCCCAGGCTAAAAAAAGTGAAAGGGATTGTGCATTCAACCAGGCTGGAAATCATTCATCTGAGGTCTGAATGGCTTATAGGTGAACAATTAAATGGCTGCCACCAGATTCAGAAAAGGCAAAGATGAATGATGTGTTTGAAAGACAAAGTTTTCTTGCAGGGAACTGCAAGTTTCTCCTGTTGTGATGCTCTGCCATGATGTTTCACCTCAGAGGCGGCAGCAGCCTGCAGGTAGCAGAACAGCAAAAGTTGCAATTGGTTATTCTTTCAGAAGTGATAAAGTTAGGGTGCTTTTGATTAAATCACGTGAGAAGAACTGAAACACAGTAGAAGTGCTCATGCAGCTGAAGAACAAGGCTTTTATGTGTGAAGACGTTACTCCAAAGACAGAATCTTAAAGTCTGCACAATAAATCCTAGGAGGTAGGGATGACTATTAATATTAACATGAAGCGGCAAACTGTCCTAGGGACTTGTGGAAAGTGTGAGTTGAAGAGTAACTATGCATTCAAAGTAAGAATAGAAACAGAACAGGGTATGTTAACTGTCTTGTCAAATTAAATATATAGATTACCATGCATTAAGACATGGTAACTGCCTGGTTTGCTGTTATTCCTATTGACCTTGATAACAGTTATATAAACATGGATGCAGGTTCTGTGCAGGTAGTCAGTGTAGAGGTAGGTCTCTCTCTGGGTTATAAATTCATATTCCTGTCATCCACATCCAGAAGAACTTTGGTTTCCAGGATTCCTTATGTTGCTGAGATATCACTGAAAACTTTTTCTTGGAGATGAATCAGCTTGTTTTCTGTTTTCAGAGCCAAATGGGGAGGATAATAAACTCTCTTGGGGGTGGAAGGACTGAGCTGGTGAAGTGTTGGGTAGGAGTTGGAATTAATGTCAGATCCAGAGATGTTTGCCTATTATAGTTTGTGATAACTCTAAAAGTCCAACTGTTGGACTAGATTTACTTGAAGAGAGTCTACGCTAAGGGAGTGAAAAAAAGGTTAGATTCCTCTCACAGAGAGAGACCAGGGAACTGCAGAATTTATGGATCTGCCCTGTGGCTGAGATTAGATAGCCAGCAACAGTAGCCTGGGGAGAAATGTACTATAATTTGCATGCAGCTAGGTAATTACAAGTCCCTCCATTAAATCTTCGCCTCTGCATATGGATCTATGGCTTAGTTGGGACAAGTCCAATTACCTTTCTGCACTCTACATGGAAATCTACTTGAAGTTCACTTGATGCAAAGTAAGACTGCCAATATGTTTGGTAGCATTAGTTTGATGTGAATATACTGTATCAGCTGGAGAACTGTGATGTGTTTCCATTTGCTTCCATGTATAATTCAGGGTGTTCATAAAGAGCATGACCGGATATCTGAAGGATACTTTGTGGCCATCATGGGAGTTCAATTGATTAGTTATCAGGGAACAGTTGCAGCAAGTTTCACTCCAGCTAGTGAAATAATTTCACTCTTCCAGCCAATCTGTTTCTGTAGAGAGCGGGAGGAATAGATGCAGGTAATGGGACCCTGGGTTTTTTATTGGAATCTTAGCCCTTTAATACAGCTTTGAATACTAATAGCAAGGTGTCGTCAGCTCTGCACATGAGCTGTACTCTTCCTTCAGCAGGTGTGCTTGAAAGTTATGCTTCTTCCTTTCTGACCTGCTTATCCTTCCAGTTGAGAAAGCTTTTAAACTAAACCATTTCTGCTTATTCTTTCAGAAGATCTTTGTTAAGACAAGGTAAAACAAGACAAGATTAATTTTCTGTCTAACAAGTCTTTTAAAGTTCAGTTTTGCCAATACCATTTTTTTCAGTGGGTCTGGGCTGTGTCCTTGCAACCCATGCTCCACTGAGAAGGGACTGATTAATTTTTCATGTCCCTCCAGTTAAGTGATCCTTGGAAGGGAAAAACAGGCTGATGTCACGCTGCTGTCCAGTGAGGACTGTAATGAAATGACTGACCACATTTAAATCACTCATTTCAGCTTATTTTTTTACTCTGATATCTGAAAGATTAAGACTTTGCATTAAACTGCAAGATCTTGCTTTCTCTCCATTTCTTCTTCAGTATCTCCTTGCTGATAAATAATAGATACAGAAGAATGAATAAAGCACTAAACTTGTGCCCCTGGGACTGAAGTTTCCATCTAATTGGTGGTCCAGTCCAGTGTGAAATCTATTTGGTGGTTTAGGCTTGGTCCTTCTGGAACAGTATTCTTCCTGTGAAGATATTAAATGTAAAAAAAATGCAGCACAGCAAAGCAATCACAGTGTCTGTTTGAGAAAGGCCAAAGATTAAGTTAACATAGAAGCAGATGTACCTCCCACTCATACAGAAGAGTGTCTACAGGTCAGCCTTTACTGGAATGCTACAAGGCAGTCAGTATTGTGCCTACTCACACTCTCTGTGTAGCTTATGTTCAATAGACAACTTCTAGTTTTCAGTGCTTGGGCTTTCAAGGTAAATGATTTTTATACATTGCATTTATTCTTATGTATCTATTTGTAAGTATAATTATGTATGCATAAATAAGTGGGTATATGTATGTATATATGCGTGTGTATATACAGATACATTTTAAAAAATTAAAAATACTCCCCCCACTATTGGCTCACATAGGGGAAAACACCACCTGGCTATGACTGGAAAGCAAACGTCTAATGTCATTCTAACATCACTTTAAGAACTTTATTTTAATAAAAAGAAATCTACAGCTAATACTAATGTGCTGTTTGCAAATATTCACAGTTCCCACACCTAAAACACACTGGTTTTGATATTTTAACTTAATATATCTTTTTTATCTTGAAAATTGAATAGAATTAGAAATAAGTAACTTGGAATTGGACATTTCAGCTCATATTCTGTGCCTTTTGGATTCCTATGAAAAGCACAGTCTGTACAATCATTTATCTTCCTTCAAATGAGTAATGATAATTTTATGTGAATTATCTTCACATGCCAGAATGACCTCTGAGTCCTAGCTAAGGTTTGTTGGCAGTAAAATGCTGAAAGAGGGAACATTTAAACACCTGTTTATGAATGCAGAGACAGCTCAGTGGTTTCTATTGTATTCAAAAGTGACAGTGTCATAACTTTCTGAACGTAGTAATTGGTGCCGTGGTCTGAAATCAGGTGTGAATTTTGTAGTTTAGGCTTGGTCAATGGGGTACTAGTACCAAGATGTTCATGGCAGTGCTGGTGTCTAAATATATTCCCTCGTGTTTAAAAATTATTTTAGCTTTGCTTCTTATCTGTATGATCCCAAGAGTGGTTGGTGTTATACAGCAATAAGAATATTATTTTTGCATTTAAACTATTTGGTGTGTTATGAGTAGAATAGCCCCTTCCCCAAGAATTCCACCATCCAAGGCTTGGAGTAGGTACTGTAATTCCTGAGATCCATCCAGTCTGCATAATGCTTGTTGAGACACCTGAAGATGTTTGCATGAAGCCGGTTAAAGTTAGTGGTGGGTGAGATGCAGATTTTTGCAAACATGCTTTTATTTGTAGATAGCAGACTATGTAAGACATTACAAGATATACCAGAGATATAAATTAATGGTAACACCTCAGTCTTTTCTGTGTCTTTAAAAAGACTAATAGCAAAAAAGAGAGTCTTCTAATGTTCCTTATAAAACTTTGTTACATGGCAGAATAAAAAAAATAAAATCAAAGTATGCTGAGGTCAACCGGAACTTTTTGTTGGCCTCAGTACATATTGAAACAGCTGCTTAAATGAAATCTCACCTTGAACCCACAGTGTTTATACTTTCTTCTTGCAGGGAGAAGGAAGTAGATGGGAAAGGCAGGATAGGTGCAAAAGCTATACATTGCTGTTCGCCGGGAAGTAAAGCCTGGTGAAGAGCTTTTAGAAGAAAGAAAACAGCAATAGTTTCTGGTGAAAGAACTTCAAAATAAGCAGTAGCAACAGTGGGGCTTTCCAACTTCCAGTAATATCAGTATGTCTGTCTTGACAGAATAGTCTTGCAACAGGCAGTGCTGGCAGATAGCGAGAGGTCAGGTCCGTATCTCTTAACGGGGTTTGATGAAGCAGGGGATGTCAAACCAGTGGCTCTGCTTAAGCAGAGCTTCTGAGGGGTTTCAAAAGCAATCGTCTTAAAAAGCAGGTGGTGTGATTTAGAAACCCTGTTTATCTTCATCCTTGAGAAATCCCTTCAATAACAGACTGAAGTGTTAACAAATAGCAACTAAAATTTCTGACCAAAATATTGGATGTGCTAAATAAAAAACTGTCTTATTGTATAGATTGTGTGATATGTTCAGGACACAAATTTCAGCAAGTTCATCACCATCTCCTTTCTTGAAGGGAATAAATAATATTGACTTCTGGAAATGTGTGGCTCAATAGTTTATCTTGGCTTTAGACCTTGCTAAACCTCATGACTATGTCTGAGGGGATTGTTTCAGATATATCCATGTCAATAACATTTTATATGAGCTAAAATAACCAATTTAAGAGTGCAGGACTCAGTCATCTTGTTGACAAGCTGCCTTCACGCTAGATATATTTTCTACTATTGATGGTATTTTCAGCAGATCCCAGAACAATGCCAGGTGAGTTCTAAAATTAATATCGTTTTTCATGGTTCATTAGTTTGACTAGGTCTGGATAATAAATAGAGTTATAAAAAAACAAACAAGCAAACAAAAACCTGCATTTCATCTCAGGTCCAATCCCAAATTTGAAGGTGGGGTGTTTTTTAGAAAATTTGAACTTTGATTGAGGAATCTTTACAGAAATTCTAAAAATGGCATGGTCATGTTTCTTTTCACTTTGATATGCCTACCGAGTCCAAATCAGAGTGATAATTAAAATGCAATGAAATAATCTATCTGTGAAGTGTTTCCAACCAGAAACTGAGATCTCTTAGAAGATTTACAGCTCAGCTTTGCAGATGCAGAGGATCTAGCTATTTCTGATAAGCCCAGATAAGACCCTGGACTTCTGAATGCTTATCAGACCTGAAGTCAAACTCTGAGCCTGGTGAAGTTCACTTGTCTCTAGCTTTAACATTGTCTTATCAGCTGTTGTTGTATAACTTTCCTTCCTCCTTTCCCCTGTGAACCCCCTCAGAATCTTACCTGGCATTTTAAACCTAAATCCCACTGAATATTATTGACTTCAATAGTTATTAGATCAATATTTTTTTTAATTGCAATGTACAGGCTCTGGTAGAGATCAACAAGTGAATTAAGCAGCAAGGGTGTTTAAAAATCTTTAGAATTTTGGATCACGTAACTTCAACTCACAAAAATATTTAGTTGCCAAGTAAGTAGTTTAGTGGGAATTAATGTAGGTTTACATATACACTTGTTGTTTTATAAATGCTAGTTTCTATTACTGTATTAAATACAATCCCATGTTCTTTTAGTTTCCCCAAGACCTCAAAATATTAGGAACATTACTGAGTCTTTTATAAACTCAATTTCATAGCGAGGTAAACCTGCCTCAATAGTTCTAATTATTTCCCAAATGTAATATCTGTAATGTTCTTATTGTAATTAGGGACAATTCATTATAATGGTAGAATTATTATTTTTTTAAGAGCAATTTATGCTTGGCTAGTCTGTATTCAACAATGCTCATCACTTCAAATTTAGAAATGTTTAAAGGTAATTATACATGTCTTGAGCTTAGTGAAAAACCATAGAATTACAAGTTTGCTTAAGGGCTGTACAACATTTGTGTTTTCTTTTTAAACCTTTTACGCTTCAAGGTTTGTAATTGTCCAGGACACTCATGTGATTTGCCTAACTGACTCTGTTACCAGAGTGATTCTTGGTGATATGTAAGCGTAGCTCGGTAAAAGACATTCAGAGGTTTGTAAACGGAGCCTAATCCAAACTCCTGCAGTTCAGGGGAGCACCCCTTATATTAGTGATTTTTAGAACATCTGGTTCCATACTAGAATTGGCATTTCATTATCGATATTTTATTCCATAATTACTTCATATTTAACCTTCTTTATACCACTTGGGGAGGGGCTGAAAAATGATAGTTTTGTGTGGGACAAAACTTCCAAATTTCTACCAACTTGATGTTAAGTTGCTGTATTTTCAGATATGAAATAATTTGATTTAATTCTTCTGTCATTTAAAGTGCCATTTCACTTCAGTCCAATGTCATTTCCATTCTGTTTTGAATCCCTGGGTACTTATAATGTTTGGCTCAACACTGGGAAGGAAACTCATATCAGAAAATGTGAACCTACATTATTTCTAACCAGCAAGGTGCATGTGTAATCTTTTGCTTTCTTAATTCAACCTAAATAGGAGCATGGATTTTATGTAAGCAAACATAAAAAGCTGACCTTTTAAGATGCAACATCAGATGCTGAAGAAAATATAAAAGGAATGAGCTTATATAACATTGCAAATTCGAGATTTAGTGTGAAGAAATGTGCCTTGTCTAACCAGTATTAGAAGGATAAGGTCATGCCTACTGCCAAGTGCTTCTGTGCCCTACCATGGTGACAGTAATGTAGCACAATTATATGTGCCAGATATTCTGTCTCTCTAAGAGAATAGAAGTTAGTAATTGTGTTCTTTGGTTTGTGGAGAAATTGTACAGACACTGATAACTAAGGGCAATTCTGATAAATACTGTAAGACAAAGATTTGTGTTCCGAGAAGTGGCAAAGGGAAATTTCTGGTTCAATTTTCATCTTTTATTTGAAAGTAGAGGTGAATCTACTATGTACACAGACAGCTTCCAGAGCCGTACTTTCCCTCAAGCTGTGCATTTAAAGGTCCTTAGGAGATTATATAAAAGATGTTGACAGTTTATGAAACACAGGAATGCTGCAGATTCATCTGCCACGTAGATGAATCTTTATTTCTAGCAATTATAAAGTCATTATAGTCAGGCAAGCTTAAAAAGCTGTAGACTTCTCACTTATTGTGCCTGTTCAGCTGAAATTATTAATTGAAAAGTTAAGTTTCTGAAACTCCCATCTTGGAAGACTTTAAGCAGCCATTCAGACTCCTTGGTGAATGGTGCTGCTTTAAATACAGGATGGAAATATGTAAAAACTATAGTGTTACTGATTTTTTATTGTGGATATTAATCCTTTCTTTTAGCAGTAAATAACAAATGTGGGGCAGTGGGAATAGGATGTGCTTCCCAGTGGAATATTAAGTAATTAAATTTTGAACTGTAACTGTTGGATGTGTATGTTTTCATCATGGCTTTTCCTGCAAAAATCATGTCCGCATTTTAACTAGTAAAGGGTGAACTGGTTTTGTGTAGTTACTCAACTTCATGGCTTTGGGAGGCTGACTCATTTATCTTCAGTTTCCACTATGACAGAAATTGGCAAAGAGCAGGATGGAGATCAGAAAGGGAAGACTCTTTCCTTGTGTATGGGTGTGAAAACAGAAGAGAAGTAAAAAACAAATATAGGGCAGTAGGATTTTTTGGAGAACTGCAGCCTCGGGTTAGATCCTGATTCATATTTAGGCTGAAAAAAGTGTTTGTCTTCATTTTCAAAACTGTTCAGCACTTTCTATATTCACTATGAGTGATCTGAGCTAGGCACTTGAATATGGACAAGAGACCAATTATAGCTCTTTTATTTTAGGCTGGGCCTAAGTGTACTATATAGCATCATAGCATATTCAGTGAATCTCTAGCTCGTGCAAGATATTTTTCTATCCCTTAAGACATTTATAAAGCCAATATAAAAACCTCAGCCTGGTAAAATGGTTTGAATGACCCAGAGGCAGAGCTTGCTAAGACAGTCGAGTCTTGTGAGCCTAAAATAGCCTTTGAAAGGTATGCACATTATCCCGTTGCATGTCGCTTAGTGCTGCTCCTCGGGTAAAGCAGTCATTTGGATGACAAATGGCCTGGTTAGGCAAAGTGTTGAGCATTTTGGACTCTTGAATTTTCAGTGGGATTGAGGGTGTCTGTCATTTTCTGGACTGCATAGAAGCTGCAAAGGTCTGCTGTAACTGAGGACAGGGCTTTCTACTTTTAATGGAGTCGGTGTGTTCGGTAGATGTCTAATGTGATCTAAAATAGTTTGGGTGTAAGGCAGAGACTGGCGAGTTTTTAAGAACCACAGCTGGAGAGACTTTCTTTATTATAATTGACAGATTAAGGATGTCTTTACCTTTTTGATAGTGCTGTAACTAACGCTTTCAGTTGGTGACATGATCCCTGATAACAATGACAGACAATTGGATCTGTCTGCCCATTTTAATGAGGTCTTATAGCAGAGGCCTTCTCCAAAGCAGTCTTTGTGTCACTAATCCTCCTAGTACCTATGAAATTAAAGTGGGGTCTTTCTGAAAATGTTCAAATGGTTTCATTTTTTGTTTCATTCTGTTTTCTAGTCTGAAAATTGGGGTTTAGGGATTGTTTTCTGCTGAAAACTTGGATTTGGGTCTTCCAGAGCCAGTTTTAGTTTGTTCCACGTTGTCTTGTTTCCATGGCCTGAGATTTTCCTCTTCAGCAGCTGAGCAAGACAGAAGCCTATGACACATCTGGCTAAAGAAATCTGAAATTGTTGATCACTTGAGGAGAGCAAACAATCAGGTATATTAATGAGCTTTCAGGAACTACTCTGTAAGTGTTCTGGAATCAAATCTTTTCTTCATAATCCTGTATCCCAAGAAATCTACATCTTCCAGTGGAAAAAATAACAGCCTTCAACTGGTTATATTTAAATACAGATCTGTGGTTCCATTGTAAATAATTATATTTTTTTATGAATACAGCATGACATGCCTTCAACTGGTTATATTTAAATACAGATCTGTGGTTCCATTGTAAATAATTATATTTTTTTATGAATACAGCATGACATGGAAGTTTACTTTTGGTAAATAAAAATTTTGATAAAAAAGAACAGAATAGACATGTGAGAGAGAAAGGGATGCAATCTGCAAGTCATCTGTTTAATGATTAAGTTAAAGCCAGGTTACCCAGAGGGTGGCCACAGGGAAAGTAAAAATGTGGGGGTTTGACAAAGCCCTGAACAATACCAATGCAACAGTCATCTGCATCTTAAAAATGCTAATTTTTATGAAGTTTGGTCAATTTATGCTTTCAGAAACATGCCAACATTTTACACCCATTTCTGTGACTTCTTCTCTGAAGGCAATAAAACCATGTGAATTTATTTAGAAAAACAGAATGCTTTGCAGAAGAAATTTCCACATTCCTGTCCAGATGACTTTTAATCCCTAAGTCAAGAATTGTTTAACACAATGCCATGCCTGCCTGCAATACAAATTAGGAAAGACTCTTAAGCTTTTTGTACAGATGAAGCATAATAATACTGACTGTGATAGTAGAACACATAATTTGTTTTGCACGTTATGCAGCATGTTAATGTTTACTGTAGCTGGTATTGACTAATGCAGTTTGAATAAATGTACAATTTTCTGGATCAGATTCAGTGATTGTGCAACCCATACCCTGGAGAAATAGTTCATGCTAATTGTGCTGGTAAAAGACAGGGAATCTTCATGGACTGTGTTTTCTTTTTGCCCCACCCCTGGCCCAAACACACTGCCAAGAATGATGATTTCTGGCTCCCATGTGATACTTTCAATAATCATGTATGTTTGCAGGCAGTATTTTGAAGCTTGGCATACAGTAATGTATACTACCAGTTAAATTAGCAACAGAAACTTTGCCGATTGATATATTGTTTTTATTCTAGGCTGTTTTTTTCTCTCCATGCTTTCCCTTTTTAGGCTGAAATTCTGTAACATGCATCAGTCGGTATGTAGGAGTTCCTCTGAAATCTGCTCTTAATGGAAGGCTTCATTATTAATGTGGAGATTGGGAGCTAAATGTAGGTAACTTGTACTGAAAATGAGGGCAGATTATGACTGTACCACACTGCAGTCTTTCAGTATGGCAATTCACACCTGGGTTTTCATCCCATGTCAGGTAGATGTTCTCAAAACCAATTTGATGTGTGATAAAAGGGCAGAATGGGGATTCAATCCCTGGCCATACCAGCCTGCAGGGCTATAAATCTAACTGTAAGTCTGAAAAAAGCCCGAGATTTTTAGATTTGCTATATTGTTTCCAAAACATTATTTGATTATCTATGAACAAATACGTAGTAATGGTGAATGGCTTTCATAGTTCCCAAAGGTACTTATATTTTTAAAGTATATTAGCCATAGGTGAAACTAGGTAATGCTTACATCAGTGTATTTTATCATTTAAGCTAATGGGCTTCATTGAAGTCAAATTAATCACTTATTTTGCTGTCATCTCTGCTTATTAGTGAGAGAAAAAAATAAGGAAAAAAATCGTTGTAAAAAGTAATATTTATTTAAGTAAATGGGTGTTAGTGTATACTTAAGGCTATGCAAATAAGAGCTTTGCTGTGTTTGTGCAGAAACATAATCAAAATATTTCCTTCAAATTAATTTATCTTCCTCTAACAGAATGTGATGTGTGAGGTATTAGAGGCCTCACGTTTGCTCCTAGTAACACCAGACCTCGTGTACCTATTGCAGCTTGTCACAGGCTTGGTTGACCTGAATTTTTTTTGACCCTTTTAGGAAATACTGGGTTCTTTTTCTGCATGGGATGAGCCTAGCATAATTGCACTAAACTTTATCCTCAATTTCAAAATGAGTTGTTATTGTCATGGTGTAGATAAAAAGGAGTAGGAACAGGAAATTACTCTGTTTTTAAAATAGGCTTTTTACGAGTGCCTTCCAGGAGTGCATTAAGCAACATGACTTACATGTCTCGTGTGTTTTGTTCTCTGATCCTCTCCCTAAGGGAGAATGGTATGTGCAGAGGAGCATTTTATTTTGGTAGGGTTTGTCATTTGATTTGCTTTATACACAAACTGTTTATCTTGGACGGGAGTGTGCCTTGTGTTTGGAGCACAGGTGGTAAAATCTGTGATGCCTCCTCAGGCCTGTAGGAGTCATTGAAGGAAACTCCCTGATGTCAACCCAGTCACATCACTTTAAAGAGTGTCTTAACAAGACAATACTTGTTACACATTTTGAAAACTCATTTATTCAAAGCATTTTATGGGGACTTCTCTTGGTTTTGGTTTGGGGATTTGTTTTTTCTTGGTTGCATTAGCAGTTCCTACATCTAAGTGGAAAACCTCTGTATCCCGAGGGGATTCTGAGTCATATCACCACCCAGGTCCCCCAGAATGAAGAAATTTCAATTTAGAAATGTCAACCAGAGCTTCTGTCCTAACGATTTGCAATACAAACCAAACTTCATTTACTAGCAAAAATATTTTTTTATCTTTTCGGTGAAGGGCACAAGAAATAAATAATAGGAATAAAAACTGATAGGAACAAGTGCGGTTTGCCACTCTTACTGTTCTTTATAGGGTTTAGATAGTGTCCAAAAAGACCAATTAGAATTGACTCCACTTGCATTAGACCTTATATAAACTAGAATAAATTTTACAGCTTTTTCTCAGCTGTATATCCTTTATAAGTACATTGCGTGGTGTAGGCAGACAGGCTGGATACCAAGCAACACAGAGGATGCAGGAAAATGTATGGCCTCCTTTACAATATACATAACTATGTAATGCAGTATTTGCACTGTTGTGCTCACCTCTGCAGAGCAGAGAAGAACAGATAGATCTGGGCTGGGATTTTTCTGTGTAACGCATTATCTGCTACACAGCAACAGTAATTAGACAAAATTTAGAATGTACGGAGTGGTGAATTTAAGTTTTCAAAACAAACTTGTGCTGGAGTTATGCACACAAGAATGCCTTAAATTGAGTATTGAAGGAAAAAAGAAATGGACTAAATCGCTTTTAATTTTCTGGGGAAAAAAAACTATAAAATATGCTAAAGGATACAAACAGGCAGAAAAATACCATTGTAAGCTGGAATTGATTTCTGATCTCATTTATTGTCCAACTGTAAGACAAGGAATAATAGAATTTTTATCAGATTGGTACAGTCTTGTCTGTGTCACTGTGATGTCACTGTAACAATGAGGTCATTTCCGTTAGTTACCCAGCAGATGCAGAAAGGATGTGTGTTCCTCTAAAAAGTCTGACATAATTGCCTGTAATCTGTGATGGGAATACAGCATTGCCCATGCAAGCAGTATGCATATTTGAAAGTAAAGTGAGAAACACAGTCTGATGTAAAGAATGTAAAGATGTGTCCTAGGAGAGATGCTATGTCCCCCCATTGTCCGTTCCCCCCCACCCCCCCCACCCCCCCCCACACACACCCCTTTTTAATTTATTTACTATAAGGGCTCAAAATAAATAAAAATGTAAATGAGGAAATTTTGTACTGGTATAGTTTTTGTTCTGTTTACAGTTTTGCACTTTATTATACAGCAAATTCAGTCAGGCATTTGAATGGAAGAGAAAATCGGATTTGCTCCAATACTGTTTAATATTGGAAAAGTTAAGAAGGAAAACTCAGACTTTTCCTGTAAGATGCTTCAGCTTAAACTGAATTTGTATGAAAGACCCATCTTCTGGCAAACACATAACTAAAAAACTACTCAGGGCCAGTGTATCTATACCTAGAAGTCTTTGTACATTTTTCTATACATTTCAAAATAGCCTCTATAGATCGTGTATCAAGAAACTGCCTAAAATGAATTAAAATACCGTTAAGTTCTTAGATCACTGTTAGTTTTGAAATCAGAAGAAGCAATGATCTCATGTTTCCTGCAGTAGGTAAAGCTGGAAAGTAAACTCTGAAGACATGAGTCATGTGGCTGTGGTTGGCGAAGCAGTGCCAGAAGGGCTGCAGCCTAGTGCCAGGGAGTGCCAAATTCAACTTCCCCTGACAGGCAGTTCCTTGCTGTTTTCTATGTTGGAAGATATTAAATATTCTTTACTTTGCTAATTGTATTTGTTTGGAAGGCATAAATTGCTTTATCCAAAATAATTAGGGTAGTTTCAAGTAATAGTGATCTAAATTATATATCCTTTAATTCTGCTTTTTTTTTTTTTTTTTTATTGTTTGTTGGAGACAGAGGGGAAACATATTTCTATTTTACCTTTTTAGAGAAATAAAACTTACTTTGCTTGGGGAGCTGAGATTGTAAGAAAAACATGCAGTATGTCAAAATTTGCAATAAAGTAATGAGCTCTCATTAACTCTGCATTCCACCCAAAAGTTTCTCTTCCTAATAGCTTTTCATACCAACACAGTTTCCCCTAGTACAATTAGAGACTATGTATAGTACCTAACTTTAAAATGACAGATACATTCAAAGGCAAGTTGCTGAGACTTACTTACCGATTAGCTAAACCAAATACGTATTTCCTTCTAATTTCCATGGCCAGCAATACAAAGACACACAACTGCATCTTGCTGAAATGTTATGTTTTTCAGCTTTTTGGGGAACCTTTTCAATTATGCAGATTCCTCAGAATGTATATTGTATTTAAAGATATAATGCTGACTGAATTCTTGGAATAGCTTTCCATGGTATTTCTATGGACAAAAAGCAAAAACTGAAAGGGCACTTACAATAAAGGTGGGGGTTTTATCAGTTTCTTTGGTAGAGTCATTCTAGTTATTTTTTTCCAATCCATCACCAAAACCCCACACAAATAGAGGATTTAAAATGAATTAATGTACAACAAGACACAGGGACTGGATGCACATGAGATGGCAGTGGTCTGTTTGTTCGGGTCTTAGAAACTAAACAAAATTCAGTTTGTAATGGGGTAGGCAGTGTATGTGGGCGGAGGGTGGATGTGGAGTGAAAGAGAAAGTGGGTGATAGCTTGTTGCATTATAAATGTTTCAGCAGGAGGTATTTGGAATGGCTCCCTCACTTCCATGTTGTGAAATCATAAGGGAGTTATGCTGCATCCCAAATGAGTGCTAATGAAACCTTTATACCAAGCAGCATCATGTATTCTGCATATGCTACATATGATGTGGGAAAACTCAAATTAAAATTGAGGGAGAGAGAGAATATGCGATGGAGTGGCATAAAGGTTTTATCAGCACAAGGTTGGGAGGGGGTGCCTTGCAAAAGCAAAGCGGGATTTATTGGTTCACATTTTTTCTCTTCCTCTGAGCCCTCAGTCTTGGCACTCACTGTAAAACTTGAGCTTATGGGCACAGGCTAAATAAACAGTTTCAATAATGTATTTTAAAACTGATTTTTATCTTTCAATAAATACTTTTTTGACAGAATATATGAGATGGTTCAGGGTACAAAAGTCTTACCAACACCTGTTCGGAATTTTCTGCATTTCTCACTCCTGATTTTGCAGTCTGGAAGCGTGTGTGTGTGTGTGTGCTTTTTGAGTGCTTTTAAACTCCCATATCTCAGCTTCAGCCATTAATCTAGCCAACTGAAACAAAAACTTCCTTAGAAGAACCAACATTTTTTCATTCACCTTCCCTCTTCCTCTTCTCTGCCACAAAATGCTTTTTTACCTTCTCTGTAGATGTATCATTTGCACATCCCTTCCAAACTTTCAGCATCTGGACACTGCAATTCCAGATTAGTTGAGTTTGTTGTTGTATCCCAAGAGTGATCAAAAGTTGGAAATGTGAGAGTGTGCTGCACAGGCTCTCCCCGGTGTTTAATGTCAGTGATGTAACTAACACTCCTTGTAGCTGCTGGAGGTCATTTTGTAAAAATGTTTAAATGACTGCTTTCTCAACCTTTCCAAGGTCAGTACAGCTTCAAGTCATGCTGTCTTTACAAATCAATAAACAATTACATATCTTAAAAAAACAAACAAACAAACAAAAAAAACCAAACAAAAACCCACCAAACCAACAAAACAACCCCAAAACCCCTGAGATCTGGAGTTGTGCATCATTTGACTTGTACTAATGATAGTCAAAAGTGCAAAATCAAGGTTTTCTAGGGGAGTAACCACTGTGACGTACTTGAGCTATTAGGAAGTAGCTTCCTATATTCATCTTTGGTTTCCTCGGTGTTATTCCTGCGCTTGCTCTCTCGCTCGCTCTCTCTCTCTCTCTCTCTCTGTCTTTCCATGCCTTTTTATTTGACCTGTCCTTGACTGTAGTTCTAGAACAACCAGTAGTAGTAGAAATTTTTAATGTTAGCTGACTTCCAATTATCAAACTAGAAACAGGCAGAAGCACACTTTAATAAAGATGAACTTCAGTTACCCTGGAAGATAAGCAGTGAAAGAGGAAGGGAAATTATACTAAAGCGAGAAGAATTTTTAGGACTTGTTAGTGACAGGAAAAAACAAGGCAAGTCTCTTATTACTCATTAAGTTAAACTAGTTATTATATTCTTGCATCTCTTGACTTCGAATCATGGAAGAAAATCTTTCAGACATTACAGGGAGGTGAGGTAGCATGGAGGAGGATTCTTCTTTCTGACCTGATGCTTTCTCTCAGCAGGAGAAAATCCTCTCCTTACTTTTTCCTGCTTGCCCAAAATGAGTGCTCTAATACCTGTCCCCAACCCCAATCATGTATTATCTACAAAAAAAAAACCAAACAAGGAGGATGTCCAGAAGATTTGTTCCTATATCTGATAAAGTTTTAACTTACTTTGTGTTGTTACTCTACTTGATTGTATTCTCTCTAATACATGGATAACAGGGGAGGGAAATCAAATCATGGAGAAAGAAATGGAAACTATTCTTGCCATAAATCTTCCTTTTTTCTCTATTTACTGAAATAGAAAATTGGCTACGAGTTGAAATGCAGTGTGTATATGTGTGTGTGCATGCTTCTGAATCTTTCTTACCAATGGAAGAAGTGACATTTTCCTAATTTCAGTTTATATAAAAAAGGCTTTGCATGACTTTGATTTTCATAACATGAAGGTCAAACAATTCAGAATAGAAACAATAATATTCTTCAGAAATTGACCCATGAAGATGTATTTAAGTTGTTTCTGGAAAGCTGCCCTTCAAAGCTCCTTCCCAAGTAAACTTGCATTGACATTTCAAAACCAAAACATGGGTGCCAGTAACTATGGGGAACTTTTGGATTGTTTCTGCTAATGTGGTAACCACACACAAAATACCTGTTACACAAATCAGACTCCAGTAATTTGCTATCCAGGTGCCTGATCTTGTAAGAGCTGACATGCTGAGAAAACATTTGAGGATATTCGGCTCAGTTTATGTAAGTTCTGTATTGCTTTTTCTATTACTTTGATTGCTGATCTAACTTCCCAAGGCCTTTAACACTGAGACAGAGAAAGCTGCTACCCTCTTAAGGCACAAGAAATTGAAATATCAGAGTAATTTGATGTCAAATAAGTCATTCAGTTAAGAATTAAGGTTTCATCATGGTTTCATATCATTTTCCGGTTCTTTTTCTGTAAAGAAACAAAATGTGGTGTTGCCCTAGCTGGACTCAAGCATTTGGGTAAGATAAATGTACTGACTGTGTAGATATAACATCTCCATGCCGTTAGCAATAACATGGATAGGAAGGATTGTAGAGCTGGAAAATCGCAGGTCTGGAGTGTCCAGGGATCTGTGTTATCTTCCCATCTCTGTCAGACTTCATAAATGAAGCTTTGCAACAGCTTTCAGAGTTAAGTACAGATCATCTTCCTCTTACAGAAGGGGAAACTGAACAACAGAGTGATTCTCAGGAGCTAAAAGGCAGTATGTGCATTTTACCTGAAGACACAGAAGTAGCCTGGCAGAGTTGGAAGCTGGCTTAGAAGTCCTCCTGAAGTATGATACAGAAGATTTGTGTGGCAAGTTCATCCTCAATTTTCTTCAAATGTAGAGAGTCAAGTTAGGAGTCTTTGCTTTTATCAGAGACATTGCAAAAGGGTGAGAAGGGGAAGGGAGTTTGACAGAAAATTATGCAAACTTCTGTGGATATTATTTGACCTCTGTCTTGAGCTCACTCTCCTTTGTTGGGCAATATTGCCCGATACTGAAATAGTACATAAATACAAAGAATACTTCATGAATATGCTAAAGAATGTATTGGAAAACATAGAAGTCACCACAGTGATGAGGATCTGGTGAAGGATAAGGACGCCTCTCTCTAATCAACTGTTCATAGGCATGGAGGAGCGTGTGTGCTGAGGAAGCTCTGACTGGATCCCCTGCCTTGTGCCGAGAGCTCAAGTGGTATAAAACCAAAAGGCCTAATTCCTAGGAGAAATCTTGCTTAATGTCAAGGTAGTTTTGCCTTACTAGGTAGCAGAGTACTGGCCTAGTGAATCTTTGTATGCAGTGCCTGAAACCTGGAAAGTAATTATGTGACACCAGCTCTCATTAGTATTAGTCCTGCTACTATATGTTAGATAAAAGTTGAAGAAGACCTATAGAATATCTGGTGGACTGTTATTTAATATATGTATATATATCTTCTTAAAGACTAAGTGTAGCTGTGGATGAATATATGGGTCCATTGGCCCTACAAAGACAGACCTGTGAGAACAAGTGTTGTGAATTGTCCGTGTTTCGTTTTTATCATTTTGGGAGTGATGATGTCATGAATCTCTTCTGTTTGTTGCTCTCTGGTTTTAGTTCTCTAAACTTAGACATGACCAAATTTTCTTTTTCTCTCTGCATTTTTAAAGCAGGAAAAACAAATTTCAGACTGAAAAACTTATGACATGATTTCTAAAGGAAATACTATGTATTGATCCATAGTCACATGGTCTTTTGTGGTTGGCATTGTTTTATTGCCTAGGTTTAATGTGTTTTATTGGTTAAAGCTTTTAGTCTCAAGTCACAGCAGTTACAAGGGAGCATTGTGAATGTCTTGTGGCTGTAAGTAGGGTATTAACCTGTCTTGTTTAACTGCTAGCTCATTCCTCTAGAGGCATCATGTTTGTCAGATCATTTTTCAGCTGTGCCACACAGGCCTTTGTGTGATATTTATTCTCCCCCTAACAAGTTGTTTAATTAATTTATAGATGGGGCACTTAGGATCTCTGTTTTGCTACCTACTATTATTATCATTGTCTTTAAAGTACGTTTTAGATAAGTTTTCATTTTGTCAGGGTTTGTTGTTTTTTTTTTTTATTAAAGGGTGCATTCTGCACTGAGTAATCTTGTTATGATCATGTAGTAACTGAGAGTTGTATGGTTCTGCTCTGGTGTAAGTATGAGCACAACACGACCAGATGAATGGTAGTAGTCAATATGCTTCTCAGAGGGGCAGGAATCCCAGGGTTAGCATATGACTTGTGTGAAGCTAGACTGCAAGGAGATTGCTGTTTGCCCCAAACCTTCCAAGTTCAGTTAATTTTACACCTAGTCCAGAGCAGAAGTTCCTTGTTCCTGGCTTGGGCCCTTGAAACCGTGTACCCATTGCATGGAAACAAATAAGTGGAAACATAGGTATGTTAGAAAACCTGATGAATGAGCCTTGGCAGAAGCAAAAGGCAGTTTCTGTGTCTGAAAAGTATTTTCCTGAGGTGAAGACCAAGGAAGAATTTCTTCATCTTGAAGTAGTTTGCTGCTTCCTTTTAGCTCCTGTCAGTCACCTTTATCTATCTCGGGTGTTTATAAGGCACCTATTGCTTCTGGATCTAAATGGCACAGGCGTCCTGTGGAAGGCGGTTTAGACAAAATAACTACGTGGAATAACTGACTGACAGACTGCAGAGTCTCTTCAGATGTGAATTCACCTGGGAGAATGAATACATCCCACAACATCTAACTACTAATATATAAACTCAATTATAAATATTTATACTCTGTGGTATAACACAGAGTTTTGGCACATTGTCTATAAAATCTTGGTATTTTGAGACTAGGAGAATTTGATTTTCATGCATCTGTGTTTTTAATCAGTTTTCCACAGAACTATATGCTGAACTGCAGCAGCAGTAAAGCAAATATTAATGAAAATACATTCGATATAATCTTTTAATAATGAAGATATACGGGCAATACCAGAGGATTATATATACAAAAATATACTTGGCTAAATTCTGAAGAAATGCTGCAAGATGAGTTTCTAGAGCCTCAAGTAGCAGATGACAAATAGAGGAATGATAGATTTCGGACAGTATGTGTTTTCCTGCAGGTACGAGGGATGATGGGTAGAAGAATTTTGCAGAATGTTGTTTGGGTATCACTGAAATGCTACTTTCTGCAGCAGTAAAATTCAGCGTCAGAAATCTGTCACTCTTTTACACTTAGCTTGAATTACAGGGAGAGGTATTTCAAGGTCTCTCTAATAACATACCTAATAATAATTTTAGTGGAAGCCAGAACTGTTCAGAAGATAGAGGTTACTTTAAGAGCATTGTGGTATGGGCAGAGGTAAATTGAAGAACTCTTAACATATTCTGGTGACAGTGCTTAAAACCCACCTTAATGTGTGTGTATTTTAATTAGAGGTTCTGCACTACAGTCCTTAATTGTAATCAAAATTATTGTTCCAAATAATTTTGAACTCTGGATTGATCTAACTATAGTGAATATACAACAAAGAAATAAGTGCAATTTATTGAGTTAAAATTTAGAAATCAAGTGAAGGGAAAACAAGTTAGAAATTACATGCTGTTTTGCTGTTATTAGAAAAGCAAAGGTTGTGGAGTTTGGGGGAGAGTTTTGTTGTTTACACTGAGTTAATTTCATATGTTCAGGTGTTCTGCAGGTAAAAATGCTACCAGGTGCTGAGAGTGCTTCAGTTTATCCCGTCTCAGGAGCTCTAAATCTGAAAAGGTGACCAAAACGGCTGTTTCAGTGAGTTCTTTCACAGTGTCATGCTAAGACCTAAAACCCAGAGCATCTGTAACACGTGCCCCATGCTTCAAGCAAGTAGAATACATTTTCTGTTCCTAAATAAAGTTTAATATTTTTCATCTGGAGTTGGTTTTCTACTGTCAGCAAAAAAAAAGACCATGGATGCAGTTGTGTATTTACGAGCAAGTTTTATCTCTAAACAGATTTGTAACTAAAAACAGAAATATCTTTTTATGGGAGACAGCTGGTTGGGAGATTAAAGAAACACAGCAAGGGAGGGGAGTTCAAATTAACAAACATTCCTAGACAAGGAATGCCTGTAAGCATTAGCAAGCTTTTAGCTTGCGACCTAAAAACGTATCTAATCTCATCCATGGGTCTGTACTGATGGGTTTCACTTTGTTATTTGCTGATAAAGAAATCTTCCAAAAGCCTAGTGTGGAGCCATAACTCTTGTACGTCTTCAAGTATCAGACAGACCCTACAAATATGTGTCAGCCTAAAAATTTCCAATTATGCCATGAGTTGGGGCCCAAATGGTGTCAGGCAGTTAAATCTAACAGACCTTGTGCTGGGGAAGTTTTCATTGGCAGAAACTGTTCTGAGTCTTTAGCAGCTTCCCAGGCAGCTTCGAGGTCCTTGAGCAGTCTTGCAGAGACTTTTCACCAGAGCAGATGTTTTGTTCTAGGGAAAGCAAAATTTGCTCCCTGAACAGCAAAATACCTGGAGATAAGCAGACAGGAATTGGCTTGTCCACAGCCTGCTCAGTGTGTAAGCCAGGTCTTAATAGTACGCTGTATTGGTCACTTAAAACCCTTCCTGTTGCAAGAAAATTTGCATGATGTTCCTGCTGCTCTCAAGAGGGTAGCCCTCAGATGGGAGCTTCTGAGTGCATTTTTAATAACTATGCAGAAAGTCAGCTCTCAAAAAAAGAGGCAATTTTTCTGTGCAGCGAGCATTTGAATAGCTAGACCTTGAGTTATTTGACAGATCTGGTTGAACTTTTCTCATAAAGTATACAGTAATATGTCATTTAAAGACAGTTGGAGTATGCCTGTGCCCATTGTATTCTGTCTTTCTGTGTTAAATATTATTATTGGGAATGCGGCCAGTTTCTAACAGAACTATTGTTTGTTTTTAAATCAGTATAGTTACTTTTGGAATTATGGTTCATCCTTCATACTGTGTTCGGTTTTATATGATTTTTCAAGTTTGTCTTATAAGGGCACATCTGCTGAGGAAAGCTAGCTCATATTTACTGACTTCCAGTCGCACCATAACAGAATCTTACCTATGTTCAGAAAATTTCCAGAAATATTTGGGCCAAGAAGAGAAACAAAGTATCAGCATTCTTAGTATCAACAGCTTTGAAGCCAGTTTGGTTTGGGTTTTTTTCCTTCTTAAGCTTTACCTGATGCATGATTGTGGTTTTGTGCTTTATGTCATACATATCCCCTAAAAAATTGAAGGGTGGAAAATCCTGTCCTCAGTGTAGTTAGTTAAATCCAAGTTTCCCCAAAATCCATATTTTTATCACATCTGCTTTACTTGTTTAAAAACTCAAAGTTTGCTTGGAAAGAATGAGGAGAAGAAGGGAAACTAAAGTTTTTTATCCTGATAGCTAATAAGTGCATGAAAGAGGGAGAATAATGGCCAGTATGTGAATTTCTTCGTTCCAGATAAGAACTCGAAGAAAATTTTGGTAGTTTGTACTTTAGAAAGCATGTGCTTGCACAACTTTGTTCTCTGACCTCAGCTCCCTCAAGAAGCTTCTGGATGTTCATATTTGGCCTTAAAATATGGCTTAATAAGGGGATGAAGGTGAATATGAACAGAAATGAATTGAGTTACTTTACCTCTGCTCCTTGGTTTCTTGTCTTCTGAGTCACTTACGTGATGTTATTTCTCCTGCTCCGCTCAGGGTTCCAGGGACTATGTGGCAGATAATTTATCCTGCCTATGTCTGATGTCCGTGTCTGATGTCCATGTCTCTCAATAGAGGTTTGTTTGAAAACTTGCAAAATGAAACCTTGCCAGAAAATATCAAATATTATTTGGATGTTGTACCCAACACAAATACTAAGTCTGTGTGCTCTGGGAGATTTCTCACCACTGATAGATAGAAGAACAAAATACATGGTTGGTGAAAAACATGCAAATTAAATTTTAAAGTGGATGAGTAATAAGATCCTTAAATTATGTTTCTGTCAAATCATAGACCAATGGAGATTTTTTCGGGTGGGTTTTTTGTTTGGTTGGGTGTTTTTGGTTTTTTTTTTTTTTTAAATCAAGATATTATAAATAAAGATAATAGAAAAATAGAAATAGAAAAATATATTTAGACACAGGTATATTTTAAGGGTGGTTTTTTTTCTGCAGGATTTTACTTAAATATTTTAGGGGTTAAATATGGAATTTTAGAACTGCTCTGTTTCCTTTTTAAACTAGATTGAGTACAGGTGTTTGTAGCAATTTGTGCTTTCACCTTCATAGTTGCAATTACATATATACATTACAAAATCAGACTCCTATCTGAAAATCTTTTTCTTCCATTGCTTTGTGAAAGTATCATCAGTTTAGATCTTTCTCACACATGTTCATGATTATATCCCAACAAGGAAACATTTTTCAAATTCATAAGTTGAAAGGGGAAACAATGTATCTGATTCTTCAACACAAGAAAGTAATGTGAGATTTGCTTTATTTTGACTGGAATTCTTTCTTCATTATATGCAATTCTAATCCAGAACACATTTTTATTTCCCTCAAATTGACATTCTTTCAGCATGTGCTTGGATGGAGATCTACAAAAAGGCTGAAATACACTATAAAAACACAATTTTTTTTTAACATAAAAATAGTATTGGTGAATTTAGTTTCCATAGATTTATGCAGGGAATATTGCCCTTTCCGTACTCCTTTCTGTCAGTTTCCCAGTCATAAAAATTGAGATGGAAGGGACCCATCAACTGTTTCATGTATTTTTCTACTGTAGAAAGATATCTAAAAATTAGATTTGGTAGTTCGGTGGTGACTTGTTGTGGGTTTGGATTTTTTTTGTTTCATCCTTTTTTTTTTTTTTTTACCAAATTATGTAAATTTTCTCTTCCTTTTACATTTATGTCATGTTTAACTCAACTTGATGAGACAAATCTTGGATATTTTTGTAGACAGTGCTTAAATCCTACTTTTATTAATTCTAAGAATATATCTTGAATGCATCCTGGTACATTCTTTTATTCAGAAATTTTTTTTTTTTTATTACAAAAGTTTAAATGGGATATTTTTCATAAGAAAAAAAAAAAAATAATTTAAACTTTTCATTTAAGCAACATTCATTTTTTTCAGTGTGAATAGCCTTTGACTGCCTGTTGCATACATTCATCAGGATGTAGAACATTCACTAGAGGAGCTATGGGTGCCCCATCCCTGGCAGTGTCCAAGGCCAGGCTGGATGGGGCTCGGAGCAACCTGCTCCAGTGGAAGGTGTCCCTGCCCATGGCAGGCAGGGCTGGAACTAATCTTTAAGGTCCCTTCCAACCCAACCCATTCCATGATTCTATGCTTCACACGCTTTGTTGGTGAGGAATATTAATGTTGAAAGTATCAGCCATAAAGCCATAACAGGACTAGTCATATAAACTGTATTTAAACAAAACAAAACAAAAAGTTAATAGACCTCTTTTGTTACCCTGTTTCTTCCTCATTAAAAAAAAAACAACAACCACCAACATGGAAATTAATAGCAACTGCTAGTAAATTAGGAATACTATAAAGGAAATTTCTTCTGTATTGCAGGCATTTATGAAGACATGCATGTGTAAGGAGTTTAGAGGGTAAATAATCAAAAAATGTTTTTAATTTCAGGATTGGATGCAACCATTAGATTACCTGCTTTGACCTTAATAATAATAAAAGCCAATAAATCTTGCCTTTTTACTTTACTGAACTCCATAATGCAATTGAGGCAGCAGCATTTTAACAAGAAAAGCATCTAGATGGGAAAGGATGAAGGCACCATCCTTCCATAATTATTACTGTGTTCAATTGCCCGTTACAGATATGTGCCCAGTTTGGAATTGTCTGATTTCAGCATGTTTTGCGTCGGGTGCGTTTAGAATTTCCCTAGCTAAGTTTGCTGTCTGTTAAGTTCACTGTATTCATTGAAGAATTTAATACTATTCTGTAAAAAAATAGTGTTTGGTCGTGCATGTCCTCCATTTGTCATGAAAGTTCCCATTGTCACTGTGACATTACTGAGACAAAGTAACAGTTTGTTGGTGCAGTTCTAGCTACAAATCAAACTCTTAAATCTGGTCTTGCTTGTGCAATTCAGTGTCTTTGTGCAGGGAGTCTGGTTAGAATAATGTTTCCTAAGTCACCTCTCTGCTCTCTCATCTGAACACCATGCTGGTTTTGGCATGCATGGTCAGCTTAAGTTAATTTTCTAGTAGTATTTTTGTGAGTGCAACTCAAGTATTTCCTTAAATTGAAGACCCAGCAGAAAGAATCTTATTTAATTTCACTGTTTTGCTTATATGCAGTTTGTTTAAAGCGTTAATGTTAATATTTTTAATGCTTTACAACATTTTTTGCTAGTACTTTCTTAGTAGCCATAATACCTATAGCTATTAATTCTCTTAAGGTGTTTATACTCTGCAGAACTGAATTCATAAAAGTCCCTGTTAATAGGTAATATAGCAGTATATCCAGAATTACAACAAAGCTGGGAAGTAAGTGTTGGGGTTTTTTTCTTTAAGCTTGTACTTCTTCCCTTTATTGGCTGGGCTACATCAGCAGCAGTATTCTAGTACCTTCCTGTCACCTTATCAGTGAGAATTCCAAGGACTTCTAAGTAATTCTTATTTAAATGTTGAAGGATACAATGGGTTGAGTCTCTGCTGTCATACAGCCAGATCTAGAGTTCTGCACGGATCCAGAATAAATCATTGGCAGGAAGATGAAATTAAGCTAAGGATCTTAGTTCCTGTCACTGAAGCATTTTTCAGATTTTGGAAAATAATAAGTACAGTTGCAGTAACAATTGAAAGCACTGCAAAAAATAGAAAATACATTCTTATCATACTGGAAACATTAAGAAAGTGATGTTAAAAAGAAGACTACCTCCTGACATCAATGCAAAAAGCAAGATTATATGCCACACTATTGATTTAATACAATTATTACTGTTGTTCAGAGGTTACTTAAATGGTTAGCTGAAGGTTAAATAAGAGTAGTAGTAAAGTAGAAGGAAGAAAAAGAAGCAGAGAAACAGATTGAAAAGTAGAGTGGAATTATCTTATTGATAGCCTGGATCAATTATTTTTTTTTCCCAGGAGACTTTACGAGATGTTCTATCATCATCCATAATTATCTCCTACTGCCGCAATAGTGTTTTCTCTCTTATAGCAGCCAGACAGTTCTGCATCTACAATGTAGAATCCAATTTATTTTTATGTTGTATTCTTCATTCAAGGCATAACAAAATGCTTTTCAAATGGAGGCAGTGTTGCATTTTTTTCATAAAATTTCCATTGCCGTTTTCCCCAGTGAATTTTCCTGGATGGAAGCACTGCTCGCTATAGCAGTAGTCCAAGACTAGTAACACGTAGATGGTTTTGGATAGGGTTAGTTGATACTGCTATATTGTAGTGAGAAAGTCAATATCAACAGGTCACAGATGGAGTTAGACTAACAAGAGATTTTAATAAGAATGTCTAAACCAAACATTTCTTCACTGGATGTTTTATTATGTTCTGGTGGATATTTCAGTTTATATAAATCCCTTAGCGCTGTCAAAGTCTGAGGGTTTCTTTGGCTTCCTCTAGGGAATCTGTAAATGCTGAGACTTTTAAGACTACAAACTCTCATGACGATATAGAAGGTTTTAATCATGACTTGTGGGGCATATGCTTTTTTTTCTCATACAAATAAATGGAGTCATTCTATACAGGAAAGTTCAGAGGAGGAAACTGGCCATGGTACAGCTTTTCTAGTTACGTACATTACATATAACTCAGGTCCTAAAATGGCCTGTACCAAAAGGGTTGAGGAAAAATGAAATTTTGTAACCCTGGATGAGTGACTAAAGCTGAAAATAAATATTTTCACTGAAATGGGATGGACATTTCAAGGTGAAGAGAAATTCCTTTGGTGTCCCTGAAACAGGAAGATTTCATGTAGATCAGGTCATGAAAAGCAAGACAGTCAGGTATACCTCACCTTTCATGCAGGTGTAAGAACTGAGAACGGTAAGTTTTTATCCCCAAATCTGTGAAACACTGACTGAGAAAAAGCAATAGAAGGAGGTTGTGTTTATTTCTGCATTACGTACCATAGTATTTTTAACCTACATGGAGAAAAAAACATAGAAATGTGATTTAGGGTTTACTAATATAGGTAATGAATTTTATTGTTCTTGATCTTTTGGAATGTTTCACTTTAAACATTATCATAATGGACATCTTACCACATTTAAAGCATTAGTGGAGGAAAACAGAGCTAATTCTCCTGTCAGAAGACACTGAAGTGTATGAACACTTTGAAAAAGCGTGGTTGGCTGTAGGCACTCCTACTCCATAGTGACAGGACTGCAGTGTAGGGTCTGACTAGTTCCCAAAAGAGCTACTAAGAAAGAACTCTAACTAGTGTTTTCTGAGACTAAGAAATTTTCAGCCACTCAGTTAGGGCTCTAAGTGTATCAAAAGAGCTCTGACCTTCCATATGCTTCGTACTTCCTTGACTGGAACCTGTGCAGCTGAGAGTATATTTTCCTACAAATTTCTGTTGACTAAGTGAGCATGATACCGAAAAATCAAGAAGAAAGTGCATTCTGATGTGTTTAACAGTAAATATAAGAGTTGGTTAAAAAGCAAACATTTTCTTTTTTAAAGTGATAGTTTAAGCAAAACTATGACAAGCATTATAAAGGAATAAGTCCAAGGATTCTTAAAATACTATTTCATGCATCTCCAGATGGTTGTGCTAAACGATACAAATCATATTAACCTACTCACTAAGACGTTACTGACAAATGATGGTGTAATGATTAAAGACCGTGTACTAGGTTCTAATGTTTTGTTTCTACAAATCCAATGGGTTTAAGTGTAATTTACTTAGAGGATTCTGGGTTTTTTTTTTCTTATTTGCATTTTTTTTTTTTGGCTTTGTATTTGGAGCGTTCCACCTGAAATGTTATTCTTCCGTGCTGACAGGAAGAATATGACTAGTTACAGAATGGCAATTAACACCTTTTTATTTTAGGATTTTTGTAATATCTTTTCTTTCACCTTTGTACATTGCCTTGTAGCTATTATCCTCACTGTTTTATACTACATTTGATGTCTTGCCTAGTTTTTTTCTGTCTTGTGATTCAGACATCAAGTGTTTATGATTTTTGTAGGTCATTTCAATGTTATATTCATACTGGATTCTTTCAGACAGTCTCTGTTTTGAACAGAAGCAGCAATATGTAGTTTCCTTCTGTACCTTTCCCTTCACTTTATATTGTTTTATTTGGCTTCCTGAACAGTGTTTCGTATGTCTCTAAGTTTTATTGGAGGAGCAACAATTATTTCTAATAATAATGTTGTGAAATGGAGACGGACAAAGATCGAAATATAAGTAAAGCAGCAGAGTATTTCTTTTTGTCAGTGGCATAAATGTAAATGAGTGTAGTGGTGACCTGAAGAATAGCAACATAAGAAGAGAAATTGTATTCTGAAACAGAGGAAAGATCCAGAAAGTAGTTATGGAGAACAAATGGTACTTCAAGCAACATTAACTTCCCTGTGTACTCTGTGGCCTTTTCCATAAAGACCTGGTAGTCTGTAAGCCAAGAACCAGGGAGCTGCTGGTTGCTTATATTTAAGATGTGTATATATTCTTAACATATATATATATATATATATACTGGTTTTAGCTAAGAAGGTGGGAACTACAAGCAGTTGTTGAGTTGGCATCTCAGTCAGAACATCCCAGAATTTGGGTGGTTTGGTCTCCTCTGACTTCTGAGCCATAGAATGTCCTATGTGCTCTGCACTGGTCTTGTTAGAGGGGAATAAAGTTTGTATGGCTGCAGAGCATGGAGATTTATCTGTTCCCTTATTTGTCCTGGTATGAGGAAGGGAGAGCACAGACTGATGTTACAAGTTTTTAAATTTTTGTATTTGTCTTTGGAAATAGTGTTTTGAGCATTAGTCAGATACTGTTCTGTAAAAAGATACTTTACTAAGCAAACAGGTCGAGGCCAGACTGTGTTTGACAGATGCGTGTTTATGGTGTGGAGATGTGATACTGAACCACCCCAGGAACAAAATCCTAGATTTCCTCAGTCTGCAGGATTAGCACTATGATCACCATTTAGCAGACAGGATTAGCACTGTGCTAATCATTCCTCTGAACGATGAGCATGTTTGTCCAATTTGCTCTGATGGCTGGTTAGGGTCAGAATGAATAGCCATGTCATCTGCTTTTCACCCTTTGTACATGGCATGTGTGTCCTTTAATTACCCCAAACCATTCTGTGCTGAGAGCTGAGAATGCTGATGATTATTTTCCAAACCATCAGAAAAAGTAAAAGCAGAAGAAACTGCTTCCAACTAATACATCTATTATTCTGTTAAAAGTAACAAGCATGTTCTTTCCAGTGTAAGCTAACGGATACCTTTTCTGTATATCTGATATGATGTTTCCACAAAGAATTAGTGTTACCTTGAACATTATCAAGGCAAAATGAACCCATCATTCCTTAGAGGAATTTACATAAAAATGAAGTTATTCCACCCCCATATTGTAAGTAATACAGTAATCTACTCTTTATACTCCCTTGGCTTTTTAAGCCTTTTCTAAAGCGTTGTACAATACAATACGCTTGATTTAAATAAACTGTTTCTTGATAAAAACCAAGGAGCCTGGTAAAGATTTTCTATACTTCTGTGATGTCAGAAATAATGTGCCAAACATTCTGTATATGAAATCTGGCACAACTCCATTGACTTCACAACAGTTTTGTGAATTAATAACAGGATTTAACAGCTGTAGGTGCAGGTTGTGACAGGCCCAGTATGTGAAGACTGGACAGCACTGTTGAAGTTAGGAGACTGGTTTAAATTTATCTGGAGGAAAATAATGAGAGAGCTTGATCCTCCCCAAGCAGAAACAAATTACATCAGCCGCAATCAATAAAAGTTACTTTTATCCAGGAGAGGTCCAAAATCATTATTTTGCATGCTTTCTCTCTGCTCCAAAACAGAAACAAACAAATGCAAAACAATTCAGGAGAGAAACGAAACCAAAAAGAGTAGTTAATTATGATTTATAAATGTATTAACTTGGTGAATATTCTAATGAACCAAAGCGGGATTTCATTCCAGTGCTATTCAGTGAGGAATGTTGCCAAAACCAGCACCTATGGGAAGAAAGTAATACCTGTCAGATCATGGTTTAAGATCAATTAAAAAATGTAACCTTTTAAACTTTGATATCATTTGCTTACTTTTAGACAAGTGAGTAGAGTGACAGATTACCAGCGTGGTATAGCTGAACCTTGGAAAGAATCATTAATATTGAATCAGTAGGAAGCATCTGTAGCAAAAGCCATAAGTCAGCCACAAGTGTGCCTGGCAAAGGGATTTGTTAGATCTCTGTCGCTGGTGGGGAGCATCTGCAGTTCTTCCCACAACTGTGTCTGCATACAGGTGCTGACTGTAGCAATTCTGCTGCTGTATCACAGTAGAGGAGCTGGTGCTGATATATGGAACTAGACTCTCTCCTTCAACAGAAGTAGCACGGCCCCATTACTTTAAGGACATAGAACTCAAAGTGAGTCTGTGTTGCTCCACAAAAAAAATAAAAAAAAAATAAAAAAAAAATCAGTTTTCAGCTAATAATCAAGACATTTTGGAGGAATTCAATGTATTTGTGAAGTTAAACTACTTGCAGAGTTGGGTGGGAATGTTAAAATACAGAGTAAAAGGGTCACTAAAAAAAAAAAAAAAGTCATTTTCACGTTTTTATTTTCTGCATACGCATATATTTTTACTTTGGTGCTCCGCAACACTCTATAGAACAGCACTTGCATGAACTCAGACAAGCCAATTAATATGCACAGTGTCCTGGAGGAATGGTGCTCCTGAGCTGCAGCAGCCGCTTGCTGAGGTAGATGCTGAATTACAGACATAGACTAAATGTGCCTGCACTGTGCTAAGCTGTAATTCAGATGCAATTCTCTGTATAGCAATGACATCTTGGGGCTGGGAATGCAAGAATATAGTCCTGATAGTTTCACTCCCTGGATTCAGGTTTGTATCTAATAGTAACAGAAGCTTTATGTTGGAATAAGTGAGCTGTTAAAATCATAAATTAATTCATGTGTAAAAGTGCCCTTTCCTAAGGCACTTTGTTTGATGACAGTGATAATACTACTTTGTATTATGATGCTAATACTTTGCATGTCTTCGGCATCTTTCATCTCAGGATTTCAAAGTGCTTTACAAACATAATGAATCATGCCTCACAACACCCTTGTAAAGGAGATGAATGACAAGTCTCATTATAATTGCTTTGTTATGGAGACAGATTTTTAGCATTTATGCTTAATGGAGGAAAGGTATTTTGTTTGTTGAGAAGGCAGTACATAAGTTTTTAAGATATTGGCAAGTCCATAGATTCTTTAGATAGCATTTCATTTTAACTTATTCTTCTCTGTTCTTGGTGTGGATCATCTTTCTGTATATTAGTATGGCTAGGAATCTGATTAAATTTGCCATTTTTGCTTTCTTTTCATTTGCCACTGCTAGTATTTCAACATACTTTAAAAAAAAAAAATCATTGGAAACTTCTTACTTTGAACACAAGGCCTTCATCTTTAGAAAGAAGCCACATGTAACTCTTCTATGCACTGAGATGAAGTTTCTTCCCAGATTTTAGCCACCACCAGAAGCACTTTGATTTATTTTTTTTCCCCAGTTTGATCTGGTAGCACAAAACATGGGTCACCAGTGTATTTAATGGTTTTGCTGTGTATTGCATACCTAGCTCTGTAATTGGAACAAAGGTCTATTTTTTTATGTATGGGTCAAATCTTTTTATTTTGTTTCCTGAATACACCTTTTGAAGATTAGAAAACAATACAGCACTTTTGTTTTCTGTGGAAGAACCATATTGTGTAGCTATGAGCAACGCTTAATAGACATATTTTCCTCTTATTTTTCTGCATTTCCATAATTTTGTAGTTATATAACCATTTAAGACAATGGATTATCTAATCCTCTCTCCTTGTCATTTAGATACACAGGTTTTCAAATATATGCTTTCAAGGACTTTGATTACAATACAGTATTTTGATGGTCAATGAGGCTTACCTGTTAATTCCATCCAGGAAATGCATAATGGCATGATAACCTCGTTATCTCCCATATTGCACTGCTTTTAATAGAACTCTACTTAACCATCTTCATCACTCATCAGATGTCATGTAATCTGCACCATGAATAAGCTGACATTTGCGCTTAGTTTTGATTATATCATTATAAATGTTTGTTTTTACACATTTTAGCTGCTGCCTTTTCACATTTCATTGCCTTCTACATATCTAATATGTATGAAGATTGATAAAAATGGGTTGTTCTTTTTTTCTGGCAATATGTAAATTATATATTTGTATTGGATACATTAGCATGAGAACCCATCAATAAGCTCCTGGGGAGCAAAGTCATAGAAATACTTTATTATCAAACCAGTGAACTTCATAAATTGAAAGTTCAGCAGAATATTTCTGTGCACATCCTTATCACATTACTTGATACAAACACTCATAGGTGTTCTCATAAACTTATTTAAACTGGGTAGAGAACTAATTTTTCACATTTTTTTAGCTGAATGAAACAATTTAAACATTTATTTTTTTCTCACTGAAATGAAACTCTCAAAATACTTTTACAGTTGAACCTAAATGCTGTATCCTGCTCAAAGAGGGTGTTGCAGCTAGGTTTTAAACATTTAGATTTGAAAATTTAATATTGCCTACATTTCATTTTGGTTTACATTTGTAAAAAACATTTTCATACATTTTGTTTAAAATACTTGAAAAGATGTTTTGACTTCTCTAAAATGTTTCGCTTCCCCCGGTCCTCTCAGTCAAACCTGCACATTGGATTTAATGTCAATGTACCAATAGGTTGTTCTTAAAACTTCAGTTTAATATTTTGAATAACAACAAATAAAACTACATGTAAATCTGTTATAGAAATGACCATTCTAAACTGTGGCTGATAAAAGGGCATGCAAATTAAGGCGCAAATTAAACAAGGCACTGAATATTTTGTGCTGAAAAGAAATATTCTTTTTGTTAATCGGGATTTTAATTGGACTTTAACAAAAGCTAAAGTGGCAAATGCTTTGAAAGGTGAGAAATTGAGTGCCATGAGGGCTATTTGATTTAGGACAGAGAGGTTAAATGCATGGAGACATGGATATAACTTCAGGCTGCACAGACTAGGAATACTGTACTGCAGAAATAATTTTATTTAATGGACTACTCAGGAACATCATGTAGGACATGCTTCAGTACATGGTATATACTTTTTGGGGTTTTTATAGTATAATGAATTAAAAATACCAGTTTATTTTTCCTAGTGACAACTTTGTATTTGCGAGATTAAAGTTATACAGAAATGCAAATATTTTCTTTGGCCTTTTAGATCAGGCTCTGCAGCCTTTATGTCTGATTGCAGGCCATAATGGCTCTGGCCAATAAAACCAAACTATTTCACAATGTGTGTGCATTTTGGTTCCATTTTACTTCAGAAAAAGTGCTACATAATTTTATGAAATGTGAACTAGAGCACTGTTGCATCATATAATTCAAATAATAATAAAAAAAAAATCACTGCTGAATTAGAGAAGATGTTCTCTTTAAATTTAAAGGCAGTAGAATTTGGAGGCTTCTTCAAATCAGCCCATTACAGAATGTTTCATGTTTAATGTATAATGCTTATATGTAGTTTACACTATTTAAAATTGTTCTCTTGGTATCTTTAAAATCTGAATACTTCAGTTACTACAGCACATCCCTGAAGAGGATGATTTACAGTGCTTTATTTTCAGGGTTAAAGGTGCAAAAAAAGTGTATGTCTCGTTTGTGTGGGATTTATTCAATATTGTGGTGTGAAGAACCATTATAGTTGTACTCAGAAATCATATACATGTATCTACTCAACTTCATAACTAGTCATTTTGTACATGTGTGCATAAGGAAATTGAAAGGACACACATACTCAAAATCACACACGTGGTTTGGGAATGTAGCATTAATGTCTTCTCAATATCTCTTGCTTATAGATCAGCACCAAAACAGAGTTCACTGTTTGTTAATCAGTTCTTTGGGATTCTCATTTATTCAGGAAAATTTATCAACTGAGTCTGTGACTTGCAGAGTATCAGAAGATGGATATTGTGTCCTCTTATGCCAGATGAGAAATTAATTTGAATGAAATGAAAATCATCCTCTGCTCAAGAATTATATTAGATTGTTGCACTTATCTCACTGATGCTCGTAGAGTATCCTGAAAATAACAGCTACAAAGGTCTAAGAACACAGGCCTACAGAGAAAAATATTTTTTTCCATTACATTCTATAGGAACACTGTTTAATAAATGAGGGAAAGCAAGATGAGGCATCATAATTGGAATCAATATTCAGACACAGAAGTGCTGAATCATTCTTGTGCCCAGAAAAAAAGCAAAATAACTTGGACCAAGATATTGAAATGTCTTCTGGGTTGATTTCAGTATGAGTCTATCATGAACAGGAATTAAGTAACAGAATGTGGACATTGATATCAAAATACATACATCTGTGCTTTAATCCTATACTCAAAGTTTTACTGAATAAATATCTAGAAGAATAGAATAATCCTGTCCAATAACTGAAGTTAAATGAATCCAGTAACGTAGGTAAGCTGTTAAAAATGCCCTTGGAGTTCCCTTCCACTTACTTGCAGCCTTGCTTGGTCTGTTACACTCTTCCACGATGTTCAGTTTCTCTGCCAGCTTCCAGGTCCGTAAAACAGGTTCTTTTGGCAGCTGCAAATGCTCTTATCAGCAACTGCATTTGAAATGTATCCAACTCTCAGACAGTTGTAAAATCTTGCAAATTGAAAATCCTTGGATCTCCTGGGATATCACTGTTTAAGATCATGTTTAATCTCCTTTTAATATCCTCTCAGCAGTTTGATCCTGATCTTACAGTGATGTAAATTCAAAGTAACTCTCTTGAAGTCAATGTAAAATCTAAGTAAGCCAATGGTGTTATTTTGGATTTATGGCATGAGAACAGAATCTGGCATAGCATCCTTATGTTTTAGCTCATTGAAATAGCAAGTGTAAAAGTTTCTGAATCATGTACTTTTCCTACTTCATCTTTACTAGCCAAAAGGTTTATTTCCTTTATTTGAGCTTGATCTGAAGACTAATTACATTAATAATTAATCAATTATGTTCTCTAGTTTCTTTACATCACCTGTTTGCCTCTTCATTTTGCAGTTCTTCTACACAGTCTTTCTCTGTTAGCTTTTCAGCAGAACAGATACTAAAATGGTACAGGAACAGTATTAATTTAATGGCCTGAATCACTGCAATAAAAGAAAAAAATATCTCCCTTTTCCTTGCATGATCAGAAACTTCAAACATTTAGGCATACTTTTTAATCTTGGTTTTGTTGGACACCTATAGCCATCACTACTATCAATTTTAGTATTACAATTAAAAAGCTAAAAGGATCCGGTCTTTTTTTTTTAAATGTGCGAGCATGTGTAACTCTTGGGAACATAAGGGTGTTATTTGTCAATTCTGTTCTTAAATTCTCTCTTTCTGGTATTCTTGAGTAAAAATTTTCAAATACTATGATCTACCACAAGCACTGCGATCCAATTAAAACTTCCAAACAATGTTAAACTACATTATCAAACTGAAGAAGAAAATGCCTAGACCTACAATATATTATCATGTGCTTTATGGATGATGCCATAAAAATCAGCTTGTCCAAATCAACGAGGTCCATGACTTTATTCGCAGAAGGCTAGATGAGTCTCCATTGAAATAACTGAATTTTAAAATCAGGAATCTATTAAGTGGCTTGTTTTAACATCTTGTAGGTATGCTCTTGAAATTTTAGACCCGTGTCTTGGTCCATTCAGGACAGATCTCAGTGCCTGGTGTGGAATACAGAGTAGGCAGCAATAGAAGAGAATATACGCTTCTTTCTGAAATGCCACAGAAGACAACCCTTTTCCAAGAAGATGCTTAGAAAAGCTGAGAGTCAGAGTAATAAATACATCCCTAAAAGCAGAAAGCAACTACAGAGAACCTCTTAGGGGTTACTACACAGAAGAAGGTTGCAGGTACTGCTTTCCATGGAAATGAGTTCATCTAGATGCTAAACAGTTTAGTGAGGGCTACTTGCACATTCCTAGACTGCAGCGGTGGAAAATGGAGAAAGATGAGGCTTTCTCTGAGTAGGTCTTATGGAAATGAAACCATTTTCCATGGATTAAGGGCTCTGCAGATCCAGAACATATGTAATTTTCTCCAATACTCCTAGGAAAGAGCCATTCAGATGTGTTAAATTGTATGAAATGCTTATGTGAAGCATTTCTTTATGTTGTATAACCTGAACATAAGCTGAAGAGGCCTAGCCCATGTGGGAATTCACATTAGTTCCTTTTTTTAAATAGGTAATTTTTCTTCCTTTGTTGATTAAATTAATGGGGAGGGTATATTGGGTTTTCACGTGGAATATGTTTTTCTTCTAGTTGTATTTGGCAGTGTGGCAGCATAGTTTGAGCATGTTTTCCACAATTTGTTAGCACCCACAATATTTCACTGGGGAAAAAACCCTGACATTGTTTGATGCATTAAGCATCTGTGTTAATCTACCTTCTGATTTTGAAAAATGGAAGGCAAACGGTAACACATCTCAGCTATTGAATCAGCAGAAGATTTGTGGTTTTTTTTTCTCAAAAACCAAGAAACATCACCAAATATACAGAACAAATAACCAAAAGCCTCAAATGGCCAAGTGACAGAAATGTATTATAAGAAGCTGTATTTCTCGCTGGTGTCATAAAATACAGTGGGGACTGAAATCTTATTTTTTTTTAAATAGGGAAATATAAAAAATTAAACTGGCATCTAAAATGTAAGTCACATAAGAATTGTTCACATTAGTTTACATGACTGGTGCTGTGACATTATTCTTACAACAGTGGTAGTATATCTGTAGTGGCTGTTTGACTGTAAAGATACACAGCGTGCCTGTGTGATGAGTTCAGCTGTGCGGTTGAAGACTGACCAGCCGACACAGGTCTTCTCATGAGCACTTATTAGTTGGTCAAAAGACAAAAGGAGCTCATTCAGCCCTCTCCCATGTGTGGGTACTGCAAACCTATAAGGCCTGATCTAAAGCTTACAGAAGCCAATGTGAAGCCTTCCCCAACTTAAATAGTCATTGGAAGTGCCCTGTTGAAATCACTTTGAATCTCACGTTCCTTCAGAAGTAGAGCCTTAATGTTTGTACAGATTTCTAATAAATACCTAAAGGACACTTTTTTTTTTTTTTTTTTCTTTTGGTAGAAACTTGTTAGATTACCCATCTAGACACAAATTAAAGGTAAATATATACCTGAACTTCCTGAAGTAAAGCCTACCATTTTCAAGCATGCCTTCAATCACCTCTCTGAGTGTGATTTATAATCCTTGACCTACTTGTACGTGGAACTAAAAATGTTACGCAATACTGGTTTTATGCTACTGGGAAATACAGAAAAAAACCAACATAGTACTCTTTAAATGATTATCTGGACTCAAGCAAAGTGATACCTTATTATATGTAGGATTTAAAAAAAAGTATTTTAGTGATCAACGAAATTTTTAACCACGTGGCAGATTTATAGTAAAGCAATGCCATTTTATTTTTCAACAGGTTTAATAACTGAGATTGTTTTCATGTTTTGTGATTGATGATTGTGTGAATCATCTAATGTTTTTAGTTATGACTCATCTGACAAACTCTAAATTCTGTTATATTTTTATCTTGTGATAAAAGAGGTATAAAAGAATTATAATCTTGTGTACTTTAAATAGTCAAGCAAACCTATATTTCTTTTAACAACTTTTTTACTCCAGCTCATTAGAGAAAAGTCACTTAGTGTTTTTTTCAGTAGCAGATGGATGTTAATGCAGCAATAGCATATCCCTGGGTTCAGTATTATGTATGGCTTAAACTAGAATTTATGGCTAAAGGTTTATAATTGTGTCATTATTTTGCAAGCCTATATGAAACAGCTCAATTTATAATTGTTTATCAAACTCTTGCAATCATGATAGTGATTGATTTCCTGGATCTGTGCAACATGGTTGTTCATATACTGATGTAAAAATGCCTTTGATTATGGCCTTGTATAGACAGATAAGTAGCTACCAACTCATAGTACCTGGAATAGCATGGGGACATAAACAAAAATCACAAATAACAATCTGAAATACTTCAGGTGCATGCTGGGCAAGATTGACTATCTCAAGCTGTGGGCATTAAATGAAGAAAGATCTTTGTGCTAGATAAGCATGACTGCCTGGTGTTCATCAGTACAGAAGGGTTAGCAGCTGAGATTACAGGAACATCATTCTCCTTTAAATCTTCTTGGGCACAGTTTGGGCTATTTGCAATGTGATGTTAGATATACCCAATATACATGTAAAGAGTATTTGTAGCAGAGCAGAAGTACATTCTAATAAATGTGTATTCTTTAAACAAAACACAGGAAAACAGAAAAAAATTGTGAGGACAGTGTATTTTTTTCTTAGGCTTTGGAAGAAGCTTAATCATTAATTGTACAGCACATACTGCACAAAATAAGTGACACTCAGAAATGGAATTAAAAGCCGTAATTATTACCAGCTATTTAGCTATGCTATATCTTACTATTGAGTGATAATACAAGCCACGCATACTCTCTAGTAAGATGCTGTGGCTTTTTTCAAACTTCTTTTCTAATAAAATATATAAGGTATAAGTTGAATGCATTAGAGGACTATATTTGGAGGCCTCATCCTGCTTGACAGCATATGCAGACGGTGCACACACCTAAATGTGTGCGTGTACACATACATATAAAAATGCATTACTTTCTTTTAATGCACAGTGTCAGAAATAAATGAGTATCAGGTTACTAACTAAATAATACCTTGTCTAAATGAGAAATTTAATTTTCTGATCTGTATTTCTAAAAACCCATTAGCAAAAGACATTGATACATTAAAAAGTTTATGAGGTTGGTCTGACTAACCATTTAGTCCTTTTTTCCCCCCTGAATCCTTTTGCACTGTAATTTTTGGATACTAGGTTGGGACTATAAATAGAGTTTACAGTTGCAAATCTACATTGCTCAGCAGACCTTTTGCATACAGCATTTTTCAATTAACGTCCTTATGAATACTGTTCTCTAGTAATCTACTTCAGTATTGTAGAAACGACCCAGCTGGGCCTTGATCCTTGACTGGGTCTAATCTGTAACCCAAGGCAACCAAAAGGCTGTCTCAGTGCCTCTGGAGATCTCCCAGGCTTGAGGAAACCCTTCAGGACATGAAAGCTGACTAGTCTTGTCCTACCTGGTCTTCAGTAAATCACAATAAAGCTGAGGAAGTGAGATGATGTCCAGGATGCTGCTATATCCTGGCTTATCCCAACGGTTTTTAAAACTGAATAAAATAGCCTCAAAACATTCTGAGGACTGTGTCAGGGTAAGATGGTCTCAAAGCTCAGTGACAGAAATAGCTAATCATCCATACTCATTATGTGCCAAACTATTTAGATTTTGGAAAAAAAAGTAGTTCCCCTCATGAAAGTCTTACTGCAAACAGACCTAGCTTTAAAAGGTCTCTGAAACCTGGAAAAAATAAACTTGACTATTCTACTGCAGCCTAAATGAAATAGGACTCAATTCTGTTGCATTTTATGAGTAGGAAGATGCTTATTCTGTGGCCAGAGTCTGGCCACTTGGGTTTGACTGAAGATAAGGATTTTCATCATCATTATAAAAATGAATTACAATGTGAAATGCCATCAAGGCCAGACTCCATCAGCAGATTAATGAGAAGAACTTTGCTTCAGTCTGGTATAGGAATGAGACCTTTCCTTCCTGTAATGAACAGGGAAAGGAAATAACCAAGCCCACAATATGGGTTCATCCTTGATATACCAGGCATATCAGCCTTGTATTTGAAAGTATCACCCTAGGTATCACTTGGAATGGCTGGTTCAAGCTGATGATTTATCAGTGTGCTTACAAAAAGCTCTGTATGCACATCTCAAATTTTAAAAAAAAACAACAAACCAAACCACAACTAAAACCCTGCATAGCACTGTTGATAAGATTGTAGTATTTCTGTAGTTCAGTTTGGGTTTTATTGTAACCCTCCTCCCATTTCAAAATTTCCTTTTCTCTCCAGGTTTTAATGCTTCAAGTATAACCCACTGGTATAGCCAAAGAAAGATTTTTTCAGTGCTAACTTGTGGATATAGTTTCTGGATCAGCTGTTTTGTGTTGAATTTTTGCCTTTGTTTTAACCTTTCTCAAGTAAGTGCATGTTGTTATATTCTTATATTTCTACAGGGAAGACATTTGTTATTGGGAAACACCCCCCCATCTTTAGGTACCAGCTGCTTTGATCTATCCATTCTTCATTGTGTAAAAGCCCTGTTTCCTTGACACAAGATGCACATGTTTGTTAAGCTATACTCTTCTTACACGCTTCTTACTGTGCTGGTACTGTGGGTTTAATTAGTCTTCCAATTTTTTTGAATCATGAAGAACAATATTTTTCTCTCCTTCAATCCTGCTCACCTTTCACATTTTCACATAGTAGTCAAATTTTGCTTTGTTTTAGTAGCAAAATGACACTGACATTGAAGGACATTTTGGAAAAAAACTTTGTTCAGACTATGTGGAAGATATGTTATTATAAAACTCTTCTTCTCTTTCACTGTCTCTGCTGCTTCTTCCTAAACTCCCAGCTCCTGCAGATAGCAATATGATGTTCACGTGTCTTTTAAATCCCTAGTATTTTCCAGGTGAGAAGAAAAGTGAAGGAAATTGCAGGTCTGTTAAAGGTAGCTGAGAAGGAAGAGAGTCTGTTGGAAGCCAAGTGGGAAAAGTCTGTAGGGCCTGGAGAAAGCAGGGTCAAAAGATGGAAAGAAGTTTCTTCTTTTGTACTTGCTTCGTAGATGTGCCTGAGCTACTGAGTAAATGGGACATTCATAAATTCTTTTGAATTGCAAAAGGCTTTTAGGAATTCAGTATCCAAAGTTCACAGTTCAGGCTTTTTCGTGCACCCTAATACAAATGTCCAGCTTAAACCTGTATTATATTTTCTGCTTTTTTCATTAAGCTGCAATGTTTCCTAGAACAATGGTTCAGTTAGCAGAAGTGCATGTACCCCTTCAGATGCTTAGAAAACAAATCAGCCAGCATATTTTCAAATGATAAATGGGTTAACTTACCAAGCAATGAGTAGAATTTTAACAAACTTTAGATTCTGTAAGCCCGCAGTAGAAATCTTTTTTTAGGTTTTGCAGATTTGTTATCACAGATGTTCTTAACCTAAATATATGGATATGCAAAAACAAATACTGTTTAAAATATGTATAAACTTCCTTTATTTATGTCTGACATTGATTTCATTCTGACACCAGGTTTGAAGCAGCTGTAAATGCTAACTCCAGACCTCACTGTACTCCCCTGCTGCTCTGCCATGACTTCCAAGGCAGCAGAATAGTTAAAGCCTGCTTTTTTGGTTTGCATCTAAGATTTTGTGAAGAGAGGAGGCAACTGTATTTAGAAAGATTTCCCACTAGTTAATCTGATACTGTCCACATTGAATTTACATAGGCTTCTGCGTGCCATTCATGAAATTACCATCTAGCCAAAGGCTTCACAGATGAAGAGTCACCAACCAGTAGAAACAGTCTGCGAAGGCCAAAATTTGCAGTAGCATATCCTCTTTTCCTTGACTTTGTATGGTAGGAATAGCAAGGTCTGACTTGAGCAAGCTGTGAAAATCTCCCATCTAGTGTGCTGTGAATGCACACAAGAACTGGTTGCCATCCAGTGGAGCAGCTCTGCTGATGTTCTAGGGTACCCTTCCTCCCTGCATTTCTTATCCTGAAATGATGGCAGCACAGTTTGGAACTGCCTGAATGTAAACTGTAAAGGCTAAAGGGAATATACCAAATGTCTTCATTTATCAGCATCACATACTGATTTTCGTTTCACTACTTCTTATGCTCTGTATCTAACATAAAAAGTAGGACTCATCTGACTTTTAGATGGTTGTAGGTAGGTTTGTAGTCTGAGCAAGTTGTTAAGAACACTTTGGTATATAGAGAAGCATCTGCAGCTGGTGGCCTGTCCTGATGAGAGGGACTTCTTTTTTGTTGACATTAAATGAACATTTACTATAGATAGCATGTTAGATACTCAATTTTAAAAAGGCTTAAGTAGGTGAAATTAATTCCACAGTGGTTATGACTGTAATCAGACTTGGGACTTAGCCAGAGGTGCAAACACATAGATTTCAGCAGCAATTTTGCTTTAATTTTGTTTGCAGATAAGGACGATCTATCTATAGATCCTATAGGAAGATGAACAAATGGGAGAAAATAATAGCAGAATCTGATTAGTTTACACCGAGATTTCAGTGCAGAAGGAAGGGAGGAAACAAGCCACTCACCAGATCAGACGTTACTATGCTCGTTTGTTAACGTGCTTCCTTGAATGGAATTAATGAAACCTTTCGTTATAGATCAATATGCTCTTTGACTAGAGAATATTATGGGTACCTATTATATATGTTTAATTAGGTTGAAATTGCGTTCACATTTCCTTTATATATTACAAAAAATCTGATCTCAGCAATTCAAAAAAAGAGAATTACAAAAGTCATCCCCTCCGCTGTGCTGCTAAAGCCAGCAAGAGAAGGGAAAAAGGAAAAAATCCTCAGCCAACTGCCCAGCTCTGGGCTTCAGCTTAGTGACAATTTTGGCAGAGCTGCACTGAGTAGTACTCACTACAGGGTATCCATAAAGAAAACAAATGGTAATTCTCACACTATCATCACAGGAGATTGATGGTATCCATTAAAGGCAATAGGTTTGGACTGGGACTATATGGAACTATTTTGAGACATATTTCCCTTCCTCTCATATTTTCTGTCCAAAACCAATTTCTTGACAAAACTGTTCCAAATTAATGTGCACGAGCCTCCTTTCTCAGCTACGTCTCCCCAAAAAAATTCTGGAGTGATCTTTTACATCTTTTATTTCTAGATAGAAACGTATTACTCCTTGAATTTTCTACCAAAACCCACTCCTAAAACTAGTTTTCGTAGCACCACCGCCCTATTCCTATCAAAGTAAAGCCCTCAGTACTTCAGTACCAGTTAATTAGCTGTATTGTTCCCTGATGCTTTCAGCCCAGCCCAGGGTGTTTCGGGGTTTGTTCCCCATTTCCCAGTCTGTCCCAAGCCCTCTGGGCTCTCCAGGCCGGGGCTGCATCCCTGCCCCAGGCCGCCTCGGAGCCCTCCAGCCTCGTGCTCCCACCCGCTGCGGGCCTTTCCTGGGTGCCTGTGAGCGGGACCGTGAACTCTCAACGGCTCTCTGAAGCCATTTTTAGCCTTAATTCTCCAAAGGCCCCAGCTCCGCAGTCGGGCGGCTCCTGCTTTTCCCCTGAGGCTGACATCAGGCAGGACTCGGTGTTTGGCCTGGAGAGGAGGAGGCTCAGGGGGACCTTGTTGCTCTGTACAACCACCTGACAGGTGGGGGTCGGTCTCTTCTCCCTGATAACAAGTAATAGGACAAGAGGAAATGGCCTCAAGTTGTGCCAAGGGAGGTTTAGACTGGATATTAGAAAAAATTTCTTCATGAAAGGGTGGTGAGGCATTGGAACAGGCTGCCCAGGAGAGGAGGCGCTGAGTCACCATGCTTGCAGGTGTTTAAAAGAGGTGTAGATGTGGTGCTCAGGGACGTGGTTTAGTGATGGACTTGGCAATCCTGGGTTAACAGTTGGACTTGCTTAAAGGTCTTTTCCAACCTAAATGATTCCATGATTGTATGACTTGCTTCTCTGCTGTGCTAAGTTTATTGTCCCTCAGCCTCCTTAGGATGCATTGTTTATCAGCTTTCCTCCTTCCAAATTCTTTGTTTATACAGTGGCAGCTTTTGTGCCAATTTTTTTTTCTCTTTGCCCGGAGTTATTGGCAGAGCTAATTAACCACAGAATATAAAAGCCTTGTTCTTTGGGGCCAAGTGGGGTGGTCACAGAGCAGCGTGAGTGCTGCCTTGTGGCGTGGGGGATGAACGGTTGGATGGGTTGCCTGAGGATGGGCAGATTATCTTCACAAAGAGGTACCTAGTTATTTCCAGCAGCGAATGCAATCCTTATTCTTGAGGGGCTGCGCATTGCATCCTTCCTGGCTCTGCTCTGTGCTGCTCCACAGCTACACAGATGGCACTGACTGTGCTGACAGCCACCTCAGAGCACACAGGTCCTGGCCTCCCTGATGGGTGAGAGGGGACATGCAGGCTCACGTGTGCCTGGGTGGGCATGACAGGAGAAGGGGCTGCATGCTGCCTCTGGGTTTGCATTGACTCAGGGCACTTCTCGGTGGGCTCACAGAGCTCAGCCCCACCCAGGAGTCGTACCTGGGGGTTTCACTTTTGGTAACAAAACCGGAGAGCGTGAGCGGCAGCCCCTGGATCAGGTGTGTTTGAGCGGGGTCACCCATTCCACCCCCCAAGGGAGAGCAGCCTGCCTGGGCAGAGGCCTGGCCTCAGCCTCCGGCTGCCAGCTACCACCGACCAGGGTTTTCCACATCCAGAAATGCTTGGGGAACTTTATAATTTATTTTTTTTCCTGGGGCAAATGTCTGATCATGACAGGAAACATGACTGGGTTCAGCATAAAATACTCCTGCTGCGTGTCCAGCTCAGACGCTTTCCCCATCCGTGCTGCGAGGTTGGGGCAGCCCCCCAAGCCGGAGTCTGGCCGCAGCTGGCCGTGCCCGGGGCTCTGGCGTGGGTTACAGCCCACCCGCGGTGCCGCCTGCCGCCGTGGGGTGGTCCTGGGCTGCCTGCAGAGGAGTGGCGACAGGGAAGGGACAGGGCATCCCTCCCCGCAGCCTGCCAGCACAGCAGGATGGGTGTCCCGGTGCCCCTCGCAGACGTGCTTGCGGGTGCCTGCCTGGCTGAGGGGGTGCGGAACCCACCCCTGGCGCGGGGAGAGCGCACCCTGCCCACCCCCGGGGCCGCCTAGGCGGAGGGAGAGGGTGCCGGGGCTCCTTACCCCCCTCCTTTCCCCTTCCAGCCCCAACTTCTCCCCTGCGGGCGTCAGAGGGCACCCAGGACGCGGGGCCGGCAGGAGGGCAGGCTCGGGGGTCTGCGTTCCTCGTGGGGTGGGGGGAAGGGAGAAGAAAACAGAGAAGCAACAGCCTCCAGCTTTTCCCTTCCTCTAATCTTGCTTCACTCCCCCTTGCTCCCTCTCCCTCCCTCTCCCCTTTCCTCTCCCCTTTCCCCTCCCTCCCTCTTTCTAATTCCTGCCGCTAGCTCGGAGCCTCATTCAGCAGCCGCTGCCGGTGGAGTGTAATAGGCTGAAGATGCTGCCGTGCCTGCTCGGTGTCTAGTTGTGAATGGGACTTGCCTCCTCTCCCACCTCCGGAGGTGGCCGAGGGAAGGAGCCAGCCCCGCCGGACCCGCAGGTAAGCGGCGGCCGGAGCCGCGGGGGGCAGCGGGGCACGCCGGCGCCGGAGTTGCCGCGGGCGAGCGGGGCGGCGGGGCTGCCGGGCGAGGGGGAAGGAGCGGGGGCGGCTGGGGCAATGGTCGCCTCCCGTCGCTGCGAGCCGGAGGACCGGGCGGCAGGATGCCTGCGTGCGCACCAGAAACTTGACAGCAGCAGCGCGGCTGGGGCTGCGGCGTGCGGGGGCCAGGCAGGTGCGGGCGCCGGGAGCGGGAGCGGGGGGCCGGGCAGCGCCGGGCGAGGTGCGCGGCGCCCGGCGGCAGCTCCGCGGAGGCGGCCGGCCGGCTCCCCGCAGGGGCCAGATAGCCTCTCCGGAGGGAGAAAGGAAACGCTGTGGCAAGCGGTATTTTATTTATTTATTTATTTATTTATTTATTTTTAATTCCTCCAGTTCTTGCTCGGGGGGGGCGGCGGCAGGGTTGGGGGAGAGCGAGCATTTGTCCGTTTTAAAATGTTCCTCCGGATAAGCGCATATTGAAAGCCCCGAACTGAAAATCTCTTACTTGTACTGTAGCTCCTAGGCATGAAATGGATATGCAGAAATTCTGAGTGCACGAAATGATGAATACTCTATCCAGAATAAAAAAAAGGGAAAGACTTTGATTTATATCTTCCTCTCCTCCTACTCTCTCTCTCTTTTTTTTTTTCAGGTTTTTTTTTTTTTTTTTTTTTTTTTTTTTTTTTTTTTTTTTTTTTAGTTTATTTTGCTTGCTGGTTTCAAATGCATTACTATTCACAAGATACCAAAATGGTATCTGTCTTTAATATGGGCTAGTCCAAAAAGCATTAGACTCCTGGGTGATACATGCATAACCACATTCCCAAGAAAGGTAAAATAAATCAGGCTGCGGGTCCCCATAAATACCATTAACTTTTAGAATAAAAGTGCTTCCTGTGCAGTCCTTGGGGAGCACATATAGCAGTCTGACATCATGATACAAATGCCTTTACCTTCTATAGAAGTCCCCCTTTATTGTCTACTCTTTTAAATATTCATTTGGTGGGGAGAGAACCAGTATATGCTAGGAGATCTTTGTACCATTGCTACAAAGGACAGTGTAGCTGTGTAACACAGTATTTACCTACTAAGATATCTGTGACAAAGTAACCTCTTTAGCAAATGAGGTCACTAATTCAGAAATTAGCCCTCTATAAGGAGAATGCTCATTTCTTTTCCATGTTCCATTGACTAGTAACTCCCTGGGAAAGACTTTTCTTCCTGTTGATTTCTGATGGTGATACAATGAGAATGCCACAGACTCTGCACCCCTCTATTAAGAAATTAAATATTTTTAATTATTTAATAATGAAACTGTTGAATGAGAAAAGCACTTGCAGATTCAAAAGCAGGGAGGCATGGACTCAGACTACTGAATGCCCATCTCTTTTTCCCCTCCCTGGCTCTTATGCTTGCTTCAATGTTTCCAAAGCCTATGTGATTCTTCAGTTAAATACTTTGTTCTCCTTTTCTACACTGGCTAACACATACCAATAAATAAATTTGCTTTCAGTGTAGAAGTTCTGCAACAATTAATCTGACATCTGGCTCAGGTCTGTCCACTGAGATTTGGAACATAAACCGATGGTTGTACTCAATCCTTTGGATGTTTTTATATGAAGAGATATATGGAAGTATGGAAGTGGAATTGCAGATGTTTGCTTATGAACAGCATTTTCATAGCAGAGCGGCTCAATTCATGTTGCTGGGAGATGGGCAGTAAGAACAGTAGGGAGACTAGAGAGCAGAAGGTCTGGTTTGAGCTTCATACCTTCACGCACAAAACATTCTTCTAGTGTATTCTTAGTCTACTACACTCTAGAAAACAGAAGGTTCTGGCTGTGCTTGTAAAGCAGTTCTCCTTCCTTTTGCAGGAAAAGAGGAAACTAAAGTTACAGAACTAAGAATAAGATCTTCCATAAAATATTCAGAAATTCTTTAAGGAAATTGCCTTAAAGACATCTTTCTTCTGCAGGCTCTTGTTCTTAGGCCCTGGAACTGAATATTTATCTTTTTTTCCTCACCTCAGCATCAGAGAATGAGCATGGACAGAGAATGCTGTTAATAGACTTCTCCACATCAGCTTTAACTTTGCTAAAATTTTAAGTGTTGCCTGTCCAAAAAAATCACTAGAACTAGATTACTTCATTACCAGAAATGCTGCTACACTAGGGTATGTCAAGAAATGAGATAAGTCATTGCGATTTATTGTCAGCAGTTTCAGAAGGAAATATGTATGGAACTGGTTGATTGAGAGACAGGACAGCTAAATTAATTTTTCTTTTGCATAACAATATGGGGAAACTACAAAGACTGGAATGATTTCTGTGATTTGTTTGATAAAATGTTTTTAAATATATCATGTAATTTCAGCTTCGATTAACATGCTATTCTGACAACTTTTGACATGTTTGATTTAATTTAGTGTAAGAAACATACGTGAAGTTCAGAGTTCCAGCAGACTAACATTTTTTTTTTCTGTAAATGCTGTAACTAAACAAAGTGTAACTTGAGAAACAAATGTTTTATTGCTGAGATTTCCACAATAGAAGTTATTTCTAGCTCAGACATCATAAAAATGTAATTTCAAACTTAAAGCTAGCATTTCCTTTTTTTGGTGAACCCCCTGAACCAATTGTGAATCCATTTTGTGAGCTGGATGTTTAGCGAACTGTCTTCAGTGTGTGAGAAACAGAGGTCTCATCTGGAATCAATTAAATTGAAACAGTTTAGCAACATACTTTCTAGACTTTTTTTTTTTTTGTCTGAGTTTTTCTACTAGCCTTTTAAGCTAAAAAATCTGTGTATAATTTTCTATGCTATAACCCACACCCCCACCCTTTTTTTTTTTTTTCCTTTTTTTTTTTTTTTTTTTTTCTTTTTGTGTAATGGCATTTCAGTTTTCATTGTCTCTCTGCTGGGGCCAACCCAAAGCTTAGGGAAATAAGTGGAAAGATGGCCGTTGATTTAAACGTAGTTTGGATCAGGCACTTTGTCCCTAGGAATCAAGACGACTTACTTCACACTTGAGTATTGCCATTTTATGCCATATCTCTGTATATTTTTTACTGCATCTCTTATCAGTTAAGGAATATTGTAGTCATATACTTCTAAAACTCTTTTGCAGTGTTTTAGGAGAAAATGTAGTCCTGTGTTTAGTTTTTGATACTGAAGACTAGGATGCTGTTAGACTGTGAAATTCTTGATTCATTTAAGTGCAAGCCCGCGTATGCCGAATTATTAAACCCATTCATTTCCTTCTCCTGTGTAAGTAAGGACTTTAAAGTCATTTAAATATTACCGAAGGGTAGCAAATTTGCGCGGGATGCTCCCGGAGGAGAGATTTTGACGCCAGGAGCCGGGATTTGTGGAAGCCGTTCGGCGGGTGCTGAGGCTTGCTGCCGCTCCGCCTTGCTCAACAGGTCGGCGGCGGGCAGCGGGGCGGGCACTAGAGGGCGCTGATGCTCTTCGCTGCCGCCCGCCGCCGCCCGCTGCCAGGGCGCTATGAAAAGCCGTTTTGTTACCACCGGCATTGCTGGCCCTCTCTGGGGAGGCGGGATTCAATCTCGCTGCGGTTCGGGCTAATGCTCAGGCAGTTTGTCAGGATTAGCATCTTTCTAGTCAGTGGATCGCGTTACCTTCGGCGTGGCGTTACCGCCTCGGCGCTTGCTACGAAGTTTTGGAATGCTGTAACTTCAGCTCGTCTGAAGAGTGCCACAGCTGGAGTCTAGGTGTAAAACAAACAGCCCAGCCCTCTCAGTGGCTGTGGCTTTTAAGGGGTTTGCTATCTCTGCCTTTTCAAAGACGGTGTCAGTTCCTGCTATGCCCAGTAAAAGAGTTTAAAGACAGAAAAAAATGATCCGGTGAAACAAAAAAATATCTCTTTCAGAAATATTGTCATGCTTGAGAGATCTTATTAAGACGTCCTTGGTAGAAAAAAGACATATTAGGCCAAACTGGTCTAATTTTACCTGTACACATCTAAGTCAGTGGAGCTTACAACTGAAGAACAGAGAAAAGTAGATTGGTCTGAATAATTTCTGTATATTCCATAGCACCTTGGAACATAAAGGATGTTTGTAGCCCATCGCTGCAAGCGCTGACCAAGAAGGACATACATGACGGTATAGATTTGAAACGGCTGCAGGATTGGAAAAAGTCTCATTTCTACCTCCCCTGTTCTGATGGTCTTCCCTAGACATCCACTTTGTGGTATTGCTAAAGGCAAGTGCTGGACTGCACTGATCTCTGATTTGACTGATAGACTAACCAAATTTCTGTGTATAAGAAACATACCATAAGTTCCAGAGTGCAGAATTTTATAATATGTATTATATCCACTTGGGCAGATATGCAGCCAGAGAAGCTAATGTGTCTAATAGAAATTTCTGTCTACAACTTTGATGCCAAAAATGGGCACCATAATACCATACTATCTGTAGAGTTTTCTGTCAGTCACCTGCTTTGGGAATCAGTTAAGAGGTACCTTAAAGTAACAACTCTTGGTGCAAGAGTTAGTAACTAGTACACTGGAAAATGAATGCCGCTTTGCTGAGGAGCACTGTGCTGCCAAGAGAAGTTTGCAAAGGGTTAACTGCCCATCCTCTGTCCTCCAAGACAGGGAATGTCCCTTAAGCTGTTAGATGTGCTCAGGGTGGGTGGAAAAGCTAGAGCTGCCAGTCATGTTCAAGGCCCTTCAGAGAACATTATGCATGGCTGGGACATTAGCAGTGCCTTGCAGGCTAGCTGGAATTCAGAGACAAATATCTGGAGCAGCCGGCCCTGCTGCTGAGCAGTGCCTGTGGGGAAGGTGACATTATGGTTAATTTTGCCTGACAAAGGCATAAGGCCTTCTTCCATAACTGCTTGGGTGGTGTGGTGGCTTTCAGGCATCCCAGTCCCACTGAGCTCTGCTGGCTCCATGAGCCATAATTTAGCTCTTCAAATTTAAAGTGCTGGCTGAAGCAAATTCTAAGGGGTTTTTGTGTTGTTTTTTTTCCTCCAAAGTTTGGCAATGAGTAAGAGCCCTCTCCCTTCTGAATCAGCCAGAGTTCATCAGAATTCTTAATTGTAATGCAATGGCAGGCAGTTGGAGTAGTAGAAATCAATGTAAATGGATTAAAAGAAAAGGACCAAGTAACTGAATGTAAAAGAGGAGCCAGGATTTTCCAGAGTGATTGCTGAAGAACGCAGCAATAGGTTTCCAAATATAATTTGTTATTATAATGATGATTTAATAGTTCATCAACAAATAGACTGTAGCCATGTTATAGTCGAACTAACGTAAAATGCAATTGTGGATCGTGAAGTATTATAGACTAGACAAAATTGAACAGAACTTTGATACATGAATGTAAGCTGTAGGAGTACCTACCTAGACAGTAATTACACTTAGGCTTTTATTTAATTGTGTTGGTGCAGTCTGACACTATTCCAATGAACTCTCAATGATGCTGTGGAGACACAGGCCCACACAGGCGATGAGCAGAAGGACTTGTATTCAATAACCCTTTAAAACACAATTCACAGAATTTCCATGTTTGTGAGCTTCACAGCACCATGCGTTTAGCTCCCTTATCCTTGTATGGTGCAACTCGTGCAGGTTTTCTTGCCCTACCAGTGTGTATCAGGACTACTCCATAGTCTGGAAACAGCCTGGCTTGGATGGCTGTGCACAGGTTTGTTCCTTGCTTCTATCCTCACACTAGCATGTGGGGTAGAGGTTGAATTTATGGTGTACTGTCTTGCAGCCACCGTTTCTTTTTATATGAGCTCCTAATCACACAGAGTCTATGCTGGCTTGGTAAGCAAAAAAAAAGAAAAGGTCCTTAACTTGATGTAGATCCCATTGAAGAGTTGTTTCTTCTGCATTTCATGCTCTTCATTTCATACAGTGTGATCATCAGATATTCCATGTGAAAGTACTACGTTTAAGGTTAAACTGGTGCCATAGAAACTCTGGTTCAACATAATTTTTATCCCAGTGAGGCTGCTGATATATATTTTAAAATAAAATAAAACTTCAGAAACATATTAATTGGTCTCAGTGGTTAAGTTAAATAGTTAAATACATGCATACATATCATTCTGCCAAGGATAAGTCATTAGTTCAGTATAAACTAGAAATGATAGCTCTATTTGAATCAGGAGACTAAACCCCATTTCCATTAATGCTAACTGTTTTATTAATACATGCGTGTGTCGGCATTAAGTCATAAATTTAAATGGTCTGTCCCTTCTTGATTTAAAGTAATTATCTCAAAGATCTTGGCTGCTGAATGAATAACTGCATTACACCTTTCATCTTTTATCAACTAATTTTTAAACTATTTTTTTGCACGTGAACATTATAAGGCAAACAAAAGAAACAGAGTTTGTGCAAAGCTGGCTGGAATTTGAACCAAAACTAAAAGTATTTTCATTACCCAGAGCAGAATACCTGCAGCTATACCAGCCCTTGGACAAGGATTCTCAGACCTTTTTAGAGTCATATAACATCATGTACCTGCCTGCATCTTATGTGTACTTTGTGCACATTTAAGTATATTTTCATTTATATAGTTAAAATAATTTTTTGTTTGTTACTAGAAAATTTTTATTGAAGCAACAGGTAAAAAATGCAACCTATAAATTATTTGAGAAAATTTACATTCAAAAAGTTTATACGTAGTTTTTGGAAATGATTTAATTTTATCTGAGGAAAATCCTGAGGTAAACACAGGACTTTGAATTTACAAAGTAAAAAAATGGTCTCATTAGCACTAGAAAACACACTTGAAATTTTAGGATTAAATCTTGTCCTTTTCAGAGCAGTGCTTCCAACAGGCAGTCCTCCCTTTCAGCAAACTAGACCATGTATTGATGCAGTTAGGTATATCTAAGTATCAGTTCATTTTAGATCACCATTCAAGGCAAGATTTTAGTGCATTTCTTCATTACAGAGAGCTTTATGGTCAGGGCAGAAATGATTGTAAACTTCTTCTGAGGAATGGCCAGTATTAAAACAGTTGAACGCTGCCAGGTTAGTTCAATATGTACAGTGCAGCGATCAAAACCTCCAGTTTCATATTGCATGTAACCATCATTATTTAACCACAGAGATTACCAAGCTGATGTAACTGAAGAAGCACTCAAACATTTATTCAGTGCACACAGTGAACAGATATTTTTAAAGATAATGTCTCCTTCATATTCTCTTTCAGCATATTTTCCTTGCAATTGAAATTCCAGTGAAGATCTTCAGTATTTCACTTTAGTGAAAGTTACTGTTCATTCACGGTTTCAAACCCAATTTCTCCAGACATAAGAGGTTCCAAAATTTTGAAAAGCAGTTGAATAATAATTTTACTTGGGGCTCTGATTCAAATCGAGAATTTTATCTACCACTGATTGTTGCCTTTCTATTTGTTACCATTCCAGCTATAGCTGGTGTAGCTCAGAGAATACAACTGATTAGTATGCATTTCAATTCTTTTTAGCACGGTGGCAATTTACATAGCATTTCTGTTTCTAAAGCAAGAAAAAAACATAGTAGGCATTGGCATTTACATACAAACAATTTATCATTTACATACAAAAGGGCTGATTAGGTAGCAATACAAGTGACAGTAAGTCAGACTTAGGACGGTCATTATAGTTCTTTCTGTCCTTAAAATTGTGAATTTTGCAATAGTTATATGAAAAAAAAAAGTTAATAAACTATGAATATGTAGTCACTAAACTTAACAGTCCTTTTAGAGATGTCTAGTATGTGGTTATCTATGGTGCAGTCTTTGACTATACCTTTGTAGTGAAGCTACTTTAAGATGATCCCTTCCTCAAGGATTCCCAGTCCTGCACTGCAGTTCGCAGTCCACTGATCTGTACAAAGAAAGTTGATTTGGAGACTTTGGAGCTCATTGGGGTATCTGCGTGGTCTGGGTAAGGTAACTCTATACGCCCTTGGTACATAGCATAGCCTGTGCTCCCAGGCGTGGTTTCTCAGGTTCCTGCATCGTCATCAACTTGAGGTCACTGAACTTGCTTATGTTTAGATGATATTTCTTGTGCAGTTTATTAGCGTCTGCTCCCCCTCTACAGCACAGAATCTAATATCCAGTGAACTTTTCACCTTCAAAGTTTCCCACTTTCCAATACAGACTTTGCTCTGCCCTCCCATAACCTCCTTTTTTATCAGGTATAGTGGGCTCTTCTAGCCTTCCTTTTTATTTTCATATTTCTGCTTTATTCAGCCACCACCACTTATCCTCAAATGTAGAAGCATTGTTCTGTGATTGATTGGGTCACGCTAATTCAACACTTGCCTTCTCCTTTGTCTATTACTTCTATCTGAACTAAACAAGGCCTTCCCATTCCTAGGCTGCTATGTAACCCTACCCCTTACTACAGTCTTGTAGTTAGCAATGTCCAGTTGTCTTCTGCACATATTACTTAGCTTTTTGGATCTATAACCAGAAGTCTTACTTTCTTTGTGTTTGGCTAGGTATATGTCAAACTGGTGGGAGCAGTTAGATTTGAAAAAAACTAGTTCTCAGTATGTTCAATCACTTCCTATATATTTACTTCATAACAAAGAAAACTTCACATTTAAATAAGGTGGCATTAGAGTGACCTGGAAACACTCAAGCAATCTCATGAAAAAGGAAATAGAAACAAGCCTCACTGCTGCATTAGACCGTTTATTTGCAATATGCAGATAGCCTATATAACTAGGACGTGATGAACTCCATTGAAAAAAGTAACGTGAAGATTTACTCCATGCTACAGTGATGTGCTGTGCTTCTATAGCATCACAAATTAATAAGTGGCTGCTGGCCTGGGTTTTAAAGAAGCCAAAATGCATGACAACAACCAAAAGTCATATTACAAAAGTCTAATTTATGTATTTTTTTAATGACATTGAGTTGACATTGAGTTCCACCTTAGTGAGATCTCTAAGGCCTTCAGTATGTATTTGTACATTTAGAAGGCTAGGGAAAAGTTCACTTTGCTTAGTATACGCTTAGAATTTTTTTATTGTTGTTATCAGGCTTTTTTAAATGCTTCTGTGAGCAGGCAAATTTAAACTATCTGACATTTGCACTTTACTGGTTAAAATTCTGTCTGGTCAACCTGATATAAAACAGTGTAACCTTATTGGAGTCCATGGGGTTATTCAATTGACATTAGTATTATTGAACATCCTTGATATGGAAATTTAAAGTAGTTTTGGCAATTACGTTAACTCATGTTTTTAAACAGAGTACACGGAGGTGTGCATTTCAGGGTTAAGGCAGTTTTTAGTCCTACTAACATTAGGAACGCTATCAGTACACCACCATATGTAAGAAATTGCACTAATACTTGTTTAATTATCCAATCAAATTAAACAAGAAATGAGTTTGGCTGAAACAATCGAGTCTATAGAGAAAGTGCCAGCTCTGATACTTACCAAGATTTGACAGTTGCTCGTTGTTGTGACCTTGGCTTTTTTTATGACAAGCTAGAGGTCAGAAAGCACGCTAGCTGTAATTACTGCCTTTGTAAGATTCTGTAGGCCATCCTCTGCAGCAGACTTGAACCAGCTTGTGTACGTGTATCAGATTACTGATGAACTGGGTGCAAATCTGTATTTCGTTCTCGTAAGGGTTAAATCCTGTTTCTGTCACCATACACAGTCTGTGGAACGATTTAGCTTTTATGATATTTCCCTTCAAAAATGAATGATTAGCAAGTTATTTCTTGAAAGCTGTGCATAATGTGAGAGCTACCAAAAATGAGACTTTTAAAACTTTTATTTATTTTTTCCAAAAAATTTACAGAAGGTCATTGATACTTTATTAAGAAAAAAAAGTAATTTAAATGGAATTAATAATGTGTACAAAAGACTTTTCTGTATTAAATCATTTTGCCTACTGGAGGAGACAAGAAGAATGTTTTTGCCTAGAGGTATACCCCATCTGGAAGTTCAATCCATTTTTACTAGAAATGAAATAATTCAAAATAAACTGTAGAAAAGCTTGTGTTTTAACTGTTTCCATGTGCTTAAAAATACACTATTTTTAACCCATAAATGCCTTGGGCAATTTATTACTTTCATTGAATTGATGCTAATTGTTTCTGGAATATGAGATCAGCATCTCCTTCTTTCATGCTTTTCAATAATGTTACAAGGAGTATTTTGAATCACTCAAATACAGTGATTTCCTCTTTCATATGTTAGTTATATATGCAGCTCCTGTGACTTAACAGGAAAAAGATAAAACTGTATACACGTTAAATTCCTTTCTCATTCTTACCAATTGATTATACACATTTCCCCTTTGGGCTTTATATAGGCCCCCAAGTTTTATTTTCCAAAAAATTAGAAACATGCCAACTTTTTAATAACATATCAAGTGTTTTAAATATAAAGACATGAATGTCTGTCTACATCCTCTGCTCCAAAATAACGTCTGTTATCTGTAGTAAGCCAGACATATTCATCATGCTTTCTTAAGCCTGTATCCTTGTGAATCGAGATGTCAGTGTGGATGACATGAATCCTTTCCACAGCTGTGCCTTGAAGGACAGATGCCTTTCTACCATGAATGGTACCAGAAAAAGTTGTGTTGCAAAACTGCTTTTCCCTGCTTTTCAGTAGTCTAGTGAGGTCATTTCCATAATACATGGAACTGCTTCTAAAATTAGGGGTATGTACATACACATACATGGTTCTGTTGAAGCTGTATAGGGAACCGAGTAAGAGATCCCTATACATTAATTATGCCTTCTAATTATTCCCTTTTAGTAACCTCCTCATGTCCCAAAAGAATCCTAGAATGAATGAAGAGGAGCATAATTCCTCATTTGTGGAGAGGAGTTCTTTCAGTAATCGTATTCAAAATTACAAATGAGCTGAGAGGACAGCATCTGTATTGACTCTAGTTTCTGTTCTGTTTTGCAGGCAGCATGGCTAGGACTTTGACTTGTTAATGGCAAAGATGACTTCATCCAGGTGCTTGCTTTTGAGGACAGGGAAGAATGAAAAGCCAAAATCTATCTCTCTGTTTTTCCTATTTTAAGACTGTTCTTTCACCTGACTAGATGAGTGTGTGCCCACTCACATTTCTTTTGGGGGAAATAGTTGAAAAGCATGGAACATGATGAAAACTCTTGTATTGCAAAGGCAAACCCCTTGCTTCTCAGGAGTGTTTCTGTGTGTCTCAGTGGCATGCCATCCAAAGAGCAGCTTCCAAAGCATATTAAGGTGAGATAACTTGACTGAAAAAGAATTTCAGCTTGTTTATGAGGGGAAGGTTCAGCCTTTCAATAAACATCCCATCAAGCCTGTGGTGTATGGATTCTATTGGACCTACTGTACTCCTATTGGAGCAGCATCCCCAAATGATATTGTGGTGCTCACTTTAAAATGCCAGACTATTGCATAAAATCTGCTGCTAGTAACAAAAGGGTTAAAAAACATATGGGCTAGTTATCTGTCTGGAGCTTCAAAAAGCCATATTCTACATCAAAAAGGGACTGCAGCAAGTCCTTGATCAAAGCTCAGGTAATTTAATTATTTGCCTTCATGAATCAAGGGGTCCTTGAACAAGCTCAGGATGTCTGGATATTAGAATATAGGAAATTTATTGTTTCACTCCTTCTAATATTCCAACATCAAAGGGATCTTTTTCCTATAAACAAAGCAGTCTGAATTCAAAGAATTCAAGCAAAAGCTGGTGTGGAGAGCTTCAGTTTTCTAGGATCTTTGTGAGCTGGAAATTAAGCTGATTCCTGTGGGGTGAGATATTTACCACTGTGAATCTTTGTGTTTGTTTTATATAACTAAACATCTGTACCAAATCTTGCAAACTGAAATGCTTAGCTCCTACTCTTCCTGTAAGTTCACTTGATGTTGTTTTCCCAGTTATTCAATTTTATGTGATTTTTTCATATTTTGTTTTGCAAATCTCTGTTTGCCGAGCTCTAAGTGGCTCTTTGACCACATCATGCTTTGAGATTCTAATTAGCAGAGTTTAATGTAGACTGTGCACCCTAATGCAGAGGAGAGAGTTCAAAGCTGATTCCTCCAGCAGCCCAGTCAAAAGTCAGAACAAATTTAGGGTGGTGAGAGAAGCCCATGGTCTGAAAGAACAGTGCTCAGTCCCAAGCGCTTCTCACCATCGGTGGCAGTCACGTTAGTTCAGGATTAGTGAAGCAAAAATTGGTTGGCGTTTTTTAAACCCTAAACATAGCAGAAATGTGCATGCTGATTACAAGATAGATTTTCAGCCTGCAAAAGTAAGTGTCACTATTTCTAGGAAAGATTAATTCCTGTGTATCTTTCCCTGTTATTTTTACATTTTCTTCTTTTGGTCTGGCAGATTTCCTTTCACAGCTGGGGCCCGACCCCTCTTTTTTCTGTGTTCATGGACCAAACATAATAGACTAAAATTTATTATGGTAAGTGCTGCTCTTAGTGTGTGTGTGTGTGTTGTATGTTTATCTGCTATGCCATTTCTGCATAAAAGCTGTCTTGTTGCCTGTGTCATCATGATTTTGTATGTGTTATATTCATGACTTGCAACAATCCTGTGTGTCAAACTGCTATTGAAACCAGGGAGATGTCTCTGTGCAGAGTACTTCCTTATGTCTTAGCAGGAACAGAAATAAATTAGTGGGAGACAAGTCAGTAGAGACAGGAAACAAGTGCAGGCACTATATGTTTCCAAGAATAATATAGAAGTTATATAAATAGATAGAAAATAAAATGGGTTGGCTCATCCCACCCTCTCATATTTACCTGTGAAATAACAAGTGCCACACATATGTAGTTCAGCAGATCCTTTTGCAAATGAAAATTGTTCTTTAAAAATACCATGTAATTTTTTATAAAACAAAAGGACTACAAAATTCTCATAAAAAGTCTGTTTAATTATCTCATATAAAACAGTAAATAATCAAGACAATATAACAATGCAGTATTCTGGAATTCATTGTCATGCTTTTGAGCTCTGCAAAGCATTTTGTTTGAAATGGTGACATAATGCTTGGAGAGCCATGCTCCTCTGCTTCATGAAAAAGAAGGTATGATCTACTTCACACATTGGCTAACTGTAGAACTCTGTCAGCTATGCATGCTGCAGTTCCTTACAATAACATTACAGAATGAAAACAACTCTACTCAGTAGTAAAGACATTTCTAATTCCTGCCACAAAGCCCAGATAACTCAGTTATCGGAAGAAGACATTTTTTGTGTGAAACCTTTGAAACCACCGAGTCAGATTTTTCTGTTTCTTTGATTTAGACAGAAAACTTTCTTTTAAGCTTGAAAGACCTTGATTTTCATTTCAATTAACTAAGCACATTTAAATTATTACCATGTGATAATCTCATTCCACGTTTTCCAAGAGATCAGCAATTAGAAAGGTGATTATTTCCCTGAAAGTGAAGTTACTTGGTTGATGTCATACCAAAATCTACAGTAGCGTTCAAGACAGCAGTATCATAGTCACCCAGGCAGTATTGCCAAAAAGTTTTACACACACACATATGTTTTCTGTGCACATGTGTATACATACACATGAGAACACACACCTTTCCTGAATGTCTGTCATAGTTTTACTGTGAAATCACTGATATTAAACAGGACCATACACATCAATTTATGGAAGCCTTAATTTCTGCCATATAAACTACGTGGTGGTGCGAGTGGTTACATTTGCCAGTGAATGATGTAGTGACAGTGCACATGCCTGTGCCATTACCAGAGGAGGAGGAATTGATTAGCAATAACACACTTCATTAACACTGCACTTTCTCAATCATTGTAATTGTGGCTCTTCCCCTAAAACATCAAGTGGAACAGGTTTCATTTCAACCAAATCAATCTAATGTGTTAAAATTTACATAATTTCCTCTCATTGCGTTTATAGAGCAGCAGGAATTTTAATTTGCATTGTCTGTATAGTCTATAATCAAAGTGTTAAGAGCACAAGGTTTATTCATTATGTATGGCATGTGGTGACAAATTTGCATAATAGGCTGCATCTTGCTGAAATATTCCTTCCTTCCCCATGACCACCTTTGCAATTTTGGCTATAACTTATTTTCTATAAACTTGTTAATTCAATTACAAAAGCTTTTGAGTTCCATAGAACACTTTTTAGGGAGAAGTATCCTTTTAAAAATAAGTAAGTAGATAAAATGTCATACTGAAAGATGAGAAGTGCTAAAGGAAAGCATTGACAACTGGAGCGTGTTTCCTGATTTCAGGAGAAAGCTGGTATAAAACCACTGCGGTGTCTGCTATTGCTGTATACCAAAGGCAATCATTCACAGATTGAATGGAAAGGTACCTTTCTGTGAATTTAGTTGCAGTTACTGTATAGAATCTGTTCAATGAAAACTTTCAAAACTAAGTTAGAAACTAAAAAGCACTTAAGAAATTAAGGTGCTATAAACGTAAACCTCCATCATTGATTGTTGCCTGCTAAAACAACATATTTGCTTTATGAAAATAAAAGTGCTTAACAAGACATTTTTGTAGGAAATTATTATATTTTAGTAAATAGAGGGAAAAGTAGAGAATTTTGAAATCATTTGTAGCAGCTAAAAGTATTATCTAAATGAGGAAGATAATGCATCCATTGGTTTTGATGCACAGGTCCTGTACAGAGTGTCACAGAGCTACCATATCATAAGATTTATCATTTAGAACTTTGAATTACTGAATTTTATATGTGGTATGTATCAGACAGTTCCCTTTCCTTTTGCTGCCCGAGTAAGGATATTCAGACTAAAATGCAGGAGAACATATTTATTTTTATTATATCACACTATCTTCTAATGCAACAGTATAAACAAGTATATTCTATGTTCTAGTGTGTACAGAGATTCAAAGTAGTACGAGATTTATCTACCTTTGATCTCTGTAGAACCTCTTAACAGAAGTGCAGAATATATTTAGATGTTGACAGTTATACTTCTAGTAAGAGGTTATCTGGACAGGTGCTTCAGTCCTCTACCGAAACATTCATACGCATAATTTTATTAATACATAGCTGAATCCCTAATCTGATGTTGACTTTAAAACCATCATACTGTATTGTATTTGAATTACATTTTAATCCGTGCTAAGAAAAGGGTGTGTGGGTGTATTACATACATGATGACTTGTATTTTCAAGTTATATAAGTACAGAACAGACACAAATCTGACATTTGTGAATATTTCAATTTCTGTATGAAATCAGAATGGAACTTCGGTTTAAGTAACTGTTAACATCCTACTTGTGCCAAAATGCTTCTAAACAGTGTTATGTCAATGTAGGTGCAACGGCTGTGTACATAAAACAGGAGTGAACACTGTAACTAAGTTCACATTACTAAAATTTCAAGATTAATAGATAGTCAGATTATGTTCAGTAGGTTGAGAGAGGTGCAAAAGACCTTTGAGAGACAGAGAGAATCCAAGGAAAGGGGAGAGTCATTTTGCAAGTGAACTCAGCAACAAAAGGGCCTGTTAAAGTGATTGTGAAGCACTAACCGTGGCCGATTTTTTTGTTTTTCAACTTTTCACAGAGGTTGCTGTGTGTGCTGCACAGTACTTGAAAATGCCATCTCATTCTGCTCTCAAGCTCCTCTGACAAGGACTGTTTTGCCTACCTTCCATCTTTTTTCTTCCTTAACTATTTTCCTACCATTTTTCCACATCCATTGAAAATTGTTTAAAAATTTGCAAGGAACTATCAACAGGGGTCGGTTTACAGATAGAGGCATGTAGCAAGGGCAAGTAATATCGTATTGGTTGTCTCTTTGCCCAGTATATTCCCAGCGATAAACAACATCTATGCTCAGTATTCATGCTCTTGTAGTGGACCCACTCTGATTGTATGAGCTGTAGAACAGGGGGTGAGGGAATGTGCTACGTGTTTTAAAAGACTTCCTTTATATCCGCAGTGTGTGACAGCTGTATGAACCCCAAAACTGATTTTGTGAGCTTTGCAGAATATTCTTGTCAAATTGAAATCTCGTTTGAACTGCACCTGGTTTTGGACTCTGATGTTCCCAAGCATCAGCACATCTTGCTGTTGATTAAGCATCAGCTGAAAAAATGCCAGTTGGAAATGTCACCAAAGCTCTTCGTTAGAGCTCCTCCTGGCCATCTGGGGGGAGCCTGCCTGCCTGCGTAGGAGAGAATGGATGTTCCTGAAAGCCCAAGAAGAAAAGTGGAAGGGTGGAAATATATGAATAGTTATGTGTAATGCCAGTTCAGACCATCTGAGGATATGTGCTCTCTGGGGAATTGCACCTGGACGTTAATTGAACCAAGTGAAGCTCTATGTTTACGTCTAACACAGATGATTTAAGCTACTGAGTTCAGTTTGGGAAATTTCACTTTAGGCTCTCACCCCAGAGTTGGCTTAGTCCTGCTGCTGTGAGCTTTCTAGGAGAATAAGACCTGCTGAAGTCTAAGCAGAAGTACACCTAAACTGCTATTGCCACGAGAATAAAACAGAATAGCCAAAGCAAAGTATCTCAACCAGCTCTGCTGAAGCAATGTTCAGCAATGCACCTGCTACTGAAGGTGCTATTGTTTATGCTCCGCTTCATTCAACTTGATATATAGTATTCCTTGTCCATGGCTTCAGCAGCTGTCATCTAGATCAGACTTCAGCTGAAATCTGTTTGTGGCAATTTTTGTAAGAAATACGTGTTTTAAAACTCAATGTGAGAGATGAAAGAGAAATCAAATAGTTTAAAATGCTTTAGAAGTTTAGTAAGTTGTCTCTTGAAACAGCTACAGAACTTGGCCAGCCAGTAAAATAAAATAAAATGTACATTAACAGCAGATTAGGATCTTGATTATAAATACTGTGATGCTACAGATAAACAGGATTTTTTTTCTGCAAACCAAAATAGTTTTGCTATCAACTCATAACTTGTCTTTGTTTGAAAAAGCTGTGGCTAATCCAGTTAGAGAAATGCCTAAGATTATGGTAATTAAAAGACCAACAGCAACAGCAGCACTTCCTTTCCAACCTCCTGAAGGACAGTTTGGCACCCAGGCAAGAGAACAAGGGAATGGTTTACCTTGCTCTTAGATGTTGCAGATTGGGCAGAACTTAGGCAAGCTCAGTTTGGACTTAGAGGACTTACAATTTTTCAAATTGTACTTTTCTTCTTCTGTAACATAGAATATGATTTTTTTAATAGTATCATGTGGGGCTTTTATATAACAAACCTGTTCCTCTTCCAGGACCTACGCCAGTGGTGAAACCTTTTGATTTCTCAAACTCTTTTCTTATAGTGCATTATACATTTACATTTTTGCTCTGGTATTGCATGTCTTAGGTTTACTATAGCATGCATTGAAACCTATATGCTACATACGTAAGATCATGCTTTTGAGTGGATGCACCTGTCTAAAGTACTTTTGCTTTGCCTGCCTGAGGTGGCTGGACTCAGAGACTACAAATGTATAGTTCCCCTCTTCTTTTTTATTTATTAGTACAACACCCTTTGCATAGAGACAATTTCTTTGCTTATTTGCCTGGTAACACAGAAGCCAGAGCAGAAGTCCCTTGTTTTAAGTGCTAACATTTAGAGGGTACTTTGAAAAAAAGTTAAAAATATAAATGTTGACAGCTTTCAAAGGAGATGTATCAGCTACAAATAGACAAAATATTCCACTAATTTAGTTCTTTCTCTCCTTGATCTTGTTTTGATCCAGGGACTATACAAAATTTCAGTATTTAATAGGTTTTTGGAAACTTAGTTTTAAATCAGGGAAAGATCAGCAATATGACATTGCTGGCTCTAAAGGAAAAATGAAATGTCATGTAACTGAAATAAGTGCTACAACTCTCGGTGAGGCAATTTGTGGGTTTTTTTTTCCTTGCATGATTAGATTTTATAAATATCCTACTGTGTACAGGTATGTTCTCATCTTCCCATCTACCAGTACAGGCTGATGGGCTGTCCTCCACTCTTAGATGACAAGCAGCCAGCAGCAGTTAATGACAGCACTGGAATTTTTGGCACCTTTTTTTTACACTGCACTGACTCCATGCTCACAGGATAATTATCTCTCAGCTTTGCTTTATGTCACTGAATACAGAACATGCATCAGTGCTCCTTCAAGAAATTTCCAAAGAATTTATCTCTGAAACTATAATTTCTAAGTGTTTGTGGGGAAAGGGACCCTTGACTCCAAATGTGATTAAAGCAGGGGTATTACTGACATCACTTTCTTGGTTCCTCCTTTCTGAAGTGCTGTTGGTGAATTTTGGGCAGGGTATAGCATTGTGATAGAGGATGATAAGCAGCTTTATATATTCTTGGATATCAAAGCAACCTTAACACATATTTGTGTGGCAGCCATCAGTACTTTTGAGGATTGATTACTATGCTTGAATATAGGCCTAGGGAAAGATCGTGGAGGTGTTGTACTTAAACTTTGTGTTTGATATGAAGTTTTATTCTGCAGCAAGCTATGTTTATGGGTTCCCATCGTGAGAGCTGAAATAAAAGATGGAGTAAGCCAGTAAGTGCCAGAACCGAGAAGAACATGGATTTTCTTTGCTCCATATGCACTTTGTCAAATAAAATTTATTTTTATTCCTCTTGAATTAAAGGCAGAGATAAAATGCATTCTTATTCTTGACTTTTTACCACCATATTGCTTAGTCTTTGATCTTTTTAGTGCCTGGATACTTCTTTTAATCTATGTCTCTATTGCCTGTTTTTAAATATCCTAATACTACAGATTCCCTTTCCACATTCTTGAACTGCTTGAACTCATTGAGATTTTTACTGCTGAACTTTAATGGGTCAGGTCTAAGTGTTCAGAGTGCCTTATGGTGGCTTCCCAAACTCAATTCAAATTTTCCAGCACACTTACTATCAAATTTTCCAGCACACTTACTACAGGGAACCCCCTTTTTTTCTTCCTTCTTTCCATTCCCCACCCCCCGCCCCGTGTTTGTTGTTGTTGATTTTTGTTTAAACTGGGATTCTAATTATTTCAAGTATAATTATGTACTTCAGAATTTTGGGAGTACTAAATGATCCGCAAAATACTAAAACAGGCAGATCATATGCATCTTATCATCCTCAGAAACAAACAGTATTAGAAGTCTTTTGAATAGGCCATAGATAGCTGCAAGGAAACTGAGTGAGGAGGACTGGATTACTTATGCCAGAATATTTACATGGCGTTGAGCCTAAATGGTTGTTACGAGAGTTTCTCCTGTTGAATGATCAAGACAAAGCAGCTACAGTCCTTCCAATTCATTCAGCTGTACAAGCTTTAATTACCTCAACCTGGACTGAACCCACTAAATCTGTCTGGTTCTTCTGAACTACAGTCATTAAATTACTTACCCCCAATGGCATCCTGGTGTCAGTTGTTGCTTCTGAAGTCAGTTGGAAGAAACACTATTGGAAGAGGGATCTTTAAGCAAGGGAACACCAACATTTTTCTTAAAAGATTCTGTTAATAAGAAAATAAAGAGTAAAATTTGTTTGTTACAATTATCCTTCTCAGATTTATTTGACATCTTTCAGCTCAGAGAAGATGACTTCTATTTTCAGTGTTTTTTCTGTATAGAATAACTCTTGTGCTTTTTCGAGTTAAATTTTTGAATTAATTAAATTTCGTGTTTGTTGTATTGTCACAGAATCTGAGAAAACCAAGGGACATGTATTTGATTAACTGACCTCTATTGAGATCCATAGTCTTATTCTTACCATTGAAAAGTAAATTTTGTGAAAATCCTTTAGAGTATATCAGATCACAAGATGTTCCCTGCATTTTGTTTGCTCTTTTCCATTATTTTTTTTTTTTTCAAGAAGTTCAGTACCACTAAATTCAGCTCTGATTATTTTTTTCCTTAGACTTTTAAATGGAGGAAATGTAAATATTTTATTTCTGCAACAAACTGTTCCTCAAGGAGGTGTGAGGGTACCACAGAATGAGACAAAATTCAGATAAATCTGTCTGTAATAGTCTCCCAAGGAACTGGTAGGGTTTTAAAAAGAAACAACATTAAATCAATACGGGCTAATAATTTCTTCCAAGTATTTTCTCCAGATGTTATTATATAGAATTTCAATAGATTTTTTTTTCCCTTGTTCTTGACCTGTTGCTATTTTCTCTGTCTTGATTATGTCTCTCATATGTTATACGTCTCTAACATATAACAAACTGTAATGTTACCAAGTTTCTGTTACACTCATAGGCCAAATAGTTACAATTCTTTATGCAGAAATTAAAAGCATTTACCACCTTGACGCTATTATTTCTCATGATAAAATAGGCAAAAATCATAAAGCTCTACAGATTTGCTGTGATTTTTAGATAGTTATTTCCAGGAATAAAAAAAAAAAATCTGAAATTTTTAATTCAGAGGAAAATTAGTTCCATCCTTTAGTATTCTTACCAAATGACTCATGTAATTGTTTTCAAAGTCATTAGCAAATCTTTCTTTTGGTAAGATAAAAGATTGAACTTAAGAGGAATTGTTAGCTCCCACATTCTGTCAGTTCGACTCAACTGAAACTAGTTTCCAAATGTATTTCTTTGTCTGCCTCTTGTTTCTTCATAGGGCAGAATATGTGGATATATTGGAAGACATATGTATACATATGTACCTACAGTTAGTGGGAGACTTCTGTTTTGTGTAACATCGTAGTAGCTGGTTTTGTTCAGCATAATGAGAACAGGGAAAGTCCACTAGATTAGACTCATGGAGCTACAGAATATAGAGGTGGTCATTACAGGTAAGATGTCTGAAATGACTCCTTTTTTTCAGATTAGTTTTTTAAATTAGTTTTAGGTCAGGACAGGGGCAGAAAACAAAATTTGCTTCAAAAGTAAAACACGTTACGTTTTAAAGACATTAACTCTCTTCAAACCTTCTGCTCCAAGTTTAAAGTTTTTTGTGGTTTGAATCTTAAAAAAATAATTCTAGTGAAGATTATATGTTTTTGGTCTTGTTCTGTGGTAGCAAGTGTTTGCTAATATAGTTATGCCAGGATATCTATATTGGTAGCAATCCTTATTTTAAGCACAGCATGTGTTGGCAAAGGAATGCTTTTATCAGCTCATGAATAAAACTCATATAGCAGAAAGGGCTCGTCTTTACCAACTGAAATATTTCCATTCTCAGGTTTTTGTCTTACACCGTTGTCAGCGAGGAGGGGCTGAAACCATACATCTCTGACGTAGGCTCGACCCATATTTTCAGGATGCCAGAGGAAGTGAGACATTACTAATTTACATGTCTCGAAAGTTTCTGGTTTTTAAAAAAAATATTTATAAAGTCACAATTTTTTAATGAAAAACTGATCTCACCAACAGAAAAAAGTTATTAATGAAGAGGGATTTAAGATCCTGTAAAAACCAACAAAAAAAATTGTTGGAGTATATGGGTTAATGTCACATTTTCTAATCTAGAGGGATCTTGGTAAAAAAATGTGGGTTCTTCTCCTACCATTGTGGATTCTTTTAATGACTTGCTTTATGGACTTTATTCAGGTCATTCGTCTCTTTACACCTTCCCAGATGGCTGTGGCCGTCTCTCGTAATATGTTTGCACATGGTTTTAGAAATCAAGAGCCTTTAGGGAAATAGGTACCACTGTCAAATCAGGAATAATTTCCAATTAAGTAATATAAAATGTCTGAAGGTTTTTTTACATAAAAGCTTTGTGCAGGAGACTAAAAACCCATGGCTGTAACTGCTTGAGTGCAACTGAATATGGCCAGCAGTGGCCTTCAGTTCAGAACCTGCAGAACGAGTTTTAGTTAACTACACACATCAACATTAAATTGTCAAAATTAAGCACTGCTTTGCTTGGAAATGTCACTAATAGTTTGCAGGTGGAACATACGCATCATTCATATGCAGTGTGATACAATCCATAGTACTCACGGTTAAGCATCATTTTCCATTCTTCTGTGTATAAGGTTTTAAGCGTAAAACATCCAGGGGTGCTTTGCTTTGTCTGTGTCTGAAGGATGGTTGTTTAAAGGAGAGGCAGGACAAAAGGATAAGTAAAAAACCTCTCAAACTCTTTGTTATAGATCAGTCTTTGGGTATGTCAATAGCAGTTACGTGAGGATAAAACTGCTCAATCAGTACACCTTTTTTGCTTCTTGCCCACCAAGAAAGCTGGTATTACTGCAGCACACACGGCACTCTAGCATTTTTCTGCTGTGCAGAAAGCGTTTCTTTATTGCTGGTAACTGAGAAACTATCAATGCCAGGTTCTCATTCTTTTGAGATCAGCTGGTTAGTATTTCTCTAGTCCGGAGGTGTCCCAGGTTATGGATGTCTTGGGTTAAGATGTGCTAGAGCTGCTAAGCAGGAATAAGACACCAAGGAAGACGTTCAAATACAGAAAATAGGCAAGTGACATGAGATACAAATATTGGGAGCATTCCTTTCTATGGGAGCTTTTGTGTGTTTATTTCCTCTTCACTGTTGTTGGTTTACGTGCAATGCATCTGTGAGTTTATACTATGGGAATTTAATGCAAATCGAAATTAAATACAGAGAGTGAGAATCAGCTGACACTAGATACTCTCTTTGCCGGTAGGATGAGAAAAGTGCTGGACAAATGTCGCAGTGCTCAAAACTAGCCAGCTGCAACAAGGTGTTTTACCATCTCATACCAGCATACTTTTCATGCCAGCCCCTCTGCTGCCTTCTCCTCGGCTCTTCTGTTCCAGGGCATGTGTTCTCTCTGCTTCTTCCTCCCTCTCTTCCTTGGCTGCCCAACCCCTTTCCAGAACCAGCCACAGCTGCACCTTGTCTACATCGGCCAACCCACTGCCCCTGAAGCCAGCCCACAGCTGTATGTTATCAATGATAATTAACCCAGCTTCATTTTTCTGCAAACACATTCTTTTTGGTAGCATTGTCCTTTAGAATGATTTCTTGTTCTTTTGTTGTTGTTCTTACTCCAAAAATTAGATGTAATGAAAATAGGGCACAGAGATGTTTTTTTCCTTTGCGTGTATGTGACAGGGTTCTGACTGAATTTTGTATGTTCCATATTTTTGTAACTGCTCTGTATTTAATAGACTGCTATGAATTTTATATTTTGTCACCTTTTCAACATACAAAAATCCTGTGAATTATGGGAAAAAACATGTTCTTTGCTTTCGGAATTTAGGAATAAGATGATGAGTTAGGCCAAAAAAAGAATAGAATGACCAACACAGATCCTAGAAAGATACCTAAGGTGGTGAAAATGACAAATCAAAAGACATGTAAATTTTAAAGCACGTAAAACTAGCTTAGCTTGGGATGAAAGGAGGGTGACATACTGGCACAGTGGCTACACTGAAGAGATTCTAGCAATGGCATTTTGGCCATCCAGAAAAAAGTTGTGCTCTTCTTAAAGACACAGTCAGCTTCATCTTGCCTGCCTTCCAGCCGAAGCTGGTTAATCCTTAGCTCTTGTTAAACACATAGCAGTTAGAAGATGGTTTATTTCCAGCAAAAAAGTACCTGAGAAAAATCTGAACTGCAACTGTTACTGAAAACTTAGTAGTCTTTAATGAAGACAGTAAAAAATTTAATATATATTTATTGGAGTCCTTCCTTTCCAAGAGCAGGAAGAATTTATTCTTGAACTATGCAGTTTATTTGGGATTGTACTAAATGGTAATGAAGCACTTCCTAAATACTGTGGAGATGCTCCTAACAAGACTACAGGCATCAAACTGAGCTTCTGCAAGTATCTTGCAAGGATTACAGAGTAGTGCTGGTAATATGTCAGGATGGCTTGACCTCTTAAAAACTCTAGTAGTGAGCTAAACTTGTGCTTGGCTTACCTACTTTTTCCTAATTGTGTGGGACTAAATTTTGAATATAAATCAGATGTTGCCTGAATGGCTGTCATCATGTTTGTTGTTTCAGTGCAGCAAAGCCATTTATATTGTTGGATAATAATAATGGTTGCTTGAGCTGATATATTTTATTGGGTTTTGTATTAATGGAAATTATCTTGACCAAATCTGTATTTCAGCCCAAATGGAGGGAATTACAAAACCTCACTTCTGATGTTTTTGATTGAAACAGCCATCAAGTTTGCTAATTGTAGCTTAAGATTGAGCTGCAGTTTGTTTAGATTTGACAACAGAAGTGTTGGGCTTTCAACTGGACATAGATAATGAGAATTCCTAACTGTGATTATAACTGTTTATCCTAACAGATGCTCCTGATTTTCCATGATCACATATTTTCCTATACTCAGACTATATAACTTAAAATTAAACAAATGGATGTAACATTTAATCTCACATGTGACAGAGCTTTACATTTTTTTCTCAATAGCTGTATATCTCCATGGTATCTGGGTCACAGCATATATTGGCCATGGTATGAAAGGTTGAAGCATAAGCTAGCAGGTATTGTGCTACCAAGAGATTTTAAAAAAAAAAACTTGGGATGTTTGTTACAAATGGTTGAAATGAAAACAGACAGCTGAGGAAGTTTTACAACGATCTAATATTAGCTAGGCCTTTTTATGTTCCATAACCCTTCATATAAATGAAATATATGACTAGACGCAGTACAACTCTTTCTGAAATTTTAGATTTGTAATGGCTGTGTTAATGGAGTATGGAAGCATGTTCAGCTGAATGGGTTATATTAAGAAAACAAAACAGTAAGAGCAAATGCTGCCTCAAAGGTACCTTTGCTGGATGGGAGTCTCTACAAGTAGCTGAAGCACTGTCTCATGCTGAGCCGGCAAAGGAATACAAATATTGACCAAAGAATAATATAGAAGTGTAGGAGTTGAAAATGAGTTGATGTGTTTTAACTATGAACTTGATAGTTTTTTGATATTTTTTTCCTACATTGTTTGCAGAGAAGACAGTGTACATTTGGTGACTTTCAGAAACAGTTGCAGTGTTCTAAAAGTGAAAAAAAAAAAATCATTAATAACTATTGATTTCATCAAAAGAATGGCTAATATGTTAAGGCACCAGCAAGTATCTGCCAAAAGCATTTATTTAACTGGCTTGCATTGATTTCAGCCAGAGGTATGTCGGATCTACCCAGAACAATATTAAACCATATTGACTCCAATTTTCAGTTGTTTATTCTAGTATTGTATCTTTTAATAAAGCATTATGAATCCTTTTAATGTAGAAACATTTTGTGTACATATAGTTAGATTTTAAAGATTATTTTTATAGGAGGGTAGTTAATTTGTAACAGAATTCATTAAATGAGGGTCATCTTGCTTTTCTATTTGCAGTATGTTCATGCAATAGATACATAATCTGTTCATTGAAAATTAGTTATTTTCAGCAAAATATTCAGTAAACAGTTGTGTAAGTCATCGGCTTTCCTCATCTCAGTAAACTGCTTGCACAAGGTCGCTAACATGCATTGTTAGCATAATTGTATTTTATTCTGGTAAGGTTTTTTTGAGCCATTTGATTCATTGTGAGCTGTGTTGATGGGAGGTACCAGTAATATGATAACCTTCAGTTTCCTAAATGAATGTGAAGGTCTTTGAGTTAGGTTTCTGACACGAATATTAGCAATTACAAGTTGAAAGTCTGCTGTGAATACTTATTTAAAAGATGCTGTTTCAGCAAACATACTTGATAATCTGAATTTAGGGAAATGTTTGCAGAAATAGAATCTGAAAGTGTGTGAATCTGATAGAAAAGATTTAATATGAAATGAATATTTATAGATACATTGCTAATATTTGCATAGCTTTTATAATTGCTCATGGATGTATCAGAGTATCTTTGATTTCTTATCATGCAGAAGAGAAGTGAATTTTAGATGGGGGTAAGTAGCTAAACAGAGAAACAAACTCTTCTCTGCTTTCCGATAATTGGAATCAGATTCTCCTCAATACAATGGATAGCTAAAGTTTTATCCAAGAGTCCAAATCACAACTGGTTGTCTTTGTAAGACAAAGACTTGTGATAAATAGCACTGGTTCTGCAGTACAGCATGAGGCAGACTGTTGTGCTGGTGCAGAGCAGTTTCTCTGGCTCCCTGCAGCAGCCTGCCCACCCAGGCGTTGCGCTGCACACTGCTCTGAACCAAAATGTTTGAGAAAATCCTTAGTATACCACCAGCATCCTACAAGAAATTGTCACTCCTGCAGGATCTCCCTGCTCATTGCAGCCCTGTTCTTCCATACTGCATGCTGTTACTTTTACATCTATTTACATTCTGTCCAGATGCAGAATGCAATCTTTTTTTTTTTTTTTTAATTTTTCTTACAAAATGTCATCTTTTTTTACACTCAAGAATGTAACTTTCCTTTTTAATCTCACGCTGGGGTACTTAAAATATTTCCATTGTTTGCCTTACTCAAAGATAAAAATGGACTTATGTGTCTTGCCTTCTATCATAACGTTGGCAAGAATGTGAATTTAATGCCAAGTGCTTGTATAAAAATTTCATTATAAAAATTTCTTGACAATTCCCAGCTTTAATTGCTTTACGGCCTTGCCATTGAAGGCAACAAAAATTTTGCAGTTAAGTCTTCCTGCCACTCTTTGAATACATAAAGCATTTTTAATCTTTTGGTTATTATTACAAGCTGATGGCTTCAGCTTTCCGATGCCATTTTCTTACTGACTTTTGGATGAGTCATACAGTCCCTTTTATTAATTGTTATTTTATTTTTCCTATTCTGCTGATATATCATTTGATCCATCTGGCTCACATACTCAAGCTCTGAATTCAGCCGCAAAGTTGGGCACTACAGTGTCAGACTGTTTGTTTTCAACTACTAATTTTTATTTCCTACTTCAAATGTGCATTTGACTAAAATCTTTGCACCTGATTTCCATCGAGGATGCTAGTTTCTTCATACTGTGCTACATGTCTTCCATACAGTCAGGACCTTCAATCATGGCCATATTCAGCCTTTGAGCACAAATCTTCCCATCCCTAAGTCATCAGGATTTGTTACGTGGTAACTGACAATCAATACTTGTTTGATTTACTGTTTCCTCTGAAGTTACTGGTTCTTACTCGTAGTAATTTTTGTTTACCTGGTTGTGATCATTGCTGATAGTTGGATTCTGAAAATCCATTTTTACCTTCTGTTAATATCAGAATGCCTCATGCAGTTTATTGCTGAAAATTATTACTAGAATAAAAGGTAATTTTGGATAAAGGTTAAATGTAGGTGGGTAACTTTCAGGAAATGTCAAATTAATTTTAGCAAGATTATAAAAACTTATTTTTGCAAAGCTTTATGAGATGTAACGTGCTCTATTTCTTAAGGACTGCAAAGTTCACAACATTTTAGATAGTTATCTTGCTAACCAAATTTGGATGATAGTTTTGAGAGTATGAAAGTTAGATCAAAGTAACTTGACCTTGAAATTTTAATCACATCGTTTATATGTCCACACAGCTGTTAATAACTAAATTTTGTCCTCTGACTCATTTTAAATTTCAGACTGTTTGATGATTTTCCATTCTATAATTGGTTTAAAATAACACATACATGCAACTTTCATTCATCTGGCTTAACAACACAGATAATGCACCTGACCCTGCCTGCTACCAGCTAATAAACTCCCAAGAAAGTGCATACTAAAAGTTTACTATCTCTGTCTTTTAAACTGCCTCATCCAGATGTTTCATTTATTTGTGCAATAGACTTGTTAAAATCAGACAACCTTGCTTTTCCCTACAGTTTCTAAAAAATGTCTTCTAAAAAATCCATCTCAGTCATTTATAAATTAATTTCTTACAATTGTTTTCACCAAAATAATCTTGGGTTTCTTTTTAGGTTTCAAAATGTTGATGGAAACTAGATGAGTTTGCTAAACAGTATTGTTTCAAAATTCTGCAGCATGTTTTCTTGCATAGAAACCCTACCAAGATCCATGGTCTCCTCGATATTAGCTTTAAATGTGCTATCTGCTGGGGCAACCCCTTTGCCACCCCAGAGGCAGCTGTGGTGCCCCCAGACAGCCCTCCCCTGCTTTCCTGTCCCTGCGTGGTGCAGGACGTGGCTCTGCCTCTGCCACGCAGGAAAGGACGGGTGCACGGACACGCGTGAGTACTCCTGATGCCTGTGGCTGCTTGCAAGAACTTACTTGTTTGACAACTTCTGGTTCATATTAGTTAGTGTGTTAGATTGGATATTAGTTAACAGAACATTTTAGTAAAAAAAATTTCTGGGCCAGGTCTACCTTTTAAAAACCATGTTGTGTAGTTTTGAAAAAATCGTATTTTTTTTGGCAGAGAACGGTTCTCGTATTCTTGTTTCCCATGCAAGACCTTCCGTTTCAATTGCTTAAAATACAAATTTTAAATACTGTCCTATACAATCAATACACAATATTGTAGCCTATTTAATAGCATAGAAGGGAAGAGTGTGTCAGGACCTCTGTGTTACTGGGCTGTGATACTGAAGGAAATAAGCACTGAAGAAAAAAAAGAGTCCTCACAGGGCTTTTATCTTTCCTTGTGAGGTAGGTTGCTCTGGTCCACACCTGACGCTGCAGCTCAGTCAGTATAGCTGTATCAGGTGTGTTCCCAGTGTGCTTTTAAGTAAGTTTAACATTGGGCTGCCCTTTATTCATGGCTTAAGAGAAACCTCAGCTCAGATCTTTGTGTGCAATGTATTATTACTATATTTTTTTAACGGCAAGGTATAAAGAATGCCAGCAAGTGAGCTCTTGTGTGTTTACTAGCAACTGACTTAGAACAATATTATCTGGATAACAAGGTAAAGCCTTGGAAAACCCATTTTTCTGCTTTGCAAATGCATATGTACTGCTACTAAAACATATTGAGAACCCAATTTCAGTAACCTTGTGGTTCAAAATAGCAACGGTTCTGTGTCCTTTGACAGGTTTGGGAAACCACCTTCATTTCAGTAGTCAATTGGTGTCTTCTTTCTTTCCCCTTTTCAAATCTAAACACACATCAATTGTTTGATGTGGAACCCCAGATCAAGGTATTATTTGTGTGGAAGACAGTAGAAATTATTGTGAAATATTTCATAATACCAGTTCAACTGATAAGCTGCTGTTGCTTTAAAAAGATAATGTGAAAAACATAATCAGAAAAACTTGGATTTTGGCCAAAAAAATTAAAACCTTTATGGTGGATTAAACTGTTTTGCGACTAAATACTGCTTTTCTCTGAAACAACCCATTCCCTTATGCAACTAAATACTGCCATATGTTTAAATTCTTGCAGGCCTCCTAAGGCTGACCCAGAAGAAATGTCAACAAATGTTTGTGAGTCCTTGTGGCCTTGTAACATTTTCTTTAAAAAGTGAAGAATGGAACAGCAGGAGCTGTAACACTCCCACAGAACAGACATATGAAGGCATATGGCTAACATGGGAGCCTGCTGGCTCTTCAAAGCTTGCTGGCTTCATTCTTAAGGCTCCCTCCCTTCCCCGCCCCAGCTTTTTTTTCTCAAGACAGCTAAACTTGTCTTTCTATTTCACAAGTTGCTCTGTTCTACTCCGAGCCGAGTTTAGCAAGCCTGGGGTCCTGCACGGCCCCCAGCCTGCTATGGGGGAGCAGGCACGTCTGTTCCTAGAGGTGGCAGATTGGTAAACACAGGTACAGTGCGATGCGGTGTCCCTTGAGACTGCTCCTGACCTTGGTGTATCCCTGAAGTATCTTTGGACAGTCATTCACCCTGTACGTACAAGAGCTCAGACAGCAATCTCCTCCCTACCTGGAAGTTTCTAGGAAAGTACAGTCTTTAGAGCACCGACCTAATGCTGGCTCTGACTTTGGAAATTAAAATAAATTACATATGCTGAAAGGTACTGAACACTTGCACTTAAGTTTCATTGCAAATGTGGGTTTATTGCATTTAACTATGAGGTTTGAGTTTGCTGTTATGGGGGAAGATCTTCAAATGCACATGATCACAAGGTTTTACAAAGTCAATGTGATTTAATCATCTGAAAACTTAAAACTATCAATAGAATATATATTCCTAAATCTTTTTGATGCTTTGGTGTTTTTTTTCTTCTCTGTAAGTATCTTTTCCTGCAAGTGTTATTTTTAATTAATTGAAATATTTCGGTGCTGGAATAAGGTAACTTTAGTACTGGAAACTCAGGGCACAAAGAAATCAATAGGGGAAAAGTACAGCTCAACAACTCCATTTCCAACTGTCCATGTTTCATATTTCTGATATGCAATTTTACTACCTGTTTCTAAGGTACTTACTAATATCTGTGTAGCACGAAGTACAGTTTTGCAGGTTTATGGCTTTCCAGAGGCTGTACAGGCCATGCCTGTGCCATGCAAGCTTGGCTAAATGAGCCAAGAGGAGAGGAGAGCAGTGTGTGACTGCGCTTGGCTCGGTTACGCAGTGCGCCAGTACGGGTGTGGGGGGAACCCTACTGTGCATTACGAAAAGGTGGTTTTCCCTGATGTGGGCAGATGTGCAGGCTTCTTCACTGTCACCTAAATTTATCTGTTTGATGCCACACAGGATTGTGCTCTGAAACTTGTAACTTTCTTTTGGTCAATTTTGTCTATCGTACCATAATTGTGGATGTGCAGTGCTCTAGACCATGAGATCTTGACCTTTTGAGTTACAGCATTGTGTATTTCTCAATACCACAAGATATTTCTTCACAAAGTATTTTGGGGGATAATTTATGTAACCGCTCATAAAATTATACTGTCCTGATGTGGGGGATTGTTGAAGTTTATTTTCTCAAATGTGGTTGGGGAAGTTCATGTGCCCTGAAAAATAAAAGCATAAAACAAGCACATAAAGTACAAAATATAAAAGGACAAATCCAATGTTTAGTGAAGTTTCTGTGGTTTATTCCTCATCCTCTCTCTTTCTCCATGCACTACAGTTACTTACAGTAATAAGTAAACAATAATGTAAAAAACATGAACATTTTGCATGAGTTTGACAGAATTAATAATTAGCTTTCTTTTTAAAAGGGGAGTGGGGAAGCTAATTATTGTCATTTGAAACTTCTCAAATGAATTTTCTGAAGCATTCAGCCATAATTTAGCATGCAGAATGCTGTCTGTTAAAAAAAGACTACATTATAATTACAATTGCTGTGACTTGAGAATCAGCAAGGTGTTGAAGCAAAGTTGTTCACTCTCTTAGGTAAACTTACTAGGTGACTTGTTTCCATATAACTCACTTAGGTTGATGCTTTTTTGAAAACAAAATAACAGGTTTGTTTAGATACATGGAGTTGTCAAATACTGATAAGTCTTACAAACCTGAAGATAATACCAAAGACATGACGATCATTTTATATTATCTGAATGGAGAGCTCAGCAAATGGAACGTTAATTATGTATATAGTCTTATTTTGGCTCAGTTCCATAGCTTACATGCAGAAAAAGGTTTACTCCCTTAAGTAATAACTATACGGCTATATGATTCTAGTTTGAGAGCATCTTAACGTTCTCTGCAAGGGTAAATTAACTTACCTTCACAATACCATTTTCAGATACAGGTGTTAATTATTATTTCCAGTTTAGTGATGGAACTGAGGAGCAGAAGGCATGTTGACAGAGTCCATTGTTGGCAGGCAGAACCTCAGCCCACCGGAGCTACACAAACATGCTTATCACAGTGCCAAATCTGAATTAGCAGGTCTGATCACAAGCTCGTATGCCTCGGTTCACAGTAGGACTTGGTGGGTTGGGCACAACGTGCTGTGCTAACCACATTTATTCGGCTTCAACTCAGCTTGGAACTTGGGCAGGAAAAGCTCACATCTGCCAGCAGTATACTACGTAGATACTCCCAGCAAATCTGTCCAAAGCCACCCAAGAGACTTAAGTCATGGCGTGGAATATTCTTCCATCCCTGTCCAAGTCAGTTGAAAGGAAAGAAGTTACTTCTGTACAAAAAATTATTCCACTTGTATGTTTTTAGATAAGCTTTTGGCAAATAGACCTTTCCATGCTTTTGCTGGAAAGTCACATTTCTGCACAGTTGGCAGTGACTTCTTTCATTGTTATAAAGATATCTTTCTTTTTTATTAGGCATTAGGTTATTTCCATACGCAGTCTATCTTTTTGTCTAGTTGTATTAACATTGGACGCTCCTGGCTGAGTCCCAAAAGAAAGCAACTGAATTATAGAGTAGCTGCAATTCTGAAATATTTTAAGATAGTGGAGATAGGTTCTCAGCGTTCAGCCAACTAGAGGTTTTTTGTTTTGGTGTTTTTTTAAAAAAAAACTTTTTTATTGTCCTTATTATTTCATAAATAGATCTTGTTGGTTGGTTGAGTATAAGTTTACTAGATGATTGCTAGATGGTATAGTTCTCTGGAGCTTATTTATTGTTATTTAAAGCAAATGCCTTCATAGCACCTAAGACTATCTCCATCAGGCAAAACTCCCTTCAATATCAGTAGAAATTCTTTCCTAATTATGTGGTTTCATCCGAATATGCAGAGCACTTGCTCTGTTATTATTTGGTTATGCATATTTCTATTTCACAATAATTGTTTTGAAGAAAGCTCATAATACACTTGCTCATAGCTTATAATAATTACACTACAGAAAATTAAAGTCTTGATGGTATTTGGGAGGCATAATGAATAGCAGACAAATGTTAAATATTAATGTTGTCAAGTATTCTGGTTAATTTTGACTGTGAACGTCAGTGTTACGAGCACTTCATTACATGATTCAGCCGAAATGCAAATCTGTGTTTGTGTTTCAACTCCCAAGAACAGGTAGGTAGGCATGTTACTAAATAACAAAGTAACTCCATAAAAAATAGAAATATGTTGTAATTTCTGGAGTGGAATATCCTGAAATGATATGTGGTGGAAAATCGTATCATCCTGGCTATAAACAGCACTGAAATCCTGGAAAGGTGTATTAGTTGTGAGTAGAAACTGCATACCAGGCACCATGAAGTACTCTTAGTGCTTGCACATCTTCCAAGTTCTATACTTACTCATTGGTATTTTGCTATACGTTTAATTACTATTTCTTAAAAATTATATACTCTTGAGGATGGTATCAAAACATCAGCTGATCAGTACTGTTCAGTCCTGAAAACTGAAGTGTATTCTTTAGAGGCTTGGTCTTTGGAATCAGTAATGTTTAGTTTGTCTGTCTTCATTTTTCAAGCTTTCTTTTGTCAACACTTAAAGAGTGTTTCATGGACAAATTAATGTGTTTGACACTGCCTTGTCCTTGATTGAGAAGCCAACCGTGTAATGTCCTTTGAGAAAACACAAAAGGAAATGAGGAAAAGACGACTAGGAAAGACAGACACTGAATGCCTTTTGGTTGACCTAAAATGAGTTTACTATCCGTTTTCCCTTCCTTCCACTCTCTGTAGATCTAGACAAGCTATGACCCATGGGAGTTTGGGAGGAGGATGGGAGGGAATAGGGAAAGAGGTGTATTCAGTCCAGAAATAAGGCTGAATTAAACATTGTAAAAAAGCTTTACAAACCTTTGAAGAGTATTGCTGGGTTTGCAATAGGCTTCCGAGAATGAATTGTGTATCTTCCTGGGATGACAGAGATATTCAGAGTTGAATAAGGCACACAGGAATACAGGAACATCAGATCTCTGTAGTGACTTTGAACAACTCCTCTTTTCTTTATTTATTAATGAAAGGGAGAAGGTAGGAAAAAAATGTCCCTAAGACCAAAGAACTCTGTCTCTCTTGAGCCTCTTGGATGAATTCTGAGCTATTCTCCTTTATGGTATCTCTGAATTATTCTTTCTTGGGCGTCTCCAGTGGACCTGGAACCAGCAGGATGATTTTGTAGAACATTTATATAAAGATTTTTTGAAAGGATAGTTGAATTTTTTTACTGTGCTGAGTGTCCCCTACAGCTTAACTAATAGGGGCATTCAGCATATACTTCAGTGGCTCTCAATTTTTAGTTTTTCTTTTCAGGTCACTAGAAGAGGTTGATAAAAGAAAGCAGAAGAAAGCTAGAGGAAAGAAATAGAGAACAGCCTACTGAAATTGGCAGCAGAAGAGAAAGACAAAATGTGCCAAATGCTAGTGAAGACAGTCTTTGCTACAGTTTTGCTGTAGAGGAAGGATCTGGCCATTTGTGTTTAGTGGAAGAAAAGCTCCAAAGAACAGGAGTATGAAAATGGCAAGGGCAGGAAACAAACAAGAAAAAAAAATCTGCAGGGAAAATTGGCCATAAAAATATTGCCATGATCCCACTCTAATGAGTAGTCTCTGACATCTGCTGCCAGTGAAAGCTGTGTTCCAGCATGACTTAGAATGCATTAGAGCAATTCTGTATGCCTCTTGCAATAGTAGTAACTGATTTTGTATGCTTTGTATGTGTAATTTTTTTTTTCAAGAGAGAATATATGTGAGCATTTTACTGGTGGTGGTTCAAGAACGTACATTTAAATTAGTCTGTTAACAAATGTAAATACCAAGCTTTTAGTGGGCAAATAAAGACTTTTTCTGAGTGCAGAGAATTCAAATTATATACAGTGTGGTACACTAAAATATTTGTTTATGCATAAAAAGTTGCAAAAAATAATTTGACTTATTTACTTGCTTATGTTTCTGTATAGGCGTGTATGTATAAAAAGTATGTATCTAGTTGCTGTGGATCCTCTTCTTACAAATTTAGGTTTTGGAAGAAACTCAGAGAAGTTGGAAGCATTGAAATGGTGGGCTTGATTTATGATATTTAAAATGACAGAACATACCTGCCTTCAGGCCTCCCAACCCACTTGTATTCTTAGTACCTGGATAGGATGGGACTGGAGCAGCATGAAGCTAATTAATACAGACTTTATCCTCAAGGGCCTGTTGTCTACCTTCAGGCACTTGTGACCCAAAAGCAAGGAAAAAACCCTGATAAAGTCATATTCTATTGGGTGAGCACAGGGCCTGGGCACTCATGTGATCTGTAAAGAGTTTTTTTGAGGGTGACCAATTTGTTCCTTGTGAGCCCACATGAACCTTTTCTCTTATAGCTATTTCGTTTGGCCTTGGACAGAAGAGATTTTGGGCTTTAGTCCACAGTTGTTAATATTCTAAAAAGTGTTAAGATATATATTTTTGTCTCTCATGGGAGCATAGGTCTATTCTGCTTTTCAGTGTCTTAATTTCTGACATTATTCGTGGCCTTCACATCTAACAGCTTAGCATTCAGGACAGTTGACTACTTTTCAATGCATGGTAATTGGAAGCAGTCCGTCTCACTGGTTCCCTGCTTGTGGTATTGCAACCTGCAGAATATTGGTCAGCACTCAACAGCATGGTGACGGCATGGGAACACCGAGGGACGATATTTTGGTAGACTATAATGTAAAATCAGAATAGTTCATAAGACAGAGAAACAGCCTGTCTGCCTGCTTTGAACAGAATCTTGTTTCTGTGAAACCTCCTCTGCAGCTCCTGGGTTTTGGCCTTTTCTTGCGTGTCCTGCCTTTCACACGTGTCCTGCCTTCCAGAAGGCATCACCCCTGGGTGGCAAGGTCTTTCTTTCCTTCTGGAGGAAGCTACAGGGTGGTACAACTGTTTAGTTCAAAATCTGTTTTCAAGCCTCATTTTATGACAGGCTGCGTATGGAAACCATGGGTTGAAAACCTACCTCCCCCAGGACTGAACTCTGTGCTGTGGAATACAGATATTAACACTTTCCTACCTCAGAACCAGGAGGTAATAAAACAAATCTGAAGTGTTCAAGTATTGTGGTGGTGAAAGACAGAAACAGGAAATGTGTGCTCCTCCATCACTGCTGCTCAGCATGGGGTATACCTGAGGTCTGCTGCGGGCGCTCTGGGTGCTCAGGAGCACACACAGAGCCCTGCAAGCCTCCCCCAGACTCTGAAATGTGGTCAGCCATCAGTCGTTGGCCCTGACCTGCCAATAGACCCTGTAATTGCATATGTAGGTATTTATAAGGCAGATTATACAAGATTGCTTTTTTATTCTTTCTGATGCAATTCCTGCCCTTTGTTCTGTTCTATTGGTTTTCACGTGGCTGTCTTTCAGCATAAGATGGTAAGCCCTTAAAGCGTTGGTGTCCACACAGAGACACCTTGGTCATGCTGCTAATTTCAGCTATTAACATTAATGAAGTGACAGCCTTAATAACCTAAAGTTAACTTTGAAATTGGTGTTGCTTTCAGTGGTGGAGTTGGACCAGATGACCTCCAGAGGTCCCTTCCCACCTAAATTATTCGAGGATGCTATATTGCTATCTTGGTTGCTGCCTGTGGGGATTCACATTACTTGACTTATCTGCCTGTAGTAAGTGGAAAAAGATAGATTCTCCTGGAAGGTGATTCCAAGCATAAGCTTATTTAGATCCTAAGATAATAGCTTGCAGGAGCAATTTATATTTAGTCAAGGACACTACCCTCCTAGTCAAGGCACCCAGATATATATTCTCTAGCAGGGTTAAATGCCAGTTTTGCTCCAAGAGACTTAAACTTCAGTGCAGATCCATTTTTTTATACTTAAACAGAGACTGCTGACTATATAAAAATATGGTGTGGTTGTGTGTCATGTAGTAGGGACTAGAATAAAATTATGAGAGCTGGCAGGAAACAGATTTTGTTGAAGACATATTCCTGAATTGTGAATTGCCTAAATGATCAGAATAAAATTATACAAATTATATTTATACAGATGATCCAGCTTCAAGAGGGAGGGGACTTTGGGCAATGTGTAGCATAGAATAGCAAACATTAAAATTAGTATACAAGAAGCCAAGTTTAAACTTTATGTGGAATCAGAACTTATACCTATACCTTTAGAACAGTCAATTATTCACTGAGGAAGAGAAGGTGAGAGAAAAAATGGTGAAGCCCTGCACCCAAATGGTAGAGATGCTCAGCTGGCATGTGGGAGGTCTGAATTCAGGCCTTTTCCCTCTGATTTTTATACTGATTAGTACATTTTTCATAGGTGAAACGTTTTACAGTGCCTTTGTTCACTTTTAGAAACGGCTCCAAGGTTAAGTGGTGCGTGGTAGGGTCAGACTGCAAGGTCATGGTAGAAGCATGTAAACCTCACGTGTTGCTAAGTCTTGGGTTCTGCCTGGTGATTGTGAGATTAAACCTCTGTTACTTTTATGTTAAATGTTCTTAAGACTCTTTTGCATCTTAACGGTATTGCTGTTCTAAATACTTCATTTTCCCACTTAAATATCTGTTTAATATGAAGGTTAGAAATATTTATATGTTTAGTAGGCTTGTAATAATTCGACACGGGAAGAGAAAACTATTCAGCCCCTCAGCCCGTTTGCCTGGGTTGTGTAAAAACATTGTGGTATCGGATTTGAATAAGTAGTTTATGATGAATAATTCAGCCAAGAAGTTTCAACTACTTCAGGTTTCCATTCAGCAGTAGAGATTACTCTGCCATTTTGATTGAATGTGGTCATGCTGTTTGCTTGAGCGATACTTTAGATTGGTCGGGTGTTTCCTTAATAATTGCGTATGGGGTAAATTGTCTTTCCATAAGCACTTTTCTAGTAAATTGTTATCAAATAACTGTTTATGTGGAAGCCTGATGCAATGGAATTCTGACTATGTTAGAAATGCTCTTTGAAATTGGAATATTTTAGTCCCTTTCACTCTTTCCTGTGATAGCTGCCTGAATTTTTATTAGGCTTGAAAAAAGTTGCAATAATCTGGCAACCATTTCATTTCAGAAACTGATCCCTAATGCCTTTATATCTCTCAGTAACAAGGACCTAAACATATGTAGTTATAAATCCACAGTTCAAATCCTTTTATGATTATAAGTATTTTGTCTCTATGTCATTAAACTCTCAGATATGTTTTTTATTATTTCTGTAATTGCTTTTCTGGAAATACTTAGATTTAAAAGCATGTTGGATGCAATTTTGCTCCAATCTGAGATCTTTGCAGATTTCTAATATTTTTCATCCCTTCTAGTGAGCGTAACATACCTAGGTCTTTTTTACAGAGACAATTGTGCATTCAGTGTAATTTCCTGCAATCAGGAAAACTGAAAACGAAGAGAGGAAAATAAATAGAAGTTTGGGGTTGGTTTGGATTTCCTTGATTTAAATCTTATATTTTGCATGCTCCTTGATTGTATTAGTTTATTCATTCTGCCAAACAGACCACAAGGCTGTGAATATTTATTTAGTTCTGTTCCTAATAGTTTTTCTAATAGGGAATTATTTTGGTACAATGAAAGACATTTGTAAATGAAGCAGATAAGCCCTTTGGCAGACAAGGACTGTTTTGTTCAATACAAGAATTCTATTGTCCACTGCTTTAGTTGTCAAGTGCCTGGGGAGCCCAGGATTTATGATGATGTTACAATGGCCCTTTCAGAGCAAAGTCTAAGAAGCTGTGAGATTCCGTTCCTCTGCTTTTCAGACTTTCAAATCTTTTTATCATGCAAGGACAATGCAGGATTCAGCTGCTTCTTAGGCCACAGGACTGCCCATTTAACATCAGGCATTGTGAAATAATTACCATAGTGACAATGGGTTTGGGGGTTCCCCCCCTCCCTCTAACCAGCAACATTTCAAAATTGTTCAAGTTGTCACTTTGTATAAACCAGCTCTGAAGCCACAGCTTATTTAAAAAAAAGTAAAAAAACAACCTTCTTGGGAGATTTGATTTAAAGTGCCACTGTGTCAAATCTATTTGGAGCATTGGATCTGTTTAATGGATGCTTTTTGGAGTTTTTTTTGTAATTATAATTGGACTTTGAAACAGCCTTCTGTAAATACAGCAGTTGTTTTTCTTTTGGCTTGTCTCCCTTTTGTAAGGGTTATAGAGTTAGTAGAACCTTCCTGTTGAAGCCTTATTTAACTACAGCAGAAAATAAGAAAATGAAAACATAATTTGTAGTAAAAGTAGTATCTGGTATCGATGCATCAATCAGCTAAACTTTTCTTGTGCTGTAGTGATGATGGAAATCATTCAGCAGTCTTAAACCATGTTTTTCATGAAAATTGATATATGGAAGAGTTTCTTTTTGCTTGATATTAGTATGAAGGTTTATTTGCTTCAAATAATTATTAGTCCTACCAAAAAAAAAAAATTGTAACCTCTGATGTCTGCTTAAGTGAGGTGTAACTGGAAAATGGAGCCTTTACTTGGCAGTTAAATTATTATGTACATGGGCACTTCACTGGTGGTCAGGCGTATACACAGGAAAAAGCTTAATAATGTGGCAGGTCAGGCTGAAGACTGGTAGTATCTATTATCAACTATTTGCTACTTTTAAAAGCAAAAGCTGATTTCAATAAAAAATTAGACCATAGGGCTAAAGTAAGACTATAGTTTGAGAAATACTTACCTAAGCAACTTAAATGTCTCGGGCAAAAAGGAGGCTTGAGCTGCCTTTGTAGAGATGTTGTCATGTGCAAAGATGTTGAACAGATTATCAAAATGAGAAAGTTTATTCAGTTTTAGTCTCTTTTCATTCCTTCATATGAATTGTGAATTAATTGAAAAGATTTCTCTATGAAAAAAAAACCCAAACATTTGCTTGCAAAATGAACATATTTTAAAATACCATATGTACTTCACAGCAAATTGCATAAATATGTTGCATGTGTAGAGTATTTTTATAAACCAAGTTCTTTATATATTAGTGACTTGGTCATCACACCAAAGCATACCTTACTTCAGAGAGCTTACCTTGGCAAAATTCACTGTCTAGGAAGTAAGTGTAACTTACTAATTTAAATTGAAGAAAGACTTACCTCGCCTCATAAGAAATTATTCAGCTGGTTTCTTTTTATCCTAGATGTCTTTTCCCTACTGTAGTGGTAGTTCTACTTACCAAAATAATCTACTTCCTTCTCCATCATGATGGCAAAAATACTAATTTTCTGATATGCCTTTAGAGCACTTAGAAATGTTCACAGCACATCTTGTTGGCTAATGGTATCTGCAGCTGTTACTTTTTTTCCCTACAGTGTGTCTTGTATTGGATAATGTTCCCAGAGCAGATTTTTCCATAGAACTCTGTTTTTTCAGGAGTTAACAAAAAAGATGTGAAGGAATTTTGATATGGCCTCCAGCATTTTAGTTATGGGAATGTTCTTGCAATAGTAAGTCTGTTAAGGTAAAAGCTATTTATTAATTTTCTCCTTGGAATTATAAGTATTATTTAATTGCTAGTTTTTAAACTCTCTTTAGGCTACTGTGATAGTTTATAGGGTAGACCTATGTTTTCTTTTATTATGGTGCCAACATTTCATTGGATTTTAAATGAACTTTTTCATTCTTTGCAGCCAGAGCTGAAGGTCTGGATAAGTGACAGCAGAAAACCTACATCTCCGTTGTCATCATAGTCTCATTAAGTGGCATTTCAAATGTGTGGAATATGCTACATAAATTGGCAACAAGTTTCCAGTGGGTGAAGGTAAGTAGCACATCCAAATGTGTGATCTTCTTAGTGATGTCAGATATGCATAGCTCGCCTCTTGTTTCTGTAGTGTCTACAGTATCTGTGCAATATAGGGAACACATCTTCAGTGAGTAATCCCTCGCTTGATGTGTGCTGGCAACCAGTTTTTCTCATGCATCATAGAGTTTATTCACTGGTCTTGACTGTCATTCAGGGAAGCTGATGCTGTAGGACGCCGACCATCCTTCTATGTCTGAAAAACATGGTTTGATAAGGTGTAATTTTTGGATCACATTTGTTTAGTTTCTTGTTTAAAACATCAGAAAACCTGTTAAAAATTCAACAATGCAGCACTGAAGAGCAGAAACGTAAGGCATTTTTAACTATTTAGCTTTCCAACTTGATTTTATCACTCAAAAAGATTCACACTTTTCTTATTCTAGGCCTACTGAGTGATTAATTCCATATTCGGTGTATTTCTCTGGTATTTTGGGCCATACCACTGAGCTTAATGTAACTGCTCAGACCTGGGTTAGAAAAAGGATTTGGTGGTGACCCTTAGGCTTCAGAGAAGGTGGTTGTGGAAATAGAGCAGTATGGGAAACCCTAGACTTAAAAATAGTTATATCCACTACTCTGATGCCTTTAATTTTTCATATCCTCTGTGACTTTCGGTTGTGTTATTACTTAAACCAGTGTTTCCAAAGAGGTAGGAACTGTCTGCTTACAGGAGTATCCATGCTTTTCTAAAATTAACACAGAAGCAGATTAAATGTAATAGATAATAAATATGTAAATGCTACCGTTTTTACATAGTCAAAGGTATGAACCCATCTGATTTGTCTAGGACAAAGAGTACAAAGCCAGGATATTAAAGCTCTTTGTCTACCTGACTTATTCACAGTTTTTATATTCAATGCACTCAAGTCCTGCTTGACAGACGCTTCGTTTCTGTGGAAATGTCCTTGAATAGCGATAATCTTATTTCTGGCAGCCAAATGGGCCATATACTTCCTTGTGAGCAGCTATATCGGATATGTGTTCATGCTATCCACCGACTTGTTAAGGTAGACTGCAGCAATTAATATCAGGCTGAAACAGAGCACATTTGACAGTGATACCAACAGTATTCAATTTAATTTAGGTGGGAGATGTGTAAGCTCCTTTGCTTCTCAGGAAGGCCTGTACCTCAGCACATCAGATTCTTGTGTTGTCATTCCATAAACACAAGGGCCAAATGTTGCAACCAATGCTTGGTTCTTGTTCAGATACAGCTTTTCAGTAGAATGCAGTTAAAACCAGTTCGGTTTGGCTGAAGGCTTCCTGTCTAGGTTTCAAATTCATATGTGGGTATCAAGAAGGCATAGCAAAAATATCTTAAATGAGTTACGTGTTCAGTTTCTCTGAGTCTCCCCTCCATGCACAGTTATGTGCATTTTCTCACCACTGTTTCAGTTCGCTTTTTCTGGCATTTTCTTATATCTCAGTTCAAGGTTTAGTTCAGGCATCTTTCTAGTCTCCTTGTTCTTGACTTTAGAGTTTGACTTCCAAATAGATTTAATTTTTATAAATTAAAGGACTGTGAGGAATAACTGGAAGGGAAAACTGGAAGGCCCATCACTCTCACTAGTGTATGAGATAAGTTAATTTAACAAGTAGGGTCCCTACTCAAGTTTTTTTCATGTCTTACCTGAGAAACTGTGTCTGTTTTCATAGACTTTTAAACATTTCAGAGTTCAAGCAAATAACTTGTGAAGGAAAGCTTCCTGCAGAGTGACTGTGGGATGTTCCCTCTGGCTAGAGTGTGAAGTGCCTCCCTGCAAAAGAGGAGGAAAAGGAATGGCTTTTGTTGATTATCATGTAAACCTGGACATCCATATTCTTCTTAAATTCACTTCTCTTCTGTTAAAGGACCTTTTGTAAATGGTCTCCAGATGTTCCTGTTCAGGAATGCAAATTTCCTTTTATAGTATCTAGATAATCAAACAGTTAAGAAGGTAAAATATTCATGTTTACCTATTGTTAGTGGAACAAAGGACAAGAAGGCGGATGGAAAGGCTCATCTGGAGCTAAAACACAGACTTGGCTACACAGTCATACAAGAAGATGGCCAGTGGCTTCCTTACTTGGGCCTATCCTGACTAGAGAGACCCTTCCTATACTGCTTGGATTCTCTATACTGAAGTTTTAGAGGGAGTGAGAGTAGGCACAACAGGTAAATTTCTTCTCAGTTATATTATTCTACAAAGCATTTTATATGAATAAAAAGTCCACAGGACACCCAAGAAAGAATACTGCCATATCTAAAATTCCTTCTCATATAGGGTGAGAAACTTAGGTTCATATGCTAAATATATGAATCAGTCTTTTGTAATGTATACTTTGCCTCTTTCATATCTAACATTTTTACTATTTGTTTTTAATTCTCACATAGTAAGCCTAGACTACAATGGGGAAAACATTCCTGACATACAAAGTAGATCTTGGAAGGAAATTGCTGTACAGTTTTGTTTCTGCACAAATAGCATGTAGGAAGAAAATTAATTTTTAGTTAGTTACAATCACCCTGTCTTATTACAGTGCTAACACATGTAACGAGGCCCACGTATCTAAACAGAAAAGGTGATGTCTCCTGTTGCCTGCATTATTCTGTATTACGTGTCTCACTTGGCTTCTATGCAAGTAGCCATTTATATAGGTTTTAAGACCTGAATTTTTGAATTCTCAACTTCAACCCACAGGACTACAACACAGAACAAACACCTAATATATCTGCAGGATTAGTTTATTACATATATTTTTGGATGGATATTAGTAGTCCAAATGAAATAGGCTCATATATGTGAGGGCAAAAGCTTTGATTTTAGTAGGACAACTCTCCAAAATACATTGAATCCTTAGGTTCTTCTTATAGTAAGGCCTGAGTATGAAATGTTAAGAGTAATCTGCTTGTGTCAGTCTCATCTCACATAGTCTGTGTAATGAGATGGAGTCTGAATTTGTTACATCTGCTTTGTTAGAGCTCTTCAAGACTTGCTTGAGCTAAAACACTTTTGGAGATATTGTTGGAATTATTGTAATTATGTATATTATAATTATGAGACATATCCTGGTCAAACAGATACCAAAGAGGAATTATTATTTTCTTAGAAATTACAAAGACTTCTAAAAGTTATCCAGCGGGGAAATATATTTCCTGTCCTTTTATAATCTCAATACCTTGTAATATGAACATTTTAGATTTTCCTATCTGCTTTTTAATAGAAAATTATTTCTATGAAGTGCTGTTGCCTTGAAAGAATCTTGAGTGTTCTGAAATGTATCTTCTGTTGTTGGAAACAACTAAGTGGTACCTGAACTGAAATTCAGCTCTCAGTGACAAAAAGTTTGTTTTTCAGCTCAAATGCTGAGACAACTGAGTCACCTCTTATCTCTGGGTCATTCCAGCCTTCTGGGGAATCCCAGCCCTGTAGTGTGCTCTGCCCTGGGGCTGGAGCAGCCTGGCTGGGCTGAGTCACGGGAAACTCCTGAGGTTCTCCCAAGGGGTGAGATTTACCTAAGCAAAGGAGAGACTGCACTGCACAAACTGCAGAGATGGGTCATAAGAGGAGAAAAAGGCATTAAAAGATTGATACGTTGTCTAAAAAACTCACCAAAAATCCAGTTTGCAAGTCAAACCAACTTCAAATAGTTGTGAAATATGTGTTCTGATAAAATTTCTGACAAAATTTCCAGTTAATCTAAAAGTGAGACCTATAAGCCAAAAGCTAAATCAAAGTCTTTCAGAAACAATTTTGATGGGAATTTATTGAGAAAAATGTGTTCAGCTATAACTATAAATGCTCTCTATAGTTGCTGTCTTTGAGCTTTAATAATAATTATGGTGATGATGGTAATAGCATATATTAAAACATACACCATCATGCCTCCAAGAACACACACACACATTCAGGGCTAGAAAAATAAACATCACAGAAAAATAAACTGTGTCTTGCACATCTATATTATATATAAAAAGATAACTGCACTCAGCCATTCAAGGTTTCATATGCAACAAAAACTGTCTTGAATTCTACTCAGAAGCTCGTTTGCCATCTCAAATGTGGACATATTTGTACCCTATTAAATAATAAAAAAAAAAAAATTAGTGTATTTAATTTTTTAAGGTATTTAATCAATCCAATTACTGCATTGTTAGTCACAGTTGAAGAAAAACTTCTCAAAAATGGCTTCAATGTCTTTCAGGAATACTTGCTAGTATAACCATGCAAACATATGCAATTTATGTGGCTTTACTAATCTATATAAACACTAATAAAGTCACACAAGTTGTGATTGGTAAAATCTCATGTAATGCAAAGGATTTTCCCACTTTATTCCTGACAACCTGCATTTGCAACCATTCAGTTACTTTATTTTAAAATGGCTTTTCAATTACATTCTAGTGCTGAAGGGGAAAGCCTTTTGACAAAGGCATGACATAAACCATTTATATTGCAGCTCCATCATAGTTCCCATAGCTAAACTAGACTGGACAGTTCATTAAAAAGAAAAATTAATAGTACAAGGTTGCAGGGAAACAATAACAGATTATGACTGGCCTGTGGCAGCCCACTGAATTCATGTAGTGGAATAAAAATGATTCCCTTGTCTCATAAATGAAGGTTTGTTCCAAGGTTTTAGGCAGTCTATACTTCTATTCCTGTACAGGAAAAAGCTGTACAGTTTCTTGTCTATAAAAGCAATACGTTTTAATGCCTGAAGAAGATTGATATGTACTCTTTTGGGATGGAAAGCACATATTTAATAAACTTTCAATGCATAATAACAGACATAATATAAAAGAGAATAGACTAGAACATACTGAACAGCCACATCAAAGCAAAAAACCAAACTTCTCAGAGCTGGACAGAGGCATGGAGGGGCAAAGCGAGTGCAGGATCAGGACTCAGTCCAGTCTTTTCTTACCAAAGGTAGTAACTGCTCTAGACCAGTGTAAAATTGCTATGCTTAGGTGTGCCAAAAGTGGAGTATTTGTGATTCAGTGGCATTTCTTTTAGGTCTATTGCCACTACCTGTGTAACATCATGTGTGATTTATCTCTTGCTTAAGGTTGTTCCTAAAGGTGTAACCAAGCCCTAATTGCCTCTTTCTAGATGTTGCTGCATATTTTCCTAATTTCCTCAGGGTTTCATGGTTCAAATTTTCTGTACAATTCTGGTATGTGTGGCAAGTACACAGACTTATACTTTAATGTTGAAATCTGAGTTTTATTATAGCAATGCTATAAATTCCTGTCTCAGAAGATATTTCAAAGAATATGGGCTCTGGGATGCATTAACCATTTTTTTTGGCCGGTAGCCACAAACTAATGAATTCAATGGCATAACAGGAGAGGCCAGAAAAAGGGTAGTCTGAGCCAATATAATGTTTGGAATCAAATACAGGACTGACCCTCCAGGGTATTCTCTGGTTTTGTTTATGAACATGATCTTCTTTTAGAAAGAACAGCCTAAAATACTGAAAAGTCATGGTTCTGGGATCTGATTCCCTTGTACTTTTAAAATTTTATACCTGCATTTGCAACTGAACTTGGGTACTCGGCCTTCCATTCTCCCTTCTGTCCCCCGAAAACAGAAAAACAGATAACTTAAGCTCCACTGTCTAGTCACTCAGAGGCCTCCCAGCTATCTTGGCTGAATTTCATGCTATAAGCTATTCTGTGAACCAAGGCTGCACTGAAGCAAAAATAACCAACCAACCAAAAGGCTCTTCCTTGACCTCTTGAGCTGTTTTCGTACTTTCACTGTGGGCTACATCTATGAGTTGCAGCATGTTTGAGAGAAGAATATTTCTCTTAGTTTTTAAAGGGAATGTGTTTGCATGAACATTTAGCACTCACTAATGAGCTGTTTATTTCAAGACTAGGTACTAACTGCAAACTTCACTGCCATGTTCTTCTGGTTACATGTCCAAAGGTACCGCTTCCATCTTCTCTCCCTCTCTGCCCTGCGTAAGACACAGGGGAAAACAGCCCCATCCCAGGGAATACGCTTTCAGCCAGTCACAATGACTCACCCCAAGGAAAGCTCAACAAAGGCTGTGTTGTGCTGTTTCACAGTAAAGCTAGTGACCCAGTGGTTACTGCTACTTTGCTGCTTGCAGGATAAACAGAATAATATGATAGTTGTGTATTCAAGAAATCTTGCATCAAATGGAATGACCTTTTTTTCCCTGTAGATCTGTAATTATTTGATTTGCTTAAAGAGTGTTTTCATTTAACAAATGCAAAGACCAATTAAATGTTTAAGTGGGAAAACTTCCCAGCAAAGGCTAGAATTATAATGGCTTTTTTTAATGACTGTCAAAACCAGCTTTCCTAAGCAGACTTTGATGTTCCGTTGGCCCAGTCATTTATCCAGGTTACTTCTGCTCCCCACATGTTGTTACCTCCTTTCAGCAGAAACTCCATTTTCTCTAATGTGAGCTTGCTCACACGTTTGACAACATTGTCTTTTGCTAGACTGAAATACTTTGCCTGTGAGCAGTTACTGGTGTGCTGCATCCAGGTTTCAGACTACATTGCTTGAAGTCTCCATCAGTTTATTACGCTACAGCTTGTGGAGCTTGTTTAGGCCAAAGGAATGAAATGTATATGTAAAGCCAAGAATGCACTGTAAAGTCTTAACAGTCTAACCAAAGAATTATTAGTTCATCCATGTTGAGCTCTTATACAAGTTACGTACAGTGAAAAGTGATATACAGAAACTTTCTAGTATCTACCCTTTCACAGGTGTCACATGTCACTGCCTCTCAGGCAGACATCTTCAGGCAGGGATGGGGATGCAGGACCTTTGCATCCCAGAGCAATACAATGATGGTTCCTTCTTCCTCCTCGCTCTGATACCCACCTGGAGTAATTTTTGTTACATTATGCTCCACATCTCCACACCGTGCATGTTCTTCCTTGGTCTGTAGTTCCGCGTTACATCCAGTTTTACTGTCAATGGTGTGTTTTTACGTATATTGAATATTGTCCTTTGTTCTCTGTGTTATCTCTAAACCTGGTTTTGTGCAGCTTCCAAGGTTGCTTTCTTTAATAGCCAGTAGCTGACCCCTGGTGAGCAGTTTACAGCCCTAGGGCCTCCACTATCCTCTTGTACCTGGGCTTTCAAATCTCCTTATATCATCCCATGTCTGTATCTATGCTGCATTTTATTCAGGGGTCATAGGTACTGCGTTCTATATGGAATAGTGAATTGTTATCTGTTCATTACAATACATATCATAGAATCACAGAACAGTTTGGGTTGGAAGGGACCTTAAAGATTGTCCAGTTCCAACCCCCCTGCCATGGGCAGGGACAGCTGCCACTAGTACAGGGTGCTTGAAGCTCCATATACATTAACCAACTGCATTACAACACACAGCCACCTAAAGCTAAGCAAAAAGCTAAAACAAATCAGGCAGTAGTCACCTAGTCCCTAGATAACCTGTTACAGCCACGTAAGTTAACTAAGCCCAAGCCCCAGGCAGGCTGGAACAAGTCCCCATGAAGCCTAACGAACGAGTCCTAACGCCTGTGCTGTCAGCTTCACAAGCAGCCCTTGCCATGTTGTAAACGATGGCAACACTTTTACTGGCTGGCAAATCTCTGAAATTTTATCGATTTCATCTTGCGTACGGAAAATTACTTTTATGCTGTTTAATTAAATTCTATTATTAAATATGCATTTACTAAACATTCATATTGGCAGTCTTATTCTTACATAATCACTCGTGTTACATATTATAGTTGGGTTTAGTTATAGCTGTGTTTACAAATAGCATAGCATAAGTGCCTGCCTATGACCTTCATGATGAGTTCTCCCTGCTTATAATATGTATTTATCATCCTTTGGGTTAGGCTCACTCACTGAAGCTTAAGCCAGAAGGTGTCCACAAAATTGGCACAAAAAGTTTTAGAAAAAACAACAAAACATGTTAAGTTTTTTTAAGGCAGTGTTTACCCTGACAGCCATTACATTTGAACAAGTAACATGCCTGTCTGTTCAGAAAGATGTGTTCCCAGTTCTTGGATGAATCCCCAGATCCAGTTTCTCCAGCTGGTGCCTGTCTGGTGCTTTATTCTCTCTGACCACTGCATTTCCAGGAAGCTATTTTTGATTGTAGGTGAAGTACAAGTAGTACCAAATCATTCCTTTTCCTTTTGCTCACTCTTGTGAGTTTTTAAGTTGAAAACACTGTCTTTTGGTCTTTGGAGTGGCAAGAAAATATAGGGTTAGCATTGTAGAAGAGCACTGTATCACTATCCTTGGATGTGATGCTGTAAAGATTCCATAAAGAAATTCAAATACTAATCTGTATGGGTTAGTCTTATGTAACCTTATGTTATTTACCAAAGTGATTTGAAGGAAAAAGGAAGATGGAAGTGTTCAGCATTATATGCAAAGAAATAAGCAAAGTATTCTATTATTATACACAAAGAAATGAAGTTTTGTATAGGTTTTTAATTGAAAAACTCCAGATTCTTTGTAATGTGAACAAAATCAGCGAGCATCAGTATTATATAATACTGTATATAAAGTACAATATAAATTCTGTGAAGTCTGAGATATCAGGCTAGACTGAAGAACAAGGTAGAGGCTTATGGCACCTGTTCTGATGGTTAAATCAGTGGATGCTACAGGTTGCTTGGCAAGTATATGGCAATTTTCAACAAATGACAGGGAGAGCAAAGTGAGGAAAAAACATAAAAAAACCTCCTGGTACACTCAACACACTGCAACTAATGATTTTAGCCTGATTTGTAAACAAGAGGAAAAGTACAGATGAAACATAAAGTTATGTAATTTGAAACTACTTGGAACTGTGAAAGCCTCATTTCTCTCTATCAAAGATGATAAAATTCACAGAGATGAGAGGTATTTGATCTGACGAATTGCCATACACAGAATGTTCTTAACAGAACTATAGTAACCTGGTCTCCAAAGCCTCGTGCTCTTGCAAGCATGATGTATTTGTGCTCGCATGGAGAGTGCCATTTTATACAATACACTCGCTCATTAGTCTTGGGCTTTCAGTCACCTTCAACTTGTCCACCAGCTACTTGCTTCAACGTATAATTTGGGCTCCTAGCTCACGCTAGCTCTCTTGGGCTTAACACATATGGTCTTTAAAAGCTTTCTATTGACACAACTTCCATTTTCTTTCTCTATGCACTCCCAGGACTGTCAGCAGTGATTTTAGTTTGTTTCTTACTTCAACTGTGAAGTTGACATTTCCTTTACAAAAACTGGAGAGGTCCAAAGTTTCTAAGTATTCCATTCTTCTTCCAGTAAGTGTAACAAGTACCAATGTATTTAGAAAGAATATGTTTGGTGACAGACTCTCATCTCTCTCTTCACCCTAATAGTTCCCTTTCCAGAAAAAACGTAATTACTGCAAGAGCAATTTATTTCATTACCATTATGGGAGACTTCAAAGGAAATTGGTTGGATTGAAATAGTGATATCACCCTGGCAACTTTTTGAAAAGAGCATTTTGGTAGGAAATATTGCTGAATGTAAGGGTATATTTAATGGGAAAAAAATGCCTAATCCTATACTTTCGACCAAAGATTTCAGTCTTTTTATATATGTGTGTGTGTGTGTGAATATATATATATATTCATGTGTGTTAATTGTTTTTATTATTGTTACTGGCCTCTGTTTTTCTCCTACGAATATAAATCCCTTCCCCTGTATTTGTCTCATATTAAGGTCATTCCATCCAAGAAATAGACTGTTTTCAATCCAACAGTTCTACCAAGTGTCAGGTGGTTTTCCTCTTTCACAAGCTCATTTTTAAGTAACATTTAATTGGTCTTAATTAGGGAGAAAACTATCCGTTATTGATTTGGAAGTTAAAGCTTTACCTGACTGCACACACATGTTCATTCACGCTCAAGTGCTTTTATACTGTCCTGTTAAAAAAGGTGTTGGTGATCTAAGGTGCAGATATATGCTACAAGTCCTGATTATTGTGCTCTTAAGGTCAAGACTTACCCTTGACATCAGGGAAATGGTGGCAAAAGTTAGGGTATTTGTATCTCCAAACCATACAATGCACTTCCAGGATACATCTGATTCCAGCTGATCCTTGGATTCAGCTATGAGTAACATTAATCTAATTAAACAAATGTATATTTTTGCCAATTTCCTATGACCGGCTTTCTGTGGAACATCATTTTCTGAAACTAGAGCTTTTGTGCAAGAGCAGCTATAGGTTTGAGGTATTTGAATTTTGCCCCTACTGCATGATTTCATGGTGCCAGACATTGTTCCTACTGTCGGAAGGCATTGCCTTAAAGCTGCTGTTGTTAATGGCTTCTATCAGAAGAAGAACAGAAATGAAGTGTTTTGTTGCAGTATCTCTGTTTACAGGTCAGAAATAGCACCGATCCATGATCTCTGGTATGTATTAGTGTTTCATATGATCAGTTAGAGGTATGTAATGAACAGGTTTAACTCACAATGAGTTACGTTCATGCAAAATATGCTGAACCATTTGCCCTTTTCTGCAAATGTATCATTTGCATGAAAAACAAATTTTAATTGCAAGCTGACAAGCCTATCTTTTTGTGCTATTTATACGCTTAGCATCTAATTGCATCACCTTAGCACCTCTTGTTGCGTTTCTGGGATAATGCATTATTTTGCATAATACTGGGAATTATGTCTTAGTCCTTATAGCTTTGGAACACTGAAAATGCATAGTTTCTCTGATTAGTAGTCGAAGCAGGTCAGGCTGCACAGGAAGCCAGAGGGAAGGTTGTGTCTAGTGAAGGTGGTGTTTTCTTTGTGTTTGTTTTTTAAGTTTAATGGAAATATTCTATGGTGACTGCTTACAACCAGACATCTCAGATGATACTTATGCAAATATTGTTTGAATTACAATCTTGTGATTTACTGGATTGTAGATAATAATTTAAAGTTGCAGTTTTGGTCCTTTCAGCTGTAGCCTCCCATTAGGTACTTAAACAGTGGTGGTCTCCTTTATTAGAGCTACTGACACTGTATTAAGAATGTGTTTGAGTATTCTGATGTTACTATTTCATGCTATTGAGCCAAAATAGGTCTCTTCACAGACAATCTCTGCCTATGAAAAAATTAATTATTGATTCAGTTTTTCATTCAGAAAATCTCAAAGTGGCTTTTATGCTCTTTATGGAAGAAATTTGCACTAAACTGGAACAATTGAGCAAACCATCAAAAAGAACCTTACATGTTCATGGCTGAAGGATCTGAACTCTTCCCTCTGCAGCTCCAAGAAAACTGAGAAAAGGAGAAGGCTCTTTGATTAGAAATGTAGCTCTCACCTTTCTTTCTCTAGCAAATTTATTTGAAAAAGAGACTCTTCGTAATTCACTAACTTGTCAAGTTTTATAAAGATAAGTGTTATAGAGAATCTAATTATGTGAACCTCTCTAAATGAGAGTCACAATGGTTACTAGCCTTAAACAAACTGCTTCAGGGTGGTTTGCATGTGCTTCCGAAGTGGCAATCTTTTATCAGAAGCTTTCCTACTTGAGGGAGACCAAATTGAAAGGGACTGGCAGGTCGAGTAGTCTAGTAGAATTATATTCAAAGTGGAAAAATGTTTTGTAGAGGAAGACACTAGTCATATAAAGACCACACAAGATGCTTATAATAGTTGGGAATTTCAGCAGCACTGCTGAAGCTGCCTCTAGAAATGAAGCTGTAAGTACAGCACCACAGATTGAGGCCTGGCTGTAGTCATTAGCTTTTGATAGGTTTTCAGTTATCACTGTTTAATTGTGACTTTCTGTCTTGCTTTTGGCATAAACCAAAAAGACTGTCAGTCACAGCACAAGTGGTATTTAGCTATTCGAAAGTATAAATTCTTAAAGAAAAAAATATATTTAAGGTTGGCTTAGCATGTAAGTACAGCATTAGTAGTTGGATGTAAGGTGACTTTAGTTGTCCTTTATTTCTTCCTCAGGGTGTCACTTATAGCCACTTAAATAATAGCAAACTATATTGAAACTAGCATGGACGTAGGCTGTGGCTATATTGGCCTTTGAGTATACAGGAAATTATGAGAATTCCACTTTGTCTGAGATGCACAAGAACACAATTACTATTTAAAATAAACTCTACCAAGAGCTTAGTCATTACTTTAAATGACTCTATCAATCACCACGTTCTTTAATAAGACTACCTTTCTTGTGCTAGTTGTTTTCCCGTAGAGTTTATGCTTAAAAACAGACAGCCTCTGTCACATTTATCTTAAGTGGATCTCCCCAGGGCAGCAAGTAAATGTAAAACTCTGTTTACAGCCATTTTTCATTTCCCAAGCCTTTTAATATCACTCTCTCAGGCTTATTTCTATGTCATTCACTTCATAATGTACGAAGTTGTCTTCCTACTTTCTACTGCTTTGTATGAAGTACACCAAACAGCAATTTCAGTCATCTTGAATGAGCACAAATTAAATCAAAGCCTGATGAAAATACTTTCCTTCCATGATGATTTCAGAGGTGGATACTGAAGGATATATCGCATCATATTAGTCAGGAGGTTATTTTTCTTCCTCTTCCCTGCAAAATGACTTCTATTTTCAGAGAGGCATCATTTTATGATTTTGTCTATGGCTTCCTAATACTGAATCTCAAAGCTGCTACAGGAAAATATGGCTACATTTCAAAACCTATTGTTTGGAGCAGCTGGGGATTATTGGCTTTAAACATCTCAGTAATCCAATACAGTGCTATAAAACATAATTTAAAAATGCAAAGGATTAAGATTTCCTTTCATAGGATTCTACAGAACTCAGAATAGGATTCTACAAAACTTAGCATTTTTTAAGCAACTTCTATTGCTAAAGATGAGAATCACCAGTTCTGCAAAGATTTTATTTATGTATTTAGTACATACAAATCTTGCCATGACCTAGAATCCCTCTGTAGTGGGATACCCCTAGTACCTTGGCTGTTTGCACACCATATATAAAGTTATATATATATACTTTGCAGAACTGCAGCCTCTGCTTATAATCCTTTACAATTGCATTGTGTTCCTGTGCAAAACAGCAGAGTATGAACTGGGGGAGTATAAGGTTCTCAGTATTCAGTGGAATAACTAAAAGACTTTTTTTCCCAAGTATCTTTAAATATGAAAAATTTCCTTTTCTTGACTAAACACTTCTGTCTCATAAGGCTAATTATATTTTGTGAATGACACAAAAGACTTTATATCAATTTGCATTCAGATGAGGGTTGTTTGCTGTTCACTCCAGTGAGACCTGAAATATGCTTCAGCAAGAAGAGAGATTCAGTGTTTCGGAAGGGCTCACGGGGTGTTAGTTTCTGGCGGTCTGTTTTAGAATTGCACATTGGGAAGAATGAGATTTACCAGTTACTTACACAGCATGAAAATCTTTTCCTGTATCAGAAATCAGAGCTCTTGTCATTTAAACAAAATGTTTTACATTAGGCTACTGCATATGGGCCTTTAATGCTTGATTCCCAGTAGATACATATATACATGACTAGTCTCATGGGGTTAGTCATATTCATAAAGTCAGTTTGCTATATATTAAGTCCTTTCGTTTTTAATTTTCCTCTTTTGTATGTGATGGGTAAGGGCCACGGTCCTGGTACTTTGGGAGGGAGCTCTGCTGGTGTATGAATAGATCTCTATGTCCCAGTGCTGTCCTGGGATAAGTGGTTCGTTTGGAGAAACAGAACTCCATCTCCTAATGGGCTGATTTCCTGACTGAAAAGACATGCAGAAAGCCCTTAACAGCTGGGGTGCAGCTGAAAGTTAAAAAAGCTGACGTTGCCTCATTCCATTTAAAGTAGACCTTGCAAATGATGATACACCAGTGTTGTACCTCTCTCAATTCTGCGTATCGTGTAAGTAGCTCTGTCAAGGAAAAATCAGGCATACTCTAGTTCCAGTGGAAAAATGCAATAATCCTAATTCCAGTTTTGTCCAGATATAGGGTATCTCACAGAAAGCTTGGCATTTTTCAGGACTAAAGGATTTATTTTAAGAACTGGCTTTGCTATATGTGTCATGGAAACTAGACGTGTTGTATAGCAGATCTTGATGTGTTGCATAATTTTATTTCATGTAAATAAAATGAGATCCTTTCCTTTCCACAAGTATATTGTATAGTGAGTTTAAGCTAAGAAGTATTCAGAGATTGATCTGATAATGCAGAACAGTTTAAAATCAAAAAGTAATTAAGGGAATAACTTAATTTAATTTTAAATGTGGAAGATACTCGTTCTTATTTTATCTTGTTTCATAAACAAAAGGGACCAGGCTATTTGTTTACCTTTATGTACTGTTTTCTTGAAATGAGTCAAGGGAAGAGAACAAAGTTTGTTAAACAGGGGAAAAAAAATTAAACCCAAATGTTAGGTTATCGAGATGTGTGAAACTAAATTGGTTAGGGCTGAATAGCTTTCTGCAGCAAGAACTAGGATCCTTAAAAAACATTTTTATATTAATTTGTATGTATTTCTTGAAAATACTTGGGCATCAGGTATTTTGAATGCAGCAGTGTACAAGAGGATAAAAATACCTGCTAGACTGAACTTCTGCTTTTACACTGCTATGCATATGTTCACCAATGCACGAGTAATGAAACAGTTGTGCACAAAACTATTCCACATCCCTCAATTCATGTACGTTACTAAAAACTCCCGAAGTAGTTAAATTCATTAGACACCCTGAAGATTGACCAGTATGGGCTCAGTGGGACTCGACTGATTATTTGATCTGGAAATCTTTTTCCTACCTTCTTTCCATGTGAACTGCTTATTTTTCATGACCTCAATTACAGTATTCAAGGAAGAAAGAGACTTTTAGCTAACCATTTAAGTTAAACCAGGAGTATGAGCCCTGAGGCTGCTCAGAACAGCCCTATCCCAAAAGCACAAAAATGCCCAGATTCTTGTTAGTTTTGCTATGCCTGATTACAGGGAGGAGGGCCCCTGCAGGGCTGGGGGCATTGCCTGGCCGCAGCGGGTCTCTCCCTCCACGGGCACCGGGGGCTCAGCCAGCTGTGCCCACCTCTCCGTTCTTATGCCCAAATCTCAGGCACTCTTAACTCCAGAACTAATATGATACAATATTTATTCTGTCATTAAAAAACTATTCATTTCCTTGTCTGATGATAAAATTATTGTAAAATAGATCATTCATCTTTTCAGCTAATTCTAATTACAGCTAAAATCTCATTTGGACTGGGAGTTTACTATATTTACTTGATACTTTTGCAAAACATTTCAGAACATAATCATCCATTATTATATTGCTACGCTGTGCTCTTGACTGCTTTCTGCCAAGTGTATTCCTGAGAACAATTGCTATTTTAATGTATCATCCAGAAGTTATGGCCTAGACAAATCAGAAAAATTGTTTAGTCTATTGTAATTTGGCATATGGTCATTTAATAGCCCACAGGAAGTCATCATGATTGTTTGGGATTATTTTTGCTATAAATATGATGAAAGAAATTTAAAATTGGCTAGACTTCACTTCCGCGACTGGTCTTGTCATTAGAACAGTGTTTGCTGGCTCTTTAGTTTTATCTATTAGTCATCCGTGAACAGTCATTCAGATTTGTGCGTGAAGTTTTGTAGAGCAGACTGACATTTTAGCTTAGCCTGTCAGAGCAGGGGTAAGCCTGTCGCACCACCTCTGCTGGGCTGTGCTGCGCGTTGGGAGCTCTGCGGTCTCAGGGCAAGGGCAGCGGAGGCGATGTGTTGGAGGAGTCAAGACCCTGGCTCTACTCCGTGCCATAGTCTGTGGGCATGGTTATACAGTTTTTCAAATTGATGACAGATGTGTTCTGAATTAGTTGACTAGCATACCTTCTTTAGGAATATTGATGAATTTTATTTTCTAACAGCAGAAGAACAGACTTAGGTTAAAATTGAAACTTGCTGGCTTTTCGTTTCCAGAATTCAGTAACAACTGCAAGTGTGAAACATAGACATACCATCTATGTAGGTACAAGTGCCCTGAAAGCATGCTCTCGCAATTATTTAGAGAGATCTTTCCTTACATCTGAACATTCTGTGTATACGCCTCACCATGTATGTGACTAGACGCTGTTTTAACATTTCTCAGTCCTGCATACCTCAACTGATCAACTTACACGGACAACATTTGGGAATCTTATTGCATTCATGTGCCTTTCTGATGTGATTTGACCTTGTGTGGTGGCTACTTAAGTCTTTTTTCCCTTTATCCCTGCAGAGCTATTATTCAGTACCAAAATTGCCAACATTTGCTTGTATGCAGTTAAAATATGTTAATGGAATTCTTCCTTATAAGAAAAAGTCCATCTTAGTTCAAACCTGGCATCCACTACATTTAAGGAAGTGGGAAGCAGATTTTTTACAGATTTCTTAGGAAAACAGGATTTCAAAATTAAATGTTGTGCAATTCTAGACAACAATGGAAAAAATCAGGATGTTGCAGTTTGGCCAATTGCCCACGGAGATGGCTTTGCTGTCATTGAGGAATATAATCCATGTGCAGAAATAACAATAATGTTGAGGATAGTTGCAAGACTGATTTTGTGAAAAGACGAGAAACATCCACAGCAAATGATTCTGACAGTTCGCTATCTGTGTAGTGTTGTGCAGTGCCTGGGTAGAAGTGCTGCACACAGAATTTGCGGACGCTTACCAGAGCAGCGGTCCTGGCAGCTGCGGCAGCTGATGTCTTCAGATCCGTATTCCACTGGTACAGGGCTATGAGGTATTTTTCCACAAGAGAAAAGGAATTTCTTTATAAGTTCTTTAACAGTTTTTCCATATTTTCAGCTTGAAGAAGTAGGAAACTGTAGGCTTTCAGCAGCCAAGTTGATGTTAAAATGTTTGAAAGGGTTTAAGTAGATTATTTGGGGAAAAAAAAAGAAGATAGAAGACGGCTTTGTTGTTGTTAATAATACTGCTTTGGCTTTTAATTAAGTTTATTTTAGCTTTAACTTTTTAAGAGTGTCTTCTGCACCTTTCCTTTTAGGAGGAATATAGTTTATAAAAAGCCAAATTGTAGTGGTTTTGAATGTAAGTAATTTCATAAAGTTCAGCGGAACCCTGTTCATTTATTCTGTTGGCTCTTCTTGTGCCGATGGGAGTTGGAGGGCTCACTGCTGTGGCAGCCGCTGTGTAACTGGACAGAGACTGTGAACTTCAGGAAGGGAGAAGGCGAGAGGGGCACAGGGAAGCCAGGGAGACACACTGCCTGCAGCTCTAGCTTAATTGCAGCCTATCGAGCAGTAGGTCACTTACTAAAGAGCCAACCCGGTATGACTTGCATGGAGTCCTTTCACATTATAACTCAAAACAGAAGCAATTACCGTAAAGAGACTTAGTGATTTCTTTTTAGCCCAAGTAGTGGATGAGAGATATTTTTATTATCTTGAAGACATGTTAGCCTTGTGGCTTCCTCTCTGTACATTTATATGCAGAGGATAAAACAAAAGGTACCAAACAGTTTTTGCTTTAAATACTTATTAGTAAATTAAGCATGGTTGTGTGATTACGATTTTGTTTCCAGCACTTCACTCTTGAATAGCTGATAATAAGCAGCTTATGTATCAGCTTGGCTCTTCCATTATTGTTAAGTAAGTATCTTTATAAAGTGTTTACTGATTTACATAACAGTATCGAGAAGTTTGGGAATAATGGTCATATTTATTTACTTATTTTCATCATTGAGATCATTATGTGATGTTAATGATGAATAATTATCAGTGAATTTAATTTTCGAGTGCATCCAAAATCTATTAATGCAAGCAGTTTTGGGGTTTTTTGTTTGTTTGTTTGTTTGTTTGTTTGTTTTGGTTTTTTTTTTTTTTTCCACAGCAGGTTTAACAATGCACAGCTGCCTAAGCATACCTTCCTATTTCATTTCAGCTTGGAGCATATTATTCATGCTATAGATCCCTATAGCAATTGTACTTGCCCAGCGTAATTAGGTATCCTGTGCATGGCACTGAAGACCATTTGGCTCAAAGGAGACTCCATACCACACTACATCTCAGACAGCAGTATCGTTGGTTAACTGAAGGCGATTATGAAGCAGACTGAACTGGCCTTAATACGTAGAATTTGGTTGCATCCATAAATTTCTGTAGACAAAGCAGCCAAAAGAGGTGACCTCACAGCCTGCTTGCTGTGGTGTTAAATTTACACCTGGCACAAGGATGTAAACCCAGAGGTGTTTACTAAACAGGACAGAATAACTAATTTTACAGCTGTGGGATTAGTAGAGAATTTGATGGCTTATATTTAAGAAGACTTACTATTGTTTAGTAAAGTTAAATGATACGGAAACTTAGTAAGTAAATGTTGCATATTAAGGGGTTCAACTTTATTTTTTCTGTGCCAAACTGGGGGGTAAAAGAAGTGTCCTTTCTTTTTAGGAGTAGCTATTATCATATGAATGCACTATGATAACTAGTGTTGAAGGGCTTTTCATATTTAAGCCACTTCCACCACAGACCTAATGCTCCACACTTCACACGCTTATATTGTATCAGAATGAAAGCATTTTTCTGACCAAATTAATATTGTTTTCTTTTTCATGTCTTCCATGCTGGTATGAGTCATCTGTAATGTGACATCATACAACAACAGTAAAAAATTAAATGGATACACCAAATGTACTTAATAAGTATGCTTAGGAAAGCCAGGTTATATTTGCATCTATACGTGTGACTTTCGTTTAATTCATTATGCTGGAGCCATTGTGGTGGTGTAATTGACATGATTTCAGTTTTCAACAAAATAAAAAGAAAAACATCATTTTTTTGAGGAAACAAACCCAAATATTTCATTCCTTAATTATGAATTACTTATTTATAAACCCCTGTCTGTCAATATTGGGTGTGTATTTTCCTGTAGCTGTGCAAAGGCTGCTAGTGAGATGTTTATCTGTTTCTGGAGTTATAGAATTTGATATACGTTCAAGCGTTTCCCTATATTCATATTTTCTCCGCCACAGATACTGTGTTAAGATCTCCTTATTTCTCATTTAAAAAGTCATGCTGTTTTAAAGAAGGTGGTAGCATATCTTTATACACATGCCTGTATGAATATAACTTTGAATGTTTTATTACTATCTTGCAGAAGAGTAAAGTGAATTACACTGAAAGCTAAACCAAACATCGTAGGGACCTTGTAAAACTTGGCTGTTCTGTAGAGATTGGAGTACTATGTGTTGGAAACCCCATGGGTAGGTGAAAGTGGCCTTTTTGATGGATTGTTAGCTGCTGGAGGTATAGACCTCAGTTCAGTTTTCACTGTATTTCGCAATTTTTGCTTCAAATATTAATTCTGATCTAGTGTTTTAAGAATTATTAGAAAGTAAGAAATCAATATCATTCTGGTAATTTAAATCACAGGGAAAGTAGGAACAAATAGCCAAATCAATTGTTATATTATCAAAGGTACCGGAATATGTTTTTATTGGTTTGTAGCATTTGTCATCACCAGCACAAAGGCAGCCGAATTGGCAATCAGTGCTGCTTCTCTGCTTTGACAACTTGATCCTCAGAGGGAGGCAGAAGGGCTACTTCAAGGGTCTAAATCCAAAATGTAGGTCCTTGGAGTTCTGTCAGCCGCTGCTCCTGCCTAGGAAAACATAGGTAGTTATTTTCAACATGAAAGTCTGTTGGTCATGAAAAGGCATGTGTAGAAATAGTCCATAAGCAAGTATCTTGGTATCTATCTTACATCTAAACCTATGGCTTAACAGCTTGGATCTAAGGTTTGTATCTAAGCTCCAAAGAGGGCGTCGATATAAATTAGGTGTTTCTATAGCTACCTTGCATCTTGGGCTAAATCCATTCGGAAGAATCATGAGAGAATATGATTCTCTATCTTTCAACTTCCAAATGAGGGCCCTAACAAGCAAGTCAGGAGATTTTACAAGGTGGCAGGTACATGTAACAAAACACCAAATATACTCATTACTCAGTATTAATAATTATGAATATATTTTAATCTTCTTATTATCTTGACATTTCCCAAGGCAGTCCTAGTTTTATTTTCTTAATAAAAGAGAATTGCACCTCAAAGACATAACAAAACCATCTTCTCCATTTTTTTTTTTTCTTTCAGGAATTAAGTTGGGAAGCTACAGAGCATTAAGGTGATGTGTTTAATGTGTGGTGGCATCCTATGTGCAGAACATTTTATCTGAAACTTTTCAGTAGCCCCAAACTTCTTGACTTCCAAGGTGGAAGGGGTAGATTCTTGGATACTCCTGTGCCTACAAAATAACCAAAAATGAAGGAGGACAATTGTTTACATGCCGCTCTTATCTGCCTGGGTGTGCTGTATTACAGCCATGCCGTAACTACAGACAAACTGAACCACGCAAGGCCATCACTTCATGGTCACCATGAAAAGGGAAAAGAAGGACAAGTTCTGCATCGTTCAAAAAGAGGCTGGGTGTGGAATCAGTTCTTTGTTATAGAAGAGTATACAGGACCAGATCCTGTACTGGTAGGAAGGGTAAGAAAGAATTTGGTTTTCATTCTTGAATTAATTTTATTAATTTATGTTATTGTTTTTGTGAGTTGCTTTCTTTCCTTGCCATTGCTTTTCTGTTGTATTAGTTGCTTCTTCAGCAGCTGCCTGATTCACCTAAGAATTAATCGTTCTATTGTAGCTCAATTAAGGTCTTAAGCAATATACTACCTAAGTCAATACAGACTTTTCCATTGACCTCAACAGTCTTTGAATGAAGGGGTACAAGCTGTTATCTAACACGACAGCAAGAACCACAGCAAACACTTGAGCAACAATATGCATCAAGAATATCTGGTATCATCCTTGGGTCTTTAAAAACGGTCATTAAAATGTAATGCCTTAACCCAGCAGCTCAGTAAAAGTGTACTGCTCTGTAGGTATCTCTTAATTTCTTTAATTTTATGTTATCAGTAAAACTAAATATATGAAGGCTATGTGTAGAGGAAGATATATATCTATGTACACGCATCCTGGACTAATATTTTATTCTGTTAGTGTCTAACACAAACAGAATATAAATACATAAATATAAATACATGGTTGTGAAAATAAGAATGTAAGGTTTTGTTACTTCCTTTACAATGAAGAGGTTGTAATTAAAAACTTGTTGGCAATCACCGATTGGCTCATTCGTCACATCCCGTTTGTCACTTAACAGCTTTTTACATACATTAGTAAGTAGGGTACAAAATCTTTGTAAAAGTGACTCTTCCTTCCAACCTCATTTGAAAAAAGAACCTTTTCTAAATATCTTCTCATGCATTCTCTTCCTTAAATCTTAAACCTTAAATCTTAAAGCTTGGGTCTCAGTAGCACACTACATGCGGTAGCATGCAAGTCTGCGCAGGCAGCTTCTCTGAGCGCAGGGCAGATGTGTTCACAGCGTGTGCCTGCATACGGATTATCACCTGATGTAAGACAAGATTTTTGATAACTATGAAATGATAATATTTCCTGAACTTTTTTCTTTCATAAATGCATATGTATGCATTCATAAATGCATATATAACAAGTATACCGTCTTGTTAAGGTGTGTCTGTTTCTCGTTTTGTAGCTTCATTCAGATATTGATTCTGGAGATGGAAACATTAAATACATTCTCTCAGGTGAAGGAGCAGGAATCATTTTTGTTATTGATGACAAATCAGGGAACATCCATGCAACAAAGACACTGGACCGGGAGGAGAGAGCTCAGTACACTCTGACAGCACAAGCTGTAGACAGGAACACTAACAGACCTTTGGAACCACCTTCTGAATTCATTGTTAAAGTTCAAGATATAAATGACAACCCGCCTGAGTTTCTTCATGAAAACTACCATGCCAATGTGCCAGAGAGATCAAATGTAGGTAAGTACTTGTAAATGCGCTTCAGCTCCTGGCCCTATGGAAGATGTTGCATTGTCAGTACATCATGGCTTTATTTCTTATTGGGAAGTAAAATTTACTTCATGCTCAGCCAGTGACTCAGTCAATTTGTCTTACTTTGCTGACCAAATCAAACCCTGCACAGCTACTAGCTGTCACGATTGAAGTGTCTCTAGAGGTTTCCTAGAACAGGACTGTTTCCTTCTAGGAAGGAATGTGAGTGTCCCCTGGAATTTATGGGGTGTGAATCCTCTGGGGTAAACATCATCATTCCTTTGGCAGAGCTGCATAACAAAGCTAAGGAGTTACTGCCACACTATCTATTCCATTTTCGTCTTCTGTTTAAGCTTCTGTCTATCTCAGAGATTTCTGTAGGAAAGATTTCTCTGCAGCTTACTGAGGAAAATGTAAACAGAAAACTATTGTTTGGCTAATGACAAAAACAATCTAAGGCTTAAACTACCGAGGGAAAAAACTATACTGGTACAGAGTGACTGCTGGCTTCTATATATTCAGTGTTTAGAACACGAATCCACATCACAGCCGATGACAAATCTTTTTGGATCGTACAAGTCTATTTTGTCGTATATAAATGGCCAAGTACATTTCTTTTTCATTTACCGAATCTGGGAAAAAGTTAAGAAATAGTTATGCTGTATGACTGAAAGCATCCGCATGCTTCTTACAGACACATTTGCTTTGACTGTATTCCTTCTGTGTTTGCTTTCCACTTTTAGGTACATCAGTTATTCAGGTAACAGCTTCAGATGCTGATGATCCTACCTATGGGAACAGTGCCAAATTGGTTTACAGTATTCTTGAAGGTCAGCCGTACTTCTCGGTGGAAGCTCAAACAGGTATTATTGAGCAGTTTATTTGAGTAGGACCTCATAACTGGAATACATTAAAATGAAGAACTAAGTATATTGACTGAGGCAGTACAGTTGGATATATCTACTGATGTGTCTGTGCAAAGCTTCCTTCATTCTCTCTCGATTCCAGCTAAGCTTTTTTGCTGGCTGGTCCCCTGGTATTCAATAGAGCTTCTGGTTACACTACACTAGAGCGATGATGCTGTTTCTTTTGTGGTATGATATGATATATGATATATGATATGATATGATAAAAATGGCAGTTTCAACACTGAACTGTAGTTCTTCCAGGGTTGTTCTGTGTTCAGCTGTGTTGAATATTTCGGCTACTTTCCTTGCATAGCATGATGCACAGTGTAGGGAAAACAGAATCTGCACCAACACTGCAAGTATTGCTGTGTTTTAATGCAAGCTAAAAATGCAGTGTCCAATTTCTCCTGATGTGAACATATGAAAATTTGTATGTGCCATATTTTTTTTGTATTTATAGGAATTATCCGAACTGCCCTTCCAAATATGGATAGAGAAGCTAAGGAAGAGTATCATGTTGTAATACAGGCAAAAGATATGGGAGGACACATGGGAGGCCTCTCAGGGACAACCAAAGTGACAATTACACTTACAGATGTCAATGACAACCCACCAAAGTTCCCACAGAGTAAGTAACAACTTATTTACTACCAGTACCTGTATTTGTATACTATCAGATCTATTCAAAAAGCAGTAACTGATGGATTATCACAGCACACATGTGAATAGATAAATATTACATACTGCTAGTAAAATACAGAGCCTTAGAATCTGGATTATTTCCTTTGTGTTGCAAAGTGAGATGCTTTTTAAGGTTAAGATTACATTAGAAGGATTCCTAACCCTACAGTTCATTTTTTAAACCACTGGATCATGTTATATTAGAAATATACCTATGGTATGACCAGGGAGACATAGTGTGGACTTTTCTGTTAGTGGACAAAGAAGCCCTATTTCTTGAGGGCCATCTTGTGTGTTAAATCAAATTGGTCAAGAATACTAGAAAATGTACCTGCCCTGCAGCAGTGCTGGATTAGCTGGTTTACCTTTTTTCCCTTTTTCATAATTCTGCTGTGGATGGTGAAAGACACTATAAAAAAGCGAGTAGCATTCATTACTCTGCTCAGACCACAAGAACTTTTAGAAATCATTGCAGGGAAATAGGAGGTTAAAACAAAAAATCACGGCAGAAATCTCTCCAATTAGACTGACAGCATTTGAAAGAAGTCTCCAAGTGGCTTCGTGTCATGCCTTTCAGTACTCCAAGTTCATAGCTATTTGCAAGCATAGTTATGGTAGTCATTTTCAAGGAACAAATCCACTTTGATTTTTGATGAAGATGAATAAAGAAAAGATCTACGTTATGTTCTTAAAGCTGTATTTCTCAGGTTTGAAGTCTCTTGCTTTTTTTGGCCCTTGATGAAAGTGTTGTACAATCTATTAATGGCTCCTGATTATGCCCTTTCAGGTCTTTGACAGACCTTCAAGCGAGTGAGCATCATTTTTTATTTCACATAGCCTTTCATTTTAAGTGTTGATGCTTTATCCTTTACTTCTCTAAACACTCTGTGGATGGCGAATGTCCATAAGAATAAAGGTTAAGACTGGATATTCCTCAAGACTTATATTTACCATGACAGTACAAGCTAAATTTAGTACAATTACATTTCTAAATTGATGGTTGAAGTGTATTGCTGGTGGTCAAACAAAGCAATTTTTTATACCTGTGCTATTTATTTTTCACATATAAAATTAATCAGGACTGACATTAACAGATTCAGTCTTCACAGTTGGGTGGAAGTACATTAGTGGACCCACACATCTGTTCTGCAGCTTATCTCTGCATGGGTTTCTGTTGGGTTTTTTTGGAGTGCACACACCAGCCCAGCCCAGCCCAGCCTGTTTCTCCTCTGAGCAACTGGTATGACACTGATACACCCTGGATATGACCATCTCTCTAACAGCTCTTCTTCCGATGTTGCAGCTTCCTGGACCCTCATGCAAGAGTTTAAATTTCATAGCCAGTCCCTAAATGTAAAAATCTATGTCAGCATTTTCTACCATTCTAATAGGAAAGTATTAAATCCTAAAAATGTCAGGTTTTACATAGCTCACAAACATACCTTTTCACTCAAATCATAACCTGGAACCCCAGTACATGGTATTTTGTTAATTAATTCCATCAAGTGATGGATTTTTCTCTAGAAATTCCAGCCACTTTACTGAGTATTTTGGGAAAATATTTAAAATTATCAGAAATGTTAAATAGCAGTTACTAAACTTAATCATCTAACGCCAACTTAAAACCTTAATTTGGAATGCTTTGTATCTCAGAAACAGGTTTGGCCTGTTCATATAGACATTCAAATGATTGATTTTTTTATTATTTTATTTCATCTTGTTCTTTTTTTGTTGTTGTTGTTGTTCATTGCTCAAGCACTTAATGAGTTATGTGCTTACATTTTGGGTTCTTTGTGACTGGAGTTAATGACCTATTCCAATGACATGTGCCAATTGTTTTTATGGGTAATGAGCCAAGTCCCTGCCTGGTGTAAGTCTCCTGATGTTCCTAGGGTGCTCGTGTAGTGACAAAGAGCAATTATGGAGTGGAGGATAAATTAGATTATTTTATTTTATTATGCTTCCCCCCCCCCCCCCAACTCATTAATGCTGATGTGCTGATGAAGTAGCAGAAAATGCTTACATAGATTTATAGATTTGTACATTTAGGATCAGGTTATGTTATCCAAACTGTGGAGTGGGTTGGGAAGGTTGTGAAATCAATGCTGCCTAAAGGACAACTGTTGGAGAGAGATCTATCCAGGAACAGTAATGCTCTCCTCTGGTGCCCCTGAATACACAAGGGAAAAACTGTATGGCAACACATCTATGGGATGTTTGGGGATGGTTTTCCTGCTGGAGTTTGATGAAGGAAAGCTGTTTTCTGTTTGATATGGAATGCCACACAAATTGGTATGTATTCTCTGTTGTGTTGAATTTTAAGCGTCATTGCTACTGTACGTTCACCCTCCAAATTTAAGCCATAGAAAGCAACTGATCTATTCTTTAGCCAGCACAGCAGAGAGGTCTTATCCAATTTGTTGTATAAAATTTATGGCTCCTGAATGAATGGGCAGAAATGCTTCTGGACTCTAGAGACTTGAAGGTCATACTATGAGTCGTATGAAAGAGAGTTTTCCTTCCTTTTTTGTAATAATGTTTCTTATATGAATGATAACCTTGATGTTACAACAATTTCTGCATTTGGAATAATTGGTTGTCTTTTTAACCCTACCCTGAACAGAGAGATACACAGATGTGTTGTAAAACATCAGTAGGGAGGTAATGTTACATAGATTAACAATGTGCTTCAAGATTTCACAACTGACTTGCTTCTCAGAGCTCTTTATAATGTAACATTCCTTCAGGGGATTTGAAAATGTAAAAAATTACTGTGTTTATTTGGAACTTACAAGTTAAACTAGTAAACACACAACTGGAGAGCAGACTGCATACTTAAGGCAGATGCCTTTTTTCCTTCCACCAGGTGTGTACCAGATGTCAGTGTCGGAAGCAGCTGTTCCAGGAGAGGAAGTAGGAAGAGTGAAGGCCAAAGATCCAGACATTGGGGAAAATGGCTTAGTAGCTTACAGCATCATTGACGGAGATGGCATGGATATGTTTGAAATTACAACAGATTACGAGACTCAGGAAGGTGTTGTAAAGCTTAAGAAGGTGAGTATTACCTACCAATGTGTAGCATTCTTTGTTGTTGACAGAAGATTTGGTAATAATGGATTAGCACCTAAGATCAAATATCAGTAAATGCAATTTCACTTAATTTGTTTCTAGAGCTGTGATTAACTCTTAATATTCCATTTCCCCATTAGCTGAATTGGAATGGAAGAAAATAACCCAGAAGAGTTACATAAATACTGTACAGTGGATAAATTGCACAAACTAAATGAATTCATAATAAAACGTCACGGTAAAATACAATGCCATCAGCTTCATTGTTAATGAAGTTTTGCCTAGTGCTGATAAGTAGCACACATTCACTGTTGCTTTATGTTCGGTCTGAATAGCCTCATGCCCTATAGTTTGAATTCTTCAACTGTGCATTGTCCACAATATTGTTCTGAAGGAGTCACAGGCTATGAGAAAAGCAGCAAAAATACGGAGGTGATCTCGGATACAATCCATCAGCATGCTCTTTAAAAGTGTTACTAAATGAATTTTAAATTACAAATGATAAATCATAAATCTTATTCATTATTTCAGCATTATTATTTTGCCCTTTGTGTCTTTATAGCTATTAATCTGTCCTGGAGATAACCAAAACTGAAAGGAGAAGGCCTGGGCAATTTAATGTGAAAGTTAGCCCTACCTTGCACATTGGGATGGTCTCGCAGAAAGACACCCAGAGGTCTCCTCTGGTCAAAACTCTGCTGTGGTTCAATTACTCTCTCTGTTGTAGAGGTGGGAGTGTGTTATTTGTGTGTTTTACAATGCAGGTGGAACTGTCACACCACTAGTCTATGGTGTTAGCAGACTGTGACTTGTGGTTGGCACCTGCATGATCATTTTGAGGTTCCCAGTGCTGCAACGCTGCGGCCATGCCATGTTACTGACAACGCAGGTGTGCTGTGGCTTTTCCCAGCCTCCCAAAAGGACTTACCTCATGGGGCATTATTTCACCTCCCCATTGTAAAGTGCTCCGAGATCTATGGATTGAAAGACTGACAGAAATGAAAGCACTGCAAAGCATCTCCACATTTTCCCTACTACTTAAATAATTTAACTTCTCTGGGTCCATAATTTAACTTCTCACGATGCTCCCAGTTCAAGCCACATCCATATCTCTAAAGGAACACATGCCAGCTTGGGATAGGCCAATGCTGGCATATTGTGGGAACCCCTTTCCTATCCATTGCTGTTTTGTGTTACATGGGAGGCTGTATGAAGAAAAGGTTAATTTTCCCAATAATGATGGTCTCCTGAGTGATACAGCAAGCAAAGAGCAAGACAAGGACCGTGTCGTGACATCTTGAGCGCCTTCCTATGCTGCTCCATACATAGAATGTAGCTCCTTCCATTTGAGTCTTGATGTTTTTAAATACACACATTTCAGTCTAAGCTTGTTGACAGATGCTCACATTTGTTTTATGTCATTGAATACTAGGGGACTGCTTACTGCTTTTACACTCTAGTTCTCCTAACTGTGGTACGTGTTGTCTTATTTCTCACAGCTCTTAGATTTTGAAACCAAAAAGTCCTACAGTCTGAAGGTAGAGGCAGCCAATGTACATATTGACCCTAAGTTCATCAGTAATGGGCCATTCAAGGACACAGTAACAGTGAAGATATCAGTGGAAGATGCCGATGAGCCACCTGTATTTTTAAAGCCAAGTTATGTTTTTGAAGTACAAGAAAATGCAGCATCTGGTACTGTGGTTGGAAAAGTGCATGCCAAAGACCCTGATGCTGCAAACAGTGCTATAAGGTATGCTTCATCAGAGCAAGCTGTTTCTTTCTAAGCATTAGCTTTTAGAATTGTTATGCAAGTTATTAAGATAGTGCGATAGATCTAGCACAGTAATATTCTACATTCACCCAGGATGTTAATAAATTTAACCATATAGCATTGTTTTTAATGAGTTGTTCCATAAGCTACTAGCTTCTCAAAGCCTATATCACTAAGCAAGTGGTACCAAAGCTATGTCTAATTAAAATAGGACATCTGTGTTGGGCTCTATTCTAAATTACATTTTCTATAAAATATCACAGATTTTTTTTCTTTCTCAAAAGATACAAGTCTACACAGTAGATTAGAGATTATGTTGGGTAATTGTTAAATATTAATTGCTAATGTACAAATACACATACCCCTACTTTCCACTGTTACATTGGATAGTTTTCTTTTTGTTTATTTTTGTTTATTATATTCTCCATGTAACTTAAATTATGAAACTCTTGGTTTGTGGGTATAGTTGAAAATTCAAAGAATTGCAAGGTAAAGATAGGAAAACCGGAGCTGTATGAATGTGTAGATAATGGGTAATATTTATTAATCTGGTATAATCAATTAAAATTCTGAGTAATCCAAAGATCAGAAGACTTAAAAGATCTTAATGATTTACATGAAACAGAAGAAAACATAAATATCTCAGTAGATACTTTTATCATGTTTTATAAGAGAGGAAAATGAAGAGTATTTTGGGGCTTTAATGGAGACTTCAAAGAACAACAGTTTTCACTTACTATAAACATTGTGATGTAATATTTTTTCTAAATGTAGACACCAACCAGGTGAATCTCCTTTTAAAAGAGCACATATCACCCCTTTGACAATGATATTAAGGGTAACAATAAGTGTACTAAGAATTATTTAAAAATAATAACAATATAGAACAAATTTGCATGCATGAAAATAAGTCCTTCCATCTAATTACTGACTTTCAATCTGCTTTAGATATTCAATTGATCGTCACACTGACCTTGAAAGATATTTTATTATTAATGCAGAGGATGGCAATATCAAGACAATAAAAGCTTTGGATAGGGAAGAAATTGCTTGGCATAATATCTCTGTCTTTGCAGTTGAAGTCCGTAAGTATTTCACTGAGGTATTTTATAATCAATGATATAAATTCTGTAGTCTTCTAATTGTCTCAGTTTGACAAGCTGTGAAAAATCCCAGTAGAAATGCTTCAGCCTATTCCATTTTCCCCTGGATACTGCTGGGATTTTGTTTGTTTTGAGGAGTTTTCCTGCTTCTGTTTCATTTTGGGTTTGCTTATTCTTATAGACAAACAACACCAGGAAGCCAAAGTTCCAGTTGCAATTAAGGTCATCGATGTCAACGATAATGCTCCAAAATTTGCAGCAGCCTATGAAGCGTTTGTTTGTGAGAATGCTAGAAGCAATCAGGTATGCCTGTGCCCACCACCTTCCCTGCGCACGGACTGCTTTCTTCAGGGTGTTAGCCCAGTTTTGTGTCAGCAGCTCAAATAAGGGGTAGTAAACAAATGTTTATTTTGAAATTTTGGCCCAAATACCCCAAAGCACACAGAAAGGCACTTTCCTGTGTTTTTATTTTGAACTGCTATCAACAGTTATAGATACAGTGCTTTGTGCGCTGAAGGTGACTGATGTTGAGTGTGAGTATCCACCATCCCATGGGCAACAAAGTGGGCTGGGAGCAGCTTCCCCATTTGTGAGCCTGTTTCGGATATTACAAAAATACTCAGTCCCTCCTGGGAAGAATCACAGTACAGTGCTCGTAGAGCTTAGCCTGCAGGTTTATCCTTGAACAGTCTGTGAGGAAGAGGGGTGAGTACCACAGAGAAATACGGCCCTACATGATATCTGCACTTCTGCATGTAGTGTAGCAGTTTGAAAACAATGTTGTGCTACCTCTCTCTGAACTGCTGAATTTTATGCGGAATTTTATTTAGTTAACATTTACACATATTTGTATATAAGACTATATACTGTTACATCTTTAATTCTCCATTGGTTAAATATAATAGTAAATAAAGATTGCTTGTTCTAGGTTTGAGTCTGCTCTATGTTTATAACTGCAGACACTTTTCAGGCATGTAGGGGGGCTCTGCCCTTTTTTTTTGTACTCAAGAGATTTCTCAGAATGCTGTCTATATGTGATGTATCCAGAGAAGGAGCTGTTTGTTTACAGAGTACTTTTCTTTTACAGCAATTTATTACAATTAGTGCTGATGACAAGGATGACTCGGCCAATGGACCAAGATTTATCTTCACTTTACCACCTGAAATTATTCATAATCCAAATTTTACACTCAGAGACAACAGAGGTTTGTGTGAAGATTCCCTGTATACTAGAGTCCAAAGAAATGACAAAGTAAAACTAATGGCCAACATAATGTTATGCAACAGCATTTTCATTAACTTGGACAGAGTGTCTGTTTTCCAGAGATTTAGGGGAGGAAGGCAGAAAACATACAGCTGAAATACAAGGATGTTCTTGGAATAATGTGATACTTGTTAACTCGCTTTCATTTTCTTGAATACATTTTAAAAATTACATAATAATACCCTGCATGAAGAATCCACTGCCATTTTATCTTCCTGGAAGAGGGTGAAAAACAATGACAAAAACTTTCACTAAATATAATTGGCAAATCACCTCGATTTAGAGAAAACGTACTTGCTAAGCCAAAATTGTTAGGTTGCTTGTATTTGTTCACTTTACTCTGCTTGCTTTTTTTTGTAAATTATGGATCATGTGAGATGTGGACTAGATTCCTAATGGAATAAAATCACTGCCATGCTAACCTTTCGTAGGAAATACAAATTTGGATTTTTGTTGTGAAACATACCCACATTGGGTGTATCTCAGGACGGGTATCCTGATTCCTTTGCCAATTTTCTATCCATGAAATATAGTATAAGTCTTGCGTTCAGATTGACGTTAAGATATAAGAAATTTGTGGGGAAAAGTCCAGGCATAGGGGAGTGTCAAAATTTATTTGATCATCTAACATAAAATCATCAGCGAACCTAACTTGTTGAGGAAGGCAGAAGGGCGTAAATGGAAAAAAGACAGGTCTGCCGTTATACATATTTATTCTATTTATTTAATGATAATCAGTAGGATATTGTCATTCAATGTTCATTTGCTATTTTCCTGTATGGGGAAAAAAACTGCTTCAGCTTCTAAGAAATTGGTTTTAATTAGCAAGCTTTAATGTTTGAAAGAAACTTGACTGTTTTCAGAAAAGTAGAACTGGTTTAAATAACAAATCCAAAATATTTCTTCTAGATTGCCAGAAGTACAAAAGGCAACATAATCCAGATGCATGATTTCAGTAAAAACTTCTTTTTCTCAAGTATTATGTTGTGGCATACTGTATATCTCTGTCAGCATCTGAAGTGAGGGCAATTATCATCAGAGTCCCCAAACAAAATTTCTGTTATTCTTGAAGGGTCAAAGTAATACTGTTGCCTAGTGCTTGACACTTGTACATACATAAGCAATTCGTAACAGATCCAGTGGAGGGGATATATTTATTCTCTTTAAAGTAGTAAACCACAATTTTTGAAAAACTGATGAATATATTTTTAGAGGAAAGTAAATAAAAATGTATTCTTTGCCTGAGACCTTGAGGGCAAGTTTCTCTTTAAAAGATGTTTTATGGTCGCCATATCAAACTGAAGATGAATTAGGTTTTATAATCTAACAGAGGAAGCATAGGTCAGAATTGAGACGTTCTGATACAGCTGCAGGCAAATGCTGTTATGGTTTCTGACTCCAGCCAATTCCACTAATCTTTCATTTCCATATCCAGCAAATTCTTTTTTTTTTTTTTTTTTTTTTTCCAATAAAAAAGTTAGCCCAGGAAAAAATGTTTTGTAATTGAAATGATGATGTCAGTTGAATGCAGTGATTGTACCTGACAATACTGCAAAAGGTTATTTCAACAAGACGCTATTTAAGGATCTAATCTTCTCTCATAGTTTAGTGTTTGGGAAATTAATAATGTAATGAAATCCATCCATTTTCATCCTGTCTGTCCCTCATTTTTGTACAGTCTTCAGTGCAGTCATGTTGTTAATTTAACTATTTCTGTGGGGTGTTTTAAAGTAAGTTATGGTAGAGAGCAAATTAAAAAAAGTTAAAGTTCTATATACTTCCATACAAAAAAACAAACAAACAAAAAAAAAACAAACCCCAACCAAACTTCTTGGAGAGAGTGTGTTACCATCTGCAAGTCAAATAATTTACATGACTATTTGAATTTTTTTTTTCTCAGTTATAAATCCAAGTAGTCTATATACCAGGCCACCGCTTTCAGAGGGAATTGCTAGTTTCAAAGAAAAACAGCCTTATTTACTGTGGAGAACAGTTAATGAAAACTCCAATGTTTGGGTCTATTACAGAACTTTAAAGTGAATACAATCCATAATTATCATTTAATAGAGTTTCTTTCTACCAACTCCTAAAAGTAATCACATATTGCAGTAATCCAAAAAATGTAATCACATTCTACATCCTATTAATAGCCTACTGTGTTACCAAGTTTTTCAGCTGAGACTATCTTCCATACTTCCATAGAAAACATGAGATAATGGCTTATCACATGCTGTGATAAAACACTGAATTACTTTTGCACTGTTTACTTACATTATACCACATAAATAAACAGCACTGTGTTTGCCCAGGCCCTGTTCAATTTTACTCCCATTGAAGTCAGAGCTTCAAAAGAGTGGTGGAGGTTCATGGCACTTCACAGTAAAGAGATGGATTTTCAGCAAGTGGGTTTCCTGCTTTTAATCCTGCTGTGTCCTAAACTGAAACGCCCTTGACTCGGCTTGGCTCACCTTGTGTGGAGGCCTGGCACACAGCCAGCGTTGCTGGAAGGGTTGCAGCCACCTTGCTTTACCGTGCTGCACGAGGACGAGTTACACCTCAGTGGCAAAGGCTGGGTGTAGCCGTGTTCCCAAATCCACAGCATAGTGCTTTACAAAGACTGAAATTAAATTTGTGAGTCCCCTAAAATCAGTGACTAAAATCCACTTTGTTTTAATAGAAACAAGTCCTCTGGCTCTCAATTTCAGACCTTCGTAATCAAGACATTTTGAAACATATGTACAAGAAAGTTACGGGATTTTGCCATGGATTAGCCACAGCAATTGCTACTGCTGGGTAATGATTTTAGAGAGTTGGACCCCTGAAATTGCTTAAGTTTCCTGCTGAATCAGCACTCACATTCTGATATAGGTGGTAATGTTCACACTACAGTCAGCTGCTTAAATCTAGAAGCCTCCTTACACAATATATATGCTAACAAGCTCCAAAAGCTAAGCTACATTTGCCTGTATGTAAAGGAAAAAAATTGGAAAACTCTCAAGAAGATCACCAGAGATAAAGATGAAAATCAAAGGTCAGGAAGATCACTCTAAAGATCACCACGAAGTCATGCAATTTTAACTTCTAATTGTGAAGATTTCATGGAGAGTATAGGTAATCTTCACTTACAATAGTGTTGGATATTGGATATCCCAGACAATAATAGCTGGAAAATGAGAGTGTATTTTTCCGGATGGTGTTGAGATGGCTGTTTTCTTCCTTCTGTCTGGTGTTAACCCCCAATGTGTTTGTTAAGACTGTCAGTCAAGTGGCTCCCATACGTGTTAAGTAGTAGTTTTAAGCTGGTATTGACATTTAACTTCTGTTTCTTGGCTTAAAAAATGCCATTATACCTGGATTATAGTTAAACTCCTGGGACTTGGAAATAATGAAAAAGCAAGAATGAGAATATTAGCTTGGATTATATATTATCTTTTATCTAGGTAAAAGAGGTTGTTTTTTTTTTCCTCTTACAGATATTTTGTTTCTTCTAAATGTGAGAAGTGAACATAAACAAACAAAAAAAACTTTTAAAAATGACCTTTTAGAGTTGATATATGCTAGTCCTTTGTAAAGTTTAGCCAGGCATGTTGATTAGATTTTTCTTTTTAAAAAATGTTAAAATAGAAATGACTGCAAGTTAAACCAGATAAATCAACCATTGGATCAAATTGAGCCTTAGTGTAACGTAATTGACTGCAGTGGAATTGGCCAGTCTGTATAAATGAATAATATGCTATTCTTTTTCTTATTTCTAGTTAGGAATACTATTTAAGCTGCCAAAATTTAAGAAAAATATGACATGATGTGACGTGATATAACATAATACAACATAACATAATACACATAGACAGCAGACTAAATATATTAATATATGATAATACCTGTTTTTCCTTCCATATTGCCTTTGCAGCCTCTAGGCAGTTGTATCTCAGCCCACTACTAATGCTCATACTTTTTTGCTACAAGAATAATCTGTCCTATTGCAATCTTTTATTTAACAGAGCAGATCTTTGTTCTCATATTGAGGAAATGAATTATTAAATGAATTTTAGAGAACTCTGTGGAGTAGTTTTATTCTATATCAATATATTTTGGTTCAAGTATTACTTGATAGGTTAATAGGTATTAGATGTTACATATCTATTTATACCAAATTGTTATAAGTCCATTAATTTAAAGTCCTAAAATAAGAGTCCTATCACACAGACACTGATATCACTAAAGTCCTTTAAAAATTTGTGCTACAAAGCCTAGCTGGGCAAATGTCGCATGTAAACATTTAGGAGGTTAGAAAGACTGAAAAGAGATGAAGGGCACCTCCAAAACCTAAAAGTAATAACCTATCAGATCTTTATCAGCTTCTCTGTCCTTAGCAAACGCGACCATCCTGTAAAGGAGAAGTTAACAAGCTGTTTTCTATCCAGACATTTTTTGTGAGACTTCAGTATCAGAAGGACTACGGTTCTGTCACACCGAGGTAACTGTGCTGGGCATCAGGTGTGGTGGCCCTGGAAGGAGAGGTGTAGATATGGGGAGATGAATTAATCTGGCATGTAACAAACAGATCTGATCTAGGACAGTCCTACAAAAATTTCATCCTTTCTGGTAGAAGTTATTAGTGGGAGAGTCAGATAAGCAGGGTCCTAGTGCAAACATCCTTCTTATTCCATAAATTGACCCCTGTCCACAAAAATCTGGGGACGGTTTCAGATCTTGTCCTCCATCAGGGGTACTGCCTGCAAGGCTGGTTAGTATAAAGCAAGAATACTTCTCTTTTGGTATAATTTATTCACAAACTTTCATGGAAATAGCAGTGATTAGATCATTAAGAGAGGTTTTATGATTTGCATTATTAAATTCTGGAATTTATGCTGACTCTTCAACAGCAAAATGATTAATCTTCTGCAGTATCCTGAGGCAATAGTAAAATGGGTACCATCGGAGGTGAATTAGCCCTCCCTTAGTAGATAAAAGAACCATTCTTTTATTTTTTTCCTGTCTGTTATATAGTGAAAAATAAAGAGCACAGCAAAACAGAAAAGGTTGTGCGAAGTAAATCCTCATCCTAAAATAGTTTTTGAAGGTCTGAAAGCCACAGATATGATTGTTTCATTTTATTTACTTCAGGATGTTTACAATTTTATAAACTTTGGTTCAGTGTGAGAACTGAGAAACAAAGAGCACAATAACGAAACGCTGTCCGTCTATCCTAGCCTGTGTCCGGTGCGGCCAGGAGCAGGAAGCACTGGCTGTCTCATCCCAGCCTTTCATGTCACACGTTCCCTTTCAAATGCTTGTGCCCCAGGAGGTGTGAAGGACCCTCCGAAACAACCCCCCCGTGGCTAGGCAGCAGCTGGGCTCCCACCTGCCCCAGGAGGCCCATGGCAGACCACCGCTGGGATGGAGCAACACTGCAGCCCTTCCTCCCTCCACACAGCTCAAAACGTGCCCAGACACGCTGTGCCTGCACGATCGAGCTTTCTGAGTAACACAGGGTCTGATAAAATACTGCTTATGTTAGCGTTACAGAAAGAGGTCGACACTGAGGCTCAGATCTGCTAATACACAGCAAATGTTGGCTTCATTTGGGTGGGAGTCTTGCTAACACAGACCATTTTTGTACAGATTTCTGCCTGCCATTCCTGTGGGTCTGACACCACGAACTATAAATCAGAGAGAGTTGTTGGTTTTTTTTCCCTCCACTGAAGGCTTTAATTTTGGAAAAAGACTAGAACCAGCCCAAAGAGCAACACCAAGGCTAAGTCATGATGGTAGTTGATGAATCTTTTGAGTTTCCCAGAAAGTTACTGGAGTGCCAGAAGGAGGTACTAACAGAGAAATGTTGTGTTCCTTGTGTTGCCCTGATCACCCTAAAATAATTAAAGTTGAGCGTGGTACTATATGAATGAAAGGCTATACTGTGATTGCTCTGGGGTCATTGGGAAGGTGATACTTTGTACTGCTCCATTATACAAATAATGCTAAGGCATCTGAAAATCCAGAGCTGTTGCAGCAAGATAGATTTTTTTATATATATGTTTAATAAGAGGATGACTTTGCGGAAAAAATAATGAAGACTGTCTCTCTTTAAACAGATAACACAGCAAGCGTTCTTGTTAGACGTGAAGGATTTAGTCGCCAAAAGCAAGATTTATACCTTCTTCCTATTGTAATAAGCGATGGTGGAGTCCCCCCTATGAGCAGCACCAACACCCTCACCATTCGGGTCTGTGCCTGTGACAGCAATGGCTCCTTGCTCTCCTGCAATGCAGAAGCCTACATCCTCAATGCTGGATTAAGCACCGGAGCTTTAATTGCCATCCTTGCTTGCATTGTGATTTTGTTAGGTAAGAAAGTTCTTTACTCATTACTTTTCTGTACTTGTTTGTGTTTAAAAAAAATTAACCTTGCCTTTGGCTCCAAGATGGAGAAGCAAATCTTAATTCCTTAGCTTTTATTTTTATAGGAGTTACTAATCTGCCTAGCTGAAATGCAGTATGTGATAACTGCAATAGCAGACACCAATGAATTTGTCTAGGTGTGCTCAGAGAATGTCCTTTTGTGGCCTAATATCAGTTAATCAGGGACACTGTTTAAAGGAGGTCGTGACACAGAGTTTTAAGTTTTGTGATCTTCCCTGGATGACAAGTTCCTTATTGAGGTCAGCCAGGATTAACGGCTCCTACCAGCTATTTCCCTCTGACTCCTCTTGTGTTGAGGACAAATGATTGGCTCTAAAGACTGGCTTTTAAGAAAGTGCTGTAAAGCATTTGCTGATTATTTGAAAATACACAAAATGTTTTATTTTGCCCATAGGAATTTATAGTCTTTCTTTTCTTATGTATTTTAAAGTTATTTTATAGAAATTTGAAATGAGAAGGAACACAGCAACAAAGACATCTGTTTTGAGGTTGCTGAAGAAAAATTCCGTTTTTGTGGAAATGAGACATAGAATTAGAGTTAAGCTTTGAGCGTACAAGAGAGAATAAAGTTTCATCTTTGTTTTGTTGCAGATATACACATGACTGGGCTGCCCAAAGGCAGTGTCATAGTGTTCATGCAGCGCTGGGGGCCCACAAATGCTTTTGTTGAATTAGTCTTGCAATAATGAGCAATTAGTAAGAGCGATGGTATTCAGCCCAAATAGAAACCTCCAAATCTGTATGTTCAGTTCCACGTACAAACACCAGTGCTTTTACCTGGCTAGGTATGCTAAAAATGCAGATGTTTGCAAAAACACATGATGAAGCACAGCACAAAAGCTGAGGTTTCAGTGAATGCGATAAGCTGTTTATAAAGGAGCTACTGTCTGAGAGTGCAGTCTAACTTGCTTTTTTTCCCCCTGTAGTTATTGTAGTGTTGTTTGTAACACTGAAAAGGCAGAAAAAAGAACCTCTGATTGTTTTCGAAGAAGAAGATGTCCGAGAGAACATTATTACTTATGACGACGAAGGTGGAGGAGAAGAAGATACTGAAGCTTTTGACATAGCTACGTTGCAGAACCCTGATGGCATCAATGGATTTATTCCTCGTAAAGACATAAAACCCGAGTATCAGTATATGCCAAGACCAGGGCTTCGGCCAGCTCCTAATAGTGTTGATGTTGATGATTTCATCAACACCCGAATACAAGAGGCTGATAATGATCCGACTGCTCCTCCTTATGACTCTATTCAGATCTATGGCTATGAAGGAAGAGGCTCAGTGGCTGGTTCACTTAGCTCCTTAGAGTCAGCAACAACAGATTCTGATTTGGACTACGACTATCTACAAAATTGGGGACCTCGATTTAAGAAACTTGCAGACTTGTATGGCTCCAAAGACACTTTCGATGATGATTCTTAACAATAAAGTTTAAGATTTGGCCTTAAGAACTGTGTCCAATGTTCTGAAGAATCCAGAAGAAATGTAAGCAGGTATTTTTTTAAAAATCAAGAAAAATCTCATTTAAACATTTAAGTTTGACAGAGAGGATTCCTTTGATAAAAAAGGACATAGAAGTGGTAAATACTGTGAAGTACCTTTTCCTACAAAAGGCAAATATAGAAGTTGGCTGCCAACTTCACTAAAGGAAAAAACCCACTTAAGAAATACAAAATATTTAAATGAAGGAAAATGCTAAACGTGAACCTACAAATAAGGGAAATCTTTTATGTATTGTGAACATCTAAATCTTTTATGTCAAAGAAGCTTCCACAAATTAGAAAAGATAACAGTTCTGAGCTGTAATTTCGCCTTAAACTATGGACACTCTATATGGTAGTGCATTTTTAAACTTGAAATATATAATATTCAGCCAGCTTAAACCCATATGATGTATGTACAGTACAATGTACAATTATTATGTCTCTTGAGCATCAAACTTGTTACTGCTGATTCTTGTAAATCTTTTTGCTTATACTTTCATCTTGAACTAATACGTGCCAGATATAAAAACTCTGTCTTGTTGCGGTGGGAGGCGCCCTATTTCTATGTCATTTTTAATGTATCTATTTGTACAATTTTAAAATTCTTATTTTAGTATACATACAAATATCAGTATTCTGACATGTAAGAAATGTTACAACATCACACTTATATTTTATGAACATTGTACTGTTGCTTTAATATGTGCTTCAATATAAGAAGCAGACTTTGAAATAAACTGATCCTTTTTTAATTCTTGTTCTGGTTATTAAGCATATAAGGAAAAACATAGTGTTTCTAATGTCCCATTTATAGTTCTGACTAATTTACTACAATTGTGACCTTTTAATAGCCTTATTTATTATGTGTTTGTAGTTGGTTTGTTGCCTTGTTAAGTGATTATTTAAAAATCAAGTACATTTTACAAATGTTTTTTAGATTAAAAAAAATGTAATGTCTGGTGAACATTTTGTACCCTCTATCTACAGCTTGTGGCTGCTCCCAGAACACAGTAATAATCTGCATATAATACTACTGTGTTTTCTGGATAAAATTAAGTGTAACACTTTTCAGTATTTCCCATGTAATATGCATTTATCTTATATCTTAGAAATTCCAGAGGTTTCAGAAATGACTTTGTAAGTGGACAGGAGTATTCTGTACTTACAATTTACTCCAGGCTTGTGAATTTCCATATCTGTGCTAAGCTTCTGCGGGTTCTAGAGACTTAAATCTGACCCAGTTTAGCTATAAGTTCCCTAAAGATTATTCTACCTGACAATTACCTTACCTGAGTAGTAATTAAGATTCTGGCACTTTTTTTTTTTTCCTTTTGATTTTTTTTTTTCCATTTACTGCAGTAGAATAGCATCGTCTACTGATAGGAAGGCATTTTAATTTGTGATGGCAGAAATACAGAGTGCTTTCAGAGTTGTTCTTTGTAATGTATGTTTTTAATCGAAAAATGATCTATAACTTTTTATATTAGTTCAGAATGAGCAAGGGATTGGAATATGTTCTGCGCATCAACATTTTCAGCAGCTGTGTACAGCTGTACTTCTGCTAAATTTAATATAGTTTGCTGTTTAGGGTCAGAGATCAGCAGCTGCAATATGGGAAGAGGCAATAAATAGAAATGATACACATTTTTCTACCGTTCATTTTACAGACCCTGTCCTTCTTTTGCAGTCAGATACCAAACTGCTCGATCTGAGAGGAAATCTGGTCTGTTGGTGTATTGCTTTTCTGAAGACCCCCCATATATGTAGTTAGATTAAAATTTAACTTGTTAAAATTATGAATGATGTTTCAGCTCTATATTCATAACATATTCACTTGTCCCATTATATCCCTATGTTTTATAAGGCAGAGTTTGCTAAATCAGCAGATTTGCTCTACGATGTTTATTGTAATATTTCACCTTATTATAGCTGTATGCATTCTATATAATTCTATAGTTTATTATTAACTTGGTTCAAATTTCTTTGGTTGTTGATTTTTCTCTGTTTATAATCCAAAGAATATTTTGCTAGATTTGCACATTTCTCCATTATAAATTTAAATAAACATTAAAAAATGAAACGAGTATCAATTTACAAATTAACAGATTGAAATAAAGTTAAAAAAGCCATTTGTAGGACTCCATCCTCATTGATGCTATCTGGGTTTATTTCACTTTTGAGCAAGTTTTAGCATTAATAACTGCATTTTCTACATTTTTATGTTTAATTTTTAAGAAGGACATTGTCGACTACATTTTTTAATAGTTTTAAATGCTTTGAGTTTTAGTCTCTATTGTTTGTAGCACTCTCATAGATGCTTGGAAATAAATTTTCTTTCCCTGCTGGTTTTGTCCTTTTTCATTTGATTATTTTTCCCCTTCCCAGTGACTATGCAATTATCATACTGCTTTATTAAGTTAGTCTTGCTAATCTCAGCCAACACTACCGCTGAAATGCTGGGAATTATACTCATTACGTATCATCTGCAACACCCCAAATGAACAGCGTGTTTTGGCACCACAACAGGACATTTATTTGTGTTAAACTTCACAGCAGTGGTCACCGGAGTCTCAGGCTTATAATCTGAGAGCGTAAAAACCAGCCCAGCAGCGCTGGGTTAGTCCCTGACACAAATCAGAAAGGACTGTGGGCTGGGGCTGTAGTTCCTTGCGGTGATCCCAGGGATCTGAGCAGCCTGAGATGGGATTTACTTGCCTGAATTACTTTAGCACAGGCGCTCGCACTCTTCCCGACTGAGCTCAGGGAAGGACCAAGCCTCGTGTCCATGGAAGGCAACGGAAAGATTAATTACAACTTCAGTGGGTTTGGAGAGAAACCCTAATTAAAAGGAGGATTGTTATGAGTGAGCCAGGTAGGTAAGGGACAGAAGCAAGTGCAGGTGATGTTTTGGCCTCTCCTTTCCTTCTTGTGAATCCTGCCTGAGGCATCATTTGGCAGGGGGACACAAAACCCCCCCAAATACCCTCAGTAACAGGCAGTGTGACACTACCAGAAGTGATGTTTGTTCTGCGAACTGAGCACATGCATGTGCTCCTGTTGGCAAAAACACAGAGCTCCTTGTCTAGCTGCTTATTACCAGGAGCATTTGCATCTGACACGCTCCCCGTCTCACGTATATCCACCATGCGTTTGTACACAATTCCTCTCATCACCGGCAAGAAGCAATTAGGTATGCAAGTTCAGTGCTGGTTGCTAAGGGAACTCTCAAAACTTACATTGATATGGAAGAAGAGGGTTTGTTTGGGATATTTTAGATTGCCCCTGTCATGTTCTTGCCATTATGTCAAGCGGTTTTTGATACCATGTCAAGGGGTACAAGCTTGCCACCAACATTTAGGTAATCCTGTGCGAGATCACGCCTCAGAAACTGATACGACCACAGATGAGAACATCTAAGTAATTTGCATGTTTTCTTGGCTCCATATCATTGACTGACTGACAAAATAAAATGCTGAATTTTACCATGTTGGAGCTGATAAGCTTGCAGAAGCAGCGAAGAATAAGAATTTAAATCAGGCTCACAAAGAGGCAGCCTTAGCTTTATGGGAACCAAAAGCCTGGAATACTTTTATGTCTTCCCCACCCAGCAGAATTCTCAGAACTCCACATTCTCATTGAGTACCTCAATAACAAACAATCGAGGTAGGCTCTGTGCAGGCTTCCACTTTGGTGGCTGATCAAGGCACTGAGCTACTGAAAAGCTGAACAATCAGCACCCGAACCATATTTTTAAAAAGAGAGAGAGCAGAAGGGAGAGAGAAAGAGAGTAAAAAAGAATGGCTTGTGCAGTAATGCATGAGCTTGTCAGAATTAGTTAGATGCCAGTCTCTGGAGGTTTGCTATTGCTTTCACTAATTTGGGCTGAGACTGGAGATCAACAGGTTTGACCCAGTTCCAGGTCAGTGAACTGGACCAGGCAGGCTAGTGAATAAAGTTTTCCATTATTTAATATCACTAATCTCAGCATTCAATAAGGAAGGCTGTTTCAAATCCTTGACTGACCAGGCTGGGTTGACTATGAATACCCAAGTCACAAACAGAACAATTTTCACCAACCCTGATTTGTAGATTCATAGTCATTTGAAAATCATGCTGCTTGTAGCTCCATACAACGACCTGGGCCTTGCCTGCACACCAGCTTTAGCTCAGTATTTGTTGCTCCCTCCCTTAGTAACTGCAAACTGTTTCCCAGATTAGGTCTCATGCCTTCTCACAGCAGAGGGAGCACGGAAGCTGCAACCTGACGCACAGATAGCGGCTTTGCACATATGACACCGTAACTTCACATGTGCATACACACACTGGTTGTTGCCCATTGTACATTGGATGTACATGAGAAGTACATCCAAGACCTCCTACCTCCTGGGCAGAGGTGGTGGCTGTGCATAACAGGGGCAAGTGTTTACACATGTAGGGGTTTCTGCAGGGTACATGGAGCATTTCAGGTTTCTCCATGGAAAGAAAGAAAACACATATGCCCAAAGAGGGGGAGACCTGCTTGGACTGTGTGTGGCTTTACAAAGACCTCTTCCCAGGTCAGAGAAGTGCCCTTTTCAAGAGTCTTTCAGACTTTCTGTTGGAATTTGCATTCTATAAATAATTAAATGTTAAATGGGGAGGGGAATTGAACCTGAGATTATCAAAGTCCTTGTGAGGGCTCTAACTGCCAAACTCAAAAACTGATTTATATTTTCTATTTTAAGTTGTACTTGTTTAATCCATTTGTGGTTGCTTATAACTGCATCAAAAACCAGCCGAAGCACCAGCCAGGCTGATGGGCAAAGCACTCCATGGCTGGGGCAGGGGAAGCTGCTTTGGAGTGACAAATTCATAGCTGGTATGGATGGGGAGTAAAACATCATCTGCTAAACCACACTGCCAGGAGGTGAGAAGGAGTAAACACATCTGTCATTTGCTGCATTTCTTTTTATGTTTATAAAATCAGGACAGATATGTAATTACTTACCTTTCTAAGTCTAGGAGAAGACGTCTGGTTTATCTTGAGTCCTCTTGGCTAGGGCTGTTGGTTAGGCTCTTCATTGTAGGGATGCTCTTTTAAAAGAAAGAGAAAAGCTTAATATTTTAAAAACTAGAAAGAAAAAAAAAAGATTTTAAAAGACTTTTAAAGCTATCCCCAAATTTTAAAACATGCCTAACATTTTTGGTGGTTAGTGAAAGAGACTTAAACTTTGTGACTGCTTTGGACTGAAGTTACTGACTGCTTTCCTTTTTTTAAAATTAAATATGGTTTTCACTTTTTTTTATTGACCAAATCCATATGCTGTTCTCCAGGCCTTTTTGCAAGTGAAGGGTTTATTTTGTTGTTGTTGTCTTCTTTTCCAACCTAAACGATTCCACGAATCCATGACTCATTACTTTGGCTGCCAAGGCAAATTTCCTCCAGCTCTAGCACCAGCAGGCCTTGCAGACATACCACTCCACTCACAAAGCTGCTTTATAAATATGAAGCACTTCTGTATTGTTCTTTATGATATATGGAGGTCTTAAGGGGCCCAGGAGTGTGTGTGGCTTTTTTTTGTTTGTTTTGGAGCTGTAATGCTTTCACTTTCACGACTATAAAATTGCTTTTCCATGCTTGCACGCTGTGCTCATTGCCCTATCTCTGGGTGGTAAGGAGCAATTTTTCAGGGAGTAATATACTCCCTCATACTTGGCAGGGTGTCTTTGGAAAGCTCCATTGTTCCTCTGTCGCCAAAGATGGCCTTCTTTCCAGGAGACTATTCTCCCTGCTGCAGCCTGAGCTCATATTTTCCTTCTTATTAGCACACTGAAGAAAGTCATCATTAATCAAATGCAAGCACATTTAGCAAAGTTCAATGTGTATGAAAAATTTATGTCAACCTTTAGGCTCTATGACAGCCCCAAGGCTTCACTTAATAAGTTCTATAATGACTTACTGTTAATGGCCGATTCACATTATCTCTTTGAGGTCTATTGGGCCTTTCAGTAACATTTTCTATTATTGATTATGGAGCTGTTGTACCTTATCAAGACATATAAGCAAAACTGTTGTTTATGTTCTTTGCTTTCTAAAATGGAAAGTTGGATGCTTTAAACTGTAAAAACTCACAGAACATCATTTTCACCCATGTTAATTTATGTGGCTCTAGGACATTACAATAGTGAATGAAAAAGTAGCTATTTGTGGGGGTCTGGCAGAAGCTTTTGGAAATTACTAGAAATTTGACATATCTTGTCCATTGATTTAGCAGAAATCTACACTTCAAAAACTGTCATCATCCAACCATCTATCACCCTTGCTAACAGTCTCAGACGAGGTCAAAGACAGAATGGCTGACTGCCCTAGCTTCTGCAATTTTGGTCGCTAATGAATCATATTTAAGCTCAGACATTTAATTTCTTTCAGAATTCTTTCTGGGGAAAATAATTATAAAATTCAAAAGGGAAAGGTTTCTGACAGCTGAGCACTGCCTATTCCTGTGGCTTTACAAAATGGTCCAGCAAATGCTTTTCACTAAACACAATCTCTTAAGATGGCTCAGTACTCAGAATTGTATTATTTTCTAAAGCCTAGATCTTGTATACACTTACTATTTAGCACGTTGACAATGTTTATTACTGTGAATAAATAGTAGCACACATAATAGTAAGTATAATGTGGTAACACTACTGTAATCTAAGTGATCCCACACTACTGGAAGCTAGTGTCTCTCACTGTGTTGAAACATCGTTAAATGAAAGAATATGAACACTTTATATGCCTACACATACTGCTACTCCACTGCAGACTACTCTGAAGTGCTGGGTGTCATGTAAAATTCCTTTCATGAAGAAAAAATCCTCCAATAACACGTAAGCATCCCACTAAGAATCACTAAAATGGCATTTTTTTTTGTCATGGCCACCCAAAGAGAACTGATTGTATGTTTCATTCATGTAAGTAATAATATGCAACTGTAGTAAAGGAAAAAATATAGAAGACAAAAGTAAATAAAGCCATAGGACTTCCTTTAAAACGTTCTGAGAAAGCAAGAAGACAACAGCAGGAATTCATTGTATTGAGAGATACTATAAATCACCAGCCAGGTCAGCACCTACTATTGAGCCACTATAACACATAGATCAAAATCGAAGTCTGTCTTCCTTGCTGTCCCCTCCTCCCCTTTCCCGTCTTACTCACAAAACTAAACTTTCTCCAAGTGCGGAGATGATGCAAGGTCAGAAGCCACCTTACTGAACACACCACCACACCAGCACCCAGAACACAGATCAGAGGCATTTCATCTGTTTGGGTTTGTTGTGTTTTTTTTTTTTGTTGTTGTTGTTGCTGTTGTTTTTGTGGTTTGTTGTGGTTTTTTTTTATGTTTGGATTTTTTATATGTGCCCAATGGTGCACTGTAAAATCACTTAATACTAACTGGATCGATTCGTAGATACATGGCATGGCTTTTGCACTACCATCTTCATGCTTCTGATGCTGGCCCAGCAGCCCGGTAGAAGTGGACAAGTACATTCAGAAATCTGCTGGCTGCTTTTCAAGTGAGATCACAGTATAAACAAGCTATTTATCACCAGACTCTTTAAAGAATTAAAAGCTGTGCATAACCCTGAATATTCCAAGGAGACTATTGCTGGTAAACTGCTCTCAGCCATAGCGGATAATCAGAAACTTTAGCAAAAAAGCTTTGCTATTAACTCTGCTAGAAAATAAAGAGGGCATCTGTACTTGACTGTAATAAAAAGCTAGTGCAAAATGTCTGCATGATACTAACAGAGACCAGAGTTTTAATGAGAGCTGGGGAAAAAAGAATGACTAGAATTTCTGAATGTTTATTCGCCCTTGGTGGATTATGAGATGATATGAAAGTCCCTGCTTTTTTTAGTCCAGAGGTCAGTATGGAGTTGTGCTAATGAAAGTGCATTAGACTCCCACTGCACCTATAAAATTCAGAACCCAAACTAACCCTTCCAGTGCTGTACATGAAGCCACGTGCTGGCAATTCACTGCAGAACGGCCTCTTCCCATCACGCACGCCCGAGGTGAGCCAGATTTCAGCAGTCAGCTCTTCTGTTTACTTGGCACCACACAGGTGACTGCAAAAACCTGTCTCCAAGAGCCTGGACTGCGTCCTTTCTTGTGACCTCCCTCACAAGCCTCAGGCGTTATCATTCTTTGCTACCAATTTATGTTGGCTGCAAAGTCTAAGGGCAAAATTTATGAGCTATTCCCGGGAGTCACAAGCTGGAATAGTCACTGATGGAGGGGGAATTCAGGGCTCACTGCCCAGCGCCGGGGCACCCAGGCTGTCCTGGGAGCAGCGTAGGTGTGCCAGCGGCAGAGATGCATCTGCCAGGAGAACAATGCACTGTGACCAAACCATCAAAACCCACCACCCCCGTGGCTAGGAAAACACTTTCCATTTTGGGGAGTCAGGAAACAGCTGAAGAGAAGCATTTCCAGGAACACTGCCTGTATGCAAAGGCCGGGCAGCAGCAGAGGGGCTGAAGCAGAGGCAGCAGGGGGAGGAGGAGGTTCACCTTCAACCATCCTGGCCCCCCTGTGCTTCCTTCACTATCTGTCTTGAAAACCATTTCAGGGAAGAGTGGGAAAAGATTCAAGCAAACTATTTTGCGGCTGATTGGTAAAACGTCACATAGGGAGAGAAACAGAAGTCTACAAGACAGGCAAGATAATCTGAGCATGAACGAAGGTGTAAAAGGGATTCGGTTCTCAATTCTCTCCTCAGCCCCCATTCCCCAGCCAGCACTTTGGTTGCATTGCCCTGACGGAGGTCTGACACCGAAGCATGGACAGGGAAGACAAATCAATGCAGGCAACAAGTTTGCTTCTGTGCTAGTAGGAATAGGGCTGCTCCGATGCCCTGCAGATCTGTTGGGGGTGCAACTTTTTAAAGAAAAAAGATCACTACTGACATCAAACATAACCCTGCAGCTCTTAAATCACTTTCTCTCATAACCCCATTGATCTTTAAGAATAGTGACAGACCCCTAGAAAACTTTCATCTGTTCTCTGCTGGGTCGCTTTAGCATCACATCACGTTCTGGGAATCCCCTGTTGGGTTAGTACATCTCCACTGTCATAGTGCTGAGGGAGTCAGAGCAGAACATTGCTGCGAAGCACGGGATAGCCTTTAAGTGCTCCGCTCACCAAAGCTTCCTTCTTCACAGCTGAACAGCAGTGAAGCAGGGTGTCCAGCAAGTACAAGGCTACTGCACTTAATGGGCCAAACTAAGAGTTATTTATCTGCCAAAGAGCCTCTGTTGCTTTCTCAGAAAATTCAGAATTAGTCATTGTCTGTCATTTCAAATCACATCATCATTTAAAGTCAGAAGACTTCATTGTTTGCATTGCTTTATTAGACCTGATTTCTGACACATGAACTCCTTTCCTTGAGGTTTCTCCAAGCACACTTCAGCACGCTTGTTTTACTCTATTCCTGCTACTCACAGGGAAGACTACATGCTCGATTTGGCGTCTGGTTTTTGTTGTTGTTTTCTTTCTTGATATTATTTAGAGTACATTTAAAACGTGTTCTGCTTGCCACCCTGAGTACTCTATTAATATCCTTGCCACAAGCATCCAGAACTCAGTGTATTACTCTCCGTCAAGAAAATTTAGGGATGATTTCAGTTAAAGATCGGTGTTGCCATGGAGGAGCAGAATATCACTCTGGTCAGTTTAATGAATAAATAGGGTGAATACTAATTCATTGCTCACTTCCACAGGTCCTTCTGGTTCACTTGCAGAGGCTACAAGGAGCACAGATATTGCCTAAGCAATAAGGGCAGTTTGTAAAGTTTAGGGCCCATATTAATCACAAATAAGGTCAGAGGAATCACTAGGGTTATGCTAGGGAGAAAGGTGGCCATATGCAAATTTAATGTAGAATAGTCTCACCCTGCCAAAGAAAAGAGAAAGAAAAACACAGAGGGTTTTAGGCACTGCCAGTGCATATTATTCAACTTTCATTAGCTCTCCTAAGAACAAGCCAGAGAATTGAATTTGGATTCTTGCTGCAATGCTAAACCGCAGCCCATCTGTTTTCCATTCCCAACAATGGAGAGACCAAAATTTATGCAAAAAAATTTTGCTCTAGGATTCGAAGGTTTAAATAGCAGTTACCTCAAAATCTGGTACATCGCCCCTCTTTCCGAGACGCATTTTAGAAGAGCGTTTTGTGTTCAGGCTTCTTACGCCTGTGTTTGAACACTGTTTGAAGTGAGTCAGGAGTTTTGCTTGACAAACGGTTGCTGTGATCCAAGGCCCATATGGCTTGTTTTGGAGTGTGTAAAGGTCATTGCTTCTGTTAATACAACTAGTACAAATACTTCCCTGCCATCTGACGATGTTCCTCCTCATTCAGATTGGCAGCCATTTCCCCCCCACAATCTGGAATTTCCTTTCAATGTGGGTTGTTGAAGTGGAGATGATAACAGTTTTAAAATCAAAGGTTGAATGCTTCTGTTGAGTTATACTTGGAACCGACCATGTTCTGTACAGTGAGAACATCCCATATGGAAAGGACATATGTGTTGGATACAATAATACATAAATAGTGGATATAATTTTATGTAACCCTTATATTCTTCTAACAGTTACATATACTTCTGTAATAAGACAGGTGAAATAGATGACTTCACTACTGATATTTAAGTCCATATGTTGAAATCTTGCACAATAAATAGGGAGTTTGAAAGACAGATTTAATTGTTCAGTATTTTTCAAACATTTGCATTGACACAAGACACACTTGAAAGCCCTGTTGACATGTTCTTACATAATAACACTGTAGACAGTACCGTAACTTCACAGTATGACATCCACCCTGGATGGACACGGACGGACACACACTCATAAACTGTCAAATAGAAAGTATTTAGACTCATTTCCCCCCTGAACTAGCTTAAAAACAAGTCAAGTTTTTGGAGGAACAGAGTAGGTGAAAAGTTTCTGTGAAAATGTTGAGAGCTAAGATTAAAAGAATCCTGACAACTGTTTTTGTCATGAAATTTCAGCATTGCTAAGATTTAGAACTGGGATGTGGAAACTGGCAGGAGGATAATCATGTCATCCCTGATCTCCACTTAGCTCTCCCTAAGAAAACCCATCCAAATGTAGAAAATGTATAAGCTTCAGAGGGGAAAAAAACAACAACAATAAAATAAAACAGTTTGCAGATGGTCAGTGAAGACCTATTATTACTTGGCAGCTAAATTCTCTAGAGAGTCTGGGCAGAATTTTTTCCAACCCTCTCCTTGCCCTCCCCAGGCTCAGCACCAGCTCCCCCCAGACAAGCTTGAGCACTGAGCTGCCATTAAAACAGGATGTGGGAGGGGTCAAAATAATGACAATTCTGTTTATTCTAAAGGAGTTCAAATAAGTTTTCTTTTCTTAAGAAACTATAGTCATTTTTTAAACCCGCATTACCAGTTTCAAAAGTCAGGGAACAGCTACAATACCTTCAATGCTCATAGTAAGTCAGTCGCAACCATCTTTTCCTAATGACCACTGTATTACTTTACACATCTCTCCAGAAATTGTAATAATGCTTGTTTTCCCTTGTAGTGACCAAAACACCACAACTAGTTTTGCTGGAACAATTTTTTAAACCTTTTTTTTTTTTTTTTTTCCCCTCCTTATTTCTCTGTCAGTAAATACACTGGCATTGCTTTGTGAGAACTTTTGGGGAAGAGGTCTGGGGAAATATGTTATTCTCTTAGCATATATTCCCTGGAAATTAATCACCTATCAGATGAAGAACCTAATGGTTTGTGGCCTTGCAGTTATTACAGTCGCATTAAGCACTGAAACTAACTGCCTTTTTTCAGCGGTACTCCAATAACCATCAAGCTTTATAAAAGAAATCCACATGCTTATTCTATGCTTTTTCATATATCTGATAAAAAAATTAGCTCAGTGTTTTAACTGAGCTGTGTGCCAATTTTATATAAAAGAATCATTTAAAAGACTTCAAAGCTCTGTTGATGCCTAGTGTGGGCTTCAAAAAAACCCTAAATCTGAAGTGTCTTTTTTTTTTTTTTTTTTTCAAAGCATTTCCAGAGATCCTCCTTGTAAAAGGATTTGTGCTCTATGAACCTATTTGAAAGTTTTCATCTCCTTGTGGAACTAAGCAATTTTATTCTTTGCCTGTTTGTTTGTTTCCTACCTAAATAATTGAAAATGCTGTGAATCAAACCGGGTGGGAAAGAAAAAAATCCTACAGTGGATTTCAATGGCCAGACCCAGGCTATTAAAGAATAGATTAACACTGCAGAATGGGAATATTTTACCAGCCTGACCACTTCAAACTGAAATCTAGCTTGCTGTACTACATGCAGCAATGAGAGTGCTTCTTCTCACCAAACAAGCGAATCCTTAATCAACAACTTTACAGCCTTAAGAAACAACACCCACCCCCCCCAAGTACATAAAAGCCAAGTTACCTATAAAACACTTAATTTAGTTTTTATAACAACCTTATTATAACCATTATTGACATGATTAGGCCTTTATAGTACATTAGTGGGGATTTTAATTTTCACACCCAACAAAAATTAAAGAGCAAATTTCCATAGGTTCCCTCTACAAGCTATTAGGTAAATTATGGGAGGAGCTGTAAAGAGCCTTCTTGCACCCTCTTGCTGCTCCCACACACTCTCAATGTGCCGTTTCTGGTGCCCATCCATCCTTCTATGCCATTTAACTGGTAGGAATATTTTTATTTTTTTCTTAAATTGAGTTAAATTCTGTCTGGTTTAATGAGCTAAAATGATAAAGCAATAAGAAAACTAACTAAATAACAAAAATTCCTGGAAGCCACCCAAATGGGATGCAACCTTTTACTCACTGTGACGAAGACCCTTCACTGTTACCAAGTCCTCTGATCACTGCAGGGAGGTACTATCACTTACTGATGCAAAAAATTCCGGTAGCCTTTTGAACACTGCATGGCTGATTCTGCAAGTCATCCTGTGTATTATCTTATACATCTTTCCTTCTAAAAATATTCAGGGATACTGCAAAGCTTGTTCCACAAGTAATTTTTAAGTAAAAATGTGTTTCTACTTTTTTTTTTTTTTTAAATGCACATATCGCTCATTGACTCACGCTGACACATGTGCATATAACTTCACATTTTCAACAGATTACTGTATATTTTGGCAGCCTTCAGTTACACGTTATTAAGTCACTTGTGTTTTTACAGAACTGACTAATTGTATTGATAGCCCTTAGACATCATTCCTATAGCAACTGCAAAATTTTGAGGTGCTTCAAGTAACCAGAAATTTAAACAGCAACATTGATACTTAACCCATTATTAAACAGTAATAACTAGCGTAGTTAAAAAGAAAGGAAAAGACTTACCAAAAAAAATCCCACACCTAAAGCTTTATACTTCACAACTCTGCCATAACAGTCTTCAAATTCCAATTTCTCCAACCTGCCACAGCCCCCCTTAAACAGGCAGCACACCCATGTGATGTATCAGCTCCTCCTCTCACTTTCATGTCACCTGCAGGTTGAGGGTGTGGCTGGTCCCAGCACCCAGGTCATTAATGAAGGTGTAAACCACCCTGGAGCTGCCCAAATTAAAAGCAATGTAAGAAGTCCCATACTGGTGCCATCAGAGCTTGCTCCTGCATTGCTGGGCAGCATGCTGTGTAGCCACTGGTTTTGCTTCTGGTCCATATGTTGTTCTTTACTAATTTCTCTTAAAAAATGTGGCTGTCTGCATGCTTGAGGTACAGCTAAGGCAGCCAGGTTGAACTCGTCCTCACCCACTGCAACCCAGTAATAGCATCAGCCTAAGCCTGGTTTCCCACCTCTTGTGTTCTAGAGCAGCTTCATGACGTGGGGTTCTGACATCTCTTGTACACCACTAGACCAAACATCTCTACAGATGTGCCTTCAGTGCTCTCTTGCCTGCTTTTCTATTCCTTGTGGCTGCAGAAGAACAGAAATCCAACTCTAAAGGCTCAAAAGACCTCAAAAAAACCCCACACCCCAAACCCCCTACATTTATTATTTTTTTAAATCTCAGGGTTTTCAGCTCATCAGTTTAGTAGGCCTGACTCACTGCTTTTGATCTCTTGGGGTTGGCAGTTGGGGAAGCAGATTTCGTTACAATAAAAGAACAGGTGCCATTCATATACTTAACTCTCTTTTTTTTTTTTTTTTTTTTTTTTATATATATATATATCACTGCATAACATACATCTGTCTTGCTGCTACAACACAAGCCAGAAGCCATGAGCATTATTTGCCCATTATTCCACACCATTTTTCTTAAGAGCAAGACTGTTCCCCTGTTCTGGTCAAACTCTAATTAACAAAGTGATAGCATCACTTTTTTTGTGCAATTCCTATTTTAAATAATGTTTAGTGTGTACTGCTGCCCTTTTCTGTCAAAGTGTTACTGTGTGTTTTGGCACAAAGTTATCTGCATTTCTATATCTTCTACCAATTTTACAAAGGTTTTATAAGGCTTAATGAATGGAAAATGCCTTTAAAAGCTGTAGATAAAAGGCAATTTTGAAGGCAGTCATTAGTAGTAAATACCCTCATCAAAATTTCTGTTGCTAATCCTTTATGCTCTAGCTGTGCCGGCTGTGCTGACAGCACAAAACTACCATTCCTCCAAGGTTATTCTAATGCTAACTTACAGGCGACAACTCTAAGAGTCACTTATATTTATAACTTTGCTGGCACAAACGTCACTCTCTTACCAACTTTGATCAGTTTAAAGTGTGCCACCTTCACACTACAGATCAATAGCAAAAAGAAATTCATAGACTTTCTAATAGTCTCACCATTAAAACTAATATTGTGTAACTGGAAATCAACTGCTTCAATTAATGGGAATATATGGCTTCATTTTGTAGGCACAACCTTTACATTTGAAAGTTCGGTGACATATGGCTTCCCAATGGTGCTATAATTACACCATGCCTAAAAGTCATCATTAGTTTAAAATGTGGAGGTACTTTTATATATATATATATATATATATATATATATATATAATGAACAATCTTGTGCTGGTTAAGAGTGCATGAGTCTTTTCATTTAGCATCAGTTTCAAAGGAACTCATTCATTTAGTTCACAGTTCCTCCGGTGGCTGCTGCATACCCCTTGGCGTCAGCGTGGGATTTCCCAGCTGACAGCCGTACCTGCGAACTGCAGACTTACAATGAGCCGCTTTGAAACACTCTGTAATTCTATGACAATGGCGTGTTGGTTTTCACTGGGTCGAGGGCAATGTGCTTTCCAGCATCGTAATTCAAACTCTGCACCACAGCGGTCCTCTCCTGCAAGAAGGTAACAGGAACAGGAATGTTTAACACAGGTGGGAGGCAAAATGAGGCTAACTGAGACAGGTCCTCAAAGACTTCTAAAAACGTATGGGTGAGACTGATGGTAACATGTGGAGAGTAACCATCAGGGAAGCAAGAGATAAAAAAGCCCTCCAAGTGCCTAGCTGAAGTTGTTGATTACCCAAATTTGCAATATAAAGGTCATTTTTAACAGTCGCTCTTCCGTTAGACACCCATATGAGCTTGTGGCACCATGAGCATCTGGCTGTGTTTGATCAGGACGCTGCCCATGTTGCATCCAAATTAAGTGGCTGGCTGTTTGTTTTTTTGGTTTTTTTTAATTGAAGAAATTGATAGATTTGTCAGAACAATGTTCTTAACGTTTTGGGGGGAACAGGAGTAGATTAAAGGCTTACTAGAGAACGAAACATTTCCTTTGATCTGCAACGAACACCTCCTTTTGGATTTCAGTATTTTAAGAACACCTTTCAGAGGGAACGTTTACATAAATTTGAAATAAACTTGCAAATAAGAACTAATGCAAATGGAAACAGAGAGATGTGTTTAAAATCTCTGGAAACTAAAGATTTTGATTTTTGTAAAGTTTTGTGTTTGTTTTTTGGGGGGCACAAAAATTTCAATGAAAGCAATACGTGATTTGAAAATACATATTGATATCAAGTGTCTGCATTTTTCACACAGTTCTAGTAATAGTCTGTCTTTTGGTTGTACACCTTGATAGCTGTGGGACTTGTCTATCATGTCACCGTTTTGTTACCTCAGACAGCCACTTTAAACTCTGAATAAAGAACCCCAAACTCAGTCACATTTCCCCAAGAGGCAGTAGAGAGGCATCAATATAGCTTAAATCAGAGAAATGCAGCTGGGTGTATTTACTTGCCCTCACCATACCACTGAATACCTATGGAAGACCTGCAGGCCTTCTTAAAAGCATTTGAGCCTGAGGTCGATGGAGAGGGAAAAGCCGTTTTTTATGTTGAGCTACACATGTTATTAAAAACTGAGTAACACCAATCAGCCTCTGCCATCCGCCTGTCAGTCTCTCTATGAAGAAATTGTCTTGTCTGCTATTATGGACTAAATGATTTGTACCGGTCATTTTTATACCTTCTCATTCCTTGTCAGGCAGCTACCATGTGCTCAACAAAACACTTGAGCTAGTGTTCCCCTGAGGTACAAATGAGGGCTGCTGGCATGATACTACTTGCGAAGGCCAAGGCTTGGATGTCTCCTGAAATTTGGAAAACCCAGATGGAAAGCTGCACGAGGGCAATGGCAGGGGTTTTGCTCACTCTGGCTGCCTCTCAAGGTGTGTATGGTGCTCTTCCTAAGTGGGCTTGAAGTAATGCAGACTCTGGTGCTTTTCTGTCCTCTTTGCCATTAATTATTTCTTGAGTCCATTTGGCTATTATTTAGCTTCATTTTAGATGTGTCAGAGAGAGGATTAATGCAGCTGGGCCGAAGGAAGGAAGTGTTCCTACGGTGAGACAAAAGCAGTTAGGAAAGCGCTGTGCTGTAGGCGAACGTTGCACAGTCAGGCTTGCACAGACTCAGTACAGAATCCCACAGGATTTTGTCTGAATTTGTCCTGAAAGAGGCTGTAAGAAGGGAAATGTTCATGACTCATTATTACTGTGTGAAATATTTACATGCACCGTCTGCGTACCTCTGGTTAACTCAGTCTGTAAGAAGTCCCCCTAGCTATTTGAGCCACATGAATACTCCTCCTCTATTTTCTAGAGATCCCTTTTCAATTAAGAAAAGCTGCCGTTTGCTTTGATGCACAGATCTCTAACTACTTCTAAGCTTCACCCAGCTCCCTCACCGCTAGCTCGGGAGCGTTTCCCCAGCCCACACACGCTTCCCTCCCGGAGCGCAGCCAGCTCGGCCTCCCAGCACACTAACCTACATCTCCCTGGTGCTCTCCGCCCGCGCCGCGTGCTCACCTGCAGCGCTCCCGGCCTCCCACGTGCATCCCTGCTCACACATCTGCTCTGGTCTGGAGCTACAAATGCTCTCGTGCACCAGAAAAGCACAAGAGATACCCACCCTTACCAGATTTCACCTGGTATATCCATGTAAAATCCCTGAGGACAGTCATTAGGCAATGTTAATTATGGCAATCAGCCTACCCAGTCTGACCTAATTATAAATAATTAGCTTATCCCTTTATTTCCAAACCTTTCTCCCTAGTGAGACTGTACTTTTAATATTTTAAAGTAGCAAAACTCCTCTCACAAATTTGCTTTTCAGTTGTAGCAACCTTGACATTAAAGGCCTAAGGCCGTTAGAAAGTCATGGTCAACATCTCACAGACCTGGGAAAGAAGAAGAGGCCCTTGACAACTTAAGGAATTACAACCACTATTTCTTCAGCTATTTCACTCCTGTGGTGTATCTGGTGGGCTTTTTAAAGATAATTAAAGGCAACAGAATTCCACTAGATGCTCATTTGTATTAAAACCAAATGTTTCTTAAATTCCTTTTTAAAAATCTCGTGCCTTTGTATTATAGTGATGCATCTCAGAGCCAGTGTAGGAAAGCAAGTAAGCATTCAGGCTGTCATTGATTGCAGTTATGCCATGTAGCATGTAAGACCTTTGCTTAGAGTACCCTCTGGCCATTCTGCCTGGTTACAGTAATGACAACAGTGTTAAAAAAATTCTTTGCTTTTAGTGATAGAATGTAATATTTTTATTTTTGCTGCTTCAAGATTTGTCTCCATAAAATGACATTTACTAATCCTCTGCTGTTCTTGAAAGATCGACTCTACATGAAACTAGATTGTTTTCTAAGTTTATGTTTTGTTGCTGTCCTGTTGCATTTTGAAAATGAGTGTGGCACATGTGGGTTGCATGTGATCTCTTACAAGTAATGCACTTGATGTAATTAAGAGATGCATCCTTGTAGTCTCAAAATGTCTCTCCAAATGAATCCTCTGATAAAAGTGCTTTGAGCAGCTTTCTAAATCCTCTTTCTTGGCCCAAAGAAACACTTTTTCTTGAGTTCCTGTAGGTGATTTTCATTTATGTACATACCTCCATGCCAAGCAGTATATACCTGACGTTTTGCCTTTTCCACCTGCAGGTCTTTGTCTGAGGCCACCAGTTAATGCACTTCACTGTGTAACAGAGCATCCATGGGATTAGGAGCTTCTAATTACTGTTTCTGGGCTTTGCCCACCCATGTCTGGGAGATGCTGTAGTTGTTTGTCCTTTTCAGACTCCATGCCAAACACAAGTTTATACTGTCATGCACTGATGGACCTTTCCCTCTTACCTCTCCCACTGAAAAGGACACAGTTAAACCCAGTCAGTGATGTCAGTCTACAATAATTTTGAAGTAGTTCCCATTCCAAGGATTTGTGCTCCTGGCTCATTTGTGTTAATGCAAAGTACTCCCAAATGCGTCAAAAGTTCCTACTTTGAATACTAAGTCAAAGCTCATTAAAGCCAAATTATTTTTTCCCTCTAATGATTCCCAGGTTCTCTGAATCAAACCCTGTTTACAGAATTCTCCCAAGGCGGTCTTGTGCCTTTCTCTGCAAACGACATTTGCAAAGTTTAGAGCCACCTTTATTTCCATGCATGGCATTTACTAATAGTTAGATCTGTAAATGACAAAGCTTGGTCAGAAATGCAACCTATGTGATAACATTTTACACAATAAAAATATTTCAATGACTTCAAGAGGAAACTGATTACAAGACTAGTTGTTTTGTACTAGGAATTCTAAGCACAGGCTGGGGAGAAGGTAAAATGAACCTAAAATACAGTGAGTGTATTTTCTTGTGAAGCACGTGATTCTGGACACTTCCAAAGGCACAGTGCTGGGATAAATGAATGATTAAGCATTGCAGATTCCTGCATTCCATTTTATTTTACATGGAGGAAATGCTAGCAATGTTCTAGGGTCATGGAAACTGCCTTGTTACAATAGGGTTTTTCTGTGCCAATTATCACAAATAACACAGATTTGCAGATGAAAGAACTCTAACCAATCCGTCTGAATTTTCCTTGCACCATTATAATGTCAGCATTGTTTTAACTAAATAAGGATGGTGCTGTTAGGGGTATTAGTGATACTCCTTCCGCAATGGAGAAGTGCACTTTGTTTAGCATGGTAAATTATGATATGAAAGAATGAATAAACAAAACCCTCATAACAAAAACTCTTGGTTATGGATGATAAATTCAACTATACTTCAAAAAAAACAACCACAACAAAACTTGACATACTTTAAGCTTCATTTCTCCATGGACTCTTATTCTTGCTTTTATTCTAACCCTTTAACATCATCTGTCTTGTCTCTTGTTTTCGCTTGAGTAGTACAAAACGATCCTTCACTCTATTACTCCCCTTTGCAGACCATTATCCTGCCCCAGAGGAAGCTGTGTACCTCACGTTTCTTGCAGGAATTCCTCCATGCTGCTAACCTTTGCCTCGCTTGTACAAAGCACTGCTCTCAGGCAGACTCCAGCTGTCTCTGATCCAGGCAGAGGTGTCAGAGTGTCCCAGGGAGCCATTAATCAACAGCCCCCCTCTGCCATCAGCTCCTTAGAAGCTCTCGGTGAACCTGGAGTGCTTTTGGAGGTCTATAGCAAACAGCGCAAGAAGCTTTTACCACCAATATCTTTCATAGATCATCTAACCTGATTGATGATAATACTAACAATTAAATATTTATGGTTTAGAAGCATGGGAAAGTTTTGAAATACATATTTTAAATTTATATGAGAGAAGTAATGTCAATGCATGTAAGATACTTTACATACAGTGGGTTGGAAAAGGAGTTCTGTCCTGCCATAAATGCCATCTTCATTCTTTTGTCATATTCTTTCATATAAAGCACATGTTCATGAAGTTAAAGGAAGAGAAAAAAACACAAACATGTGAGATACGAGAAAGAAGCTGTCTCAGGCTTTTTGTCTATTTAACCATTAGAAACAAAGAAACAACCTGTCATGTTTCATGTTGCTGAAATACCACTTAAGGCAGATGCTATATATACATCACAATAATGAATAATTTACTATGACCATATCATCTAGGGCTATGATCTCACTCTCTCCTCCTCTTCCTACAAGGAATGTATACCCACCGTGTCTGACAGCTTATGGCTGGAAGACCCACAGATACAGAGGCAGAAGCAACAGAGAAACTTCTATTACCAAATCAATCCAAGGCATCCTCTACTCATGCAAATGTCGAACATGCTGGAGGAAGCTTTAGCCTCATGCCTTTTAAAAAATCCCATGAGCTCTTCATAGATAATACACTTGAAGGATTTTTTTCAGTTTTATGAGCTGCATTTTGGTATAGATGCTGCCTTCCATCCTAAACAGCCCAAATACTACTATTCTTATTCATTCTATTGATCTTAATGATAGTAAAGCAGTACTTGTGCAAGGTTAAAGTATGTTTCATTACCCCAGAAGAGTAGTGACATTTCTATAATATAAAATATGAAGTCCTACATATTCTAGATATGAAGCCTGACAGCCTAATCTTTTATTCCCATTCTGAGCAACAATTTGCATAAGTGAGCATTCTCAGGATTAGTTGCATAGTTCAAAAATGTCCAGGGCTTGTTTAGGATTAACAGACTGAAGAAACAAGACATTTTTAAATTAAACTGCTGGGTTTTAAGAAATGTTTCCTTAATGGGTCATCACAACCTTTTTCCTGACTGAATGGATTTTTCTAAACCACATTGTACTGAGAATGTCTTTTCATGTCAGCTAAAAATACAAAGTATTTGGCTACATGGTCTACATAAACCAAACAGAGAAACACTATTGAATATAAGATTTTTTTTCTGTGCAGGCCAGCATAAAGTCTGTGCCCTACATAAATGTTCTGGGCAGCTCTTCAGAAAGGCTGATTTCACCTAGAATTATGAATTTCGACACAAAATACCAACTGTAGGAACTAATTGCTTCCAGAGGTATCATTAAATTTCTTGCCCACCTCTTCCTTGATCTGTCATTAAACTTAAACAAAAACAAATCCAGGAAACAAAACACCAGAGTCTGAGCTGAGGCCTGATGACATCCCATGGCTTTCTGGAATCTCTGAAAGTGAGATGTACAACTAAGCCATAAACTAAGGCATCCTCAGTTGAAAGCGTCATTGATTTGAACATAGCACACTCCCTTCTATTTTGGTCAAACTGCATTTCCCACCACAATATTTGATCTTCTCATAAAAGAATTTAGAACAGGCTTTCTGGATGATCAAGAGATTTTGCAATTCTGAGCGAGCTCTGCAGCTCCAATGGCCCTGCAGCCCCTGCTGGGTCTAATTCCCAGTCAATGTGGAGCTCTACTTTTCCAACATTCCAGACATTATTTTGGCAGAAGGCTTCCAGCACCCACTTATCTACAGAGAAAGATCTGCCCATCTGGCATCAACAACAGCTCCTTGTGAGATCCGTATCTTTTAAGGAATGGCAAACAGTAGCTTCAGCTTAGACTGTGATGAGTAAAGCGGAACATTATCTGTGTTTTTCCTGACTTTGGTGAGCTCGGTTTTTAACTTCAGCATTCCACCAGGGAAGTCTGGTTTTAATACATGCAGATAGAGAGCCTGATAGCAAGGCTGTAACAAAGAGAGCAGGCACAGTTTTATCTTCATGTGAACAGAGTTAGGTTCCATATTCAGTCTTTCAGCAAGGCATTTAAAACTGGAACGGCAGTAAGCATCATGTCTAATTGTTTTATGGGCCTGGGTCCTGGGCAACTAGAGAATGCTGAGCCACCACGCCCTAGAAACCGAATGCCAGGAGTCAGACAATCCTCTTGTGTCTGGTTGAGGGATCAATCAGATCGACAAACAAACCAATTTTCAGAGCTAGTAAGACCAGAGTAAAAAGGAGACAGGATGGAAAGCAGAACTTTCTGACTGGTTTAGGAATACTGAGGTCCAAAGAGATGTCAATAAGGTGAATACCATCAGGTGACAAGAAAGGACAGGACAAAAACTTGGGCTCCTACATCCTGCATGTACGTTCTATTATAGTATTTATTCAGGTTGCGTATATCTTTAATGCTCCTGTTTATTGAGTCATGTTAATATCTGTGCCGAGATCTATAGGTCTCAGCATTTCTGAATCAGTGTTTCAGGATGGTCAGCATGTGCCCACTGCATGCATACAGGTCTTTCAAAGGTTTTTATCGTTGCAGTTCAATGCCATGGGAAAGAGGTGGAAAAGCAGAGTAGAAGAAAATAATATGGAAAATCTTGTTTAGTCTGTTGATCAGGAACTTCTGACAATTTCATGTGTGGAATGACGATGGAAGAAGATATTCTCTAGGAAACATCTGACACAAGGCACTGACATGAAGAAGCCAGACTTCTGACATATCTCTCTGGTAACACTGTAAGCTCTGTAGAAACACACTAAAACAATGAGAAAAAAAACACTAAAATTTCCTCTCCAGGTACAATATGTTTTTTTGCTATTTCCTACTACAAACAATTTTTCCTCTCTCCTCACCAATTACATTTGAGTTGGTGTGTAGGCATTTTGTGCCTTGAAGGTATTAGCTTAAAACAACAGATAACACAAAGCTTTTACTCACTAGTGACAGTTACAAAAAAAGCCTCAGTGTATGTGATCTCAGTGTGAGTCTCCTCCTCTGCTCCTGCCATGGAGAATTTTTTTGCGCAAAACCAAGACCAAAATAAATGTATGAACATACATCAGAGATTTTCTGATTTGCAGTGATCGGGTGTTAATATTGAAATCTAATCAGGTCTTAGAAATAAAAGAATACATTGCTAAATAAGAAAGATCTTGCATCAGAAATTTTAATTAATATGCTTATCTAGTGCAATTAGAGGTTTGAATAGGACATCTGATGTCACATTAATTTAGAAAAAATTATTATCTAAAGCTTTCCCCACAGGTTAAAATATACAAAAACTATACTTTATTCTCACACAGTATTGTCATTATCAAAATATTTAGATATTTACTACAGTATTCATAAATTCCGATAGGTTAAGCATATTATGTCTATTAGAAAATTCTGCTTTTCTGTTCTCAAGATTTCTTATGAAACCTAATTAGAGTTTAGATTAAGGGTATTTCAATAACTTCTGCAGCTGATTTTCAAGCCCTGCTTTGAACTAGTTAGTGTCAGAAACGGTGACTCTCATCACTGACTAGGGACTGGAAACAAGTCAAGTAGGTTTAAACCAGTGGGAATTAAGTTGTTCTGGATTTAGGCCTACATGTTTACTAAGAATACCAAGCTGTATATCAAGCTGTGGTTGAAAGTTTTGATCCTCACTGTGCGTCATAAATCAGAAGCTGGGTGGTTCAGTCCAGAGAGGCAAGTGGTGTGGTCCCATCATGGAATCAAGAGCAACGTTGGGCTTAGATCACCAAATTATCAAAGTCTTCAGGACTTCCAACCTCTGAAAGAAGACAGGGAGATGAAAAGCAGCCTTAATCCTCTGCTATCAGCTTTGACTTCCAATCTAATTATAGCTAACTTGTGGTTAATAATCAGAGAAATTTCTAAATGGCTTTTCCTCAGTTCATTTTTATATTACAGCACTGTTACAAGTACAGTTACATGAAGTCTTTGGAGTTATAGTTGTATAGAAAGTAATACAGTCATGAGTAGAATGAGTTCTCTTCAGTCCTATATCACACTGTAACTAAAACGAGACTGCATGCACACAGAACTTGCTGAATTCTACAACGTCTGGAAGAGAATCCTGCAATTCTGGCCACTGTAGTAAGAAAGTATCAAAGCTTCATAGGTGTTGCTATAATATAAAGCCAAATTATTATTACTTTTTTAGGTACAGAGAATGCTAAGATACTTCATTGGAAAAGAACAATATGCTCCCATAAATTTATAGTCTGTCTACTTACTGAAAAATCCAAGACGAACAGTACAATAACACTATAGCTGTAACATTTGCTATGACTTAAGGTTAACTTGGTTGAGTTTGTAGAGCTTCTTTAGAAATCACACAGTTTGTTTGCATATACTGTAACATTATTTGGATTTCTGTTGATTGGAGAGAAGTGCCTAAGCAATCCTCAATAGATGTGCAAAGCTGATGAACATTTTCCACAAATTACCTTCCCTCAGCATTTTCCTTTCTTTTAATTGCACTATTTCTTTTTATTGCACTGATATTTTCCATTAGTTTTTAAATGGAGCAGATGTTTTTCCATCAGTTTGGGATTTTTCCTAAGAAAATATTAACTTGTCTTTTCAGTCTTGTATGTAATGCTTATGGCTGGTAAAACTTTATGAAATAGCTATTCTTTCCTCATGGCACCTATGTTCTTCCAGCCTGATGCTATGTTTCATTCCCAGAAAAATCTGTCACTGTAGAATTCCTAAGTAATTTGATAGTTAAAGAAAGATTAAGCTGGTTTTCTTTCAAAAAACACATGATTTTTGTGTTTTAGACCTCAAGTGATACAAATCAGCATAGCTCAACTGATTTCAAGAGAGATGTTAATGTTCACTAAGGCTTTACCTTCTTCAGGTTTTTCTTGAAAATGCTTTTGTTGTAAGCAGCAGGAGATGAATATTCATGATACTGACATTTAAAATTGGGTAAGAGCATCTTATACAAAATCTTCTCATGGACAAATATCAGAGATTCATCACAACATTTCTTTTTACCTCCCTAAAAATCCAGCCCCAAACCAAACCTCAGATTTTTCTGTCACTGTTCTCTTCTCCACTTATTTAGGGGAACTGTACTAGACATATTCTTCATCAGCTATTGGCAGCCAAAAAAAAGAAAAATTCTGATAAACTACTCTATGATGGATTATTCTTTTGCTTGAGTCAGACAGAGTCAAGCCTTAAATTTGCAACAGAAAAGTAGAAACTGTAGTATACTTAAGAACACTCAGATTCATTTAAAATTGAGCATCCATTCTCTTTTCAAAGGATTTCTTCCAAAAGAACCATTCTGAAGCTACTACTAGTTGCTTTGAGGACCTATTTTTCCATTAAAATTTGAAAGTAATTTTAAAATAAAATATTAAAACTACACCATTAAAAAAAGGATGTACATAATAAAGAAAGACTATTAGAATAGAGGAAGACTAGATCCAAATGAAATTACCAGTGTTCTCTAGGAAAGATAATGAGATGATTTTGTAAATGTTCTCAACATTCCCAGTAATCATTCTGTTATTGATGGCTTATATTCTGTGTAGAGACTTACAACTTCAGAGGCTTGAAACACCTTATTTTCTTTCTTGAGTCTTTAACATTCCTATTACATGCCTCTACGTTATGTTAATCAGAACTGCTTTTACACATTATAATGTTCAATTACGCTTCAATTTTCTAAATGCATAAATTGTTATGGTATAATGTAAAACTCCAAAGGTGTGTGTAAAAATGCTGGATCAGAAAATTGTATCACATAATTAATTGTTTTATAAAATACCTTTTTTCATTATAGATATTAAGTGTCTAAATACTTGAGGTGAACAGTAGGTAAGGTCATGAAAAACTGCTGAAAACAGTCTTTTTAAAAGTTAATGGATTCTAATAAGTGATGATGAGAATGCGAGAGTATTCCAGGCTGCTATTCACAGTTAAAACAAGAGATTTTTTATCCTATGTTTTATCTAATGTTGCCAATAATTCATTAGTCATACGAAGCAAAAAAAAAATTAAAGGCAGAGATGGCAAGAGGTACAACAGTTTACTTAAGACTTTATAGTCTAAATATATTCTCAACAGGAACAAAGATGAACAGTTATTTCCATTTTCTTAGAAACAGGAACTTCTTCCAAATGCTTAGTGTCTTCTATAGCGAGCCTTTTGTGGATTGCTTTTCCCGTTGTCTCCATTTTATCAACTGTATACCTGGCTTGCTTTGATTTTTTACACATGAAACTTAAACCTTTGACAACTCTTCAGAGTTAACTATTTTATATATGCAGAGAAAAGTTAATAGGAGTGTAATTTTAAATATTTCTCTACATCAAACACACACACAGTGGTTTTGAGAAAAAGGCTTATCATAAAGGTTCTATTAGGGCAAAAGTGATCAGTATGAACCCTGTGGGGTTGTTCATTAAAACTATTTTGTTTACATCTATTCAGAAGATTCTAATAATCTAACTAAAATAGATGAATATCTTGAACTTACATCAAGAAATCTTGATGGAGATTGAAGCCTGTAAGAGCCCCTTTTTCAAATTGGTTCAAATTGAGAGGGAAGGAGGCAAAGAAGGAACTTGGCAAGGAAAGCAGAAAGAGGTGTTTAACAGCCAGTCTGGATGGATCATCAGCCAAGATAATCTTCTTAGTATTCAAATGTTATAAAGCAGCCAGATGTTTGGGCAGAAAGAGAAGCTGAAGATTCTAGATGCAGAGAGATTTACAGCGGGTTTTTTCTTTCCCAGTGCTATAGGGACCTCACAATGCATATAGTTAATACTCTCTCGCATTCTCAATGGTAAAGCCTCAGTCTGAACTGTGTTATTTCAGGAGGGGATGGAGTTTAAGCCTTACCAAAGACACGGCTTCTTCAGATAAAAGCATCCACATAATGGTTCAAGTTGCCAAAACCAAATCTGTATTAGCAGTAATTTCTAAGCACATCAGAGATATTCAGGCCAAACAAAGCTCAGTACAGGAATAACAAGTGATTGATTTGATTTCTTAGGATGATAAACGGTTTCATGCCTTAAATTATGGAGATAATAATTAGGCAAACATATCTGATCCCTGTAATGTGAGGATGTGAGCAATGAAATCCCAGCCTTGGCAAAAGAGCTTAGGTATTTTTCCTTGATCCCTTCTCCTTAAAATCTCTTCTTTAGACATCCAGAGCCAAAAAAAAAATTCTGGACTCTAGTACTTATGTACTGCATATAAATTTCTGTAACAAATCTCTTGAGCTGAAAGATGTCCCCAATACTCTTTAAACTGTGCGCACCAATACTTTCCACACTCATATTTCTTTCAAGATGAGTGTCTCAAAGTGAATAAAGCCTTGGCATTATGTGAGCAGTTCTATTTGAGAAAAAAGGAAGGATACAAGTGTCTTGAACAAGCAGCATTTTTATTTTAATTCCAATTTTCTCCTAGTTATGCTACACTTGATATAGATGTATATTCTTTATCATAGTTACATTATTGACACCTTTATCTTTCTTTTTTCTTGACAGTATTATGTTACTGTATTGATTTAAATGAATACTATATCTCGTTCATTACTCTGTACACCTAGAAAAATTAGTAAACCTCCCATTGCAAAAGTTAAGAGGTTAGTGGGAAGAATTCATGTTAGCTGAGGTTTTTGACTAATAAGTTTTTATTGTTATGCATTACCATAAATTTTTCATCTTGGAGCAAATAATCTTGATTCCATATTGGGCAAGACTTTCTACCAACTATAATTATATGTAGGCCAACACATTTTACGTATATAGGACAACCAAAAGGAAGGTTGGTTCTAGACACTTAATTTGAAGGGTATTATTTTTAGTCCCACTAAGGACTAGTGGCATGAAAACAATTAGGATCTTTTGTCAAGTTAATTAAATTTTACTAAGTGTAGTAATCTCAGTGGATTTAGTACACCAGAGGAAATGCTAATTAAAACTTAAATTCTTCCTGGTATAATAAGGAGCTCTAACTCTAGTAGCAAATGAATGTTTTGCATACTGATAGATATTCAAACACTGATTTTTAACTAGATAAGGGTGAACCTTTAAATGATTCAGATCTACTGAAGGCTCGCTTGAGAACACCAGTAAGTATGTTACATCTTAGAGAAATCCACCTAAGGACCATCAAACAATCTGGAAACTTGCCTCTTTCTTAGTAGAAATGGTGTCAGCTTTGCAACGGGGTCCAAACATAAAGCAATACAAACACAAAAGAGTTTTGAATATTTAAATTATGAGGCAAAACAAAGTAAATATTACCAACTATCCTTACCGGATTAATTTTTTTGTTGACTTGCCAAGTAATGGAGATTTACTGAGATGTGTTGATCTGTGGCAGGTACAAGAAGACTGGCTGCATTTTTTTTTTTTTGTTCATGACATTTGATTTTCAATGCTCAGTCGATCGTTATTTGATTTCTTCTTTACACAGTCTACTCCATCAATATCTTCTTGAAAGAAGACCTCTCTAATAGCCTAAGGGTTAAAAAGACATAACATTATTCAATAATAAAGCTTTTGTCTTGGCTTTATGATTTTCTTTTACCTTTTAATTTACTGAGCAAATTCAGACATGCAAAAGACATTCCTTCAAAATGACAGTCACCAACTCAGAAAATCCTTTATCTTTCCACCTCCCATAGAAAACGATATTTAACAACTGTTTACAACCTTACTACAGTTAGGCTGTGCATCAGCACGTACACCCTTACCCTGAGACATAAAGCATGGTTGGTGTGAAGAGTCCTCTCTTCTAAAAGTGTGAGTGCTCATCTTTGCCAGAATAAGATCGGTACCACACTGCATATCTGCTCTGTTGCACTCTAAGTACTGTGAATATTGATGAAAATCTCTTTGTCGGATGGCTGACTGCTTGAATTCGTTTGATGTTCCTAGCTTGTAGTCATTTGGACAATTAATGTTCATCTTCAACCATTCAAAGAAAGGGTCAAACCTAGGACAGAGGGATCTGTAAATTACAAGAGATCTGCCTGACCCGGACACAGAGCTGCTCCCTGGGAAAAAAGTGATGGTAAGGAAGAGTGTGCACATTGCTCTGCCCTCACCACATCAGCTGTGTGCTGATGCTGCCTCTATTCAGATCTTGCGACTCTTGCCCTTATGCCCCTGGGACATGGGAATAAAGGTTGGTTGTTTCTCAGTGAGGAACAACGGCACATCCCAGTCATGGATTACCTGTGAGCCTTGTCAGGTATAAGCAGTCTACTCAGTTTTGGAAAAAAAAAAAAAAAAAAAAAAAAAAGCAGGAGCTTGCAGTATGTGTTTTTTGCTTGATGATAAAACCGAATGGTTGCCACAGCCTGGAAATGCACAGAGCACACTTGGAGTGTGAGAGAGAGAAGGAAGCTGAGACTGCCCGTGCAGCTGTCCGCACAGCTAACACTTGTAGCCACTCTAAACTCCCTATCCTAAACCATTACTGGGTCAAGTGCGTAAGTCAGAGGGTGACCTCTTGATCCCTCTACTTTTTCTTTCCTTGCCAGATGTAAGGAGGCGATACACCCCCCCCCCCCCAAAAAAAAAAATAAATACCATGTCCCCCACAACACACTGATTTCCTGGAGTCTTCAGTATCAAGGACGGTAACACCTACTGAGATTGTCATTAGAATGATTTCCCTCCCCTGTAATAAGGGAAAGTAACAGTTAAAATCAATTATTATTGACTTAAAAGTAGAAATAAGTATGCTGGGTATAGTACTGGGCACTGCAGACATGTGGATAGAGCTGTGGTAATTTCCAGTTGTGCAGTCCCTTTGGATGAGACATCAGTACACATCTGGGAGCAGGAATTTCATTTGCATACCCTTTATTCCTTGAAAATATTGCCTTAAAACACACCTTCTGAAATTTCTCCCTTCATTCTTTACACAGCCATCCAGACTAAACTGCTGCTTTTGCAGTAGTGTGTGCCCTACCTATGGATTTGACAGACACATCACCTTTGACTCACATAATTTCATTTCTATGTACAGAACTACTGCAACACATCCCCCTTAGAATTTTCTTAACAAAACGCTTTCATTGGAATTAGCTCAAAAAGGATGCAGAGCTCAAAAGCAGCCTGCAGAGAACTTTTCCTACAAGCATTCTCCAACGTCAGACAGATTAAACAGTACAGGGAGAGCACTCACTGCAACAGATTCATTTTTGTCTATTCCCAGGTGCTTCCAGCCAGCAGGAAAACAATGGAGCCTATTGTAGCCACTGACAAACAAGGAACATTTTAGTGTCTTTATTAGTGTGCTATTCAGCATAAATTAACACCAACAAATTCACAAAATCTTTGGACCTTGAAAGTTTGAGGCAACTTTCCTTCAGAAATGGAAATACCTTTTAAATCTGTTTGGCAGACTGGTGGTGGATTAGCAAACGGAATACATAAGGAAAATGCACAACGGCATACATATCCATCCTCTGTTCTGACAAGGTAGGCTTAAATTATTGATAACAGACTTGTAAACATACTGTTGTGTCTTGCAAACCCAACTTACTTTTTGAGGTTTTCTGATGGCTCTCTTATTGAGTCTTTGCTTCTCAGAAGCCAAAGGAGGCTAGGTATATTTCTGCAATATCGAATTGTAATACCAGTTAGGTTTATCTGTGATAAATTATCAATAAGGAAAGTAAAGTTTTTGTAAAACTAGAAGAATTCTGTTCCTGGCACAGAATACACAGTCTTTTCTGCTTCGCAACCAACAACTCCTGTCCATAGTCTAAAATAATAATTAAGTACATATAAGAAATACACTTGCTATTGAACTTTATTTAAAAACAAAACAAAACAAAAACAAGAGCAAACATTAAAGGATTAATTTAATCAAAAGTAAACTACAGTGTAAATAGTGAATTACAAAATATGTCACCTTGTACCAAATACATCTCCATCCCAGAACAGAAATATTATTCAAACACATTGAGAAAGAGAGAGAGAGAATTTTCTTCCTGCAAGGCAAGCTATGGCAGGACACTGCCTTAACTCCTAACACAAGGTACTTACATCGCTTCTCTGACAAGGAGTAACCAACACCAATACTTCACGTTCATTTGTAGAGAATGGTTCAGTTTTGGTTCTACTTCAATCAGGTTATGTATTTTATGAAAATATGTTTATGTATTTTATGAATAGGCACAGTATTATTTATGTGGTTCGTGTTGAACAAAAATTCCAATGTTTTGCTGATTTGGCATATCAGGCACGTTGTTTGCGATGTGATAATTGCGCCTCTTTAGCAACCTTGAATGCAGCCCAGTCAATTATTGTGACACTGTAAAAATGTGCTGTGGAAGAACAGAAAACTTTTTCTTCCTGTGCCCCTAGCCTGTACTTAACCCCTGAGAAAACACAGAAGAGAATAACGATCTGAACAAAGAGCACATTCATTTAAAGGACACATATGCTATATGCTACGATGCAGCCATGACTCAGCTTTGAGCTCTGAGTTCAGAACAGGCTGAATAGGCTGTGGCAGTGAGGATGCTCAGCACAGCCCGCACCGTTAGGAGCTTCCTAGGCACCCTTCAGGCAAGTAATACTGGTAGTACAGCACTGGTCAGTGCAAACAAGATTTTGATACAAAAAATTCCTTGGTCTATACTTGTTTCACCTCTAGTCTATATTTTCTGAGAGGTAGGGTCTTGTTTCTTTCTTAGAATTGTCATTCCAGAATATAAAATTGAAAGGGTTTTATATGGTGAATGACATTTTCTTAGTTTCTCTGTTGCTTCCAAGGTATCTGCAATACTATGCTGTTCTTAATGTTAAGTATTTTCAGAATCCACGTTCAATTTTATGCCCTTTAGGTCTCTCCTCCCTCATTCTTAATTTTCCAGTGCATTATAATATTATTTTAAACATTTATGATGGCTGTGCTGTACCTCAGATAAATGTAGACCAAGAAGAAAATCTGTCCTTCAGCTGCTAAAAATGAAGCTGTGGATAAAAGAAATGAACCCTGATGACTTAGTCTTTTCTGATATTCTAAAGCATACAAAACTTTATTGCAATAAATGGCACGAACCTTGGAATTTCAGCAACAAACTAGAAGTTCCCAGTCTACTGTCCTGTCTTTTGAAAAGTTCAGGAAGTACAAAACCTCTCTGAGTGGCATCAGATCAGTTCAAACTACAGCTTATGAAGTTTCTGAAGATGTGTTTTGTTATTACAATATTTTTTTGCTTTTTCTCTTTGCTGCTTTCTGGAATTTGTAGATTTGGAAACCAAATAACTATAGCTGTGTTTAATGGACAGTATTGGAAGGCACAGGAACTGGTATGTTTCTAGGAAGTTTCTCTACTGTTTTTTGGTACCAGATGCTTGCATGGATTGGTGTTTACAATACAATACAAACGTGGTTTTACTCCTTTAAGATCAGATATGTCCTGCTGTCTTACCATTTGATCATGAACCAGATTTTCATTCTTTCTGACAGGAACAGAAAGAAATTTTTGTGCGTGCAGCTGACAGTTAATGTAATTTTCAAACTGGAGATGCGGTATTTCCCTACTATTTGTTACAGGTGTCTATGTCCGCACTTAAATTCACAATGGTCACATTAAAGCTTCATTATTGCACGTTATTGAAGTAAATACCCATTCAGTGAGGAAATAAAACAATAGGTGTATTCGTATAACTGCACTGACTATTCCTTTTTTTTTTTTTTCCTCTCCCTACCTAGATAAAAACCAAGAGATCATTTCTTGTAAAAGTGCTTCATAATAGCGGCAAGATGAAAAGAACTGTGCTGATGACTGATCATCTTAATATATTAAGTGTTTGCAAGGATACTGAGCTGTCTAAAGTACTTAGTTATAATGAGATGATAACTACTGAGTTTAAGTACTTTAATTTACCTTGGACTACATTTCATGTGTCATTCTAGCTCCATGATACCATTTCTTTTACGAAAAGAAATTTCAATAATAAATCAACATGAGTACATCTATAAATTCAACAGAACAGAAAGATTAGAGAACCTTGGTACAAGTTCAATTTTCCAGTCATATTCAACTAAACGTTTTCTACCAGGAATTGTGGAAGGGATATAGAGAATGGTTTCATTAACAGTCCATGTTTATGCATTCAGGTTTTTTTGAAGCTACGGTCCAAAAGTGGAATCTAACCAGTAATCATTTGTTAAAACTATTCCAGGGTTTGAGAGCAGCAATCATTTATCTGAGTGAAGATTGCAAAATGCATTTTTATACTTCTTCAGGCTCCTAATGGTGTGGAAATTGAAATTTTCATTTTTGCTCCAGCAAATGTATATAATATCATTAATGATCACCTTCATTGCCTTGTTACATCTGCTTCTACCAGTGCTCAACTAATACCTCCTGGCCAAGAATGAGCAATTCCAGTTCAAAGTAGATTTACTAAGATGTTTTTACTACCCAACTTACAAGGAAGGCATATTTCAGCTCCATTTATAAAATATTTGAAAACCAAACCACAATATCCGCATCTGCTAAAGTCTCAGGAAGGTAGTGCATGGAAATATTTGCATGATAACACTGAGAAAAAGTTCATGACTGAGAGGATGCTTGCAGGGAAAGATGCTGCCAGATGTAAATTAACTGTATATTAAAGGAATGTGATTCCCCAGCTAATAAAACCAGTTACATTATAAAGTCTCAGAGCATAACATAAATCACCAGACCTGAAGTCTGCTTGGAAAACAAAAATAATAATAAAAAAAATATTAAAACTAGTAAGGGCTTTTCTTTAGGATAATTTTTTATATTCTTACAGCCTAAAGTACATGCATCCTCTTTTTACATATACACAGAAAAAACTTTAATCTACATTTATCTGCTGGTGGTGCAAGTAACTTCTCATCAATTAGGTAACTAATGCATTTTGAAAAACTAATTAGATAGAGATTTTTAGTGATTTGAGTGATAAACAATGCCACATGACATTTTCGTAAGAAGGGGGAGATCAAGTTGTGGTCTTTCAATGAAAACAGCTATTGATCTATGCTAAGCACTATTAGCAATGTAGATATGTGGCACCCTGGGCCTAAAATAGAAAGCTTTTTTTCCATGGTTAGACTTTTTGTATGCAACTAACACGTTTCTGTGGGAGCTAAAAATCAGCTTTATCATATGTCGTAAACCCTGTTCTCATAATTCCTACATCTGTGATATTTCATCTATTTTTGTAAAGACATAACTGAATGCATTTAAAGGTCAAGGAATTTTCACCTTTAAGTGAGTTACTGATTCTTGTGTGGTAAATGATTCTTGTGTGGTAAAAACAGTCTAATGAGAAGAAAACCTGGCTAAGTGAGCTTAAATAGAAACCTCATTCTCTTCCGAATTAGATTAATTGATGAGATTATATTTGCAAAGGTAAGTACTGAGGCTAGGACCTGTTCTTTAATCTTCTAGAAGAATGTGATGAGTGGGTGTTAATTACCATTCTACATGCTCTCTTCTGCTTGTAAGAGCTTGATAAGTAGAATGTTAACATTTGTTTCCCACTTACATTTTGTCTGCCCAGTTTCTGTATTATTCCTTCTGCTGTGTTATTGTTTGAACAACCATATTTTTAGAAAAGTGAGATGTGAATATGTTTTTGTTGTTGCAGGACAGCAGCTTAGATCAAGGTCAATATTTACTTCAACATCATTTTAGCTTACATAATGAAATGTAACTGTACTGATAAATCTCTTTTTAACATAAATATTTCAACTTCCAGAATTAAAATGCCTCCTTTAGTTCATATATAGCATCAATTTTGGTCACAAATAAAATCAGACTGAATAAGAGAGTGTATAGATAATAGAGTTTACAGCTAAACAAGGGACAAACCTCAGCTTCATCGTTGAGACCTGTTGCTAATCGCCAGTGAAGAAGTAGGTAAGAGTGTTCCCCCAAGGCAGTGGTGCTTTACCAGCATAAAGGGTGCACACACCCACATACATGCAGAATTAGCAACTGTTTGTAATTTTTTTCAAATATGGATAAAATACTTAACTACAAAGTTTACTACCCATTCCAACAGATTTTTACCATCTATTAACTATATTCATTTCCAAACGTTTATACTTAGTGAAACGCAGGGACAAAATGATAAAATTTAATCAAATGCAAAATAGATTTAGTGTCCAGCTGGTTTACTAATGTACAAAATCATTTCACATTATAAACACTTTGATTTTCATATTGCCTAGAAAGATCAAAGAAAGCCAGGATTCACAGCAAGAATTATTTTTATTCAAGGAGAGAGTGATTTCAACAGGCAGAGTTGGAAGTGGAAAGTATTATGGACCATACAGATTAAGGATTTCAATAGTAGACTTTTGAAGGTAAATAGACACCAAATAATATGCGCTTGAAGTTTTTGAATCATCCAATCTCACTGACTTAAATAAAAATGAAGCATTTAAATGAGCATCAGATGTATAGTATTTGATTCACAGAACAATTAGTACATCACTGTTGGGGTTTAACTCAGACGGCAACAAAGCACCACCGTGGGAGGAGAATCAGGAAAAAAGGTAAAACCCGTGGGTTGAGAGAAGAACATTTTAATAATTTAAATAAAGTAAAACATACTAGTACTACGATGGCTACTAGTACTGAATGTAACAAAAAGGAAGATAACGGAGAGAGAAATAAAAAGAAAATCAAGTGATGCACAACACAGTTCCTCAGCACCCGCTGACTGATGCCCATCCCATCCCTGAACAGCCATCAGCCCCAGCCAACTCCCCCCAGTTTATATACCGAGCACGACGTCCATGGTATGGAATATCGCTTTGGCCAGCTCGGGGCAGCTGTCCTGGCTGCTCCCTCCCAGCTCCTTGTGCACCTGCTCGCTGGCAGAGCATGGGAAGCTTGAAAAGTCCTTGGCTTAGGGTAAGCACTACTTAGCAACAACTAAAACGTCAGTGTGTTATCAACATTACTCTCATACTAAATCCAAAACACAGCTCTGTACCAGCTACTAGGAAGAAAATTAACTCTATCCCAGCTGAAGCCAGGACAATCACCAAAGCAGAGTAGCATCTAGTCACACATTAAATGCAGCTGACTTCCCGACAGGACTATTCTGCTCTTCCCTGCCTCTGTCTCCACCCTGTAGTCGAGAGTCCTTTCCTACATCCACCCTAGGGTGAGTAAAATTTTGTCATTGATATAAAGGAAAATTAACTCATTTCTCACAAAGCCAAAAATAAATAAAATGTTGGGGTTTTGTAGCTGTATGGATCGCTAGGTACAGTCAGTGCACAGGAAGAGGGGGGAGGAGACAGGACATAGAGCTGAGCTTAAATGAAACAAAGAAGGTTTTGAGTAAACCTTCTCCTTTCAGTCTGAAATTGTATCCTTTCCACTTCAGGGCACCCACAAGTGCAGGTATGACCCTCCCAACCCCTTCCCACAAGTGGTCAGCACTGCAGGCAGGATGATGGTGCACATGGCGGTGCAGCACAGTCACCTGAGCCGGCTTGTCTTGCTCTGGGAGCGTAGCTGCTGTATCATCGGGCCGAGCATCTGCAAAGTCATCCCACAGTGGGCAGCTCAAGCAGAGGGTTAGCTCTAATTCAGCTTCCATCTAATATTTCTTCTAGGATGTGAACTGCCCCATTCCTACACCTTCCAGGGCTTCCATGGTACAGTGTCTTGGACAGTAGAAGTATGAACTGAATTTCTGACTGTACCATTCCCTCAGTTCTTCTGCTTGATGGTGGGTATCTCACAGTAACTCCCATTTTTAGGAAGATCCTGCAGAGGCTCTTCTGAAAAGGGCTGGAGCGGAGTCAAAATGAATAATAACTTGTGTAGCCTCAGAGCACTGCTGGAGCCACTGAGTATTAACAAAGAGAATTAACATTTACAGGTTAAAGATCTGTTTGGTTGGTGGTTATTTTTCAGCATTAAACATAATTTCCAGCTGGCTGATTTATGGGCATGGAGTCATTTAAGATATTAAACAGTACCTAGTAGCTGCTTCATAGCTGCTAAGCAGCTTCAAGTCTTCCGCTCAGCTCCCTGTATCATCCTTCTTAAACAAAAGGACCATTAATAAATTGCTTGGCGCAGAACAAGAAAGGACTGAGTACTGCAGCCTCATTTCAGAGGTAATAGACTTAATAATGACCAAATGACACCAAAATAGTTTTAGGCTATTATTTTTAGTAATGTATGTGTCTTGCTATAGCTCTGTATGTGGTAGGCCTAGCTCAAGAAAAACATTCCATGGTTATTCACATCACAGACTATTCTGTAAAGAAATCCAGACAAAAGCTTGCAAAGGACTATGTGCCAAGGTCAGAGCCAGTTAGTACTTATAAAAATATTGTTGAGATTGGTGAGAACTGGTGTAGGAGTGGGAAGAGGAACTGTGGCAGCAGCTTCTCAGGGTTTCACTCCATGTTTTTCTTCAAAAGAAAGATACAACTCACAGTGGGCTTTAGCTCTTTGTGTATTGCTTGAGTGGAATGATTTGGGTGCTGGGGAGAGTGGTGTGGAGGCGGGAGCGGGGGGGAGAAAGAGAGGGAGATATGCTTATATCAGGGTTTTCTTATAAACTGAAGATTTTGGCAGCTAGTATAGAAAACTTTGAAATTACCAAATATTTCAAGGGAACTTGGGGTAAGTACTGAGTGAACTTTAAAGCACCTCCTGGGATCTATATAAGGATTTATGGCAGCTATTTGAAACCAAACTAAATATAGAGATTTTGCATAGCTCCAACCCAAGTCAGACTATGCTGGCAGTTCAAGCTGGGTTCTCCTTTGAGCTTTCAATTTTGTTTGAAACTGAAACTCTAAGCAAAACTCAGGAGATGCAAACATATGCAGACAGCTTCCCCCGAAGTGCTAACTGACTTGTGAACCAAAACCCAATTGAACTCCAGTCTATTTAAAATCCGGCAGGCAAACACTTAGCTCAGAACAATTTTTTATTGACTTGCACACATAAAAGGAAGATAAAATGGTGGTACAGCATCCAACCGCACAAAAGTACATTTAGAGAACAATGAGAAAGTCTCTGTACTCCATACAATACACTTTGATAGAGGGTGTTGCTTAATCTCCTTGAACAACTCTACAAGCCGTGATTTCATCTGTGGGTTGCTTCTGAAAACCAGAACATGCCCAGAATCACTGCACTGTCTATCTCCATTTCTTGTGTTTTTCTGAGATGACTCAGTTTCAAAGAATTCTTATGTAAGGGACATAATGCTCTTGGCTGCCAGACCCATGACTTCCATGGTGATACCTCAGCTATAAGCACAGACAAAAATGCTGTAATGCTGCCAAAGCCCTCCTTAGAAAACAAAACTAATGTTTATAAGGAAAGCCTTTCATAGGAAACTGGAAAGAGATTACTTGAAACTAGGATGGTTTCACTGTGTCTTGCCAGTTTTATGTAGCCTGATAAGCCAAGGATGCACTAACCACATGCATGTAGAAGCTAATGAAAGTTAACACATAAGCAGCACAGTACTAATACTATAGAAGAGAGTACTCACGTTGGGAAGAGGCGGGGGACACCCATCAGTCGACAGTCTGTGTCTCCCACCACAGAGGACATCTGGGCCAGTGACTGTTCAATGCAGGCAAATTAGCAGGTGGGTGTGTGAATCACCAGTGTGATTAATAGCTTACAGGCTGTGTTTTGCTGTATCTTGGCAATGATTCCTGGTGACCTTTGCTCTGTCCCCCATGGTCCTCTTGATCCCATGAAGCAGCAGCTCTTGTGTCAGATATTGCACATCACCCAAAAGTACTCAGATGCATTAAACAGCTAAAAAAAGTTCATTTTATGATGTAAACAGCTGTAACTATAGAAATCAGCAATCCTCACAAACACCCAGAGAGCAAGGAAAAGCTAGAGGAAAGAGCGAAGGTAATAGCACTCTCTGCAAGAGAAATCCCAGAGCCTGAGCTGGGATGAACTTACTGAAGAAAAAGGAATACTGGGTCTCCAGAGGGAAGCAGCAGTACAATGACCATGCCAAGAGACAGAACAGAGATGCTGGGTGTGGGACTTTTGAAAAATGAGCTCAGCCTTAAGGTTACTATGTTCCTATCACTACACAGCAATCAATGGAAGTGAGAGGACCACAGCACGGAAATCACTTTGTCCTCCACTACCAGTTCTCAGATGGAACCTGTCTTCAGGGCTACAGTTTGAGCTACACTTCTGATCAAGGGTCTGCAACCTTAAGAACTGTTACAAAGCAAAATTCATTGCCATCGTAATTACCATTCCTATGTTAACAGATGGGCAGCTGAGATTATGAGAGTGTTATTTGTTCAAGGTCACCCAGGAAATCTATGGCAGAACCCTGGTTCGAACACAAGTCTCCAGAGCCCAAACCAAATGCTTGAACCGCAAAGCTATTCTTTTTTCCTCAAATAGTCCAGCTGGCACTTCGTTTGCTGAGTGCAGCAGGTAGGGGCTGACATTCCAAGTCCTTTCAATTGATATTATTAGCATATAGCAACAAAGACATGTGCAGTAGAGTATCGGCAGCCAAAGGGATAAGTGATGATTGTAAGATAAAGTGTTTGTGTTTCTAGCCATCTGTTTGCAAATAATCCAAATTATTATTTTTAGGAGTGCTGATTCTGTCATAGCTATATTTCTGGTGTAGGGTAACTCTCTTCTAGAAGTGGATGGCTGAGAAAAAGCATTTGCTTCTGGTAGACCACAGAAACACAAAACTTTATATAAATTCTAATGCATCCTGCTGGTAAAATACAAGAGCTTTACATTCACAAGTTTCTTATTAAACATAACCACAAAATTTGGAAAACAAAAAATAACAGTGCAGTAAGAGAGCAAAGGTGCAGATAACACACACAGAATATTAGTATGCAGAAGCTTTTGCTTTCTAAGTTTTAAATATCCCTGACTGGAATTACTGCAAAAGAAAAATGGCTTTCATAAGAAGTGTCCCTTTCCCTCCACATGAAAGGCACCTTGCACTGCTTTGCTTCCTCTAACACTCACATGAACAACAATTTAATTCCTACCAAAGCAAAATGTTTGAATGTCCAAGCGGCACAACAGATACCAGTCATGTCTCCTCATGTGCTATAGGAAAATAACAATAGCTGCAGTAGAACACCAGACTAGAGCAAGGAGGGACTGGCTGCTCAGAAGAAAGCACAAGGCATAGTGGTGCTTTAACTTCAGGCACACAGAGCGACTTTCTCACTTGCAGAAAAAGAGGCAAAGCAGAAGGCAGATCCTTTCCACCCAAAGCACCTGGTGAAGGAGGATAACCTGTGGCTGAGGACCACAGTGAGAGGAAGAAGGGATGTCCCTAGTCACTGAGTTTTGTTAGGAACTTTTTGTCAAGCAAAACTGAAAAAGCATTAACTTTTTCTTTGAATACCATAGATGACCTCTGTGGAAATTAGCTTAGCATTCCCTCACAGTTACATAAACTTTGTCTGACTATTTCTTTTTACTAGACTAGGTTACATTCTACATGTTATAAATCTATAAAGTTAGTGGCAAAACAAATTATACATTCTGATTTATGGTCTGCTTTGGCTGAAACCAACAGGACTATACATTAAGGGGGGGGGGGGGGGGGGGGAAACATTCCTTCTCTATATTTATAACCTTGTCATTTAAACCTTTGGCATCCTTTCAGCTGTTCCATATGTTCACCATATTAAGCTTTACCATAAAAGGAACTAAGAGGCAAAGTCGAAAGAAAGCTGATATTGTATGGTTTAAAAGTCTGGCAGTAAAAATAATAATCAAGGAAAATTTTCAATAACAGCCATTTGTGGTACCTCTGCTACTTCAAAGGCCTTGTAATGAAACACTGTCATCCTTAAATATTGCTGGCAGACTGTCTTCATACAAGATGACTTAGAATATACACATCAAAGCTACTGTTAACCTTGTGCTTAACAGAAATAGAAAAAAAAAAAACTTTCAGAAGGTGACATTGAAAGGAGACAAAATTAGAATTTAGAAACAGAAAATTCTACACCGTTTGAGGGATAGTATAAAACAGCAAGGAAATAAACACTTTTGGAAGAAAGTTTGGAAATAGATAGCAATGGGTTGTCTACAATCCTAATATGGTAATTTACACTTATTGGAGTATTATGATATGTCTAGAAACAAACTAAATCTAACAAATTCACATCATAAATACACTGTTAGGTATAGTACCATACACATTTCTCTAATTGATACATCAGGACCTGTTTGCAGATGGGATACATCTTCTCCCCAAACTGCTTTCTTTAGGCGCAATTCATAGCAAAGACAAATAACAAGAAAAAAAACTACTCATGCTGAAGTTTAATCTCCCATCCTTCAGATTTGTATCAGCTTTGCAGGTTTAGAAATTGTGGTTGTTGCTTAGGAGCTGAATCTTTGTGTGTGCATTGAGATGCAAAATTACCATCAGCTAATTGTACTTTTTTAGTATCACAGGGATTGCTTTTGAAATATACCCCACCTACAGACAAGAGGCAGCTGAAACAACTCCCACCTCTATGCCAGCATCTCCCCAAAGCCCCATGGCACTTTCTGAGAACTGAAGGCCTTCATCTGTGGAGAACAAATCAGAATTGTTTCCTCTATGAACTTTTCTAGTTTAAGATTAAAATCAAAAGTGGCTCATAACATAGTTACCATTAAACATCATCTGTGACTACATGCAATATAAATAATCATCAGTAGGCAAGGTTGCTAATCTTGTGCAATAAACTTTTGCTTCCTTTGGAGAAAGTGAGCCTGGAGCATAATTGTAACACTGCACAGATGGAAAAAGATAGTTTTGTACAGTACCTTCTATTAGGGGGTAGATGGAGAGGAGGTATAATTAATAAAAGAAAAATCCACAATTCTTTTGAATTCAGGATCTTTCCCTCACTGTGGACCCCCCCAAAACATTACCCATTATTTTCCATTATTATTCACAGTGTAAGTAGAGTTGGAATATTGAGTTGACCTACCAACCTGGACAAGGGCTATACAAATTCTTATATTTAATATCCAATCATTTCCCATTTCATTGCCCTCTTGCTTGTGCCACCTGATGTGCCTTTCCTCTGCAGAGACTATCCCACATTGCCAAAACATATCATGTAACAAAGCATTTTCCAAGTAAGACTTGCTTCAGTCATATTTAGAGAAAATCACCATGAAACAGAGGTAATCAAACACCACTCACTGTCAGAAGAATATTCACACTTTACATTAATAGTAATAATTTCCTGAATGTTTAATATCTATAACAGTGGATGGTGAACCAATAAAACTTCTGGCATATTGCAAAATTCTGCAATGTAAGACATCCAGAAATGTATATCCAGCTCTATTAAGTGACTCAAACAAATTCCAGTTGCCTTGCCATCTACTGTGTTATTCTGTGCTTTGCAATACTAATTTTCTTGTGTGAAATGTCTAATTATCCTTCAGTATAAAGTATACCATCCTTCTGGCTCATTCAGCAGCTTAAGTGGAATGATCTTTTGTAAGAAACTTCTGAATTATTCTCTTAAGTGACTTACATGCAAAAAAAGAAAAAAAAAAGCCTCATTTTCATCTCTTCCCAATGGAATTAATCTGGTTTCTATTAATAATAATAATAATAATGAATTATAATTTTGTTGACATTTACACATTTTTTCTGTGTGATTACAGGATAATATTTAATGAACAAACTGTATTTGATGAGAAAATCATCACCATCATCTCCTAATCACGAAATATATCAGGCAGAAGTATGGCATGGGAAAACCTGCTGATTTAGGACCTACATTAAAACTGCATAGCACATTTGCAGCCTTTTTGTTAATGGATGTGAAAAAGAAAATCTACCATTCTCTATTAAGGTATCCTTAGGTGAATATCACTGCAAGACTTCTATTATGTGATACGCTATAGAATCATAGACTATTTTGGGTTGGAAGGGACCTCAAAAGATCATCTAGTCCAGCCCCCCCCGCAATGTGCAGCAACATCTTCAACTAGATCAGGTAGCTCAGTGTATCACCTTTGATTACAGCATGTGAATAGGTAGTGGTACCTGTGGATGTGATTCATTACTTCAAAGGAAATACTTAAAAATTAAAACAAATCCAAGCTATCCCAACTTAAATCACTGGAGCAGCAAATAATAGAGAACTGACAGATCAGAAACTTTATCAATACTTACACACGATTCATTTTTCTTTGGCGTATGTCCTGGTTTCAACTGGGATAGAGTTAATTTTCTTCCTAGTAGCTGGTACAGAGCTGTGTTTTGGATTTAGTATGAGAGTAATGTTGGTAACACACTGACGTTTTAGCTGTTGCTAAGTAGTGCTTAGTCTAAATCAAGGACCTTTCAAGTTTCGCATGCTCTGCTGTAAGCAGGTACACAAGGAGCTGGGAGGGAGCAGCCAGGACAGAGCTGGCCAAAGGGATATTCCATACCATGGACATCATGCTCAGTATATAAACTGAGGAATTGGCCAGGGGTGATCAGTGGTCAGGGGACTGGCTGGGCATCAGTGCATCACCTGGTTTCCTTCCTTTTGGATTTTATTCCTCTCTCCTTCTCTTTCCATTTAATTACAATTGCTGTTTGTTGCTATTTTATTTTAATTATGACATTGTTTTCTCAACACACAAGTATTACCTTTTTTCCTAATTCTCCTCCCTATCCCACTGTGGGGTTGGGTGGAGGGAGCAAGCAGCTCCATGGTACTTAGTTGCTGGCTGGAGTTAAACCACAACAGTATGCCAAAACACTTTGGAGTAAACTGTTGTTATAAGTACTTGTATATTCTGAATTCAAAGTAACTTGTCCATAAAACATGAAAATTTTCAGTACTCTCATTACTTTTATGCTCTGAAAAATCATAAATAAATACACCTTCTTGATGCTAAATGTTTATCACTTGCTTTTTTTGAGAATGATTTGATACTACATTAGTAATGAATGGTGGAAAAATAATCAGAATCTAAGTAAAAACGCTTAATTCATGAGACAAATGCACAAAATAGTTTTACTAATTAATAGAAATTCAATGTCATCATATTATTGCTGTGAGTCACTGTCTCAGCTAGATTCAGGGAATATTTAAAAGAGATAATACACAAAATAATTCATGAGTTTGTACTTTTTTTGAAGGCATAAGAATATGGTTGCACTTTCAAGCTGTCTGCCATTTGTTTTGTGTTATTAATATGAATATTTCAAAAAGGTGCTGGTTTTCCAACCAATGCTCTATTGTTCATTCTAAAAAATATTACTGAGCTGCACTGAGGAAAAATTGTATGTACATCCCTGTGTTTACCTTGTGTGTGGACACATTTGTATTTTATTCATAGAACAAATAAAAAAACCCAAATATAACCAGTTGCTGCCTTATTAAAGGACTTTTTGTGTGTGGACAGTTACTGATTGATGTATTTGAGAAAACTGAATATGAATTCAACTGTTACAGTGAAACAATAAACTATATAGTACTGAAAAGCTTTCATAGTGCTGTTTGCACTAAACTTATTGCTGCAAAATCAATTTACAGGGTACAGTTTTAGTCATGGAGGAACTCTAAATGAGATATAGAATTTATTATTGAAGATGCATAGCATGATTTCCTTTCTCAAATATTATTTTAACATATCAAAGAACTGGCATCTGCATACAAAGATTCATAGCTCCAAAATATCAGAAGTAATCTTCAAAATAACATTAAAAGTTTTACCACCCAGGCTAAGTTCTTTACTCAGAAAAGCATAAAAACTTACTACTTCTGCTCATGTGAATTATTGTTTTGGAGTGGGAGAACTGAAGCTAATTAAATAAGCTGATTATGACCACAAAGATGGCATTACTGGCATAAAAGCTCCCTTTTAATATGCTTAATAATAAGAAACAGTGCTACCATATAATTACATGCATATATGAGAAGTGTCATATGCGTATGAATGGGACATGTCTGGGGAGTTTCAGATCCCCTGTGCAAGCCCATAGGTGGCCTGCCCACGGACCGTGTTCACATACTGCTCTTCCCATTCAGGCAACTCTGTATTTCGTCTCCATGCAAGTTTGTTTATTTTTTTAACAACTTCCAAACAGTAATGCCCAATACAGCAGTCCTGTAGTTGTGAAATACCATGAGGTTATATAACAGAAAGACTGCAAGAGTTTGCTTTCAAAAATTTTAATGGTACAGGCTATGTTTGATTCTTAATGGAAATAAACATTGAAAAATGCATACCTTCATTAAAAAAGAATTATGAGCTTAACATGATGTATACAACTACTTTAGAAACAGCAGATCTCTCTATATTGACAGAACAGCAGAAGATTTTAAATGACTCTCTGTAAATAGAAGTAAGCCTTAAAAGTGCACAAGACTTTCCCACTATGCAATCTGGACAAAAATAGCTTTTCCCTTGAGTTAAATACTTATTAGCATGGAATTGCAAATATAGATTGTTAGAATGGGGAGGCAATATTTCACCACAGTTTTAACAGCACAGCTTTGCCTTCTATTAAAAAAAAAAAAAAAAAAAGTTTCAGGGTTTCCCTACTCAATTATGCTATATGATATTTGCAAAACATCTGTAAACCTTACACAAATAAATCCCTAAATTTGAAAATGATACAGTTAAATGAGCAACACAAAATCTGAGTGCAGATCATTATTGTACATCAACTCCAGAATGATAAATTTTGATTACCAAAAATAAAACATAAAGTAGTGATTAATTGCCTAAAGGGCTTTGAAAAAGCATTTGATAGGGTGGTGTGAGCATTCTGATTTTTTCTTACAGTACTTGGAGCGAGAGTATCATTCACTCAGATGTCAAAAGGTGAGGACCACCCTCTGATTTGAATTTGGGTGGTAAAACAGAAAAATGCTGGATAGTTACACTGCTGTAATTGATACCACAGGCAGAGTAGAGCAGATGGTAGGCAACTATCTTCTTCACGATACCTCCACCAATGCTTACAATCAGTTTCTACCAAATAAGTAAATCTCTTCTATCCCTTCTTCCTTAAACTGGATTCACAACAATGGCACCTGTTAGTATCTACTTTCAAATAAATCTTATTTCTTATATGGTTGCTGGAAGATAATTTAAATTGCCTATTACCCACAGGCTCTTAAATGTAATCAATATCTACTAACACCATGGACTATTAATCAAAGAGGGGTGACACATTCTTATCTGACCTTTATGAGCAAACCCTCTTAGTGATGACACCTTGCTGCTTAACATCACTATTTTGTTCCAACATTATTGGTCTTTGGAGAAACTACAAGCCCATGGAAATCAATGGCATAAAGGACAGATTTTCATCCTTGAAATATGGATTCAAGATTAGGCAATACGAGATTGCCACACCTGCAGGTTTGTAAGCAGTGGAACTGCATTTATATTTTAACCTGACAAATACATTAACACCCTAGCGGCTATTTTTGATCATTTTTGACTGACCCTACGCCTATGACTTCAGTGTATTTCCCAGAGGCTCTGATGACATTTGTACCCTTTCCACACTACTTTCACCGATAGAAAGTAAAAATGTATAGACATCCAAAAGCAGAACTTGACCATGTTTTACACAGTTTTTACCTATGAAAAAATTGTCTGTGCCTTTTATAAACACAAGAACAACATTGCAAAGTGTTTAATTCTAAAATTGAAGTAGAAGAATTTCTTCAAGGAAACTATTTGTCTAACTTAAAAATGGTAAAATTTCAACATATAAGCATCTTGTAGATTTAGGGCCCAATCATTTCTGAAACAGTGTGCACTTGAGCAGTTGGGGCACATTGCTCTGCAAAGATATAGAAAAAACAAGTAAAGTTTTCTTCCCCATGTATAAAAGTCATAATAGCTTGTCTTTTACTTTACTGATTGATTGAAGTAGAACATTTACAAGCCGTTAAGCCAACATACACTGGTTGACAGAGCTCCTTTATTTGTTAGATGTAATAAGTCTAAACAATCTCTTATAGCTAAAGATTTATTACTATGAATTATACTTAACAGCTTAGTATAATGCAATACGTTATATCTTATCCTATATTATGGACAATGTTTATATTCCATTAAAGTCTATTTTTTTTTAATTTTCAGAGTGTTACAAGGTATTAGCTTCTGAACTGCAATAACTCTGCTCTTTGCTGCCCTTGAAGCAGACAGGAATGTGCCCATTAAAGGTAAACATTCTTTTTACCTGAAGTGCATGAATGAAATCTGAGCATCAGATTACGATTTGGCTATGTTCTGCTGGACACTTACGAACTGAAAAAGAATAAAATAAGCCAATTCGTCAGAGAAACATACATACTGTTTATAATTAATATGGTCTAAATCATGCAAATCCCCAACTACATTATACTCAATTATACAATTATTCATACACTATGCAAGCTTGATGGGTGTAAGTTTAATATATTTCACTTGCAGAGTATAACTGGAATCACTCTTTCCATACATCAGTTTGATCATCAAACTTATTTCATAACTGTCATACTCTTTAGTTTAAGAAATTTTGACCTCATTGGGAGCTTTTCTGCTTACAAACAGTTAATTCCACCCACTTCATGTCTTCATTGGAAGAGCAAAAAAGTCAATAGCACTGTATTTTTACCACAACAGAGCAATTAACATTCATGTGATAATGACATACCCCATTGTTTACACAAAGCCTTTTGCAAAGCCTGCAACACCTGATAGATTTTGGCAGTAAACACTGACTAGGAATTCTCTGCACTGCAACAGATGGGACAGAAAAGGTTAAGCTGAAGAAATTCAAATCTCCATTGATTCCTTGCAGACATCTGCAAGAGTGCTGTGGCTAGGAGGGAAGAGTGGTCTCCTGAATCCGCCCTGAGTCCAGTCCATTCTGCTTAGGGATACGTTTGCAATGGTTACTCATTTAGTACTACCCTGTGGACTAAGCAACAGGCTGTGTCAAACACATTGGTGCACAGCTTAAATAGTCATCATTTAGCCAATATACAATTTATTAAAACATATCACTTAAATTACTGGATGCCCAATATGATGTGAGTTTTACAGCAGTGTTTCATATTATGCTATGAGTTCTCTTTATTTCCACATTGAAAAATCTCAAGGTAATTACAGGAAAAAAAATAACCCACCATATAAACAAATATTATCTTTTATAACCGCAAATAGATTACATCCCTGAAGCTGAATTACTGTGCATCTTATTCTGGATTATTTCGTGCAATTACTTTTTTGATTACCAGTGTGATAATGCTGAGATGAGTTTTCAACCTTTCAAAATTAGACCTTTATACACAAATATGTTTTGGAGAATAGTAAATGATTTAATAGTCCATACATAATAGTAGCAGTAAAAATCATAGCAGTCCTATAATTGAGCTAATGGAGAATCTGATAGAAAGACAAGATAACAAAGGAGAAATGATGCAGGAAAAATTGCTTTGCTTTGAGCCTAAATGGCAGAAGTAGCTTGAGAAGCCTAGGATTTCATGTGCAGTTAGTTTCAAAAATGAAAGATTCAAATATAATACAAAGACATTATATAACACATGGCTAAAAAGAAATGAAAAAAGACAGGAATATTCCACCTATAATGTCATTCTTTAAAATTACTGCTATCAGGAGGCTTTCACAATTTTGGAAAACTTGCTTGAGGAGTTGTTCTTCTCCAAATAAGAAAAGTGTCTTAAAGTGCATGACATTCTTCATCTAGTGAGAGTAATTTGAAAGGTTATTGAGCATGCAAAAAATATACAATAAAGATGCCTGATTAGAGGTGACAAATTGGATGCTGGATAGCAGTAATGAAAGTTACTGTAGACAATATTCAGCAGAATAAAATGTCTCCTGTATGATTTTCATATTAAAATGTAAAATTTTCTCCTTTCATAACTTCTCTTAAAATTTCCAATTTTCTTTATCACTTTTTCCTTTTTTTACAGTGGTTCAAAGTTTTATGGTGCTGGGGGTCAAATCTTTCTCTCTTTTTATAAATAATGCCATTATTTTGAAAAGAGATTAAAAAGCAAATATACCATAGATTAGCCAATATATAGACTGGTCTCGGATATTGCTTCATTGCTTCAGATTTCTGCTAAACAGTCTGAAGACAGTTTTTCCTATGGCCAAACCTTTCAGAGGTTTGACTTCATTTTGCAAACCATATAATTGTTGCTGAAAAAATAATCACCTGTGTGCTTGCCTGGAGGGACAGAGGACAAAGGAGGGAATGAGAGGCATTTGCCAGAGATGTTGTCAGTAGTAATGGTTTGTAGTTAAACCATTCATCTGCATCCTCAATAACATCAGCTTCCCCTAAATAAAAGGAATAAAATTTTGTGCACGTATGAAATGATGCTTGCATTTGAGCTAGTTTTCTGTACCACTTCCTGAGCGTAGAGATTAGATGCTTTTCTGATCTCACTGCTGTAAGAGGACTGCAGCAATACTCTCACCACAGGTAACCACGGGCTCCTTAGTTATGCATTTGCTGCTATAGTAACTCTGTGTGGGACCTCTGTAATTAAGTATGTTGTTCCTCAACTCTTTCAAGGTACACATGCCCTATTCACTGGGCACCTTTACACAGACATGCTTTGCTCTTGCTGGTTTAGACAGATAGCATAGGTTTCAATTCCCCTAATGTGTTTCCCCAGTTCCAGGGACAATGTACAACTATTGGTATGTGTAAAGACAGTAAAAACGTGCTTTCAGGTTAATACTCTTCTAACCTTATATAACAAGAATTAACGTCCAGTGCAAGTTGTTCCATGGACTTCAGGTCTCATATGGCATAAAAATGTCAGAAACCACTTCCTTTAATGCAAAAGTTATGCAATAATCTTACTCTGCTTGGAAAATATGTTGTGCTTTTTCAGAACTGTTCTCTGTACTCACCTACAGGTAGCAGAGATATCACCCTTTGTGCAATTTCACATGTGGTTAGAAACGTAGTGTGGGGTTCCTGTCATTACAGCATGGCTGTCATATTCCAGTGGGTGACTTGTCACTGAGTGCGATGAAATAACGGAGTGTGAACACAGTACCGTCTGATGTGACTTCAGCTTTAAATAAAAGGATCATTTTGGTAACAGCAGGTAGAAGTAAGAAATTACCCATAAAACACTGCTATTTGCTGCTACCTGAAGGCTGAAGTACTGTGTGCAATGGGTATTAGTTTGCCAGAAGCACCACTAGCTAAACACCACAGAAATTATTGGAGTACTTTTGAAACCACACTGAGGATCTAAACAAATGAAAACATTCTAAAAAACTTCCACCCACATATATCAATTGAAATGTTTGACTTTTCTTCAGATATTTATTTAAACAAGCATGAAACAGAAAAATACATTACTCCACTCTAATACCACTCAAAATAAATGCATTGCCTGAATTTTAAAAGTAAAGCACTCATGCCTTTAAATTAATCCTGTCAAATAACTATGCTCTTTAGCTAATACAGCAGGATGCATCACATTGAAGGGTCATTTTATGCACATTAGTTATCACTGAGGTGAAATTTTGCCAGCCAAGGAAGCCAAGATCATAATGTTGACAATTTTTTGTGAATGAATTCAAGTGAAGACTTGCTTACGTAAACTTCACATGCTGGTGCATGTTATAACTGTGCTAGCTTATGTACAAGATATATTTTTGGCCCATGAATACCAGAACAAAGTTTATTTGAAGTGCTGGGTGGAGTGATGCAGATCATTATCTCACCCATTTTTAGTAGAATTGAAGCAAAATAATAAAAAGCAAGTAGCAAAAAGTTATGCAACATGTAAAGAAAAAAAAAACCACAACAAGTATTTTATTCTCTTTTCCTTTACTATATCCCTCCTGTAATAACATCACTGATGTATGGTACAATGTGCACACAAGCAGCACTTCAGTCAGTCTTGACCACAACTGTGGAGATCTAGCACACAGGTGTTTGTATCTGCTGGATAAGCAGTCACATATCTTTTGTAAAGATTATCCTCAGTTGCTTCATACTGAAGTGTTTTCATGCACACTGGCACCAATGAACAAAATAAATCCTCTTTCAATTCAGACAGCAGCAGAGGCAACAGTGGCATGTCCTCCCCCCAAATAAAGCTTGTGTTCCCTCTAGGAATCCGAGGCAGCTTGTTTAGACCAGAGCTGTGCGAGCAATAGAAACACAATATCTGCTGGTACAGGAAGGGGGGGATTCCCAGGGCTCTTGGTGCAGAGGAGAGGCTTAGGAGAGAAAGGCTTCAAAATCTTTGTCACAATTGTTCTCTTCAGCAAGTCATGTCAAACTATACCAAAATATTGCCTTCATTCAGGTATACTATATGGCAAGATGTTAATTAGAAATTAAATTCTTAGGCATTTTTGAAAATTGCAGTATAAAGCTGCCTAGAGCTGCAGTGATCACAGTAGCCATTTCTGGTTGCATTGTTCAAGCACTTTTAGAGATACAGGGCATCCTCTAAAGCATTTAAGAATTTAGGGATGTGGGTGTCCTTTGCTGATTTACAGGTAGTTCTTAAGCATCTGAAAAACACCCCAATCCCACCACAAACGTTTCAAAGTCCTGCTACCAGCAATGGACAGGGAAACGATACTAACACTGCTAACGGGATTTCATTACACCTGCATGTAGTTTGCTAAACCATATGAAGAAATAAACCTGGGTAAAAGTCTCTAGTTTATAACAGGGATGTATGGTTTTTATATAAAAGATTCTTGGCTTTAACTACATTATTTCAAAATGCATCAAGAAAATGGATAGTGTTTTGCATGTTAGCACCATATAGGTATAGAATACCTTTTTGGGTTTTTTTTATTTACTTGTGCAGAATTCAAAAGAACATGAATGGCCCAGTCTTTCTTTGATCTAATTCCTTGAAACAAGAGAACTGGCCAATAGCATTCAATAAGTTAAATGGCCGTGGGTCACCAAGGGACATCAGTTGGAGATTTTCTGGTCTAGTACGCACAATGCAATGCAAAAAACCCCAACAGATCAGTTGAAGAGGGTTGGAGGTTTTTTTTTTACCTAGCTAAATTAAAAACCTAATTCAGATTTTGCTCAGTTTAGTTTGTGGATATTTTTTTTTTCTTTTTTTCTTTCCCCCCCCCCCCCCCCCCCCCCCCCCCTATATACTCAGGTAACAAATAGAATGTCCAGGACTAATATTCGGAGTTTATAACTTTTCATGAAAAAGGTAGTTGATCACTAGGAGTGCCATTCAGTAGTCAAAGAAGCCTGACACCTAAATCCATGAGAGATTTTCATGATAAACATTTAATTGTACAGATGATTACAATGGTTGCCTAAATATGGATCTGACCACAAAAGTCAGTGGCATGTCTGAATTTTTGAAAAGATACTTATGTTTTCTCTGAACTGGAAACCCACACTGAAAATACTGGCATCATACTGTGAAGCCATTTATAAACACTGTTGCAACAGCTGCAAAGTACTGGGCTTAATTTTACTAACATTGTAACCAGCAGCAAACATGCAAAGGGCATCCTGAACACTACAAGCAATTAAAGAAGCTAGTTTTGCATAATATTGTGAGGGTTTTTAAAATATTTCTTTTAAATACTAAGAAGGAAGAGCTCATAGAGGTATTCATTATTCTAATTTGAAATAAAATTTCCTTTTTTAAAAAATATTATTAATAAATGCTCATAATTAATCTGCAGAAAGTTAAGGGGTTTTTTTGAGCAAAATATTAAGTAGGTAAACAAAGCAAGCATTTATTCTATGTATTACTGCCATACAGGATAAACTTACAAACTTTACTTCAGCTTCAATGTTGGTTGTATTTCAAATCCAGTTAATTCAGGTAAACAACACTGTCTGCTTTGGTTTATGTTTTTGACATCACTGTCTTCTCCTTCAGAAATAAATATTACAAAGTCACAAAAATTAAATTTGTTTTTACTGTTAGTATTTGCCCCTGTGGAATAGCGTAGTATAAGACTCTATCATTTCATGCTCACCTGAATTACTGTGACTTACTGTTTTTAAATAAAAATTGTTTGAATGTGCATGGTACCATGATGATGCATCCACAATTTCTCATGAAGATGTCAGAAGGACAAGTTTCCACTAGAAATGAAAGAGCCTGCAGGGAAATAAAAGGGAACAGAGCTGAATTTTGCACTAAGCCATGCTTTGTCTGGTTTTCCCCTTCATATTCAGTTGACCACACAACCTTGCGATTAGATCTCTGTCATATGTTGTATTTTAAAATCTTTAGAATTCTGATACAGAATTACTGCACAGATGCTGGGCTGTGATGGGGGTTAATAAAAAAGGAAAACACTGCCTGAAAACAGATGTTTGGATTTTGAAGCACAAATATAGCTGACACTTAGCAGATAAGCCCAGATTTCAGCAAGTCTAAGGAATAAGAGGCAAACATTCCTCCTTTAATCTGATTTCGTTTAGTCACTAGTATTCAAGTAAGATAAAAGCATAAAAGATCAATATCCTATATTTGAATAATTAATCACTAAATTTTTATTTTCTCCTACAATACTTGGAGCAACTAAATCCAGTAGAAGGCAAGCTTCACATATAATAAGGATTCTAGGATTTATTACCAATTGCTTGTTTAAAAAATAAGGTGGTTGACAACAGTTATGTATAGGGTTGAATTTTAATGACTTTTCATGCAAATCATATCAACTAATTAAACCCCAGTAGTACACATATTCTTGTACAAAGTTTTGGAGATGACATGGCTAATAGACAAGGATGGGCTATAACTACCAAGATGGAGTCTTGTTTCAAGTAGTCACTACATTTCCAGGATACAAGAGAAAAGTAACCTGAAAAAGTGAGTAATTACCAATTAAAATTGTAATTAATAAATATTGTGCCAATGTTCTTATTAGTCCCCTTTACACAGAACATTTTTGCCACTAGCTAAAGCAAAAAAACAATTAACAGCAGTTATGGGATATGCAAGTGAATACCTTATGTCAATATTAAAAAGTTTTCAAGACCTTCAAAATAAGTAAAGGACACGATGCTACCATCCACAGTTCACACAACTCTATCCAAATGAAATGAGATTTGGACAACTTACTGGAAAACCAACTCACTGAAGGAGCATAAGCAATGCTTTTCTTATAGGGTGTAGGATGACTGAAACAAAAGTGACTTTCTAAAATACTTGCAACGTAAGTACATTAAACTAGGTTTCAGCTAATGAGGGAGGAGGAGTTGATTTCTCTTTTGCTCACTTTCAAGTAGCATCTTCACATATTTATTTTTAATTTAAAAAAATGGTCATATAATATGCAAAATCATTATACAGAAAAAATGAAATTCATAATTTGTGACATTGATAAAGACTGTTAGTTAGCTGTCTATGTGCTAAGTGAATGCTTAAGAATTTTGTTTTCATACTTCCAGCAAAGTGCAAAAATTAGAGAACACCGAAGTAAGCAGAAATGGGATCAAGTGCTATGTTACCAGTGTTAGGCAGTTTGCTGTTGCTACAAAAAACAAGGAAATGAGGATTGTGAGTCATTCAAGGTAGTACATGAATGTAACAGCAATACCACCATTGCATGCATAGGTACATAGTATAGAATATTTTCTGTAAGAGCGAACATTCTTCAAACTCCACAAATTGTAGCAGGTTGATAAAAGAGAATACCACAGTATTTTCAGTATTCTCAGTACTACAATGTTTTTTCATGGAAAGCAAACAGCAGGATTTTATGAGTGGTCAATGTAACTATTTCTTACTGATACATTCCCTAAGTTACAAGAAAAATAGGGGAACTCAGAAGTTCAGTTAAGAGGGAATCTGGTCAGTTTATTCCAACAATTACAGTTCCCTAACCTTTGTGCTATCGGTGCATATTGCACAGCAAAGCTAATAAAGTGGCTGCTCGGTTGGAGGCTGTAACATTTTTTAGCTGGTGGGGATCCCCTCCGTGCGAGGACTACTGGGCAGTGTTAGCTTTTCCTTGGGTTGTGGTGCTGACTTCTTGTGAGAGTCTATAGGGAGACACATGGTGAAATCATAATTTATTTTAGTAAATAAATAAGAAGCAAATCCACTGATGTTGGAATGGAGCAGGTATCAGTCAACCACAGCTCTACAGTGAATAACTACAGTCTTTTTGAATGGATTTGGGTCATGATTTTCTCAAGTATCACAAGCTTTTCTTCCCCACATCTGCTTTGAAGGAAGTGACAAGTATGAAATCAGTGTCTAACCTAAACTTATAATAATCATTCTCTGCTTGAGGTCTGACCCCAAACCAGCTGTGACATCTAGCTGATGTTGAGTGAACCGCTAAGTCTGAGTCAGTAGCTGCCTCTCAGCAAGTTTTGCAGCACGAAGAGGGTGTAAAAGCTGGTGTATGCACCCATCTATGCTCTGCTCTGCCTGAGATCACCAACCTGAAAGCCCAGATTTAGGCTACGAAATGAGTATTTTGCACCTTTGCTGAAGTTATGATGTTTTGTATCCATTTTATTTATTTAGGTGCTTCTTGTCAGCATTTCTTGTGTCTATCAAGAGCACATTACTGACTGACAAGGTCAGTCTCTTGTATCACACTCCAAAGAAAGTAATCTAGAAACCTCAGGGTTTCAGGAGCCCACAAAGGCTTTTTATCCACTTAACTTCCTATAGAAAATGGAAAGGGAAATGTATAGATAATGTTCAGTCCATTAAAAAAAAAAAAAAAAAGAAGAAAAAAAAAGTAAGAACAAACCCAGCAAAATAGCTGATCTAAGAAAAGCAGGAGGATGCTAACAGCTACCTAATACTGCCATATTTCAAACAGAGCTGCTGCCAGCTTAGCCCTTAGGCAACCCCAACAATGTATGTAGTTGTTTAGCTTGGCCATTTCTCAGGCTAACCTGCTTGTAATTAAGCACTTTTTGTGGATATCACATTTCTATGTCACCGGCCTTTTTTCTCGCTTCAGTTTTTCTTGTGTAAGTTCCATACAATTTAACAAGGCAGTGCCTTTTTCTTTTAAAAGCCAATTAGGTGTTAGAAATTAATCATCCAGAGCAGGCCTCACAGTTGTCAATACTTTGACAAGAAACCCTCAGTTCTTATAAACAGTGATATGAAATCCAGCAAGGTGTTTTGGGATGTAAGGTTCTCTTGTATATGCTAGTCTGAATTTCATTCTCGTTTATATTCCTCTGAAGAAGTCTCATGACATAGTTATTGAGAACAAGCTGGAGCGTGTGGCTGAGCAACCTCATGCACACTCTCTGGTGACCTGCCAAGATGGGGACTCTGCAGGGATGCTTGAGCCAGACCCAGACGAGTGGGGCAGCCCAGAAGCACGGAAAGGGGTTGCACAGCACCGGCACCCTCAGTCCCCAGATGGCCGCCTGCTCCCAGCATGGCAGGGAGGGTTGACCCAAGGAATAGCATCGACAGAACACTGGCTATAAGGTACATGGCCACCAACCCAGCAAACACAAAACAGCAAGCCCTAACAGAGAATAAATACTGCAAGCCAAAAATAGGGACTCCTCATCTTTACCCATAACGTAGGAGATTCAGGGTAGAGGTGCACTGCTGTAAAGCTGTGTTTGCCCGTGGTGATGGTCCCAGTCTGGAGCTGAAGATCAGCTACAGTGTCCACACAGCCTCCATTTCAGTTTCATTCCAAATGGCCAACATTTCTGATCAGGAATTCTAGCCCTCATTGTAGCCCTCCTCCTAGGCAAAATTTAGAGTTGTATCTTAAAGCAGGTTTTATCTCTAGAGGTATCTCCATCACATTTGCTGGCTAGCCAGAAAAGGACCTCATAAAGACGTGGCCCTGGCTAACACTGGTGCAGACCCAATATGTTTCATTATGTCACACTCACCTGACATGTGTTTTGAGACTGGATCAATAAACGAGAAATCTGCAATCACTTTTATATGTGGTTATGTTTGATCTACTACTCATGAACTATTAAACAGTGAGAACAGAGTACATAATGCTTCTAATCATAACACTACTTTCAGAATAAAAATATACTTAGTAAAACTACACTGCTTCAAATTAGTGAACCTAAATATTTGGTTTACATAACTTGTTATTTAATATACTGTGCACAAGGAAAATATTCTGTTCAGAGTTATGCTCATGTATCATCAGAAGGAATAGCTAATACATCTCATTCACATACTAACAATATATCTAAACCTGCAATTTGTAAACATAGGAGAATGTAGTACAAATTTAACCAAACCCAAGTACGTCTATACATAATCCACAGAGATTTTTTTTAAACTGAATTAATTACATCCTTTAATGGAAATTACAAATGGAATGAAATATAAGCCATATATTCATATGCAAGATATTAAAGTTCTAACTCAAAGAATGGCCTTAAAAACCTAAATGAAATATGACAAGTCATTCTTTATATGGCTTCCCGCATTAATTTTGAAATTTCAAGTCTCTGTTTTTAGAAGCGTAATGAACCATATTACCTAAATGTAGCTTTTGGTGTTGCATTTCCTTCAAAATGCAATTCATCAGAGTGCACAAATACATTTATTTTTCCCATAATATTTTAAGAACAATCTCTTGAACTGAGTATTTCTCACTAAAATAGTGGGAATAAAATAGAAATTTATGTTAAAGAAAAAATAGAAAGAAAAACATTGCTTAGATTATGCTTCAGTATTGGTGTTTTGCATATAGTGAGTAGCATAAAGGATGTTTTAGAGAAAATGGGTTACAATCATAAAGGTAACATCCTAGACAGCCAAGGCCAAAACTGTTGTGGCAAATGTTTAGATTGACACACTTTATGACAGTCAGGTAAGCCAGATTCAGCATGAAGTATTACATAAACACATGTACACTAGAAATTAACTGCACATATACATATATGTTTTCTGGTTTTGCTTTTATTTGCAGTTTCAGGTCTGGGTGCAAAATTTCATTGTATATTAAAACATTGAGTGATAACATTACTTATTTTGATTTCCACCTTGAACCTTACACGAGACAAACCATACTGGAAACTGAAGTCACCCTCAAGTTCTCAAAAAAATTAATAAACCTTCACTTAACTGTCAAAGTTAGTCCTAGTTTAAAGTTTCCTATTGTAATCCCTGTCTGACACTAATCTAAATATTTTAATTACTTGCTCTGTTAATAGCAGCTTACAGGCTCAGAGCAGTGGACTATACACTCCAGTATGCAATGATGTTACTTCCTAAATTAGAAAGCAATCCTCTGATCTGCATGAAATTAAATTTATTTTTAATGAAATTTTAACCAAAATATTTCATCAGGGATCTCATACATTGAACGTTTTAAATTCCTTTTCTCTAGCCTTTCCAGCATTCTCACATATATCTTTGTCTCATATAAAAAACATGGTTGCAAAATTGCACATTATCTGACTGTGGTACCTGAGATGCTGGATATCTCCTTTCTACCTTATCAAAGTAAAAATTACAGTTCTTTCCTTAGCAATCTTCATAAATTTGCACCTTGCTACTTACGTTTTCTGCCTCTTCTAATTTCAAAATCAGATCTGTTCCCAGCTTCAACTCTTCTCATTTATTTTTTCGTTTGTATAACTTCTTGGTACACCGAGTCAGCTGCATGAAATTGGTTAGTTTCTGTTCCTCTAAGTTTCTCTCCAATACAGCCAATATAAAAACTTTGAAATATAGGTGACATTTTATTCAGCTCCTCTCCTTTTATTTCTAGACTGCAAACATCAGGATTTATTGGATGTTGCCAAACACATTTTAGGTGCTACTGTAAAACAGAATGATTCATTGATTCAGCAAACACTTACAGCAAAATGACTTTTCATAGCGTTTTCAAATGGCTGTCTCTCCATCAAGCTGAACACATACTAGAAAAACATTGAAACACCATACAAAATATTGTATGTTGCATGTGTACATGCATACACACAGACATTTCATACTTAGAAAAGCACAGACAATTGGATAGCCTCATATGACAGGTTATTGAGAATCCTGCTGTATGGAATTATAGGATAACAGTCTCTGATTCACATTTATCCAAGATAGGAATCAGCAGGCCATTTAGAGCACTTCCAAGGAGATGCATTGTTAGCTCAACAGAATTGTTTGTGATGAAGCAACATACTGATGTAGATAGAATTGATTTACCTATTAATAACTGAGCTATCTGACATTTCTCTGTAGTGATCAGCTTTAATGTATGAAAATACATGGACTGTGGAAGCAAAATATGAAGCAGAGAGCTTGATGACTTGCTTTTTAAATTCTAGCCTTTTGTTTCTTCAGCAGTGTTTGAGACACTGTTTGGATTCACGTTAATTTCATCTAGGTAAGCTAATAAATTACTTTCATTATTGCCATCACTGTCCAATGCTATGCAGAATAAAACAGGACATGTGGCAAGGGGAGACGTCAGTGACAGAGAGAAAGATGAAGATGCAAGTTAAAGGCCGTACTTCCAGAACAGAGGAAAAGCTTTTGTGTGCTCAAGTGCGATGATGTACAATCATTAAACCACAAGGCTAAAAAGTTACTAAATTTGCTAAACTATTGTCCTTTTCTCACACAGTGTCCCACCCCCTAGATGAGGTTGCCAATCCTGTAATAGAGCTGCAAAACAGAATTTGTCAGACCACTTAGCTTGCGGAATTTGTCAATCCACTTTTCCTGTAATAGCCAGAAGCTGAATTTCTATTTTTGCTAAAGCTGGCTTCAGCCTTCTTCACAGTGAAGGAGCAGAGCTGTGTGAGCCAGCCTGCAGCCAGCCCTGAAGCAGTGCAGGATGAGCACTGGAGCAGGGAGCTGGAAGCCACCGCTGCTCCATGCCTGTCAGTGAACAAAGCAGGTTAGACTTGGTCCTATTTCCTGGAATACTCTCACTTTCAGTGAAACAGACTCCAAACCCATGGAAACATTTAAAACACACAGAAAGTTTTGTTTTGTGCTGCAAAGACTGTAATAAATGATAGACTGACTATTTTCAAGACTTTCAGAAGAGACCGAGATAACTTGGAGTGAAAATATTGTGACTTCCAAACTTGGTTTACATATGCAGGAACATAAACTACATTAAAATGGCAAACTCAAAACTCATTCTTTCATAATTCAACTGTACAGTCATAGAGCTACTAAGTAGTTCATTGGTCATTTAAAATTGGCAGTCATAGATAGATATTATTAGAGTAATAAATATCTCACAATGCTTGTGTCTCACTGAAGTTTGAGACTCTTTCAAAGATCATATGCCTCCTTCTGCAGCCCACTGTTACAACATAAAGGGATTTTGGTGGAAAGTTGTTTGTTCTCTGAGCAGAATCTTTGTTATTGTCAGAGTTTGATACAGGGATGAAGTAAAAAAAGATGATGAATGCTGATGGCAAATCTGTAACCAAAAGTAAAGAGCTTTCACTTCTTTCTCTTTGGGAAGTTATTCTGTTGTCCAGTTCTGGGACTCTCTGAAAATAAAATAAGATGAACACACAAGTTTCAGCTATACATTGAGTGGAATTTTGCCTTCCCAAATCATGGGCTTTGGAAACGCAGGGCAACTATAAGCATAAAAGTATTTTTCCACTTATGAAGACAAGTCACTGCTATCTTTTCATAAGTATGTATACGTATATAATAACGGAGCATTAGAGTACCTAGGACATGTGGGACTCTGATTCAGCTCCCTCTCAAGAGTACTGACACTCATGTGATTCAACAAACATACAATCACATACAAACAAACCTTTGAAAAAGGAACCTAAATGCATAATTAGAAGGTGAGTACTAATCCTGTGCCAATGGTGCAAAAAGGATGACAGTGTAAAGGTGTGAGAGGAGAAGGAGCTGTAACCCCTCTCATGCCTCTAAAGAACACTGCTTTCACTGAAGAGCTCTGTTTTACACGACTATGGCATGTGATTGCCAAAAATTATTATTTGAATCAGTCCCTTATTGAAAGTTAAGTTGGAATGACCAGGTTTTTTAAATTCATTTTTGCTTAGAGTATGAGATAGTCATAGCCTGTCCAGACATCTCAAGTCTGCTATGCAAAAGCATAACTATCCAGGAAGTTTTACAAAAAATAATAAAAGAATTAGTATTGGCAGCATGTGAAGATTGAACCAATTTTAAAAGTATTTAGGACTCAGATGGCTAAATTCCTATTCAGTAATTTCTGGATCTGATTTTAATATCTACACAATAACAGAAATAGTAGAATTTATAGAACACACCATTAAAGATGGGGAAAATTGTGTGTGACAAACACCCAAAGCCTGATCATTTAATCTGATGCAGCGTATTTCAGTAACCAGATACATGTTACTCAGCCATTGTGCGTATTTCAGCCATATTAGAAGACTGTGGAGTTCATAGTTTCTAATTTTTAAAGTAGATTACAGCTGCCACATCTTTAAGACCTTACAATTATATCTGAACAATAAATTGTCTTATTAATGGGATGGTTATGCCCTGTGAGTATTAGATATTGTTGTTTGTGATTTGCACTTAAAGAGGGATTTTAATCGAGTTTACCATTCTCAAAAAGTCTGTTTTGCATTTAAATAAGCATCCTTAAAAATTGATCTGTTTTGCTCAATTATAGAATGCCTCATTCTGAAGCCTAGGAGCAATTTATTATACAGACTCTGTGAGCAAGGAAGATGTACTGCATTGTACTTAATCTTATAAAATTTCTGCTGATTTTTGATGGCAATGTCTGTTTATCATAATTATTATGTGTTGCCTGGGTTAATAGAACTTGAAAAACTGTGTGGGAGTTAAAACTAGTATGGAATGTTAAACTTACTGTTTATGTAAGGCTATCTGATATGAATTGTCCTTCATGGATCTATGAAGCTGTTTATTTCAGGATTGCCTCTTCTACCACTATTGTTAAGTAGTTCAAATGTATAAAACTCTAATTTTTAGAAATGTATAATTTGTATTATGAACTCTCTCAGATGAAAATATTTTAAAATATATTATAATATTGCAAAGTAGGTATAATTTTTCTATCATATTTGATAAAAAAAATGTTTTCATAAAACATGAACCGGTCTTCATTTGCATTATAATATACATTTAATAAAATAGCTTCTTTGCCTTAGTGCTCACCTGTAGATAATTCATTTATACTGCAAAGGAATTGCTTTGTGCATTTGGAGTCATAATTAGCTTCTACATTGTGAGAAACATTTAGAACCACTTTTTGTACTGGTTCCACACTATACCATCATTTTTAAGAGATGCTTCTTACTGAAAGTGCATTCAATAGGCAATTATTTCTAAAATTTGCAAGCAAAAAATATATTTTAAAAAGTAAATCTTGATTTAATATACCTTTCAGAAGATGCAACTTCTGCAAAATAAAAATTACAGGTTTTATTTGGGAAGAATTTAAAGCACTCACTGTTTAAAATTACAGCAAGATCTTTTGCAATCTGAAGTAAAAGCCTGTGTTTGCCACATTCTCTGACACAGAACCATATTGATTTGCCTTAGAATTAAATCTGTAGGCAGTGAGCAAGGTTTGAATCCAAAGCCCAGTCAATGACACTCCAAAGTAACATGAATGCCCACAAAACTGTTGTACAGTAATGAAATGCAGACAAAATACACTTACAATATTCTAGCAGAAACAGTAAAGGAACGTGAAATTCCCAAATAAAAATGGGAACAAAAAGGTTCAAAGATGGTTGAAGAAACCCTGTTCTATCAGCACTGTATTTTTTTCTCTTTGAATACAGATAATCTTCCTGACCAGACTGAAGTCCTGCTTCTGTCTTTAGTGGGGCATGGGATCCCCTCTTTTTTGGCTCTGGCACTGATTATTGTGTAACTACTCTTGCATAAGTCTTCAGTTCTACATTTATCAATAACAGCACTAGTCATCTTCAGAGCTATGGTATAAGCATTAATTTCCAAGACATAGCACATGAGCTTTCTGATAATAGGCCCAGTGGAAATGCAAGACAATATTCCTGCTACAAGAACTGCTTTGGAAGTGAAGAGACAAAAACAATGTTTAGTAAGTTCATACTAAAGTCAATAAACTATATAATGTCAAGATTTAGTGTTGTTCTGTTTCAAAGTTCGATATAATGTAAGATTTTTTTGCTTAAAGGAGGACTTTATTGATGTTTACAGATAGGCTTTATGGCTTATTTGTCACCATGAGAGCCTAGATGTGTCTGTCTCAGTTTCTGCTCAGGAATGCCTGGACCATACACAGTCTATTTTCATACCAAGGAGAAGAAAAAAACCCAACAGTATAAAATTCCTGTATCAAAGCAACTTTAACTTGTTAAGATAATTGTCTTGCAATGATTGATCTAGTCATGTCAAGATAATAAAGTTTTTATGGTCCTGAGAGGGATTTAATCTAATTTTTGGAGGGATTCTGATCTCACTGTTGCTGCTTTATCACTTTTAATCTCAACACTTTTATTTGAATTTGCTCTGCAAAATTCAATATACTTTTAGTTGACAGCTGAAGACACAGAATAGTCCTTTTACACTAAGTTTTCCTGTGTTGCAGCTGTGTTTTAAATCTTGTTATCATTACTCTGAACAAATCCAATTATGCAGTTATTTTGCTAGTTCAAAGAATACCCAGTATAATTTCTCCAAAATAATAAAAGTACCTCTTAAAGAAAAAGTAGTAACCTGACTTTGAACAAAAGATGGCTGCTAATAGTGTCTTTAATTATTTGGTAGAGGATCATTGGTGATTTAAAGAAAAGTTATCAATGACTTTGTGGTATTCTTCAATAGTTTTATTGGTTCAGTTTTCTAACTGTGTGAGGGTAAAATAAAGTCTGTTTAAGAAAAAATACATTAGCATTGTCTTTCTCAAGTCTCAGTTTTAAGACGACCCTTTTTTAATTCTCTAAGGCAAAATGGATAATTATCACAGGTCTAGTTAATAGATAACTCATAAAATTTTATTTGTATGCACTGATCACAGTGATTTAAGCAACAAAATATGGTGTGGAGGAAAAAAAAAAAAGCACCAAACATTTGAATTGGAATGAGAATAAAAACACTATGTCACTTGAAAACAATTTGGGGCAAGACTGCCAAACTGGTACATGTGCCCTGCACCATTAAGTCCCAGTTGACCAACTGGTATTGTTGCCAGATATATATTGAATTATTAAATTCAATCAGTCTGCAATTTGTCCATTTCTTTTCCCTCACGAGTGCAGCTCCGTGGACGGATGTGCTGCTCCCCAGGGTGTGATCCCTCTGCCCACAGGAGTGTGCATTCCTGCAGACAGCTGCTCCTGCATGGTTCTGTCAGTCCGTGGAGGCACATCTCCCTGTGCCCACACCAGGGCTGGCAAAGTCCCCTGTGCTCTGCCTGACAGCAAGTCATATTTTCTCCTCCACAAACAGAGAAAAGTACTTAGTCTACTCTTCTTCTGGGATTGTGTTATTTGTTGTATTTTCTTTTTGGCTCTATCCTTTCTGATTATTTTTAGTTCTTAATCTTATTACTTCACACTTCTGTACAACTGAGCTGAATAAGCTACTTATCCAGCCTCTAAGCTGAATCTATCCAGATTTTATTTGCTCTGTTCCTCTGTATTTACTTTATCCTCCTTTCCCAATTCTGTGTCATTGGCAAATTTAGGTCAGTAAATTATAAAGTAAACAAAAATGTCCCTAATGCTGTGCTTTCTGACATTCCTTTTAACTCCTTCCTGAACTATATATATTTTTTTTTTTTTTATAATATTTGCTTCTTCAACCAAAGATAATTCCTTGGGAATTTATATGCTCTTCTGTAAGGGAATGCTTGCCTTATTTGTAGATCAAACACCACTCCTAAAATCCACTTTAAAATAAGTAGCACATTTCTCTCTTTTTCATCACCTGAATATGTATTGTCATATTCTTCAGAAGAAAGACAAAGGGCAGTAGTCAGAGAGCACTTCACAGGGTGAAGGATTAAAACAAAAGTAAATCAGGGCTACAAATAAGAGTAGTTCTGACTGCTCAGTGAGAAAGTACATTCAACTACAGTTAGATAATTCACTGTAGCAACTTGACAGGCCATTTACTGTATTTACGTGTATCTAATCCCTGGGTTATCAGTAAAATGCCATTCAGCAGCAGCACAGGATACACATTCATGTAGTTATGAGCAAGCGCATGCCTCCTTGTTCCAGTTTTTTATATTATTGCAATAGTCTTTTTCTGTCTTTTATTGTGCAGAGGTCGTCTAGGTACTTCTTTTGGAGTACTGGTACTTTTAGATGCTGAGAGCTTTCAGAGGTGTGAGTGGCACACATGAAAATACAATAATCCCAGCATACCTGAATGCTCTAGTTTAAAATGTTTCAGTAGGAAATCTGCTTAATAATAATAATAATAATAAATTATTGAGAATTACTTACTTATGTGCAGGGTTTTTTTTTTGTTGAATGTGTTGCAAGATATGGTGGAAAACAGAAGCACTGATGAAGATTAAAGGGAATAGAGCTAACTCTGTGCAGCAACTTTGGAGATGCTAAATCTTCTTGTTGCTGGTTTACACAACCAGGGCAGCTATTCCCCTTCACTGCAAGACTCCAAATTGCTTCTTGCAGAGCAGCTGAGGGGTCACATTCTTCTTGCCATGCTGCAAACGCACATTCCTTTCCTTTCCCTAATGAATCATCTCTCATTAATTCTTGTTCGAGGGCCTGCTTTCTCTCCTGAAGCAGTTAAGTACACTTTAAGGAGCAGAGCAGATCTTGGACATGGGAGGCTTTTCACACAAATGCTGGGGGGTTGATTGAATCCAGTTTGTCTTAAAGAAAGTGAAGGTATGATGATACATAAGGAAGCAAGAGACAGACTTTGCGTACTTACAAGGCACAAAGGCATTTGTCGCAACAAACCCAGAGAAATGTTTTTAGCGAAAGCGCACTCCCTACCTTTGTTTCCCCTTCAGCCTGAGCTGTGGCAGTAGCTGTCATTTATTGGATATGCTCAGGGTTCATCCCTGCAGACCCTCGGTGCCCTTCAGCCATCTCTCAGCTGCCCCATGCTGCTGGTGGGACAATCTCAGCAGCAACTGAAAGATGCTTCATGTCTCCTGTGCCTGCTGTCTCCAGGCACTGCTCAGATTGGCAGCAGATAGATGCGTCAGCCTTGGTAACTTTGCTTCTGGGCACAGTACTGGGTGCAGGACATCCATCTGAAACTAATATATTGGATAAAGGAAAAAGGGGAAAAATACATTATTGGTTAGTTGTAGGTACCCTGTGGCATTTCTAGCTGTTCCATGTTCCTAAAAGTAAAAGTTGGTTTGCCTTGATGGGATTCTACAGCTTAATTGCTCTCCTGTTAAGGTTATTGTGATTTTTCTTCATTAAAAAAAGTTACAATGTGTGAAGCACAAAGAAGCCAGAGAAAATGAACTTTCTCCTGGAGAAATATTTTGGAAATTTCTCAGGTCTTTTTTAAAACATTTTTAACATTAAAATACAATTTTTCTGAAAATTTTTACAGATTTTTTTCCAAAATAATTTAAAAATCTTTTCTTTACCCATACCTTAATAATTGTAGTCAAAAGTAAAATTATCTATATTTTGAGTTTAAAATGAAAACAGTTTCTGAATTATGAAATGCTAGCGGAAATCTTTCTATGAGGAAGTCAGTAGCTCTCTAGGATAATGGAGTCATCAAAAGGGACCTGCAGAGATCAGGAAACCTCTTTTCACTGAGAAACAAGCTACTTCCAGCTATTCTTCTTGGTTTCAGTTTTTTCTTTATGCAGACTTTTTTTCTTCTAAAACCTTCTGAAGCTAGCATAATTACAGCTGAAAATCTGACATTTCTTAATATCTAAAAGGAATTTAATGCAATGGAAGCACAAAGTAGAATACAAAAGAAGTGCAGAGATAGAAAACACCAGAAAACAGAATGTTGTTTTTTGAAAGCTTACTAGGTACTCCTCTCAATTGTTTAGTATGATAAAACTAGAAGTTCTTGCATTTGGAAGTTTAGCTTCCTGAGCAGTTATGTCCAACATAAAATTGAGTGCATGCAGAGACAGAGAATCAGGAGCTCTGCCCCAGAGCGATGCTCAGGAAAGGGAATGTCCAGAAGACCCAGTAACTGCTGCAGTTAGCTGAGCCACAAGCCCACAAGCCCCAGGTTTAGCAGCACTACACTCAGAACAGAGGACATGAAAGACAGGAACTGCTGGCTACAGCCCAGATCAATTCACTGGTCATTACAGGCAACACTAAGACAAAGTTTTCCAAACTTTCAGACTTCATAGACTGAAACCAAATGGGATCAGCATGGCTGTTAACATGTTTTTTCTCTTAAGCACTTCTGGCCAAGCCTCCTGTGACCTAGTACAACCAGACAACTCAGCCTTTTTCACAGAGAGCCCTGCCTATGGCCAAAGCAATGTGCCTGATGACAGTCCAAAAGAAATTAATTATTAATTTTAATTGTTTATATTTAATATACTATAAATCTCTGTAAAGAACTGATGTGCTGGCCAAACCCAAAATAAATTTAGAAAAGAAAGCTCCAGGACTGTCATTAATTGGATGATGAACAGCTTCCAATATTAGAGGACAAATACTAGCTATGAACTTGCTACATCAGTGAAACAGCACCAGAGATGAGAGGTAGGCATTCTGCACTTCTGAAAGCAGAAATATTGTGTCACACTGTCATCAGATACAATTTCTGATGTATAGTTAAATAACCTTTACTTTCATCCCTCCAGTGTAAAATATTAAAATCTTTTAAAAGCGAGAGTCCCAAAGAAATGTAAATACAGTGTATTCACTACTGACATTTCAGAAGATTTTGCCCCACCAGTGGAGACAGCTATTCTCTATTATCAGGTTTCCTGTCAGTCATGTTGATTAAAGTTGATAAATACTGCAAGCCACTTGGGGTAGGCTAAAGGACACAAAAGAAAAATGTAACTTATTTGAAAAAGACTGTATTTCTTGGGAAATGAAAAGCAGACCATATTTGCCAGCATTTCTCAACTCTGAGAAAGCAAATTCCCCTATTTAATTTTTTTAATTTTCCTAGAGGTAGTACATACTTATGTGTTGTAATCAATTTAATAGTACTTTGCATGTGTAAAGCAGTTAAAATGGAAAAGTTTGTACAGTTTCTCTGTATTCACACACTGTTGTATTTATTGAACTCAGGCAATAAATGACAATTCACTAGACCAGTTGTTGAAATCTGGAGTCCAGTAACAGCTACATCCTATAGGAACACAAGTCCAAATGTATCAGCATCATTGGGATGTGTTTTGCAAGGTTAAGATGTCAGTTCAGAAAGCAAACTGCTTTTGAAAGCATGTCAGATATATTATGTATAAATATTTAATATGCAAAAGACAGAAGATCAGTTTGATATAATTTGTAGGGTCAAATCAGTTATAAAGATTCTTCTGATTGCCATTGCATATGCATTATTTTTAATCTTCTAAAAGTCTTCAGCAGAAGTGGCTATTAATTTCAAAATTAATATTAGAAAAGCATTGATTTCTGTTTGCCATCAAGGCAAGGAAAAGGAGCAACACTCCCACAAAATGAACTATGGATAGGAAAAGCTAACATTTTCCTTTTTTTTTTTTTTTTTTTTTTTTTCAGTACAAACAAGGAAAAAACTGTTATGGTAAAATAATGAGAAAAAGCTGGAAGAAAAGTAAAGCTGGAATCCAGGAATACTTTGTAAGTGTGACCTTCCATTAGACATCTGTGGTGATACTTACACCAATGTTGTGGAGCATGTGAATGTCCAGAAGCAAGAACTGTAAATCACATAATATTTTCCATGAAAACTGCTCTCATTAACTTGTAAAACTTCTCACAAGAATACTTCTGACTGAGTATCGTAATTAAATCAATAGAAAGGACAAGATGGCAGAATCCAAGTTGGATTTCTTGGAAAAAAAACCCAAACAAAACACTTGAGAGAAAGCTGAAAGTTACTGTATGAAAAGGAGAATGAAACTCCTGGTATCTGAATTAAAATTTTTAGTTAAGAAAAAATCTTATGTTTATAATATATGATTAATTACATTCACTATGTGGCTATAAAAGTATTTGATGACCCACAGATTTTTGGCTAATAACATAAACTCTACTGCCAGTAGAATATATTGTTTTAAACTTGTAGGGTTTTTTAAAAAGGCCCACAGACCATTAAAAACTGAAAATTATGTGGGTTTGGAAATTGAACTAAGCCCAGTTTGCATTAGTATTTTAAGAACATAATGCATGCATTTACCTCTCTGAGCTTATTGTTTAGCTATATATTTCCTACAGCAGCTGGAGCAGTTGAAAATTTAATGCAATAAAACTACATTAAATTTCTGATAAACCGTAAAAGAAAGAAATCCAGTCCCACTCCTGTATTTCTTTGGCACAAAGCTGAGGGGTTTTTATAATGAGATTCTTTTTAAAGTGCACAGGGTGCCAAAATAAGTGTGCCTATTTAAGAATCCCTCAGTCTACCACCGCAGAAATCTAGGTAACTGAGAAAACTAGTATACCTTTTACAGAAATTTTAATACAACTACCTTGGGTCTACTTATTTGTTCAGATGCTTATCCATCATAAAATCACACTGCACAGAATCAGATTAGAAACCCTGATGAGAATTCTACATATGTGGCTAACTATGCCATTAAAATTAATTTAGTCAGAAAACCATTATGTGTTAACAGAGGAAAAGACTCTTTTATAAATCCTGGCACTCTCCTCAGGCTTTAAAGAGCTCTCAATAAAGAAACATACTATGATGCAGCAATATAAAAATGGTCAAGATCCTATTTTGCACAGACTATTCTTTATTCCCTTTTAAAAAAATAATAAGATTTTTAACACAGTAGTCTATAGTTTTTAGGGTTTTTCAAATCATAATTTAGTTCATGAAATTGAAATGAGAAACACCTGATGACTAATCATGAACTGAAAATGGTGATAGTCTTCTTGCAGGTTTTAGATGAGGCAAAGGAGATGACCTTGTTACTCCTTAAATCAATAGAAGTCATGGCAGGACAAGAAATTAATGCAAGCTGTTTGAGCCTAGATTATCACATATTTTTAATATAAACTAATGGGAACTATACTAGCAATGGTAACATGATTTTGTTTGCTCAGGATTTCCTATATGCAAGCTTGTTTCTAGCAGAATTTGGTAGCTTACACAGGTCTTGACTCTATCATTTATTTGGCAAATTCACGTTTATATAAAGAGGCAGAGGATTTTTTTTTTTCTAAAGTAGAATACAGAAAAAAGAATACTGAAGTTTCAGTGTTGCAAGCTAGTAGTCTACCAAAATAGCTGAAACCATTCATGTCATAGAAGCAATATGAAGAGCACCTTGAGTGTTCAGAAGCAATTACAACAGTGATAACTGCAGATGAAATGAAGCAAAATGTGAAAAATTTATCTTCATGTACACTTTTCTACATAACAGAATGGCCTCCATTTATCTTACTTCTTTGTCTGTAAGACTGATTAGTTAACTGGCTTCAGAAGCAAAATATGAATGAGCTGACAAATTGTTCCCTTTGACTTTTGCACAGTCTAAGAGTAAATACCAGATTTAACATTTAATCATTTAAAACAGCAGATCTGGCTACAAGTTAAGATGTGAATACATTACCCCAAATGTGCTGTCAGTACATAGAAAGGAATTTTACATTTTACGTATACTTTAAATGTATTACGAGGATAAACAGGTATCAGCACCTTAATTTTATTCTACATATGAGCCTACTGAATTCCAACACAGGAAAAAGAACAGGAATCCATTTGTTGTTTAGCATTAGAATATATGGAGACTTTTAAGGGAAAAAAAAGAAAACCTCTCAGTGCAGGCCACAGTAGATGTAAGAATACAAGCCCAAGCCTGTGCCATACTCACCTTTATCTTCAGTTACCTACGATCACTCATGTGGATTTTTAAAATACTTGGCCTATCATCACCTGCCTTTTGAGAACAATCTTTTTGAGGACTACATGTACACATCTATTAGTCATATCTTTGGAGACAGGAGTTCAAATAAACCCTAATTACATTAGCAGAAACAGAAATATAATTGCCTCATGCCAATACCTGGCAAGTACTGGCTGCATGACTTAACAGAAGAATTATTAAAAAATAAATCATCAGTTTGCCCAAGATGGGTTTTAGGTATGCATGTAACTTACATGTAATTCATGACTGCTTTAATGGCAGTCTTAACTTCTTTGTATTTAATTTTGAGACATCTCAAAAGACCTCATCAGGTGAACTTTTTAGCTCTTAGAAATTCAGATTTTTTTCACAGACAGTCTCATGTACAAACACAAAGATGTTTAAAATCCTTTCTGTCCTATGAAGGACTTCACTCTCTGTCTCAAGCTATGGTATAGGCTATCACATTTCTTTTAATTTCTTTGCATGTGTCTCAGACACAGAATTGTGTGTAATATATACATCTAAACATTTTTAGTCAGCTTTTGATCACAATTTTCAGCTTTCATATTGGTCAGTTGAAGATTAAAGATGAACACCTCCTTCTACATGCAGTCTTCAGCAAGCATGAATCCTTAGGTCTGGCACTGTCTCATAATTTCAGAAGTCTTTCTAATATACCCAAACTACATATGACTGCATTTCATGGTAGATTTTATTAGCATAAACCCTGTATGTCCAGATGCTTAGCGATACCATTCTTTACTTGTCACCCCTAGCATCTGAACTACCAAAGAGTTAAACCTTGTAACACTTTTCCTGGATTTCTAAGAATCTTTTAAAAAAGGTTTTGGTTGCAATCCTATTCCTTCAATCCCTCATGCAATGTCAAAAGAACTATTAAAAAACTGTTACTTTATAGAAATCTACAGGCTATCCCAGAATGTTCTGGAGCTATGCCTTGAATTTAACTTACAAAAGGTGCGTTCTGGTCTGCTTGCTCCAGCCTGTGGTTTCTGTATCATAAACTGAAAATTCTGTTTCTGTTTTAGACATTTTAATCTCAACTCCCCCACGAGCACTGGAAACTGGGCTGACCGTAGAGATATTTTCCAGGCCTGTGTTAATTTCCTTCCACTGTATCTTGCTTGTCCAACTGCTTCTCTTTTTGATCTCTTGTTATTTTCATTCACTTCCTCTGAAATTCTTCTCGCTGACATTTTTAGTTTCTGTGATCTGATATTAAAAAAGCCAGTCAAACCTGCCTCATGCCCCCTTGTACAGTCTGACTTTTAATATAGGTGCACAGCTCTCCCGCTTCCCAAGCTGCTCTGAGGGAAACTCCCCCGGCAGCGTGGCCAAAAGGCTGGAGGCCCCAGCCAGCAGGGAGAGGGAGGCCCCAGCCCAGTTCCAGCCTACCAACCCGGCTATACACCTCTAGAAAAAGATTTGGGACCCTCCTGACTTCACGTGCCTGTCTAAAAGATCATTTTTGTAACTCTTCAGGGACTTGCACTGGTTTCTTTTTTCTCCTTTCACAAAGCGTTTAGCACAGAGCCTGCGACCTCCATTAAGGCCCATGTTACTGAGGGAACTATGCTACAGAGAGGAAACTTTTATCCTGAAAACAAGCGGACCCTTTACCACCTTCACAGAATGCGTCTGATTTTTTTCACAGACGACACCTAGTTGAAATAAAATTCACAGCATGCCTCTGGAATGAGCTTAAAAGAAAGCTATTTCAACAAATACGAATGTAACATGCAGTCAGCTTTCCCAATCACCACCACTTCCCCACCCTATTTTTCTGCTTTAATGAGAGCTTCCTTTTATGAAGTCAGCTTTTTCTTCTGGAGATAAAGTTGCTTTGTGGGACAGAAAGCAAATGCGTTCCTGTGGAGCCCTGAACTCTGCTTCCTTCATTGCCAGGCACCACCCGCGGTGCTGCACTTGAGGGAAACCAGCTCCGTCCCCACGCAGGAGGCTGCTGTGCTGGACACAACTGTGGCAACATCACCCTGCCATTACAGGGTGACAAAAATACAGAGAGACAGTGTGGGTAAAGAGCCACTGCATTCCATTCTCCTTTTCCCTTCCTATTTCCCAGTATCTGTGAAGAAGTTCAGGGTTTTGCCAGCAGCAATATTGATTAAGCATGACATACTAAACTATACTTAACAAACGTAAGATTCCTAGAGCCTGTATTTTTATCATAAAAAGTAGGCACTTACATGTATATACCGTTGTCTCAAACTTCCCCAAGAGCAGAACAAACTCCATACTCTTAAAAGCAAGATCCCTCTGACAGCTGAGAGACCTGTTGCCTAAATGAAAATGTAAGCATAAGTACAATATATTTCTTCATATTTTTATGTTATACATTTGCTTCCAGATTTATATCTGGAAAATTATTTGTGCTGCTGACACTATTTGAATAACCTACACTCATCACTCGTTAATGAATGGGTTTATACTTTCAACTGAGTCAGTAAATAGGGACGATGATTACAGAATAAGGGTTGTGTTTATCGGACTTTTCCAATGACAGACTCTAATTCAGTCAAGAACTGGATTAAGGTCACACTCAAAAGCTTTAATCACTGAATTATCCTACCCATAAAGTAAAGGTGGTCAATCACATTAAAAGGACTACAAAAACAATATACTGTTGAGAGACTACTGAAGAGAAGGGTTGGTTAAAGTAAAGATTTTGCATTTTGATGGAAGTTTTGATGTTTTTTGGGAAAAAAATTAATTCACCCTGATACATTCACCAATCTTCTGTAATACAGTCAGTGAGGAAAATCCATTCATACTAAATTTTATATCAAAATATCAATGCCATCATAGGCACAACAGATTAGGATTTTTAAATTGTTTTACAAAAATCAGCGCAGATTTTACTACCTAAATCTATTTTTTGATATCAAAAGTACTTCCTTGTATTGCTAAAAACCAATTTTATATGTATGTTGCGAATACAGAATTACAAATTAAGGCAAAATACATATTTGGGAAAGAATCTTTTTCAAAATGAGACATGTCAAAATTTCATTTTTCTATTTTTTTTTCATTTTTTCCAAAATTTTATAAAGCGCTTTCTTACTTAAATTGCTGTACTTAGAGATTCTTAATGAATTATTCTTTTGACAACCATGGACAGAAAAAGAAGCATTCTGATCAACTTCTCTTAAGACAACCTTCAAGAGGGTTTTTTACTAGAATATGAAAAGTTCCATAGGGAAAAAGCTTCACAGGGAGAAATACATCTTTTTGAAAGTAGAGTTAGATTGCAAAATAGTACCCCAGGGGCAAAGGCAGAAGTTGCAATACTTAGGAGGAGCATTCAACAGTTAGACTGGAAAAAAGATGCATCCTGAAATACCAGAGTGATGGAATATGCATTGCTCTTCCACCTTTTTATTTTGCATTGCTCTTTTGCATCATTTACCATCCAGTCTCCCTTTTCCTACTTGATTTTCCCCCTTGTATATATTTTTTTAATCTTTTCTATGAACTAAATCTGATTGTAATGCTTCATTGTGGTATACAAATTACCTATGCAGTGAAGTCACGCAAGGAACCAAAAAGAAAAGTGACCAAGTACTTTAATTTAATCTGCACCTAAACAAAAAGTAAGTGTATGTGTAAACTTAAGATCTAAATAACACTTGGAGTATGGTAATGTACAGTTTTAGTGTATTTTAAATACAAACAGAAGTCTTTTAGGAGGTTAATTCTGGAAAGCTCTCCAACTTCAAGTAGCGGAATATTTAATGAAAAAGACATAGTATTGTCTGAATTTCATTTGATGTGTAAATTAGTATATAATTCAAGATATCAGGCTGTAATTTGCTGCAAGAACCACCACACAGGCTTGGAGCAAAAATATACCAACTAAGAAAAAAGCAATAAAGAACTATGGCCCTTCAAATATTTTCATGTGTTGGTCTTGCACTTTATCATATTTCTTTACAATTATCAGAAATAGGAAGAAAAAGTTTTCCAGCCCACAGCTATTTCTTTGATATTTTCCACAATGAATGTTATATTTTGTATCAGTATGGCTGGTATGTACCTGGATAATGATATCATCTGAGATAATATTCTTCACTCACCCAAGTTCATATTTAATAGGCATCAGAGATCAGAGAAATTTGATGATATAATGCATTAGATTATCAAGCCAACTGAAATTACCAATGTTAGAAATTAAACACACCATTATAACAGAGACCCTTGAGGTAAAAATTGAAGCAGAATGCAATGTAATGGAGAAACATAAATTTCATATGCCTTAAGAATGCGTATGAATAATGTCTTTAATATGCTCTTATATTCATCTAAAATGAGAGCAAACAAAGTAATACATTTCTAGAGAGGCTTAGCATAATAATTTCCTTGAGAATGCTAAATTTATCTTTAACCTGTTTTCTCCAATTATACACATTGATGTGAATGGGAAAAAAATGAACACTGCTCAGATTAGCGTTTACAGCATTTTTGTGATCCCAAGCCAAGAAAAGCAAGGCAGGATGCTTTCCTGCTTTATTCCTCAAAGAAAAAGAATATAACGTATATTAACGTGTAATGAATATAATGAACACTTTAAATATGAATATATTTATCAAGACCTGGAAAGTCAAATGTTGAAATGAAGCCACTTTCTGTGACAAGTCGTGGTATGAGGAATGTGTAGGAATTAGCAAAGCAGAAGAAAGCTTTAACATGCTGATTGCCTCCTTTCCTGAGTCAGTGAACCTCATCAACTTTATAGCTTAAAGCCACCCTAAAGCCCTCATCTGTTTACTGTAAAAACACATATAAATGCTTTATGGCAACCCAGCTTCCCTGATCTTTTGGGTATGAGGATAAACTTTTCCTGAGAAATCTCCCCTGCAGCTTACTGGGACTGTAGTTCCAGCCACAGATCTTCCACCAGCAGCCCTCCAGCGCTGGTTTCCAAACAAAACCTTTTCCTTATTCCTGTGAACAATAATAATAATAATAATAATAAAAAACCCCACACAAATAAAACCCCAGAAAAAAAGACACAAAAAGTCTATAAACTTCATTTCTGAGAGAACAGTAGTCCAAAGGAAGAAGCAAAGCATGGACAGCTTTAGTATCACTTCTTCCTATTGCTAAAAAAATCAAACAGAATGCAATGCTGTGGGAAATGGTTACGACTACCTGTAAACAACTTTGTCTGAAGCGTTCTGTAGTCAATCAAATTTACATAGTGTGTAAGAGAGGGGATATGGAGATTTTGGGTAGGTCAGGCTTGCTAAAGACATGAACACTAAGGATACAGCAGACAGTTCTCTAGACCCTGGACTGTGCTCAACTTGAACTATGTTAGATCAAAGCTGATGAGCAATGGGATTACATCCTAGATATAAGGCATGATGAGGAATGTGTCCAAATTAGCAAAGCAGAAGAAAAGCTTTAAGACTGAGAATAAAGTTAGCTCAACTCCAAATTCAACACTATTAAATTATAAATATGTTATTCTATCTATTGCAAAACAAATTCCAGCTTAAATAGGAAACAGCATTAAAGGAGACTGGCCTTAATCTATTTTATTTCCTTTAGAGTGTAAATGAAAAATGAATGCTGATTTGTATGCAATTAGGTAAACTTTTTATAGATAGATATATATATATGTCATATACCTATGAAGAAATACAAAGCAATATCATAAATCCTTTCTTTTTTGTTGAAGAAAAAATTTGGCAATACTGTGGCAACAGTAATTTCTGTGCCCAGAAGGTGCACCCGAGTAATGGTGTACACAGTATGTCTTCTCACAGTGCAAAATGCATGGAAGAGCTCTTCCGGAGGTATACCTGACAGCCTGGCCTTCAAACCACTTAACAAGCACTGGACAGCATGTGCTTAACTATAGTTTTTAGAACATTTAAGGTCACATAGCCACTTTCAAGAAGCTCAAAGAATAAGCAATGTCAAGACATTTATTCCCACTGCAGATCGCTTTCATCAGAGTGCAGTCTGCAAAACAGGCACAAAAGGAGTTCTCAGAAGGCAGCACAATTAAATAATATTTGAAGGAATACTGACACCACTCTGCTGAGGTGCTTACATCGCGATCACCAACCTGATGTGTGAACAGCATAGCTTGGAGCAGTCAGAAGGCCGTCAGATATGCAGTCTCTGACAGTAGGTGGACTGAAGACCTTTCCAAACATTCGGTTCTTCTCAGTAGCAGCTGAACATCCTGTTGACATACCACCAAGTTTAATAATTACTGTCTTTTATAAATACTTTCATTGCTAACCTTCCATCTTTATTTTTCCCCCACTCTAGCAGTAAAATAGAACACAGATGGAACAAAGAGTGATGCAACCTAATTTTAGTTTTAAGTGGGCATTTTCCAACATCCTTCAGAAGAGCTAGGATTTAATAGCTAAGCAAATATCTAATACACCTTTTAAATTAATTAAAGCCTGTCCTTCTAATGAATCAATTTGAAAACACTTGGTAAGATGGATATATGCCTTGCTTTCTTAGGTAAAAAGATGGCCAATGTTAACATTCCACTAAAAAAGTTCTTTTGCTTTTAATTTCTTCCAGCTCAGGTGGTTGGAAAGTAACTCAAAGTCTAACAATAGCTATAGAAGAAGATCCCATCCTGATCAAGTATTTCACAGTAGAATGCCTGTTAATGATTCTAAAGAGTAAGTCAAACAAACAAGTATCAGTTTTGATCTAGTTTGCTTCATGCATTGTGTTAATAAACATTCACTGCACTGTTATCGTGAGACAACACCAGGGCTCTGGGCTGGTAAAGCCATACAAATAAGCAATACACCATAATACTCCATGGTAGTCTCCAAGCGCAACAGAATTGTGTTGAAGCATCAAGACTTAGAACATTTTGTTTTATTGCTTTTATCTACTGGAATTAAAAAGTGAATCCTGAATTAGTTAATTTTGGTGATGATAAAATTTCAAAACACATTTGTTTCAACCAGTCAGAAAAGAAAGTCACCATTTAACTTCTCTGTGTGCTGCAGTCAAATTAAATTTCTCAGTTTCGAATAAAATGCATACTTGGTCATAAGCATCTACTCTTTATTTATTACTGTTGGCAGCCTTAGGACCATTAATTTATTGCCAGTGTACAGTTTCATTGGTCTATCTGATACACAACATCATTTTTTTTTAAGTATGATATGGTCTGAATCTAAAGCCTTATTCCTTCAAGAGTATGTAGTTATGGAGTATGATTAAATTAATTTGTAATTTCTTAAAGGACTTAAAAAGCCAACAAACACTGAAAAGATATTACACAGGCATTCTTAGTGAGCTGTGCATTTTGTATTTTCTCCCAGTGCAAATCTATATGTACATACCAAACGCTATTTTTGTAGATTAAAAAGCATTTTTTATTAAGAAATGAATATTTTATTAATGCTAAAATACCATTACAGATTATTTATTTGTATGAAATATAACTGGCACTGAATCAAAACTCCCAGGACTCCTATTCAGCTGCTATACTTTTTTAAAACACTATGTCAACAGGTTCAGATGAACAGAACTTTCTTATCACTGTTGGCAGAGTTTCATTCACAGCACGAGATTAAGAAAAAAGAAGCTATAAGTGTTTCAAACTGTGGTTTATATTAACTGACTCCCTTAATTTTATTTATTCTATTGCCAAGTTAAAAAATGAGTAGACTGTAAATAACTCTTTATTGTGCTATTTGTTAAAAAGATGGTACAATACAAATGAAGTATTAGTTTGTATTCCTTTACTATTTCTGTTTTGCTCCAATTAATCTACATAAAAATAAAGTAGAATTTAGATCTAATTTCTACATGCCTCTACACCCCCATATTGTATAACAGATCTGATTAATACAAGCACTCTCTATCAGCCAAGAATTGTAGCTTCCCTGAGAACAAGAATGTTAGATTCAGCACAGGTTTTACTACTTTAACAAGAAGGATATCTGTCTGTTGGGTTTTTTCCTGAAAAACGTAAAATTTTTAAGAGGAAATAAGAGCAATAAGAGACAAAGAAAGAAATGTGAAGTGTATAGATGAGAATTAGACAGCTCTAATTTCCTCAGGGTAGAACTTCCAAAAGCTTAAATTTCCATCCTTAAATAAGCAAAATGTTAGTCCTGCCTGGTGCTTAATGCATAAGGATTTAAACAGATGCAGAAGAGAAGAGTCTTGTGTCAAAAATATAAGGGTTTCTCTATACAGGTGTTGATTTCAGAAAGCCTCGACCAGATGCATAACTTCAAGCATATATTGCTAATCCACTTTCATATGTAAGTAGGAACTTAAATAACTTGCCTAATTATTTTGAATTATGTCTGTAAAAAGGCAAGCAAGATGCACAGATAGACTGGTGGTGCAAGCCTATATTTTCTGTATGTGGACAACTTAAATACCACCATCTGTTGCTTTCCCTAAAGCAACCCAAAGGTAATAAAGATACCTTGAGTATTCTGACTGTGTGTGATTCATATTTTGAGGAAATAACAGAGAAATGTGGGCAATAGCAATGTGTCAGTTACAATGAGTCTTCCCTATACCAACTTTCTAAGTGAAAATGAAACTCATTCACAGTTTTTTAAACTCAGGGATACAGATATGTAGAGACCAAGAGGTTAATTACACTTGCAATCTTGTTCAAACAAAACTAGTTCAAATTAGTCCAAATAACATGTTTTAACCAAAAATCTTTCTTCTGATGTACTTTTAAATTTTAGCTCTCACTTTCCAAAATATATACATATTTTGAGTTTTAAAATATTTTTAAGCCAAATTATATTTAGATGCAATCATTTTGATACAATGGGTTACTTGTTTATGCTGCCATGTTTCTACACCATACATAGAGCTTTAAAGTATAGCTTTATCATGGATGCCAACTACAGACATATTACTCGAAGGTGGGGAAGCTATCCTGAATTCAGACCAAGACTGTAAATGTGAAGCACACACAATGTTTCAAATGTCCCAGAAGACTATTTTCTTATTCCAGTTTTTCTAGCATTACTTGTTTAGATTAAACAAAAATTCCAGACTTCTGCCTTTTGTTTCAGTGTGACTTATTTCACCAGACAAGAAACATCCTAGAAGTGCAGAAGTTAAAAAGCAGCAGTTAGGACAGTCAATTGCATCAGAGAGGTTGTCCCTCTGAGCTGGAGCTGGATAGGACTGCAGATATCTCACTGCTTCCTGCTTCTTCATAAACTCTAGATTTTATAAACCTGCTAGGCCTAATTGGTTTTAGTGTTCTGCATTCCTTTTTGACTGCTGCTGAACAGGAAGCAATCCACCATTACTTCACATATTTTTTCATTTCAAGGTAGAAAATGTAGAGCCCATTAAATTGAATTTACTAATTCATCCACTGCAGGCGGATTTTGCTTTTTCCATTGTCATTTGTCTGCTTTCCCCTCCCTTTTTCATCTCTCGTGCTGCTTCTCTGGTTTTCAGAGGACATATACCCATATTCAAATCTCATGAAGTAATGTCTAGATCCACTGTAAATCACGTAAGCCCTTCTCCTATCACATATACTGCACAGAATATATTTTTAACCAGCTAAATATTTGAAGATTATGATGATATAATGTTGTCTCTATAAACTACTCCTTGTCAGAAGAAAAAGTACAAATGAAAGCTATACTTGCTTTAGTTAAACTACTTAATTTGGACATACAAAAATTATAAATGATTAAATATTAGTATGTGCACTTTGAGGGGCCTCTTAGGGATGTTACAGTTCCCAGGCTTCCTTCTTGTTCTGTCTAAAATAGGATTTAGAGGTTTTTAATAGAATTTAGATGGGTTTAAAATCTCCATGTATGAGTTGTACTTTTACTGATTTATTGCGTGAATTTCCTGTTGAATTTTTATGTGACACTTGATCTCCCCTGAGGGACTTGTTCAGTTCTGATTGGATAATGTAAATTTCCAATGGAGATTAAACACAAATGAGTATGAAATTGATTTATTATAATAAGTGAAATTGAGGTCTGAGGTCCTGCTTTTCTTTTCTTTTCTCCCCCAACCAGCCCAAGACTGTCAGGTGAAGGGTTTTTTTGTATTTTTTTTTTCCAACAAAGAACAAAGAAAATTAAGAGCTCATTTCTCAATTACACATTGGAAATTAGATGAAATATTGTTCCAAACTTGTTTGATTTCATGTGCACAAGAGAGTTGTTGGAATAGTTTAACACAACTATAATTACATTGTTGTGGAGCCAACATATTGTCTTACATGATATCTTCAGAATTCAAACTCATCATCAATTCAGTGGAGGGAATGTGAGACAATATCAAAATCTTGTGTTCATATCTCCACATTGGAATATTAATTCTATACATGTTATGCAGTGCATCATTGTAAATGTAGATGGATTGACTGCAGTAAAGAAATTTTTTGTTTCAGAGGCAGCCTCATTGGCCCACAGAGGTAGGTTCATTCACAAAATATCAATCTTAGCTCCACATTCTGAAGCAATTCAAAAGAATCTGTGGTCTCCAGTGACAGTGCTCCTTGATGCACACACAAAAGCTGGCACTGCAGATACTGAGCTTCTGTACAGACAATACCATTTCTCCTACCTGGATTTATACATCACAAAATATTAGAGAACTGCAATTTGCCCAAAGAGCAATTATGAACAGAGAATCATTATCAGCCATACCATGCAATCCCAGCTGATGAAAAATCACTTCTAGAATGGCAGGGACATTCAGTGCTTGCATCACACTGTTTACTGCTCTCACAACAAAAAGGCTGAAAAAAGTCTTTTCTGAGTATGTATATTCCACCAATATTGCAGATGCACATGTGCATGAAGTTATGCACACTGAAACATCAGCTAGTATTTATGCCTCTAACAGTCACAATACATTTTCTGAAATGCTTGGGAATACTATAGTTGTGTCAGAGAGGCTTAAGCAGAAATTCCATCAATTCCACAGCTTTCAGCATGCACTTTACTGTTAGCTGAAGTGAATGAACAAAATGAAACATTCAGTGTCATGAGAATGGCTGGTATTTTAACCTGTTGTGTTGGAAGATGTTATTCAGCCCAGAATTCTCTAACTTCAGTGGACAGATACAATGACCTACAAGCCTAAGCTATTAATATATAAACAGAGCTTATTCTGAGAGTCAAGGCTGTAATTTTAGGAAAAAAACTTCCATGTTATATCCAAGAAAACTGAAAGAAAAAAGATATAACTTGCATGGAGAGCCAGCCTGTGAAATCTGCATTTGATTTAGTCAATTTATTTTTTCTCTTGGTTTAATTCCATTAACTTCATCATTAATAGCCTGCTGATAGGTACAATGGGAAAGATCATACAGTTCCCAACCCTGTGAATGCTATTTGTCCAAGCTGGGAAAGGCTACATACGTACCATAAAGAAACATGGCTTTTGCTGAAAAATAATCTGGCAAATTTACTTCTGCAGTTGACTCCCTCGCCTATTGTATGAACAAAAGATTGCTGTTTGGAAATGTTACATTTTAAGCAGCAGCTACAGCAGTGGGCACAATATTTATACTTCTTGTAACAGTGTCCTGGAATCAATACTGTCATTTCTAAATGCAAAAGACTTGTATTGAAGGAAAGAAGAGAATGTAAGTACAAAACCCCTAGAATAAGGCCCTTAATCTCCTTGGTGGGTTTTAAAAGGGTTTCAGATTCTCTTTCGAAACATTCACCAAAGTTAGGCCAGAAGAAGTCAAAGTAATTTAGATCCAATCTCTTTTCAAAAATGAAATGAACAGAAGTTTTATTAAAAGGAAATGAAGAGGAAATTGAACTTTCATATTTCATGGTGCAATTGTGATGACAGAAAACAATATTCATCCATAGAAAGTTTAGAAGATAGTTATTTATATGTCTATGCTGCAGTACTGTGGGAGTTGTGTCACAACAGAGGGCAGGTAATTTTTAAAAGTATAATGGAGCTGTAGTAGAATTACTTGTTGGCCATTCCACACAAATTCAGAATATAAAACTTTTTACATTCTTATGAGCAGGAATCAGAAACATTAATTGAAATGTGTACTTTATGAGGAATTTTGACTGGAGATGCTTATGGGTAATGCAAATTTCACCTGCATAAAAGCTGCATAGTGCTGTATCTTTATGACTTGGAAAATTAAATCACTTAAACTGAAATCATGGGGCTGAAGAAGATAGGTAATATAATGGAAATGTCATAATTCTGCCATGCAGAACAGCCAGAATGAAAAGGAGAAAACACGCAGCCAGACACAGGTGTGAATCACACCATGTCACTAGAGAAGAAAAGGAGAGATATTTGCATTTAGTCCTAAAAGTTAATGGTTCCATAGTTAATCTAATGATAGAGAAAGCAATTGCTTAGGAAGATGACTTTTGTTCAGGGGTTGATCCTTATGACTGTGAACTTCATGTCCTCCTCTGACTGAGCATACAGTTAAGTCAGCTGCCATTTATACACTCTGTACAAGAAACTGCTGTGAATGAACCTTCTTAGACATTGTAGTGGATGTTTAGGCACAATTTTTCAGAAATGTCCAATAATTTTGACCTCTACCACTTCAGGCTACTTACTGAAGTATTTTCAAGTGCAGTACGTCAAGGTAGGTGGTCATAAAAAAGTAGTCTGGATGACTCAATGCGGGCTTCTTCAAAGCTAATATCTGAAAACATTGTCTTCCTACAGATAAACGTAAGCCATTATTTTTTTCCTATTACTGCAGTGTAGCACAGCTATAAAATGTTCACCTATGACAGGTGCAAGGAATGAAATTTCATTCTTACACTTTTCTGCAATGCATGTGCAGGCAAAGCACTCAGCTTAAAAAATAAAGAAATCATTTTAAAGTTTCCTAGTGTGGAAAAAAAAATTTGAAAGCTAAACCTTTTCCATAGCCCTAATACTACAGCATTGCCTAAGAAAATTAGCCAAAATATTCTTTAACAAGAAGAGAGAAATCTATTCTGACTTACACAATTCAACACAAAATAATACACTTTCCTTAATACACATGTATAGCTATTACAGCTGATAGAGAAAAAGAAGAATCTGCAATTCTTGCAGAATCAGAAATTAAGATTTACCACTGCTACCTGATGTTCTTAATGCTTCAATTTCAAGTGTGTACCTTGAAAGTGGTCTTAGTATTTATCAGATTTTTGAAATACATGAAATATTTCCGATACGTTTCTGTTGAAAAGAAAGTTATCTACTCTAAATCTGTTTCAACTCATACAATAGTCTGTAGTTCCTGAGAGTCAATGGTGAACGATGACAAGAAAGAATGACATTTTGAGGCAGTTTTTGGTTATGAAAATACAGACAAAAATGCTACATGATATTCTTAGCATTCCTTTAAAGAACCATGGGTTAATTACCATTTATGAGCATTATGAAAATGTCAGAAACCAGTGCATCACCCATCATACTAATTTGTCCATTGAGCCGTTGATTTTTTGATAAGTAGAGGGCATTAAGAATCACATAAAAAATTAACATTAAGTAAAGACTTGCAGAGTAGGCCATGTAGGCAGATGAGAGCATGATGGCAGCTGAAAATCATCAGACTAATGCTGATTAATGAAAATATAACAAAACTTAAGTGACAGGGAAATGAACCTACAGAAGCAGAAGTGCTTCTAGAGCAAATTATTTTTAACTAACGAAAAGAGCAAGAATAGATTTTTCAGTTCTTTCAAATACAGAAGAACCTTGTATATAGCATGTTCAGATATTTTAAAACATCAGGTAGTATCAGTCAACTGCAGTTTTCCAAGGCATCTGACAATATTCCAGAATGGAATGGATTTTGACATACTGCTCTGTACTATCATTATGAACATAGCCAGCTTATTATAAGAATATTTTTCAAAATTAATTTCATCCACATGTAAGTATCCTACGTGCTCAGCCTAAGTTTATTTAGCAGTGATACACTTTATCTTCCCATTGAATCTTTCAGAAATACTATCTATCTCGAACAGAGGTATAGCATGGAATTTAAGGAGATGTTGGAATTGTGACCAGAATGAGGATAACTGAGGGATAGACGTTTGTCCTGTGGTGGCTGAACGCAGAATAAATGACCACATAGCCCCTGTGAAATGGCAGGACTCCTTACTAAGTCTCTTTTGCATGCAAAGCTTCCAGGATAATTGCTTACATGCACTCAGAAGCGGAATGTAAAAATAAATAAAAACATACAATAGGTTTTAAAAGGGTTTAATCATTCCCTACATCATTGAGAAAGAGGCCACATTCTAAACTCCCTCAATATGAAATTAATTCCAAGCATGAGGCCTGCCTTTAACATCTCAGTCATGGTTTTTCTATTTGTAAATTATGAGGTGTTCACCACTCTCTGGGGATGGAGCTTTTAATCACACAGATGTCCATTATAAATCCTCTGTTTGCTTAGTAGTATAATAGGTGAACTCACAGCATCTTTGTGCTATAATAAATCTGCAGGCTCAGACAGAATGCTCCTGATTACCTTCTAAATTCTTTCAAGGTCATTCTACATGATTTCATGCTACATAACATCCTTTCTCAGTCCATTTCACACTGAGAAAAGATCATGATAAACATTGATTTTTTCCCTGCTGCTATACCTGAATTCCACCATATCACCCACCACACATACACACGCACGCTCTGATACACCATCTTTTAGTCATTTGGTTCCAAGCTATTGTGTAGAACCTGAAAATTCAAACCCCAAGTATGATAAGAGAAAAAGAAGCTGTATTTGGTGCAATTATTTTAAGACCAGACTGAAAAAAAGTGGAAGAATTAGGTGTTTCTTTCAATGGGAAAAGCATTACTGGAAGCAGATAAAGAAAACATCCACAAATTTGCTCAGCAACACCTGGGAACTAAACCAGTAAAATCTGTGGGGTAACAAGTCCTTTGAACAAAGGATTGCTTAAAAATAAAATACATTCCAAGTCCACAGTTTACAAATGCACAGAGAAACACGTTTCAAATTGTTGAAGATTATAAATATTAAAAACAAATAGCCAAATTTAGAGTGCATGTTTGTTTGACATGTTTCGATGAGCAAATGCTCTTCATGAATTACCATCAAAAAAATACATGAATGCCTGCAAGAGCACAGAGTCCCAGCCCTGGACGTGGTTCCTCAAGCATTCTGGCACGAAAGGAGTGCAGAAGGTGCTAATAATACTTCTCTCAAGAGAAAGAGGCAGGATTCCTGAAAGAAATATTCACAGGCACAGACAAAAATTAGCTGCTTGATTTCTAGTGAATCTTATTGCCTCAGGTGACTCATTATCTCAATGACTTCCTGTCTATGCAGAGATTTAAGCTTAATGGATTAAATTCCCTAAATTCTTGGTGAATTTATTAGCTAATGTGATACTGCTGTTTGTCATTTTATTAAAAATTGTTGAGAGTTCACTTTATCCTTTTATAAAGACCAGAATTATTTTCTTTTAGTCCAAAAAACTATTTGTCTCTGCCTCAGGAATGGCAGGAACAATGTCAGCTCCCTAGCAGACAGCCTCTCATGGTCCCTAGCAGTGCTTCTGATTTATCCAGTTCTTTTCTCTAAGGGCTACCAAAAGTATGAGTTTTATTCTCCTTTTCTCCTTAGAAATCCTGTTTGGGCAGAATTTAAAGCCCTCAAAGCAGTCAAGATGCAAAGATCAGTTTTCACCAGCAGCAGGTAACATTCCTATCGCACTTTTCCCAGCTACCCTGTATGCTGCACAATGTCGCCCCTGTGTAGCTGAACAATTAAGCAATTGCTGTTAACCAAGAAAGATATTGATTCGATTTGCAAAAATGTGCCATAGGGAGTAATATTTATCCCTTGACCTCTGCCTCATGATATGGTTGTACTCACATGACAGTCGCATCATGTAGGAAACAACTCCCCTTACAATGTGTTCTCCTAACATATTATTGCCATTACTTATAAAAAAAGTAAATGCTTGTAAAACTGCTTTGGTAAAAATGAAATGGCTTCCCTTTCCATGGGACTACCTTAGGAATGAGGCTTTACTACTCGTGTTATACTACTATCACACATAGAGTTCTAGTCAGTTCTTGTCACAGCCAAGTAAAACCCACTACATGAGACCTGTTTATGGAATGTCTCTGTATAAAGAGACACTTTCCTTCTTACCACCCCAAGAAACCAGTTCTTCCACAGCATATCCCTCAGGCAAGTTTATGAACTCTGAGCTGGCGCTTGCTTGTAGACTGTCCTGTTTAGCCGTAACCAACAGATTTAGCTAACCCCCTTTTTGGAACCCATTTATACTTTCAATCTCCACAGTCTCTGACAGAAATCAATTTTGCAACTTAACAACATGCTGTGGAAAAGGTTGTTCCTTTTATCTGCTTTAAATCTGAAGCTGTATTTTGAATAGTCTATAGCTTTTCATCTGATATGTAAAGACAGATTATCAATAGCTCTAGAATATATCAGAAAAACAATATTTCACCTAAATGAATGACAGAATTCAGTTCTTCAGTGACTAGGAAATAATGATTCCAGGTCAAATATTTAACTACCAAAACTTACATTTGCATCCCCTTCAGCACACGGGTATTTTCTGAATAAAAATGATGCCTTTTCTATTGACTTCAACAGCCAAAATATATTTTTCAAAGCATTCTAAGTTGGACAACACATCAGAGCAGACAGATATGGGCCTTAAGGATCACAAGTCTATACAACAACAGTACAAAATCATAACTCTGCCAGCCACACACTAAAATTCAGCTCAGCATATCACAGGCTTCAGAGAGCTGAGGTCTGAGAGGGCTCCAGGTGCTGATGACAACAGCACCCACTGGGCTGACAGTAACAGAGGGTACCAGTGGGTTCTAGCGCAATACCACAAATTTGGCTTCAGCAAATTCAGCTGATCCATGTCTTCCCCTGTCCAGATTGCCCAGAAACCTCTGCATCAGTCACACCGGTTTCAATATTAATGAAGAAAAGCTTAAAAAAAAAAAAAAAAAAAAGTATTTAGCTCTGAGCCATCTTCTCAAGAGAGTTGTTTTTCATATTTTGAAGTAGATCAAAGAGACAACAGCAGAGGTACAATAGAGGAAAGGTCTGTATGTGCAGGATGGCAGATGATCTAAAAAGCAATGCACACTTTATTGTCTTAGACATCATGCACAAAATTTTAAAAGCATGCACTCGAGTTAAAACTATGACTGAAAAGAGCAGAACCATGCAAATGGGACAATGTAGGAGAATCCCTATGTATTTTGAAAATAAAAAGTTATTTCAATCTAATAACTAATGTGATCCATTATGTCCTTTACTGGGAATATTTTTTAGATTCCTGCTAAGGTTAAAGTACAACTTACAAGAGCATTTGCAGGACAAGCATATTCACTGAGTGACTAGAGATCAAACCTGAATGACAAATGCTATCCCTGAAAATTTTGAACAGTGAAAAGGATGTATTTAATAGTTATTCCTTTAGCATTTTTTGTTGTTCTTGGGTTTGGTTTTGGAAGGGAGGAATGCTCTGCAAGTGCAGCACCCAGAAAGTTAGCTTTTCTGAGTCCTGTCATCTTCCTTGAGCTGGAATATGGGAGAGATTTCTATTACTGCAGAAATGAAAATTAAGAGATGCATAATATATGTACAGAGAAATCTATATTGAGTATGTTATTAATCTACATTCCAAGTCAATATTAGAAATAGACTTCTAATGTGGCAGAGATATATTGTATACCTTACACTAAAATTCAGTGTCAGAGTAGGTACATTTTGAGATAAAGTTCTGAATATGCAAAAGACACACACTATTCTGTTTAGAGTCTGAGCTTTCATTCTTCACTCTATCAAATCTCCCAGTTAAGTCAATTGTCTTGATCTGATTTACACCTTGGCAGTACTATTAATGCACGCAGAGCCCACCAAACAGCCCAGATTCTTCCCTGCATAAAGACAGCTTTGTGCAAAGTATCTCTAGAGTGACTAACCAGCCATGAAGGAATGTCCTGTGAGCACTGTCCATTTATGCTGTAGGTCCTGCGCTGCCACACAGGCATCTCTGCTGCGATTGAGAGGAGGAGCCATTGTGACAGGGCAAGGGGGATTAAGCCCAATTTCTCCATCACAATAAAAACACCACAGGTTTATGAAGCAGCAAGCTGCAGATGAGAGATGCCACTTGGCAATGGGAAAGAATCGCTTCCTCCCTAACCAGGAATGCATCCAGGAGCAGAAAGGGATCCTGTTCTAGCTGCAGGACAAAGACTGAGGCAATTACTGTTGAGAAGTGGAATATAACCATCACGGGGTTAAAGCATGATCCTGTGATCCTTTGAAAGGAGTTTGGGAAGAGATAATGCAACCTGTAAGGAGGAAGAGGTGTTAATTGACACACCTGAATATTCTGAAGCATTGATTCACATACTGATGATATGCAATTCCCCTCCCATATTTTAAAAAGTGGGGTTTTGGCAGATGTACATTTCAGACTCTCAAATTTTATGCACTGGAGGGCAAACAGATGGCCTCATGAGGCACTAAAGACAGGGTCTGCAAAATTAAACCCTGTCCTAACAACTTCAGCTCAGTTAAACCTTTCATAATAATATGAAGGTCTGAAAGTTTTAAGGGCTAAAAAAATTAAATGGTTCCCAAAAGGATTAATTCAACGAATAGCAAGTAATAAGATCAACAGCCCCAGGGAAATTCAGCAAGTTTCTTGTATTCAGAGATTTAACAGGCCCCTGTACAGAGCAAACAAAGAATAGGATGTAATTTTCTAAAACTACAGTGAAATTTGAAGTGAAAAGCAACAACATTAAAAACCATGAAGCAGTTCATGGTAAGATTTCTGACTTTATACTTTGCAATGAAGCAGGTATCACTCTAAATGACTCTGTGAAAGAAAATAAAAATCTATTTCTGATTTGTGTAACGCCACAATATCACTTGTTGATTTCTACCAAATATCCACAAGGCATGCAATTCAAAAATTTTTCCTATAACTCTGATGATGTACGAGTACATTGAGAAAATACACCAATGCTTTTAGTAATTATTCCCCATTCTTCTCTGTAATCTCTGTTCCAGCCTAACCTCAGTTCCAGTCTTCTTCCAAGACTGGTCTCCCAAGTGCTTATCAGAAAACTGTACCATTTGGAACGTTTATTTCTATCAGTTATCTCTTGTTTTAAAGTTAACTATCTGAGGCTTTCTCTCTAGAGCACACAGTTGAAAGACCAGATCACACTGATGCTATGACAACAGAAGAATGAGCACTGTTAGTAATACATCTTTGCTTATACGTTAGAGCATGTTCTTTAGCATCAGCACGAGCATGGACAGAAAGCAGCATGCATGCAGCAACGTGTCTGATACAACGATGAATGCGCACTGAAGCAGCTATGGTCAATTAATCAGTGTTATCATTTCTGAAACAATTTTGCAGTGATATAGTGAACAGTTTTCTGCAACTATCAAAGGCTGTTTAATTTCTAAAAGAATGAAGGTGCAAGAAAAGAAATTTTGTCTATATTTGTGCTTCAAACAGCATAAAATTTGAGGATATTGAAGTCAGGCAACAAGACAGTGTAGAAATATCTAGCTGTAAAATTCAGCTCCAGGTGAATCTAGGTTTATAGCAATGTCAGTTTTGTTGGGTAGCAGTATAAACGCAGAGCCAGTTTGGATCCATGCTTATTTTATTTCTCAGAGTTAAGAGAAATTTGTGAGCAACCCTGAGGAGAAAGGCTCGGGGGTATGGGTGCACAAGAAGATAAACATGACCCAGCAAGGTGAGCTTGCAGCCCAGAAAGCCAACTGTATCCTGGGTTGCGTCAAAAGAATTGTGACCAGCAGGTTGAGGGAGGTGATTCTCCCTCTCTACTCTGTTTTTGTGAGACCCTGCCTGAAGTATTACATTCAGCTCTGGGGCCCCCAGCATAAGAAGGACATGGACCTGTTGCAGTGAGTCCAGAGGAGGGCCACAAAGATGACCAGAGGGCTGGAGCAGCTCTCCTGTGCAGACAGGCTGAGAGAGTTGGGGTTGTTCAGCCTGGGGAAGAGAAGGCTCCAAGGGGACCTTAGAGCAGCTTCCAGTACCTAAAAGGGCTAACAAGGCAGCTGGAGAGGGACTTTTAAATAGGGCTTGTAGCAATAGGGCTAGGGATAATGCCTTTCAGCTGAAAGAGGGCAGATTTAGATTAGGTATTAGGAAGAAATCCTTCACTGTCAAGGTGTTCAGACACTGGCACAGGTTGCCCAGAGGAGCTGTGGATGCCCCATCCCTGGCAGTGCTCAAGGCCAGGCTGGATGGGGCTTGGAGCAACCCGGACTAGTGGAAGGTGTCCCTGCCCATGGCAGGGGGGCTGGAACCAGATGGTCTTTAAGGTCCCTTCCAACCCAAACTGTTCTATGATTCTATATGATTCCATACGTGACACTTCTTTGGCTCTTAAATCACTTTGCTGTCTATAATGGATGTAACAAATGTTTTCTCTTCCAGTACTACAAAAACTGGTCTAGGCGGTTTTATCCATTTGGCAGTGGAACTGACTTGACCATGATGTATAGCACACTTGTTATTTATTTGCAGAGGCTAGAAGGCAAATGTGCTATATGAGAATAGATCTTTAATGTAAAGCATTAAATTAAAAGCTCACCCTCAGGACTTTGACTGGAAATAGTAGTAAATGGAAGCCCAAGGTAGCACAGAGCTGTTACTATTTAAAAATATACCATTTGATATTAAACTTTTTTATTTAACAGCAGGTTGCCATGCTGTCCCCCTTCTTTCAGCATTTTAGATTATATTCTTCCCATGCAGGTTTACATGGCTGCTGGGAATAACACTCGTTTCATCATGCAGATACACATCAGAACATATTTTTTAATATTTTTGCATGATTGTGATTTCAATACTTCTAGCTCAAGTGTTTTGATGGCTCATGTTAATATAATATTTATAATTTTTACAATTGAAATGATCTCAGCCAGAAAGGTGGTACTGCTATCCCCGCATACAGCTGAAGCACAGAAAGGCTACAGTTTCAAGTTTTTTTTCCCCCCAGTTTTTAAATACTGCCTTGCTCATGCGGTAGTTGAAGGACTACACCAACTTTGGAATATTTTTTTCCCTGGAATGAATCAGGACTTGACAGGTTGTGGCAGATTTTTTGGGAACATCACCTGAACTGCAAGTCTTTCCATCCTTGCTGATAGCTGATGATAATCTGCTCCACCCAAATTATCTCAGAGCCAAGATCAGACACGAGTGTTCTCAGCTTGTGAATCACAGCAAAAGTATCACAGCCAGTCCCATCTTCCAAATAATTTTTTCATCAGTCTGTTTTTGTACCATTTATGTAGGAACTTTAAAGTTTGTCAAAGTGTTCCAGCAAGTAGCAGATCAGAATCTAGTATTGTAGAAAAAACCTGTTATATTTAAACAAATAAAAAACCCCCAAACAACCAAAACCCCGCAAAAGACCACAATAGCCAACCTTTACAGATTGTTCTGGAACAGCATATATCAGGGCTTTTCTCTATGGCTCTGCAGTTTTCTATGAAACTGTTGAAATAAAACAGTTATAATGTTTTTTAGATGACTTAAGAGCAAATATATTCCCATGATCACAAACTCTCCCTCAATTTCTGTTCTTTTAAAACTAATTTTCAAGCTATAGATTTAAAAAAACCCCCACCATCACCACGACAAAAAAACAAAAAAAAAACAAAAACAAAAACCAACCAAACATGCAAGTAATCAAAATGTTTTATGATTTCATTCCTTACTTTACTCATTAGTTACAAACCCCCAGTAGATACATTGTACAGCAGCATATTTATAAACTCAGTTATCCGCTCATTATCATCTAACATTTATCACTAGGTAGTGTTCAAGTGCTCCAGATGTGATGCTGAAGCACGCCTAAACACCAATTATCACTCTGCTACTAAAATATATGTATGTTAACAGGAAACCTGAAACATTAACACAGTACTGTTACCTTCCAAAGTCTGTCAGCTGAAAAAACTAAAAATGATTTTTTTTATTTGTTAGAAGCTATGACAAAAGTATGAAGGCTTTCAAGTTCCTTTTCAGAAAGCAATGACTGCAGAGATTTTGGCTCTTTCAATTTGTTCTATATTTGAAGAGAATTTACTGAATGTTGAAACAAGAATGTTTTTGAGATATGTCTGTGTTGATGCAGATGTTACAGAAGTTTTCTACTGTCAGCTGGATGTCTGACTACACTTAGAAAGACAGCAAAAATCTGACATTAGCTAAGGAAATTTTCCACAATTTTCCACAAAATTTCCACAAAGGACAAAAAAGCCAAGAAAACTATTACAGATCTCTCCCCCAAAAAGGCTCATTTTTGTGACCAATTCTAACAATGCAGTGAGCAATAGCAACCCAAGGAAGATTTGAAGGAAGGAGAAACTTGGCGTTGCAGAAAATTATCAACATTTCCAGGAAGAGGAGCAGCCAGCACCATGAATTCCAACCCATGGGTCCTAGTAGAAGGTCAGACACCAGAGATAAATGAAGGCAAATACTGAAATGATGACTCAATGTTTAAATTTCACAGCATTGCATTGCTCCTAGTCCCCTCATCCCTGGGCTAGTGACACAGCAAGCATGATCCACAGGGACACAGACCCCTGGTGTGCCCCATGTAGGGCAGCTGTGGGGGAGGTGACGGAGGGATTCGGGTATAATCCCAGAACTGCAAGCAGATGAGGAAACTGAATAAATACTAGGTCTCCTGAACACGACACAAATCTCACCAAAGATAGAACAATGCAAACTCATGCTGACAGTAACAGAAAGAGGATGGCAGCTGCAGGCATTTTAGGAGCAATTGAGGTAATAAACCAGGCAAAACCCAAAACACTAAGAACAGAAGAGAAAGCAACCAGTGATCATAGTGATCAGTGGTCTGGAAACTCTTTACTGCCTGTCAGTGAAAGATCTAAAGTGCATCAGAGTTTGCCTTGCTGGGGGTTCGCTGTTCTTACAGATCAACTCACTGTGAGCTCGTGGGTGAATTTCTCAATTGAACCCTAAATAAAATGTTGTTTAGCAACTATTAGAGGGCACAGTTAAATGCAACAAATCACCAGCATAGCAACCAAAAGCAAACTCAAATGTTTACCATAGAAAAAATCATTAAAACCATCAGCTCAGTCAGTCATCTCAAAACAGCAGCAGTTCAGAAGGCAACAGGGTGCTGCACCACCTCAGAGGATGGACAGAAGGAATACAAAGCTGATCTATACTCCCCACACTCCTCTGTTACATATTATTCAGAATATTAACTAAAACTTGTCCACTATACCCAGTATAGTTCCCAAATTTTGATCAATAGCCTTTTTTTATACTTCTTCAAAATGCATAGAAAGTTTTGATTCCTTTTTTTGTAAATATAAAAATTTTAATTTTATTGTTTTAGTTTCTCAGGACACATAACATAGGAAACATACCATTACTTAAAATATTTTACCACTCCATTTAGTTTAAGAAGGGATGGAAAGGTGCTGATAATATTCAGGATAGCTTAGGGTAAGATTAGGTTTAAATCTGAATCCCATTTTGATTTCAGTAGTGCAATAATTCCTCAAGCAGTTCCTATATAGATACTTCAAAATCACCACTCACTGGTAATCACATTACTTAAATCCATATCTAATAACATTTCTGCTCCAAATAATGGAAAAATGAAGTTAGAAAGCAATTGATCTTGTAATACATCATCCAAATTGAATGTCAGAAATCTTGTGGGAAGTTGGGTATTCTCACAAATTTCTGCCAATTTCTGCAAACTTCTCTTTTTGCAAATGGACCGTAAAACAGTTTTGGATTTAGGGTCCCAGCCAGACCCAGACAGAGTCAAATTTAAGGATAAAAATCTAATACATGCAGTTTATAAGCCTTTTATTTATTTGCGTGTTGTCACTCCTTTAAATTTCTATGATCTCCATGTAGCTGAAGAGACTATATTCACAGTGGAGATTCTCCTGCTATGCTTTCTGTCATAAATGGCTGATGGTTTTGGTTTTTTTTAATCTCAAAGTGGTTCTGACCAAAAATGTTTTTCCTCCTCAGGTAAAAAGAACAGGATAGAGACAATGAGGGAAGGAAGGGGAAGAACGCTGCCTCAATGCAGGTTCAATCCTGTCTATATTTTAGGAGAAAACATTAATCCAATTTTCACATGTCAGCTTAGACAGATCTGCTAATTCATCCAAATGTGGCAAGTGGACAGAACCCTTGCTCTTGTTTTCAGTACAGGAGGTGCCAAGAATTATAATCCTGCCATCTCTTGTTGCTGTAGGAGTAGGAGTGGGGGAGAAAACAAATTACTTCAAGTGCATTAGGTACATTAGAAGGCTAAATTAAATTTAATTTAAAAAATGTTAGCTCTGGTGTGGGATTCTTAATGAAGAACCTGAAAACCACTTCAAAATCAGAAAGGAAAAAGGGAGGTATAACAGGGAAACTTACCTTCTTTCCTAGCAATTCCATTATATTATACTTCAGTGCATTGCTAAACATTGCATTCACCTTCTACTTTAACAATGGCAAACTCAGGGGTCTCATGAAATAGGCTATTTCATCTGAGATGGTTTAAGCTGGCCTAAGGAGTGACAAGAGCATACAGCAAGCAGTCAGTGCTAATGACAGCATACCATTTTTATAGACTAAAGGTTGAACAATGAATTTCAATTATAGAGTGTCAGGATGCCCAAATGCAGGTACCTGATAACAAGCCTGAAGCACCAAGCTTTTGCAGATTTCTTCTTTAGAATTTCAATAAAGCCTTTTAGCCTTTAGCACTGATTTTTTTTTTTTTTTTAAACCAGAAGCCACCAGATGTAATCTTTTATAAGAAATTCCATCTTTGCTTGCCTTCAAGAGAAACTGTGTTCAAGGCAAATGGAGCATAATTACGTGGAGTTATGCAATTTTAAAAAAGCAAAAACCCCCAAAAAACTTCTTGCTTTATTTGCCTGATTCCAATAAATATCCCTAGGTTTTTTTTGCTTTTAATGTAGAATCTTTTAAAGGATGTTTTTATTTAAAAGTAGCAACCATCTTATGATGGATTTTGTTAATTTAGAGCAAACACCATCATTCTTATACATATTTAACACAATCACAAATAAATAAAATTAAGCCAAAATTAAAAAATAATAAAAAAAATCAGTCTTGACCTTGTAAAACTTTTCATATGCTTCTGAAAGTTTTTGGTTAAATCAGTCCTCCCCCTTATAATTCTATTACTCAATTTCCCCAGTTTAAAAAGAACTAATTCTATATCTAAGTCTACTTTTTAAAAAATACATAATTAGGCTTTGCTCCTTCTTTGATTTTACCTTGATCTTATATTAAATAATTATTTTTTGGGATTTGGTTACTATTTTTAATTATTTATTTTTCTGAATATCTTTTCCTGCTAAGTCCTTAAAATATTATTTGGAGATAATTTCTCACATGTAATTCAATGTTTTCAACAAACCGAACTCATGAAACTTTGAAGTTATCATATTTTTTTTAAGGAAAATCTTCTTCCATAAAAACATTTTCTGAAACTATGGAAGTTTATCAGAATGTCATTTCAAGGTCCTGCACCCCAAAAATAATATTTTCTATTTCATCTCATAATTAATTTTCAATATGTTTTGATGACAATCAGAAAGCTGAAATAACCATAAAGCGTTCTTTATTAACCTGAGGTAATTTATGCAAGGTTTTCCTTTGCAGACCCTCATTCCCTCCCAGTCGCAGAAGAATCTTTTTTAAACAGTTTCTGAAGAAGACCAGTCATCTCATGTAATCCTGGACACATAATTTAGGTGCATAAAATAGGAACAAAAACTTCCATTGGAGACATACTCATGATTTGCTGTCTAGGGGAGATTACCGCTCCTCACCAACTATTCTGCGAGCCTGTATTTTTTTAAATAAGCATTTTACTCAAGTCAGCCAGTGTGAATAACCCATACAATGTTAAATCTCAAGCATGTAGAATTCACATCTTCACCACATGGATATGAAGACACAGTTTCAGAAGAGCATTATTCAAATTGTACAATGTATTTATTAAAGTCTTCCCTTAAAATAATTTTAAATGAGCTTAAAAGGTGAAATACCTGCCAAAGACATCTGCTGATCCAATTTAGGAAGGTGAGAAAAGGTTTTGCTTGTCATTGTACATACTGTTCTATTCTTCTGGAAAACACAGGTTGAATTTCTATATTTCCAACTAATAAGGAAAGAATCACTAATGGCAAATGCAACCATAGCTTCAGGTTAAGCCCGTTTCACATACATGGTAATTTTTGGCATATAAATGAATACCCTGTCCATTTTGCTTTTTCCAGCAGTGTAAAACCAAATAAATATTTCTCAATATGAGTGAACTGATGTGAAGTGTACTTAAAACTAATTTTTAAATTGCATTTGATGGAGATCCCAGCTTTGAGTTTCATAACAGCCTTTTTACAGGAAATTTCTCCAGTGTAAGGAAAATGCACTGTAATGATGTACGCACTTTAACTCTAATTTGACAACATTAACATGTCCCAAACAGTAACTAACTAACTAACTAAGTAAATAAAATAATATAAAAGATAAAAAGAACACATTTTACATACAATGATGGGATCTGAGTCACCACAGCATTGAATAAGATATTCTAGACCCATCCTGACCCACTCCTCCCCAAAGAAACTAGAAAGCTTTTACACCTGAACGCTCAGTTTAATAAAATAAGAAAACCAGAGTATTTTGAAATAAACTCAAAATAGAGAATGAAGAGAGAACAAACATAACCCTTCCCACTGCTGTGTCCTTGGAGGCATGTCATCAGCTTCAGGGTTGCTTGCAATCAAGACCTATCTGAACCGCAGCAAATTCAATCCTCTCCGGTCCATAGGAGGCTTTTTCCATCCCCTTTAGTGTCCAACCAGCAGTTTACTGCATCCCCTCTACAGCAACTGCCCCTTGTAACCATATTTTTTTCCACAGATCACAGTCCTTCTATCCCTTCAAGGACATCTGTTCCACCCTATCATCAGAAAGGTAAGGAATCGTGAAGAAAAGTTGGAAATAAAATCAAATACATTCTACATGCCTTCATTCTTTGAGGCCTTTTGACAAAGAACTCAGCAAAGCATTGACAGAAATGAGATAAAATGGCTTACACATTTGCTAAAGAAATTAATTCAAATTAAGTATAAGTTGTCCTATACACTGCATATCAGGAACTGTAATATGGAACAGGGTGTAATCACTTTACTAGAGTGATATGTTATGATGAGAAACTCCAGATAAAGAATAGATTTAATAATAGAAGATTTAGTTACTCTGAAATGATGTAATTAGTGAAGGAACGTGGCAAGTTTGTACATGATATGAGGCACCTGCCTTTCTTCTCATTTGCATTTAAGGTCAAAGATATCAATTAATTAAATTGGTAGAAAACCTGATATCCTAACCAATATCTTATTTTTGGTCCTTGGAGTCTGAATTTACCTACTAAAAACGTACGATAACTTTATATAAATGAAGAATAGTGTAATGCTGTCTTTGTGCCTACTGTTTTGAATGAATGATCAGTACAATAGTTAATTCCCCTTGCATTTAATGAGATACACTTAAACGCTAAAATAGTACCTCAGATTCTCCATCTATCTGAGCGTGGGTGTGTACCTGTATTATATCAGGGTATTACCTGACCTTGGTTCATCCTGTAGTATGGCTCTGCAGAGAAATGAGAAATTAAAAAGTCCTAATTGCTACCTTCCACATTTGTTGCTGCCTGAACAATATGGGTGAAACCTCGGAAGGGAAAGTTTTTGCTTCTTTCTGATATTATTCCTATTATTTAATAGGTAAAAAAATCATTACTTCTTACCTTGAGATCTAGGGGGAAAAAAGTACATATTTCAGTATTCAGATCCACATCCAAACTCTTCCTCTGATCCTGTAAATGTTACTCCCAAATAAGTCTACTTCTTGTCGATTCCTTGGCAAATATTTCATGAGCTATTCTCACATAATCCCACAGCTACAACAAACATTCTCAGTCATATCACTGAAACTTTGCTGATGATGGGGGATAAGAGAGGGCACAACGTTGTTCTGTGAGTAGAACTTCATTAGCCATTGCATTAATAAGGTGAGTCAGAAGAGAACTCTTGGTCCATCTTCCAGAGCTATCTGGCTTCTGCAGAATTAACAGCAGCAAAATACAATTTTTTAGCTTCATGATAAATGAAGGCAAAGAGAATTGAATCCATCTGGGGAACTGATCTGGTACAGTCATTCCTTACAGTAGGACTGTACTTTAAGTTGTCACATCAAGCCACCAGAACAGCTCTTCTTTATCACAAAGAGCTTCCCATACAGATAATACTTACCTTCTTGCAACTGTTGATCTTAACTAATGAATATTTATCTTGCATAGTCCAGGAGGAAGTCTTTGTGTCACACAATGTACTTTATTTTATTTATTTGATTTGAAAAAGTAGTATTGTTATCTGAACAGCTGTTCCACATGGTTATTAATTAAAATCCAATATTTTATGAATAACATCAAGCTTCAAGTATTTCTTTCACTGTATTACAAAGGCAGCACGTTCTGACTGTTCATTAAAATGTGCATATAGCTATAAATTCAGATTATTAGGTGAATACATAATATGGCAAGACCTCTCCACCCTCCAAAATCTCAGAATTAAAAGCAAGAAACAAATATCTATTTCAATTATTTATTTACAGTGATATACTTTTAAACTAGAAACCTGAATATCCACAATTACTATAAGAACCCTAGTGGAATAATTAAGTCTTTGCATAGTATATTGCACGTTTTAAATGTAAGCCAATTTTTCCAACCGAATTATGAAACACAATATGCCAGTTTAATAAAGCAGGCTCACAGGACTGTAATCTCAAAATATTAGTGAATTAAACAGTCATTTACTGTGAATTCTCTGCCCACAAGATGAGCAGCAAAACTTGACATCTGAATGCTCCAGAATAGAAAGTAAAATCAAATGCAGGGTCATGGTCTGACCTCATTAAAAACCATAACTAACTATAACCTGCATCTTTTATTATCAAGTGTCCTATAAAACTAAAACCAGTAGGAACTCCATCACCCTCGCCATCAGTTTTCATTTTGTTACAAGAGCAGCAGTAGCTACAATGCCTTATCCTAGGGTATGGATCTTTTTATTTTTCTGGCTGCACAGATATTCAGCTGTGGATTTCTCTCCCTTCTCTCTTTCCCAAGCCTTCAAGCAGATTAATTGTTCTAGCTACATTTTCCATGCTACCCTGGGCTTTTTGGGTTAGCTCTGAAAAAATCCATGTCCTCAGTGAAAAAAAAAAATGCAGGAAAACAATACTAACATCATAACCCACAAGGCCAAACCCTAGGACTACTAGCTGCCCTGTGAACAGAGGGTGCTAGGGGATATTGCAGTCAAGTATCAACATAGAGCGGCACTGAGGAATTCTCAGTGCTGGCTGATATAACATTCATAAAATCTATGTCTTTTCACCTAGTTCAGGCCTCCTGAGAACAGATGTCCCCATTGACCTCAATAGTCATATAAGTAAATTGATTCAAGAAATGTCCCTTGAATGAGAAATGAGTTTGTAGCCATCTCATTTCTTAAATGAAAATACCTGCTGTATAAGGAATGGTAGCATAAGGAGCTGTTGCCATTTGGCTCTTCATATTTCCATAAAGTAGCCAGACTGTTCTTTCAACATTTTAATTCAGATATGCTGAAATAGTTGGCCAAATCATTGTGTCATAGCTAAAGTGAAACTTTTTTTTTCAAGTAATGCAAATATTAGTAAGAGAAGGATGCAAGGTGCATTTAAATTCAGTCACTCTTCCTGTTTGAGAAACTGTGCCTCACCGTTTTCCATACACCATAGTGAAAAGCTAAGGATCTATTTCCTCAGTCCATGAAGAAAGGTGTAAAAACCCTTCCATACTGTTTGAAGATAAATACATACTAATAAAACCCAATTTCATTCTGCCTGAAACTAGGTGTGATACAGTTACCTTGCAGATGTCTGCAAAAATTAAATAATGTCATAGGAAAACAGTCCCACTTTGTCCGAGGAAGACATGTCCAAAATTCTCAGCTGGATTTTGTCTAGGGTTTTGAATAACAGAATATGTTATTTTTTCATTACATCATGAACAAGTAGACGCTTTCTTGCCCAAAGAAGGAACTGTCACATTAGCTCAGCTGCAGTGGTATTTCAGTCTCGCCATTGCCTCATTCTGTGTAAACCTTTCCCATATCTCTGGAGAAGTTATTTGTGAAATACAAAAGTAATATGTTTGTGGAAAAACCTTGGCTAAACAATAAATAGTTTTGAAGATTGTGATGTTTAGAAGAGCACAATGGGGTTGTTTGTTAATTGTAGACATGCTCCTACACCATCTAAGAGATTATACAATCCATTTCAACAGGACTCCAGAATAGTTTAATTATTTTTTTAAAATAGATTTCTGTAACAATAACAACAACAATAATAATTCCATCAATTATGGAAAATGTAAGCTAAACCTGTGTTCAAGTTAGACAGGCTACTTGCAAAATGTGCCTTATAACATTGGTGGATAGAATTTTTAAATAAATAAAAGAGATACAGATAGGTTCCTATTTCATTCCTCTTTTCTCTGAAAGGCGTTTTTTGTTCTTCAGTCAAAAGAGACATGTAGTGCTGGGAACAAAATCAGAATTCATAGAATTAAGGGGGGGGGGGGGGGGGGGAAAGGAGGCTGGATAGGACCTCAAGACATATAGTAATCCTCTTCTATCTCCCCAAAGAAACCACAGTTATCTCATTTCCAGTAGGTACTTGTCAACTCTGCTCTAAACTATTCCTAAATTTGGAGTCTCTGTAACCTCCTCAGGCATTCTATTCTAGTGATAGCCTACCCAGCCATTAGAGTATTTTCTCCCATTATATCTAACCTAAGCTGTGCTTATTAATCCCATTATTTTTATCCTCTCCATGATGGACATAATGGATAACATATACCTACTCTTTTACAATAACAGTTTTTGAATAATAAAACTAAAACTGCCCTGGTTTTAGTGTTCTTTCCCTTAGGCAAAACAACCTTAATTCATTTATTTTTTTTATTCAAAAGATATGTTCTGATATCTTTTGAAGCTGTCTTAGTGGCTTGCTTCAAACGGGCCACAAGTACGTGTGCTTCTTCAAGTGCTGTGCCCCAGACAGGACGCATTACTTCAGTTTGGTCTCACTCATGCTAAACAGATTTGAAATACGACTTTCTGTCTTACTGGGAGCGCACATAAGTACATGAATCTGTATCTCAGTGCAGCTGAGACACGAAAGAAACAGATGAAATAACTGTTCCGCACTTACAGATTTACCTGCTGTTTAGCTGAGATCTATCTCTTTGATTCCAAAGATCAAAAGGTATTTTCTTTTTCTCAGATCTAGAAATGTTTGGAATTTGTTGGAAAATGGCTTTTTCTCACCTTGATAGAAAACGTGAATGACACTTCCTTATTTTTATTAATTCTTCTCAAAAATAGATTTCATTTATGACCTACTAGATCCTTATGAAATGTTCCCTTAACAAAAACATAATCAGACATTTGTCTTTTTTCTACTTTGCTGTTCTTTTTTGTATAAAACACTTACTTTGTCCTCAAAAAAATAGTATTTTTTTTATTCCAAACCATTTATAAAGATAAACACTGGAAATTTTACAAATATATTAAAAGTAATTTTGTACAGCCTGCTGTCCACAGAAGGAATTAAAAATATGTTGCATTTCAAACCTATCCTATAAATTTCAAAAGCTATTAAAATACCTTGAATAGATGTTCAAATAGCAAAAGCACATTACTAAAAAAAATTATTTTCATCCATTTTCTAGGCAATTTATGCCAATAGTCTTTTGGGGCTTGGGTATTATTTAAAGTTGTATAGAAAATAAAAGAAGTGTCCCAGGGATCATTAGAGTAACTTGAATATACTTTATGCCATGTTAATTGACTTCACACATCATCTGGATAGAAACTCAGAGTAGACTAGAGAGGAAATACAAATTTATAACTACAGCATTAATTATGCTTGATATTTTCCAGTAAAATATCTATTTCATTCCAGAGGTCAAAGTTCTTCTCTAAAAGAACACCACTATGAGGTCTAAAGCTGAACCAAAATGCTTAAACCTGCTGCAGATAAATACAACCAATAATCCTCATTTTTTTAAACCTCTCTTACCACTAACAACAACAGATATTTTTTAAAAAAGCTATGACATACTTGTGAAAAATGAGAATATGAACCTTATCTGGAATGTTGTAAGAGCAGTTCAGATGCCTCTTTCCAGGCTAATGTTGTACATTACTTATGATGCTTTCAGATATTCCCACTGGTGAGCAGGGACATACTGGGAGTGTACTTTCTATCAGCTTGGAGCGTCGGAGAGGACAGGCATCTCCTGTGAGCCACAAGCTACAGTCAAGCCAACAGAACATATTGTTTCTCCAGTGAGTTACTTGTAGAGGAGTGTAGAATAATAATATAGTAAGTCATAAGTATACAGTAACAGTACCTATAGTACAATATGTACTACTATATGGTATGTTAATATATAATAATTTAACTTCTTTCACAATGCCACTAATGCTACAGACTTGCACTACTAAGTGGTGTGCTGCTGCTCAGTAGGAAGCACACCACAGCTTCAGGTCCCCATTCTGTGTGTCATAATCAAGGATGAAAACTTTGAAACCACATTGAGGTTTCTTTCTTTTTTGAGGTCACAATAGCTGCAACTCTTATGTGACATCTGACAGAACAATAAAAAGTGTATGTGCAGTGCAGGTGTTTTTATTTCTAACTTGCATTTTATGCATATTTCTACGCATTTAGTCCACCATGTGGAGAGACATGTTTTCTCCCTTTTCACACGTATGTGTGGGAAAAATTGCACACAATGAGATTTGTGTATTTTCATATCTTTATCTACAGAAGTGTCATACTTTTTAGGTGTGACTTCCTGGGGTAAATCAGAAGTAACCTAATCCTGCCCATTATCTCTACACTCATAAACCGACTCAAGTGAACTCAAACTCTGCCAACATGAAACTAAACAACTGCTGAGTCCATCAAAATGTATTGGAGATGCTGATGACTGAGAAAACTAGACTAATCTGAAAGTGGTCATAGGTAATGGATAACTCCAAATTTTGCAGCAGATATTACATTACTCTTGAGGATTCACCTGTGGCACTGGAAGATGACAGACATTCAATTTTATGGTTGCTGCTTTTAATCAAAGGTTGTCAATCACACCATATTATTTCAACCAAAATTAAACAGAGGCTTGCCCATGTCAACAAATGCTCTCTGGTGATGGACAAGTGTTTCACATGTTGCTTTATTTGCATTTAAGTCCAGGTTTTCATAAAAATACTCTGGGTTTTTTAGGATTTTTACTAACATTCAGTTTTCACTTCCAAAGTGCATCATATTGTAATGGAAGAATTTATGAAGTTAATATACTGCTGACATTAAACCGAAAGATTTTCTTTTTCTCTGTAAGTTCAGAGTGAAAAAGAAATATATATAAAAAAAGTCAGATAAAAATGAGCTTTATGAAAGTTCATAGAAGTGAAAACAATTTAAAAAATCATATTTTTGGATTTTTTTGTTGGTTTCCTTTTTTAAAGGAAAATAAATAAATTAATTTGGGATGCAAGTCTCTCGGGGTTCATGTATGTGTATACATGAAATTCACTATTTCACTCAACTGGCTCAAAAAGCCTTTATTCTGGACACTTACCACAAATAGTGAGTTCCCAGACAACTGCTTTTACAAGGCTGCATGCTCCTGAACAAAGTCCACATGGGTCTGTTCTTTGAGGATTCCTAAAAAAGTCCAGATTACTTTCTACTTTCCTGAGATAGTCGTACTGGTATACTAATTTAGTTTAGTTGTATGTCTATGAGAATTAGCAAATGTACATCTCAAAAAATATAAGGCTACAACAGACTTTTTAATGAGAAGGGCAAAGTAAACAAGGGAAATACCAACCACTATATATTAAGGTAAAAAATAACATCTTAAACTGAAGCTTATTTCAGATTCTTCTATTCAGTGTTAGACAGTTCATGTACAAACTAAGTAGCACAAAGCTTTCAATGGTCTCATTAACTTTTGATTAGTTATACTATGATAAAGTGATCAGTATTTTAAATAATGGACAACAAAGTCTACTCTTTGAATTAACACTGCTTCAGCTCTTCAGATATCTGAAATCTTCCAGGTCAAATGTATCAATTAAAATGTTTTTCCTCTTACATTAGTGTCTGTTTCCAATTAAGTGATCACCATTTAAAAAGTCAACAACAAGAATCATGTTTTTACTATAGCCAGAATAAAATAGCCCACTGTACGACTATAAAATATAAAAGTGCTCACACTGCAATAATCTGAAAGGCTGAATTAGGCTGTAGACTGTAGTTATTAAAAGAAGTCATGCAGAAACATGCCCTTTAGCATGATACTTATTCTAAATTATATTACTCTTTTAAGTGCTTATTTTACCATATGAATCTTTAAATTAAAAATCAGGCAGTTTTAGGTATGTCCTGGAATGGTTCATTTTCATCTTGTTAACCTGTAACCCTGTAACCTTTTATCAAATAAGAGAAGCCAGGTTTGCTAACCACCTATGCAAACCAGTTGTCTATTTGAAATCTATCACCTCTGATCTTACTTGTTTTTCCTTCTTTCCTCTAAGCCTCAGGTTGTTTCCTGCACATTTAGAAATCTATGCAGTATAAACCCAAGAGATTGAGATGAATGGGAGGACAATGTGATCTGTTCTGGGCTGGCATGGTGTGCTGTAGCTAAGCCTGACCAAGGGCTATATGTAGTTATTCTGCTTCAGCTGCTTCACAGTCATAGCAATGCAGGAGTGTTTTGGTTTAGTCTTAAAGGTTCAGGTTTTGCTGAACAAATAGAGGCTGCATCAAGATCAGAGTGATGATGATGATTATATTAAGTATCAACCTGGAAATTAATATAGTTAGGAAAATAGACAAAATAAAGATTGTGGAGCAAACATACCTAGGGACATATCTCTGCAAATTTCACTGATATATTTGAATATTGGTCCAGATTTACCCCATGAAATTGGAGATTGAAACACTTCTTCAACCACCAGGTAAATTACTTGCTGCTCCGTTTAACTTCTCTGAACAATGAGTAAGCAGAAAGTAAGCAAACTGGTTTAGTGCAGTAGTAACCTAAAAGCCTCTGCATGAATTTGGGTGCTTAAATACAGGCATGCAGGTGTGAGTTCGCCTACATTTACTTCTGCTCTCAAAAGCAAAGTAGGTGGGAAAAGCATAGAATGACCAGAGGCTTAGTCCAACTGTTTCAGTCAGAACTAGGGTCTGCACATATGTAGGTTGGAAATAATTAACCACTATGCAGAAATGCAAAAAGAAAATGCAAGAACAAATTGTGCTGGATGTATTCTGCGGGCAATTGCAGGGTGGAGAATGCCTTTCTGCTTTGAACAGTGCCTGAGTCTGAATCCAGTCCTACGTCACCATTCTTGGCATAACATCGCTATGGGATCAATACTACTCCCTCCTATGGCCCTGGCCTCTCAGGCGTGCTGTTCGGAGCAGGAGCTATGCCTTCTCATGGCTTTTTATTTACAAAACATTTATCACAGTAGGGTTCTGTCTCTGATTTGAGCCCCTGGTACTACTGCAATCCAAACATGAAATAAGAAAAACAACATAACCACAGGAAGAAGCAAGGATGTTAAATGAAGTAAAGACTTAATACATGCCACATTTTAGCAATTCCCCTTAACCACACAGTTCAGAAGAGGTCATTTCATCTAGAGTGGTTTGATTTTTGGGTTGTAATAGACAGAGCTTTAGTTTACCCTCAGGAGTAAAAAAATAGGTCAGCTTTTCATTAACAAAGAAAAAAAAAAAAAAGAAAAAGGTAGTTATTTAAAAATTGTAATGATATGTTAGACCATTAATAGCAAGATCGTAAGCACAGTTAAGTAGGTAAGAAATAAGTTATTATGAGGAAGTAGGCCAGTAAAACATCATGAAGTGATTTAACTTATCTCTAATTAATGGAAATTCTAGATTTTTTTTCTTCACATTACACAATTTATCATTTCCTCTTAACTATACGTTTTTCTTCATTCCTTAAACTTTGAAGTTGCACATGTTTTTTGGAGCCTGGTACATTACCAACTAAGATAACTGTCATTTGATAATAAGCCCAAGTGATAAGTTTATTCTTACCCTTTTGGTCGCCTCATGATGAAATCCTTTATGTCCTTCCTACACCAGGATTTTATTATAAATCTAAACATAGCTTCCTCTTTATCTTTTTTTTTTAATTTATTTATTTTTAATTTATATGATTGGCCAGAAGCAAAGCTGATTCTTCTTTCATTGCTACACAGCACTAAACCTTCTCCTGCTGCCTAAAGAACTAAAATACAACCGAAACTGTCTTTAGTTTATGAAATTCTTAGCTACTTTAGTGTATAAAATTCTTAGCACCTGCTTTGCACTCACATTCTGTTGCCACCATCCATCCTTTACTTGGAAGTAGGAGAAATGTGTTTTTTTCACTTATGAAGGAACTTATCATCATTTAACTGTAATTTCCTGCAAACCCAAATCACCTATTGTACCATCATTAGGACTAAATCTTCCTGCTTCTTACTATACATCTCAGACAGAGCAAATATGATAATACGTAATTAATGTTGTCCTGCAACCTTCTTTTTTACAAAAAAATATTCTGGAAACTCCTGTGAAAAAGTTAAAATTAGTTACTGACAAATAAGAGCAACTACAGACTGAATCCAGCCTATACAGTCACAATGGGAAAAGACTAAAAACCTGTAATTCTTGCAAGAGGAATCTCCAACCCAGCTACTTCTATTTGCACATTTATATATGAGCCAAAGTGTGTGGTAATGAGGAATAAATGAGGAAGATAAAGTGTCACAACCAGATCTGCATTAGCATGCAAAATGTATAAAAACTGAAATGCTCAAGCCTAGATGTTATATGCTTATCATGCATCATCTCAGCAAGTTAAGTGAAAGGAGGAAGGAAAACCTTTTAGAGCTGTGCATGGGTAGCTTGGTTTTTTCACTGAAACTAGAAGTATCAGTTAAATTTAAATATTTACTCTGTATTTTTTTTTTTACTGGAAATTATTTCCTATATAAATATATTTCTCTTTCATATGCCTTACTGACTTGCTGGATTGAGATAGAGACAGGGAAAATAACTTCTATGGAAACATTTGCAATTCTAGTCCCAGTTTCTTTTCAATTAATGGAAGGAATGTATTTTTCTAAATTCCATAGATGTAATGCCTATTCCCTACTAATTTAATGTTGCACACAATAGCTTGATAAATCTGGAGAAGTCTAAGAGTAAAGAACAAGAATGAGATATCACTAAGAGTATTATTGAAATACTGAAACAGCATATCCAAGCAGACTTTTTAATGAAATATTTGGATGTGCACAATCCTGTTTCTTTGTCAGAACAGGCAAAAAAAAAAATAATAAAAAAAATCAGAGCAATCAGAGCTAAACTAAGTTTGGTAGACAAAAAAACCCTACACAAACCAGAACTTGTTATCTGTATTTTTCAACATCAGGCAGCCTGAAAGAAATCTTAACTTTTCAATCAAATTTTAAAAAAAGGCACCAGCAGACTTCAAACATTAAGAAAATACACTTTGAAATAAGTTTCATTATGAAAGCTTGAGCATGACAGAAATACAATTGTGCAAATGATATTTCCCTAATAATACGGGAGGCATTTGTCATTTCAATGCAATCCATGAATGATGAAAACGGTAATGGATAATAGCAATTAATTGCTGGTCAGAAGGTTTAGGACAAAGATCATAATATGTCTGAAAAAAGAATCACTAATCACACAATGATTGTCCCTTCTTTGCTTTAAAGGCATTTAAAGTACATAGCTATTGCGTGATGTAGAATTCAGAGGACAATCCAGATTTATCTTTTACATGATGTGCTTCATATATCTAACAATAATCATAGGGTTTCAATATAGCATGTGCAAGAGTCTCTTGATGCAGTCATTACAGGAATTTCACCCTAGTAGTATTTCAGCAAATTGCACTAATCTAAGTAATTTTAATCAGTGCAGGCTATCAAAGAGGACAGGGCTTGTGTAGGGATCATGAGTTTCCAATTGCCTCATCAGCTTAGTCAAGGCTTATTTAAGGCAAGTATCTGAAGGAAATAATGAGTGCAGATTTATAAAAGGAACAGATCCTTGTTTAAATAACAGCAAAACCTCTTTTAAGTGAACTGTTACTCCCTCCATCTGTCCTGAGCATGCAATGTGCCTCCTCTACTGGTATCAGCCCTTAGGCCCACCAGCCACCATTTGAAGTATTTCGGTTCACACTGTAGACTATTAGCAGTGTTGCGTCTTGCACCTCTAAGATACATTAGCTCCATCTGCAGAAATTCCATGTCTCATTGACAGATGCAGACCCTCATTAAATAAAGAAGCGAATACCTGTAAAAGACATTTTTACAACTCTTCTCCCTCCTTCATCTATACAAATAATACATCAAAATGCTAACTTATAAAATGGAGTGATTAATAAAAGATGTCATCATGAAAAAGTAACAACACTAGCAAATATAAAGCTGTTTTCCTTTTCTTCAGTCTGTACATTTTGGTCATACTTCATCCAAAGTAGTCACATACCTATTATTTCAGAAATTGCTTGACTTTGCAAAGGAAAATTTGTATCCTTTCTCACTTCCTATTTTCTGTTTTTTAACAGCTTTTATGTTACTGTTGCTACAAGTATTGGACCCTTTAATTTAAAAAGACAACTTCACAACTGAAAGAAGAAAAAAAGAACGATCACGTTTATCCAGTGAAGGGGATATTTGCTCCAGTATTTATAAGAACCTCTGGATAATGCCCCTTTCAGACTCTGATTCATTCTGTGCTTTTCATTTTCATCCGATACCTGCTGCCCCACAGGAGTCACGAGGCAATGAGGTTTCCAGTGGGCTCTACTTCCTTTCCATACAGGAGTGCCCATCGCAATTTCTCCACTTTGCCGAAAATTAAGCTCCTTCTCTTCCAAACCAATAGAGCAAGACACTTCTCTAATTGCTCAACAGAGCAAAGCTTTTAAACAAATACTTAACTTGAAACTCAGAGCAAGTCCAGCAAGTCATGGAACCATGTGGCCATTTCCCCTGTGTTCATTTACAGCTGGCATATCAACATATCAGTTAAGCAAATGCTTAACAAGCATACATGTGAGAAATACTTTATGGATAGCGACAAATACAAATAACGCATTTAAAACTGAATGTATAAAATAAAGTTTCTTTAACTCAAGGAATTTAAGTAATCTCAGCAGCTAGAACTTGTATTCAAAACCTTTGGACCCTGCTTGCCAAGGCCTGCTATTTTTAGGGATCTGAAAATTCACTAAATGAGCAACGCAACATCAAAACCCACAGACGATCAATACAGAAACATAAGTAAGGCTATTGTCTTGCATGGCCTCATTGCCCCAGAAACTGAGAGCCAGAGGAAAAAAAAATAATCTTCATTTAAACTAGCTTTAAGATTAACTAACACTGAATAACTCCCCTGGAAAAATATGATGAGTCATTTTAGTTCTTTGGACAGACCCCAGTAGATGGCATCAGCTGGCCAGTAAAATCATACATGCACCTTTTCATGTTGTACAGAACTACAGCATGAGGAGGCACTTATTAACAAACAAGATAATTTTTGTGGCCATTAAAAAACAAACCTAGCCACTGAAGGACAGCTGTAGTTATCCATTAGTTTAGTTCTTTTGAGCAAAAAATATAGATCGTTGCTGTAGAAAAGCTGTGTCCTACACACAAGATCTTATTTTTGCTTATGAGAACACTTGGTTTATTGCAAGTGGCAATATTTCTCCCAGATATGGGTTGTATCTCAGTTATTATATCCTCTATTTTGGAACAAATGAGATCCTGATTCATGACTTGGAATCTAGGGGGTACTATAATACTAATAATATTACTTATTGGTAGTAACTTTGTAGAAGATGAAGTAGAGTTCAAAGAAATTATATAGATCCAGATCCATCTATCTATCTATCTATCTAAATATATAGTCCAGATAATTTAAAATTACTATATTTACCTCTCATAGCTGAAATATAAAACTGCTTATGGTTACTATTTGATTTCACATGAGAAAATTATAGAAAATAAAATTAACAGGAGCTGATCTTCCACAGCTAACAAGAAGTCTGGTTTATATACCTATGCCACAAGTGAAAGCGACAGAGATAGATGCCCTACTGGATGGTGTTTATTGAATAGTTTTCTCTCTTATGCTAGTTTTCAAAACTGGCTGCAGAATTCTTCTCTTGTACTTTGGATTAGTTATAGTGAGGAATAATTTATCATGCTACTCGAATTTGCTAAACATTCTTGTAATTAACTCCCTAGGACGCATTTGTAAACTCATTGTTATCATCTATAGAATGATATACCTAGAAACCTGTTTTTCTGTGATTTAACAATCTCTTCATTAAATTCTATTTACACCTGTAGCAAATAATGAAAAGGTACCTAAAGGTAGCTTTCAGTTTTCTCACGTTATTAATTTCCTCAGCAGCCAGAAGCTTTATAATGAGAAGTCAAAGTCCGGTATAGTGAATGAGCAACAAAGTGGTTCTTGACTGGACACCCTTCCTGCCACAGCTACTGGTACAAGGACCAGATATTATCCCTTCTCCAAATTAAATGAAAATTTGAGGATTCCAGAAACACTCTCTCTACACACCCGCTGCCTGCTACCAGGCAGTGGCCCGGTTCTCCTCCCTGTTCCCTCATGTGATAGTAACTTTGGGGTCCAAAGCAGAAGGTGTTGAAGCAGAGGAGGAAAGCTGGATGAAACAAGCTGCTTGGTGTTATTTAATCCCGTTTTCTGGATATATTTTAAAACTCGCCAGTCTAAGTTTCAAAGTTGGGGTCTTTTTCACCATATAAGCACTGAATAAAAGTGTGCTAGATGCAATGAATGTTGGGGTGTGTCTGCCTATTGCCCATGCATCCGGCCCCAATCGACTTCTCATTTTAGCGCAGCATCGTGCTATGTAAACTTTCCTTCATGGCTGAACTCTATGATATCATCACATTGAAGGAAATGAAATATTCTGAATCAACAGTATTAACTTCTATTTTTGGAACTAGCTGAACATGTGGTTCTCTTATCACTGTTCGATAACATTTTTTTCTTTTGTTGATTTATTTCATGTATAGTAAAGCAAAACTATCAGATTTTGTACTCCCACTTACTCAGTACTATGCGCTTTTAAAGCCTCTTACATTCAGAGATTTCATAGCACCTTACAGATAAACATAATTATTTTCTTTACCCTCTTGCAAAATGATCTAGACGCTTTGCTTCTACTCCAATTGTGATATAATAAATGAATATTTTCAGAAATAGTTTTATGTTATTTACTGTTATAATAAACTCCATCTTTTAACTTTAATCAGAACATTTTGAATACAGTCCTGTAGATGACTGACTCTTTTGATTTACTTTGCTGAAGACAAATTGGGATACTTTAGTTATAGGAAGGGAGGGGGTTTATTTCACTGTCTGTTAAGAGAAGGATTAAGCAAATTAACTCATGAAATGAGAAAAACACTGAAAGAACTAGATGCATAGATCTTCTATTCATGCCAGGCCTTCATTTGAAATAACAAGCAAGCCCACAGGCTGGTAGAAGTGTAAAGGGATACGGCTGACGGCTAGCCCAGATGTTGGTGGTCAAAAGTTTTGCACCAAACACACCTTTCAAATAAGTTTTTATGGCAGGGACGTGTTTGTGAAGCATTTTCTGGATGGTGTGTGGTACATGGGTACGAAGCGATTTCAATACATTCTGACACTAAGTTTTTGCATCTCTACAGCCATAGGCATAATGCATTTGTCTTAAAGGTAACCTTTGTTTGGGCAGCTGTTACGGGACACTTTGATAGATATTTCCCTTGGGTATTTATTTGAAACTGAAATTGTTTTCTAGTGTACGGTCTGAGTCTCATAGGTAGAGAGAAGGGGCAGAAGATTGTCAAAAAGGAAGTATATCTGCCTTTGCTCACAAACGGCAACTGAAATATTATGCCTTTTCTCCAGGTGTTTCTTAACGAGGTGGGCATGCCTACCCTCACTTCACTACCTTTCTCAGACCATGGAAAACCATGTATTACATCTAAATAGCATCATTCACACTTTGTATCTTTTCTGGTTTCCTCAGACCACCAACTGCAAGAATACTGTAGGGCAAAATAGTAGCCACATACAAATGCTTTTCTTTCACAGTTTTAAAAAAAATGTATTTACAAGGATACTATTCCATTTGAACCTATGTATGAACTGTCACATTAAGTTCTGTTGTGTATAAGCACTACTCATGTTGAAGTTTTTGCAGACATAAGTAATTGCTTTTGTAAATTACTGTCATTTAGTTCTGAAGCACTCATTTTAGTTTCTCTGGTCACTCTCAATCTTTTATTTCTCCTCATTGGCCTGTTCAGGTAATACATTATTACAGTCATTAAAGGATAAAAAAAAGAGATTTATATATATATATATATATATATATATAAACCATGTGCCAGTTTGATTGCCAAAATTGGCAAATATCTGCTTAAAGATAAGAGAAGTACTGATCCACCTGAGTTTTAGCAGCAGGCGCACAACTTGAACTTTAGGAATGATAGATTCTTCACTTCCACTTTCAAATACACTTTAAATACACATGAACAGAGAAGCAGAAACATGTTTTCTATTATGGGATACTTCACTGAATCATTTTGAAGTATAGAGGACAGATTGCCCATATCCTGCTAAAAATTCAACTTACATATGTGCTTCTAGTCTTACAAAATGGCAAAAAAATACAGGTAGTCTTCTCATTCCAAAAGGCTGAAATAGGAAGAGTTGCTTCTGATCAAACCTGTCATGTAGGAACACTTAATTAAAAAAATAGTAATTATAGTACAGGAAAAGAAATTTCTGTGATCATTACTCTGATGTTCTTCAGTAAAGAAATTAGGCATATATTTTTATTAACTCAGCTATATTAAGCATTTTCCTGCAAGACCTTTTATTACTATTGGAAAAACCCCCTCTCACCTCTTGTTGCTTTATATTCATTTGGCTTCAGATGTACACAGAATTTCTCACCTCTTCACAACCTCAGCATGCTCTATACATCCACAGTATGTCTCAGGTATATCTGACTGTGAGGGCTTTGTTCCTGTGCAAAGTCAGAACACAAACAGAAACACATGCAGACCAAAATGCTGAAAAACATATCCAAGCTGTGATTTACCTTGTGCAACTTGTTCAGAAGGATGAGTTTCTCAAACAGGCAAGTCTGAGCCTGAACAATGCAGGTGGAGTGACCTAGGGCAGAGCACTCATGCTCTGCAGTGGTTTACAGTAACTGTGGTAGGCTGGCTTCCAGGCAGACAAAATCCATCCTTCTCTATCTACACATATTTCTGTTCCTATATTTAATCCTATGTAGAAACTGGGGTTGAACTCAGGACCATTATCTAAAGCTAGACAGTGCTCACGCTGAAAATGGAAGTACATTTATTGCCGAAGTCAGACAGCTGCTACCCTTGTATCAAGAGTCTTTAACATTTATATGCAAAACTTTATATCAAGAGTCTTTAACATGTATACGCAAAACTTTGGATTTTAATTTGTTCACAACTATCTAATTTTGAACATTTAGGATGAAAATTCTGACACTGTCCTCAGTCTTTGACTGGAGTGTTTTATGTAATTATATACCAAGAAGCACATGATTCGTCAGCTGTATCAGTCCTTTAAATAGTTACCTAGAATCAATTTATATTTAAATCTCTTTCTTTCCATATCCATAAGAATTTCTCCTAAACTTCTTTCAGAAGTTGGCAAAACATTCTATATAATTGAAGTTAAAATCTGCATTTATTTCTGATTTTAGATGGAATTTTTATTGCTCTATATTTGAAACATTTATATGTAATGAATATGTCGGCTTTTTAGTAGGCTGTACTGTATTATTTGCTTTCAGGCAAACACAAAAGTGTGAAGCATTTCTGCCTTGTAAGCCTTCATTTACATTTAAAGAGTAATTTTAAGATAATAGGATTTTGAGGATGGAATTTAGCCATGGACTAGCTGTTTGCCAAGAACTGTTCTGTCTCCTAAGCAGGCAAGGCTGCAGCTTCTTGGTAAGAATTTTATTTAATTCTGTATAGATGACTACAGCAGAGTCAGAATGAGAACATTAAAGGTGACACTGAAATTTAGCAGAGAGATGAGAAATGCAATAATAAATAGAAACATGCACTGCCTATGAAATTAAGGTGATAGGACTGAGTTAATAAACTACTTATTCAATTCTGAAAGAATGTCTTTCTATAGAAAGTATCTCCTTTATTGCCAGTTTACCAGTTTCTCAGTGTCTTTTGCATTTTATTGTTTCACTTACAGCTGATTTCCTAAAATGAATGTACAACTGAACAAATCTCTTGGATAGTAATCAAACATGCTTTTAATCATCTAATGTTTTCTGTTTGTAGGTATTGAGAACATTGATATTTTCATCCACCTTGAATCTCAACCCAAAATATTTTGCATATTATCAAGCTAGACTTGCTTGGACTGCTTGGTATGGTACTGTACAAGTCATTCATGCATAGACCAACACTGTGGTAGAAGTGTATCACCATTTGCTGAAATACAGTCTAGTACTCACCTGCCAGATGAAACTGTCACTTGGCTATGTAATCATTTGTAGTCTGTCTCCAGAGGAGATCCAGCCTGTGATCTTAAACTGCTGTTTGAGCTAGGTACGTGAAACTCTGCAGCTATGTCTTGAAATGGCTAGAATACTCAACCTTGCATCTTGGCAGGGAGAAGGAAAATCTGAGAAAACTTTTAAGATCTCTTCTCATATACAAATATCTATGTCAACATTTCTCATCTCAAAGTTGCAAGGTTAGCTTAGTCCACTTTTTGCAATGGGTCAAAAATTGCCTGCTTGTCTTTGCACAGAAATGGAAGAGGAGCTCTCCACCATAAAAAAAAAACAACAAAAAACAAACCAAAAACCAACCAACCAACCAACAAACAAAACCAAAAGTTGAGGGCTCTGGTTCTTAAAAGCTGCTTTGCTGTTACCTCCCAACCTCCAAATGTCATAGTTCATTTCATGGAAAAACGTCAAACCAATTAATTGAAGCTACTATTGAAAAGACTTTAAACTAGCAAATGTTAAGGAAGTTGCATCTTAATTTCCATTAGCGCTTAGATTTCATTCAGGCTATTGAGAAGTAACTTACCCTGGATGTGCCTCAAGCATAACAATGAGATACTGTCAGGAAGAGTTAGAGAGAGTGTTGAGAGTGAACTTAATGAAAGTGAGTCATTGAAGCTAACAGTGCCTTAGATGTACAGGTAGGCAAAGATTTCCACACTTGTTTTTGTTTTTGTAGTAGTAGCTTAATAGAGTTGCTTTGGAAATCTGAAATGGCTTGGTAGATGTCTGTCATATCCTGTATAGTTTGAAAGAAATAGGTTCAATAAATTAGTATTTCTTTCATGAAACTTTGCTTTAGCAGACAATGTCCAATTCATTCTGAGTAGGTATTCCTACTCCATCCCAAGCTTCATCCTAACCACATTAAAATGAAGAATTGACTTTTCTGCTCTCTATCAGTAGTAGATCCATGGATATAAAGTAAAAGTGAAATTGTAACTGAAAGCCAGGATTTGAATTCCTTTGCAACTGCTAAATCAATATTTGTTTATCTAGACAAAAACTCATAAGGGTTCAAATAAAAAAAAATAAATTACTGTATTTACACTCAATCAGAGCTTCAGCAACTTTACTGACTCATGTCCCCGTGCTTCTTTATGTATTTTTTCACCCTAAATTTATTTAACTCCAGCTTTGATAGAGTGACAACTAATCAAAAGATATGTCTGGTTCTGGAATGCATAAATTCTGTCTTATTGAAATCCTTAGGGTATTTCTATTCCTTACAGTGAAAACAGTATCGTATCCAATAATTTTAAGAATAATTTTGTGAAACTTACGTTCAGTTGTAACCATCTAGAGCACTTTTAATGATTTCCCATGGTAAACATTAAGCTGAATTTCACTGGTAGAAACTGATTGTCTTGGTCATCATTTCATCAGGCAATTGCAACATCGGCACTTATTCACTGCAAGGAGAAAACATGAGCAACAACAGTCTAGTTATCTAAATAACTTTCTGCCTGTGTTTCCATCTTGATCCTATAGAGAACTACCACAACTGGGTTAACAGAAATCTTTTTTATGTTCTCACCCATGCCTGCTGATTAATAGGTATTTTACAATATTCAGGGCACTTATCTTTCATATAGTTAAAAATATTTTTTGTGTTGCTAATACTTAAAATATTAGCCTACTAAGTCAGGAGGATAAACTGAAAAGCTATGGGGTAGAAATATAATTATGTGAAATGTATTAAAATACCTCCATTTCAGTGCAGATTTAACATGTAACATCACCCTATGCATGCTTTTGCATAGGTGTCAAAATGATTCTTCTTTTGGTTCTTTTTTTATGTACTTCTTTTAATCCAGCTTGCTAAACTGAATATTCTAGCAAAGTAAAGAGATTAATTCTGTATATGAAGAAGCAGATAAACTAGTATCTTGTTTATGCTTGCGGTAAAGAGCAAGAAAAAGTGAAATTTAGCTTGGGAAACAAAAAAAAAGGACATCAAGTCAGCCTTCTCAGGAGATAACGGTAATTCAAAACAGATACTTTCTTTTAAAGGAAGCTCAATACCTTTAGACTAACTGATCCCAAGAAAAAACCTTTTCATTAAGGATTACCTGTCTTTTTTGCAGAGACATTATTGAAGATTAATGAATTTAATGAAAAGCCCCATGTAAGCGTCAGCCTAAGTATTCTGCTACTAAGACAGGACAGCTGACTTCCCTCAGTTAAATCACAGTTACCATATGCATTTAATCCTGAGCAGGTGAGGATATTGTTTAATGGGTAACTGTTCTATCTGTACGGCAAATGCATTAAAAAAAAAAAATAATGGCCTGTCTTTCCAGGCAAGAAAGAAAATGAGAGTAAAGACAATTAGTGAATTGCTGTCAATTTTTACAGAAGCTGTTGCTACAGAAATGTTTAAAACAAAGGGTAGAGAAACTCTTATTTATTAGCCATTTACATTTTTCTGAGACACTGTGCTTTTTTTCTTAGGAAAAAAAAAACAAAACAAATGAAAACCACCACTTTTTTTTCCCCATTATAGTTGACATTTTTCTTCTGATTCAGTTCCAAAACCATGTGCTGGAACAGCTTTGCTTTTTCTCCCCAGCTTATTTACTTTGGAATTGTACCGAGTGCTAGTGTGAGGTGATGGCTGACATCTGGGGGGCTGACATCTTCCAGCCTTATCCCTTACAGGATCATACCACCACTGCAGTCCTCTATGAGCTTCCATAGATAACTTGCACTCCTGCTTGCCAGGCTGTGTTATCTTTGGAAATGGTTACACGCACTCAGGTTTACTTGAAAGAGAGGAGTGGATGGAAGTGGTTTATCAGCAATGACAACTGAAATTAAAGCCATAAACCAGGAACCTCTACACCTGTACCTGACTCAGCCCGTGGCTTGTCCCACCACCAGCAGGGTGTACTACAAATAGGTGTAGCACGCTAATGAATCAAGCTTTCGGAGACTCTGTGTATCTGGAGTAAAACCTAAGTTCCCAACAGTGCAGAAAATGATGATACGTTTTTTGGACAAAAATAATTACTGCTTAAGACAGAACTTTTTGAAATTTAGGTCTGGATCTAAATGTTTCTTCAGAATCTCAGCTCCTGATTGCATACCTCAAAATGTGATACATGATGTTTTTTTCAGCTCATATGAATTAATAATATGAGCCTGGATAAGGTTGCAAATACTTTTTCTTAGTATTGAGATTACTGGAAGAGCTGCAACTGCTGTGATGTTACTTGGGAAATTAGGTAGGTAGAAATGGAGAATGACTCTGCTGAGGCAGCAAAGCAGAGGTAAGACAGCAAGGATTTACTGCCATGGCCCAGCTGTGGTCAATACAAACCGGAAACAATGAAGAAAAACCTATTTGTAAACACGAATTAATTCTTATAATTTTGAATAAGGCATTACTTGTGTTTTATAATAAAGAAAGGAAAACTTGGTTTTATATCATGTCACAAGAAGTACTCATAATTCATAAAACTAAAATGACTCTAAAAATCTATATGTAGCTTGGAAATACAATATAAATTTAGCCAAATACAATAATACCAGAACTCTTATTTCTGCCTATTGCAGTTTTTAAATAATTAAAGATTTCACTTTCCAAAAGTCAGGAGAAAGAAGTGAAGAGAGACATTTCACCCTCAGCTGAACTATCCCATTTTTCTGGCATCAAGTCATCCCCTTAATTGCCTGTGAATTTCCTCAGGGGCTTAATGTTGTTTATTTTTAGTCCATAAAATTCTCAAAAATCCAGATGTTTGAGGTAATGCTCTACTGACCCTGATCTTTAGTATCAACAGATATGCTGTATTCATTTCAGTAAGTCCAGATGATTGTTTTCCCCCTTACTCCCTTTCCTAGATATACAGATCAGTTATGACTAGCTTCTGTTGGTTGGTCAAATTTCAATGTGATTTTCCTTTCCTTTTTTTTTTTTTTTTTTTTTTTTAATTTAACAACTTGAAAAACATGTAATATATAGCAGTATTTGAAACAATACTATTGCATTAACAGAGCTTAAATGAATCCAATTACTCTCTTGTAAAGCCAAAATAGGACAATGACCTCTAGCATATTTCTTACCATAATCCTATATCTTCTGCAGATCCCTTTTACCAGACTTAACCAATGTGCCAATAAAGATAATAAAAATATAATGTGTAAACTATCCTAAATAGTTTAGATAAGCTTTACTTTTAAATATCTGTTACTGTCCATTATATAAAAAAGTATTTAATATCTACCAGTCGATCCTGTTGTCTCAACAGAGTATAAGAGAATAATTAAACTGTATTTTTACTATCGATCTTTGGAAATGAATTTTAAGTTATTTGCACAGCTTCATTTAGTGAGACCATCACTTTGAGAGATGAAACAGAAGACATTTTGATAAAATTGCGCCTGCAACTTTCAGACTGTGTTTTACTCATGTATGATGAATAACTACATTCAATAAAGCAGAGGTAGTACGTGCAGTTCAAAACTCTGCAATGCGGTTAGGTAAACACTGGGAAGCAAAATATAAAAAGTAAGGTTTTCAGGGGAATTTTTTGATGTCTTAATTCTTAATTCAGATGTTTACTGGGCAATTATTCGGCACTTTTAAGTTTCTGTCTAAAAGCTGAGGTTCTGAGAATTTTAAAATACTCTAAAAAGTCTTAGATCAAGCTTCCTGTTTGCCCTAGGCCAAAAATCTTTAAATTTATAAGCAATTCAGGTAAAAGTAATCTGATTTTACTTAAACATCTACAGAAGAACAAGAGTCACATAAAAGAAAAATATAGTCCCTCCCCAGTAAAGGGCCTGGTACTGCTAGCCTTTATAATGTCTCATGCTGAATTCTGAACGAATCTTGCAAATGAATTCTTACATGAATCCCATGTAGCGTTTCATTCTGAATTCTGAAATAAATTTTGTAGCTTCCAAATGAGTAAACTTTCAAAAGCTTTAATGTGGTATAAATGGAAGTGTTCACATCTTATTAACTCTGTAGTGAAAACAAAGTTTATCCATCCAAATATCTTTTCATTTGCTTGATTTTCTTCCCAGCATTTCATAGAAATATGTGTATTCTTACAGAAACTATTAAATAAGTCTCTTTCTGAGGAACCAAACTGCTGCCAGTTATTGTAGTTTAAAATGTGTGTTAGAACTAGACCATACAAAAGTGCCAGTGATATGAAAGATAGATATAAAAGAAATGCATTCTACTTTTTGTTTGCTCATTTTCTTCCATAATCAGTGGCTTCATCCTTTCCTGATGTCAGGGATTCTGCTGGAAAAACACCCTTGTCTTCTTCCAGTATAAATTTTAAACTATCTACAATAACTAATTGTTCAAATACCTGGTTATTTTTCTATCAGTTCAACGGTAAAATGGGGGGTGTGTGTGTGTGTGTGTGTGTGTAAAGAATCAATATACTGGTCATTTAGCTGAACCAAGTGTTTGGGGCTTCTGATTATTTTGGTTTTTTTTTTTTTTTTTTTAGTTTTCAATCTGCTTTAAACTTGGAGCTAATAGAAAAGGGATTTTTTTTTTTAGCTATCTTGTATTTAGATTTTTTTTCAGAGCTTTTTACTGAGACAATTTACTAAAACTGGCTCAAATACATAGAACATTTCTGATACAAAGCTATAGTTTTCAAGAAAGTGCTATCAAATGTCTTTCCCAGCCTTACATGTAACCTTTAGAAAAGGGCCTTCTGAATCAGAAAATACTATAATAAGCCTGGTTTTCTGCTCCCAACCCCTGGCTTTTAGTAAAATTATCACATTCTGCAATGCTGGGTTGGGATAGCAGTGGGGTTTCTTTTGTGCTGGTAAAGACTGACTACATACTAAGACAAGAGCACACAGCCCTTATACAGTAATGTCAAGGATTTTCCTCTGCACTACATGCTAATTATTATGATTGATATGAATATTGACCACATATACACATTAATATATATTTCTATATATGGACATAGCTTATATGTGGTGTGTTTGGAATTTTCTCATTGCCAATATAATTACCTATTACTCCTTCAAGCAGAAACATAAAGTAAAACAATATATATCATATAGTCTCCCATATAACATATCACATGTAAAAATGAGTTGGTGATTTCCAGTACTAGTTGTTAAAATAATTTTAAAGAAGTAAGATTATGTTTTGCTTTTTGAAACCATTGTGACATGAGGACCAAATTCACAATATTTTTCCGAAGCATCTTCCAAAAAGGTCTTTCCAATGCTTCAGTGGTAATCCCATGTATGATAGGAACAACAAGTAGCAAATGACAGTGTGCTGGTCATCTGGCTGTAGACTAGTAAATGCAGGGGAAAAGTCAAGAGGTTAATGTAAGAGTGAAGGGTTAATATTGTTCCTCTCTCTTGGGCTGCAGAGTGTTTTTGGAATGTTATTCAAAGGCTAACCCTGTCCCCAACTCCTATTTTTTAAACAAAACTTGCAGTACTTGAACCCGTCTACTTCAAGCCTTGATTAATGTCGTTAACTGCTATTCTAGCTCTCTTCTTATAGCTGCCAGATGGAATGCTGAAGATTATTCTGCGTCACTTAATTGGAGCTTATAATTAAAAAATGGTGAGTGTTACAGGCTACGTTTTGCCCCTTTGATCCCTACACAGACAAACAAGCTTCTCTAATCAGTAATCCCCCCATGTCCTTTTTCAGAGAATTTCTGAGATCCTATGCCTCTGATGTCTACAGTATATATTATATTTACATCATTTCCAAAAATTGTGGAGACAAATTCTAGTCATACATGTTTTTCCCCTTCAGAAAGTAATCCTACGTATGGAAATGTGGCTCTTCATATGACCTCCTATGCATACCTCCCACAAACATTCAGCAATATACTCTCTATATAGAAAAATAGCAATATATGCCAAACCGTACATACGGCTCCTGTAAAGTCAGCTCCAGGACATCTTTTTATAGTTCAGTTAAGAACAGTTTTGAGAAGTGACTTTCTGCGTCATTTTGGAGGACAGCCAAACTGAGCAAAGGCAATTATACCCCTGCTTCTGTCTGTAGCAGCAGTCAAAATGTATGTGCGCCCACACAGGAATGTATATATGTGGACAGAAGTTTGCATAGTGATTTTAAAACAACTGTTACTGTATTTTCCCATGTAAACAATATCATTGCAGGCAAAGTTAACACAGGAATAATGTAAATATGCATCTGTTGTAAGAAAGTGGATGGTCCAGACCTCTGTTTTATTTCTGAACATGCAACGCATGCTACAAAACCCTTCTAAGAATCTTCTAACACACGGGAGATCCTCAGTAGAAAACTGAGCCACAATGACTGAAATATCCTCATTCAGAAAAAGACAGAAATATGAAAGATACCGGCATTGGCCTTCAATCCCATGGTAGCAAAAAGGCTGCTAGACTGTAACGCTGAGGTGAGGTAGGAAATCGGCTATGAGTCACGCTGCCGAACCAAAACCCAAAGCAGCCACCGAAGACTCTTTCCTGAGGTGGGATTGTTCAAGGTGAGAGAACGGGTCCAGCTTAGTGCTAATGCTTCTGAGCCTGCATGAAGCTGAAGCACTTGCATAGGATGGCAGCAGGCAGAGTCCCGCAACTTTAGTGAGGAAAAAAATCACGCCATTGTGAGCTGCTGTGGGCAGAGAAAGGGAATTTTATTAACTAACAAAATGCAGGCAGGCATTCTGATTGTGAAGAGTTAACACATTATAGAAACATCTACTCCAAAATGTTGTACATACTAGACAAAGATGGAGTCTAACTTATTTTCATATATTATTTTAGCTCCACTACTTGCACAGAAATACTAACTTGGATTACATTGATTTGCTCATATTTGACTGTGGCAATTCCATCACCATTACAGTAACTACTTTAATGGGTGTGTATCTGTGTGTGTGTGTCTGAGAGAGAATTCTTAGAAAGCCACAGGGAATTTCTAGAAAGTTTCTAGATCTAGGAAATCCTGTAACACTGTGGGAAAATTCTACAAAGTGGAAGGAATTCACAGAAAGCATGGGGAAAATCCCTATAAAGCTGTGGGGATTGGAAATAGATGATCTTTAAGGTCCCTTCCAACCCAAACCATTCTATGATTCTATGACTCAGGGCAAAAATTTGAATACATGGTTTGTAAGTACTTAAATTAAGTAAGTGTTTATCTGATGCATTAAATAGGTTGCTTTTTAAAAATAAAGCTAGTTATATAATAAATCTGTGTTAGTTAAGACAGCTTGTTAACTTTCACACATGTAGTTGACGGAGAACTACACAGTGCAAAAATGAAAAATGATAGTGTAGTAGTAGCTCATGGAAAACATACAAGATAGCAATAACGTTGAAGCAGTTATCTAGTCCCACATTCAAGGTCAGGTCAGAGTTGCTCATATTCAGTTTTTGGACCTAGAGAAGAAGCTGAGGTTTGGATTTTTTTTTCTTTAGCAAATGTTATCAAATGCAGTGTCCCATTTTTATTTGTTTAGCACATGGCTGTTCTAATCTGTAGTGACCCATCAAATAGCACATCCCCAGAAAGCAACAAAGGAAAGAGGACACTACTACTGTAACATCATTTAGTGTACATTGAGTGGATAATTTTTAAGCTGAAGGTTTTATTCTTTTGGACATAAAGAATATAACATTGCTTTTATAAAAAAGACAAAACCCAGAAATGAAATTTGGAACCATTTTGCAATAGTAAACGATGAGCTATTTAATTACCTTATGGAGAGAAATATTTTCTATTAAGGTTCTGTTGTGAAATCACTTTGTAATGACAAGATTTTGAAATTATTCACTTTAATATGCTTCTAGAAATATGGTACTATAGGACACTTTTTCTTTTCTTAAGCAGGCTTATGATTTATACGCTGAGTTTTTAACCATATCATATTTCTTTTGGAAGCATCTCCCTGCCACTGCTGGCACTCCTCCCTCCACCTCTGCTTCCCCGATTTGCCTTGCACTAATTCTTCTCTTCTATCGCTACTTTTAGTATTCATGAAAGAGAAGTGTTTCAGAAGAAGCAAAAGCTGAACTGCTTAATCTCATATGGAGCTGGAGGAGCTGTGGAAAGGCTGAACAATGATCCACAATCCCAGAAGAAAAAATTCGTAACCCCTTGGATGCGAAAGGCAAGCCTGGACTCTCTTCAGGTCTTGAGGGCTTTCACAATGCCAACAGACAATGTCAGCAGAAATATGGCAACATAGTGTTTGACTGAAAACAGTTTGGTCCTAGAAATGGTTTTCTGTATAGTACAAACCATAAAGAAGCAACCAAACTACCTAGGCTGGAGGTAGCAAACCTCATCAGCACTGTCCCTACAAGCTTCTATAAACCGCAGTGAAGTATTGTCCCAAAATGGATTTACCTTTACACATTTAGGGCCCATAACTGATTATATTCTTCTCACAGTATAGGAAAAAGTATCCAAATATGCTGAAATGATCATACTTATAGCTTAATAATACAGTTTTCAAAGAAAGGTATTCAGCTTTTAACTATAATATTTAGTGTTGTTCAAGTATAATGATCACATACTTGAGATTCAAGTCTTTTTTGTGTAATTAGCTTAATCCATAAATTATAATCCGTGAAGGTAATAAAACCAGTTATTTTGAAAATCAACCAACAGAGCCCATAATTTTCTGCAGTTAAAGTGCTTAGTAACAGCAGCACACAAAAGTAAAAATGCTGGTTGTTAAGGAATGCCGCTCATCTCTACCCATATTAAAACAAATTATTTGACATAACAGCGTCACTTTCATGTTACACTTGTGGTTTCTTTGCCAAGTTATCCTGGTAACTGGTAAAGAAGGAGAAACCAGAAATGGAGAATGACTACAGATTCCTCCAATTGGACAGAGTTTATGTACATAGTCGAGATCCTGGCTAAAAGCAGATTTTTTCTTCTGAAATTACTATTATTTCAGCATTTTATATTTTACTATGAACTGGTATGATTGGTAATAACACTCAATACTAACCTATATTTAGTAAAGAGTGTTTCTTTGTAATTAGGGCTTTTCATTCCAATTTAGGCCAGAGCTATGATTAAGGTACTTACTTTTTTATTTAATTCAGTTTTTTTCTTTCTAATTTTCTGTCCTCATGCTTTTTCTTTTGTAACTTTTAAGGCCTGTAAAATACAGCTTTATGAGAAAGACAATATGGAGCAGGAGCGCTGGAAGTGTGTCTTCATTTCATGTTCACCAGCCATAGTTTAAATGAGATAGCTACACCATTGTGGGTTTTGCTGGGGTTTTTTTGGTTTTTTTGTTGTTTTTTTTTTTTTTTTTTTTTTTTATTGTGAGAAGCAAAAACACACCACAAGTGCTGAGGTTGTTTTTTTGTGAATGACAAAATTTGAACACCTTAATGAAGAGTTTAGGCAAAAATAGTTTCCTAGGCCATAATCATAGCATATTAAGAAATCAAGTGTGCCTCCTTGTTCCTCTAGACATATCTGCAAAATCAGTGGATTTGTGGCACAGCACTACTGTCTGGAAGTCATTATGGCAAATTGCATCAGTGCTTATTAAATTTCAATCTATAACAAAATGTTTTATTATAATACCTTATAAAAGCTCCTTAATATGTTATATAATATGTTTCTATTTTTATAATTTACAGGTTAAAATTTTTAAGTAAGTGTTGCTTGCTAACTCATTTAAAGTTGTTCATAATAAAAGACAACTATGGATCAATCATTCTTGACTTACACATAAATCTAAATTCCAAATGGGCATTTGCAAATAGTAAGATTGCATATTGAAATTCACACTATTTAATAGGTATAGTTAAAACCCTGGTCTTACTAAAAATCAGTGAGTTTTTTCTCCCAACTCATGGAGACAGGATTTCACACATAATGTTTCAGTGTAACAATGCCTAATGCATTTCACAAACGGACATGCAGAAGCATTTAAATAAGTACTTTTCTGAAGTAGGATTATAGCACATGCATGATACTTCCTATGCTTAAGTTTCAAAGGAAAGTGGCTTAGCAAGAATGCTATGTGAGTTGTGAGGTGTTTAAATTTGACATTCTCTTCACCTCCAATGCCTTGGATCATCAGTTTTTAAATTGCTTCCAGTTACAATCATATTTTTATTGTCATCCAAAAAAAACTAAAATAAGCAGTACATTCTGTCAGATTTGTGACCCCATTCATAACAGCTGTGAAGTCCAACTAAGAAGCATGGATTTTTTAAATTCTAGACAAGGCAAAAGAAAACACTGCTATGGCAGTGACTTCATGAGCCTTTTCCAGAAGAGGTATGATTCAAGAAGGTTTTTTGTGTCTTTTTGCTCTTTTCTTCAAGGTATTTTTTTAACTGTTAACAAACATATCTCACCTGTCTGAACAGAAAAACTGGCACATTACCTTGGCGTACAAGTGATGGAGAATCAGACTGAAACAGATGTGGCCACTTACCTGCCACAGCATTCCTGTTGTAGTCGGGGCTCCTTAGGCAGTACTACAAAGACAATGCAGCCTTTCTGAGAAACTCTGGAAACCTACATGGGCTAACAGAGTTTTAGAAATTCTGGTACCTACACATCTTAGGAAAAAAACCCACCAAACCATTGATAAGTCATTGATAAGTCACTGTGCAGTTGCTATTGACTCAATTGCCCTGTCCTCTGTACAGTAATATTTCATATAACTGCAAGAAATATATTTACTTTGCTCATTATAATATGATGTGCACAAATCTTTTATTTAAAGTCCCTCAGTAAAGCCTCTGCATAATTAAAGTTCCTAATGCTTAAATACTTCTTCTGCATAATCATACAAAGCAAGCCTAGAATTGTGTGGTCTGCTTTGAGAATTAGAAGAAAACCTTACAAGGGAGAACAGGAATTTTTTTAACAGACTGTGGTACAATGAGCTTTTGTGAGAAAGGTTTCCATTGTCTAAAGTATTTTAAACACTACTTTTTATAGAATAACAGTAGAACTTCTAGTTTTCTTACATTAGTCAGTGGTAGCTTTTAAGGAATCATAAGGTTTAACATGTACTTTTTAGTATTTGTACCTGTGTTTTTAACTGTATATTGTTGTTACAGAGAAACAAATAGGACCAACACATTAACCTAACTGTACTTTATATGAACATTAAATTCTGCAGAAAGTTCAGTTTTTGTAAATCCTCCCAATGATTAAATATAAGAACTAGGTAAAATTGCATTTTGCTACTTAGAAATCTGCTGCTTAACACTGGTATACCTGAAATATATGCCTTTTATAAGCTGCCAAGAAAATAACTCTGTTATATCGCAAGATCTTGAATGCATGTGAAAATAAAAATGGAAAACACGTGCTTTTTTGCCACTTACGATCACTAGTGTATCTTACTTTTGGTAAAAACCAATTTTCATGTATGGTGGAAAGCGCCATACACTAGCAAGAAAGAGAATGGACATAGTCCTTGCTATCAGTAAAAACTACCTTCTCTTTTCAGGTAGGAAGATCTTCAGAAACACACTCCTTCAGCAGCAATCTGGCCATTCTGCTGTCATCAAAGTGACAATAATTGCTTGCAATTCTCACAAAACACTTATAGGGAAATTTCAGAAAATAAATTCTTTCAAATTTCAGAAAATAAATACTTTCACTTAAATACTTTTAATCACACAGAATTTTGGGCTAATTTCCTTGTGCTGCAATAAAGGCTGAGCATTCCAAAAAAGGATTAATAATTGAAGAGTTGCCCTAATAAGTGCTATGAAGCAAGCAACAGCCTGTGATATAAATGTTGACCCCTCAACATTTACTTCAATACGGTATTTGTTTTGCAAGGCAAGAGGAAAAATCCTGGTCTACATTTTTTGGTTGCAACAGTTTCTTTCCATTTTGGCAATTTGTTGCTCCCTGTTGCTTTCTATTGTTAAAGAGAATTTGGAGGAAAGTACAGTTCTGGGTTGAAGGTGGTCAGATACCTCAAAGGAATTGAAGACCAAGGACAGGAAAAATGCATAAATACACTTGGAGTTTAATACTATTAGAAATTGGCTAGTTCTTTCTGGTTAGAATACTGGCCATTTGCAGGCAAGCATCAGCCTACTGCTGTAAAATAACAGAAAAGCAAGACCTGTTGTTGAGACCAGCCAATTAGAGTTACAGCTGCCTCTGTAGGGTGCTTGCATAGAAGACTGAGCCATTTCTACAGATAATCCATTTATAAATCACTGTAATAAAATGGCTACCTTGACGGCACCTCAGTAGCATTCTTTCACGTGTTCCAGTTGTATCCAGGCAACAGAAACGTGGTACTCAGATAAACGCAGAGGTGGGGATGTGAGGGTAGGGGTTCTGGTACATTTTCAGTGACTATGGTGGAAAGGGCTAATGGCTGAAGATAGAGTATTGATTAACATTTGAATCTATTATCGTATTAAAATAGTTTTAAAACTGCTTGTTTGAGGTAATGACCATGATCCAACTAATGTATAACGAAACAGTGAACAAGTATTTTAGGGGAATAGTTAACTGTAAAATTACATCTTCTTGCTATATGTATTCTTTGATATTTTTCCTCCTTGCCCTCTTCTACTCATCCTCTCTGCTGCTTCATATTTCTATTGAATACTGACTTTATGGTAAGTTCAGCCCACTGTATTAGCCAAGACTGTAGGACCAGATGGCAGAAATTTAGGTACACGCTATCCAGCTGTTAGCAAAGGTATTTTGGTTTGCTACACATTATGGAATACTAATTATAAACAGCTTAGATAGAACAAGCACAATAGCAATTTTTCAAGCACAATTACAGGGAAAAATGATGACAAGTATATCCTTCCATGAAGGAAAAGCTTTTGTTGCTTCTTGTTTTATCACAGAGGTGATTCAAAATCAATGGAAACTTGGTTTGATACCCATAGATCCTTTTGGAAATTACAGTATCAGGCTTGACTATTGTAAAACAGCACAGAAATCCCAGTCCTGGTTATAAAAGTAAATGTATTGGCAGCATTACATGCCAGCAAATAAAATATCTCCATTTAAAACATTTAGCCCAGGTAATGTAGATCTCAATTTTATTTAGTTCAGTAAGTTGTCAGAACAGTTCTCCGGTATGGAAATTTTTCTAGTTTTGAGAAACAACTTGTAAGCAAAAAAATACAAAGTACTTGTAGTATGAAGTCGGCTGAAAATAGTGTAGGATTGTTTTAGATTGCTATTAACTAGCCTTCTTTCATAGAAAATATCCTTTCTGTACGCAAACAGTAACCCGAAGTCAAAGAAAAAAAAGCATCCATACGGTAGAACTTACCAGAATCCTTTGAAAACAAAATAATAAAAGCAATCCCTGTTGCAATACCATAGAAGACTCAGAAGTGATAGGGAATATCGCCTATCATGACATGTACAGCCTAACGCTTGTAAAATGAGGAGCCAGCAAAACACACCACACTTCAGCAGAATCGCAGCTCAACAGGAGCAAACCCCAGAGCTCTCACGGAGGTGTCTCTTCAACCTGGAGTCACTCACTCTCCAGACATGTAGCACAGCACATTGCTGCTAAATTGTTGAAAATGCATTTAGTTCTTATTTCATCTAGTTTATTGAAGTATTAGGTGGGTTAGAAAGCAATTTCCATAACCTGACTGCGGCATCAGATTCTAATAGTGTTCTGGCTGTCTGGCTTTGGAGTGAAAGACAGAAAGAATTTTTTCGGATAGGATTGTGCCTGTGGCTACAGAAAACAATCTAGAGCGTTAAGATTTATTTGGCAAAATTAAGCCAGCTAATCAAAATGTGCTGAAGCAGCATAAGCACAAAAAAGCTGCTCATCCTGTAGGAAGTGTGCTGCTCAATTGCTTTATGTCTACAAAACCCTTAGCTATGCATCCCCTGAACTTTTCTCATAAAAGTACAACCTAATTAACCACTTGTGCTCTCACGTAGTCTTTGTCCTTTGAACAGAGCACAGGTGACTCCAGTTTGCAGCTCAAGCCCAAACCAAGGGTTTTATAAATAGAAGGCTGCATACAGAATACAAAGAAGAGGGGAAAATATACCTGGACAAAAAACACCGAAGAAAAATGGTGGCATGAATTACTTTTAATATAAACGTGTTGAAATTATCTGCAGAAAAGGATGAATTGACAATAAGAATGGGACTTGCTCCAGGTTTATTTTCTCAATAGCTTTACCACTTGAGCAAACCAGGAATTGTGCTATCTGGGCTAAAAGCCCATGCAAGGCATCAAGTTGCTGCACATTGTGGCAATTTATGAAGCTTGCCTTGGAAGTCCCATTTTCCTTTCAGAAAAAAATTCAAGGCTGGATTTAATGTTTTAAACATGGTGCCTGTTGTCATTTCAGATGTCCTGAGGTGTCCTGCCTAGCCTCATGCTGGTGATCCAAAATGGCACAGGTGTCGTCTAAGTCCTACATCATACTTGCCAGATCCTTGCCAATGTTTTGCATGCCACAGGACATCCAATGTGGCAATAGACACCTATGATCAGGCTACTGCATTGAACCCTCAGTGTCTCACAAGCTTGTGTCATAAAAATTCTTACATTTATGAAGTTAATATATGCAACATAAAAGTTGAAACAGCACTGAACAACTTGGACGACAAATTATAAAACTAACAAGAAATACCAAACAGATGGAGAATCAAAGGAACTGCTTCCAGAAGGACTCTTTCAGAAATCTAAAGGTATTGTTACACATCTTTAAAACATTCATTTAAAATACAAAAGATTAAAAATGGAATTATATGTGGCTATTTTTTAAATAGAAGCAGTTAATTCCAGCAATATAATCCATGAAAATAGTGCTAAAGTCAGTTCAAATATCAAATAGATAGTAGCTATCTGAACACTTTATATATTTGCAGCCTGTTTTTTGTGAACAGTGACAGAAAGAATTAGATTCATTCCTTTCTTGTCTTGTCAAACTATTTGCTTTAGTTGTTAAAGTAAGCAAATAACCATTGTCAATCATATGAATTGAGCATATAATTATGTACAAGCAAGTTTTAAGCAGCAAAATATGATCATACCAGAAAAAGGTTGCTTAACTACCAGTTTTGTGAATGTCATGATTTGAATATCCTCTGACTGATATCCCAGCACTACATGTCTTCTTACAATTTGGATGAAATAATCTCCCTTGTGAGTCTCACAAATGAAAAAAAAAAAAAGGCTAGGAAAGTTTTCTTTAAATTTTTCCATTAAAGAAATAATCAATATTTAAAATTTATTTGCCCACATTCCTACTTTCAGTTCAGTGTCAAAATCTGTTCAAAGTGTTTCCTATTTAAAAACTTTTTTGAGGTTAATAGGAGAAATGCAAGAGTTCTACTATGGATTTTTTTTTTTTTTGGTTACAACATTTGTGGTTTTTTTTTAATTTATTTAAGAGCAGATCTTCATTCACTGAATCTTCAACAGAACTCTGAAATAAATTGGTTTCTGAGCTCCAATTCATCCAGTCATCTATTGTACAATAGCATCATGGACAAGTTCCTTTCAAAATAATCTGAACATTCTTTTTTTCTTCAGTAAGACTTTGTATTGCATATAATCAATAATATTTCTATTATATAAAACAAAGGCCATAAAAAGCTTAAACTTAGATAAAACAGATTTTGAGAACTGGTCAGCTTGAGTTTACATGTTTAGATATAAAAATTCATAACCCATTGATTAGATGTCTAATTAGATACTATTGACTCTTATGTCACTTTGGAAATCTGACATCAAATACACACCATAAACTTCTGAGTATTAAGGAAATGGAAACATCTTTCACACTCTGGAAGCATTGACTACTGGTGATAGAGGGGGTTATATAGTGCTAGAAGATGTCTGTGCAAGAAAAGGGTGAAGTGGCAGTAAGCATTCTATGAAGTATTTCACATACAGTGTATTTCCCTTAGTTTAAACACATGAAATCACCTTCAATCCAAGCTGGGGGGTGGGGGGTGGAAGAAAAAAGAAAAAAAAAACACCTAAGCATAAAATGTCAAGCTATTATGTTAACATTTTCCCTTTTCAGGTCTTTATCAACTTTCTGAGACAATGACCAAATCAAGCTTTCATGTCTGAACATGGCTAGTAGGATACAGCTGGTACAGCACTACTGGCAGAAATTTGGATCATTCTTTACCAAGCACAGAGAAAAATGTCAGCTGAGATGTTCACACAGAACTTGACATTTGGGTAAGTGAATATAACCTTCAGATCTGGCTTCCCTTTTACATACACCAGAAAAAAAAAAACAGTAACGGAGACAGGCAAAGCAGAGTTTGCAAAAATCATAGCACAACATCTTTTTACTAGTCCAGATCCTGCCTACAGGGTCCAATCTAGGTATTTGTACCAGGAGCTGTATGTCACCTTAGAGAAAGAATTACAAAAAACTAAAATAGAGTGTAACATGGTGCACTTTTCAACTCCAGCCAGTTGAGGCTGTGCTCTTTAAATAGGTTCTACCAGTAAGTGGTGGGCCGACATCAGTTACTCACAAGTGTAGGACATGTGGAACATGGAACTCTCTACCTATCTATATGATCGAACTCCAGCACTCTCCAGAGAAGAGATGGCTCTCTCCTCCAGTGCACAATCACGTGCCTGTAAGTCTGTAAGTTGGTAAGCTTAGCGTTACCATCTATAAATTCCCCCAAAATTATGTTACTAAGTTTGTAATGGAAGAAGTAAGTAGTATTGAAGGGTGGCAAACATTCACCATTGCAATTCTTCAACTCTGAAGCATTAACCTGTATTTCCCCCTAAGCTAAGCTATCTCAAACTATTCAGCAGAGGTAAAAAAAAAGAAGAGCGCTGTTATTAGCACTGACTAGCTAGTCATTTGGAAGAGTGCTATTTATTAAAAAACAACACAGAGGCAGGTGCTTTATACCAAGTTTGTTTCTGTAATTGCAGAGATGACTGCAACTCCATTTTTCAAAACACTTTAGTGATTTGTATTCTATCTTTAATGGGTTTTAGAGTTAAAAGCTACAAAAACAAATAAACCTGGGAGCTAAATTTCAGCTAATGTGTATTTTGTCCAAAACACTTTTGATAACATTTTATTTGAAGATTTATCATTGAGAAAATTATTTTCTTCTAGGATATGCACTTTAATTACTCAATTTTTTTCATTTAATCAGTATTTTGCAGATATATTTTTCCCTGGTACAATTTTCAAAAACTCTTCACTAAAGTTTTATGATAGCAGAGATAAGGCTATGAACATAAACTAATACTAGTAAATCTTACTTGCCCGAAGAAGATCTAAGAGATGCTACCAAAATCAAATAAGGGGAAAATACTGATCAAGGCTTATTCTTCTAAAATGTGTACTTTTAGCCACCTGAGAAGTGTAGCTGAAGGTGAAAGCACAGCATCTTACTGCAGGACTCCATAGCCTTCAAGACTGAACTTACAAAGGATCTTAATTTTCAAGGTGCTTGACAGCAGTAAAGTCTGGGCAATCTTGATCACTTTTGAAATGTCTGCTCACTAAGTGAGAATCAAGCCTTTGAAATTCTTATCTTACATTTTCAATAGATAGAAGCAAGTTCGAAATGATATGCTTTTCCATTGCTTTTACTATAACTCTCAAAATAATAATAAAAAAGACTTTGCTGATGATAGTAAATTCTGCTATATAACCTCAAAGACCACGATGTAAATCATCTCTACCAGGCAATCAAAATAACTTTATCTCCAAAACAATCCCTAACTAAAATATTAAATCCAGCAACTATCTCCTCTCGAGCATGACTGACCAAATAAGCTGGATTCAGTTCAGGGATGACATAAATGTACAGAATCTAACAATAAATATATCAAAATCTCTATCCTACCAGGCACTGAAATCATCAAGACTCAATATTTCTCTGGAGTTTTCAACATCAAGGCACAGGAAGGATCTGAAAAACTCATGAAGGACAATTCTCCTTTCAGCGCGTTAGGAAGATACTTCACTGGTCAAACCAAACTTGGAAGGAACAACAAATCATGGATTTGTGTTGTGAGCCATGTTCTGTATATGTTAAAGGGACTCAGATTCTCCTTGGTTTTGACTCTACATGACTCATTTGAAATATTTTTCAAACTGTATCTCCTCTGAATAAAGATGTGGTTAATAATGAGTAAACTTATTCATAAGATGTGCAACAACATTAAAATCCCTGCACAACAGGAGCTGTAGGTATCTTCAATACATATATGTATGACTTACAAAAGGTGTCACTGTGAGGTTGTATCTGAATACTGCATATCTGCATCCTAATCTTCTATCAGACAGCCAAATGTCTTTAATTACATGACAAAGTGATCATAATCTTTGGCCAGATTTTTTAGTCCATAACCTCTCCTTGAAATCAAATGGAAATTACTCACCGACTGCCTTCACTGTTTTTATCATATGCTGTTCTGGCACTGTGTCCTTCTGACCTACCATATTTCCACCTTCTTGTATTATTCGGTTGAATAATTTTCTCAAAACAGAAACAAAAAATTCTAAAACTTTTCATTTCAGTAATATCTAAATGAAACACTGATTTTTGGGGGGCGTTAGAGTATAGCTGTTTTTCCTACCCTCTGCATCAGGAGGAAAATTAGAAGTCAAACCTTATTTTCATTTGCTTGCTTTCTGCTTATCTCCTGAACTTTGAATATTAGAGCTCGTGTTATTGCCTCTAAAGAGCTAAAGCTATGTACACAGATGACTCAAAGTAGCCTTCTAAATTTTACTGAATAATCCTGGGAATGACAAATGGAAGGGTCACTCCTTTCATTTGGGTTATGTTTTACTTCGGTTTTTCTTGGTGAAGAGCTTTAAATAGCATTTGTATTTCTTTGTCTCTCTTTCCAACTTTTTATTGTCCCACACCCCTTAAGTAATATTGCTTTAAGCAAAGTTGTGTATTTAACAAAAAGAGATGCTTTCAGTGCATATCAGTAAAAAGAAACGTATAGCTGCCTATTAAGTAAGTGCAGCTGTTGCACTAAGTGCAAGGAAGAACACTGGGAATGTTAGAAGGTGATCAGGTAATAAATGACCCTATACACCACGTATACATATAGTGGGAATCAAGTTTTGTTCTGACATCCCACGCTAAACCCAAAAGGTGTCAATGATTATACTGTGACTAAACATTTGGTGCTCTGAGTGTCCACTGTGCCCAAGGCAGCATCATGCAAAATCACTGTATTTCCAGCAGTGTGATTTTAACTCTTATAGAAACATGACATTAAAAGGACAGTATTTTGTGTTTTTATGAACAGAATCTAATCAAAAAAACATGGGACAAGCTTTCAGCAAAAGCTACCTGACAACTAAGATCACAGGAGAAAGCATTCTGTAAAATTAAATCCTTTCAAAGAGTTTGAGGTGAGCTGTGAAGTTATTTGGAGTATTCTCATTTTCTGTTCTATGTGCCAGAGAACACAAAGCAAAAAAGTTCAGATGTGCTTCAAATAAGGTTTAATTACTTTCAGTCTAGTATAAAGGTATTAAAATACGTTCAAGGATTATTAAGAAAGAAACGTTTAAGCAGACAGCAGCTTTAGGTACAAATAATTAATTTTGGCTGAAGAAGGCAGAAAAGCAAAAATTCTATCTTATAAATGGTATAATGCCATTCTAAACCTATAAAATACTAGGTTTACAGCAAATTCAAGCTTGTTCTGGGAAACCTACTTAGTTGGCTAGTCACTAGAGGTCACTATTACAGTTTTGAATCTTTCGAGTCTGCTGCCTTTATTTTTTCCCTCGGTATACTCTGAACCTGAATACTTCCAGCTATGAAATGTATTCATGTTTGAATAACGGTACTTGAAATATATACATAGGTGTCCTCTTCAGAAAAATAAGTCCAGCGGTAGTAGGCCAAAGTTCTGTTTAGGAGATAATTCTAAAACAGTTAATTTATTGCTGTTCTACCGGTGCCAGGTTTTCTAATAACTCCAGCAATAAGCATATCGAGGTGAGCTGCCCTCAAGAACAGCAAAGATTATCTTGGCGTTACAGCACACTCATTCAAGCTGTAACCTACCAGGAAAAAATAATAATAATAAAATATTAATAAAAAAATCAGGCAGAGTGGTTGGTTCTTGAGATATTCAGGCACTGACTCATCACGAGTCCTTAACAGAAAGAGAATGAAATGTGACGATAGATATTGGGGGGGTGGGACATGGGACAACGGGAACAAAACTGGTGAATAATAAAGATTTTAAAATGTTGTCTGGACCTTGTCTATTATCTATTGTCACTATGACCTACATTAAAGTAATTTGCGTGGGGGCTTTGCTGCAGAACTTGCTGTTGCTGCCCCCACACCATATTTCTGGCACAGAAGTCACCTCTTTGTTCCATTTGCATTTCCAGAAAAACGTTGGTAAGGGTGAAGACTAAGTACAAACAGAAAAACCTTTTAAGATTGTTTTCCTTTTATAAATTCAAACACAAGAAGACATGAAGTTAATGGGTCTGATCAAAATCTCAAATACATCCAGAGTCTCTCAGGGACTCTGAGCCAGTCATAAGGTGATCTGATAGTTCACGGATCATCAGCCTACCATCTGTGGTCCAACTGCTGGGTAGGGGTAAGTGAGAGCAGACATGGCAGTCACTCTTGGACACCAACTGCCAAGGAAGAACCACATTAGTGCCAGCAGACCAGAAAACCAGACACAAACCAGAGAAACTGGGACCCACAATTTATGAAAGATGCTAAGGTCCTTGAATGCACCCAGGAAAGGACAACAGAGCTGTGAAAGGGCTGGAAGGCACGTCCTGTGAGGAGCAGCTGAGGACGTGGACTTGTCTTGTTTGGAGAAAAGGAGGCTGAGGGGCGACCTCATTGCTCTCTGCAGCTTCCTGAGGTGGGGAGCTGGAGAGGGAGGTGCTGAGCTCTTCTCCCTGGGATCCATTGAATAGGACTCATGGGAGTGGCTCAGAGCTGCACCAGGGGAGGTTTAGACTGGACATATGGAAGCATTTCTGTAGTGGGAGGGTGGGCAAGCGCTGGAACAGGCTTCCTAGAGAGGTGGCCAATGCTCCATGGCTGTCAGTGCTCAAGAGGCATTTGGACAATGCCCTTAATAACATACTTCAACTTGTAAGCCCTAAATTGGTCAGGCAATTGGACTAGATGGTTGTTGTAGGTCCCTTCCAACTGATATAGACTGTTATATACTATTAAAAGCAAAGGTGGAGGTGTTAGGATGAAAGAGTATCTGTGTACAATATTCTAGTGATAAGTAAGCCAAGACTGGAGTCAAAATAAAAGTCAAATTTTCTGCGTATGAAGAACATTGAGATTCCATACAGGCTTGGGGCTGGAGTTAAGATTTGGAGCTCTCAAAACAGAAACAAAATTCTGGAAGTGATTATGGTCATTGAGCAAGTTCCCTGCCTGGGAAGGGCAGACCATTAGTAGTTAAAGTATAAACCAGGTCTGAGCTGCAAGTCCCGTAATTACTGCCAGCTGCATCGTTTGAAGCCAAAGATGTCATGTGAGCAGATTTTGAGCACTGCAGAGAAAGCTGCAGGTGCTGTCTAAAAATGTATAATTCCCTGAGACAATTTAGAGAAGAAAAAGTGTGCTCTCACCTTCAAGGCCTTTCTGGCTCGGCTGCTTCCTAGGATAATTTTACCTTGCTTATGTAGGATTAGAGACCTCTAGAAACTAGAAGGTGTGACTATATATTTTTTATTTTCTTATATTTTCTGCTTTTATAATGACCGATTGTTCACCCATTGACAATTTTTGCTGGATTTCTTATCTTCCCTTTAGCATGAACTTCACCTTAGTTTTCCTACCAGGAATAACAAACAACATTCCAATCAAACTAAAGCTACAAAAATCCCATAACTGAAATCACAGGCACTCTGTGCATCTTCCATGCCTTTAATGAGACAGTGTCAGGGAACTGCACACATAACTACGAATCACAGCCATAACAGGAGCTTCCACGCTGTTGTATTTACTCAGTAGCTGACTTAGCGCCATGACACAAGATGAACCCAAACATTTTAGCATCCTATCTCCACTTCCATACTGTCAGTCCTTTCCTCACAGGGCACTGTATTTCTAGTCTTCTTTTTTTTCCTTCCCCATTCAATCTTAAAATAAGAATATAAAAATCACAACAGTTTGTGTTGCTGGAAAATTAAATCCTGCCCAGTTCTTTCTTATACCTCTAAACAGTACAGGGTGAGCTTTATGAACAAGAAGCCCTTTTAAGGGAGACCAAAGAGGAAGATTCAGCCAGATGTGCTAAATTTGCACAACAACTGTTTTAGGTGATTATGCTCTCAAACAGCAAATGCTTAAAAATCGTAAATCTAAGCATTAATTCCATTTTCACAATAGTGGAAAACGAATCTCTCCTTACAAAGAATGAGAAGAGACACAGCCTGAATACATGCTGTTAAAAGATATGAATGGATGCCTCACCCATTCATAGTTCTTTGTGCAGTAAATCAATAAAGAAGGAAATTTAGAAAAGGAACATATTCACAGATGAAGAGTAGGGAGACAAAACATGCAGGAAAACTAAAAATATTCTGTCACAAAAAAACTTCTGATTGCAAAAAATATAATCCCATAATCAGAGATTTGCAATCCTTATGGCTGGCTTAAAAACATTGTTTCTGTTGAAGACCAGAGTTTTTAGCAAAGCATTCTTTGTATACAAAATTTTCAACACATAATTGTATATGTATTCAACAAATGTTAATGTCATTCTAGAAGAATTAAATCCAGACAGTGTGGTGAACATAAAGGTCAATCAGAGTTACATTAAAAACATTCTGTTTCATCTTTTATCCATTCAGCTTCCAGGGGAGATCATTATGCTTTGGAAAGAAAAGAAAAGAGAACGTATGGGGGGCAATAATTTCTTCTTACCACGAGCTGGTAGCAAGAAAAAGCCTGTTTAATGGTTTTATTTGCAGAAAAATGAAAGTGAGAAAACAGCTGTGCTAAAATACAGCTGTCCTTGTTACTAAACAAAGCATAATCACTCTACATGATGGATGTAGAGAGAAAATAACCAAAGTTAGGTCTTGCTCAAGCCTTTGCTCATTTCCAAATAATTTTCCTGTTTCAGGTCTGTTCATTTTAGGCTTGTGCTCCTAACATATCTGTAATTCTTCTCATGATATATAGATTTTTTTTCACTTCAACAAATTCAAGGGCTGACAGTACTTTTAACACTGATCTTACCCTGTAGTAATGTCTCTGGCTTCCAGTTAATCCTTGTTCCATAAGATAGAAGGATAAGTGCATCCATCATATTTTATCTGGTTTTTACTGTTCTTACATTTGAATAAGGTTACCTTGCTTCAATATTTTTTTTAATTATAGGGTTGAAATTATGGTGACAGTAGTTGCACAAATAGACACATCAAGATCAATAGGCAATTTGATCTGGAAAAGCTTTCTTCTTTTGTACCATGTCAGATAAAAGAAAATATCCACGGTTACTGCTATTAATATTTATGCCACTCTCCAAAAGGAAAGAAAAATGCTAGACAACAGACCTGGACATTGATTCCAGTTGTACAGGTTATTATGCAGCATTAAGAAGTGGCACCTTAACATAGGTCTAAGAATAGTTTTCTGTTACCTAAAGCCCAGAAAGCCAAGTAAAGATGGTTTAGTTCAGATGCAGAACATCCAATACCCGGTGTTAAAAAGGCTTCTTTCAGTCTTCAGCTTCTGGAGCACTGGCAAATCACAGAGGAGGTGTTGCAGGGCACAAGTACCTGGGGACAAATGCTCAAGCCGTGCAAACCACAGTTTTTCCTCCCTAGCATGCTCTGAACCTTGCTTCAAGCCAGTGACTAAATTTGTTTTCTTCTGTTAATTGGGGGTAAAGTGCAAGTTAAGACCCACACTCATAGATATATCACATAGATGAGCCTGAGTGACTGTACAAGAGAGGGAAAGAAAGAATGCAAGATTGAAGAATGTGCTCAGCATCACCAGCTTGGCTTCTGGCTCTGGGCAGGCTCTTCCACTGAGAACAGAAGGGCCCAACTCCAAAACTTTGCAAAGGGTCCCCTTAGTGACGTCCTGCCCCGAGTTGCTGTCATCTCACACCATGCAGAGATGTAATACCAGGCAGACACCAGGACAAAGCCCGGCCCCACAGCACTCAACGGGCTGTACTGCACCTGCCGCTCAGGTCCACAGCAAGACTAGAGCTGCCACAGGCTGGGTCTTCTAGAAGGAGGATTTTACACACATTTGCCTTTCTCAGAGCACACAGGAACTCTGCAAAGGCTTTTTATCACGGTATCAATGGTACCAGCAGAACGGTAGAACTGAAGACTGGCACAAGTTCATATGAATGTCCTGAAGCCAAAGCTGCTGCTGCACCTTGGGCATCAGTCAGCACTATGTAACAAGTGAGGGTTGAAAAAGGGACCAAAAAAACATGTGGAGGAAAGACGAAAAGTTAATTCAGCTCTAGGAGTGATTTTTTTTGTATGAAATCTGTGTTTTAGGGAATGTTTTGCCCAGTGGGTTGCTAGAGAACTGCACTGGATGGATGGCACCAGGCAGTTGAGATGTGTGTGCCTGCCCTGCTGCCTTCCTACCAAAACTTACCCATGCCAAGAACAGGCCACTCAGCCTTTGAAAACTGTCCTTTTGGTGTGTGGGTCTTAACAACAGCAATGAACACATAGGATAGGTATATATGTATATCACGATAAAAACAATGAGCACAAGAGCACTTGTGCTAGGAATCCTTATGCTGGTTATTTATACATCCTTTAACATAATATTCTGTAATTGCCAAGTGTGTTTTAGAGAGTAGTTACAATAGCATCACTGATGCTATCCCTTTCCTTGGAAGAACTGCAGAATGGGCAGTTCTGGTTTAAGAAACACATGGATCAGCAATTAACAGCATTATCCTGGAAACTTCTGCTTCTGTACGAGCTGCATCGTCAGTCAGATGCTGTGCATTTGACTCATCTGCTGTGACCATTGAGCAAAAATGACACATTGTAGATGCACATATGTAGTACATGTATCACAAGCTCAGATGGCAAATGCAGACAGCTAAGGCAAAAATGGCTTGCTTTATTTACAAATATATATCAAGCCTAGAATATAAATAAACCATTCACAGAAGATACTTGCCTCTCTCCTTCCACCCCAGAATCTTCCTGCATCAATAAAAGCCTCATTCTCCATAAGAATTGATTCTTCCTCCAAGAACTGATTCTAATAAGAGAGATGCAGGTCGAGAAAAATTCTCTGCGCAGTCAGTGCTGCCTCTCTCCAGCGACTACTGAGTTAGCAGACTCACAATACATCTCAACCTTTCTGGGAAAAATCAAATCTCACCTGAACATGGAAAATACTTGTAGAACTATGAGTAACAGGGCCATCTCACGTCCCCTGACATAACAGTATTAAGTTAGGGCAGAACAGAAATGAGTGAGAAATGATAAGGGAAGCAGCAGGAAAGGAGACAAGAACAGCAAAAAAGAACCACTATTAGGAGACAAACTAGAAGTTGGTGACAGATGGGAGATTTGTTTCTGTTGCTGCAGTGAGGAATAGCAGGATGGTGGGAGGTGAAGGGGAGCTGCAGTCTGCAGGAACACCAAACACTACTGACACTGACACTTGCTGCTCTCCGGGAATGTAGCCATAGGTAGTGTCACCAGTGCCCATAACCCTTCACGCTGAGAAAAGCTAAGAAAAATAAAACCAGACTTCAGGGACATTATTTTATATCGTTATAATAAAAAAAAGATGGCGAGTCACAAAAAGTAATTGGCATCATGGCATCTAATAAATGCGACCACATATAGCAGTGCTGTGTGCAGATTATGGAAAGATGAGCACTTCCATTTCAGAATGATTTTTAGTTGTAGGCTGGATACTGATCTCGTACAAGCAATGGGGAAAAGACATTTGTTTTCTCTCTCATCTTTGTAATTGACATTGCAAACTTTCAGTTGCCAGTTTATTAATGAATTAGGCTAGTTTGCACTTTTAATGGGTCTATTTATACCATCACTTCTCATTCATGTTTTCTACTGTATGTTGCATGGAAATGTACAGCACATTTGGGTTCATGGACACCAACTATTGCGCTGCTAGCCCTTTAAAATTAAAATTTGGGCAACTTCCAGGTTTAGGGGTAAGAGGTCAGGAAGCTTTTTATCAATTATTCAGAAAAGATCAGGGATTTCTTTTTCCTCACTGTTTCAGAAAGTGTATGGATATTTATTTAATCATCTCCTCTGATCACTGAATACTGTTTCTCAGCCTTTCAGAAGGTGTTTATTCCTATTTTAAAGGATAAGGAGAAAATGGACGTCCAAAGTTTAAAGCTTAAAAAGATTGATGTGTACGTTCAATTTACCAACTCCTTCCTAATTACTATTTTTTAATTACTTTTAAAAATTATCTGAAGCTTTTTTATGCTGAAGGTATTAGATTAGGAAAACAATATATGAACAACATTAATCAAGAATCAAACCCTTCAAGCCTTATTTCAATATTCCTACTTATTTCAATTGAACTTCATTAAATTTTGAACTTGGTCATTCATTTACTTACATGGAATTCTTATATAACAATCCAATTTGTTATAAATAGCCTAGGTGTATTTGAAAAAACAGCACTCATTTTTAAAACCTGTTATTTTTGGGTAGGATTTGCCTTGCTTGGCTCTTAAAAGTTATCTGTAAATTTTTCAGATCAAGGTTTTTCACAATGATAAATGCTCTTAACCACATGTATCATCCATTTTGAAAAGTGCTCAGCTCTTTCCAAGAAGAAAGATGTGTTTTGACTTGGACTTGCAAAAATAGTGAACCGAAAGTCACTTGTCACGTTGGCAAAGCTTGACTAATATTTGTTTAAATTAAATTAACTGTAATGGCTTTAGTCTATCATACTTAAGTTGGCACTGTACGGGTTCCTGCAAATGATTTCCTTTTTGTTTTCATGAGAGCTAGAGAAAATTAATCCTAATTATTTTAAATGGGACTGTGCTCACTGTTTAATGTGCTGGTACTTGACCAAAACACCAACTCAACGTATTGCACATTAAAAAAGTTGCTACTCTTTTTGGGGCCAGTGTTGTAGTATTTGGAGAGAAAGACAGTTCACTGTGAAGGGGTGCAAACCATCAAACCTCTACATTTAGAAGGTGTAGAAAAGAGATCAAGAGAGTGGGTGTATCTGATGTATAGTGTTAACTTTAATAGTTTGGGCAATTTTCTACATTGTACAGAAAATGTCACCAGTCATTAATTTATGACACCTGGAGAGTGATAGAAAAATCTGATTGAGACTAAATCTATACTACAGTTAATGCATTCACGATAATGACTTTTTTTAAAGAATATTTTTATTATGGTACAATGTGATGTCCACTTCACTTTTAAAAATCAACTATCTTCAAGTAGTCTGCAAAAAGGTTTTAACCTATCTCCTAATAATAATTATTACATGGTTCTTGCACAATGTTTCAAGGTCCTCAAATAGCAGTAGTACTAAGGTGCTCAGATTTTCATAGGAAACTCTACCTACTCGTACAGAGATAAACAAAAAGACATTCTTCACATGTTGTCAGATCTTCATACACATTTAAAAATCATATTAATGATGGTACATACTACTTTGAAAGTGTTCATAAATGTGTCCTACCTGATGTTGCTTCCCAGTGCACTCTTTAGAATTACAAATATCATGTCCATAATCTTATTCCATAATTTTAAAAAACTGATTTGCTTTACATTTTGCAAGTGCCAATGATGTGGTAGACAGACTGACTCTTAACTGATCGTGCTATTTCTTTTCCTCCTTCAGGTGATCCTGATTAGTTTTTACCTACTTGGAAAGATGATGCAAATAAAGGAAATCCATGAATTTATGCACATGGAGATCTTGTATTATATGACTTGCCTTAAAAACATTCTATTTAATGTCATTACATGTACTACAGCATTCACGTTGTTGCTCTTCAACTCTAATATACATTTAATTGCCTTTTTATAAATCTCATATATTTTAACACCAGTAACCATTGAAGATTTCCACTGACATTCTCACATACTTTGCAGATTGACTGGGATGACAATCACGTGCAAACTAATAATCCCATTTGGGAAGTGAAAGCAGCCAGGTGGATTGCTTTCAGACCCAACCATGTCTCCTTGCTGATAGGTTCTATTATGCCTGACAACAGGCATTGTAAAACAAGCATTCTTGTTTCTAATTGCAATTGAACTGTCCTGAATTCAGGCACCAATTGCAGAAAGAAAGCAAATTCACAGAAGTTTCCTTAGATTAATGCTTATAAAGCGATATAAAAATATAAAAGCTGGTGGTGTTTTTCTCTGACTTAAAAAAAATCCAGAACTTGAAAACATGAAACAGAATACAGCTTATTTTGAAATTGATAAATATATATATATATATTTCTCCATCTTCTATAGCAAAGAGTATTCAGCTGAAACTAAAAATCGACTTTCTCTGACAAGAACAACTCAATAATTTACTCCTATGAACTCATGAAACCCCTGGAACTGGATTCCTCACCTGTCAGAATATTTTGACACTTTTAAAGACAAAGACATGCTACTACAAGATACACCAAGAAGAATATAATCTGTTCTATTCTCATGGATGGTGGTGTTGGGATATTTTGGAACTTGGGAAAGCAGGGACACTACAGAAATACCCTCTTTCCACATGAAAGTGACATCCCAAGAAGTCTTCTTATAATTTGCCTACTATTGACCAGACTTCTCATGCCAAAATCATTTTGACGGGTAGAAGAAGAAAAACTACTGCTTTGCTATCTTTTCATTTAGATAGCACTATATTTGATGCAAATTAATTATTATAATGCTAAGGAGTTTTAACTGAGAACCTCATGTATGTGTTTTTACACAGAGAGAAAAAGAAAAATCAAAAGATGCCCAGCAATAAAGGCACTCTGCTATGACATGTAGCAAAACACATTAATTAAATACTTGAAGATTGTTAGATTAAAACAATAAATTAAACCATACATTTTATACTTGGTCGCACATTACCTGGCACTTTATGTCCGTGAATAACTAGCTGAAATCAAAGCATGTTTTGGTAACTATTTCCTTTAATTTGAGGAATTCCCAGCTGAATCCATCTGTCTTGAAATTGACATTAAAAAACATCAAGTTTTTTTTCCTAGATGACTAAATATGCATCAGCAAGCCTGTTTCTGACTCTTTTAAAGTTAAAACTTCTGCTTTTGCTGTTAGGAAATGTAACTGTCTCAGACTTTTCTTGGTAAAACCTGTAAAAAAACAAAGCTAAAGCTATAACATCTGAAATCTCAACTGTGCAATGGCCTGTAGGAGATTAAAGAATTAAAATCTCTTCACTTCCACAGAACATACATTTTGATGAAACAAATATTGCAACAGCAAAAACATAATAGAAAACTTGAACACTGACCACAACTACATAGAATTAAAGTTGAACGTTGTAATCACTATAGGTAGGAACAGAAGCAAGACAGATATTAGGCAACCTAAACAGTCCTAACCCAACACTATCTGGAAAGTCTCTCCAGTGTTAACAGTTTAAAATTCTCTATTTAGGTACTACTTAAGTTGTAAAAATTCCTTGAAAATACTTCATATGAAAAGCAGCAATGCCTTGGTAGTTCTGAAACAGTTTCATATACAGTAGTTCATAAAATCAGCCACAGTAATATCAAATAACTTGTGCATTATTTAAACATTGGGAAGTCTTAATTTCTCACTAGTTTTATACGGCATTACTAAATGCAAAGCTTCACCATATGGACCTGTAGTATATCTCTAATCGTCTTTGCTTTACATAAGCATCTGTCCTTGAAGAACAGATCTCCCATCATGTAACACATATTTTCTTAGCTACACCTGAATCACTACTCCCATTAGGCAAGGACTACAGGCATAAACAACTTAATGTTGGACACTTTAAAAACAATGCAAATAAACAGATCAAAACCAGAGAGTACAGTCTGAAGTATATTGACATTTTCCTTGTGATCAAAAAAATATAAAAATGCAGCACTTCAGCTTTTTCCTCCAGAATTTGTCTTCAGAACAGTTTGCTTTTTTGTATGTTTTATCCAAATCATTGAAAAATTCCTATTATATAATTATTATGAAATTTACTTGATTGTATTTATTAAAAAGTTTTCCTCTTTTCAATGCCATTATGAAATGGTTTCCCAGGGTCTGAAAACCGATCTTAAAACCTTCTATTTAAAGTACTTATTTCATATACACTTAACCATTAAATTTAACAACTTTGTGCGAGAACCCCGAATGCTTAAGCACAAGCAGCTGTGTACAACTGCTTGGACAATAGATCATTATGGCTCTAACAACAACATTACGTGAAAGCCTTTTAAAAAATTGAAGGCAACCCTCTGCCAATCTAATCCTTTGATTTTTTTCCCAACATCTTGTGTCGTACAAAATATTGTCCTAGCACTTAAAACAGGACTGTGACCACCAACTGCTTTAATATCAGCCATCAAATAATAGATGTTAAACTGACCTATTAAAATCAGCCGACCAGCCAGAACTCAGGGTTGGATTGTCAACCTTGCTATAGAAAAGGGACTTTGCAAACACACGGCTCCATTACACACCATTTCATACAATTATTCATATTATTTTATGCTGGCATTTGTCATGTAAATCACAGACTTGGGAAAAGATGTTAGAAACAGGTATCTTGTTTCCACTGCATCCTCAAAGGTTTGATTTCTGTTTTCTTATGCAGTCTGGAAAATATGAATCTTATGTATGTGAAAATTATGGAAGTCACAGGTGTTGTAAAGTAATCGCTTGTAAGAGTTCACCATTCCCTTTCCTAATATATGAATACCAGATGCAGGACACATTAAATAAAAGAGTAAGGAGAGAGACTAATCAATTTATAACATCTGAAATGTTATTGTTATTTTTAAGCACGGAGCAGCAAAGCACAACACCAATATAAATGGAAGACTCAAGATAGCAAGAGATATTAACATTATGCTCTAAAATATGCTCTTAAGCGTTCTCAGATCTTTAATAAAGTCATTCATCTCGTCTCCAAAATGTTAAGATATTCCACACAAAGTTCAATGGTGAAACTAATTTGCTAACTCTTCTTCTCTTTCTCACTCTATCATTTGTCACTTCAGTTTTATTGAGAAAAAGCAGTACTGTCCAATATCTTTAGCACAATTAGAATTACTGAAAAATCAGGTCTCATGCTGCTCATGTTTTCTTTATGCCTTTTTATAACCATCTGCTATTTGTACTGTTTTGTGCTATATTTGCCTCTGTTAATTAGAAACAGTGATGGTTAGGTTGTTGTTAATTAGAAACAGTGACAGTAAGGTGGTATCTTTCTTGTTTCACTGGAACGTCTTCCAGACTTCTGTGATACATCTGTCTTTTTCCAAACCATCCAGGAGGCATTACATGTTAATATGCTTTTTCACCCGACTGCCATTGTAGACCTAAGAGGAATCATGTGGTATTAAAACCAGATAGTAAAAAGGATGTCTATTTTCTCAAACATTTTGGTAAATAAATTGATTGGTAACACAAATTTGCTGTAGTGCATAAAGCTGCTGACCCAAAGGACAGAGTAAAGTTTATTTTATTTTAAAACCCATTTTGTTTGTATTATGTCTTGCATATTCATGCAGTTTTCTCTATACATTCAATTACAGCCAATAAAATTAATATTCTTATTAAAGCTGTCTAGAATTCCTATTCTTCAATCCACATGGTTCAAAAGTAAATATTAAAAAAGTTTAAAATAATTCCACTTAAAATTTGACAAGTTCACCTCTTCCCCTGCAATTTGTGTCACTGATTTTTTTCCAGTTGGCAAGCCAGTGATAAAGCACAGAGTGATCTGAGCTACCGAAGCTCTAGACTGGTGCTGTAACAGCTGGCTTGTTCTTCTGTAAGGCGGTACCATAATTGGTAATTATACAGTCAAGAACTAGATTTTCACATTGATTTTGTTTTCTTAGTATGGATCAGATCCTGTATGCATTTTTAATTCCATTACAATTCCACATAGTTCTGTCTTATTAAGGAGTAGCTGTTCAGTCCAAAATTACATTCATTTAATTTCCATTGATTTCAGCTGTTATTTGTCTAACAGACAGCTCAGAAAGGGTTTGTTCATTTTACTAGGAACTATTTAGAGGGACAAATGGCAATTCTGCTGATTTTTTTTCCTTGACTGCCAATTGCCAACTGCAGGTTCTACAGATTTTTTGCCCTGCAGTGTGTAGTAGGAAGCGCACATAAACAATTGACTTCGAGTAGGCTGAGAAATTTTGCCATCTGGCAAATAACTCACCCACAACCATTCTCTGTTGGATTTCGCTACATAAAGGTACAGAATTCCAAACCCAATAACTCATCCCTTAGAATTAACTATCCCTGGGAAAACTGCTTGACATTATTTCTCTCATAAGTAAATTACAAACATTTTGCGCATAAATCGATATTCGATTATGTGCATACACACACATTCATCTTAGAACGTCTCTGAAAATAAATAGAGATGCTGTTGGGGCAAGAGAAAGATGTCACCAGGTTTCCTACAACTAAACAACGACATTAAGAAAGCCCCAGTGATTCATGTGCCATCTGGCATGGTGCTACTGAGCTGCCTGTCAGGACACAGGGTGATGTGATGCTGGATGAAATCGGGGCAAAAAGGATAAACTACCTCAGGTATAGGTTACTGAGCTCAGCACTGTAACAGCTACTGATTACAGGGGAGCAGCACGGACCTGGTTTATAAGAATTCTAAAACTGATGGGATAAATCAGAACAAGAGCATTCTGAAAAGCAATATGAGGGAATATATTATTACACTTCTTCATATATTATGTTAAATATGCAACAATAGTTTTGAAACATTAAGACATGCATTTACTTTTGTTTAATTTAAAAAGGTATAGCCAATAATGCAATGAAAATCAAGCTGACAAAAATGTCAGTGACATTGTTATTTCTAACCTAGACTGATTTGTTTTGATAGAAAACTGTTTACTCTGGCTTGATAATATTCTTTATGGCCATGTTCAAACTAAAGCTGCTAATTTAAAGTGACATAACATTAAGGTCTAATTCAAAATGGTGCCATTAAAAAGCAGAGCTGGACAGTCTAAAAAAAAGATTGTTTGACAGAGGGTTACTGGTGAGTGACCCTACCTCAGCTCATTTAGGAAAGAAAATTGGTCTAGTTTAAAAACTAAATTAGCTTTCATGGCTATCTCTGCATGATACAAACAAAAAAGACCGTGTGGTTAATGCACAGTGTACTGTGTATACTACTTCAACCATCCAACCCGGCAAATTGGGAAATGTTGGGATTTTTTTTTTTTAAATTTACCTCACTGGATTTGTGCCATCTCAGCCTTTTGTCGAATATATCCCTCTCCTTTGGCTGATGGTGATTATTGCATTTTCTGCCAAGTTAAAAAACACTGTCCAAAGAATCTATACGTCATTCTTGTTCATAATTTACAATTTATTACCTCTTCCTTTAAGGTGTTTTAAGCTAATTAAGCATTTAAATTATCAATTATGATCCCAGAACTAAATTCTATATTCATCAATGAATCCACAAGCTCCTGGAATTTCAAATTGTTATCCTACTGTTTGTCTTTGATTGCTCTTACAGGTCAACCCAAATATCCTCAGTTCAAATTATGAGGTTTTGAAAAATTAGATTGAAGCGAAGCAACTTGAATTCTTTGCTGATGCTACTTTTTCAGATATGGGAGCAGTGTTTGAGGCAGTGCAGACCACTGACTCTATGAACAGTAATAAATTACAGATTAGCCGTTCTTCCCTGGTTACACACTTTTCATCTGTCCATTATCATGCTAGATCTCCTGAATCTAGACTGTCAAAGACATTTGTGCTTCAGCTAGTATAAAATCTCCCCTTTCTAAATTTTCCCCATCTGATGTAATTACAGAAAAATTATTGAAATATAACCTAGAAAAAAATAAATCAGATATAACCAGTAACATACGAAACTGTAGATTAGCTCTGAATAAAACAGCAGCACAACACATGGTTTACAAAAGTCTTAGTCACACAGTAATATGAAAGTGTCTGATCTAAACTTTGATAAGTCATCAACTGTCAGGTCTTTGTGAATGAAAGTTTTATGAGCTGGGACTCCCTCGCTGTGTTTCCCCTTTGTGTCTTGGCCTATTGTGAAAGGAATGAATGACCCCTCCTTGCAGCCCTGAGTGGTACCACACACAAGAGAGAAAGCATCATAATCTGGAAATAAAGATCTATACCCAGATATATTCCTGTCAAACTAATAGCAGCAGTACAATCACTGGAATATTTAACTATTCTCCATTGCATCCAGTAGCTCTGCCTTTTTTTATCAAGATTTTCAATAACTTGGAGGAGTGTCTTCAGACACTGTGGAAGTATCCTGTAACATCCTCACGAAATGTTACAGTCCTTTGAAGAATAGTATATAGAAAATGAAAAATCTGATCAAGAGTATAAAAAAATAAATATAGGTGTGTAGTAGAAAGATTATCCAATAACTATCAGAATGGCTGTTCTAGTCTTGACATTTTGCAGACTAGATGCACTTACCTTTGAGGCTTTTTGTCAGATTCATTCTTTGATGAATAATGAATCAGGTACAATTATAATCTTTCTTGTAGGGTTCAAAAAGTTGCTGATATCTACCTTTTAACTCCCCTTCACAGGCACATAAAGTAGAACTTCAGCTGCCAATATCAATTGTTTTTAGTTTCTTTCCCTTCACCTGCATCTCTCGTGCATTTTACAAGATCCATGTTTTCCATGTCAAACTACCATCATTTGATGAACTGCAAATCATTCCAAAACATGATAATAGCATGAACATGGTGCTTGAGTATCTTGCATGCTTGAAATATGTAACGTCATATGCATACTAAAATATTTCCAATAGTAATTTAAGAAACTTTCCATTAAAAAGATGAAATAAAAATCTACAAAGTAGTTATCCATGTATTGCTGTATGTATCAACTCCTGTGCATCCCTTCAGTTATGTGAATTGCTAAGTAGTTCAGTTTGGGATTTAATGTTCTCAAGACTTAGAATTTTGCCTCAAAATATCACTATTCAAAATAATTACAGTCCTTTACTAAACTATCTTCCACACATTTTTGTTATGTTAGGAAAGAATCATTCATAAGTGTTCAGCTTAGTTATTTTCTCCAAAACTTGTCTTAATCTTTCCAATAGAAGAATATTTCTATTCCATTTTGAGAATGTTTAACACAGGTTAACCACAGGTTTCTCCCCCTCCTTTTATATAAAATACCTAATTTTTTTTCAGAAGAAATATGCAAATTTAGAAGAAAAGAAATAAAATAGTTTAAGCCACTAACCTAATAGATAACTGAGAAGAGACAAATTGGACTGACATAAAGTGTTTATTGCCTTCAAGTTCACGCAAGCCATAGTAGCCGTTCAGAAGAAAAATAGCAAAAATCAGGAAGATAAATAAGCATAAAAGTCATGATTATAGTTGACGGTGAGGCAGGAGTGAAATATATCCCATATTCACCGATCTTAGTCATCGCTATCTAAAATGTCATGGGTAATACATCCAAATAACATTATAATTTCAGATTTTAATAGCTTTGAATTCATGACTGAAAATGCACTAGTGATGATCACAGTGTCATAGTTTTTGAGAGATCTTCTTGCTACTAAGATTAACAGCTATAAGATAAATACACCAAAGCATTCGTCTGTGAAAAGAAATTATAAACTTTACCAGAGATGACCAAAGCATAGAAGGGTCGTACAGCTCATATTACATGAACAGGAGAATTCACCACAAGATAAGGACCAAATGTCTGAATTACTAATTTGTGCTTCTCATAGAATACTTGTGATGAGTTGACCTTGGGTGGAGGCCAGCTGCTCACCAAAGCTGCTCTGTCACCCTGCTCTTCAACTGGACAGGGGAGACAAAATGTGCCAAAAAGCCCATGGATGGAGCCAAGGGCAGGGAGATCACTCGCCACACAGCGGCACGGGCAGAACGGACTCGACTCGCGGAGATCAGCTGAATTTGTTACCAATCAAACGGGATTAGGGTAACGAGAACTAACCCGAGTGTTAAGAACAGCTTCCCCCCTCCCCTCCCCCCTCCCCCCGCTCAGCTTCGCTCCCGATGTCTCTCCCTCCTCCCCGCAGCGGGGCAGGGGGACGGGGAATGGGGCTGGGGTCAGTCCCGCACACGCTGTCGCTGCCGCCCCTCACACGCTGCCCCTGCCCCGGCCTGGGGTCCCAGGGGCTGCGGGTGGGGGTCTGCTCCCCGTTACCCCCCGGGGCTGGGGGCACAGCCTGCCTCACCGGGGGCTTCCCCACGGGCTCTGGCGCCTGGAGCCCCCCCGGCCCCCTCCTGCCCTGGCCTGGGGGGCTGCAGGGCTGTTGCTCTCCCACGGGCTCCCTCCCCTCTCCCCCTGCAGCTGCTCTTGCGCAGGAACTTTCCCCCTTTTGAAACCCGTTATCCCAGAGGCGCTGCCAGCGTCGCTGCCGGGCTCGGCCTTGGCCAGCAGCGGGTCCGTCTGGGAGCCGGCTGGCATCGGCTCCATCGGGCACGGGGGAAGCTGCTGGCACCTTCCCACAGAAGCCACCCTGTGCCCCCGCGAACACAGCCTTGCTGGGCAAACCCAACAGAGTATTTGTTATTCATTCAGTAATTTTGCACATTCCTGTGTTCCTGGGAAGCAAACACTACATAACAACCACAGCGCTGAACTTCCTCCGTATGTAGATAAACACAGCAATATCTATTAAAGGTGGCTGCCAGAGCATTACTCCAGGCCTTTGACCAGGCCTGAGAAGCGGCTGCAATGCCATTGCTGTTGGCTGCTGAAGAGGTGTTCCTAAGGGGTGGGTTGCTTCCTCCTCCAAGCCCACCACCACCATGATGATTATTTGGCAGGTGGGCAGCCATCACGTATTCTCCTGACAGCACGTGCAGCTGTACCACAGCACAGCCCGAAGGGGCTGCAGAGCCATGCTTCTCCCAGACACACCACTCTGCCAGTGTGGAACAGAACTGGACTTCCAACACTTCTGAAGAATCCACATTCATGGATGTCTTTAGGGGTTTTTCTCTTTGTCTGAAAGACACCTATATTCCACTTATCAATAAATTAACAGAAAAAAGCAGTAGGCTAATGAAGCTAAATGCATTCTGAATTGATGATAAGACGCTTCTGAACTCGACGCTTTTTTCCTGCCCTATCCCCTTCAGCTAGGAAATGGATTCAGAATAGTGTACTATTTAAACAAGACTTTTTTTTTTTCACCAAAGAGATGGAATGAAATACATTGTTATAGAAACCACTGGACAATATGAAAGCTCTGCCTTAGTGAAAGTACAAAACCAAAAGTTGTTTCTTTGTTTGTTTTTTTTTTCTTTGTTTTGGTTTTAAAATAACTTTTCTCAAGGAAGCATAACAAACAAATGGCCCACAAAGCTACCTGACACTTGTGAACAAGGGGAACTTCATCTTTCAGTTTCATGACCTATTTAACATCAAAATTACTGTTTATCCGCAGGTAGCATAATGCTGAAGTCATTTGGGAAAAACTAATGGCATGATTAACACATTTAATAGAACATCTGACATACAGAAATGCTATTTGAAAATATCCTCCAAGCATCACCCTTATGGCTTCTCTGAAATTCCAAGAGAAGCTCAAGGACTTATTGAACACAACTTTTCATCTTAAAGGGGACTCCTTGGTGATACCTTCTATGAAGAGCCTATCTAAAGAATTAAATCTAACTACTGTATTTTGAGCAAAAATCTTTCTAAATAATACATCTCTATTGAGACATTTCTGGCTGTATCCAGAAATAGCTACTAAAATGTACAGGTCCATTCAAAGTGTCAAATTATTTGAGAAATAATTTAAATGCTAACCAACTTTTTCAATAAAATAAGCTTCAGTGTGCTTCCCAAACAGGCTTCTGAGTAGTGGTACAGTAGATAAAGAGTATTAGTCCAAAAAATAATCAGAAATTAATACCTGATTTTGATGGTATGATAACATTCCTATGCATCTGCCTCTTGTCTAGAAGTTCCTTTTTAAACAGGATGAGTCTGTAGATGCTAAATGCCAATTGCAGTTCATCACGTGTAGGTCTCTCTGGTTTTATTTTTTCCCTAGTTGGTCTAGTGGTGACAAAATACCACAATCAACACTTCATGAATCCCAAAGGTCTGGGAACAGATGAATTTGCAGCAAGTATAAATTGATAATTAACGGTCTCCAAATTCCCCAATTAATGCAAACCAGTGAACCCTTACGGTGTTAAATATCTTAACTTACTCTACTCAATTTGTCCTTTGACAATCTTGGAGGAGTTTATTGCAAACAAGGGATGTGATTAACTAATGCTGCAAAGAATATTGAGATTATCAGGAACAGCAATTCTGAGGAAACCAGTTAAATCAGTATTTAGTTTACCACTTGATTTCCTAGTCATTTATTCCAACAGCAAAGACTGGACAATGTTATAGCATATGCAGTTAATTCTCATTGGCACACTTTTCTTTTGCACCATTGCCTGCTAATTTAGCTGTTAGCAAGCAGCAGGGAAAAAAATGGGATAGGGAAAAAATATTATATCCAGTATCCTAAGGTAGACTTTGCTCTGAGCCAAAGTCTGAGCACCCTTAATCTGTTTGGAAAAAAACCAAACAGGGGTGGTGGGAGGTGGAGGTGGCGTGGGAAGTTTTATATCCATGCAAGTACTTTATTAAAGTTCATATTAATTTCTGGATTGCTCACAGTAGAACTCAACCTTAATTCTAAATACATTTGGTAGTAAGTAGGTCTTCTGTCTGTTAAGTAATGTTAAAAGATAACATGTTGGAAACTTGCACAGCAAAAAATTACAAAATGTACTAGTTACTGATATGTTGTGTACTTATGCTATGACAACATATTCGTCTATAAAGACAAGTGAGTTGACTTTCAGAAAATTGTAATGAACATCACTGCCAGTTAAACATGACCTTTGAAAGAAGGTATTTGGCCTTTAATCTTCAAGTCTATATGTTGAAAGGTAATTAAAGGAAAAAATGAGGAAAGAGTGACACTAACATGGCAGCTATTGAGGAAGATGTAAATAAACATTTGCATTTTACAGTGAAAATACAAAGTTTTACAGTTGAAGACCTATTAACGATGAGAAATGAAAGGTCTGTCTCTGTATTCTTTGCATCGCTAATGTCAGAAAAAAAAGCTTTTAAGGTTAACTTAATAATTTGGAGAATATGTATTTACTCATAAGAAGGCACAACAGTGGCATTCTTAATTCACTGGCCTTGGGATGTGAAATCACATGACTCCTTCCAAAAAACCCATTAATGAATTTTGAAGAGATAAATAGAGAAAGTATAGGTTGAAACTCAGGTAATGGAGATAATAGTCATCTTAGAAAGTAAAGCCCTCTGGGGAAGAGCAATATGTTCCATTAAATGTCTTTGTCAATATCTTTTTTATATGTGCATTCCAGAACTTTCACTATCTCCTTACTGACTGCACAACAACTTTAAGAACAACAGACTGGTTATGCCTAAAGTGGTAATTTTGTTCAAGAAAGGATCAGTAGTCTGCTTATTAGAAATAAGGCAATGGGACTTCTGGTTCACAAGTGTCTAGGGAAGTTTGCCATGGACAACATCAAAGCCATGAAGCCCTTTATCAAGTCTGTTTTTCTAAGCAATTCAAGAGAATTTAAGAAATCAAATGTGTTTTGTTTCTTCCCTACTGCACAATAGCCTGGACTTGGATTTATCATCCTCTAATCACAGTGCAAATCCCAGCCTCTGGTGTCAGTTTTCATGCTGATCATCATGGTTTAACCCCAGCCAGCAACTAAGTACCACACAGCCACATGCATACCCCCCACCCCACCACCCCCAGCGGAATGGGAGGAGAATCACAAAAAGGTAAAACCCATGGGTTAAGAACAGGTTAATAATTGAAATAAAAGTAGTAATAATAATAACAACAGTAGTGAAGAGGAGGAGAGAAGAATAAAACCCAAGGGCAAAAAACCAAGTGATGCACAATAACATTGCTCATCACCTGCTGACCGATGCCCAGCTGGTCCCCAAGCAGCCATTGGCCCTGGCCAACTCCCCCCAGTTTATATACCGAGCACGACGTCCATGGTATGGAATATCCCTTTGGCCAGCTCGGGGCAGCTGTCCTGGCTGCTCCCTCCCAGCTCCTTGTGCACCTGCTCGCTGGCAGAGCATGGGAAGATTGAAAAGTCCTTGGCTTAGGGTAAGCACTGATTAGCAACAACACAAATCAGTGTGTTATCAACATTATTCTCATACTAAATCCAAAACACAGCTCTGTACCAGCTACTAAGAAGAATAACTCTATTCCAGCTGAAACCAGGATGCTGAGCTGTGGTTTTGGTTTTAGTAATTTGCTTTAGGGTTTTACATAAACAAATGCTAAGGTTACATTAATCAATAGTTGAACTTCATAGAGGTATTTTTGCATTCATGTTACCTATCTAAATAACATTCTCAGATACTAGACTCATCAGAAGCATTGATCAACACTCTTAAGGAAGGAAAAGAAAAAAGGAAGACCTACAGAGAGATCAGTGAGAAGGAAAAAAAGCAATAGTGGTTCCCTCTGCTCTAAAGTACAGCAACTGAATGTGCCAAGCTCAAGTCAATCAACTGCCAAGTACCATCTTCAACAGCTGGATATACAACAGCACAATTTAACAAAATCATCCAGAGGTGTTTCAAAAAAAGAGATAGTTATCCATGTCCATAAAGCTCACATTCTTGCAGGTTCCGTGTTGATTTTCAATAACTATCTGCAAATTGTCCCTCTCTGAAGCTGACAGCTTGTACTTCTGAAAATAATTTGACTACCAAACAAAAATTGGCATAGTTGACAGATGTTATTTAATTCTAAGCTCTGCACAGATCTTAAGTAAACTATTTCTGTGGAAGTAATTTTTTTTGGAAAAGGAGGGGGGGGAGGGGGGAAGAACTGTTTTTTTAAAAATATCAGACAAGAAAATGCATAGAATGTGATTAAACAACGTGAACATTAGCTCAATTTATTGAACCCATTCCTAGAGCATATTCAACTCAAAATAAGATAACCCACATTTATTCTTTAGAAAAAATTAAAATTAAAATTATTTGGTCAGATTTCCCCATTTATTCAGATCATGTATTATGATTACTATTCCATACTTCAGTTGAGAATATGAAACATTTATAAAACAGGATAACCTCTGTCAGTTTTAGGAAGTTTCATTCCCTTGCCCAGATACCTTTGGAAGGGAAACATCTGTCTGATTATTTTCCAATATCCAATTTACATTAGATAACCTTGTAAAGCTCATAAAAAGGCATGTAAAGCTGGCATGCTTTCTCCTCTCCAGAAGTTACACACAGACTGTTCCAATCATCTGAAGATATTCCCTGGTTTCATTTCCCCAGTGACTCCTACTAGCAACCTACCCAAAATAGTTTTGGGAGAAACTTTAATCTATTCATTCACCCCTCAGCTGCTACAGACGACTAGCTTAGATTTCAGGTAGAAGCCTGGAATAGGGCAAAAATAGACTCAAGCTCATCTTAAAGTCCCCTTTAAGGTGACTAGCTCATTGCACTATAAAGACATCAGAACAGAGACAAAGATACAAGATAAAAATATTTCCTTTTTTTTGTATCCAAAAAAAAATAATCGCCTAAACCAATGTCCAGTTCTTATGGATTTAGTCTTTTTTTTTGCTTTGTTTGTAAGTTATTGGTAACAAGGAACTGAGTTTTAGGTTGACACTACTCAGTCAGCTTCACATAGCTTCTGTGAGAGATCCTGAGCCTGAACTGCTGCCAGACTGGTTGTCATCATTACACCCCGTACTGTAGTTTTGCAGTCCTAATCAGTATTCAACAACAACAGGAGATTTCCCGCATTCTCTTACTGGATGGTCTGGTCGGGGCTATAAAAAGTAAGCAATTCTGTATTCTTGTAAGCAACAAGAATACGCATTTTTACACATGAATAATTTTGTTAACAAATCAAAGGAGCTTTGCAGAATGGACTCACCCATTTTTCAGCAACATACCTGCAGCTGCACCGAGACACTCTATGAAACCTTATCCCATGTTCCTGCAAAAAAAAAAAAACCTTTAAGGACACCAGCACAGCACACGTCTAGGTCTTGTGACCCCGATTTGGCCAAAATCTAAGTGAACAAGTGGTACTGGACAGAATGCAGCTCTGCTTGGAGACTGACAGATGTTTCACGGTGTGAGAGTAGTTTGGCAGAGGAGAAGAACTCACCCCACAGAGAGGTGCTCCATAGATGGCATTTTGAGAAGTGCTATCTATTTCCAGCAACTGCAAGAAAGCTCTTGGAAAATAACAAAAACCTACGTTTGCTTATTTTCTTATACATCTTCCCACAAACTGTACATGTAAGAATACTAAGGTAGAAAGCGGTTTTATATTGATTGTTTTTTCCTCTTTATATTTGACAGCTGGAGTGTTAAAACAGAATTCTGAGTAAATTAAAGCAATAACAAAATTACACAGGGCAGCTGTTTCAGCTATTTCCACAGAGCAATGCTCTTTAGAAGAGCTAATGAATCTAATGGAATCTAACAGACACTGCCAAAGCAGCAATAAGTGATTTAAAATGTCGGGGAAAGTCTCATATAAACAGCCTCACCAAGCACTAAATGAAGTAGCACAAAACTCTTGGGGCTTCTCACTTTTAACAAAAAATCAAATAGATCTCTGTTCATTTATTACAGTGGTGCCCACAAGCTCTCTACAGTACAGGACCTGTCAGAATTTCTATTATACTTCTCATTATTGAAGTGTTTGTAACTTACCTAATTACAGATTTGCTTGAGGCTGTAGCTTGCTTTCACTTACTTCCTAGTTAATCCCCATTTCCCAGATCATTCAAAATTTGAAATGATTTTTTGTTTATTCTTTGTAAAGGAATAAAGATGAGAGATTTGTTCAGCTACTGAAGTTCTGCTGGGCTCTTCTGTTCCACTACAAATGCTTCCTATGAAAGCTGACGCATGGGAAGTGCTGCACTGTAAATCATTCAAATGTGACAAATTGGTTTTCTTTGCTGGGGAAGGGGGTAATGATCCTCATCCAGCCAGCTCTGAGTTTGCAGTTTGGGGAATAAGCCTGTGGTATGCTCCAGTTTCCTTAAGGGGGCTGAATGTTTGCTCTATAGCACACTGTTGGGTTATTTCATTTCTTACAGGGTCCATGGGGTGCAGGGAACCCATGGCAGTGGGTGGATTTGAGGGGAACCACATTCCTCAACATCTGAGAAAAGTCACTCATAGTCCCAGAACTGATCGTAACCTGAACAGTACTATTTTTACAACAAATTAAGGCTCATTAGGCTCCTGCTGAGACTCTCAAGATCCTAAATGCACTTTAAAGATCTTCCCAACGACCTTCTACATACTGCCTTCACTGGATGTAGATCTCTGGCTCCTTGGTGGCTTCAAAACCATTTTGAATCAGTCTGCTAAGCGGAATCCTTGCAGAGAGATGAATTGTCCCCTTACTTTCCTCAAAGGAGGACAGAGCTTTGCCTTCTGGTGAGATGCCATTCCTGCCAGTCAGGACCAGGAACAGGAAAAACTAAAACCTGTAAAATAAAAAGTCAGATTTAAAGCGCCCATGCGAACTCCTCCTCATGGGTGCCATGCAAATCCTCCTTAGGAATGACTGGAAGTCTTACTGTCCATTTTTGATGACTGCACACAGGTGGACCCTTACCTTTACGCTTCAGTGGGAACTAAGGGTTCTGTGCCCTTCACAAGCAATGCTTTCCTTGGTAATATACCCAGGGCACTGGACTGGATGTCTCAGCAGCCCAGGCCCTCTACCAGAAGAGAGGTTTGCTATTTCATTCATGCTCACGTCAGATATATCACTGATGTTCCTTTAGATCAGGATTTTTCCTTATGATTCATATCCAACATAAGCAATTTCATTCTTTGCTTCTTTCTGACAGGTTTTTGTAATTCTTTGAAGCAAGGTGTTAAGTATTTCAAACATATTTCAATGATATCAAATACATTTCAGTGATCAAATATAATTGAAATGATATAAAACTATTTCAAATACAAAAAAATTAAATTTAAAGGTAGCTTTTCTTTTTTAGCTTAAATTTTTATGCAGCTAGATTTAACTCAGTATTTACTTGTCTTGGACAGAATTTATAGTATTTAATTTAGACTGCTCAAGCACAAAATAACTGGATCTGAGTACAAAATATGCTTGCATGCATTGCATTTTTATTACCTTTTTCATCAGAAAGACTCATCGCTATATTTTTTACAAATTACTTTCATTCATTTTTTTCAAAATAAAGCTGCTAACAAATTAGTTTCATTCATTTTTAAAAACAAAGCTGCTATTGTGCTCAGATTTAGATACAAACCTGAGTAGTTCTATGAGCTAACAGACACAGAGCTAAAAATCTCTCCTTAATGGTTAAGATTACACAGTGTGCATCAGGAAGGCAGATGTGTTGCCCCATGGACTTTTGAATCATATTGGCAACATTGACTATAATTAATAAATAATAATCTCAGCATATGCTACAAGTTGTGGCCCTGAGCAAACACATGTAAAAGATAAACTTAGTTACCATGTAAATAAAGGAAAATTATGTACATGTCTTTATGTAATTTTGTAAACAAGGTTTAGAACTTTGATTAATATCTAAACAGCTATACCCTGCAACATGCTAATCAGTTGTCAATTACATGCTAAAATAGAAACATTTATAATGTTAATTGAAACTAAACTTTCTATAATGACTTATTAATCCTAGTTTTCAAACTCTTTAATTATCTTACCCATGAAAAGACCACACTCATGATTCAAGTGGATCCATTAAATTAACATCTTGAGTAAGGATGCTGAGAGAATATATTTGAGAACTGTGCAGTTCATAAACCCCATATACTTTTATCATAAATCTAATCTGATAGATCACCTCAATTTCACCTCTATTTAGAGGCAGAAAGTGAGTAAACACACTGCATATAACACATAAATCTACAGTGTATTAACAAAGAATTCCATTTGAATTTCAGTATCACAGAAAAAAACAATGTCTGGCTGTTTCTGACATGATAAAATCACATGCTATTTTTGATCACTGAATCTTAATCTGATTTTGATAAAATGGTAAATGCTGACTTTTCAGAAAATGAGTCACAGGAGGGCAGCTGAATAGAAGACTTTCTAGTATGTGCCAAGTAATCTCCAGATTTAATGATCAAAATAGATTATTTTGACTTCTCTATTATAACTTAAATTCTGATAAGTCAGTATTAATACATAACTGCCATGCACAACAGTTACTCATGATTTAGATAAATGAGTATAATATGAAAAAAAAGGACTCAAATTTTAATACACTACTTTGAACTGACCATGTATTCTGAAATAAAAATTTCAAATATCTTTTCCATAAATCCAGGTCAAAGACAATTTTTAGAAGGATTGCACATTTGAAATTACAGTCTTTGAGTCACTCCCTGTTGGTGTTTTATTTTATGCTAAACACGTAACTTACTTTTACTGATTTTTTGCAGTCATACAAACTGTAGCTTGCTTTCTCCCAGTACAAACTGGAGTGTGCTGACAGCAGAGGCTACTTGTGTTAAAAGCTGGACTCAAAGGAACTACGCAGGAGCCACAAGTCAGTGAGCAGGTGGGTCAGCCCAGGCTCCCTGTGTTTCTTTGCTCTCCCCAGTCCTCGTTAATGCCAGCTCTTAATGAGATAGGCTCTGTAAAATTTGTGCCACAGACATCTTTCTGCTTATCAAAGGTATTTTCTTAGTAAATAATCAGTGAAATATGAAATGTTAACAACTGGTTAAAAATTATATAAGCCTTTGTAAGAAGCAAGGCTTGCAATGCAAGTTGATGAATAAATCGGCAATGCCTTCCCACTGCACGGTTAGCTACTCCCCTCGTCACCAGTTAGGAAATCATCCACTGGGACCTGAAACTGCCATCAGTCATGATATCATATGGTTCTGAAGATGGACATATAATGACATTTCAACAGCACCTTTGATCCAAAGATCTGAAAGTGTTGTAAGAACATTGTAAGAAGATGCCAGTAGCGGCCAACCTGTCCTTACCCCCTCCAAAAAATGATAAATACGCTCCCACAAATGTAAGTGGAAGCAACGGAGTGCTGAGGGTACCTGAGAACCACTAGACTGCTCCTGCCAGAATGAGCAAAATGCAAGTCCTTGAGCACTGAGCTCATTCAAAAATGTAACCCTAATTGGTTAAGGCCGAACTTTCCACTGCATGTCAGCTGTAGCAAAACCATATTCTCTAGTTTAGTAGTGAACAAATGGAACAAAGTATCAGCAGCTTCTTCAAGTTTATGGATTAATGCTGGGATATTTAATGAATATGCTGGATATTCCTCTGCCCAGTAGACCATACTTAATGACACAACTTTCTGAAGGAATGGAAAAGCAGCAAGAAATAGGATTCTGCTTTGTCTTCTTTATTTCCCTTTATTCTCACGAAGTTACAAGGGACCTGCAAGCTTTACAAATCAGTTACACCCAGATCTCAGTGACCACAAAAAAAAAGGCAAAGAATTTAAATTAATTGTGATAGCCTTAAGCCATCTAAACCACCAGACATTATCCACAGATAATGTTCTTGAAGTACATGCATTAATCTCTTAGACGTGGTTTTTGTTTTTTTGTTGGGTTGTTTGTTTTTTTAAAAAAAAAATCATAGAAGCATTTGGGTTTGAAGGGACCTTTCATGATCACCCCTGTCCAACTCCCCTACCATGAGCAGGGACACTTTCCACTAGATCAGGTTGCTCAAAACCCCATCAAACCTGACCTTGAACTCTTCCACTGCTGGGGCATCCACAACTTCTCTGGGCAACCTGTTCCAGTGTCTCGCCACCTGCACTACAGAAAATGTCTTCCTTATATCCCATCTAAATTTATCCTTTTTTCAGTTTAAAAGCCATTATCCAGGAAGTTTAGTGAACAAAAAAAAAAAAGTTTTGCCTGTAATATTCAGCAAAGAGCTTTTTATTCTGAAGAGCAGATATAATTTTAAAAGCTGAACCAGCCTTAAATTAATAATCTCCTTATTCTGTTTTATGACTTCAATATTTCTTCATATGTAAATCTAAATTCCTGTTAAAAATCATGGCTTATATCATCCTCCCTGTAAATGTTGATATTTTCACCTGAAGCAGTGTAGTCACAAGGAAAAAATCTAATCCACTCTAGAAACATTATGACTAAAAATATATAAATGATGCAATGATGCACTGCACTAAATGTTCCAAGAAATATCAGTGTAACTGATACAAAAATATATTGAAAGTACTAAAATTCTAAGACTTTACTGAGAAACCATAAGGTTTACATCAATTTGCAATGTGTTGCCTCCTTACTAACGTGCTTTCCTTGTTCCAATATTTAAGTTTACAAAATAATATTCTTGCTTTTAAAGTTGTCTACTTTCTTTCTATAAAATATGAAAAGTTGTTATCAAAACTCAGTCAATAGAAGAATGATGTTCAACACAGTGTCTTAATAAAAAAAAATATAAAAATTCTCCTGACATAGCCTAACATAGATGTACTGAAATCTGCTGTAGATCTTCATTTTAGGTTTTATATTCATGGGAAGACTAAAGGTTTTCTAACTATGCTCATACAGGAGATTTCTCATCCTGACTTTGTTACTGTATATTTAATATAATCTCCTAGGAGTAAGATCTGTTCAACACATAAACAGAATCTGCCCTGTTGTGATGAAATAGAAGATGGATCAAGGTTTAGGGTTACCAGCATGTAGGACTGATAAGATTTTCTGTTTGATTCACTGAAGCTCTTCAGTGAATTAGGTGCTCAAACAACACTGAGATAACACAAGTTAGATCCCTAACTTGCACAAGGGTTTTAATGAATCCCCACAGGCATCCTTAATTGCCCAGTGTTATTGCAAACCAAACTTTAAAACACATGGCTTGTGGAGGAAATAAAAAAACAAAATGTGATTGTAAAACTATTCACCATCTTAAGCCATGACTACCAGAGGGAGAGACAGAGAGTGAAAAATTTGTGAAAAGTAGCATGCTAAGTTGAACATTAAGTGTGGAGTGCAAAGAGGTAAAAAAACCAAGCTGAGGAATGAGTTGACCATACAAACAAAATCTAAAGATGAAGGAAAAGTTTAATTATTGCAGACTCCAAATCTTATGTTGACAGTTCATCTCCAATGTTCTGGGAAAAGATGTTCAGGCAACCTCCTATTGTTGTTCTGTTGTTCTAAGTAGCTATAAAGTTAAAAAAAAACCCAAAACAACCAAAAAACTATTTAGTTAAAACTATTTATTTAATTAGAATGGCAGAAATCCAATGAGAACAGGCCATTTGCAAATTTAGGACTGCAGGTTTCAAGACAAACTCACCCCAAATATTTGTAAAAAGAACAAAGCATAGATATACTTTATAAATATGAATATTTTCTATGATGACTGCTCTTCTAATAATTGTATACTAGATCCAGTATTCTCCAGTGTTTAGCTTATTTATTGCAATTCTTTTTTATTTACCCTCATTCGTTATACTAAATATCAAGTGTATGCAGTGAGATTTTTAAATTGCTTCTGCCCAAGAGCAATCATTATATAAAGACGTCCTTGGGGTGCTAAAATATCTCTAGCACCTCTTTACATGTACAGAAGATGCAAACAGATACTAACTGTCTCTTGTAAAACTGAATCTTGCTTCTGTCCAAGAAGGGAACAAATGTTGCCCCTGGGTATCAATATTAATCAAGGGCCACTGGCAAACAGATAAAATAGGACAGAGCAATGCAGAGAAGCAGAGAGGAAAAAAAAACCCAATGAAGTCATGATTATCTAAGCTTCCCTATTGGAGTGTGGGTGACACCAAACTTGAAATTGGGATGACAAAAAGCATTTCTTACTGGCCCAAAACAGATGGCCAAAAGTAGATTCAAGGGACAAGTTTTAGTGGTGGGTACAGGAGGTTTGCATGGGCAATGGCCTTCCCTTGTGCCTCAGCTTGTCCCGTGTCTCCCCATGTTTATCCCTGTCCCAGGGCACATTTGTTGGGATTCATGCAAGTCAGCGGGCTAGCACACAGCCTTTGAGGTCATAACACAAGCAAACCTGCAAATTCCTGGAAGCCACACTTCAGCAATGTAACCTCAAGTGAGTCACCTGCTGATATAGTGGATTTTTTCTGGTCCAACCACCATTTTTTTTTCACATAGGCAAAGTTCTACAAGTTTAGTTGGCTGTTCTAGCCGTTGCTGTTCTCTGTCCCCACAAATCTGGTGCAAATTTAGAAGCATTTGACTGACACAAAAAATAGGACCACTACAGAGGAGTATTTGTTGTGAAATCAAGGTTATATCATGAGCTAAAACATTTACAAGGACTTCCTTTTATATTACTCTCTCCATTATTTTTTTAAAAATTTTACTTAAAAATTAACACGTGTATTTATATTCATTCAAACTGACACATGCTAACATGCAAATGCTCTGAAGAATGCTCCCCAGCTGACTTTGTGCCCTTTGCAAGTTACAGTTCTCAGTAATGTGTAAATGAGATGCAGAACATAAAAGCTGTTTGTGAAACAAAGAATGTGCACCACAACTGTATAGATGGCAAATCTTTCACTTCCTCAGCATTTCAAGAGATGCCACTTAAGAATCTGATTTAAAGGGTTCTCAAGGTAGTTTTGAGAAGATTTTAAAATCCATAACATCACTAAGAATATATATGTATACACAGATATAATTTTGTATTCGTAGTAGAATGAATATATAGGAAAGATGTACAAAAAAGTGAAACAGAAACCAAGCAAAAATTTGGCAGTTTGTCATCTCCACTGATACTAAGATTCAAAACTATAAGAACTATACACAGGTTTATCTTTATGTGTGATGGAATGTGCAAATCGAGAAAAAATCTGAAAAAAAATCTGAAAGTGTATGTTAAAAAATATGTATAAGAAGATTTTTTCTAAAGGTTATTGGAAGAGCTGAGCAAACTCTGAATAATATTCACATACACACATGTGCACACATGCACAGAAACACACACAAGTCCAATGCTCTCTTTGACAACAGACTTTGAAAAACTTGAGAGAGGAGCTGAGGACCAGAGTCTGGAGGCAGGTTTGAAGAAAGCAGCATTGATCCTTATGTGTTTATACATGGGAGAGGATGGGATCAAACAAAAAATAAATAGACAATGAAAACACCTGCATAACATATATTTTTGACGTTCTAATCAAATTTCTGCTTGCTCCCAAGACAAAGGGCAGAAGTTGTGGAAAGATAAAATCTGTCTAGCAAGGGATAGGAGAACTTTGATTCTCCAAGGAGACCAGGTGCAAGAAGAAGTCACACCAAAGATCATTCCCTAAACAAAACTGCATTCAGGCCACATTGGGGAAAGTGTGTGTGCAATTCTTACAGGATGCTGAACAATGTTAGGCAGAGGTGAGAAATACGAAGTCTAGTGTACTGAAGCAATGAGGAGCGTGAGAACGGGAGCAATAAGTAGCTGATCAATGACAGGGTACCTGCATTCTGTCCAAGGGCTACCAGAACACCCAGATGTAATAGGCAGTTCAGATGTGCAATGTCAAAACCTAACACTTGAGTACATTTGGCTCAATCTCAATGCCTGGCAGTCTTCATGACTGCCATTTCATGCAATTTTATCTTATAAATAGTTAGACAAATAAGAAAGTGCACAATGGAACGGGAAAACCAACAGGAAATGTTTGGTGTCAGATATAAAAATCTCATTAAATGCATGTGAAGGATAGACGTAGCTTTTAATTTCAATTTGGGTATATAGCTAGACCTAACAAACGCTGTTGTGTTGTCAGTATCATACTACCCATATTACGTATCGTACCCTAAATCAAAACAACCCTCCCCAAGCCCTGCACAGTACAGCTTTGTGACTATAACGGCAGAGATGAGATTAAGAATAGAACTTGGAGTCCTAACAGGGACCAATGGAAGACGCACACACTGGATGGAGCTGTTCACAATTTAAAGATTAAATCCCTTTGGAAGTACATATAGTAGCAGGTACAGGAATACATTACTTCTCTTTTCAGATTTGCTAAAATCAACTTTTATTTTTGGGAGGAATATTCAGAATGTGACTATCTGTATTATATGTGTTGTTGGTTTATATTTGTTTTTATATGGGACAGTTAGGATTATGGATATTCATAGAGAAAAATAATATAAATTACAAATGTTTTAATATTGAAAATTATGTGATAAGTTTTCTAATTACTTGTGTTGTCTATATTTCATAAAGTACCCTTCAAACACTAATTTAAGCAAAGATTCAAAGCCTAGAGCTCATCTATCATTAATAATTTTGTGGAACTGGCAATTACTAATATGTGCACAGTACTGTTTTACTTTATCAAAATGTCCTTTTAAAATTAGTCTGTCTGCAGTTCCTGATGTGCAAATTAAGCATCTAATTTATCTTGCCTGGTCTTCTTGGATGACTTGATCAGTCTGATATTACTAGGCAGCCAGAGAGCGAATGTTAAATCTAAGAAAGGAATCTCTCTAAAATCTATGAAAGGAAGCAATAACAGCCAAGTAGGAGATCAGAAGTCACCAGCTGCAGTGCATGTTGAGAAGAATGAGAATGTTCCCAGTCTGAAACCATCTCAATCTATGCAATTTCCAGGAAGTCCTTATATCTCCTGAGATCAGGGATTTTCCTATAAGATATGTCACACAATATCCTGTTCCAACACAAGTTTGCAAAAGAGTACTGGGACAAGGTCTGTGTCTACATGTGCACTAGTTACGTGCTAAAGGAAGACAACTGCCAGAACTTTCCAAATCTCCTTTGCACTCGGATGGGGCCACCAGATCCTAAAAGGGAAATTAAAGCAATTCAAGCAATTCTGTAGCTGACAGCTTCATCATCAAGCTGTAGCTCCTAACTAGTCAGAAAGATCAGACTTAGGCACACAATAAGGAGGGAAGAAAACCAACAGACCCATCACAGAAGTCTGCCAAAATTAATGTTTTCCTCCTTAATTCCGTGGCTAGCTTGTTTCTCCAAACCCTTCCTTAGGGTGGGCAGAGGAACATGTGTTTCTCTGAATGCAGATATTTTTCTCTGTGGCAATACTCTGCAGCAGAATGGAACCTACAAAACCCCCTTGCTAGAGTAACTGTTTTCACAGGGGAAAGTCTGTTTGAAGTTAAACTAAACAAGTATTACTGCAAGTTCAAAAGACTTTGCTGTCCTTGGAGGTTTAGTATCAAGTGTAAATGAAAAGTAAGTAACAGTATTGTGTATTGCTCCCCACAATACCACATCACTTCTCACAAACCACTTATGAATGCAATTTCAAAATGTAAAATTGCAGAAGATAACAACTCGCTTAGCTATTTGAGCCTGATAAAATACGAGCTATATAAATATTTCTCAAGAACATTTAATATGTTGGACATTTCATTACTGCTGTCAAAATTCTTGGTATTTTATGACCAAATAGAGATTGAATCTGCATTCAGCTCCTCACTCTGTTGAACTGAAGGTAGATTAGAGATAAAATTTTAACAAACAATTTCTGGGGAATAGTTTTGATCAACATTAGCACTGACCTGGTACTTGGATAGAATTAAGAGATAAAAATGTGCAAATTTACAATGTTTAAAGACTGCACTATCTGTCAGATATTTAATCTAGAATATTTTCTGCTTTCTGTTTTCTTTTTCTTTATGTCATAACCTCCACTGTCGTTTTGACTTCCTTTTTCTTAGAATGAGATTTTAAAAAATGTACACTGTCATTTATGTACCTATACAAAATATAGGAAAGCTGTCTGCAACCAGTAGTTCTGTCTGAGAAGAATTAAGAGAAGCTGGCAGCGAGGAAAGCTGGCAAGGTGCCCTCTTCAAAATCTGGTCATTTATTCAAAAGTCTAAACAACAATTGTCGGACCCTCAGCTCTTTTGTGAAGTTTGGCTCTTTCCCAACAATTGCCATGAAGCCTTCACATAAATCATTTGGAGCTGTTCATTTAGCTACATTAGAAAGTGTTTGGCAGTAATGACTCCTGTAAACAATGGATTGGACAGCAAAGAGAAAGATTCTGCAGAGTCTAAAGATTAGGATGGGAGAAAAACTGACACTGTCTTCCAAAACTACCCGCTATCTCAGCATACTTGATTTCCAGGCTTCCCACATCGAGGCCTTTTCAAAGAGGACTGCATTTCTAGGGACTCGAAGCCACGACCTTTCAGAGTTCTCAGACTTACAGCAACCATATCACAGTTGGAACTGCAAATTCACTTATATCACTATCTCTCTTATTTTCATTCCAGATATGAGTCTAATTAAGTGATGTTTACCTGGGTTTAATTAGGCTATATGACTGTCTGAGGGGGATTCCCGATTTATTCCTCAGTCTTCAGAATTGACTACTTTATCTTGTGAGATACTTTGGAGAGAAACAAAAACATAGATTAAAGCTGCAGCATTTTCTACGCAAGAGGTACAAAAGCAGACGTGCGCACGCAAACTGCCCAAGTCAAAAAGCAAAATGAACGCTTGTGTCACCATTCTGCTGGGGATCAAAGGCAACATCACATTGTGTGGTGGATAGTAATCCAGCCCCAAATAACGTCAGCCACAGGGAAAAGCTAACACACTATACAGTAGGTCAAGAGTTCACAAAGGATTCAGTTGGAACTCTCCTAATTATTAGTAACATGGATGTTTCACTATGAATGATCTCAACATGAAGGTTAATAAAGTATCTTAAAAATTTTGCACATTTTCAGGTCTATATGAACGTGTAGGTGAGCCAAACATAAAACTGGATATAAAGCAATGTATAATATAACGTACCTTAGAGTTAAAAAAGCTGCAAACATACAACTATCCTATTTGAAATGACTGTATATCATGTACGTCATAGATAAGGACAAAAAATCAAGACAATTGGCTAAGTTATAGACAATATACACAGAAGTTATTATAGCTAGACTTACTTTAAAGCCAGTATTTGTGTTTAGCAAAAAAAATAAAACCCCAAAAGTAAAATCAATTTCTTCTGTTTACTTCTTTTATGTTATTCTCTAAGTGATTTAGTGAAAGGCTTCAAGCTGAGAACTCCAGAGAACAGCAGCCTCAATAACTTCTAAGTCCATGGGCAACACTACTTCTTTAACTATGCATTTCAACATACCCGATTCGTCCACACTGCAAACTTCTTCCCAGTTTCATGTACCAACAGGTTGACCCTGCTTTGTGAAAGTGCAATGATCCTTGACCCCTAACAGCTCTGTTTTCTATGATGAAAATCTGTAACACGAAGGAAAACAGTGAGATTCTATTTGAAACCATTTTCCTACTTTCATGTCTGACTGTGCTCTGTGCATTAAACAGCAGATCAAAATTGTTTATTCTCTCATCCTCTGATTAGGAGGAGGACCTTATATAGCACTATGTTTTCATTGTGTATGAAAGATTCTGTATTTTATTTTATATATTGTGTTATATAAAGCGAAGACAAAGAAAATAGGAAAAAGCAAGAATTGCAAAAGTCCTTACAACCTGCTGTAATTCACTGTCTTTCTCTGTCAAAATATAAAAAAGGTCTGACTTTGAGAAAAATAAGCCTTACTGCTGTTTTGAGTGCCCCATTATTCCAAAAGAACACAAGGTGGATTACAGACTTGACAGCAGTTAAAAATCTAAAAGTTCGGTCAAGCCTGAACAGCATACCTGTGGCATAGTGAGAAGTCACAAAGTTTTTGGTTTTTTTAATTATCATTATCCTTTTAATTTTCTAAGCACTTACAACTTCAGTATATCCAAATACACAGCAGTGTTTGTATCTCAGAGGCAGAGGTGGTGTAAGGTCTACAAAGACATAATGTATGCTAGAAAGCATTAAACCATAGATACTTCTGGATTCAAGAATCAATGAATACAGAAACATTCCTGAGCTATGGACTGAGCTAATCAAGTGTGGATAGATGCTTTCAACCAAAGGAAAGTTAATGCTGGTTAATTCTAAACTTTTTTACACTTTTCTGTCCACTGGCATTTTAGAGATTAATTAGTTTACATGCTACTCAGATTGGGAAGATCCTCATTACACAAAAGTGGACATTGTTCATACTAATGGCAGATACATGACCAAGTGTAAGCAGTGCTATGCATCTGTATATATGCATACATATAACATGACTTCAAGTCATGAATATCTGACATCTTTCCATCATATTTTGAAAAAAATGTGAAAGAAAATCCACCTAAAAACCATCCACAAGGGAGAAGCCTGGCTGTAGTAAGTGCAGTTTCTTAGTACTCCTTTTTGGCTTACTCTGCATGGTTTCTTTTTTCATCCTGGGTACTACTTTTGAGGGGTTTGTCTAAGAGGTTTGAAATTAGGCTGGGATTTCTGTCCCTTATTCTGACCTTGCACTCCAGGTAGTTGGGGATGAAGGCAGATGAAATCTGATCTCTGAGTTCCGTCTCCCCTGTTTCTTATTCTCTGTGCTCCTTCAGAAATTCATCTCATGGAGGTTTTAAATGCCCTGCCTCATTATTAGCAAATCTCCCCCACACTGCAACTGTTCTCACTTTCTGAAAGTTCCTTAAGGTGCTCTAACCTCTGACAATGCACCATGTGGAGTTATTTTCTCTCTCTTGCCCAGTTAAGAAGTTATTGATTGCCACCTGCACTTTGCAGTGGATGGCTTCACATTGCCCACATTTGCACTCCTTTTGTATTTTAACCTCTACTTCTCTTCCCACTGATACCGTTATTTGCAATGTGTGTACTGGTGTGAAGGTCAATATACTTTGCTGGACACTGCTCTCAACTAAATCCTTGCAGTCCAGAGTTTTTTCAACCAATTGCCAGAAAGCCACCACAAGAATTCCTGCAAGCTCTTTGGTTATGTTATTGCTGCTTGGTGAATACTACCTCCCAGGATTTACCCATTTGTTTCATTGCTGGTTTTCAAAATCAAATGCTTGTTAACAACTTTTACCTTTTGGAACATTCTTCCACCTTTGGCATAAGCGTAAAGGTGAAGTAATTCAAAATTTCCTCTTGCCTTAGAGTTTACCAGAATTCTCGTTTTGGCACTTCCAGACTATATGATTAAGGCTGTTGAGTAAAGCCACTCATCTTCACTAGCTCACAAACAAATGAGCTGACACCTCTGTAGGTCACTAAATTTGCTAATGTACGCCATGGTGTGAAGTGTACAATGCAACTAGTAAACTCAAAGCAAAAACAAAAAAAAAAAAAGAGAAGAAAATATGCAATAAGGAAACTTCAAATTTTTCTGCAAGGTTTTTCAAGATCAATGATCTACCAGTTCAGACATTCCTCCAGGCTGTCTATGGCAAGGTTAAAGTTTACATCACATGTAGACTTAAAAGGGCAGATTATATAGTCAGGAACTGCTACAGAATACCTGTACACAAACTTTGCTGCCCAACAGATGAACAGGGTGGCAGAACAGGAAATCCTAGAGATGGAGACCCTGGGCCTCCATGAATATAAGTTTTGCAATTTTCTTCTGTTCCATCTTGAATTTATCTACCTTTAAGATTAGCTTGACCTTTTGATAAAAACTGTCCAAAATAGCCTTGTTTCATTTAATGCAAGGTGATGAGCTTTTTTAGGTCTATTAATCTATAAGTTAAAGTGCAACCAAGGATATCACTGCAATTTTTTTTTTTTTTTTAAAGCTTTACAATATAGGTCCATATCTTACAGTTTAGCTGTCTGCAGTTACATGGGAAACAGTTAGTACATTAGCTTCCTTAAAACAGAATTTCAATGATGTTTTATTACTTTCAGCAGACACACTGAACTGATTAAATTCACAAGCTACAGAAATGGTTTCTGACAGCTAGTCATACACTGCAAGGACAAAAGCTTGTTAGGAATGAACTCTAAAGCAATACAAACTGATAGCAAAAGGCCTTTTGCTAATCTAGAGAAAAGTGACTTGAGATTTTTCTCCTTTAGAAAGCAAGAATAAGCTGCTTGAACTTTTCATATTCAAGTAGCTGCCTGCTTTTCAGACTTTGGTAGTTTGACCAGTGTGTAACATTTGAATGTAAAGTTAATTAAAGATTCCGCAAGAACACAGAAATAATAATTTTGTTCATTAGTAAGTTCCAGGAGAAATCAGAGCATGTTTTGTTTTCATTTCTGCACGATTACTGAGACGCCGTGGAAAGACAACTCTAAATAAAATATAGGTTACACTCCATTACTTAACTACTGACAACAGGTGGCCAACAATGGAAACCAAGCCACTCCGTAACAGATGAACAAATCAAAAGGCTCAGTATCATTGGAACACTTTGATTCTAGAAGAAAAAATAAAGCTAATGGTATATATAAAATTGGCATTATTGTCAGTCTGAGAGGGACTGAATGGTACTATACATAATGATATGCCAAAGCTACATATGCATCATCAATCAATTACGCTTCCGAATGCTTATGCACAGCCTGGTGTGCAAAGCAGCACATTTAAGTCAACTAGAATTTATGTCAAGTGAAAAAAGGACTAAATAGTAAAATCAGTCTAAAGCAATGTTTCAAATTATTTTTCTCTCATGTATGATCTCTTACAATCAAACACTATCTTGTCTTTTTATTTAAGCAGTTAAGTGGCTTTGTAGTCTTTGATATAACAGAAGTCAAGCAACTTTTTAAGTACAGTGATTCTGGTTACTGTTTTTTTCAGTTCTACGTAGCTTTGTTTCCATGGGAAGAGCTTTGATGAGCAAAAATGTAAATAACATAAACCATGTGATTAACATTATAATGAAATACTTTATATATCATTTTTGCAGCAAGTACTTAGAAATGCTGGGTTCAGCATTTACCATAACTGTCGTTACCACTTTCATGTAGCTTTTTCCCAAAAGACTTACACAGAGAATGGTTTCATCTTGTTTAAACCTAATAGGCAAAAATTAGGTCATGAAAGATAATTCCATGAAAATTCACTAGGTGAGCACACAGTATAGTACAAAACAGAAGCAATATTTAAAGCAAAGCAAAAAGCAATTGAAAAAAACCTAGGTAGTCAGCAAACATGATCTTTCTTCATAATAGTAATTTAAAAATAATATCATATTCAGGTTAGAAACTTTCAAACTTTCATGATTCCACTAAAAAAGTAAAAAAAAAATCCAAAAAAATCATCAACTGCAAAACCAAACACATACATACCTTGGTTTTTTGCATCTGGTTTTTTTGGTGGTTTTTTGGGTTTTTTTTGTGGTTTGTTTTTTTTTTTTTTTTCCTTCTCCTCACATCACACACTTTGGAGGAAAAATACTATTATACTGTTCTAAATTCCAAAACCACATGCATTAAAAGTGAATTTTAATAGCTCTTCGCTGCTGTGTCTGTACATCAAAGAGCAGTCCACATCATCCCCTATTCCTAAATTCCTAGGACACACATATTTCAGAAAAGTACAAATTCAGCATCAAACCCAGACTCAAAACTCAAGTCCAATTTCAAAATACTTTTTTAAGGTACATTTTTCTCTGTTTAAACAGAGATTGAAACTTATGATAAACCTCAAATCACTACATTTATAAAGGGAAATAATTATTTGCTTTTCAACAGGGAAAAATATTCAGTATCTGGTGAAACAGAATTAGAGATTTAGCTTCTGAAAGTTGAGGACATGAGATTACAATGGATAAGGACATTCTGTTTAATGTTTTCCTCAACCTGTATCTAGACACGTAATTTTCTACATATAGTTTTAAGAGAAAGCTGACCTCAGAATTCTCTGAGGCATGCCCACAGGACAGATTGTACCTGGATCACCAAGTAGGAGGGTTGTTCTCTCAGGATTTGAGTTGACGGCTGCAGACTTGGCTTTAATCCCAAGGGTTCTGTGCAGCAACATTTATGTCAGTATTATTTTAATAGTATGACCCAGAAGATTCAAAAAACCATACTAAGTAGGGATAAAATAATGAGGTGATACATACTTGACTGACAATGAGTGAAAGAGAAACTCTGTACATTTTAAAATGCAGCACACATTGCAAAATGCTCAAAATGCACACAAAATACTGTTAAAGGAACAAAAAGAAGATAATAGAAAAAAATAATTCTGATATCAGCAGTGGGTGGTTTTTTTTCTGTAGTTCATTTAGCATAATGGGACAGATCAGAATACCCAGAACAGGTAAAAATATCAAGTGAGTATATCTGTGATTCAGCAGAATTTCAGCCAAGCAGCTTTACTTTGCTTGTCAAAGCTATATGGATGTTAAACGTAGCAGCAAAACATTGTAAGTGCATCATAACCAACAGGCAGATCAGATACCAGATACCATTTTCCTTTTTTTTTTTTTTTTTTAATTTATGCATTACAGGCTTCTGGGTGTATATCTCTAAACTATCCTACTTTGCAACCTATAAATGACAACTCAGAGTTTAACAGAGCTAACTGACTTATTCTGTGAATGCAGAAGAGGGATCAGCAGAAAAAAAAACAAAATCCAAACCTTCATAAAAGTAAATTGTTCTCTAGATAGATACAAATGATTCCTTGCCAGAATATAAGTACATTACAATTTTTAAACAATATTACTGTCCTGAAATAGTGTTGTTAGAATTAGCCATTATGGAGCTAAGGCCCAAATAATTTAATATGACCTTTAAACAAACGTGATTATTGCCACAACAGTATGATGTATACGGAAGCCTCAGTTAATGAGCAGCAGCATTGCAAAACCTGGTACTAAAGAATTGTGTAAAAAAAAATTGCAGCTTGCAGGAATGATCGTGAATTTTTTCCTTTATGTTTTAGCTGCACAGTATTCCTCATCCAGAAGAAAAGTATAAGCAAACTCGTCACACTTTTCCACCATTTTATCAGTTCAGCTCATGCTAAGTGGAAACATCATTTTTCTGTACTATGACCAAAACACCTAAACAAGGTGCACTTCATGTCTAACTATGCCTGGAAAATCCCTCAGAAATGTCACCGCTACCACTGAGCTAGAGAAGTACTTTACCAAGGCCAAGCCCTTACTCTTACAGACACTGACATGGACAGGTTGTCCTATGAGGCCTTTAAGACTTCTGGTTTTGAGTCCAAGCAATAGGCATGCTAAGAACATTCCAGTGTCATAGCCTGTGTATCATTGCTAGCTGGATGGCACCCAGTTATAATCTGATTTCTCAAGAAAAAAAAAAAAAAAAAAAAAAAAAAAAAAAAAAAAATCTCAACATAGTCTTTCAAAAAGGAAAATAATCCCTGAATGACTTTGAGGAAATTGTTCTATGGGGAAAAAAAAAACACCTTTCAGCTGTAGCCATCATTTTTCCTGACCCATATTTATTTAGCAAACTTTATTTAGCAAAGAAACACCACATTTGTAAAGATCAAAATGTTTTAAAGATCAAAATGTGGGGAATAGTTCTCAGACTAGTAAGACTTGTTAGATAAACATGATTACAAATGGTGGATATTTGTGTTTGGTTGAACTGAGATAAATTAAAAGGCAATAGTAACAATGCCATTTTGCCCAGACCTCACCATTCTTTTCAAATTGAAGTAAAAAGTTAGTGGTGAAAGAGGTCTGAAAAATTCATGAACTAACTGGAAAGTGTCCTTGTAGTGAAACCCTGGAGAAGTCCAGAAGCAGGAAAAGTGAATTAACTCAAGTCCTTTCTTTGGGCTGGCTCTTACTTGATTTCTTGAGGTTTCAAATTAGACCAAGGTCGTATAGATCAAGAATCTCACTGCTGGTACAAACATTTACTTACAGTATGTAAAAATACACATTTCTCAAGCGAAACGAGGTATTGCCAAGGGAAATTTAAAGAAACAATGAACCCTAGAGTATGATAAGGGTGTATCCCTGCAGTAGCTATCTAGATCAGGACATCTTTCCCCATGGTGTTTCACATCAATGATAAATATAGTTAAAAGATTACCTAAGCTGTAAAATACTGGTGGCCTTCTAAGTTCTGTCACCACATCCCAGCTGAGGTTAGAACACTACAAAATGTCCTAGGTAGTGGTTAATAATGAGATGTTAGGCATTCATGCTTGAAATTGTGGGTCATTTTTCATTAAACATCTCGCACAGGAAATAAGGCATGGCATTATCATAGGGAGTTTGGAGTGTGACATGAAAGCGCAGAAAAACTAAACTTGGTGGAGGAGATATATGTAACTAAGAGGAAGCAACAGGAGAAAACCAGTTTGGCTAAGCTGAGACTTAACTGAATGCTGTTCAAAATTCATAAAGTATACTCTGTCCAGAAAAGTGAGCTAAGCCTTTTGTAGATTGCTACTTTAGTATACATTTCCATATTCAGATCAGGTTTAGAAACAAATACTCTTTTTTTGTGTGTTTTGTTTTATTTTGTTTATTTGTTTCTGGAGCTACTAGAAAGTGCATGTTTAAATACAGAGGAATTTTAAAAGATGCTATAGACACAGAAGTCTTGAGAATTTTTTGTCAATAGATTTGATTCTTCAGCTTCCTGGACTTTTTTTTCCATAAATAATTTGAGAAGAAAGATTTTATGATTAAGGAACAAAATACCAGGTGCTTTCCAGTCTCATTTCCTGATGCTATTCATAATTTCTGAATGACCCAAACAATTCAATACATTTCTTGGGGTAAAACACTTTCTTCTACCTTCTCTCTACCCTGTTCAGCAAATATTTTTTGTGTCTGGTCATCTCTTTTTTGCAGATGATGTTAACCACAGTTAGAACCTGTGCACAGCACAACAGCACGACCAATAGCAGATGTATCCTCAGACATAACACAATATTCATATTATGAAGGAGAATATTAGTTTTGGGTCTGAATACAAACACAGAAACTTCAGCATTTTAGATTAATAGAAAATGACCAAAAGGTTGGCACAATTTTCTGTGGTAATGCAGCTCACAGATCATGGAAGATCAGTGGTAGAGTCCTGAGGTATCTACTACTTTTTCTTTTCTGCAGTGATAAGAATGAGAGTACACTCTCTCTTTAAAAAAAATAAAAAAGAGAAGGGGGGAGCAAAAAACCACTTCAACCCAAGATTCTCACCTTTCACAAGACTACAAGGTGAAGGAGTATGAAGGAAACAAAAGGAAAATATCAACACTATCAACATTAGCAATACCATTCATTCTAACAGGGCAGAGTGAAAGCCTTCTTTATTGCAGCAGGGCACTAGTACACACGAGAAGGAACTTCTGTCAAATGCAAACACAGCTGACACATTTAATAGAAATTATCTGACATATATCCAAAGGCTGAACTTTTTAGCAAGAGTACAAAGTCCTTAAAATGTTATGTTCTCTTCCCCTTCTGAGGCTTCTAAGCACATGAATGTGTGGGGTCTTTCTGTATTGCCTGTAGGTGCACTGGGGGAGGCACACTTTTGAGCATCCACCCTTGCCTGTGCCACATCATACCCAATCTGCAAGACTGGATGAAAGCTAGGCATGCACTGTGCCCTTAAAGGAAGAAAAAAAAAAAAGCAATGCATTCCCTCACAGCCCTTCGGGACTCTGTAGATGATGAGGACCATTGAACATGCTACAAACCACACTCAGGAACCAGGACTGAAAGCTGAACCAGGAATGGATAATCACACACCGGGAGCAGAACACACATGTAACAAGTCAAAATGCTTGGCAAGACACATCCATTATACTGTTGACTCAGAATCAGAACTTTTAAACCTCCATGTGTTTTACTATGGCTAAGAAACTGCCAAAATCAGGATTTATACAAATCTGCAAGTACAAGCTGTTACAAACCATGAATGATAATTACTAGTACTTGGCAGATTAATTTTAGCTGTCTTCAGTCTGTGTCTATGTTATATTTTATAGAATTAATCTTTCATACAATTTTGTGCCTGTACAGTATTACCAGCATGTGTCATTGCAGTTAAATGTTCTCAGTGAACAGCACAAGTCCTGCTAGAGTTGGGAGGTAATACCGTCAAGTCCATGATGCTTGTTCCAGAGGCTACATATAGAAAACAACAAGAAAATATCTTTTGCCCATATTTCAATTGTTGTGTTTTTTTTGTTTTTTTTTGGTTTTTTTTTTAATTCTGTTCTTTACCTTATGTCTTCTTGTACTAGAAGAAACTTCTAAACAAGGATGCTGCAGAACTGTGAAGCTCTGAATTCTCATCCCCTCAGCAAGTTGCACAGGTACATCGTGGTGGAGATGGGGACTTCTGAAAGGAAAACCATCATCTTCTTATATATTCATCTGTTATATTTAGGAATTTGATAAATCCAAAAGACTGGCGTTTAATATTCACATCTACCAAATGCAATGTTTTGCACCCTATGAACAAGTAATTTAAAACTTACTGGGAAAATGCATTTGAATTTAGATTTTCTTAAAGCACAATAGCCCATAAATGAGAACTGCAGATTTGCAAGTGTACTGCCTCATATGATTAGCACACCTTTGTTCACAAAATATCACAAATGGGATTTTTATAAAGATCTGTTACTTTACAGAAAAAACAAATGGTTTGAGATAGCTCAAAGAAGATTACATATGACTGATTTTATACATTGTGATTCCTAATTGCTTCAGCTATCCCCAGTCCATCTTAGCAGAATAATATCATTTAAATATTTTAGGTAGTTTTCTTTAACAGGCTCTTAGACTTAATGTTTCTGCCTTCCTTCAGGACAACATCTTTTAATTGCTTTAAATTATCAGTGATGTCTCCAGCATTTGCAGTGAACATGGATTGATTTCAATTAACTTTCTCACTCTTTAGCATAAAAGCAGTCTTATTCAATTTGCCCTAATTAGATCACACAACCTCTTGAAGCTAAAGGAATGACAGTCATTAAGGGGCGGGGGGGGGGGGGGGGGGGGGGGATATCAAGGTTGTTTACTGCATCTTTAGTCCTTTTGTAATTTTGAATCTGAAAGGATAGTTTGTCCCTGGGACCATATAAAGGCTTTAAAATCAAATTGAGAATTTAGGACTTGTGGAATTTTACAGGACCAAATTTTGCTTCAATATCAGGATATTCCCAAATTCAGTATTTTGTTACTGCCAGTAACACACCTGCAGCCAGTAACACACCTGCAGCACTGGTAGCTGCACAAGTCACTGTTTTCCCATCTTTCAGCGCATTGAGAAGGATATTAGTAACTAATAGGTTGGTATATAAAAAAGATAGAAGTCAGAAAAGCATAATGATATGTGGTTGTAATCTTCCTTCAGTTTATGTTGCCTTGGAAATTTTCTTTTTCCTTTATGGCAAGCTGCAAACAAAACAGGACTGACAAAAGACAGATTATCTCTACACAGAAACTTTCACCGGTTACTGACATTAACAGGCGTGAGACAGAAAATGGTTTGCTGGCTGTAAGCCAGCTGCTCTGGAAATGGACATAACAGAATTTCTAGAAATGTTCTCGCAAGGAAAAACCCAACCAGTTTGGCAGTTTGGATTGGGGAAAACAGGAAGAAAGGAAATAACGGCCGCTAGTAAACAGGTCTAAGTGATCATGAGACAGTCACTAAGCCTGATACTCAACTGTCAACAGAGTTAAGAAAAAACTGCTAGTCTAAAAATACCCTCAAGAACAGTCACGGCTTTTCTCTCACATTTCAAAATCTAAAACCACCCTATAACCTCAAAACATATCTACTACTTCAAATACAAAAAGCTAAAAGATGCAGAAAATTAAAAGGGGAGAGCAAGACAGAGGGAGAGAGCACCCTCACTCTCCTCTCAGTGTTCAGTAATCCTAGAAAAATCCTCATACTTGCAGAAGATAATGAGTTTGTTTATTTTCTGGAGAGACTAAATGAGCTGCAGCATCTCTCCCTGACTTCAGGACTGACCCGGTACCTGGTGTTCTATGCTGCTGCTGTTTATGCAAATACTCATCAAAGAGTCTGTCTTGGAGCACTATGTAGGCTGGATTCAAAGTTAGGTTCAGAGCCAGGAAACTATAGCTAGCTACAGCACTTGAAAAGAACTCTCCATGCTACCATGTAAGTACAAAAAAAGAATTGACAAAAATTTAATCCCTTTAGCCATGCAAGTCTGGGTCAAACCTCTTCTAAGACTCAAGTAGTATAATATGCATTGTGGGCAAAGCTGTGATCCTTTTATGTACTTCTCATACATGAAAATGCATCCACTGAGCCAGTAGCTCTCTGGAATTAGTTTACATTTGTCTTTTATAGACAATGCATGTAACTCCACAACAGTTCTCTTTAATTAAATATTGCAATGTTATAAAGCTATTGAGGTATAAATCTTAGTTCCATTGAAGTAACATGAAAAAATATTACATTCATCCATATCTAGAGTTCATAAAGGACAAAAATTTACACTCTCAAAGACACAGGCATACAAAGGTAGCTAAAATACTATTTATCAATTTTCCAGTGTGAATGAATTAAGCTCAGATTACACTGTAATACATTTGAGTAGGTAGGAGCAAATATTTACCCATTATTTAGCCATAATAGCTTGTTTACAAATTCAGTTTTTCCAGTGAAGGTCTTTCCTAGAGTGAATTCTCCAGTGCTGGTGCCTGTGAACCTGCCAGAACAACAAAGTTATGGACCACTAATTAGCAAAGCAGCTTTGCCAGGTTGTGATATTTCAAATGAAATCAAAGAGTTGCTTGTGACTTTTTCTAGATCACACAGCTTCCGTCAGCGTAGCTGGTGATCACATCTGTTGTGTGGGTCGCAAGCTGGTTAACACTCCATGTTACAGTTCAGTGCTAGAAAAACACAGTGCCGTCTCCTGACTCCCACTCAGGGACTAGCACTGCCGTAATCAGAAACAGCAAATGTCAGATCTCATATGAAGGCTTTTATCTTTTGTTTCATGGGATTGGTCAGTGGAGCAATAACAAGGAGTACCTTGAACTTGGCAGGACCATCTCAGATATGTATTTTAATCCGCTACATAAAAGTCACACTGGTATGATTCTGTGTGCTGAAAGACTTATTTGGGAATAAACCAGACAGGAAAAATCTTATTCCGGATTAAATATTTTCATGGTGCACAGTAACAGCATTCCTCTTGTGGAACAGAAACATCACTAATGTGAGGTCCTAGTACTTCTGCAGGTGTGATGGGGTCCAGATGCCTGTAGCCCATTGAAAAGCAGTTTCTAGTTTCTCTAGAATGTTGTAGTAAGTTGGCCATTGGCCAAAGTAAACTCGTTATCAAAGAGTTGAAATTTTCTATCACTTTCATTGAGGTGGTAGGTGATGGACTATCTTAATTATTTTCAGGAGGTAATAGGAAATCACTGGAAGCAGATAGGAAAACACTGTCAAAACTTTGCATTTGCCATGAAAACCAACACAGGAAAGTTAGATGGACAGTATTCTACATGTAAACCAAAAGTTTTTAAAGTGTTTCTAATATGTATTAAGATCACATGGAATTTTCTCTATCTCTGTTTAATGAGGCCAAGGAACAGAAAGAATACACATAGCAGGTGACACCAGTAGCACAGTCCAGTAGAAAAAAAGGAATGCAGTTAATTCATTAAATCTGAAGTATCAAGAGTGAAGTTAAAGCATGTCATATTTCTCGGGTTACTCTTGCAAACATAACAAGCTTTGTGATCCCCTGCATATTTGCAAGCGTACAAAGAAAGCTAGGATGTTACACTATTGATATTTCAACATTAATGAATTCAATGAACTCAATTCGCCAGGGAAATTCAGGCATCTGGTGATTTGCTTGTTGCCTCCCAAACTTTAGATATATTTAGATAGCTCTTTATGAAATATTTACCATTTTTCCCTAAAAATGTCAGTGTTTAAGAATGCAAAATGGATGAACATTTCAGGCTGAGGTGTAATTAAAAAATTCTTATGTCAGCAACATTCCTTTTCCCTCTTTACTTGATGATCCACAATTATCTAATCTCTTGCTCTTGCTCTTTAATTCTCTTAGAGACACGGGCCTCCTTCATATAAAAGAAAAAAAAAAAGATGTATTCACCTATGGTTACCCAGTCCATTTAGGAGAATTCCCTACAGCATACAGTTATTAATGATTTATGTAGTTGTATTGTATATAGTAATTCCATTGTTTCCTTCAGATCACCAAATTAAGCTTGGCATGTGAGAATAATCTGGGCATATTGGTGTTTGTATTTCAGTGAACTCCTGTAAAGGAGTTTCAATGGACAGCATATGCTCAAACAACTGCCCGTTCCCAAAAGACATTATAGCCTGAGTTACAGTAAAACACTGCAGAGTGGATTAAACAATGACCTAATCAGGGAATTGGGAAGAATGCCACTACACTAAAATGAGCTTATATGGATACTCAGAGAGCTTTAGCTTTTTGGCTGCCTAACTGTTGTCAGCTGGAAGTGCCCGTTAGATGCACCTATTGGCTGCACACTGGGTGGTTCTGGAATACTTCCTAAGGATGGAAAGTCCTCACCTGCTTCTAGGACCGCTCAGTCCACCTGCAGGACTAAAAAGACAGAGGACTATTTGGCTGTTCACATTTTATTGTCTTGTCCTTTGCACTTCATTAGAGTAGGCAATTTGATGCATACAGCTGATTCATTAACTTCAAAATATTTCAGCTACGTTATGACACTTACATTAGAAATATGGAAGCTCATAGCTGCAGAGATCGGGAAAGCTACTAGTTTTCTACACCACACACCCAATTCCATAGGATTAAGGAGCCCAATAGAACTTAATGGTATTTAGAATATATTTTGGGGTGAGGACAGGACCCTGAAAGATGTTAGTACAGAAGTATAAAGATATAATTCAGTGTGTTCTCATGCTTCTTACCTGGCTGGATCGAGTACTTGTGTTTGTGACACAGTGATTATCTATTTATTACCTTCAGAGTGGTAAAACAGACTTATCTAGTGATCACATAACAGGGATAGCACAGGGCAACTAATTTGTTTTCAAAGGAAAACAAGCTACTAGCATATCAAGCAACTGTGCATACCAGAACAAAGTGCCTAGCTTTTATTGTGATCTTAATTATAGCATAAAGTTATAATTTTCCCCCCAATCTTGAATTAGGAACTCATTCAGTCCCTCTGCAAGTTGTATAGAAATTCTTACACACAGAGAATACAATATCATATTCATATTGATTTCTATGTAGATAAGAATTTGACTTTTCTGTTAATGAAGCATGCCAAAATGAGATGGCTAAACACTCTTTCACTGAACAGATGTGGCATAGGCAGACACAGTTTAATTGAAACTGTCAACAAGCCTATTTCAGTTAGAATAGACTTCTAGCAAATAAAGGGTTTTTTTTTTCCTCTGTCCATTACTTACTTGATCTTTGCGTTTGGAGTTTGTGGAAGGTCTAGCTCCCAAATCCACTGAAGCCAAAGATCGATTCTTCTTGATCAAAGCATGGAAAAAACCTAAAAATTTGTCACTGAGGATCATGAATAAGCAATATCTTTCCTCATAGTTTGAAAAAGTTTCCAGGTAGCACCAGTGATGGTTCAAATATACAAATGCTGAGGTAGGAATCACGCTTTTCTCAAGCGACAGCTCAATGAGTGAGGTATTTTGTGTTTCTTCCTTCACCCCTGGTGAATAGTGTGAGGAAAAATCGTCACGGCTTCTACAAGGATCACTTGCAAAAGGAAAAAGCAGAATAATCGCCCATTAGAAATTATTTGTGTATCTTAAGGAGAAACACTGTTAATTGTAACAGCAGGCAAAAAAAAAAGATGTTTGTTCTTGATTACAGCAGTGTTATTTGGGGAAGAATAAGACAGGTTCTTTTGTTCATAGCAACAGCACCAAGGTTCCAGGTTGTTGATGTATCTGCTTCTCTAAATTTCAAGAAACCTACCTAGATCAGAAGTCCCTTGTCAAAATTATCTTCACTCATTATCAAGGAGAAGCAGAGAGAATTAAATAAGTTAATGACTTTACACTGCTTTGCAGACTATGTATTATATATGTTTAGTATTAATAAATCTTTTTAATTTGAAAGTTTTTAACATTAAAATGTGCTTTCAGTGATCTGGCTTACCAAAGATTCTTGGTCTTATCTTGGGTATTGTACAGGAGAAGAGATAGATAACATGGGCACAAACCAAATACCTGGACCTGGTGAATCCAGAGGCAAAGTTCATAGCTAGTCCATATTACTGTACATGAGTGAGCCAAACTCTGGGTAGAGATCCTTCCCACCACCTTTAAATTTAAGTATGAATGCAGATACAATCTATCTAGTTGTTTTGTCCTACAGAAGAATAAATAAAATATGCTATACATAGTCTGTGCCAAGCAACTTGGCAAATCCCATGCAGATTAGGAGAAGACTGTATCCAGTCTTCTCATATTTTCCATTCACAATTTATACCAACTAACTTGGCTCTTAAAATGTAATGGAAAACTCACAGGAGAATCCAGACGGCTGGTCTGTGGTGGAGTGATTTAAGAAGCAGAAAATAGGCAAGGAAAGGCGCAAAGCAAAACACCAAAGCGAATGACTGTTTGATATAGCCGTACACAGAGCTTCCAGGCATCCCACTGTGACAGTTAGTGAAATTTAAAATTTGCATTCATGGATAGAAAAGGGAGGGAAGTTTTGGATAGGTTGTTAGGAAAACATGCTTCTGTCCCCCTTAAAGACATAAACTTATCTCTCTCAGAACAGTATTCTTATTCTGAGCTAAAAATTTTCATGGAATCTAAATAGAACAGTATCCTGAAATATTTCAGAGGCAGGAAATTAACTTGGATGAACCTGCTCAATCTATGGAAAAAGTATATTCAGTGCCAGCTAGTGAAATTTCATTAATAAGAAATAACAGGAGCAATCAAAAGTGATGGTGCTCAAAACCTTCCTTAAATCTCTACATTTAAATGAAAGCTGTGCTTAATTTACTTTGTCTTATACAGTGTCATACAATCTACAGTAGTAACTCTGATGCTGATTACTTTAAAACAAAAAAATCCCCACCTATCTTAAAAAAGAATAATCAATACAATATTCTTATTCACAATCATAAATGGGGAATCAGCCATTTTATCAGCTCTTCCTGGTATTACTCTATGTGAACCATTAAAAATTATTTAACTATTAATATAGAACTATTATAAGTTCTATAAAATTAAAATTATTTTTTCTTCATAATAAAAATTATGAGTATCAGTTGTCACAGAGGAACTTCTCTTTCCCCAGAAATGTTATTTTTGACATGTTCTATGTGCAGCTTTTAAAACACACCAACGGATTATCTCATTACTGCAAAATATTGTCAGTTATATCTCCCTCATAGCCTTTTTCCTTTTTGATTCTAAACATTTAACACTGGTAACTACATAAAAACGTGGAAGCATTCTGCCAACCTGAATTACACCAATGTTTTGTGCAAAAAAAGCAGGAAATTATGCATTTCAACAACAAATGCGGCAGAAATTATATTCTGTGCTATAATCCATTATAACATGTGAGTGTACTAAGATGCTTCTATAAGGTAAAGTGCCTAGTGTTCCTTGCACTGCAGTTGAAGCATGATATGTGGACTCCCAGTTCCTGTGAATTCCTTGAAATAAGATGCTGAAATGCAATAGCGCTGAGCATTACCAGCAGATCAGCCTACATATTTACATTTCAGTTTGCTAACAATCTCAAAGAAACTTGTGTACAGAAATTCAAGCAATTTGCCTGAACCTGTGGAACCTGAGGGTTGAAAAATCTTTCTCTCTTTCCCCATACATATTTTCTACTGAAATTTCTGTTCTCTCTCTCTTTTATCATACATCTAGTCTTACTGAGTGAATTGCACCTTTTTATTACGTTCATTCCCCTTTGGGGAAAAAAAATGTAATCCTATCCTGGCTACTTTATAAAGTATGATTTGCTGCTATATTTATCCTGGACTATTAAAACCAATAAAAAGAAATATGAACAATAGCGCTTGGCTGATTAATTTTCCAAATACTTTTCAACGTGTTACTAAAAGGATGGAATTTCAAAATGGTGAGAAAAAAAGGGAACACACTTAAAATATTTTCTGTATGAAGCTGCATTTGTGACTATCCTATTTTTGATATATCTATCCTCTTGTAATGCCTACTGCTTCATAATAGAAAGATGTGCTTACAAAAAAGCTGGAGCAGGTAAAGATACAAAGCTAGTCTCTTGGTTCTGGCACGTATGAGCAACTCTAATCCATTTCAGAGCAAAACAAAGCTGTTGGAACTTTAAAACACATTCAGCTGAAAGGTGGTAACCCCTTTAACCACTACAAATTGTACCACAAATAAGGACCCGATTACATCTTAGTTGATTCAGCAATTATTTCTCCTTACATCTGATTCTAATCACTCATTGCAAATGATAAGGCAAACAAAATTACTTCCTGACTCCATCACCTCAATCATTCCTGCTCTGTTCCAATTCCTTCTTCTTGGGAGTGTCATTCTGCTGAATGGGTCAATTAAATAATTGTAAAAGTTTATTTCAAAAGATGCCATACCAGCTACCTTAGCAGCTGGAGGAACTTAGACACTTATAAAGTGAAATACGGATTTTCCTATTTGCACATGTTGAGTTATAAACACAGGCTTCATTTTCAATCTATCAGTATATATTGGTTCCATGTATTTTTTTACTGCAGGTTTCTTATGAAAGCCACTTCTGAACTATTTTTACAGTGCCTTACAGTCCCCTTCAACATAATCTTTTTCATTCAGGCACTTCAAACGTATTTTATTTATCCTAACCTCCAGCACTTTTTTTTTTATTCTCCACCGTTGTATTTTTTATCAGGTGTTTTTACACTTACCTGACTTTATTCTTTAATCTTTCAACTTCTCCTTTGGTGCAGATATTTCACAACTTATAGATGTCTCTTTCTGACTCTTTATTTTTTGTCTACATTGGATTTTTTTTTTTTTTTTTTTGTATAGTATATTCACTGCTAGGTGAAATACCTTAATTTGTCTTTCAACACTTTCCATTTCCTTTCTATGTCTTCTTTACATCGATTTTTCCCACCTTCTACTAATAAAAGACCAGGTGAAATTCAGCCATACTTTTATTCCATTTTGTCTCATTTCTGTCCCAATGGCAAACTTAACATGGTTATGGTAAGTAGTATTTTGAACTACTTGATACGTTCTCATCAGTGATGTCCTCTTCGTTGTTAACAGTATATGGATAGTACCACTTCTGATTGATTTCTGATTTCTAAATCAAAGAGACAATAAAGTACAATAAATCTTCATTCTTGTGTAGCAAATTACTTGTGTTAAAGATCAACACAAAAATGTTGGTAGAACTAAACACAGAACAAGCCATATTTATGCACTTGATTTGCAAAGCCCTGACAGTAACTCGCAGGTACGTAAGTGACTACATACAAAATCTGGAAGACTATTTTGGGCAGAAGTCTTTTGAAGTTTGTACAAGATTGTGGCAGCCTGGTTTGAAGTCACTTCAATATAAATCCTTCTGGATTAACCACTTTTACTAACCACAGGGAAAACATATTTTCAAAGTTCTGTTTTAACAGACCAGAGAAATCCTAACGTAACAAGTAATTTTGTTATTTGTGTTGAAAACCTTTGTCTCCATACATACACCCTACATAGCAGAACCAATTTAATTTCATCTTTGAAAAAAGGAGGACCTAGTCTGCATCATTCTGCTGCTCCTTATGTACTTTTTTCCACCATTGTTTGAGAAGCATGGAAGGAAGCAGAGGGTCTAAGCTTCCCTTTCAGTGCTGTGAGGGAAATGTCTTTCTCCATGACTCTTGGAAACTAACAGAGAAACTGAAGCAGCTGGAGCTGCATGAGTGCTGGTAGCTGGAACAAGAATTAAATAAAAGAAACGATCTTCTGAAATAGATGTTCAGCAGCAAACTAGGGCCGGGAGGAAGACTAAAAATGAACTATTAAAAGATGACATGTAAGTGTGGGTGTAAACATTTGCTATTGTTCAGGATTTTTAAAAGAGGCTACTGCAGCTGTGCTACAACCCATCCCTTATTCGTCTGTTTGATTTTCCTACTGAGAGTAAATAGAAAGAAAATATTTTGTGGTCAGCACTTTATGACAGAAAAACCCAAGCAAACAAAACCCCACCCACACTGGACACACCAAACAAACAAATATGGGGAGAAGATACCTTTTTTCATCAGGATGATATAGAGAAACACGTTTGGAGGACAGCATTTCTCAAAGAAGAATTCATTCTGCATTCGGATGGATGTTGAGGGTGACAACATGGTTAACAGACTGTAGGTTACAAATCTTTATTCATTTTGGCTAATGTTCCCCTTGTCTGAGCTCATTACTTCTGTTTTCTAGAATAGTGACGATATGGCAGCAGTGTATAAAGCCTTTCTGAGGATAATATTGATGACATGGAAGCAAGTGACATGGAACTGTATAGTAAAATCATATCAACTGGAGCTGGAAAAAAAACCCACAGTAATGACCCTCCTAGATGATGCACAGCATGCGCTACGATTTTTCATTTTCAATATTTCCAATTATTGTTAATTTTGAGCCGTCATTAACAACAATTTCAGTGGAAACAGAGGTGTGATCCATAGGAAAATTTAGATACACTTTCAATAAGATCTCAGCAGTATTTTTCAATTTTGAACTTACTGATGCATTAAAAAGTTAAGCCATGTTGGAAGAGATTGTTTACCTTCTACATTAAAGTATTGAGGTTATACATTTCATTTTATCAACATATTATCACTGTTATCACCACGTTATTCAGTCACCCAGTTTGACTTGATCCTTGGGAAAATCTTGCTATTCTGTGAGGTTTTCTTCAGTCTAAATAATTTTCTGTTATCAGCAATGTTCACCAGTTCATCCACCAAATCAATACTAAATATACTGAAGAATGTCAGACCTAATGTCGTTACCTAGGGCAGCCACTACTAACTGCTTTCCACCCTCAGAAAATTATCTGCAGTTTCCAGGAAACTGTGCCTTCTAGAGTAGGTTGCCTGCCTGGCATGTCATATTGAGATAACTCAACGCAAGTCACATAATTGTATCATGTAACTTTATACCATTTGACATGGTTGAGGCAACCTAACATAAAATATTCCAGTATAAAGCATCAGCTGGAAAATTTAAACATTGGTTGGGTTTTTTTCCGAAAAGGAATGGGAGAGGAAGAAAGCCCTCACAATTCTTATTTTTTTCAAACCTGGTATTTGAAGACATCAAAAAGAAAGGAAAACATAGCTTGTCTACAGTATTGATTTTTATTTATGTAACTAACATACTGAATTGACAGTGTCTTCACTAGAACCTGAATCTAAAAGCTTCTGGGGAAATGGTCAGTTGTCATGATCAGAGTCCTGCACAGAGCTCAACAAACTGTCAGGGCTACATTTTAAAAAAGAGTAGACTTACACTACAATGCTAGATTAAACTTGTATATGTACTGCTGTACCTATGTACAAGGCTGCTGCCTTGTGTTCTAACATATATGCAATTCCTCATGCAATTCCTAAGAAAAGTGTTATAATAAACTACAGTGCTAAAGAAACAGATGTTTTGATAGGTATATTTACTTGTTTTGCTGTAAAATTACTAATGATATTCTGATGCAATTAGTGCCATGTTGCTTTTCTCTCTACTGTAGTTTCCCATCTACTAACAAAAAGGGTAAGAACTATAAGATAGATTTATATATTATGGCACACCTACAATTATCCTTTCTTCAGTCTCTTCTGGTTTGCAAAAATGCAAGATAACCTTTGTAATAAGTTTTCAGAAGATTAAAAAAAAAAAAAAAAGAGCTAGTTTAGTTTCAGTTATTTACAAAACAATGAATTGAGTATCTGAGCAGAAACTAATTTAATGGAGGCAAGGAATATTGTCACTGTGTGGAGAAAGGTGATATAGAAGTGAAGCTGAGATTGATAGGAGATGAAACAATGAAATTAGACTACGAAGTATAATTTATAATAATAACCACACTCAGCTGAAGGTGAACCATGAGCTGACATGGACATTCCCAGATGGGCAGACGGCAAATTTCATTGACTGGTATAGTTAGTTGTCAAGGCAGATTAATACAGATTATCACAACTGACAAGGAAGCGCTGAACATCAACAGCAAGATGAGAAGCAAGGCAAAGTACATTTATCATACATACAGAAATATCACATCAAGTTCAGGATCATAAGGAAAGAGTGATTAGGAAAAGATGCAGAAGCTGAAAGCTGTGTCTAGAAATGGAGGGTTTTCCCTGGCATGCTCAGTGCAGCTTGGGTGAAGGGAAGAGACTGGCTTGTTTGGGTTTTGACCTCATACTGGTTATACCAATACAAGCAGCTGTCTATTAGATAGAAAATAATGCCATTGCTTCTTCTATATCATAGTCTTTGGACTAATAAATAACATGTTAAAATATGATTAGACCTCTCCGATATTATTTTTCTTGAAAATAAATACAGTCAAACAACAGGTAACCAAAGGCCTCAGGAAGGGCTTCTGCAGTTTAAACAGATCATGGCTCCTTCAATAGCTCTTCTCTGCTCCCTCTGCCCTTGCAGCCCACAAATTATGAGGAAGATCATCACTGGAATGGGCTGTCAGGTTAGTGGAGACCACAAAAGACTTTAGACTCCATGTAGAATATATATAAGTTCTGTACCCTTAGCCCAATCCCCTTTGTATAACCAAGAGGACACGGTACTGTACTCACATTAACAGTACATATCTCATTCAAGCAGTTCTTATCTTCTTTGGAATCAGTTTCTGGAGTACAAAAATAACTGAAAGAACTCATTCTTAATGCCACACATTGGTGGGTGGACGACCAGAGCCCCATGGGCATCCTTCAGGGACACAACATTTAGAGATTTCGGAGTGACACCAATGGAACAGACACACAACATGCACTCTGCACATATTTTGCCCAGTGAGTGGCAAGTGGGGGTGGGTAGAAGAGGCACCATGACAGGATCAGATCTGCCTGCAGCCACAGAAAAGCAGCGTGCTGGCATTGTGAAGACAGGACAGGGTATAATCACAACAAAGTCCCAGCAAAACAGAACGATCAGCTACTGGCATTCAGATGCATTCCGGCCTTTATTGAGCAAAGCGGTAATCTGTTGATTTTGATTTTTTTCCAGTTTCCAGGAGCAAAAAGTAAGTTGTAAAAACTGGAGCTTGGATGCAAGGATATGATATTGTGTATGTCTCTGGGGAAGTAGTCGATTCCCCTTGAGATGCATAAGTAGGTAGGGATTCTGAACTGGTACAGAAAGCCTGTCAGGCACAGCCTTTTTGCAGTCTTTGACATCGAAGAAATGTGCATCTGAATAGTACTTGTGTTCCAATGAAAAACGAGGTTTGGATGTGGCAGCTTCTGGATGTACTGGGAGACAAGGCACTCTGTTTCTACAAATGGAAGTGGAGTCACTCTGAGTAATGGTTGGGAGATAATAGTCAATTAATTGTTCCAGCATCTACCTGATGCTGATGTCAGTAGCCATAATTGCTACCTAATTGCTGCTGTTCCAGATACCAAGCATCTGAAATGTCAAAGCAGTGAAGTTGGATGTTACTACAAAACAAAGTATTTACAAGGCAATCAGACAGTTGTGGAAGCAGCTATAGCATTTTTTTCCCCAATGGCATAACCAGAAGCTAAGATGGTCCCAGAAAGAGGCTGGGTACCAGCTGCCAAGGTGGAGTGTGATAAGATGTATCCTCTACAATGTGGGACTAATTAAAGAAAAAGTCATTATTGAGTCCACAGCTGGGACAGACTCTTGACAAATTCAGTAGGGACTGGAGCAGGTTCAAAAATCACTCAAGCTTGGTGCATTCAATTAGAGTATAAGTTTGAGGTCAAGAATGGCTTAACAGTGAGCAAAGTAACTTGCTGCAGAAATATAACTGTTCATCAGTGCATTCACAAAAATCATTTTGGGAGAAACTGCAAGCTTATCTGCATGACTAGACATTATGACTGTCACATACATGATTCTATACTAGGTTGTAGGGTTGGGTTTTTTTTTTTTCAAAATGCTAAAAATGTTTTGGAAAGGAGAGCAGGAGATGTTTCTAGTAAATATTTGAACAGCGCAGACACACAGTGGCAGGGTTGAAAGAGTAAAATGATTTAGCTAGCTTTCTCACAGTTTCATTAAAAAAGGTTAAAGAAATGTAGATGTCTACTTCCTTGAATCATCCTGCAAATCTAAATTCAAATTACTCCTTTATAATGAAACAAATATATAGCAAAGAATTTTCCAAGGGAAAATAATGAAAAACCTGTCATCATAAATAAATATTGAAACAGAAGCTCTTTGATGGGGTTTATTTTCAGAAGATAGAATAGTTTTCATTAAATCACAAAACATTTTACATTGCATTCTTACTTAATAAATGTTAAATTAAATTAGTTTGTGTTCATAGTTATAGACTATATTTGAAGTATCTTCCATGCAAGCTGTTACGCTTTTCAAAAAGAAAACAAACTTGAAATATCTTTAACAAACATGGGCTTAAATTTGTGTTCCCTTATTAATATAGAGAAGCATGGGAGCTGTAGTTGGAAAGAAGCATTTAAGACAGTGTTTCCTAGCTTTAAAAAATTATCTAGCCTTCCTTCTGTAAATTTTTTTTTTTTTTTTTTTTTTTTTTAAGAATCAAAATGTGTTGTACAGTCAATGTTCACTCCCTTGACAGGAGGCAACAAGCAAAGCAAGTTTCATAGCTGATACTTACCTCTTTCTCAGAGCATATGTTTTTCATTTGCTTTTTGGAATAACCCCTTTCATGTAAGAGGATATTCCTCTCATGGAGGAACAACCATTAAAGCCAAGTACATGCAAGTTTATTGTGACAAGGTTTTCAAAACTTTGTGATGGCTAGCAAACCTTCAAGGGGCTACAGTCATGTCTTGTCTGTACAATTTTTCTTTAGTTATGACAGAAGGAGTGTACAAATGTGTACTGCACTGTCTCATTTTTTGGAAAGTTTTTTTTTCTTTTTTCTTTTTTTCTGAATACAGAAACTCCGTTTTTCATTAAAAATGTAAAGACCCTTGTGTTTTTGTCAGTTGAGGAAGAAAATGAAAGGAAACGCTTTTGTGGCAACCTGGTGTTGTAAGAGTCTTCCAGTTAAGGAACTGCCAAAATACATGAGATTAAAGCAGATGCAGCTTGACACAACTTGTCATTAAAAATATATGTGGACAATATGAGTACATGTCAAATTGTTAAAATGTTTCATACATGCAACTTATTTACAAAAGTCCCAGAACCCTTGCCAAGTATTCATTTTGTATTTCTTTTAATTGAAATTGAGTTTCCTATTGTTTTGGAAAAAAGAAAAGAAAAAGAAGAGAGTAAGGATTCATGTTTTAGAATAAGTTTTCACAGAAACTTAAGATTTGACTAACTGTGGTGTAATAAGGAAACAGAAGCAGAAAGTAAAGGAGCTGTGCAAATAGACAATAAAGTCTTTGGCGTTGGAGGGTTGGAGATAAATCCTGTTTCCAAATTATGCTGAGCTGAATCAGGCAAAGATTGAACCTGGGGCTTTCTCTTGCTCAGAAAACGCAGAGTAACGAAAAGTAAATTTTACCCTGATAAAAAGTGGAAGGACATGGAAATCACAAAAAGTGTCAAGGAGCAACAAGACAGTTACCTGGGATGCAGGTGTGCTCTGGGACACTGTACAAGCCTCTTAGGCATCACAGGATTGTGGGAAACATCAACCAACATCAACAGAACTCACGAAGCTCAGTCTGGCACAGCTCAGTTACTGGATCTTCTCCTAAAAAGCCAGGATGATGGCTACAAAAAAGAGTATGAATATTACACCAAGTCATTTCATGCTCTGGAACTTATTACTTTTAGGTATAAATTCTGATTTAAATAACATTAACTTTATTTTGTTACTGCATATTTATACCAATAAAGGTTCATAAACCAGTGTGTTTTCTGGATTTGTCAATTTTGCATCTTGTCCAAGCCCTAAAATCAGTAATGTTAATTTTTCTTAGTAGACTTACGGAAGTCTGGTTGACCAGAACACCTCATGGAAAGTTACTGTTGAGGCTGCAACATACCATACTCTTCTGAACACTGACTTAATTATTTATTTTAAATAAAACTGCTCTCTGAGGGCATTCAGAATCAAATCCAATGACCTTAGTGACTACAATATTTTTTACTGCTTTCACTCCAAAGAATGGAGCAGAATTCATGAAGCAGTCAGTGAGAGAACTCAAGGCCCCATCTCATTTAGGTATGGTCTACAGGAATGTTCCAGGTCTCGGATGTCAGAAAATTTGTGACACCTGTGCGGAACCAAAAGGACTGAGCTGCCTGTAAGTCAACACCTGTGTAACAGAAACTATTTGTTTGAATTTTCATGACTGTAGACCACACTTAGTTTATAAAACATTCACTGCTGACAATGTACACATAATAAAGATTTCAATTTAGGGTTTGTATACAGAACAGAGTTCTCAAACTTGGCCCTTATGCTATATACAACTACTTGAAATAATTAAAGTCAAATGACAAGTCCCAGAACATTTTTACAATGACACAAAAATAATTTTTTAGTGGGGTAACTCCTTTTCAGTACAGAAAATACAACAAAGGAATTTAATAGGCATACTTTGGATTTTCCTAATGGTATTCTATATTTGCTAATATAAGATGAACATGATTATCATATAGTGCAACTTTTGTTATCAACCATTAGGAAATTAGTGACTCATTTGTAATGTAAATAAGTATTATTAGTTTTAAATATGAAAGATTTACATAGATAATGGAATGACTACGAAAACATTGTCTTAGGGCAGTTAAAAGCTACGTTACATTTAGCAAAACTGTGAACATGAATATTTATCCTTGAGTAAGAGAAAGAATAACCAACTTCTCATTAATATAAAATGCTAAAGCAAATACTGAAGAACATTTATAACCAATAATCAATCTGAGGTTAAATTGTGTAAAACTGTCCTTTTCACTTCTGTTCCCAGCACAGTTTGAACTTAATGTATTAAGTTCCGTCCATTAATCAACATCGCAAGTATCTGCAAAAGGGACAGTTCACAAAAATATATGGCAAGCAATCCAAGAGTTTTCAACAAAGAACAGGTTATGTGAAGGAGCAGAAGATAAAAAATAATTAATTAAAAGAAAAAAAGTCCTAGTCATAAGCTTAAAGCTCTTTTCTGACAGCAGTGAATATCTTCAAGGACCCAAGATGCTCTTTACTTCATCAAGGTGCAGAAGAGATGGTTAAGAAAAATAATTTCCCCAATATTTTGAAGATGAGATAGCTGAACAGTATTATTCACCTTTTCACGCTTTCTTTAGTTTCCTTCAGTCTGTCTCGCACTTTTTGGATTAAAGAAGTCTACATTCTTCAGAGCTACGTATGGAGTCTCGAACATATAATATCCATCTGGTGAAGCAGAGCAACAAAAAAAGTAGCTGTCATGATCTGACAAATCAACGTGTAAGGTGCACTCACACTTGATGAGTGTGCTCAGACCTACAGATATTAAAGGTGTATTGTGTTCTGAATGCTAATAGGGCCAACTGACCTTCATAAAACATACAATGTCTTTGGCAAAATTTCCTGGAAGATAACTTTAGAATTAATTATCAAAAGAGATTACTCTGAGTAATTAAGACTCTTAATGCAAGCCTAGGCTTCTGTGGTATGTTTATGCAAATAACAACAATTTTTACATTCTATCAAAGTATGATTTGATAGGGATGGAAAAACTCTCCTTATTTTCTTATTTATTTTTATACACTAATTTATTCGCAATACAACATGCCAAGTACTGTCCATTATACTCCAATATCTTGGCTTATTAATTGCAAACTTGCAATAAGTGGAATGCAGTATTCTTATCCCTGAGTTATATTTTTCCTTATTTTCTCCATTTCCACTATTTGTAAACTGAAATATTTTCCTATGTTCAAAGCTATTTTACATTATTCCTATTTTTTTTACAAATAGTAACAGCTTCATGGCTGTTGAGCTAATATGGAAATGATTCTTACAAAGAAAGCCCAAGAAAACCTCACATATCTACTAGAAACCTTTTCTTTGCAATGATCAAGTCAGTGATATTCAGCTGCCAAACTTTAATTAATTAAATGAAAGTTAGGCATGCAGCAGCTTTAAAATCTGAACTACTGTGATGCTTTTTCCCTTATCTTTTGAAATTTGAGATAAACACTATCCATTCTTCCTCCAAGGCAGACTGCAAGGCACATTTTGTTCACATCTCCAAAGTATCTTGAATTCATTAGATGGAAAGAGCTACAGAACTGCAATTTTAATGCATAGAACACTGTAACATGGAAAAGAGCAGTGCCAGCTTTGTCAAATCCTTCACACTATGAGAGGGGAGACAGAGCTCATCTTGATTCCTTTGCCAGTTTAGTTCCCCATCTCCCTAAGTGAACAACCAGAAATACTGCCAGGTGCCTCCAGCCATACATTTTGTAATATAAACATTGACTTAGAAGGAATACGACTGAAAGCATTGCCTTACTGTGCTGATAATCTATCAACCATAATCAGATGGCAGTAAAAGCTTTTGGACCAGTAAGAAATGGGGATTTTTTGAGCTGCATCTTAAGCACTATCAGAAAGAAATAATCTTTTCTTTTTTTTTTTCTTGCCAATCGCATGAACCATCAAGTCCTCTAGCATTTTAGAATTAGCAAATACAGTGCAAAGTTATGAAAACATATTATTCCCCCAGTCTCACTTTGCATGGGCTAATTGGAATACTTTGACCCTAAAACTACATGGTTTTTGATCAGATAATGGACTTCAATTAACAGAAAGTTTTTAGAAGTACTGCACCATGTGAATTCATTAGCAAAATATTTTTCTTTAGGTGTTTTTAAGCCACAGAAATCAGTTAGACCGTAGTTTCCAAGGCCAACACAAGTTCATTTTAGACAGAGACTGCGGTTTTCCACCTCCTACTGCTATCATCCATATGAGTTTTGCCCTCTAGTTCAACGAGAGCGGCACTGGAGTTCTTCAGAAATTACCAAACTGCTATGTTGTGAACAGACTGACCAGTGCTGACACAGCAAGAAACAATCTGATACCAAGCTAAACCTTTTCAAGGCACTAAGATTCCTAAATGAGATAATTCCATGTCTAATTGCACAACTTCTGCTGAAAGGTAGTGCAAGTTGGTCAGCTATCTGAAGTCTCTTCCTCCAGTGGTTACAACTAGTGGCAGAAGATCTCCTCTTCTGCTGCAGGCCGACGCACAGGTGTAGCGTGCTTCACTTTCCCCTTTGTACCTCCTCATCTGGTGTGTGACGGTGCCAGGCTCGGGGGTGGCATGTACGCTGTCTCCGTACAGTGTGCAAAGCTCGTAACTCACAAGTAAGCTCAAAATTTCTGTTGGGAAAGGATGCCACTAGCCGTAAGACCTGCCCCTTGTTAGGACAAGAGCTAACAGGCAGTTTTTCAGTATGGGCTCGGAAGCACTGTGTATGGTTAGCTACGAGCTCTTCTGAAAGCCCTGGTTTACTAGGGTCTTACCACCTTACTATGAACAAGAATTTCTTATATTTCTGTGGATAAATAAACCTGGAATTTGAGTACTATTTACCATTTTTCCAATTACCATTTTGGGACCATATGTCAAGCATAACCTAGAAGACTGGACACTCCTTTCTACAGTGCTTAGACCACTAATATCTCTGCTGTTAATGCAATGGTGGCACCATCTGTCTGCAAATTCTAAAGTGGGGGCGGGGGCGAGAAAAAAATAAATAAAACAAAAAGAGCACTCCACAGTGTCTCAATTGTTCAAAACTGTGCAGGTGTAATGACTTCTGTCATGTATGGTGTCATGTCATGGTGTAATGACTTCTCTTGGGTATCCATAAGGTTACACAATGAATTGAGGGTAACAATTAAACACAGCAACACACATTAAATGTTCTTCCTGAATGAGCCAGAGACTGAAAATATTTATGCACAATCAGCGTATATCTCCCTCACATTCCGCATAAATACCAGAATTACTACCAGACCTTCCCTAAACTAAAAACATAGCAAACAACTCCCATTATAAGCCTCCAAAATCTAAGCAATAGAGCTCAAACCTTTAATAGAAGACAACCAAAAAGATAAAAGGAAATATAAAAAGAACAGATCTCTGCCACACCTGTCTGACCTTAAGGCATCACTCCTGCTCCTTCAGGGAAGAGTGTATAGCAGCACAAGAATAAGAAGTAAAAGCTGGCTGACTTTAAGCTCACCTTAAGACGACTGTCTCTATCTATGACAAAGATCCTTTTTTGCATATTATATTATGTGAGACAATTCCAGTTGGATTTATCCATGTATTTTTAATTCAGGCATAAAATTTTGCTGTTGGGCTGAAACTTGGCATACTAGATCTCAGCCCAACAGCAAATTAAAAAAAAAAAATCCAGAAGGTGAAGGAAGGCTGAAGTCTTAACCTTCATGACTGCAAAGCAGCAGTATATTTAAAGTAATACAGAATAGGTACAAATCCCAGTTTTTCCCATGAGAGCTACAGCATAACTCTTGGAAATAAGAACAGAAGCAGGGCATTACAGATGTGAAGACAATATACATTATTTCTTACATTCTGCATATAGTTTTCATAGTTATTACCAATATCTATTGTCACAAAGGGGACATTAAAAGATGAATTGAAAGAAATGCTACAAGATTCTACTTTAGATAAAGAATGGTTAGCTGTATTCAGGATGGATTAAAAATATTCTGTGTTGTATAGATTTATGAGAAGCTGAGGCTAAGAAAGAAGATAATCAGACATTCCAGTCAGACATTTTTGGTTGATGGAACTTTGCACTGTTTAAAATGGTTGAATACTTATTTCAGTAGGGGTACAAATGCTTGGAAACTGAACAGAATGCAGTCACAGAGTATGAAAAAAGTTGTTTAAAAAGATGAAAAGCCTGCTGAAGATTTGTGCCATAAGCACTGTTTTCTATTTCTTAGCTTCATTCTGAGAATATTATGAACTACTGTATTAAAATTTTAGACTCTCACAGAGATAGATTTGCCAGGGTTGATCAATCAACCTTGCTGGACCATGCCTTTTAGAAAATGTGAGATATTCTAGCAAGGGATCTTTATGTGTGTATGCACATAAAAGAATGCCAGCATAAACTGACAAACACTGTTATTTACTGAACAATCACTCTGCCGTAATGCTGACTAAAAATACCTAGAAAAAACTTGGGAAAACAAAAGCTTCTGCATAGAAGGGGGGAAAAATGGAAAAGTGTAGGTGTGATTTGTTCAATATAAAATTTGTTCCGATTTCCACATATAAAATATGAGGGGAGTTTAGGCATACACAGCCCAGAGTAAAGCAGTCCATCTTTGAGGGGGGCATAAATAGTCTATTCCATCTAGCTATAGGCCGGGTATATTGAACCACTCCTGCTGTGAATATTGTCTCCCACAGGCAGTCAACTGAATCAGTTAAAGTTCACAAGGTGCGTAGCTTCCAGTGCTTGCAGCTACATTGCAGAAAAATTGGGTTGGTACAGGGACAATCAAGTAATTGGAATATTCATACAATGTGGGCAAAAACAAAATGGGAGTTGCTGAGGACAGTACAACCCAATGGCTTTGGCCCAGTTGCAGACTCACACTCCCCCACCAGAGTGCACAGACAACAAACCCGTCATACCACTGCCGTCTTGCCATAGAAACCCCTCCTGAATTATTTCCCCACCTTAGCCCTCCCGGTTATGTCATGTATGTCATCACTGATCAGATATGAAGCTGAAGTAAAATTGTAAATTAATATATGCCTACATTTTACATGTATATAAGTAAAATATACACAGATTAATATAAATAATAGACATATACACACGTTCTGTTTAGAAGATTAATACTTCATGTACTGATTACATATATACTGTGTAGTATTAATCTTAAGGTGATTACTTGTTACAGTGGTAGATGTATTTGATCAACTCAGTATAAATAAACTCTATGATTGCAAAACAGTTGTAAGGTTTATAATGCTCTTTCTGGAAGAATTCCAGAGTATTTTTGATAATTTAAACAAATGCTAGAAAGCATATGCATACTGTATGTTTTGTAAAATATTTTGGATAAAGGAAAGGCAAAATGAAAATGTAATGCTGCATTATAGAGAAAACTGAAAATTAATTATATAGCTCTATCAACACATTTCTGAACTGCACTTCAATATTCTGGTTTTTAATAAGGATGGAGAAAAAAAATACTTCTTCAGAAAAAAGGAGAAAAGAGAAATACAATAGAGGGATGAAAACCAGAGGAATACTGCAGAAATCCAGGCAGCATTCTCATGGTAGACGTTCTCCACTTATTTGTCTTCATGGTACATCATACGCAGAAATTTGATTAGATAAACCTAACCAATCTAAAGTTCATCTGTCATTCAGCAAACTGAGAAATATTTACATCATTGTTTTGTACTTAAACTGGCTCTGGCTTCTCAAGCTCTGTATCTCTTAGGCTGAAATGGGTCCCAGGTCCGTGAAAGGATTAAGACCCCTGTAGCAAGATTCTGATGGTTTGTGAGTCTGTGTGATTTACAGACCATTCCTCATCACAGAACCATGTGCAAGACCATGAGCACACAAGATTTCTCTAGTAAGCCGTCAGGGTGCCCCATGGTGCTTGCTGCAACTGCCTACACTCAAGCTTATAGTCAATTTAGCGGGGCCAAGGGACTCAGTGCCCCTGAGCTGACTCGAGAAGCTGATCTCTTTCAGAACTAGTCCAGCAAAATTAGTGATCAGTTTTACACTAATGCCTTGAACTGGCATGATTAGTGTCAGCATTCAGGCTGTTTCAATGGAAAGAAAAGAAACACAAGACCATCCAGAGGATGGGACCATGGCAATCCTGACTTAGATTTCTTAAATTTCCTTGGAACCCATCTCACATGCCAAATTCAAGCACATTCAACTTTATGCCTCATGCACACAGGCAATATTGAATGCTGCTAAGACACAACGACCAGTGCTTATTAAAAAATGATAGGCAGAGAAGAAAGAGGAGGAAATTAAAGATACACGTTCACAAGGGGCAGGAAATAGATTAACACATGTACATTTCTTGGCTTTTTAATCAGGTAAACAAATTTTCTCAATACTCAGATAGTCTTAATACTCATGCAAATGTTTTCATTAACAATATCACAGTGTATTCTTTCACTATTATGTTATTACAAACTTGCCTTAATCTTAATTAAAATTTTTAAGAAATATTTTTTTCATAATTAGGCTGCTTGAAGAATATAACAGAATTTTTAGCTATTAATAATTTTATTTAATAGGATGTTCAAGCTAATAAATTCCAAGTTAGTTTTGATCAATATCATGTAGGCAGCCTTGCATGAAGAACTTGCATGTTTCATTATAACACTGTCCTCTGCATTTCCAGATACCAAAAAATATCCTTTAGAATTTTGCTTTTGCTCTAATTTTCTCTCTGCAAGATTTTTGTCTGTTGTATTTTAGATAAATGACAATGTTTAGTTAAACTCATTTTTCCTATAATATACTCAGCTGTATATATTAAATGGGCTGAAACCAGTAGGTTAAAATTGTCTGTAGCATTAAATAGAAGAGGATATAATCTAATTTTTGAACTTTATTGTAGTCTGTCAGAAAAAAACAAAACAAAACAAACAAACTAGGTAACATTTTTTAAAAAATAACATATTTATGTTTTAGAAAGCTCTGACTTTTGAAAAAAAAGCTACTTTATAAACACAGATGTGACTGCCCTGTATTATAAAGATACGCTGTAAAATGAAGTTTTCTTTCACTGCCGTGCCCCATAAAAAAAGGCATTCTAATTAAACTTACTCAAAATATGCTATAATTTTCCTAAAACCAATCATGGAATCACAGAATTATAGAATTTCTCAAGTTGGAAGGGACCCGTAAGGATCATCAAGTCCAAATCCCTGCTGCTTGCAGGACTACCTAAAACAGTCATCTGACTAAGAGCACCATCCAGACGCTCCTTGAACTCTGACAGACTTGGTGCCATGGCCACTTCCCTGAGAGGACAACTCCAGTCCCCTGTCACGCCCTCACTGAAGAACATTTTCCTAATGTCCCATCTGAACTTCCCCTGATGCAGCTTCATTCCATTTCCTAGAGCAAGGAGATCAGCACCTCCCCCTCCACTGCTCTCCTTGAGGTTGTAGACTGCCATGACAGCACCCCTCAGCCTTCTCTTCTCCAGGCTGAACAAACCAAGTAACCTCAGCCGCTTCTCATATCTTGCCTTCGAGGCTTTTCACCATCTCAGTTGCCCTCCTCTGTTGCAGCACAATCAAACTAGTAGACTGCAACAAGGCTTTACCGTTGGTCAGAGTCTACTGTCTGTGCTGTATCTCCTTCCTCCAGAGGTCAGACCACGCTGCTCCTCCTCCAGCTGACCCCCTCTCCCACAATCCTCAGGGCTATTTAACCACTTAGTGGGAATGAGCTACAGCTGCACATCGTCCATGTCAATCAACCCACTGCCTCTGAGGCAAGGCCACACTCCTCTGGACACACTGACAATTTGATGTCCTCCTTACACTGAGGCACCCCAAACTGCACACAGTACTCAATGTGGGGCAGCCCCAGTACAGTGTAGAGTGGGACAGTCACCTCCCTTGACCTGCTAGAGGATCTGCTTGACTGCCAGGGAACACTGTTGACCCATGTTCAAATTCCCATCAACCCAAGCCCCCAGACTGCTTCCCTCACAGCTGCTCTCCAGCCTCTCGTCCCCAGTTTGTATGTATAACCAGGATTACCCTGTGGTAATATATTCTGTGGAGAATCCAGCACTTGCTCTTGTTAAATTTCCTATGGTTGGTGATTGCCCAGCTCTTCTGCCTATCCAGATGGCTCTGCAAGGCCTCTCTAGCCTTGAGGGAGTCCACAGCTTCTCCTAGCTCAGTATTGTCAGCAAACTCACTTAACACACATTGGATTCCTACATCCAGATCATTTATGAAAACACTAGAGTCATGGACCTAAAACTGAGTCCTGGGGAAGCCCACTAGTAACTGGCCACCAGACTGATGTAACCCATTTACTATAACCCTTTAAACCTGATCTGCCAACCAATTGCTCACCCAGAGTGTTATGGACTTGTCTAGCTGTGTGCTGGATGGTTTAGCCAGGAACCTGAGAGAGATGGTATCAAAAGCTTTGCTAAAATCCAAACCCACCACATCTATTGGTTTCCTTTGGTCAGCTATATGGGCGACATTGTCAGAAAAAGAAATAAGGTTGGTTAAGCAGGAGTTTCTCCTCGTGACCCCATGTCTGCTGTGAGAAATGACAGCATTGTCTCTCAAGTTTTCTTGACTAGCTCCCAGAACAAGGAGTAATAGTTTCAAACTAGAAGAGAGTAAATTTAGATTACACATTAGGAAGAAATCCTTTACTGTGAGGCTGTTGAGGCACTGGCTCAGGCTGCCCAGAGCAGCTGTGGGTGCCCCATCCCTGGCAGTGCTCAAGGCCAGGCTGGATGGGGCTTGGAGCAACCCGGACTAGCGGAAGGTGTCCCTGCCCATGGTGGGGGGCTGGAACTAGATGGTCTTTAAGGCCCCTTTCAAGCCAAACCATTCTATGATTGTGTGATTCAACATAATTTTGTCAGGCACTGAAGTGAGACTGACAGGCCTGCAATTACCAGGGTCTTCCTTCTTAAGCTTCCTGAAAACCAGGACATTTGCCAGTTTCCAGATGACTGGGACTTCTTTACACTCCCAAGATCATTGAAAAATAATGGAGAGATGTCCCCAATGACATCAGCCAGCTCTTTCAGTACCCTGGGAAGAATCCCTTTGGGCCCCATAGATTTATGTGCATCCAGCTGGAAGAGCAAGTCTCAAACAAGTTCAGGGTCAGTAACTTTATCAACTGAACACTCCAAAAACTAAGACACCTTAAAAGATTTATGAACAAAACTTGCTCTGAATTTATGCTACTTAGCCAGAAAGACAAACAAAGCTGTTCCCATTCTCGGTATTAGAATCATTAACTAAAGTTTGTCAAAAGTATGTGCAGATAGTCTGAAAATACTATTTGCATTGGAAAAGGCAATTTTTACAAATGCTTCTAGCAGCTATGGATGTGTTAGAGGTACTGACCTAAACTAATTGTCACTAAATTGAAAAAAAAATGAGTGAGCGATCTGCATTAGTCTCTCTTGTAAGAACCTTAGCCACACAAACGGTATTGGTCAGACCTTGCATCCAGTTAGTGTAAAAGAAAAATTAATAAAAAAGACAGCATTTCTGCAGTCTATGTATTTTCTTCCACTAAAAATTCATAAGATATTTTTTTTAATCAGAACCATATATTTTACAATTTTCTGAATTAAAAAAGTATTCTTAACCAAAATAATTCCTGCCACAAATCTTGACATTTTAATTCTATATTTTCTTTTTATGCTGTTTGATTTTCCTCAGGAGCTGATAAGCACGCAGGTGTCTGAAAAGGAGAACAATCCAAGGTACATTGTTGTTTCCCACCAAAGGATTGAGCAAATTTGCAGGGATGAAACTATTAACCTTGGGAAATCACTTTTAGAAACTACAACTAAAGTTGTCAATGTTAAATTCCACTAAAATGCTTTAGAAAATAGTGAGATAAAATCATAAAGTCAACTCAAAAGATACTATATGCTGCAGAGTCACTTCAATTCTACAATACAACTTCAAACTTTGGGAAGTTACTTTTACATGCATTGATATCTATGGTTTAGGAATAGATCCATATGCACATTCCCACAGGTAAAGAACTGTGGTAATCAAAACAAAACCAGCAAATGTCTTCAGTTCACTGCAATCACACAGAATTAATTTGGGAATGTTCTGTTAAGAGACAAGTCTGCTTTGTGTTCTGCGTTATGAAGCATCAACAGTAAACCAAAAACTAATAGAATTTCAGAAGTCTTGAACACATAAAGTGTACTTTGTTTTTGCCTATAGCATCTTAAATGTACCACCTTTGAGAAAAAGACATGATCAATAATTACCTGTAAGAACTCCAAAAGAAGTCGTCTGTAGTGCAGGAGGAACCTGAGGGGAAGATCAATGGGCAAACATCAATGTACCTGGAAGCAGAACTGATTTAAAGGGTCAAGAGGTGAACCAGCACTAGCCAGAGGGCTCTCTCCAGCTCCACTGGTAACTCAATATGTCACAAACTTGCAAACACGTTCCTTGTACGTGAGAGGAGTGGTAAATACAGGAGGTGAATCATCCTGCTTTTATCAAGGGGATAAACTATCATAAATTACTCAACACTTACTGCAGGGGAAAAACAGGTAGTTGCTGCCAAGCAGCTGATGTAGAATGAGATCTCTCCCTAGCTCACCCACTATAATTCATCTGTGTCCTTGCTGTAAGAAGTCACATAACAGACTCAGTACCTTGCACAGGTATATGCAAGATTAATTCATTTCCCTTAATCTTATTACAGCTGATGAGAAAATAAGACTTTTTAACATGACAACAAGGTAAAAATGAAAGATCAACTTCCTCTGAAGACAGAATGTTGCCTTCTTCCTTGCTTCTCAGCCACAGACTTTTTTTAAAGGAAAATGAATATGTTCATTTTCATAATACATTTTGTAATAGACTAATACATAATAAAACAGCTAAGAAAACTACATTACATAATAAACTGTCAAACAAAATTGGAACACATGCTGTCCATCATAACTGGATCTGACCTTCTTGCCATTGCTTCTTATAAAGTAGAATCAATGAAATTGATTCTAACAGAAAGCTATTAAGGCTGGTCAAAGAAAACCAAACCCAAACCAAACCAGAGACATCCCCCCCACACACACACCCCACACACACACACAAACCCGCCAAAAAAAAACCCCAATAGATGAATTCAGCAAAACTACGTGCGGTTTGGCTCCTAGTAGATAAATACTTCCCAGTCGCAACAAATACCTAGAAACATGCAACATTTTAGATCCTCTGGAGTAGTTAGAACTTAATGCACACGTCTTCTGAAATGGTAACAGAGCATTTCATAGCTAAATAGACATTTGGAACAATTACTCTGTTGTTTTTCTAGCTGTATCAGCTGAATATTATCTCTGCTTGTAAATCTCATCCTGCCCATACATGTAAGCCATCCCAGCAAATCATCATTGTATTCATTTCTTCTTTAATGTCTTCCTAGTAGTAAAAGGAGTTAGCTCCCACCAGAAAGAACAAAATATTTCTCTTTATGTACACACACACACACACACACAGAACAAAGGAGTAATAATAGCAAAAATTACAGGACTACATGAAATGTAAAAGCAATGAACTAGAAGTCACTAGAAGTGAGCACGAATGCTATTTAGCTTTAATGGAGATTGTATCCATTAACCCTGTTAGCTGAACATAAACCTCAGCACAGAAACTGGTGAAAAATTGTACTAGTGAACTCAATTGGCACATGCTGTTATTTTGTCATCTCTATCTTGGCACTACCAGTTCTTGATTTCCTACTACTAGACAAGGAGAAATTATAGACCCATATTCTAATGTTTTCCATGTCTGTAATGATTAAGGAACATGTTACAAGTACAACAGGTTTTTACGGACAAACTGGCTCAAAATCTGTCCCTGAAAAAAGTAACTTATACAACTATATGTTACTTCTATCAAGAAATTTACTGCTGCATGTTCTTAAAAATATCCAGATGATGACATTAATGACAATTAGTGCTTAAAAGTTACTGAAATCATAAATAAAAAGCAGCAAAACCAGCTGTAATCCTCCCATATTCCACACTCTGCATCAAAATAACACCCAACAAATTGTTACCTGACAATTTCTGTTTTGCTTATATGCTCATTAATAACCAACCTCAAAACATTCAAAATGATTGGTATTTGTTAGTAAAGGAACTACAAGTATTACTACACTTTGCATTAAAGCTTTGGCTGCTTTTCTCTATGGAAAATATGGTCCCTTTTCAGATCTAAATCTGTTGTGTAAAATATGTAGAAATTAAAGGAAATAGTCCTGGAATCATAAACATCAGAAGTGGAAGTGCCCTCTAGAGTTCACCTACCCTGAACAAAACCAGATTTAATTTCTTTTTTTTATTATTTATTTAGAGTGAAATGTATTCTTACCCTGCCTAGACAATACATCTCTGACTAGCACATCTCCTCTCACGCAAGGAAACTCACATGCTAAATGAAGGAGAAAATGACAAATGAAGGCTAACAGGGATAACATATAACAGAAGTAAATGTACAAAATTAGGACTTCTTCATTGCTTTCTGTATACAGAACTTTACAGTCATCTATGCTGAATTTTATTGCGTAGTTGGTTGGTCTCTGCAAGGTTTTCTGAATTTTTTAGAGCTGGCCTTGATTTTTAATATCTTGAATATCTTGATTAATTTATGAGGCAGAAACTTTGTTTACAGATCAATGTTGATTCTTCCAAGGTGGATCATGCTTACCCATGTGTCCACTACTTCTATCCTTTACTAGGGCTTATATTAATTTGCCTGGTATAAAAATAAGATTTAGAAGTTCAAAGTTCCCCAGGTCTGACATTGTAAAAAAATCACCATCACATTTGCCACCTTTGATTTCTCAGGTATTTAAACACATTTTAAACAAGTCGTTACATGACAGTTTTAGCTACTATCATATCCACTCAACTAATCACACATGTTCACAAATGGCCATTTTATCACAAGCCCTCTTTGCTGCCTCTTCTGTTGGAAACTGAAACATGCATATATTTACTTTGGTAGTGCTGGCTGAGCTACAGAGGGTGCTGAGCACAGAAAATGAAGTTAAATTCAGACTTCCATAGATGAGAAGGCTCAAGGGCACAACCCAGTGTGCTAAGGGCTGGGGCATCAAGTGTAAGAATAAGCATACCTGAAACTGATTTATTCAAGCCTAAAAAATTAAGCTATAAAGTCTTTAACAATGTACCTCCATATTTCTATTTTCCTTCTAATCCCATCAGAAGTACTGTGAACTGAGGGGGGAGGGAACCTCCCCCCAAACTACTGCTTGCTGCAGTGTCGACTGTTTGAGGTTAAAAAAAGAATAAAAATATATCAAAGTAGCTTTCAAAAAAGCTATAAAACATCTTTCAGTAGGCCCTGGTTTTTGTGACACACTTTGTGAGTCAAAGAAGATATTTACGTGGATAGATAAACCTCTACCAATCAACCAGAGTCTACAGGTCAGATGAAAGAATTTTGAACCCATTGATGAGTGATTTCTTGTTTAGTGTGTCAGCTAAAGCTTCTGAGTTTCATTAGATATCTCCTCCGCTCCTCAAACCCTAAAATACAATCTCCTCTTAGTCTCTTCTTACCCATTTAGAACTATAATTAACCTGCCTGCATCCATGATATTTCAGATGATCAGTTTTGAAGATTATTTCTAGTCATCATCACTGTTTATCAATACTTTATCTTGTAGAGAAAAATAAATTTAAAACTGCCTCTTGGAAAAATAAAAGTGGTTTCTGTCCGATCTCATTCATTTTAAGCAATATTAACACACATCTACAATTACTCACAACATAACAAGTACTCTTCAACATAAAAGCCCATTTTGTAGTTCAAGGTTTTAGTGGTTTTGCAAGAATGAATACAATCTAGAAATTTCATAATCATGAAAATCAGCCTTCAGAGAAGAATTTGATGACAATATCAAAGTTCCACATAAATCTCACTAGCTGCTTAGATTCAAAGCACTCCAACTAAAAAGAGAAAGTAATTGTTTTAGAGGAGCATTACAAAGAAGATAAATGAAAGGTTGTTTCCATGTTTTTCCCAGTCTTTAAAGACTTATTGTGGGATAAGTAATCTAGTAGGCAGAGTAAAGAAGAAAAAGAAAAAAAATCTTCCACCTCATTTTGCATAAATGAATTGAGCGGCAGAGGAAAAGTTATTATGATATGTAAAGTATGTGCCTGTAGGAGACAATTCTACTCAAATTATTGGTACATGCTCAAAGGCAAATGCAACAGCTCATTTCAGCAGGAAGCAAAAATATCTAGTACTGGAAGTATGTACACTCCTACTCAAGAGACCAATCTTCTTATGAAAGGAATTATTTAAATTAAGGGAAAATGTATGTAAGACAGTCCTTCTGAAAGCTTCATTTATCATAGATTCTCCACTGAAATCCCACAGCAAAATATCCCACAAGGAGGAGGGACCAATATCAGACACCTTGCAGCTAATGGAGCTCTCGCAAAGTCATATCTACAAGTTTTTCTGAATAACTGAAGAAACAAAACTGAATAAAAAGTATTTTGAAAGGACTTTTTAATGTCTGAGAAATTCTACCTGTTTTAAGCGATTTATATTGTTTCACAAGTCTGTTACTTTTGGAAGCAACAGGCTTTTTCTACTGTAATGCCAGCAGTTGCACAGAATAAAATTACAAATATATCTATATACGTATGCAGGCAACATGTTGCTGCACACATGTTGAAAGGAAGCCTTTCTGATCCAAGAGGAAGAGGAAAACGAGATGGCATGAAATGCCTTCAAGTGAGAAATGATGGAGAAGAGTTTATGGAGGAGGTGGTACAGTGAAGGTGAGTCAGATGCCTTTATGTAACCTTACAGCCAATGATAAGGTCTAAGGACATCACCAAGATTAATCTTGGGATCCTCTTTGACAAAAGGTGCCAGGTACACACTACTGGATCAGCACACAGTGAAATCCAGGCACTGTTCGGCTGTCTGGAGAAAGACTATGAAGGGGAAAAAACCTAGATGATGTTTACTTCAGGAGTGTCACCGAATAGTTTTCATTGAGAAGGCTGGAAAAAGAGAACTATCCCTGTTTTTAGTAAAATAAAAATAAAAAACGTTCAGACTGTCTTCAGAAAAGGATCTCGGAGACTGCTTATATCAACAATGAATTTTCAAATTGCCATATGGGAAGAAGATTCTCTGTATTCCTGCATTAGATGAAAAAAAAAGGGACGATAGATGACACATTCAGAGTTTAATTAATATTACAATGGAAAGAATGCTGACAGTGTCTTTCAGATTTACATGAATCTTACTACACTCATTTATAAATAATAGTTTACCTCCTGATATTGCCTAATGTACTGTTTATAAAACTGAGGAAAACTGCTTATAAGCAACAGAAAAATAAACAGGATTTGAAATATCTGACATTAAAAAGAAAAAATATTAGAAAAATGACAAGATTAACGGGTTATACTAGATGATAAATTTGTGAGAATAATCCTCTACTGTCAGGATAAAGTCAAAATAATCTAATAAATCCTTTCCCAGCTATGATAATATTTGTACATAAGTATTTATTTAAAAAAAAAATATTTTTCACAGTGTTTTCAATATGGCAGAAAAGAAGTCAGCCTCTAGGAGCTCAACAAGAAGATTAATATAACTAGCCAGAGAAACAGTTGGACCACTGATTAATTCTTCTGATCTGCCAGATTTTATGAAGCTAAGGATGGTTACCTACCTTACACAATGACGAAAATGTCTGGATACCAAATTGTCAATAAAAAAAAAAAAAAAAACAACAAAAAAACCAAAAACCCCCACATAAATAAGACAGTTATAAAGTCTACCCTCTGTAGAAAATTAAAGTAAATAATTCAAAACTGCATTTTATATGTCTTTTCTTATAACACACATATTTACATCTAGAAAATTAGCACAAAATGTATTAACAGTACTGTACTCCAAAGACTGATAGTTTTTAGAATGACTGCTTTAAATACTATGAAATTGACTCAGCACATTTTTTATCAAATTAAAAAAAGCTTGTAGTCAGAAAAAGCGAAGAAAGTAACTACATAAGAGCTGCACATTTGATGAGGAAAAGAAAAAGGTTGAAGAAAATATTTATAGGAAAAGTCGCTAACTTCACATGAATGCTATTCAAGGTTTGTATTCCAGCTGCAAAGTTGGCAAAATTATATCCAAAATTTGTTTTACAGCAGTGCAAATTTAATTATTAAAAAAAAAAAAAAATTTGTAATCATTCTTTGCAATAGCAATATTTTTTAAAACATCATTCTTTGCAATATTTTTTAAAACCTTATGGTCACATTCCAGCACAATCTCTGAGAAAATGCATATAATACAGCTAATATTCCAATGTCTTAAAAATATTAGCTTGCTGGACCTGAGAAAATGCATATAATACAGCTAATATTCCAATGTCTTAAAAATATTAGCTTGCTGGACAAATATGTACTTTTGGATAAACAGCACCTGACCTTACAACAGCCATTCTTCTAAATGTTACAGCACTACTAATAGTTTCAATTAAATAAAAATTAAAGCTGAGAAAATATCACAAAAGGGTAATCTAATATTTGATCATTAATGTTCTTATGTAAAGTGATATTTACAACAGCATTTTGAGAACCAGGCAATTTCTCTGGGGGGAAAAAATGCAGCTTTAATAGATTTTAGTACAATGCACTTTTGTGTTCTGCACACTCTCCTCACAACTACTAGCAAGATTCATCTAAGATCAATTCCTTAGGCATGAAGATGAAGCTTTCTTACAGAACAACCATTCACCTTTTGATCACACTGAGGGTTTCCATTCCTGGTTTCTCAGACTGGACAGAATCTAATGTGTGAGATGATCCTAACAAATTAAATGATCTTGGCATCAACAAAATAAGTGATTAAAAGATTTTTAAGGGAGCTATTATTTGTTTCTGCTCATAAAAAAAGGTTACCCAGCATTGTTACCATTTCCCAAATACCAAGATGAGCAATACTCTCAACCACTGAAAACCTTTAGAGCTAGAAATCGCACTCATACTTATGCTTGTTGCAACTAAGGATAACCTCCACAGATTAATTGGTTGTCTACCAACTACATCCGTTCAAGACAGCTATATTAAAAAGGGGAAAAACTAGACAGAAATGTGGTAAAGCCTGTTACCATATTCACAGAGCTGATGTTTCTTTGCCCATCTCTTCGCTCCTGTGTAGACCAAGGAGAGAACTACAGCAACAGAGGTGTGCTCTGAGACACAGCTACCTGGAGGACTGGAAGAAGCAAAGTACAAGAAGAGACACAAACAACTACAGTTAACTTCTAAAGACTCACAGTACTGATATGAACTCTAGACCTGTTTTCCTCAAATGTATCCCAATTTGTTTGAAAAAAAATTGTGGTTACATCTGCCCCACAAAAAAAAAAAAAGCCTTCTGAAACTTAATTGTATTCCAGCACAATGTTATTTTTACTGTGTGTTCCTTAGAATTTTCTTTTGATTGTAGACATAGCCCAATTTCTCGGATGAAAATATTTTTACTTTAAAATTTCCTAGAAAATGTAAATTTATCATTATTACAATTTTAAAAAAATGTTGAAATAAATCACTGTCCCCACCCAAAATTTCAGAGGACAACCTTGATCTCTCTACATTTCAAAGTCAACAATATACCAACACCTATTTAATGCTTGCATGTGATAGAGTGTCAGTTGTTCATAATAAACTCAGCAGAGTTCCTTCCTAGAAAGGTCTGCCTTCCTATATTACATTAATTGGTGGGCAGCCAGATGTTCTGTTCTACCTGAACACAGTGCACGCTGGCAATGTGGACGTTTGCTTCAGAAATCAACATTAGAATGAGGAAGAAAAAATCTAATTAGACAGCAAGATATTAATTACTATCATCCAGCTGAGAGAGGAGGTTTCCTTACTGCCAATTTATTGATGTTACACCAGAGTCTTTGTGGAGCTTTCATTAACTAAATAATGTTATCATTTAATATTGCCTTTTTGTAAATAGTAATAGAACTTAGACAAAATCAGAATGGTTATGTATACGTGTATTTTCTTGAGTTTCATACAGCATCATCATTTATATGAAGTAAGAGCACAGACTGTGTTACTAAAATGTTATTAAATATTTCCTCTAGGAAATTCTCTGAACTATCTGAAATTAATTTTTATACCACACGATGGAACAAATTTTCAGAAGTTGGCCAGTTGCCATTTAAGCTTTAATTAAAAAGTTCAGGATTCCTCCCAAGACTTCAAAATCCATTATAGTGGGATTATAAGAAGGCATTTCTGAAAACACTGTCCAAATTTCAGGCAGAATTCTGAAACTGAAATTTTTCTTAAAATCCATTTGCCATTAAGGGATGATGCATTCACAGGGCCTGGGCTTAAAAATATGTTGTTTATATTCCAACAGAAATGAAGATGTGCCATCTCCTTTAATACAAAGGAGAGAGAAAACTGAAAATATTTTTTGCTTCCTGCACTAGTAAGTATTGTGACTCAAGGTATCATTTTCCCTTTCGTATAAATGACGACTGGAAACCTACCCTCTCTATAATTAGTAGAAAAAGGAACTCAGGAAGCTAATGAGATATTATAAAGAGGTACTGTCTTCCAATTAGCACAGTGCAGCAGAAAATCTCAGCTACAGCTTTAGCATCATCAATGAATTATCTTTATTTACCAAGAACCCTTCTTTTGTATTCTTAATGTAATGTTGTTCCAATACAGTGTCACAGGTGCGGCTTTTCTTTACTTACTTTTTTTTTTCTTTAAAAAAATCCCACTACAGTAGATTTACTTAAACTCACCTTTTTTTCCTGCATGGACAAAGCAAATGCACGGAGAAACTAAGAGGGTTTCACAGACAGAAAGAGCACTTCCTATCCATCACTCTTGCATCATGGCAGCTACAACACTCAAATAAACAAAGAGGAGGATGCTTGGCCAAGAATAGATGACAAATGTCCTCACCTGTGACCATGGAAGCGCATATATTAAGGATTCTTTTGCTTTATGTATTTTATAAAATCTTCAGCTCTTAGTTTTTGAAACTTCATAGAGCTTCATCCCTTTCAATTCAATGGCGAGTCCTGCATACAGTTTGCCTTGATCATTTAAATATGCATATTTTTTCTGATATAGTTAATTGCTTCCTATGTTTTACACTGTCAGACAATCTTTCTTCAGCCAGAACTAGCAGGAAATTCTGTCCTTAGTATTTCCAAAGGCAAGAGGGAAATTTGCATTCCAGCTTCAGATGAAGAATGAAGCAGTCTGTGGGAGTGCCAGGTCACTTAGAACCAATTATAACTTGACTGACTTACCTTGGCATTAGAATGACTAGGAACATGCTAGATGAAGGTTTGCATCTATGCATATTTGTGATTTGCAGGAAGCTGTTTCAATGATTCCAAAGCTCATTCCTTCTAGTAATTGAAAGAAGAGTGTCCACTCTAGGTTAAAAACTGTTTTCTGACTGTCAAACAGTGTCAGAAAGACCAATCCTTACAAGAGCAGCTTTTCTGCTACTTCATGACTCCTTTTTTTTTTTTTTTTTTTAATAGTCTTCCCAACTACTTTGCAATCCTGAGCTGTATTTTAGACTGAAAACTGCAGTTCCATTAGAAAGTTTTTCCAGAATCCTGCACCTAAACCCATCTTTAGAAAACCTTGGAATACAAATCTATTCCTTACATATAGAAAACCCATCTATTCCTTGGCACAATCACACTCCTGGAGCTCTATAAAATATTAACAACTGTGACAGCTTTCAGTGTGCCTATCATTGCCACCTGAGCTTCATAGACCACTCCTGGAAAACTACTGCTGTGAGATATACTTAATGGCCATATCTCTTATTAATTATTTGAATATATAAAAAGCTGAAATGTACACAGAATCACTAAGACACTAACATGCAGTCATTCATTCGTACCACATAATCCTGAGCCTGCTTTGATCCCATTTATTTCCTGTATTCTTTATGCACTGACTTCCATATTCTTGTCTGTAAAACTTACCATAGCATTTAGAGTGTGGCTTTGTTTAAACTATTAAGCTGTGGAACTCCTAACATAGCTTTGTCACGTAGAATAATTCCTCTAACCTCACATCACCCACAATTCTCACTGTTGATAAGAAATCAATTCTCTTCAGAAAAGTAGGCAGTATTTGATCCTTTGATAGTCAATGTTGCAATACTAACATGGTCAGAAAGAACTGAAGTTGCTTTCAAGAGGCTATAGATATTAAACATGGTTGTAATAGCAAAACTTGATTGTAAATATGTTAAAGCTAACTTTGAGAACTTGTTGGCTCTTTTTGTTGGTTTTTTTTTCCTCATCCTTTCTTATTACCTGTATCTCTCTCCTTTTCCCCAGCTTTCTATTAAAATTGTCTAATATTTCTATCACTGTCTCCTCTTCCAGTTTACTGTTTTAAATACTGTCTTTTTTTACACTTTTTAATTTTTCTTTATTTTCCCTGATGGTTTTATTTACTTAGCTTTATTTGAGAAATTAAGACCACACTGAAGTTCTGTTGCTTTACACTGTGTACCTGTAGTTTACTGTCATAACATGCATTTCCTGTAACAAAGCATCATTCTCAGAAAGTTTTCTCATGTGGTAGTTTAATATGAAATAATTTTCTGAGATTAATTTTATGCATCATTCAGATGAGCTAAATACCAAGCAAGACAGCCTTTAGCTTAATTATTCTGAATCATTCCATAACTTTTATGTAGCATAATAAATGTGGACTTTATTTGCTTCTGGGGAAATAGTTAAATTTTGCATGCATTCATAACTAACCAAAAGTACAAAGTAATTAAAGCTTTTCACTGCTTTCTGATAAGCATTACCATGACATAGCAATTAAGCCCTCAAAAAATCACAAAGAGGATGCATGAAATTATAGTTGTTTAAAAATCAGTATTAAAATATGGAATCTGTTTAACTTTTTCTAGTATATACATATGTGTCTCCCAGGTGATGCTTGGAAATAAATGTATCAAAGTTTAACAAAATTAACTGCTAGAGTTTGGCTCTAGAGAACGACTTTCAAAAGTTCAAATACAATTTTCACCATTGGCACGGGGAGAGATTACAGAATATCTCATCTTGATGGATTCCCAGAACTGCTGCCCATTCTAAACACCCAATTCATTGTCTTTACACACAGAAAGGCTGCAGGTGCTGCCCTGAGTACGCGTAAAGATTGTCTGAAAGAGCCTGGAAGCTCAGGCTGTACAGAAAGATCATGAGGCATTTCACATTGCAGTTACTTTGGTGGCAGCTCCAGGAATGATGCATAGTCACTGAGAGCAAGGCTGGATTTCTCTATAAGGGAAGCAAGAACAGTTTGTAAGAGGCAAGCCTATTATCTAGAATTCTCTGATTTTTCCTAGCTATATTGTATAGCTAGAAAACATTTCTTCCATTATCTGCGTTTATTCTTAAAAAATAAATAAATATCTTTGAATGGTTATGAAACGTGTAGAAAACATTTTAAAGTCATGTCTAAAATGTTAAAATTTTAGTCAGCAAAGACAATGATGAAAGAATTCTTGATAAAACCTAGACTTGACAGCATGCTTGCTCACCAGTATCCTTTCTCCTAGTACCTGAGCACAGTAGCCATGTATGTCACTAATTTCAACAAACCAGGGACTAATCTCAGCCATCAGGAAAAAAAGACAACTCAGTGCAGTGTCAGCCCAAGCTTATCTTTCCCAATTTTTTCAGTAGCCCCCTTGCTGCTGCACCAAATGCACCTCATAAATACCTTGGCATGACTCTAACAGCAACAATACAGTAATATAACATTCCTGATTCTATGCCATTATTTACATATAAAATGTCAATAAAAAAGAATCCAAAATGTAAAAGAAATTCTTAATGTCTCTACTTCTCATGACTGTTACTTGAAATTAATGCCTCTGAATTAAATGACACTTCTATGCTTTTGTACCAGTATGCTAACGTTAGAAGCCAGACATAAATTAGAAGTAAAATTGGGTTTTTTGGGGGACAGTGAAACACACCAATAATGATATCATAAATATATCATTTCTTTACACTAGTTCTATTACATTTGTAATAAAGACTAAGCCACCACGTAAGGCTGTGAAAGTGGTGGTTCAGAGAAGTGTGCTTGGTTTGCCATCACTCATGAAGAGTTAAAGTGAAACATTCCCTGCTCACTTTCAAGACTATGTAGACATTTTAAGTCCTTCCCTCACCACTTTTCTGAAAGTGCCTTTTTCTTCCATACTCTTCTCACTCCTTCTTTTAACACTGAAAAATTAAAATACAAAAAAAACCAAACACACACAAACCCCACCATACTGGACTGTTTCATATACTGAGTAGCAGTTAGTGTGCGCAGCCCTAGAAAGAAAAAGCAGATTGAATGCAATTCTTTCACGGTTGTAAAGCTAACAGAACTTCAGCATTTACAGAATGTTTCCAAGTCACTAATGTCAAAGGATTACTGGAATGGAAAATATCACCTTTCTACTCTCAGTACTGCCTTACTGAATAAGAGATGTATATCTCTTATATAAGATGGCTCTCCAGTCTTATTTCAACACAAATAAAAAAAAAAAAAAAAAAAAGAAAGAAAAAAGGAAGGAGACATTACAAGTACTACTAAATAAAAGTGTTATCCAGGCAACAATATACACATGGATACAAGAGGTTTGGTATCTAAAAGCTGCCAACTTAAGTGTCATAAATGTCTATAAATACCTATGTTTTCAGGAAGTTGTACCTTCTGAAAATTATATATTACGTATCTTCATCATTTCATCATCAATGGGAACATCTGTGAAACAAAATGTCATTCTATGCATGCCTCAAATATCACTTCAGTTTCATATAACTGCAAAAATTATATGTATTATATGGCTTAATAAAAGGGTGCAATATAACTGTGTTGTTAAATGTACAGAACTCTTCAAGTTTGATTCATCTTTTGGCCAATCAAAATAAAAAACACTGGAAAGGTCATCCATTTCAACTCTTCCCTACACAATTAACGACAAAAAAAAGAAGAGCAGTAAACAAGGAAGAAAAGTAAAATTTTCAGCAATCCGTTTATAGAATATTGAAAAGGTCACAGCAATACAGTATATTCCCCTAATTCTTTGAATATATGAGGCTTTAAAATTCCAATATCTCACTGAAGGTTGTAATGAGAACATAACAGAAATGTGAACCTATTATTTTGACAGTAATTGTAATGAGAATGTGAAATGTTATAAACTTAATGTACTCCAAGGGAATCTGTCACCTTATATTTATATAGTGCTATATATATATAAAATAATATACATACACATACATATAGAAAAAGATGCTATAGATTTTATATACAAAATGTAGGTTATATAAATACTTTACTTTCAATTCTGACTTGTAAGATAACAAGTAGTCTTACAAAGACACTGAATTGTTTCTTTCCTTCTATTCTCTGCTGCCAAGAGCAAGAATTTAGGCACTGTGAGCTTGGACAAAATGAGCTTTCCTATGCTTTCATATTAATAAATTATTCAGATGATGCTCAATTCTGCAGCAAATCTGAAAATTAGACAAGTTTCATAAAGAAGTTCATAGAATATTAATTAATACAGCACTGACAGTTACACAGACAAGCAATATACTGATTGCTTACCTTCACCTGGGGCTAGAGGAAGACTAGCTTTTTATTTTAATACAAACAATTGACATTACAATCAATATCAATAGCAGAGTTAAATGTAAAACAAGAGACATTCTCACTTTTTCAGTAGCTGGTTTCTAATTATGGCAGATACGGAAATGTTTTTGTTGTGGTTAGCTAAATATTATTCAAAAATTATTAAAATGTCTGTCTTTATTAAACTGATAGGGAAAATGATATAGCTAACAGGAGAGAGTTTAGATAATTTAAGTAATGTGATCTTCTTTTATATTTTTCATGATCACATTGCTTTTATTTTCTAATAGGGTAACCCCCAAGCTACAATCCTGTGAAACTTGGCTTCAAGTCCAAATTGAAAGCCTAATTGAATAGCCTCACACAAATCAACTTCCTTGTCTTGACTGCAGCCAAGTCAAACCAAGCATTCTATCAGTTATGTTGTTTACTATAAGTATGACTGATAAAAACAATAATAAAATCTTTACTTACCTTAAGTGAATGCAAACAAGCCTGCATACATTTTTCCTTAGGGTTCCCTGCTGTCTTTTCTTAAGTATGCACAAGTGAATGGGTTTTAAAGAAAATTTAGGCTACAAATTTCACCACACCTGCAGAACACACATGATTAGATCATGGTATCTTCTTAATTTTCTCTTAATCTGCCTTCTTTTTGCAGCAAATTTGTGGTACTTAAGCCATTGTTATTATAGTCCTTTTTATTTCATATCTGAAGTTACAATTATTAGTTAATTAGGTAATAAAAAATTGTTACTTAGCATTTCTTAATATTATATTTTCTCTAGATATCAATTAGAATCTTGTTTCTGCTGAGGATAATTTCTCCTCTGCTTGCTACAGCTGAAAATTCATATTCCACTTACATTCTCAGTTTTTTACCAGAGATCGCTGTTCCTGCAGACATTCCAGGCTTGTGTCCTCACTTGCTCAAAAGTCTACATAAGTCCCACAAAAATTAATTTTTAAACAAGCCAAAGAAACTCCTTGGACAAATTTATACAGACATGTAGAAAACCCCATAAATAATTTGTGCAGTATCTATTCTGCAATATTGGTAATCATTCTGAGATTATTCATGTGTTACATGTGTTGATTCACCACATAGAAATTGCCAAACATAGCAATTTATTGAGATAAGGAGCCATGGTCTTTGAAACAGGAATAAAAGAATGGTGGACAGTTTTGTCTCTATAGCAATGTTTCTGTGACAAATTTCTTCCACAGTCATAAAGTAGTGCATTAATGGACACATGCAAGGAAGCTTTTCCAGTTTCTGTCTGCATTATATATGTCTTCAGTGTCATTAGTTCTTCACTTAGATGAATATTAAAATTTAAACAAAAGACTTCCTCCTTGTTTTAACCTTGAAGTTATACATTAGCTTTGTGCTGATGGATAAGCCTTTGAGAAACCAGTTGAGATGAACTTTTGAGTTAAATGTGAAAGAGACAACTGCAAAAGAAAAGGTGCTGCAATACTACTCTATCCTGGATTTATTCTGTGGACTAAGGAATATGTCCTCCAAGTGTAAGTCAATCCAAAGGAAATGGAAGGGTGTCAGAACGGCTCCCTCCTGTCATAGCATACAGTATCACTAGGCAAAGGGGGTTTTAGACCCAAACTACTTCAAGTTTCTCTTTACATCTAAGTCTAGACAATAAGAATCCATACTAAAAGAACGAAGAGGGGTATAAGCAACACAGTAAATGATCCCAAATAAAATTTTTTCCCCCTCCTCAATAGGGACTTCTTAACTGCAAAGATATTATAAGAGACTTCAGATATAAATACTCCTCAACATCTTAAATAGCGGGGTAAGCAATTCATTTTGATGTAGCCACATAATTAACTTAATTAGAAAGGTAAAATAGGAAGATTTTATTTTGGGCTGCTTTCTAACAGAGGAGTACAGTCCACATTTGCTTAAAAAAGCTAACTTTATGTAAATCAACCATATTAATCCTAATTTCCATGCAGTCTTGTCACTTTTACTGGTGGTTTTTGTTTTTGTTTTTGTTTTCTTTTTTTTTATTACTATCAGACAAGAAAAAAAGAAAGTGAAGGTGCATCCTGCCAAAAAATAACAGCTACATTCCATGTTGTTCTGGTTTGCCAGTTTCAACATATCTACTTCCACAACATGTGTTAATGTACTTCTATTGCACAAGTAGAAACTTAGCTAAAATCTGAACACAAATTACACAGTTCTTCATAACTGAAAGTGTTTCAAAGAGACCATTTGACTGTTAGCAACTGCATTTTGTAATATAGCTGAAGTCTATGAAGTTACACAATCTTTTTTCACACGGTCCTCCACCGTTATGCAAAAGCCTACTCTTAAATCAAAGCCTCACAAAAATGCTTCCTTTTACATTGTTTTATAAATACTGCCCATCCCTCAGAAGAAAAGCTTACAGGAAAGTAGTAGAAAACATTTTAGTATACAGAATGGTGGGGTTTATTAAAAGGGTTTCCATTGTGGACTTTGTAAAGCTTACTCTAAAGAACCTGGTGCTTGCTTTTGACCATCAGTGATGTAAGCAGGCAATGACCTTCCACACAGGGTGTATCATTCAAGACAATAGAGTTATGATCATTTTTACTATCATTGTTTCTATGAATTCAAACATTATAAATTCATCTCCATTCTCACCATTACACTGGAATTAAACTTGGCATGTAAAAAAGAAATACTGGGGTTTCCTTTTGTTTAAAAGAAGTAAAAATAAATGTTTCAAACATTTCCTCTTTTTCTCCCCAAACACATACACACCCTAGCCCCCCCCCCCCCCCCCCCCCCCCCAGGTGCAATGTGAGATTCACATGCACTTTGTGGATTCCAGCAACTGGAACATTATAACAGAAGTGGGGAGACTACGACACACAGACAACAACAACAGTGTTTTTATTGCTGTTGACTTTTTATTCCCAGTCATGAAGGAAAACTCCTACTTAAAAGCACGGGAAAAGAAGAGATGACCTATCCTGTTGCTCTCCCAAGATCTGTTTCAACCATTTTGGTCAAGACCTTTAGGCTGTTATTGGCACTAAACCAAGAAACCGCTTAGTTATCCTTTAGAGAACTCTTGCCAAACACTTTTCTCTTTTCCCAGAGGAAATAAAAAGCCCAAAGATATATTTAGAAATGCTTGACTTAGCTTTACTTATTAAATATTTATATTGATAGAGTTCACAATAATGTAAGTTAAGTTTGATTCTAGTCACAAGTCCTGAACTTAGATCTGGTTTGGCTTTTGTTTTTCATTTAGTGCAGTAATCACAGGAGCTTCTCTTGCAACAGTATTGCTCCATTTTTCCTCAAAAATCTGTTCCTAAAATATGCATGAGTATCAAACACAACAAGAGAAAGATCATCTTCACATTTTTAAAATAAAAAAGAAATATCATTTTTGTACAGTATCAACAGAAATGGTTGCTCTTCTGAACAGTAATATAAGTGCTGCACAATGACATAAAAAAATAAGAATTTACCAGATCTTCTGTAATGTTAGATAAGTGGTATTATTGGGTCTTTGTCTCTGGAACTCATTTATAAATAGAAATCATCTTCTTTTCTTTCCGCCATGAGTTACATAAGTGGCATTTACCTGGTAGCTTATTCAAAAGGAACTAAAAAGAATGACCGGCACTTGGACACTGAGCTGGAATAATTTACAGAAAAAGCAGCAGAGCATTAATGAGAAATGTAAGCTGTGACAAAGAAAGGACCCTTACTCTCTTATTGTGGATTACTTCATTTCAGTATCTGTTGGGCATTGCACCTACTTTGTGTAGTAACACTGGTCTATAGGTTCCACATTTTAAAACTGACAATGCAAGAAAACAAAAAAACAGCAGCCAAGCACAAAAGAAACATTACTGTGGCTGCCTAGAGTTCTATCACAGCACATGCAAAACATGCTAGTATTAGCATAATTCAAAAAAATTCAAATACTTGCTACTTGCTTCACAAATGTTCCTTCAAAGTTCATTTAAACAGCTTATTCAGCATGAGCAGAGAGGACTACAACAACCTACAACTAAAACCTAAAATAGAGAAGATGACAACTATAGCAATCTTTTTTATTCTTACAAGTGACTGGCTGTAATTAATTTTGTGAATAAATTTAAATAAATGTATGAAATAATGCTGTGAATTATTGTGTGCACACATAGAATAATAAAGGTGACGAAACATGACAGTAGTAGGAAGCAAAGAGAAACAAAATATATGATTCATTCTTTATGTATGGGCTCTGATTTACTGAGAAAGGGGGAAAAGAACAGAGAATGTCAGATATTAGTGTTATAGAAATAATGTTTTCAGGTACATTTGTATTTGTAGAGTATGCATATGGATTAAAACCTTGTCATGAATTTTAAGCTTTACTTACTGCAATATAAACAAGAAACTTTATAGAAAGTTGGCAAAAATTAAAATATTTACATCATTTAGAAAGCTTGAATTTGTTCATTTTGCAAGTGAACCTTGACTAAAACTGAACAGTACATAAACAGTATCACAAGCTGAATTACACCAAGAAAAATCCATCTATGGAGAAGGAAAACAAAGAATTTAAGGGAAGACTGACATTCCCAGTACCTCCAAAGCAGATAAATAAAATAGTGCCGACAATTCTGGAAAAAAACTAAAACAAAAAGTAAGATTAGGGATTCCTAAAGCTGTCAAAAAAATACCCAACATCAACAAATTGACAGATGTAAAGATAGTTTTATAGAGTCACAGGGAAGAGTAAAAGCAGCCCTGGATACAATCTTATGGGGAGATTTCAAAAAGGTGGACAATGATAATAAAATTATAGCAAACTACAAGTAAGCCTTAATAGTTTATTAGCCTGAATCAGGTGATACACTGAAAAATAAGTTCAGTGCTTACTTCACTGTCATTACCTGTTACTTTTTGTAACCTACACCATGATGGAAATAAATGTGAGATTTCTAGAAGGCATTTGAAAAAAAATCTCATTTGCCATACTCTATTAAAACTACCCAGTAGAATTACACTAATTAGATCAAACAGCATCTAACACATTGAGGTACATGCAACTCATAATCTAAATGAGGAGATTTACCATAAACTTGGTTGCCTATCTGCCAAGACAGAAGGATCAAACAAAGCCTTAGCGGTCTCTTAAACATCAGGAACACTTTCAAAAAAAAAAAAAAGTTTCTGTTCACAGACCCAAGCTTTCAGATCTTACACAAGGTTATAACGAACCTATTCTACTTTATTTGGTATTGAATGCAATAACAAGGATATGACGATGTTTTTCCACACCCTTGTCACAGTAAAGCTTACTATAAACTCTACCGATAACCCAAAACCTTAATGTCTGCTTTGCTGAAGCTGTAATAGGTTACACAGTATAATAAAAGCTAGGCTGACTGTGGGTTGCCCATGGACTGTCTCCTAGGGAAGCCAGTTCCTAGGACAGCTTTTCCTTGTGGAGTTATAGAACGGTTCCAGGACATAACCAAAGAAATGGCCAAAGTGTAGTTCACCTTCGTATGGTAAGTCTCAATCTCAGTTCATTGCCTAGTTTTGGGACAGCGCATTAAGAAGTTTCTTTTATTTTGCACCTCCAGGAAACACAACAGCAATGATGAACACACAGAGGCCAGAGGTCCCTTTGCATAATTTTCTAAACCTGAAGGCTATTGCTCCCTGCCATTGTGCAAAGATTATGTGTATGATCTGTGGCAGATAAGTCACATGCAAAACAATTCATGTGTATGACTGCTTAAACAAACTTGAATCTATAGTCACCATTAATGATGACAGCCACCACATGGAGGTGCCTAAGGCATTCCATATAAAGGTCAGTCATAAAGCACGTTCCAATTCATTGCTTTTCAGTTTTGCCATTGCCTTCTAGCACAAATCTAATTACTTCTGTTTTGTGTGTCAGTATCTTCATCAGCAACACACAGCAGAAAGCAAAACATACTTAGGTGGCACTTTCTTAACTGTAGGCAGACCTGATTAATGAGGCACGACTGAAATTAACTTTTTTCTTCATGTCAAGATTTCTCGAGTAGCGCAAAATTCTCTTTCTAATGCTGTTCATTAACATTTCAACCACCTCTAAGCATGCTGAAAACTAATACGCTTCTTAGGCTGTACTAGCTATCCATCCATATCTTATTATCCAGATAAATATAATAAGATATGATTTGATATTAACAGCCACAGTTTTACATATTTAGATTGGGAATGCAACTGTCACTGCAGTACCAGCTAGCTGGAAACATGTTTATTGACTTCAATCAGGTTGCACTGATGTAAATAAGAGGAACATGGATATTTTAAAGATTATTTCATAACTTAAAAACATGACATTTGAAAACACTAGGCATTTTGATTAATACTGAAAACATTGCTTCTCCCTGCTAGCAATATTCCTCACACATCCATCCATAAAGAATTCAACCATCTATCAATATAAATAAGTGGTTGAAGAAAGGTCCATTTAAAATTAACAGCCAAGGAAACTCTTTCCAAGCACATTTAAATTACTTACGCTCAATGCTTAAAATTTCTAAGGCAAATAAATGACATCCTGTGGTTTTCCCTACTCCGCGTACAGCTTCTTAGAGTAACAGAACAGTCCCAACAATTTTATTTTATAAAGAAAAAAAAGGGGGAAAAAAAACCCCATTCATTTTTAGTTACCTATACATGTAAGGTCCAAACCATAGAAAAAATCTGGCTCATGAAACAAGCCAAATGGTTTCAACCAATACAGCTCTATTGGAGTCCTCAATGGAGCTCCGGTTCCCCCAGCCTGAAGATTCTCGATAGCTTTCTTTGTGCAAAGGTAGATTATTAAACTAACTAGTCACCACACAGGAAAAACTTCTGTTACAAGTTACCCAATGAAACTTATTGGGTAACAATGAACAATAAACAATGAAATGAAAAAGATTAAAAGAATAATTGCTTATCCACAAAGGCAAAAAATAAAGACCTATTTAAGGGCAGGGGGCAGATTTTTTTCATTGTTTCTACCAGCCACAATGAATTTTTTGTGCCCGTTCTTATATCTACAAGTACAGGTATGTTTTGTATTATTTTCCTCATTTCTTTGGGTTACTCTTTGACATAAATTCATACATAATCTTAATGGTGAATGTGAAAGCCCACAGCGTGTCTTAACATAGTTAAATATCTTTTTCCTGAACTAGGTCTGAAATATTCGTTGTCTTCTCTATTTTCAAACTGTTCAAGGAGAGCAAACGTTTTTTGGTTCATTCCCTTTCATCTATCTTTAGAGTTTTCCTCTTGACTTAACCTTCAAGGACTAGGTATATTCAATTAATATACTCACATTTTGTTCCTGATTTTCTCTCAGAGATATGAGCTTCCAATTTCAAAGTGTACTCTCAGTTAAGAGCTTAGATCGTCAGTGTTACACAAGCCAAGAAAAATTAAAATTCACAAATCTGCTAGCACAGCAGTAACTACTCCCAAAGTAATATTATGCTAAAATTTAGTAAACCGGAGCACTTATTCCTGAAAAACTGTTACCAAAGTATATTTCCCAAACAAAATTAAGGTTTGTATATTTAAAAAAACATACAGAACCTTAAGCAAGAAGTGGTTTGAGTTTAAAAAGTCAAAACATTCAGGAGAAAATTACACTGGCTAAAATGACACTACTTTAGAGTTTGGGTACTATCATACCTCTAAACTCAAGGTTGTATCATCCTTGTCAAAGCTCCACAGCATGGATAGATCATGATTATTGCACTATTCATGAATTATATATTATCACATTCCCCTGGATAAATTACAAGCGGAAATTATCTGGAAGTGAGCAGATGGACTGTAATCTTTCAAGATAGAAGTGGTGCAGGTTATAAGAGTACGGGATCCCCAAAAGAACATACATCTGCCAATATTCAGATATCTAGGGTGGGAGTTCAGAAAGTACTTTTGAATTTCAATAGTAAAAGAATTAAGAAGACAGTTAAGTTGATCTGAGCAGTAGATTAAAATCTTCAGAATTATTGATTGTTGTGGAACTTTGGGAAATTACAAGAAATTCCTTTGTGCTTTTCTAGCTCAAGGTTCTTATTTCCTGTATGTGCAGCTTCAGTAAGTGTTAGAAAAGGAAGAAAATATTTTCTAAAATTTCAATGAAATATTTCTGATGGTTATATTCTGAAATACATCATTGTAATCATGGATTTTTTGAGACATATGGGGAAGTGAATTTGAAGATCTATTCTAAGACTAATATTTTATTCATTAAGGTAATAAGTTTCATTTTTTTATCTAATTATTTAAAGGGCTGCTTACAAAACTTCCTCCAATGTACTCAAATTTATTTTTAAAAGCTTAATATAGACTTACGTTGGAGTTTGCATTAACATAGACAACAAATAATGTATTTTCCCTTGGAAGATATTGTTACAATAACCGTGCTTTATCAATAATGTATCACACGAACTCCACTGTGCCTTGATTTAAATTCTAAAACTCATTTATTATTGACCAGACCTGGGAGAAAAAAAAGAATTATTTTATTTGAAGCTGCTTATGGCTACATTTAAAATAAATTTTAGAACTGTACATATTCAAATGAAATTGTTTATAACAATGTATTGTCCTACTCTGAAGAGTGGGTCAGAATTCTTGACTTCAAGAATTAAATATCTAAAATATCAGGGAGCATATATCAAACAAAAGCATAACCTGAATAACCTCTTATTTTTATATTGCTATGAACAACCTGCAATTATAACCAGATAAATTATGTATATATTAGAATACTCATTTAATTTTCATTTCTTCTTTCTTGTAACAAGAAGTGTGGAAATTCATATTTTTCTGTAACACAAACACATACAAAGTACTTGTAGATTTTGCAAGTACATTGCCTGATATGAATATAGCTTTTTGCAGAATTTAACTCTTTCATTTCTTCTGAATTTTATTCACCTGTCAGGAAGCACATGGATATTGCATTTGAGTCAATTATTTACAGTGTACCAAGTCTGACTCATTCTTCCCACTAAAACAACTCTTACTAGTGTGCTGGGAATATTTTCTTTCAGTATTCTGAAGTTATTTAACTCAAGGTTAAATATATAAAGGCAGTGAGCTGCCAGTTAGAAGTTCACATTTTGAAATTTTGCCTCCTTAACCAAGTGCTTTATCTCCCATTATTTGTATAGTTTCAGTGTTTTCAGAAAACAGCTACATCTATGCCATTTTGCTCTGGTACTTAGTAAACATTACCTCTAACAAAAATACATTTTTTTCTAAATCACCTTTTATAAATACAAAAAAGGACTTTCATTCAAATATTGCAAAAGCGGAAACAGCAAGGATTAGAGTGTTACACATAAAGCACCTGTATATGCCTCAGCACTTTAGATAGAATGCATATTCAGTGATTTTACATCATTATCCGCGTATGTCAGAGCCCTATAATTTACTTGATGGCACCGTTTGCAGTAAGTGTATTGGTTTTGACTACCTAAAGAGTCAACACATTGGATTGAGTCCATCTTGTATTGGCTCTGGTATTACGTCCCAAAGGAAATGAAGAGGTGTTTCAAAGAAAAATGCTGCGTATCCCATATAAACTGGTATGGCATAATTTTCTCTCTGAATATTTGCTACACCAGCTAGCTAATATTTGATGTTAGAGGTAAAGATCAATGTTTATTACTGAAAATATTTTGGAAAGGTTTAAAGTTCTGGATAAATTTTAACCTTTCTCCCAGTCAGTGTTCCCTTGAGAAACCTCTACATTTCATTCATTATTACTTCATGAATACAAATATCAGAACTGGATCTAAGGATAAAGTAAATTCTGTTTACTGCAAGCTAAAATGCAGTATTAGTACATCAGTAATTAATAGCAATTAACTTGCAATCAACAGAAAGAACAACTAAAACATGCACATAAAAAGTTAAAATAAATCTTCATAAAATTTCTTGCTGTTGCTGCTAACACTTTTTTCTCCAAGTTCAGTAATTTTACAGTAAAAGGAAGTGTTAGGTAATGTGTAATTATATTTTGTGCATCTGTAACTGATGCACAAAACTGTGATACTTTGTTATATTACATCTTTAGGAGGTATATAATACAATTCACTGATGCAATTGAAATTAAAAATGTATATGCAAGGCTTAAGTACTCAAAAGAGAGCCCTAACTAAAACAAATCATGGTGCTGAAAATTTAAAGAGCTGCAATTACAGTGCCTTTGTGGTACTCGGATAAGTCGAGGTTATGAAACTGAGCCACCGCAATAATTTTTAGAAAGGACTCAACCACCTTAATGAGTGTTTTGAGGGTGTAAATTCGTGAACAGTCCTTTCAATATTTAATCCTATTATACATAAAGAAGTCCTGACATCAGTTCTTCTACTGAAGTACTTATACCTATTATATCTGGAGATACCTGTTCAGGTCTCCTGTTCTTCAACTTGGCTTGTATCTTGCCCTCCATTCCTGCAAAGCCTCCTCAGTGAGCTGATATTCTGCTGCTAGGATCAATATAACCACCCACAAGCTAGTCTCCTGTTCTGAAATTCCTTTCTACCCACTTCTGCTCTTCCTGTGCTCCTATTGCAACCTAGGTGGAGTCAGGCTGCCAGGGTAATCCTGGGCTGGAGGAACAATATCCCTCTACTGTCCAAGAGATTTTAATCTTCACAGAGGCAACTTTCACAAGCAGGTAAAATAGAAAAGTTAAATTCTATAAATTACCGAAACACTGCAGCTGGGATTTAACTGTTAAGATATACACATCTATGGCTTAGCTAGTCTCCTCAATTGCTTTAAAGTCAAAGAAGAATAATAGGTACCTTCTACAGCATGATTCATGTCATTCCAAAGTGAGTATCTTAGGGTAAGACAAATCATGCTACAAAAGTTCCTACTTCTCAACTACAAAGGTAGCCTAAAGGACTAGTTCAAATAACACTTATTTCTCAAGTGACATCTACTTTGTGAACGTCTCCAGTTACAAGAGATTACTCCTGTTCCACAAAATCAAAATTTTCTTGTGATTCAGATCAATAATTTTCACCTTTCAGAGAAAGGCAATGGACTCATAAAAATTTGAAAAACTTTATAACTGTACAAAAGAGTGCATCTCTAGGTATGCATATTCATTAATATGTCTTTTGATTACAGGCATAAATGTATTACAGGATTTGAAGTTTTTTTTCTGCCAGTGTGATGCAGTAATTAATACTGTAAAGGTATAAAAATCACAATAATAAAATCAGAAATATAATGTTTCTTTACTAAGAAAAAAAACCCCACCAAACCAACAAATAGATTCAAACAGCATTCTCCAGATGTTGATACTGTTTGAAGATCCAGGAACATAGCATATTGTCATTAATATTTTCAATGCCTGTTACTTTTTTGTTCACAGAACATAATTACAAACCATCAAGATACAGTAGCTGAAAGAGCCCTTTGTTTAGAAGTATTCTAGGCTACTTAAATCCTGATATACTATCATTATTCTTTTGAAGCTCCTACCATAAGCAGGTCAGTAAGGCGCATGTGAAAGAAGTTATTGCAAAGGGAAGTTTTGCTTTTTACAGCACTGTCATCAAAATTTACTGGTATATTAAAAGGTCTAATTTGACAATAAGTTTTCTGCCTTTTTTTATGGTATGTGATATATTATACAGATTACATTCATGGAGGAATCTGGAAACACAATAATTAACAATTTAAAGATATTCTAAATGCCAAAGCTATTTCATGGGCTGACCAAGAACATTAAAAAGTCATGAATGATGCTGGGGAGCATATTCCCAAAGATTAAATTATTCCTGAAGGAAAGATTAAAGCAGTTTACAAGCCTATAGCTAGTACAAAATATTGTCATGGAAAAAGCCAACACAAGTAATCAGGATAAAAATAAGATGGTACTGCAACACAGCCAGAAAAAAAATCCTGAATATATTCCTCCTTTATTGGCTGATATGTAAATTTTATAATAAGTGACAGTACTAGGTTTTGTTGTTTTGTTTTTTTTTTTTTTTTTTTTAATGTAAGAAACAAGAGACCTCTCATTTGTTTGTTTGGTTGGTTGTTTTTTTTTGCAAAGAAAGAAAGAAAAGAAAAGTAGCAGCATGTTTCCCATTTTCCCTTAGAGCCATACAGAGTTCCTCCTGGAACAAACATCAGGTTCTTTGGCCAAATACAGAAGTAGCATAATACAACTAGTTAGTTCCAAGACCATTGGCAACTAACTGGTCTGTCAATTAGAGGTACAATAACTCATCCAGAAAACACACAGTTTTCAATAGAAGAAAGAAGCACAGATGCAGGACTATATGAGGGACCAAAACTATCTCATATTTGTTTTCTACACAAACCTCATTATTGTCTTCTTCCAGGTGTTCCTTTTGCTGACTTGACTTTAACAAATCATTGCAGTCTGTAGATGGTCACATGAATAAAAATCTCTGGTTTTACTCTAGCAGAATTTTACCTGAGCAATTATAAATATTTACTAATACATAATTGTGTGCAGTACTTAAAAGTGAACATTGATCTATTTCCAAGCTGACTGCAATTGTTTCTTTTCTTGTTATTTGAGAAACCAAGAAAATCATGTTGAAAACAAAATGTTTTCTTTGTTAGGCTGACTGATCTTTCTTGCATAAATAAAACAGTAAATTAGGAGTCAACAGTATTATGCATAAAGATAGAACAAAGACAGAAACAAAGAAAGAAAGAAATATAGTCAACCACATTTTTTACTTAAGACTTACCAGGAATAAATGAATAAATGGCAATGGTTGTCCCTGGCTTGCCTACACTCAGGTTGGGGGGGGGCTGGGGGGGGGACGGGGGAAGCTGCTTGAAATACAAAATTTTGCTACTATGTGATCACCGAAGCTTTGTTAAATACTAGCTGATAATGTTCCAATGAACAGAAGAAGCATTTGCTAGCTGCACTGCACCTTCATGTAGCTGATACACAAAGGTTGCCAGTAAAGTGATTCAGCACAAAGAGAGCAATTCACATTTTTTCCTCATTTGCTAAAATGAATTTATCTTACTTTGCTCCTCTTTCTGTAGGATGCTAAAGGCACCCTTGGGAAATACTTTGTGAAATCTCTCTTGTACACAATAAAGTCCCCAAAAGCATACTGTGAAACAGGCATCTTTACAAACATTCTTATCATGGCCCTAATTGCAATAGCAACTCCTACCAGCTTATTTTAAAGGAACTTCCCTTCCTGTTCCTGAATCACTGTTTCAAGAACACCTGTGAGTATGATTTCTATTTAATTATTCCTTACCTGGGAGGAAATATAACCTCTATTTCCTCAAATAACAAACACTGAATCTAGGAAAATAGATATCTGCCTGCTTCTCCTAAGGAATCTTGCACATAAGTATGTTTCCTCACCTTTTACTCATTTTAGAATTAAATTTTTAAAAAGTTTTCCTCATCTTCCCTCCCCACTAGTTCAAACACCCAAATTAAAATGGTAATTGTAAAATTCCTTTCCACTCACTTAATATGAAAGGGTAAAATTTATGCTTGTTCAAGAACTGGTTTCATGAAATAATCTCACACCCACCTGAGGAAAGAAATCATCCGGAGAGCAAGGCAGACAGCTGGCCTGGGAACAAATGCAGCCATCCAATTCTAGTTGATTTTGGAATCCAATTTTAATCTACTTCTGCATGTTACTCAGACACCTTAGATGAACACATCATGGCCACCAGTGAGTTTGGAATGATTATTTTAACAATTATTTCCCTTAGAAATAGAAAGGTAGAGGGGGGAACCACTAAGGAAGAACTCTTTGCATACCTATATTTCTGCTGCATGTTATAAATATCCCAAGTGTTGTCTATATTAGAAAGCATTCTTCATCTTTCAAAAATAAATTTACATGCAGCTATGCATTGCACAGTGGTGTTTGTGTGCCCATTTGGCGTAGGCCTTGCAACATGTCTGAATCTTTTTTCATTGTTGCACAGCAGTAGTAGGTGGTCTACATTCTTCTTGGCTCCAGGAAGTGCAGAAGCTGAAATCCTTTTTAAATGCTGCAGAGGGCATAACATAAACAACACTGTTCTGCTTCTACTTCTTTTGGAGGGCTGTATTTAATTTTGTCTTTTTTTCTGCAGCTTCTATAACAGGCAAATACTGTTTAATCCTAGCCAGGACTTTTCTCGTTTGAGTCACTGTTCCTCTGTGAGGATGATCAAAACTTTGTTCTTCTATCAGTCAGTCTTTATTTCCTCTCTGCCACCTCTTCTGTCTACTGATACAATACACAGCACAAAATGTTAACTTAAAATATACTGAAGAGAAAGAAAAAATCAGAAGCTATGGAGTTTATCTGTGCTGAGGTCCATTTCTGTAGTACGTCTTCCAAACCCTACAGACACTGCTGTGAGAATTATGTTGTTATTGTTTCCCCTGTCTGACTATATGCAACAAAGCTGTGTAGAAGACAATGTAGATTAGCACTGTGTTAGTACTGGTGACAATCATGAGAATAACTGTTTTGATCTGCACATTGTCAAATATATACACACTTTATAATAACTGCTTGCATATATTCTGAAAAACATTTCAAATTCCCAAGACAAAACTTTGGTTGCGCTCTATAAATCCATTTATTTAGCTGCTTCTGAGGTATGCATGTGTATGTTCTACTTCTGACTTTCTTCATCCTTAGCTCAAAGCCACAGTTACTTAGATATGTGCCCAGAAATTATCAAAATTTAGTAACATCTTCTAAATCAGCAAATGTTATAAGCTAAGTGTATATTGAAGATCACAGACTTTTATCTGGAAAGCAAGCCTACAGAGTCCTGAAATCCTAAACTGAGGTGTGAGGCGATCAGCACTAAACAACAGAAAGTGCAGTACTGTATCCATACAAACTGATAATTCAGACAGTGAAACCCATAGCCTGGAGTGAGTCATTTTGGGTCTTTCACGGAAGATGTAAGAACAGATTTTAAACACCATACTATCAGGTAAATCAGCTAACAAGGTTCGTTGAAGACAAGTGAATGTCTGCCAGAGAAGAAAGCAGAACCATTCGGTCTCTCTGCCTTAGCTGTTACAGTGCCTGCTTTGAAAGGGAGTTGATTGAGGATTACTTTCCTTGATCCCTGAATGTATGCATTTCCTCCAAAGTGGTAAAAGGTTGAAATGTTCCATTTTTTTATTTTTGTTGAGCTCATTTGTGTTGGCAAGCTCAGCATGAGTTAGGCATTGTGGCTCTGGACCACTTTAGGAAAACCAATAAGGATCAGTGACTGGTTCAGCTATGCAGGCACCAAGCCTTGCAGCCATAGTCACAGGGATGCTCAGCAGAGGAAGAGTGGATGCTTGAGAATCTCATATGCTTAAACATCGGAAACACAACCAACTTCAACATTTACCAAGCTACACAAAAGAGGTGCAACAGCACAGACACTGTAATATTGGAAAATGTAGAGGTATCCTAATTCAGTCACCCACTTCTGACAGATACTGTCATATTGTATATTCTGCATAATTTTCAAAAACAAGAAAGCTGCTTTGATTAAACAGTCAAAATGAGATTTTCCTTTTAGTTTATATTGCAGTTACAGACTTTTTTTATACATAGTACACAGCATGTGTTTTCCCTGTTGTGTCTGCAAGTAGAGCAGTTCATTTATTTTGATTATACTCAGATCTCCACTTATCACCACACCTATCTAATCTGATTAGCATAAAGTGATGAATGTTATTGACATTAGACATAATGAGTAAAACGCTAACAGTTGAATAGTCTTACTTGACAAATAAGGATATTTAAGGGGGGGGGGGAAGAAAATTCTCAATTCTTCTTTTCTACTATAAACCATTTAGAAGTTCATATTCAAATAGTCAATGTCCAAAATGGCAAGGCATAAATTATCATTTTGTTTTTGCACTAAAATAGTCTTAAAATTAGTCATAAACAACATAGTATACAAAGTCTATGAAAATTCTTTCAAAAAGAGAGTCTGTGTATAGAGAAAAGAACTACTTATTTGTATATTCATAGGTAACGCACACATCAGGATAGGTGACCATGACACATCCTGCAAGGTGCTGGATATTGATCCTATCTCCTGTTAATCCAGTACCTACACATCCCAGTAAGGGTTGTTCATTTCATCTCTTTACAAGGCAGAGCTATTAAAGAGTCTACTCCTCTTCCAGCATTTCCTTCCTATTCTCCAAATTATGGGATGCCTTCTTGATGTGAATGGAAATTAATGACTTCATAAAAAAAAACCCAATCAACAAAACACAAAACAGTAAAATCAACCACTTGAACTTCTGGACTCAAGAAGGGATTAAGAATCACAGCCTCGTCAATAATTAGAAAAGGTATTTCCTTACAATAATATACACTTACAACTAGCTGTTCTTCTATGAAACATTTGATCATGTATTATCCACTGACCTGGATCTACCACAGTTGCCGGACCTATGGATGCTACATTATCCAGATGCTGAATAAGAATTTAACCTCCTTTATGAAAGCATTTCTTTAAATCCTGTTAAAGTGCCTCAGATCCCTCAAGAATTGTGCTGGGTTCTAGTGACAAAACCAAAGGTCAAAGGATCTGTCACATGGAGTGAGGTGAGATTAGGAAAAATATTTTTTATACAGTGAATTTACAGAAGACATGTTTGATGTACCATATCTACTCCAAGGTAAAGATTGTTCTGAAATACTCTCTCAAGGAAGCCATTATTTATTATGTTAAAAGGATCTGTGGTCTTGGAATGACAACTGTCATTAATCAAAAAGCCCAAACAACTTCCAGTGTGTCAGAAATCTGAAAAAAATTCTGTAGTTCTAGACTACCTGGAATAGTAAGCAGTTTATGTGTGTGCCAACAAACATCAATACTAGTCCATCTAGCAACAATTCAAATTCAGTTTGTGGTGGCTTGACCTCAGCCAGCTGCCAAACACCCACCCCAGCCTCTCCCTCACACACCCTCCTCAACAAGATGGGGGGACAAAATGAGATGAAAAGGCTGGTGGGTCACAATAGAGATGCAGACATCATCAGTTACCATCACAGGAAAAACAGATTGAACTTGAAAATTAATAAATTTTACTGCCAATTAAACTAGGTTCAAGTGGTGAGAAACAAAGAAAAAACCTAAAATACCTTCCCTCATCTCATACCTTTCCCAGTCCAAAACTTACTGTTTTTGAAATTGGTTTATGAGTAAATACACATAAAAGTTGTTTATATTCTAGATGTGTAATGTAACCTTTAAAAATGGATGTATATTTATTGTAAATGTAAGAATTTGGTAAGACAAACAAGAAGGTATGAGGAAAAAGGCACACTAGGATTTAATTTACTCAAATGAATAAAGTCTGTAGTTTTCAGTTTATTAAGAACAGGTCTGTTTAAAGCCAAGACAAGTGAAATAATCCAAATATTAAATTGAAAAATAAAATGTGCTTGTCTTCTACAAGTGGTAAGAAAAGTTCATATTCCTTTGCATATGAAAAATGTTTTGATTGCTACATTACAATAATTCCATTGTTAAGGTACGGACACACTAAATTTAAAACCATATGAAAGGTTAAGTCTCTTACCTGCTTTCAACAGCAATTATTTAAAATAATCAGTTTAATGTATTTAATACTGATAGATTATGACAGATTAAATGACAATACCTTCAAAACAGAATTGATAAGATCATTCTATGCATTAAATGCATTATTTTATGTAAATTATGAACACCTGATGCAGTAAAACAAAGTTACATTCTAGATTCAGAGAGTTCAAATTCATAGACAGCAGGATTTCAAACAACTTTAAGACATCACAAGCCTAACCTAACAAAGCAGTTAAGCAGAGAAAACCAACACTGCTTTCAAAGGCTGAAGTATATGCCTGAATATTTTCTGGATAGAAGTGGGATTACTCATACCTGCTTTGATGAATCAGGAATTTTAGACACAGCAGCTTGGACACAGTCTCCTCAAAATGATGAAACTTGGTAAAAGGAAGTTTCACTGATAGGAGACTTCCCCTGTAAAGAATACACACAAAATAGAGTTTTATTTTAAGGTTGATAAAAAGGACCCATATCTTATAAATCAACTATTTACTGTGTGTGATGAAAAACCAATATGAAGTGAAGAAACCTCTCAGAAAGCAACAGCAAGCTCACCCACAAAAAAGAAAGTATCAGCTTCAAAAAACTAGATTATTTTAAATATGACATTATGCTATTAAAGTTGCAGTTCTTGAATATCACGTGCTTAAACCTTGTTCCATTCATGAAGTTTAAAAACTCTGGAGACAAACCACATAGAGGTTAGACCATAGAGGGTGCTGAAGTTTCATGGACAGCTAGAGATGGAGTTTTAAGTGTAAACTGATTGTACCCATAGTTCAGAGGACATTGGAAGAGAGCCTAACACTAGTTAGATATCTTTTTCTTTTCCTTTTCCTTTTTTGAACAGTGAACTGGAATCTCTTGAAGCTGTTTGATATCATTGGAATTTTACAAAACTGAAAATGAGCCTGTGATTACCTTGATGGATCTTTCATAAAGACATTTCTCCTTAACAATTAGATAGCAAAACTTGTAACCCTGATGAAAATATCAAGGGTATGAGAAGCTGGAAGCGAAGGACAGAAGTTTTTTTCATACTCATTCCCATTACATTTATTCCTGCTATTGCAATTAGATGGATTATGAACCAAAACTGGCACCAGATAAGCAAAACTGTACCGTGTATCTTAATACTAGTGCAATTCTTTTCTGATTAAAGAAAGAAAATCCCACTGATCCATCTGCAACGGAAACAGTCTGCCTGAGAACAATGTACGAAACAGATGCATGTAGAGAATATTTCTGGATGTGGTTTCAAAAGACCATTAAAATTATGAATCATATTATAAAAGTATCTGCATAGCACTGAAATTGTTTACTACTGAAGGTGACAGAATGTTAAGCTGTGTTGTAAAACAGAACAATATTTGTTCTCTCTGTGAGGGAACTAAGTACTAAAGATTTCAAAGTATACCTGTTTATCAAACATATCACTTTTATCTTACAATATAATGGGTTCATAAGAATATAGATGAAAGCGAGTTTTATAGTATTAATGTTCGCTATATAAAATTAGTTCATTGCAATATACTATTACTGTATCCTTTCATACACTTCAGCTGCAAGAGAGCCATAAACGACTAGTTTTGTATCTGAAGTTTTCATACATTTGCTAAATGAGGGGCAGAGATGAAAAAAAAAGCCACAAACCAACAAACACCACAAAAAATCACCACCCTTCCCAAGTCTGTACAGCATATAATAAGACATAAGATCCAGCATCATATGCCAGACTCGAATTTTGTTATATGCACATTTTAACTGACCCAGAACAAGAATCAAATTTCTGTTCTGCACAGCTGGTGCAATGTAATATTCTTTTACTGCCAAGAAATATGTGTGAACGCAAGAAGAACTAGATGACTTATTAATATTGTTCCTCTAACATTTAGACTTTTATGAGGACATCCAGAAATTTCAATAAAGTATAATAAAAAGTTTTATATTTGGCATAATACAGAATAGAAAACGTAACAGGCTAACCTTAAGCAAAGATGAAGGATGCAGATATTCTAAGAGCTCAGACTTCCTACTGCTGTTACTTAAAGTAACTAGGTGAGGATGCATCCTAAAAAAATTCTGATTCCTCTACAGTCAGTTTTTGTTTTGATTCTTTTTTTCTAAATCAAATGCTGATGAAAAATAAATCTCTTCCCCCTGCCCCAGCCCCAATCCTCTGCTCTCAAAATACAGAAAGTGAGCTAAGGGGAACGTAGGCCATAACAAGAGGGTTTGAACTTCCCTAATTCTAACCACTCCAGCTCCAATCTAGGAAAGAAAAATTAAATATGGCATTTAATGAACCTTGTGCATTATAACCAGAATGATTAGAGTGCTTTTCAAGGTTGAGCCCAAGTTTTAAGAAAACTCTAAATAAGACAAGTTTAGCTTCTAAATAAGAAAAGTTTAGCTAAGCATATTTATCTTCTAACATTTAGGAGTTTTGAAAGTCTGTCTTCTATGCTTCCTTCTCTGGAAATATCTTACAGGTTTTGGTGTTTGTTTTTTTCAAATTTTGACTTTAGATTTACTTTTTTTGTGGTTAAGTGACATCCACATCCATACAATGAATTCAGCATTTGCCAGGCCAAAAAAAAATATAATTCTTCTTTCTGATCACCTGAGTAACTAAGATTCCTTATCTAGCAATCTACTACTGCTGGCCATGATGTATACTGTTAAAGGACTTAATTCTTGTTCTTTGTGATGACATGAGAAGGGGACCAGCAAAACTGAGTGCCAAAATGGTAACCTAGCTGGAAGGAAAAAAACCCAAACCCCCCCCCAAAAACTAAGCACAGATATGTTTTCTTCTTGTCTTTTCTTGCTAAAATGTGTGTCCACAAAACCTTGTGATTTGTTGAGTGTCTCAGCTCTTTTTAATATCAGTAACACATTTTACAAATTAGGTCTGGGGCCAAGTCCTACTTAAGTTAATGTGTTCATTTAAAATTATCTACAGCAATAGCTACGTTGATCAGACACACTACTAATTATTGCCTTTCATTTTGCGTTTAGCATAAAAATATTTAAAAAATAGCATGCGGGGAAAAAAAGATCTCCGAATTATGTCTGATAAAGAACATTATATATAAAAAAACCCTCCATAAATTTTGGGTTATGTTGCTACTTAATATTAAGGAAACTGAAAAATAAAATGGAAAAAAACCACCTATAATTGTTGAAGTAGGTAAACAACCACATACTGCAAATACTGCAAATACAAATAGATAACCACTCCTATTTTCCTGGTTTTCTGTCTTGGAGAAATTTATTTATTTTTTGTATGGTATGTTTAGAACAACTGATTTATGAGTCCAGCTCCCAGTTTGGACAGATCCTGCTGAGTCACAAAATAAATTGGTCTAAAACATAAAAATGATACTGATACTCAATGCAGTTGGTCTGAACACATCATGCACAGAAACACAATTTCTCCCTGCAATATCGTAAGTAAATAAGTAAAAGCTTGCAGGAAAGCTCTACCTTTAAATATTATTATTATTTTTTTCTTTCAGTTTTCAGTCTCAGGCTTGGCAACCACTTGCCAAAGCAGGTGGATCCCACAGAGCTATTACTGATTTCAGCAGGTCTGCACTCATGATCAAGCACTTACCCATATAGGTCTGATTCCTGGATCCTGGCCAGAGCTGCATCTAGTGAAAATATTTCACTTTCAGCAACTGAAAATGCAAGAAGAAAAACATGCATGTGTGTCAATGAGCAGCATCTAAAGTGAGAACGAGTTTCTCCAGTTTGCTAGTGTGCACCCTTCATTAAAATTGTCTATTTTCTTGTGGACGTGTCTTTGCAAAGTCTGTGTCTGAACTCAGATTTTATGCATGAAGAATCAAAGTATATTTGCAAAATAAAAAAACCCAATAATAACAATATTTACATAAAACATTAGTTAATGATTTAAATAAATAATGAGCCTATAATAAAAATGTTAAATCTTTCTAAGAGGTACTTGGGTTCAGAACTGTAAAAGTCTGTGAAGCTTTTTCTAAAAATGCAGGGAACATGAGAAAGCAACATAAAAAATGAGAAAACTTTCAGATAAGAGTTAGTTCACTTATGCTGTATATTGTAAATTACGCTATACAATAGAATATTTAAATATGATTTTTCCCTAACTAAGGATCCTTCCACAACCTTACTAAAGAACACCTGAGACATCTGCATGCATGCTAGGATGAAGGTGTTTTAAGCTAATAATTCTCACATTGTGAAGCAGGTGAACTTTGTAAAACATCTGTAGAGTGTCACTGAAAATAGCAGAGAAAAAAAAAAAAGGATTTTAAACCAGAATAGCTTAAAAAAGAGGAGAGAAAGACAGAGGAAGAAAAAGAATCGCAAATCCTTACGCTGAATACAGCTACCTAGACATCGCAAAGGGTGCAGAATGCTGATGATGTCATCGTGTTTATGTTCCAAGAGTAGTTTGTCCATGATTATTTATGCCTGCAAAATTACAGCTCATAAATTGGTATTTTACTAAAGAGTGCATTTGTTAAGCAATCGATTCCAGTGATTGCCATTAAATAATATTGACCCTATTGACCTCCTATGAATGTCAGTGAAAAAATTCCTAGTGATTCCACTGAGAAATTCCTCGGCACTATCCAAGCATAAAGGATGACACATCTAAATAAAGAAGCTATTAACCTTGAGAGTTGCAAGGCATTTTCACTGTGTGCTTAATATACAATGTAATTTTTATTATAATTTAATATTGCTTCATAAACTGTTACATATACTTCTGCCACACTTCTGTTTGTTTGTTTGTTTTTAATTTAGAGTATCTGATATAGTGAAAAATTCACATATTGTTATTGCTCCCACTAACTGGCCTATGACTCCAATGGGGGTTGATGATGAAAGGAATCAAAGAGTTAACAGAAGGGGCACAACTCCAGAACTTACAAGACAGGCTGTAAAAATTATTTGTTTTCTATTATATCACTATCATGCTATTCTTATAATCACAACACGGGCAAGTTTTAACCTCAATAAGCTTATTCTTTCTTAATCAGTTTGAATCTAAGGCAACGCAATATACTCAATTTAACTGTACATAATGCCTTTGAATGGGCCATAGAAACAGAATAATCAGAAATAAGATTATTTTATACACAGCATTTAGAGAGACTGAATAATCATTCAATTTTTTTCTTCCTCTTCCCCCCCCAACTCAAAGGACAGTCTTCATCATCCAACTCCACGAACTGCAAAGATCTGCTGCAAAATGTTAGTTAATATTTATTCCTTTGATTTTTTTTTCCAGTGGCTGATGGCAGAGAAATCTTGTATTTGTGAAGTCACGTTTTCAGATATGTGCTTATGGTTTTACACCTGTGAACTGATGGATGTAACTATTTGTCCTGATAACATAGGCTTCACTGAACAGACAAAATCCAGGAATAGTTTAGTAACCTAAATTCCATTTAGACTAGTATGTGATTAAATAACTGTTGTGATCAACAGAGATTTTAATAAATATAATCACATATTAAGAACATATGATAAGAAAAATAAGAACAAAAAGCATTGAAACAGAGTGGGGTTTTCTTTGTTTCTTATTCAGAATTTAATTAATTAGTAACGATGAGAAATAAGTTATCATATACAAGACAAAAGTCACTTCTTGATCCTGGAAACAGACAGTAATGTGAATGCTGTTAACAGGTGAAAACTTGTAGTTTCTGTAGGATGTAATGTGATCTGAAATTTAAGCTTTTCCAGTCTAATGAAGTAACATCTGAAGTCCTTATACCTGGTGACCATGAAGCAGAAAGTAACCGTACTCAACAAAATGTAAGGCAAGGCCTGTCCACCATGACTTATGAATTGGTGATCAGATCTAATGATGGGAAGTAAACAATCTAAGAATTGACAACTGATGAAGCCATGTTCAGTGCCTTCAGTGTTGGTTTCATTCTTTTCTTCAGTCATCGGTCTCTCAGAAGTCTGGTTTGATAACCCTCACTGATACTTTCTTGTTTCAGCTGTGAGAGTAATTTTATTTAATTCCTGTCTTTATGTCATTGTGGGGAAACAAAGAAAAATGCTTTATACTGACATACTTTGATATTCTAAAATTTTCAGACGGAGACAATGCTCTTAAGGTTGTTTGATCTTGATGAAAAATATCTGACAGATAAATGAATGCTGTTAGATTTACTATCATAAATACTTTTGACCCTGGATAGAAATAGAACTGCAGCACAGGTTTCCAGTACCTTGAATACCAGAGAATCGGTTAATCTATGTAATAAAATTTAGATAAACCATGAAAATATGCATTGCTTGGATTTATTTGTATGTATGTAGACAGATTTATTGACATATGGGACTTAAACTTCATTATTCTCATACCATTACTGTTGCGGAAAATACACATAGACATACTTCTAATACACTAGATTCTTCTGAGGATTTTGTGATTTCTGGACAAAACAATAGCTATCCCATGCTATTATCATGAATGCTTTTGGATGAAGCACTGCTTTCAGTATTGATTTCACTGCTGTGGACTGCTGCAATTATTTATAGCCTTTCCCTTTTCTTAATTACTTTTTCTTTCATTGAATTACAAAACACTCCCCACCTCCAAATTCTTCAACTTTCATTCCATCCCTCATTGAATCCCTCTCAAGTTTTATGTGATTTAAGAAACTAAACACAATCAAGGGCTTTTTTCTTTATATGCTGCTATAGCTTTTGCTTGCTCCTTATTACCAGTGTTTCTAGTTATGGATGCAGCTTAAAATGACTGACAGTTTGTGTTTAGGGTTGGGTTTTTGACTCTACCTTTTTTTTTTTTTTTTTTATATATATATATACAGCAAATGTAAGGTTGAATGCTGTAGGTGGGCAGCCAGAGATTACTTGATGGCAAGGATTGTGACAGAGACTATCACAAAGTGGCACAGTAATAAGCTTATTTCCACCCAAATGAGCTTTAGGATGATGATTCCTGTATCAGAATACTCTATAGTTGATTCTGATCATCCTTTTGAGGGGTTTTAAATTTACAGGCATTGCACTTTATAACCAAAAAGACGAGGGTAATTGCTAATATCTCAGGTCCAGGGAGAGCATCTGTCAGTTGTGTAACTTTTGTGCAATATCTGACATGCAGTAGTGAATCAGTCTTTCATTTCACCCAGCATAATGATGTCGTTGTCAATATCTAAATGTAGTATTTTATCAGCTTTTACTATCTAGTGGCAGTAAATTGATTTTAAACTGCAGGGTATCAAGACTTAAAAGACAATAAAGCTTAAAGCTTTCACAGATTTGCAAGTGGGTTGGATAGATGATCTCAGGGCAACAGCAGGGTACAAAGACTGGACAAGGGCAAGGCATGTCTCTAAAAAAACTTCATGATTTGAGAATATACCTGTCAGATTATGAACACCATTAACTGGAAGAAGGAAGGATTTTGGACCAGAGTTTAAAGTAAATAGAAAGACCTCCGAAGGGAACAACATCTCCTACAACGGCAAAGATATTAATGCCTTATTATTCAGTGATTATTTTTGTTGCATACTAATATAATATATTACAAGCCACAAGCCTTTCCAATAAAACTGCATTCTTTCTCTTTCCCCCCAACCGGTCACCTACTATATTCAAGAAATGGCAATTTGGCAAATAATACAAATACATTCAATTATAAAACAGAGAAACAGTCTCACTTTCTTTGATATGAATAGCAAACTAATTAGCTGCTGTACCAGGATTTTGCGTGCTTATTTCCTGTTTAATAAAAAGCTGACACAGCAGTCATTAGCATCTTTGGCTGTTCTCAGCTTAATATGCAAAGCATACAAAAATTAACATAAAAATTATGTTAGAACAAACAGGATACAAAAAATTTAGATAAATTTCACTCATTAAATAATTCCATCTTTACACTAACACAGGCAGCTGCAGCATTTTCCATCATGTACTACAATGAAATAATTTAAATCTACCTTGGATATCTGTTATTTGTCCTCACATAGTCTTCCATTAAGAATAGAACCATGACTGCAATTATCGACTCTAGGAAGAAACAAGTTCTCAAGAAAGAAAAATCTCTTTTATGCTTTACAACATCTACATATGCACACACACACACAAACTGTTGGGCTTTCAAAAGAGAAGGGTTCATCTACTTTCCTGAGCAGAGACGCACAGACCCCCCCACTCTGCTCTTGCGATTCTGACATAGTTAATTCAGTTTAAATCTAAAAGAACATTAGCTCATTCCCATCTGCTCATTTGCATTTTTTAAAGCATCTTATTTTGTTCTAGAAAAAAAAAAAAAAAACACATGAAACTTGTATTAAGGTTGCCCAGGTGAAATCACAATATTTAAGGTCTAACCATAGCTTTATACCTGCACAGTTCTTTTTTAACAGCCAGAAAAGCATAAAAGGGGGGAAAAAACCAAACCAATATATATATATACACCCACTACCAATTCAATTTTGGAATCCCAGTGCAAATTTAGCAGTAAGAAAGTAAGGAAGTAGCAAGTAGTAAGGACTAGGCAGGCAGAAGTACCTGTGGAAATTAATGAATGTCTGTCTTTGCTGCAGCTGTGCCTAAGTTTTTTACATAAGCACTTTTCTGTGGATGTATTTCCATCCTGCATCAAGAACAGTCTTCACAATAGTTATTCCTATTCTCCCCAAACTGTATGTGAAAGGAATATGCAAAAAATTTTAAAATTAAAGTCAGCATTCTTGCATTCTCCTGGAGAATTTTTAACTGACACATACAAAACTTTTCCCCAAAATGTTGACCTCTTTAATTTCAATCCTTTCAACCCTAGAACTATGAGAATGATAAGAGACCACAAGAAGTGGCTCCTTGGAAGAAAGAGAGAAGTACAACTAGACAAAAAGTCTGAAGAACTGTACTGAAATAAGTATCTCATAGCCAAATATTTCAATATTCCATCCATGGTTCTAGCCAAAAGAAGAAAAAACAAAGCAACATACAAAACAACACACTGTTTCTGCTCAAAACAAGTATCTTAATTCCTCTTTTAATTTATTTAGCTCGAATGCAGGATTCTGTAAAACCAGCCCTCTTTATGACTCATGTTAATCTTAAAATACGTCATCTGTCTTGGTGGCAACTAATTACTGTAATTATTTTACATAAGAACTATTTAATTAACCAGATAAGTGAGAATAATAAGTTGGTACAGAGGCAAACCTCTATAGATGCCTATTAAATTTGCCTTCATATGGATGCTTCTTCAATCTTTAGTTCCCTTTGCATCTTCAATAAGACACTCTCCTTGTCACTTGGTAGTGTTTCTGATGTGCAGCATGTTGCATGCTTATTTTAGATTGCTGACATTTCTGAGAACAGTTGGTTTGATATACATGTACTAACAAAACTGAGTTGGTGAAAGATTAATATTTTGTTGGCAAAGGTCAGTTGTATGATAATGGCTTTTACTCACTCAACAAAACTTTTTAAGGAAGGTTACAGTAAATTAACCTAACTCCTTTCTGTCAATCAATATACGACCACATGATATGTTTGCTCTTCGATAAACTGTTATAGTTCAGCATATATTGTTCTAAGCTATAAAAAAGCTAGAAGGAAAAAGCTTCTCACATGGACAAATTTAGATTCTTTGGTAATTTATCCAAGGAATGACAAGCTTTCGTTAGAAGAAGAGTCACAAATGCGCAGGTCAAGGTGGGTGTTTGTAGCTTATGTCTACAGCAGTGTAAAACACGAGGGTAAAAGACTTGATATTAATATACTCCAGACAGAGCTTGGTGAGAAACATTTTTTTAAAAAATACTCTGGGTTCCTCATACACTCCAAATGGTAATACACTTTTTTTTTTTTTTCCTCAGAGAGAAACAACCATCACAACAAAGCAAACATCATCTTCACAAAAAGGCTTCAGTGACCTTAGAAATAAACATCCCAATATCCTTTTCAAACAATGGCTGGTGAGAGGCACTTAGGAAAGTGCTGCAACACTAAATACATAGAAAGCTGCATCCTAGCATACAGTCTATTCACTTCTATCCACCTACAGATTATGAAAAATTTTGCTTGACTAACAGCTATTATGTCCTCCTTGTCCTCCATACTTTCAGGAAGGGACAAAAATGTGAAAAAATGCCTTATGCTTATATTAGTCCAGGAAATCCTTGAGGAAGTTTTCAGTATTTGGGAAAGCAGGAAAGGTGACTCTTTTGTCACATTAGGAGTAACTGGTGCATCATGAAGCATGCTGATACCATCAAAACCTTAGTCTGATTCAGGCCAGCGACAATCCTTTGACTGTTACTGATCCAAGAAATTGGGCAGACCACCAAGATGGGTCACAATAGAAAGGAATTTGCTATTATTGAGACCTTTGAGAATCACCATTTACAAACTAAGCAAAACCAAAGCAGGATGCAATACCAGCACCCCTAATTTCACACACCCGGTTAGGAACTAATATGATGAGTTCAAAATTAGCATTCAAAAATCATTTGTTCAGAGGTGCATGCTCACTTTGTCATTTTCTCCTAGCCTCTTGCTTGTCTTTATCAATGGGTTTCAAGATGTCAAAAGCAGAAATATAGGAAATAAAATAGACCTAAGTGAATGTTAGAAAAAGAAACCACATTTCTTACATCGTCTGAAAATTTTCATAGTCTATGAGATGGGAAATCAAGAATTGAGCTAGTAAAAAATTCAGTATTTCAATATTTCTAAACACGTTCACATTTCAAAATATGCTTTTGCTCAAAGACAAAAATGGGTATCTTTTGAAAATTATGATATGAGAAATAATAATAAAAAATTATTTTGGATAAAATTTCAGTTTGAAAACTCAGAGGTAACTGCACTTTCACTTAGACATATTTATTTTATCATTTATATGTGTACTACTCTCACCTTTTTGTAGAGGTCAACACAATACAACTGCTGGAAAAGCATGATACACAGATCATTACTCTAGTCTTAGAGCAAAGGCTACTATTTGCTGACACAACTCTAACTAGTATCTAATCAATTCAGTTGGAAAATCAAAGGGTACTGAAAACAGCTGGTCTTCTAATTAGTACACTGAGTGCTAATGCTTTCTTCTTGAGTGTTAAAACTGCCTCACTGATAGAAACTCTAATCTAGGAAATAAGAAAGAATTAAAATCTTTACAAAGAAACCTGTTATTAATGAATTAAAAAATACAAAAATATTGCTATTAATATTGTTTCTAATAATATGTGATGTGTACTATTTTAAAACATCAGGAAAAACCTACAAATATATATATTTATACATATCAACAGGAAACTTTACAAAGGAAAAGATGTCTGTTGCTATCTACTACAGTAATTTTTTGCATTTTTTTGCTGAACTTCTATGAGAAAATATTTTCTCTCTTCTTTCTTGTACTTTATTATTAAATTGAATACTAAGTTTTCTGCAATCTTCACTCATGTTCTATTACCATCACTGGAATTTAGATTATCAGGTAATACTATAAATTGAAAAAACTGATCAATTTGAAGTTTGTGTGTAATCAGGTTCAGTTAGTCTAGAGGTATAAAAGCTTCTGACTATTCATGAAAAATGTTTACTCTCTTAGAGCCAAAAGCTACTTCTTTCCTGTCTATAGGTCTGGAGATTTCCAGAAAAGTATCACAGTCTTTGCTATGGTCCTTTCTTGTAATGAAAACTGAGAACTTGGGATTAAATTAAATGTGATTTCAAAATGACCATAAGCAATCTCTTATCTGTGTATGTTTCATCTTTGTATTTCTGTCCTTTGCATGTTCATATTTTTACTAGATGAGAGCAATCATGTAAACAGATCAGAATCCTGCTCCTCTATAATCATGCAATTCTTTTCAGTTCAATTTCTTCACCCTTCTATCTTACAGCTAGTACTGAGAGGAAGTACTGAGCTGCTAATAATTACATATATTTTCTTATCATATTTTTAATGCTTCTTGGATCTCATCTGCTGAACAAAGACCTTGCCTGTCCACCATAAAATTGCCAACTCCACTAGTTATTAAAGAATGAATATCTTTTATCAACACAGTATTGTATAACTGTAGAAGAACTATGAACCACAGAAGAGAACAGTAATGAAAGATGATACTGGAGATTTCTTCAGCTCCTAATCATGACTAAAAAACCCTGGAAAGAACAGAGACATGCCTTTTGCAAAGTTAAAATCTTTGTTATGTTTTGGTGTTTGGTTCTATTAGAAACATCATACTATGAATGATTCATAACGAAGGATCTAATTCAGTGGAAAAATAGCAATAAACATCCACAGACATATTTACACAGCAAACCCCTGCAGGCTTAAACCCAAAGTGTTTTACCAATCTGGACTGTTGAGGTTTTTTTCTGAAGTGGACATTCCTTGGCCTTTTACGAGTTACGCAATTATCCAGTGTTCATAATACTTGGATTACTTCCTACCAGTTTATTATTCTACACTTTAGGTACACGAGGGAGAGAAGCACTTGTAACGGGTGAGACATTTCTATTTCAGCTATTCCAGCTGAAATCTAGTATGCGAGAGAACTAGCATATGAACATCATTTTTCTCTTGGGAGAGGATTTCTGGGTCAAAGCCTTTGCTAGCAAAGAAATTTGAAAGGCATGACTGGAGCATATTGGGTTAGGTTAAGAACAGAGGACTGCCTATCATGGTAAAAGATATTTGCCTAGAAATTGTGTCACGATAAAAGCAAAGCAGGGCAACATGTGTGTGTGCATATATATAAATAAATACGTATAATATATATGGATAAATATACACACATGCAAGATATGTTTCTTGATTTTCTGTATCTCTTCAATGAATCAGAACTGCATCAGCTTAGTCAGTAAGCAACTTCTCAGCAAATATTTTCAAATATTCCTGTTTTGAAACTTTCAGATGAGTTTAAGAGTTGGTATTATACTAATAAAAATATATATAGCTATACCACTAATAATCATGCATGTAGGCCTGTACTCTTACAGAATCCCATTTGCCTTCAGTTGGCTTTTCTAGAATTGTTTGGGTATGACCCACATGTTCCCTCCCAGTTAAAAGGAGATACAAATTCTCTCTAAGAAAAAGTAGATGAAGTCTGAATCCAAGTCAAGGCAACATGGGGTACTTTAAAGTAAAATGTAGGATTATGGATGAAAATCCTTCAGAGAGCTTCAGTTCAGTGGCTACTAAGCTTCTGTAAAAACAATACCATATCATAGTACTTGTTACATAACTTTAGCATAATTATTGGAAATAAAGTTTATGTAACTTACAGAAAAAAAGAAGTGGTCTGTATCTAGTGACTATAAATCCTCTGATATTCTTACAAAAAATATTGGCTTTGTGTTCTTGGAAGTGTCTAAATTGGTGTTTCAAAACCTTTGTTCTGTCTTGAGCTTATAGGAATTTAGCAATGAGGAGCATCTTAAAACGCAATGCTATTTGTAAAAACGTGTGTCTATTATGTTGAAATATAACCAACAGAAGTAGCAGAAGGTAATTAGTACAGAATTTAATCAGTACCATTGCTTTAGTGTGTATCATTAAAGCACTTAACTGTCATGCTATTTTTCTGTGCTGCCTTTATTGAGACTTCTTGGTAGCACAATTTAAACACCACTGCAATAGTGACAGAGTTTAAAGTAGGATTAATTACTGACCTCAGCTGCACCACATAAACATCACCTGCTGTATTATACAAGCCCTCTACATTAAAATATGCAAGACAACATGACAAGCACAGATATTTAATGGTAGTGGTTGTTCTAATACTGCTTTTAGTTTTTATTTCTATTTGAATTTATAAACAAATAAGATTGTGAATAAGCATGAATTATTAAAATCTGTCATATAAGAACACTTCAGAAAGTTATTTTTGTAATTACTCAAATGATCTTACACTTCTACTATGAACTGCAACAAACAAGCTACTCGTTTACATACAACACTACTGAAATGTGGTGATTATTGGTAAGGAAAGGCAGTAACTAATTGGATAGTAAACTCCAGTTTGCTGAGGAGAAAAGAATCAAGTCACAGGAATAAATCTCAAATCCTACAGAAAGATTGTGTTATTTCCAGTAATTAAACAGAGTAGACAGGATTTGATTCTTGAAAGTTTCAGTTAAATCCTCTCTGCAACACACTCTGTGAACTTCATAGAATGCAATTTATTAATCTCAGAAGCATAACTGTCTGCTACGGTTGTGGTAGGATTGTAGCCACATCTTCAGGGAGCCGGAATATTTCAAACTGGATATTTCAGATAATAAGAGATGAGAAGTAATCAAAAGACATTTCAGATACTCTAAATCTGACTGCATGGTGGAAACCTCTGATGAGAGAAAGCAAAGGAAAATTACAGGCAAAACTGACAACGAGGAGAAATATAAACAGAAAAAGAGATGAATTATGATTAACAATTCATGCAAATTTGGATGACAAAGATCAATGCTTCCCCTATAAAAAAAATGTAACTTTAGCCAAGGATCCAATGAAGTGAAAGCAAAAATCAGGAAAACAATTAAAACAACAAAAATAGTATCAAGTATATTATTTTTAATATAAATAATAATTAAATATTGATAGAAGTCAATAAACCTAGAGAATTATCAAATCCAAACTAAAACCATGATACAAAATTTTAGCAAAAATATCGTATAGAGAACGGAGGAGTCCAAAATGAAACAGTGTATTACTTTTATCTGGTAAACCTGAAAGTACTTACTCTCCAAATCAAGACCAGGAAAGAAAGATGTATAAGATGGCAGTCTACATGTGTACCTAAAAGGCTATCATAAAAGAGAAGCACTTCTTTTGCTTATTTCTTAACTTACTATATAAGTTTGAGGGGAAAAAACTGTAGTTAGAAAGCAAGGAGAAAGGTTATCTCTCTCTTGTTACTTGAGCTGTGAGGTTGTATCTTCAAAAGGAGAGTGAAGAACTTGCGTATCTCAAGGAACAGGCCTAAACCCAGCTTTTAAAAAGGATAGTAAGGAAGATTAATTCCTCAAGACACTGAGAAAACCATTTGGAGTTTGCATAATTCAGCAACCCCTTCTCTCTTCACCCAAGCTGCCAGCCTGCTCAGCAAGGCTGGAACAAGGTCATTCCACCAGGATCCTTTGGACAAAGCAGAGATTTATTTTTTAACCTTTTAGTTCTGTTTTAAACAGAATTTCCCAAGGTATTTTAACCTAATGTACTATCTTGGAACTTCAAACAAGACCGGTTATAAATACTGGGCTTTTGGCAAATTCACTTTAAAAAAGAGGAACAAAGCAGCAATTCCTACCAGGGCTTTCAGTTTGATGAAGGATTCTGCCTCAAATGGCTGAGAGTCATAAAAAGAATATTTTAGATGTTGTGATTTCTTAACATTAAATGTTCAATGGAGGAATGATAAACCACTTTCCATAGCAATAAACAGCAGCAGTAAGGTACAGAATATTAAGCAACACCAGGCTTAAATAACTGACATTAAAAATCTCAGCCCTAAAAGTAAACTTTTGTCAGATATATTTCTGTCAGCAGGAATGTGAACATGTAACAAATGATGCAATATGAAAGTATAAAACAATATACTAAACTTCATTATCATAGTATCTCAGCAGGTCATAGATGTCAGACAATTTGCTTTGCTATGATTGGAATATTTGTGGAACAGGTAAAATTAAAAATATTAAAACCACATATAGTCAAAAAATCACATCTAAACTACCACTCACGAGAGGTGGCCTGAACAGATTCCATACCTTGAGAAAGATTACTTCAATACTCTAAACCATTAGCAAAACACCCTACAAATTCTTTAGTTTCACTTTTTAGTGATTCATTATTTCTTGGGTATCCTCTGACAGTTGTAGCACATTTCAGTTTTATGGGATCACTTGCTGATATGCCTGTAATATTCTTCTGTGGAAGAATTTATGCACATGCTTCAGTGGCATGACAATTGATAAAATACAATAATTCTTACAGATAATATTTTGATGCCACTGTCACCTGCTCTTGAGAATGCCAGGTACATTACTCAGCAGGCGAAGCATTTACCCAGGGACTAATAATAGAGCAGCTTACAATCAAAAGATTATAATTAATTGGCCAGTGAAACAACTTTGAAAAACAGGCTTGTTACCATCTGTACTGTACAGATGATGAACGAAAGGAAAGACGACAGTCATTCACCCAGTAAGTCCATATTAAGGTCAGAAAATAAATGCAGAAATTCCCATTTGCAACATATACATTCCCAATGTCATCTCTTTAAAAACAAATCAAATTGAGTAAGTGTTAATTATTCATTGGGATAAGGGTTTGTAAACTACAATGAAGAGCCCCACTGGGATTGGTAGGAGTAGGAATGACAAAGGCTAGGAAGACTTAAGAGTACAGAGCACACTATAATATAACAATATTAATTAATAATTCAAATATGGTTTATGTTTAATAGGTTATAAAGCCATTTGGGGTTAATAAACTGACCGACCTCCAACCTTGTAGTGCAGTAGGCACAAGATATATTGCTTCTTAAAGAATGAATGCCCCAACATTGCCTTTGAAAATGCACATGTTATTTGATAAGGATGAGCCAGTTTATTGCATGTTATCCCTCACCTGGAAATGTGGATATTTAATTAGCTATTAAACTCTGTGTATGTAATCTACTGTAAAAGAAGTCAATATTTATCTTTTCTTGAGTTCAGGAGAGTATCACCTCAGAGAAAATGGATTTTCCATAAGCAAGTCTCCCAGTATGAGGTATAGCATTTCAGTCTTAAAATCCATCAGAACTGTTGGGTGAACTGTGGCACTCATACAATACCAAGAGTGTATGGAGACCCATCTGCATGCAAAACTAATTTAAACTCAGTAATTCTGAGCCTTTAAGAGGAAAGAGTTGCAAATCATAAATTTGCACAAGCAAATATTCATAGTTATGGGGGGTTTGGCAGTGATGTTGCAAAGCATATACTAAAGTCCTTTGAATTCACAGTTCCTTTGCATGCAAAATGGCTCATTTGCAAATCTCAAATCTGGATTCTACTGACTCCTTTTCCTGTTATTACAATGTGTAATAGATTTAAATGTAATAGATTTAAAATTAGTACCACCAACCATGAAGTTAGGGGTTTGTTGGGTAGCTTACTGTTCTGGTTGATACTTTTTCACCAAGTAAATGACCAGTATTTTTCTATAATACAGCATCTCTACATAAACTAAGGACCCTGTAAAGTTACAGTGTTAGAAATACCGAGATCATCATGAGGATGAAGATATCATGGCTGCCACAGGAACACAGATACTTACAGTGCAACTAGAGTGAAGGATTAGTCATTTGTCAACAGATCTCTGCATACAGTAGTGACTCAGATTTTATAAAAACTCATCTGGGGCTATCAGTGGGTGGTTAATGGAAACAATCATAGTAAACATTATTATTTAACCCTCCTGTTTAAGTAACATTGTGTGATTGAAAGCACAGCATTATTTACCCTTATGACTGTGCATCCCATGTATGGCCTACCTTTGGTGATAAATTACCATAACATTTTTGCTAAACCAATTTATGTTTTCATTTAAAATGTTATTTTACCAGTGTCCCTTTGGATTGCATAAACTGAATCTCAGAAAAACATTTTACCCTGTTGTACAGATCAGTACTCTTAGCCTAAAATATGGACATATTAAATTGCAAAATACTAAACATACTACATAAATACTGCAGACATCATATTCTTTTTTATGCTATATATGGTATACTCTCTTAGTAGGCTCTGCAACATGCTGATGCATAATAATCTATTTTAAAACACATTGACTTATTTCTCTTATCCTATAAACACACATTCTTGAATCTATTATTCTAAATTGTACAGTATTTTAATATGAAATGTGTAATTTCTTATTGTTCTATAGCTAAATTCATTTTAATAAAGACTGTGAAGCTCAATGAGACATAAACCATTAATCCACATTAAATAAACATGCAAGAAATTAAAGATTTATTACTAACCAACTAGACTTTCTTACAGTTAAGGAATCACCGCATTCTTGTTATCCATAGACTGTGCTTCCTTGAAATACTAAATTAACTGGTTAATTAAAAAAGCAAGCAAAAAGAATTAATGTTCCACCACAATTTTTAACATGCTCTTCAGAAAAAAATAAATCCATAGAGACACACTGTTGACTTCTACTGTTGTAACAAAGATTTTGCATATTTGCAAAATATAAGAATAAGATTATGATGAAACATTTCTGGTTTCATGTTCTAAGAACTAGAAATAAAATTGAGACTTTCACCAAAGAAGTAGTGCTACTGATTTTACAGACAAAAAAATAATCTATTTGTCTTCTCTGCATATAAATTGAAACATTTCTTATGAGATACAAAAGAACTTGTCATCCCAGAAACAAGGCAGGTGCGTATTTATGTAGACAAGGAAGAGGATAGAGCACATACTCTTGTAGCCAAATACATGAAGCTCCAGCAATCAACGAAAATAGTCATGTATCAAAGAAATACAATTCATGCAGTGTGAAGTGGCTGGCATTACTTGTTACAAGGGTCTGTAGAATCAGTCCCATTTGCAGTTAGCCTTATTAGAGTGCATTGCCAGAATGTGCATGATTAATATCTTGCAATAAAAATTATTTTTCTTTTTTGCTTTTTGTTAAAACGAAAGGGAGGCTAACAGGAGCTGTTTCATTAGTTTAAAGGCACAGATTTTGTTTCAGCAAAAATATTAATGGTAATTTATTATCAAAGCTAAACCATATAGGAGTTGCACTGTCTCACAGATAGATAATTTTCAGCTGTTAATCACGCAGTCTTATTTACACAGTAAGGCTTTATAGATACACACATATATGTATACACAATAGATACGATATTAAAAAGTAAGGCAGGAATACCACATTATGATACACACGTATATCATAATGAAGCACAGGCTGAGTTCGCTGAATGTGCAATTCCTGTGATCCACAAATAAAGGATACAAAAATCCTTTATTTATTAAGCAACTGTGTGCTGGACTCAAAATTGGGCGGTAAGATGTGAAGTCATCTGTACCCTGTCACAAGGTCAAGATCTGTGATCCCACACTTCTACATCTTTTTTCTGGAGGATGAATCTCGGGTAAGAAGGCTCAGGGCATTAGTTAAGATCAAGGACAGATACAGCATTGTCAGTCAGAGTTGCTCACGAAAGAGTGGGGAGAAGGGCTGTAATGTTGAAAGAGGGAGAGAAGTTTTATGTTCAGGCCTTCAGACTGCATTCTGCTGAGATGCTCTCAGCATATATGAACATCCCCTTGTTCACCTTTAGCTATCCAGCAAGTTTCTCTCATGGAATAGATTCTGTTTCACTTTTGAAGGGAGATAAAACTGATTTAGCTATTTTTTTTACCACAGGGAAGATTTTTTTTGACCTCTACTACAACCAGTGACAGATAGAGGAAAAAAAAAAAAAAAATGTTTGTTCTAAAAATGAAATATTTATTTGGCCTACATGAAGGCCAGTTGCTGCTTCCACATTTTCCTAGAAATCAGAACTACCACAAAGTGACTCCTGTGTTATGGGTCCTTTTGTTCAGCCCCTCAAACCAACTCACTCTTGCATCATGCAAGGAAAAGCTGTCAGACTAAAGCATGTTTTAAAGAGGTTGACTCACACAATTGTTAACAGAAATGAAACAAACAGTCTGGAACAGTAACTAGACAATCTTCATTAAAAATCCATATTAATATGAAGATATCAGAGATAATTTACATATCAGAAGAATGACCCCTCAGAGTTTCATATTTCTGTCTTTCAGAATTATCACCTCCAGACACTCGCTATTATTGGAGATTATTTAGTCTAATCCTTTCACTGACTCGGTAAATTATGGGCCTATGTTCAGTAAGTAGCAGTCAATTTTAAACTATTTGTCTACCTTATTTATTTGATGAATTAGCAATTGGTGATGACTATGTTCTTAAGTTTCCTAACTCTTGATGCAATCTCAAGGATTTCTAATTGTATTTCTGGTCTTGAAGTGCTTTTTTGGGAGAAAAGTTTATTTCACAGAAGAATTATTTTTCCACTGAGACAGCCTTTCTTTGCTTCAGTTCCAGTTTGAAAACCTTACATTAGCTGCTCAGTAAGAACATTTGTGAAGCTTATGTATTAATATTTGTGAGGCAACATGCATTTCTCAGATTGAAAATAAGTAGATAGTGTAAATAGAATTATTTTGTTATTTCATAAGAAAATTAATTTTCATTTTCATATATGTCTGAGGATACACAAAGAAAAGCAAAGCAGTCCTGAAATGTATCTTGAAAGACACAATCCATATCTCAAAAACTATGTCCTAGCAGCATTTATATAGTCCACATCTTTTTTCTTCCCTTCGGGGTTAATACTTACACAGTTTTCTTGTTTATTATTGCACAAATTCAGCTGCTGGCTGTCTGAGGATTACAGGTTAAAGCATGCAGCCTGAGCACAGACCAGTCTAGATCTTTATTTGTGTTTTTATCCAACAGCTTTATCAATACAATTAATTTCCTTATGTATGAAAACCTGTGAGAGCAGGGGGAGCAATGCAGTTATCCAGATTATTGATGTTAAAGGAGAGACTATTACTGGCGTACAAATACACGTGCAAGAAGAGAAAGAGCACAGAGACCTGCTGTTTCCCATATCCTCTTCTCCTTCTGTGTAAACACAGCCTCCTAGCACATTCTTGACCAGATGGTGAAATTCACTCCTCAGAAAGTGAAAGGTAGTAGGAGATCAAATGACAGTTTAGCTATCCCTTATGGGTCAGTCTACAAATAGAGAGTATGCCAAGTATCAGCCTAAGGATGCAAAGACCATATTCCTGTTAATGTCTAAGCAGAGTCTGCAAAGCAGAGTCTCACCCAGAAATTCCCTTGAGATGAACTTTTTGCAAAGAAAAGCCTTAAAAGTGCAGTCTCGCTCTTACAGTTACATATGAGCTTCCTAAATGCTCAGTCAGCATTAAGAACATTAACTATCGCTTCAGTCAATCACAGTTTTCAAATGCTACAAAAGCACTGCCTGAGACATGGTTAAGACATAATGATTTATAATATATCAATCCCAGGCAGACTCTCAATACCTTCATTTCACAGTTTCTCTTAGAAAAGTTTCTTCTAAACTAACACTTTAAGATTATGAAGCAATTTTACACCTACAAAATCTCTAAAAGATGCTATCAATTAACACCTGTTGGTCTGGTAGAAGTCAATTTGGCCTTTGCTGGTTTGTGTGCTTTTCTGAGAGCTTGACTTTATTTACAGTCTTATTTAACTGTTGTCTCCTGAAAATGAATGTAAATGTGCCTAGCAAGCACCGCTTGACTCCCATTTTCTTAATCCTAATGGGATTTACAGTAGATTTGTATGCTACCCATATCAGTTTAAAACTCATTAGGTAAGGAAACTGTATTTGCTTCAAGTTATTTCAAAGCCCTGTCCTCCAACATCTACCAGCTTCTGAGCAAGGTTTTAGAGTAAGATTATCTACAAACACAAATGTTTCAGAGATCAAAATCTATGTCTAAGTAACAGGAAAATTATATTTAAAAGCAACCAAAAAACCCCAAGAAATAACAATTCATTCTTGTGGTCCTGATGCTGTTAAAGGTGATATGATTTTATACTAGTTTACTACACCTGACTGTAATAATCTACTCACTAGTCATTTAAACATTTAAAATAATATAATTTATTGGATGTTGATTTGTAAAAGCCAATATGGTCTAAAATTTTTGAGTCATCATTTGTGAAAACATCCTACTGATATTAAAGATATGCAATTTATTATAATTAATTCTACAAAAATACACTTTCCCTCCAAATTCCACAAAACCAGAACAAAATCCAGAAGGACTGTGTTCCTCTCAATTTTGAACATAATCTTGCAAGCTTTGATACAGCATTTTGCTCATGAGTATTCAGATGCAATTGCCAGAACTCTTTACCTGAATGTGTTTATGTATGTGTATATGTTTATAGAAAAGTACCTGATTTACTTCTTGCTAACAATTTAGCTTTAATTTCTTGCTATCAAATTAAAAATAAAAGAATACCATAGTTTTCAGAAGTTGCAGCATTTAATCTGGCTTCCAAAGGCTAACAAAAATATTATTGTGACATTTCTGTTAATTCAGACAGGTAGTCAGATTTTGAAGTCCACTGATGTCAATGAAAGTGGTCTCATTCAGCAGGGACTGGATTAGGGCCATAGCTAGCATCCAGTCCTGTTCATTAGATTTTCTTTTTCTTCCATTCCTTCCATATCATTCTTCTAAGAAATGTGCAGTTGTTTGGAATAAAACACAGACTTTGAAGCTTTTTAATGGGTTCCTGGTTGCTGTTGCTATTTTAATGAATCAAGTGAATGACACTAAATGATGCATTAACACAGTAATGGCCAGCAGGATTGTTGTTCACATGATGTATTAACAACGTACTGGCCAGCAGGAATAACACTATCCTAATATATTAAGAAACATCTGGCAAGTACCCATGCTAAACCTTTAAATGCTGCAGTGTTAATTGTAGTGTTACTCCCAAATTATTAGTACTCTCAGTTTTAATGTATGGCTTTAAAATAGGAAGTACTTCATACTTATCAGGATAATACTAAGGGACTTTTTGAAAGATCATGTATACTGAACACTGAAGGACACTGAAAAGAAAGACTTAGAAAACCACTTCAAAGCATAAACAAGAAATCTTTTATATTATAGTAAAAGGACACCTCTTTCAATCTCCAGATCTAAACAGGAGTATGAAAAATATGACATAAAAGGAGTGGAATATACATTTCAGGAAGTTCTACTAATAACAGCTATAAAATACCTCCTCATTTGGCTTCTCATGTGTATCTATTAGTTTTTTGTTTGAAGTGAAGAGGTTTCTTTCTCAGCTCAGCTTTTAACCATTACCCTTCATTCGCCCTGTGGGGTATTCTACAATCAGTGTTGTTTGTAAAAACAAAGCAGCTAGAACAAGTGAAATAAAAGAAAAAAATCTGAAAGAATGTTCTTTTGCAGGAATTTTTTCCCAGGAATATAGCAATTTGACCACACTTCTTTAAAAACAATTGCATTAAGTGTCCTGATAAGGCTTATTGGAATGCAAAATTTTGCTTATAATATAAAAAGTTGACATTAGAATGAGACATATTGAACAGCCCAAAGAAAATATTGTGTTTCATGCAGGGTGGAAATTCTGAGACTTTAACTGATGCCATTCATTGATGGAGAATTTTCTGATGCTATTACTGAATCAGCATGACTACTCCTCAATACAAGGGCTGAAATATCACAGTTCTTAGCCAAATGTAATATACCATGTCTCAAACTCATATCTTAACTGTGGTCCTGATGAGTATTCAAGATCATTTCACAGCAGCCTAAATGTTGCTTCTTACCTGCTGAAATACTGGACTGGTTTATGCCATCTGGCGTTATGTACGTCTGTGTCTTTATTTTCTTCTTTCTTTCTGTGTTAAAAGGTTCCTGAAATTTTGCCTTATAACCAAACATAGAAGTGGAGCTCCAAGTAAACACTTGCTTCAGTTCATCCTGTAGGTGTAACAGCTACTTGTGACTCTTGAATTTTCTAGGATGTGGGAAATGTGTTTATTCTTTGCTGGCATGCAGAGTTCTGCAAAGTAATGAGAGATCATCAGACTTGCTAAACTTCTTCATATTTTCAAATAAAGCATACAACACTGTAAGTGGATCACAATGAATCATACATTTTGCAATCTTAATGAAAATTTACATTTCAAAATGTAAAAAAATGGTATCGAGAGGATATATCAGTAAAATATTTCCCACATATTAAGTAAAGTAACTAAAATTTAACACTTCAAATACAAAGGATTTTGTAAAACTTACTCTGCTTCTTAGCAAATAGCTGTAGAAATTGTTTCCAATAATGAAGAATGACCTACTGTGAAATATTAATGAAGAATTTAATAATGTGGCCCATTAAAGTACATAGCAAAATTCCCACTAACTTCATCTGAGGTTGGAATTTTGTCCTTTGTTAACAAAGCTCTCGGAGAAGACTGTTATGTCAAGTAGAAATTATTGATTTTATCATGTCAATTTTATCTTGTTATATTTCTTGAAGTAAGGAAGAATTCTAACTCTGGGTAAGGAAAATGGAAAGCAGAGAGTGTTAACTGCTGTAGCTCACACTGCCTGTGCAGTATCATAGATCTAGATTATATTTAAAACATAGAATGAAACTTTAATTTTCACAAAAACTTTATATACCTGGACCTGTATAGGCTAAAAAGTCAGACCTTCATTACACTGCTTCACAATAACATTCTCCTAATACAGTACTGAAACGTCTCGTGACATTTGTTATTTGTAAATTAATAAATAATAATTTTTCTTTTACAGATGCAGAATCTTGCACTGGAAAAATGATTGATTTAAAAGCTGTATCGCTCTATCTTTTGTTCTATAGAGTTTATTCTCGAATAATTACTTCGAGACTTTAAATCTTGGGCTGTTTTAATCTCTACTATGATACTTTCCTATGTGTACTGCTGAAGACTCTGAGACATTCTAGGCTTACACCAGGGTAAGTACCTCTGAATTTTAAAAGCAAATGTAGTTTCTTTCCTTCTAGTAACATCACTAAGGCTTACCCTGTAAGAAATACCATTAAAGGAAGGCTCAGGCTGCTAAGCCATACATAACTAGGTTAAATCAAGAAATGTACTGCTGTCACCACCTATTGGTTATCTGTTTAGGTGTAAAAACGAAATCATTTAGAGAACAGAACTGAAGATAATTAGAAGGAGCTAGCAAATACAACAGAAGAATTAATAAGAAACATTAAGTTAAAAATCTCAAATTCAAGTTATGAACTGAAAGCAATTTAAAAGTCCATTTAAGCATATGCACAGGAGTGAGAAACAAAGGTGCCCAGCTTTTTGTGCTTATCAGCAAAAGGAATACTTCATGGTAACTGAAACATCTGACAGAGAAATGGATACTTAATGGTAACATAAATAAACTTCATTTCTGACAATCCATTTCAAGGACTTAATCTAAATTTCCAAGGTAATTAGCCCTGTTTACTGAGGTTTGCCCTATTAACTTTATCTGACATTCTAAGAAGGCAAAATATTTCCAGTATCAGGAAGTACATGAACACAGTAAATACATTTACAGTCCTACTATGCACCACTGTATGATGCTGAAGCTATAATAAAAAAAATAAATATATGTGTGTTAAGATGACAACATTGGCAGGGAAGATCAAGAAGTCTGTGGTCCAGTTCAAGTAAACAGCACTTTGTGCAGATCAAGAGCATCTAGCATGGCCAGGACACTGGGACAACCTGGACAGGATTTGCCTGTGCAAGATGGATGGGTCAGGGATGCTGTTTACACTGTCTGCACCCTGCAGACTGACAAATACTAATAAGCCAGTTCTGAAGGAGTGCAGGCTACCCTTTATATAACGTGATAGCGAGTACTGCATTTGGCAAGAAATTCAGTAGGGTGCTTTCCAAGCTTAAAAGGGCTTTCTGGGACTGTTTCTGACCCCATTCAATTGAATTCTTTGTAGCATGGCTTCCTTCCAGGAGTTTCAACATGCCATTCATTCAGGGAAATGCATTTTAAGTCAATGGTAGGTTTGCCTGCATAAGAAGTATGAGCTCTGTCCCTATTACCAACTAATCTTTGGAAGTCAGCTTGTGTGCAATTTATTTTAAAAGTAGTTACCTTCTAATAGTTCACTTGCAGAGTACACACACAGGAGTAATGATACTTTATGAGAACTGTAAGACTAGATTCCAAATGAGGGGTTTCTTTTTCAAAAAAATATAAAATCCAGAATTATATTGATAGGAAAGTGTCATATTTTCATCCTAACATTACTTGTGAATTTACTACAAAAATATGCATAAATACTTCAAATTTTGTTTTTTAAATTTATGAGATACAGACAAGAATTAAAAGGCTTGATGTATCAATGACCAATGTATAAAAGAATCTGATTTTTTTTTTTATTGCTGTTTGATTTAGCACTTACAAAATGCTTTCTATCTCTAAAGGACATTATACCAGAGAACACCTGAGTGAAGAGGAGTAAAGCAGCATGGCTGAGGAAAGTGAGATTTCAACAAAACATAATGTGACTATCTCTCCCAGCTCAGCTTATGGGGGGTCTTCCAACTCATCCTGAAATCACTGGCTGAATCTGACTGCACACAAAACTTAATGGATAACAAAGGGCAGGAAACTGTCACAGTGACTTGTTCATGAACACTCGAGGAATGGAAATCATTCTAAATAAAGAGCCAGACCAGGATGAGCCTACTGAACTGAAACAATTAGGATCATTTCTGGTAGAAACTGATTCTTTGGGTGAAGAGGTTGTCAGACTGGCCCACATAGCCCCTCTTAGCAAAGGGGGAGACTGAGCACCTCCCATTCACACTGAACAACTGCTCCTGGAAACACCCCCCCAGGAGCAGGACTCCAGTAGGAGTAGGGGGGTTGTGATCTCACCCAAACAAAAGAATAAAGCCTGCCTGCTTGCAGAGAATTCCTGAGCAGAAACAGGGCTAGATTTGTCACGTAGAAGTATTAACTCTTAATCATTCACTCTGCTCTCCACTTGAAACAAACCTCTTTGTGTAATTGTAATGCACCCTTACTACTTATCACTGACCAATTATTTAAGCATTAAGTTAAAGCTATATATAGCCAATCTGCTTGCTTTTTGTGTCACACAAGTATTCTCATTTTATGTACTGTAGTTCTCCATTTCCCTTAAAAGATGCCACATAATTTAACATCAAGGTTTCTGCCTGCTAATTTGCTCAAACAGACATGTGTTCTTAGATATCTTTTAAACCAGTTCTGACATTTTTATGGGATATAATTATTATAATGAGAAATCCATTACAGAGAATAGATCGAGGTCATATTAGGAAAACATTTCCCCCGTTAGTTATTAGTTATTGTATGCAATGAAGTCCATTGATCTTTTAAAACAGATTGATTTCTAAAAAACCAAAATAAATATTAAATGTTTATGCAAGTAAAAGAAAGTAAACCTAATTTAGCAGCATTTCTGTTTTTATAGATCTAAGTCAAAATATTTTATATGTATATTCATAGTGTATATCCCAGACTTTGGTAAACTCCTAATGCTATTCTGCAGGTATGCAGTCCTTCGAGAAAAAAATGGAGGAGCTCTGAATTCCCCCTTTAATCTATCCTGCGGTCTTTTTCGTACATCTATCAAACCACATAACATTTCTTATGTAATACAGGCCTATAGAAAGCATTTTTTATTTCCAGCTGGCATATTTCTAAATTCAAACGCTGAGAGATAATTTAGTTATTTTTTTCCCTCTATGTGGATTGTTTATTTACTTTACAAACTTGCACAGAAAATGTAACCATACACTAAACCATTAGTATTCTGTTGGGAAGATTTGTGTTTTGTGTTGGAAGCAGTTCACATTAAACTCAAGGTCTTAATACTCCTTTGAGGCTTCTGAAGCCCCATGGCAACTCTTGAAAAGACTTTTATTTCTTCAGCATATGTAAATTGGATAGGGTGAAGTCAATGTGATTTAAAGCCAACATCTCTTCAAGAACTCAGATGAGACAAAGGTTTTATTAAATGAAATAGTAGAGGAAATTGAAGTTCCACATTTCAATGTAATGTGATCATGAAGATGGAAAATAATATTTAGTGAAATTAGAAGTGCAGGCTTGAAATTTACATCACTCTTAATCTACATCTGTTCTTTTCATTTAATTTATCTGACATGTCCCACTTCTTCCAGGGGAATTACAGAACAAGATCTATTTGATATAGGGATATTAGCAAGACTGCATTGGGGTCATATATTGATTTAGGTAACAACCTTTTTACTTATATTAATTAGGCAGAGATAATAGCAAATTAAAAAGAAGAGTTAAAGTTTGTATCACACACAGATCCTTGACTATGCTTATAATTAAATACAATATTTATATTCACATGCCCTATACTGTTATTTTAGATAGCTCAGAAGGAAAAAATATATTCCATAAAGGTTTAGTCTTTTTAGTCTGAATAATAGACTTAGCTTCAAATTATTTCTGTTTCAAAAGTGAGTACATTTAACATTTACTGAGATGTCTAATTTAAATGGTGCTACATTAAGGCTTAACAAGGTATTACTGTTTGTCAAGAGTTGATCTATGACCTGTACCAGATTATTTGTGTCATAAAATTCTTTCATCCTGAACATTTTCTCAGATATTCATAATTAATTGTTCAGAGTTCAAAATAGTGCATTACCTGATAAAGTATTTTAAGTATTTTTCCAGAATTTGAAAAAGCAAGAGAAGAGGGAATAAAATAATGCAAAACTTCTTTATGGCTATTTAAGTTTCAAATTAATTAGTGATTGTCATAACAGAAAAGAACATAGACAGTACAACTACTACAAATATCAGAAAAGGAGCTTCTGTTCTTGTGGGCTTTTACACCCTGCTGTACCAGCAGCCATGAAGCACTGGATCAAAGAGGATCAAGAACTGCAGATTCTGCCTTTCTAACCCTTTCAGGCCATTTTTACATCTACATTCTAGAAGCAGACATGGAATATTTTCAATTAATTGGAAAATAACTGTGTATAAAAGCTTGTTTCTCCTTCTTACACACTCACATGTCCACGATGATACCAAACTATGTATCTCAGCACAAAATCTAACTTTACAAAACTGGAATCCTGGAGTAACAGTTTCAAGGTTTCCTTTAAAAACTATGGCCTTCAATATTTAACTTATAAGACAGCATTTAGACTTACTTTTAGTTGAGTTTGTATTTAAGTAATATGTAGTCAAACTAGGTGCAGTACATTGATATAAAAAACCAGGACCAACTGAAAACCTCACCTGCTAAGGGGGACTCTACTTTGTGTATAAAGTGCCTTTTTTGATGCATGTGAACTACCCTCGTCCTGGGTATGGACATATAAATCAGCAAAATGGGATTTGGAGTAACTTAAAACTATCCTGCATTTTTAGGAATTAAACTGGGGTGCTTGAATTACTTGGATCATCTCATTACCTTCTGGGGAGAACGTAAATGGCAGGGCTTGCTTTCTATTGAGAATGTTTCAGTGTGTGATATTGATTTCTAGTATCTCTTTAGCCCATTATCTTTTTCATTCATATAATATTGGATACAACATATACCATTTGTACAGATTTATCTTTTTTACAACAGTTACTGAGAAACCTCAGCAGAAATTTATTGTGTAAGTTAAATTTATATTTCCAAAACAGCAACAACTTTTCCCTCTGGACTGAAGAAAATCCCTTTTGTGAATTTATTTTTTCTTCTTCTTCTTCTTCTTTTTATTGTTTATTTTTATTCCCTATATAGATTTGAATTTGCTGGAACAAAACAAGACATCTTTACTGAAAACCATGTTGGACAACATATATATTAAGTGCTTTTCAATTAAAAAATGAACTTTCCATATTGCCTGTGTATTTTGTATTTGGAAACTTGAAGCTGTATTTTTTAAAGTGGAAAGGCAAATAGATTTGTTTTGCTGGAAAGAGTGAATATGTAAGGCCTAAACACACACCTGATTATCTGTTATTTATATAAATGGCTATATTTAATCAAATTTGTCCCACCTAACTAAGGTTGTTGAAGTCTCAAATTGTTGAAGTCTCAAAATAGTCACTTCGATAGCCTCACTTTGCAGCAAATGGAGTAACACAGCTACTTGTAAAAACTCTTTCAGCCCATAAAAACTATGGATGTTCTCTGGAGGTGCTAATAATTCTTCATTGACTATGAAAATGTCACAAGTTGAGTAAGCTTCTAATTTAGGATGCTCCATGAAGAGGCTTCAGTAAGCAGAATGAACCTGAGAATGTTTGTCTTGATTACTCAGGGAAGTTTTGTCTTATACCAGAAAGACGGAGTAAATTCAAGTATTTTGTGCAAGAATTCATACAAATATAAAGTTAGTTGTCTCTTAACAATTTTGCTTCCCTTGGAGAAATGAACAATTCCAAAATACCTGTACAGCTTCACATTTCAAATTAACATTTGTCCCTCATAGTTGGATGACACAGGAGGACATAATGCCTGAAACAGTGGGAGAAACCAAATCAGCCAGTGATCTTTCATTAGTGCTGGATCTGGCTCAACTCTTTATAGTTGGTTCTAAAAATGAATCTAATCAAGCCCAACAACACTGCTGATTATGAGGTACTATAAAAATATAGAGAATAGCTTTGTAAAACAGTCATAGCTTAAATTATGATCCTGAGTCTTTACAAAGGTAAGGAGAAAGGGGAAAAAAATCAAGCACTCTGACAATGTCAGTTCTTAAACGCATTACAAATACCTCTACAAAGCTACGCTGTTACACAAATAGTGCAAGTGCTTTTTAAAGGTTATGATGATTTATTTAATGTTTCTTACAGCCTGCAGGCTATTCCTTATGTAAAATGAAAGCAGATATATCTTAATTAGAATACTCCTTAAATTATGGGGCATGAAGCCTGTCCCAGAGCAGACAGGTTTTGGTTGGTTTGTTGGTTGTGCTTTTTGTTTGTTTTTTTTTTTTTTTTTTTTTTTTTTTTTTCCCCCATGCTAAACAATGGTGGATTCACTTAACCATTGTATAGAGCTGTCAAATTTTGCAATGTTTACAATGAAATAATTTTCAAGGTTACAAATTTCTATTAATATCAAAATTCTGTTATTTTATCCAGCTGCAGTTGATTTTGTGGTTTTAGTAAATCATGTCAGTGTATACTGGCTGCAAGCACTTTGCCTGATATCTAGAATTTTTCCCCTTAAAATTTAATGCATGATGGTTGAAGACAAGTATCTGTACAGTATGAAGACTACAGACAGCACAGAGAAATAACAACATGTATATTTCAAGACACTTAAAGAGATTATTCCCTTATCATGACAGCAAATGGCTTTATGCGTTGTAAATTCATTATCATGAGGAAGTTCAGAGTGTGATTTTTCCCCTCTCCAAAGCGTATATATTTTACATGGATTTCTGATTCCCATGTCACAGCATACCTAATTTCAACACAGTAAAAAAAATAAAAAAATCAATACTATGTTTTTAAGGTGATATGATTTTCTTTGAACTGCCATATGTTGAGTACTACATGTGTACGACTGAAGTAAATCTTAGAATTCACCTACAGAGTCAAAGGGTGGTTTTTATAAATCAAACATTAGTCTTTAAAGGGCACTGTCCATAGATAATGAACTTTTTCCTACTGTTTATATCAATCAGTTGGCCATTTCATTACCTGTCTACAAATACCACTTGTTTCCCAGATCCAGAACTCTTAAATATTTGATATAAGAAATAAAGTTACTTCAGCCATGTAGTAACAGAATTCTGTTCTACTGTGGAGATCAAAGGGAACACAAGTCCAGATACTTCAGCAATTCCTCAGAAAACCATGTCATGAAGCCTCAAATAGCCAAGACTGTCTTTTCAGTTCTGCTTCTGCAATTGTATTTCCTTCCAATCACCCATGTCTATGAACAGCAAGTTGATATTACACATCTAACATTTAGACAGAAATGAGTAGGGCATGAAACATTACCATGAAATTCTCACCATAAAGTCAATAGTCTAAGCCTTGAGCAAGGCCAGAGTTGAAGTGTTGATGGTAGATTTATGCCTTGATACAGCTGAAATAATAGTTTTCTGAGGTTGAAAGAAATTATGGAACTTCATTAAAGCTGCCATCATGGACAAATTTTGCAACAAAGACTGTGCACTTGATGAATGATGTTGTGTGCTTAAGTGCACTGTCTGATTTAGAGTTCAAACCTTTTGTAGTACATTCTATGAAGATAAAATATTTAGTGTCACTATATTTTGGGCTCTATATTTTTTGACAATATGTTTCATGCCTCATTTGCCACCAAAGTAATGAGAATTTAGTCAATGTTCAAAGACTGACTTCACATTTTTCATGGCAAAAACCCAAATGGGTTATTTTTCTACACTAGTGTACTGCTAGTTCAATGAAGCCCTGAAGTATATGTAGACCTTGAGGCAACCAAAGTGTGAAACATTGACTTCACAATACAGAGAAGACAAGAAGCAGAAACACTGATTAATGATTGTAGCTGCCCATTGGTTCCTAGAATATAGCTTACCATCTACATTTTTCTCCAAATACCAAGGTGCACTGACACAATGCTAAGCCTTTCAACGACTTCTCACATATACATATACAGAAATACAGGTCATAGACCTCACTTGCTAAGTGTTAAATAAGATTTCTGTCCCAAGTCTAGTTTTGCTTTCCCTAAGACACCTGGTTTTACAATGGTTTTTTTTTTAAATATTTGTTGTGAAACAACCAATAAAGCATTACCTGAAACATTTATAATGTCATTCCTTTTTTCATAGAATAAATTATAGCTCAAACTATTGTTTTACTGAGTATTGAAATCAATGCAGTGTGTACCCATATGTTCTGTCATAGATAGAAGTTGTCTTCATTTTCAAGGACAGAAGATAGAGGGAGTTTTCTGACACTTTTGCAAGACTTATCATGCAAACACTGGCATGGCTTTTACCATATAGACAAATAGTCTTATCATTAAATTCTGCCTATAAAGATAATAAAAAAGCAAACACAGAGGAAAAACATACTTAGAAGCCCTGATATGCCCCTAAATATATCAGGCTTTTCTTGCAGTTGTTAACAAGGCATTTGCCCACACTGTAATCAAAGTATCAACAGTTTAAACTGCTAGTTTTAACAGGTATTGAGTGAAGTACTAACTGGAGCACAAACATTGTAGAACAGGGTAAAAAAACCCAAACAATACAGCTTCAACACCAGTGCTCTGTAGCCAGACTTGGCTTTACTAAACAATCTAACTTAAAGCTACACTTCAGCCACTGTTGCTGTACACAGCCAGAAAAGAACTAGAGATGTAAGAGACTTATTAGACATTTTTAAAATACAGGAAAAAAAATGTTAAAAATAATAAAAATTGATTGCATGAGTTGCCTTTTGTGTATTATGGACTATAAAATGATATTAGAAAAGAGTAAATGCTTGGTTCCAAAAGGAAGGTGTGAACCCTGTGGAAAGCTATCTGACACTTTAATTAAGAAATGGTTACCAATCATTGTTAAGAAAGGCTAATTACTCCAAGTTCAAATAGGTTAGCAGCCATCAATAGTAAAGAAGAGTGCATTTAAAGTTAAGAAAAGTTTTAATGGGAATTATAATCTTTCTGCTTCCCCAAATCTTATTTCAATGGCTAAACCTCAGGCATAGATATTTGATAATATTACTCAACATTACTATATTAGAGCTTCTTAAAGTATGCAACTCACAATTCCAAGTATGATTTTTAATTGGAGAAACACAAACAAAACCATATTAAAAAAAATCTAAAAAGCTTTTGATACTGTCTGTGTCGGAACAGGCAAACAACTGTGCTCCTCATCTGAAAGGGCTTTTGAGAGGGGACACCTACCTGAGTCTGCAAGTTGCAATGTAATTTCACTCCATTCCAGAACTGGGAATGACAAACTTGGTATTAGAAGACACCTGCAGAGAGTAAAATCCTGACTTAATCTGAGGATGTATCAAGATGACATTGATTTCAGAAACTAAGATCTTACTGCAGAACCTACCTTTTGCATAGCTGTGCAGGAAAAGAAAAGTATCACTTCCTCGTGACTATTCAGAATTAAGGACGATCACATGAAAACCAGGACCAAAACAGAAAGGAAAAGTAGAATTAGCAACCAAACTAGGACCTGAGCTACAGTAGTAACACCTAAGTTCCCTCTCCTTCCAGTCATATCCACCCTTCCCTTATTCCCCCAACAACTGCAGTGCACTGTAAGATGTCTATAGAAATGGGATCTTAAAGTGGCTGATGATAACATAGAATAAGACGATTGAGCTGTCTAGCTTCTCCCAGCCATTTTTGGCATAATTCGTGCCCATCTGTTCCCTTTCATGCTGCAGTCCAGAGGGTAGCAGATGGGACCTACTCTGCAGTCTTCTTCTGAAACTCATATTCATTATAACCTAATTTTTAAAATGACAGTCTTGCTGTCAGCAATGCTGCTCAACCAATTCTTTTCCCCTCTACAGAAGCAAAAATAACCTTTACAATAATAGGCTTCCCATAAAGGTCATAATGTTAAAGAGACACTGACAAGTGAACCATCTTCTCATCCCTGGAAGCAATCTTGTTTCCATTCCAAGCCTTGGACTGGATCTGGGCATGACTTCCTAACATGTGGTGTGGCTGATGTTCCTCTGATATTTTTCAGCAAAGGCAGAAACTGCGTCAGAAACTGCTGCTGCTTGTTTCATTAGTTACCAGATTGCTAGCTCTTTTTCTTCCTGACATTCTGGTTTGAGAGAAGCACTGTCTCAAACACTTTGCTGTTTCATGATGACTTATTTTTAATAAGTCTTTAATAAATTTTGCTTTTGCAACATCATTAAAACATTATACAGAAAAATCACTAGATGGAGAAATGGTTATGGTTTCTGCTGCTATTCTTGTGGTTTTGAGTATAAGGCTATTCTTTAAATGAATTCCAATCATTTAATGATAACTTTCTGCATAAACTCAGTGCATAATGCCCCCCATTCACTTAATCCCTGAATAGAGCACACAGTGATACAGTTTTATACTTGCATTTTTCAGATGGTTTCTTCTTCTGTTGGGATAGAAAGAAGGTAATGTCATCAGCCATTCTTTTCCTCCTGTGGTTTTACTCAAGGAAATAATTTAAGAATAAAAATTCTGCAAACAGAGTAAGAAAATGCACAAGTCTACCATTATTTCTTGGAACATATCTGAACATAAGTATCTATGAGATTTTTTACTTCTAGTATTTTCTTTTTATATGCTGCGGGAAGGTGCTGATTCAAGCATAAGCAATAGCCCATTAAAATGGATTGGATGGTCCTGTGCCAGATCAGTTCAGGTTCTACCATTCTCCTATGATACATACACCTCAAGGAGCAAACATCACTTCTCATTGATCATTCCTATTCAGGTCAACATTATATAAAAGAAAGTAAATCGTGATGAAAGAGATACAAGACAGCAAAGATTCACCTTTCTTCTGCTACCTTGTGGGTGGAGTAGGTAATGTGGGGTTGTGAATGAATAGAATTTTACTTCTGTGTTCAAACCTGTGTCTGACAGGAGAATCCTGAATAAGAGACCTGTGCATAAATAGATAACGATGATAAACACTTAGAAATCCAAGAAGACAGACAGGAGTGCTGCTCATTAGCAAAGCTTCTATGACTACCCTGTGCAATACCTCAGTCTGACCTACAGCAGCGAGGCATATTTCACGCTACCGCATCTTAAACAACAGCCCTGCTGATTAATTCCTTTGAGTTATCTTGACATATTTTTCCTAGCTAGATATTTTTAAGAGGGCAGGAAAAGCAAAATATTTAAGAAATCCAGACTAATATAGTTGCAGAATCCTGCCCTCCCTCTCTTTGCAATGGAATACATGTGAACTTTACAAATAATAGGACTTTCTCTTTGCATTTTTTCCTACGAATTTGACCTCAGGTTCAGAACATGTCTTTATGCCTTCTGGTAACCTTGAAGAATATCTAGGAGTATGCAGAATCTTAAACATTTCTCATTCCCTCAAGTAAACTGGAAAACGTTACAGTCTGTTCCATATACATGAGTTACTGCCGTCTAGTGCTGATGAATCAGGCATACCACATACCCGCTCTTGCCAAAAGGCAAGAGTGGTTATCACTTCCTTTTCACACTGCTTAAGTAAATTATTTATTACAAGTTCAATTGAATTTCAAAATACAAAAATATACTAGTTGCCTTAACTTTAGATTCTAATTTAATTGGTTTTCCACCCCCCCCAAATGTTTAAGGTATTTAAAATGTAAGAAATCAAAAAGAACACTGAAGTAGAATTCAAAAACAAAAGAGTGATACAGCACATGATTTTTTGCTCGACTGGAAAGATCTCAATTTATAACATATGATCATGCACCACATGCAATTAGAGCATAGCTTATATATATTTTGTTTTACACAGTATATTTTGCTTTTCAATTAAATGAGAAAAGAGTGTTCAGAGCTCATGCAGAATTCTCCTGCCCAACTGTGTTATCAATTCTCTCATCCTCTCTCTTTCAATTCAGGGTTATAAATCTTTGTTTCTCTTTAAAGAAGTTGCATTAATATTTAATTGCAAAACTTCATAAAATGTTAGAAAAAACATTACACCAAACAGGGAGTAATGCCCAAGAGAGTAAACAGCAGGATTTGTGTTATGTAGTTTAGTTGTGCATTTGCATTTCACTCTAATATCACTGACCTACTAAAAAAATCTGCTCTCATTCTTACTGTGTACGGGAAGTGTGTTTTTGCCAAAGGAAATCAAACCCTTGAAAAAGCCCCATCTAACTTACCGTTTACCTTGGCCATTTTGGAACGGTTGCTTAAAAAGCATGGACTTGTTTTCAAGGCATTAGAGAAATGCAAAATTACTTAAGTAGCTCTTAGTAATTTGCAGTATGTTTCATTGTGTACAACTCTTGATTTAATATTGCTTATTTTATGATGCCAGATGAATTAGAAGTCTGATATTAAAAGGCATTCAAGTACTGAAGGTTAAACCCTAGATGAATCTGGAATTACAAAAAATTGATAGGTTTTGACACAGAATTATCACTGAAAAGAACAAATAATTTAAAAGATCACCTGAGATAAGCAAATTTAAGGGCTATTCTTATGTAATCTGTTTAATTCATTAGTCTAAAATATTTATGTTACATAGGTTAAGAGTGAGAGGGAATGTGGTGCACTTAAGATACTCAGGCTATTAGAACTGTGACTCTCAATTTCTGGATCCTCATTGTGGAGAAATGCATAATGAGATGCCCCCTACCATCTACCCCTCAACTGCACACCCACAGTGAAGCTGAAAAATACATTTCATGTCAGTATCTTCTCAGTTCTAGTGCTCCTTATTAACCTTATTTATCTGTTAGCTGTCTATTAGGATTCAGGTTCTGACACAGTGTCTGTATGATTAACTAATTAAAGCCTATGGAATGTAATATTCTAAGGTCCTACATTCTACTGCTGGGTATCTTGTCACACACAACATCATTTAATACAGACTATTAATGTAATAAATTAAATAATTGATAAACCCTGTATTTAGATTTTTTAAAATGTATTTTTTATGTTGAGCAATACATTTTCAAATAATCATGCTAAAAACCTGCTTACGTATCCAAGTGCTCAATTTTAATATTCACATTAATGATTTCAGAAAATACTGTATTAAAAATCAAAACTTTTGCATATAGAATGCATTTCTCAATGAAAATTTAGAACCACACATCAAAATTGTGAGTTTGTGTAACAACAAGCTGAAGACTAAATCTTTAAATCCAAGCAAGCACTTTCTTAGCTGAGAACACTTTCTCTTGATTTTACAATCACTCAGATGTGACTCCAGAACTCTTATCTCTGTGTAGTCTGAGCTTTTTCAAACACAGAACTTCCACTGGTGTCTCAAGTGAGATACTGCTCCACATCCTTCTAAGTCCCAAATGAGTACTTGTTCCAATTTTGAAAGTCCAAGCTGTATCTTTCCTCCTAAAAGAACTCTGTATTTGGGACAAGTACAGAATATGTAATAGATATGCTCTACAGATCCACTTTGGATTTGAAGGAAGGTTTTATCATATCTTAATGTTTCTAGTTCTCTGTAGAATAACAGAATGTGAAGTTTTCACTTTTGCATATTCTCTTAGACCACAGCAGTGTTAGAGAATAAATTCAGTCCCTACAATTCCTTTTGTCCAGGTTTTATGCAATATTGTCCAATATAAACTGCTCTCTTAGAGCACATTCCATTCTTGTACTGAGGAAAGCTTTCAGATTTACTAGACAACGGCCAGTATTCTGAAATTATCAGAAAAAATCAGTAACAATATATGCACACTTTACTATGAACTGAAATCAAGTATCTAAAATGTGCTTGAAAATCAGGCATTCCTTCGAGTTGGAACACCTTGATTAAGGTATTAAAAAAAATATAATCTCTACTTTTTAAAGCCTATGAATGATTTGTCTTGGATTTTAAGTGTCTCCAACTGTAATACAGAGGCTAGCAAATTACATTTGAATTAGATGTACTTTGAAAGCAAACCCCCACCCCTTTATAATATTTTCTCTACTCTTTGAATTTATAAGAGTATAATTTCTTGCTGAGTCTTCCACCCTCTTCTCCTTTATTGTGGTTTCTCTTTCCAATAGCTGTTTTCCCTATTCTCTTCTTCATTTTTCTAGTTTCTTCCCTTTGCAGCCATCAAAGATGCTGCAAAACAGTATGACATTGCAAAATAAATGTAACTTGTATGATGAAGGAAAAACATTTTCTGTGTTTAAAACACAGCAACTGATAGAAGATTGTCAGAAAGCACAAAAATTCTGCTTTGTCCAGTTACTGGTTTTGAAGTGCTCTAAATTTTGCTCCTCTGTCATGGAAGTTACATTAACGTTCAAGTCACTTCTGAGTTTGGCCTGTCATTTTTGTCTGTGAGCTTCATTTAAAGGTTCAAATAAATCAGACTGTGAACCTGTCCTCCTACCATTTCAAAGCTTTTTATGTTGCAATTCATGCTGCCTCAGTGGGCATACTCCAGAATTTTATACCTGCTGTTACTATGATTTTATGCTGTAGATTTCCCTGACAGATTATTTTTTTTTTCCCACCAAATATTAGCATCTAGTATGGTATGCTCATCAGATCAAAAATGTCTAACCACAGTGCTCATGTGCCCAGAGAATGTCGTTGCTTCATAATGAAAGAACAGGAAGGGTTCCCATCTGCTACAAATACAACCCTACATAGTAACACTGTTTATGAAGAGAACAGCTCTTCAGTCAGATCTTCCTAAGGTTCAGTGCGTGACTTAATTTGTAACATGTCCAGAGTACCATTATACTTACTTTTTTTCTATCACTTCTTTATCATACTTGGAAGACAGAGAGGCTCAGTGCTAAAATCCCTCTCCTTTGTTTTATCTTTTTGTTATAAACTTTTGTGCTTTTTCACAGCAGCAATTTGCAATGAAGATGTCTGACTACTCAACCATTTCCACACTTCAGACAAGTACATTTTTTGCACTATAAAGGGTATGAGCTATTTTTAAAATCTGTTCCCAATCTTCAGTTTATTTGCATGTCTTAATTATTATCCTTGAATATTTATACCAATGTGCAGCTATCAATGAGCAGATACAGTAACAATATATAAAACTTCATGATTGACAATTGAACTGAACAGCCAAAAGACAGGTTTTACTTTTTTCTTTAAAATAATTCTACTGTCATTGTTTTGATCCACCCTATACACTGAAGTTCTTACCCACACTCAGTCAGATTCTTAAAGAAACACTCTTTTGCAAACAGAATGAGTACAAATATAGATATGTGTATAACAAACACCAAACTGCCATCTCACCTGTGTCATTCACTACATGCCATAAGTAATGCCAACAGCTATCAATCAACAAATTGAGTCAAATCTCACTGAAAACAACAGAAATCTTGGATCTGACCCTGAACATGGTTGCATCTATGCAAGGAAAAGTTCTATCTGTAGACACATGGGTGCAAGCATGTAAAGTAAAGCTGGTATGATTATAAAGGGCAGCAAAAAATACTTATGGTCATACTTAAATTTACTTGCTTGTGAGCATGCTCTTCCAAATGCTTAATGTTTTGAGCAAAGTATTTGTCTGTAAAATTTTAAAAATAATAGATCACAGAAATTTCAGCTCATGAACAGTAACAAACTGCTTTGTCCCACCCAAAATACACATATGCAAGAAACAGGTATACTTCAAAGCATAATTCTCATTTAGACATAATTCAATAACTAAGTTTCAAATTTATTTCCCAGATATTTTTTTTTAATTAACCAGAAAGCCGTATATGAAAATAAGCACCTTATTCTGTGATGGCTCCCCTGTATTTGGGAATAAGAATAGAGCAGGGAATAAGAAACAAAGCAGTAAATTGTTATGTTTCTTTTTTGATTAAGATTTCTCATAGCTCAATTGTGTCAAATTATTTCACTACTAATCTAGTTAATTTGCATGGTCTTCTATGTTTTTTAATGACTGATAACAGATGCCAACAAGGACACAGCTAAGGGTTCCGAGAGAAATTACAACTTTCTTGACTTTGTGCCTTTGAAATGGGGTTTAACAATGTCTTCAGGATTCAGTTTATTCAGTTTGTTCAAGTTCATTTTATGCTTTCATCCAAGTTTCATTTTATTTAAGCGTTCATTTACTTCCCTTATTTTTACTGTGTTTTTCAAACTAGCTGTCTCATTAGGATAGCTTGTGGCCACCAACTTTCTGAAACTCCTCCTGAGAATGCAATGTTTCTGGAATAGTATATAATTTTATGCACTGTAACTGTGGAATTAATGTAATTTCATCTTTCCCATATTTGCACAGTCTATTCTAAATAATGTAGCTCCATGTTTTCTATACCCTTAAGAAGTTGGATCTTCCACCTTACAACCCAGAAATAATTCCTAGATTGAAACCTATGTCTTATGATTTGAAGTCTTCTCCATCTCATACAAGAAATCAGCCTTTCCTAATCAAATGTTTGGGTGAGTGACTCTTCCCTTACAGACCTGAAGGTATTTCACTATGATCCTTACTATCATTGACTGGCACTATGCCATCACAGTATGTATAGTATGTGCAAAATGCTACTTATGAACCAGATCTCCCTCCTTATACACTAATATTTTAAGGTCTTCTCCCTTCCATGATCTACAGATGCTGTGGGGTAGCAGAGTCTTTTCCTCATTCCTGAGAGAATATGAAGTTGAGGACAATATGCTTATCTTTGTGGTCATTACAGCACTGATTCTATAACCTACGCAGTGTGCTGGTTTCCATAGTTTATGTGCTTTAGTTGGAATCCCGAGATGCCCGTGTGTTATAGTCAGAATCCTGAGTTGGAGGGAACACTGCAATTGGTGTTGACACCAACACAGAACACCTTGGCCAGAAGAAAAGAATGCCAAAATAACAGCCGAGGATATATTCGCCTTATCCTTTTTTACAGAGAGGATTAGGGACATTATTGTATCTTTTTCAAAGGACATACCATAAAAAATTATAGTTTTAAACATGAAAATATTGATGAGAAAAGCTTCCAAAAAAAGTTATTTTTGCTCAGTGATGCTTTTTTTTTTATTGGCATGGATGTATAAAAAGAAATCACTCCTAATTAAGATGGGTCTTCTCTAAACTGCCAAAATTAAATTCTGTTATTTCATTTTGGAAACAATGAAAAACAATAGTGGTTTTATTGCAGATATGCTCCTGTGAATATCTGGTGGCTGTTAGATGAAATTAAGAAAATTCCTACTAGTTCTGTGTCTTCTCACAAACCCTCTAGCATGATTGAACCAACCAGACAGTTGACTGAGATCTTCCTGACAAGCACAATTCTAGTGCTTTGCTATTCTGTTTGTCAGAAATCAAATGCATGCTCTAAGAATCAGCATTTAGAGATGAAAAACTGTTCTTTTGGAAAATCTCCAACTGGTACTACTTACAACTGTTTTAAGAGCAGGACATGATTTCCCGGTACAGCTGTCAGAAAAACAGTTTTTACCTTAATGGTTCAATAAGCAATTGTCTTTTTCCAAGACTCCAGCTGACAAAAAAGTGGATCTGAGTTCAAATTTTGTGTGTGAAGCAATAAGGCACATGTTTGATAGATTTTTTTGAAATGCTGATTGAATGTTACCCTAAACTAGAATATTATAGTGAAATTTCAGATGCATAAAAATTAGCTTATGTTACTGAGTTCCTCTCTGAAAGCCATAATTCTGCCTGAAGCTGAGCATGTGTTGTTTGGTCAGATCAGTTGTATATTCCAGATTATAGCCATAATAAGGATAAACTGGCTAAGATACACAGTGTACCAAGACATTTTATTTTAAAAATATCTTTTTTTAACCTTAGAATTCCAGTTGAAAACACTAAAATTAGAGAAATTTGTGAAAGTTCTGGAGAAAAAAACCCCACACCTCGGTTCACTTACCTGAAATGACAAGTACTGTTGCAGCATTACTGTAAATAAGTTCTCAGTTAGAAGCAATTTTAGTTTTACAAGCATGTAACAATTCTATGCAAATATCTCAACCAAGATAGCAAATTATAGCCAAGACACTACTTAACCTCATGTCAAGTAACTATCTGTCTGAATTGCAACTAATGGGAATTACAATTCAGTATTTATTTATGCCTTGTACTATGTCTTTATTAAGTCATTCAGAAGATTAAAAAGCCTGTTCTCTTCACCATTTCCATAATATTTATTTACTGTTCAATAACTCTTAATATAATTTCCCAAACATTTACAACACAAATGTACAAAGAGAAATTCAAACCAAAATAATTTGCATTTGGGAAATGAAGTATTACTGCAACACCATATAGCTTTTATAATTTCTAGACTTATTAAAACTACTACTGTAACATATATTACGCATTTGGGTTTGCATCTTTTTGAGAAGCAGGCTGTCCATCATTTCAGCTGCTTAAGTGACACCTAAGAGACTCTGAAATTTCAGGATATAGGCAAACCTGACTATTATAGGTCATTGGAAGCATAGTGCAGAAAAAACTGGTTCCAGCATCAGGGCACATCACAGGGCTGAGCTGGTGTTAATAAGTGCAAGTAGTTGTCAGCTGGACCTAAGAGGGCTGTGAAAGCATCTCTCTACCAATCTCTAAAGTGCTTTGGATCCCATGAGAGTTTATTAATTCAGTTAGATCACTTGTTCAGACCAAGCTAGCTGCATGAAACCCATAGCCATCACGCCCTGTTAGAACCCAGACTGCTGGTAAGCACATTGTGGAGAAGTTCAGTGTTCCTGCACTGTTAGTATATGTATGGCTAGGCATTTTTGCTCCTGTTCAGCACCAGCACTTGAAGTGTCTCTGAACAAGAAATAAGTTAAGGACTGTATGACAGACTAGTGCTATAGTGTGAAGGGCAAGTAAAAGAGGAGAGAGAATGAAGGGGAAAATAGAAATGAAATGGTTAGTGCTGCTGGGCTAGAGATGATATGGGAGCTGTTGTAAGATCACAGGGCTGCATCCTGTCAGTATGAATCATTTACTCAGATCCATATGTTATACCAAATAAAAATTGAGTTGAATTACAGAACACTCATTCCATTTTGAGGGTCTGTAGTGTTCAAGATGCTCAAACTTTGCTTTTCTGGTTTAAAAAATCACCAAATCCCTTTACTCACATTATAGACATAGCTCACAGCTGTCTGCTATTTATTCTGTGTATAATCTCCCTATTTTCAGGAAGTTATAAAGCTTGTATGAAAGGTTTGCTAAGGTACAAAACTTAGTATAAAAAAACCCCAAAATACTTCAAGCCTTGAGTGATTCATTTCACAAAATGATTTTATAAAATAAGAAAACCACCGCTACTAGTCTTGGTCTTGTTTAAACTGTAACAGAGCCAAAGCATAAATAGTTAATAGCAGTTCTCTAAACATTTGGGCTTCTGGAAATTGATTAAAAGTAAAAACCCACACACATATATGGTCATCCCAAAAGTCCTTCAAGAAATTAATGGTCCAAATTTCTCAGCCAGAAATATATCCTTAATGCAAATACGTGCTTACAACCTTCTAGGAATCGTGACATAAATAAGATCATTATTTCTAATGGGAATCTGTGCATTAATAAATATGTAACTAATTCATTTTCTTTTTAAAAAGATTTTTCACAATTCACAAAATGCAAAGCAGATCATAACTTGTTTGCTTTTTATTTTCCTTGCTTTAGCAATTTCTTCAGAGAAGGTAATGAATAAGTAAATTCAGAATTATTACTCCACACACATCATTATGAATCAGGGGCATCTTAACTGTGGGAACCAGCATGCATGCATGTAAAGAGGACTTGCTTCACTTGCACAGATCAATCACATAAGTACAATAAGTCTGACATTAGACATAACATACACGAACAATTTCTTCTCCGAGTAGGCCCGTACCTTGAGAGTGCACTGAAATGCAGGGGGTCATGGGAAAAGTAACTGCAACTTTCTTACAAACGGAACCAAACCACAAGGCTTCTAGAAATAACTGCAGGTAAGAACCATCCTGATTCATCTGTAAATCAACTTTCCTCCTTTGTGCTTGAACCTGAAACAACAAACTGTTAAGTGTATTGAGAAGAAAATGGGAAGAGCAAGACACTTAGTCCTCAAAGGCAAGAGCTAAAAGTCTGTAAATTATAAACCTCGAGGGACAGATAGAATCTAATTCTGCTTGAACAGATTTAGTTTATTTCAGCAGTCTTGCTTTCTTTAATGGGAATTCTCTTTGTGTAAATAAGATTGCTTACATTAGGCTGACTTTTCAAAGGAGACTAAATAACAGGGATAGAAAACCTACTGGGTAAGATTCACATATAAATTAACGTTCCTTTCTACTGCAAGGGCAGTCTATAGTGTTTTCATGTAAATAACAATAAAATCCTTAAGCTTTCGGTGGGAGAAAGAGTAACTCAGGTTCCTTTGAAAAATCCAAACCAGAATTCTCAAGAGGAGAACACAGCATAAATACTAATAGGTTTCTTTATCAGAGTTCTTTCATCCATCAAATGCTTGGAATCCTATACCATGCAAAAGCACCAAGTAAGGGTGTTTGTGCTTCAGGATTAGAATAATGCAGGCACCTCTGGTATACACAACCAGAAATCCTATTAATGTCAACTTTTTAACAGTAATCATAGAATCACAGAATGGTTTGGGTTGGAAGGGACCTTAAAGACAACCTAGTTTGAACCCTCCTGCCATAAGCAGGGACACCTTCCACTAGATACAGTTGCTTTAAAGCTCCACCCAACCCAGCCTTGAACACTTCCAGGGATGCGGCATCCACAGCTTCTCTGGCCAACCTGTTCCAGTATCTCACCACCCTCACAGTGAAGAATTTCTTCCTAATATCTAATATAAACCTACCCTCTTTCAGCTCAAAGCCATTACCCCCTGTCCTACCATTACATACTCTTGTAAAAAGTCCCTCTTGTAGGCCTTCCTTGTAGGCAGCCTTTAGGTACCGGAAGGTTCCTACAAGATTTCCCTGGAGACTTCTCCAGGCTGAACAACCCCAATTCAGCCTGTCTTCATGGGAGAGCTGCTCCAGCCCCCTGATCACCTTTGTGGCCTCCTCTGGTGCAACAGGCCCATGTCCTTCTTATGGTGGGGGCCCCAGAGATGAATGAATGTATCTGTGTTTCATATTTAGGTAAAGGTGCTAAATTCATATAGTTATTAAAGATCTCCACTATACACCTAAATAATTACACACATTGATTTGCAGCTTGAGGCTTATACTTGCAGTACGCTCAAAGATACATTTATTGTACATTTCTTTTTTAATAAATTTTAAAGTACAGATTGGTAAGTGGCAGACCTGTTAAGAAATATTTTAGATAGTGAAATATAAAGGGGTTTTAAAAATATTCTTAATTTCTTTACTTTTTTAAACAAAATAGCTGTGAAAAATCCATTAGCTTCCCTTTTTTTTTATACAGTTTAATAATTATAGCTGTGACTCATACAAATCAACTTTTCAGATATCTTGTCATAAAATAAAGGTCAAGTCACAGAAAATCTTAGAATTTCCGAAAGAATATAAATGGATAACATTGTAACTTTCATTAGTTTTAGCTTTTAAAACACTTGGAATTTGTTATTAAAGTTAATTTCTGGTGACTGCTTTTGAAAAGACAATCTTAATCTACCTATACCATGTGGCTAATGTTATACATGAAAAATCTTTATGACGCACACTAAAATGTTTATGGCACCACTGTAATTTCATCAGTGGTTATCAATCAACAGTGTAAGAAAAGGTCTGCTGTTTTATACACCATCCTTTTATGATGCTGGCACCAACTTCCTATTTAGAATTACTCTGATCTTATTTAAAATGAAAGAGAACACTGAAAGAAGTGTCATACGGTCCTACTTTAATAATCTGTTCATCATCAATTAGCATTAAGAATAAATTACTCTCTTAACCAAGAAATTATATACAACCATACAAAACTGCACAGACTGGCACTAGAAATCTTTATCATATAATTACGTAGAAATACTGTATTTAATTACTCTCAATGTAAATGGTTGTTGCCACAGTTCAAATGAAAAAAAGGGAAAGGGATGTTGGTAAGTCCATCTGCTACCACAGTTTTTTAAGTCTGCCAGGTTTTGCTTCATATTTATGTTCAAAAGATAAAAGCTACACAGTACTAAAGTAACTCTTCAATTCTCAGTTTAACTAACAGAAAAGAAAATGAGTAACACAGTATAAGTGGAGCTCCAGGGTGAACTAGTAAATAAAATCAAATAATTTTGTCTAAAAAGTAATCAGTACACGAGGTTTGATGCAAAGGTCGTTTTAGAGGCAATAAATGTGTCACTCCCATCTCTATATTCCCATCAGATTACTGTGACAATAGAATTTTATTACCTTTCTTTTAGGTAGTGTAATTTAAATAAGAGTGTCTGTGACCAAATTAACCCTTATTTATCTTCTGTAGTTTCCTCATAGATTTTTAACACATATATAAACATACACCAAAGTGTCAAGTAAAATTTTGAGTCAGGTACTTGAAAATATAATCCAAGTAAACTGCCAGTATTTTTGAAAGTTTATCTTATATAAAAGACATTTAGCAAAAGAAAAGCATGGAGACAGCAAACCCAGAGGCAGATGAATAGTATAATTTCCTCTCCAAATTGCCAAAGGACTCACTTTTTTGGTTTAGATGAAAATGATCTGAACAATGCTTTATCAAGCTTGGACTATATGATAGTAATGGTCTTTCCCAACCTAAATAATTCCATTTCTAAGGCTTCAGCCCTGAAACTGCATGGTTAATTTTGGAACATAATGAAGTTTCATGTTTTGTACCCATTGGATAAACAGTGCAACCAGAATTTGCTCAGTTATACAATATATCTGGCTTTACTATAAAAACTCCTAAAAATGTTGATGCAAACCAGTAATGTGTTAAAATAAGCATGTAAAAATGGTGCATGCAACACATTCAGAGACTGTGAGAATTCCCAACAAAACGGACCCTATCCTGCTCTACAGCAGAAGTGCATGTCAGCCAGCTACCGCACTGAAGCGCAGAGCATAGCCTGCTTTCTTGTTGCACTCTTCTTCACAAGCATACCTAATGTTCTGCTACTAAAGTAAAATTTGTCATCTCAGTTATGTTTAATTTCATTTCACAGATGCCCTGCTACTTATGATACTGATTTTTTGTATCTTTAAAAAGGCTGTCAATATGTTGAGCACTGAAGACCAGGCTATACAGAATAATTTCCAGCTTGGTATTTAATGCAAAATCCACATTCCTAATAGGTGTAAAGAGCACGTTTATTCAAAGTGGATTTCATCAAAGATTTACCCTGTTTTATGAATCAACTGTACCATTTTTATTTCATTTTACTAGTTCAGAGAATGACAGTTTAAAGACATGAAAATTAACCCCATACACATTTTCTATTTGAATAATTAATAATTAATTATATAACCTGTACTGTTGTAGCAATATAAAAAGTGAAAGAAATTACAACATTATTAATGCAATGATTATTATTGCATAAGCATGCTTTAGTAAGACTAATAATGGAGGACATGTTAATTCTATTTATGGTTAAAAGCAGTGCAAGCAACATTTATGAGAAGGGATCTAAGTTTTCATAATTTGCAGCACTGCAACTCTTCCTTTTTTCATAAACTTGTTCAGTGTAATTCAAGTGGGTTCATAGTGTCCCTTCAGAAACATCATCGCTTCTGGTTTAAATCATTCAGAGGCTAGCAGTCAGAAGGAATACATGACAACAGAGAAGATTTCTTATCTCATGGGAGTCAGACTAAAGCTGGAATCTTCAGCACATATTTCTCTGTAAAATTTCTCGTTAAGCAATTACATAAGCAGTGCAGTTATTGTCTTATTAGCAACTTATTCCTGATTTTTGAGAATTAAAAAGATTCATTTGTCAAGATACTGCACAGTCTAAAGGATTAAAGGTTCCTCGGTCAGCAGGTAGTTTATAAAAATACTGTTCTACTAATTAATATGAACAGTATAATTATTTTCAGCACCTTAATCTTTCAAAAGTGTGTCTTAGTCTTCAGGGTAGCTTAAACATCAGGTTGAAAGTTGCTTTCACACCAGAAGCAGTATATAATCTTTTTCCTGAGGAGACACTGGGTCACTGGCTACTTGAGATTGGATTCATTAGTGCAGTTGCTAAAAAACAGTAACACGTAGTGGGTTTTCTTCTGCCTGATCTGCTTTCATACATACTTTCACAGAATTATTTAGGTTGGAAAAGACCAGTGAAATCATCAAGTCCAACCATGAACCTAACTCTGCCAGCTCCACCACTAAACCATGTCTACAGGTCTTTTAAATACCTCCACTGGCAGCTCAACCACTCCCTGAGCAGCCTGTGCCAATGCCTGATAACCCTTTCAGTGAAGAATTTTTTCTAATATCCGATCTAAACTTCCTCTGGTGCAAATCTTTGTATTGTAAGAGCTTGTGGTGCCTTCAAACATTTAGCCTGGTCTCTTAAAAGCCAATGCAAATAAATACAATGATACATTTTATAATAGCGTACATCTTCAATAAAAACTTGCTCCAATAAGCTTTGAATTGATTTAAATTGAGGCCAAGATTTCACTTCTGACTGCAAGGTGCATTTCATTTCACACTATTGTATCCCACTGTGATGCCCTGTCACCAGAAATTACAATATTGTTGACTTCGCAGCCAAAACTGAATTATGCAGTCTTTCTCATTTTTCCTACATTGTGTTTTCAAGTACTATAATATTTAAAGAACTGTGGTCATTTGTATGAATTTTGAACATTTCTAGGCCTTCCATGCAAACACTTGAATGCATATATACACAGAAAAACTTCATGGAATTAAGACATCAGAAACATAAGGGTAGCAACCCCCCAGAAGAGTGTCTTTGTCTTCCTAGAGAACAACTGACAAAGTCAACTAAGGTGATAGACTAATATAGCTTACAGAGTAAATAAATTTGACTTTCTGGTTTTGTGCACTTCTAACTGATGAAAATATGGTAAGTGTTATAAGTAAGCCATAGCAAATATATTTATAACTATGTTGAAAAAATATTAGATGGTTGCTATTTAAAGAAAAGTGGGAAAATATTTTCTTTAAACTAGAAATTGATACAGGTATAGGTCAATACTTATGTGTCGGTAGAAATCAGTGTGCCAACAATTGATTTTATAAACAATTCTGAAAATTTGTTTTCTAGATTAAGCCATTTATTGCTTAGATTTATTTGTCTTTTTAAACATATTTTATTGGTATTTTGAACATATATACAGATTACAAAATATACTTGAAATTAAAGTGTCTTGAATCTTGATTTACAAAGTAATAAAACTTTATAAAATAGTAAGTAATACTTCCATTTAATAGGATTTTTGAAACATACCTCGGTTTCGGTAAATCCAGAAGAGACAGAAGATCTCTACAATAAGAAAAAATATTGAAAGATTACATTTTTGGTAATAGATTCCTTTTAAGTCAGAGTTGGATATCAAGACCTGTTTGGCAAAATGTGATGTGAACAATCTTAAAGATGTACAAAAAATTTCAAAACTGTGAGAACACATAACTAAACCCACTCTTGTCTCTCATGCATCCATGTTTAAAAAAAAAAGATTCTTGTGTATTTACAGTGTCTACTGTTGAAAGAACAGAGGATAATTTCCTTTCCTGAATGTTGATTGAAAAATTACAAATATACATGTGCATTAGTAGTATCAAACAAATAGCCAATGCAAAAAAAAACCTCAACAACTGATGCCAGATTCTTCCTCATGGTTTCACATTTCCTCCCAATGTTTTCATTTTCTTCTTTAAAAGATAACAAGCTTACGTTACATGCCAGCTGAAAGAGCTTAACCTAGAGAAAAGAAGGCTCAGGAGTAAAAACCATCTTATCACCATGTAAAAGTATCCATGTTATTGTGATGGAGCCAGACTATTCTTGGTAATGCTCAGTGACAGAACAATAGGCAGTGGACACAAACTGAATTGCTGGAAATTCCACCCAAACATGAGGAAAAACTTCTTTTACTGTGAGGATGGTCAAACCCTGGCATAGGTTTCCCAGAGCAGTTGTGGAATCTCCGTCTTTAAAGCAATCAAAAATGCAGCTGGACACAGCCCTGAACACCACACTGACTCTGCTCTGAGAACCGGGGGGCTGGACTAGACAGTCTCCAAAGCTCCCTTCCAACATGAGCTATTCTTTGATATTTACTTCAACTGCATTTCCACGTTCAATGAAACAGAAGTATTCCTTTCCTAGAATACAGAGTATATAGAAGAAACAGACTCACGATATCTTTCCAATACACTGACTAGTCTGGGGGAACATAACACAACAGCAGCTCCAGGAAACTACTGTAGACAAAGAACAGTGAAAGGCTGTTTGCATCTAAATAAAGATGAGAGTGAATGCTCTACTGAAATGGTTTTCTGAGAACAAAGTTCCTTACAAAACCCACTAACAACCAAACAAAAATTCAACCAATACTTTATCAGCATAAGCTGAGTATTTGATGTCCCTATATTCACAAGCAGTTTAATCAAAATGATAAAGAAAAATATAAAGAATTTATAATCATGTTATCACTGATTCTAGACCACTGTCATCTGTGGATCCTCCAGAAGTATCTTCACACAATGCTGTACAGATAAGAGATCATCTTTGGCAAGCTGTGATATCAAATGAGAGTAAATCAGACGGTTCTACAATTACATGGAAAATTAATTCTATTCTCTGTGAGATGATTTCCCTCTCTCCAAATACATTCTTTTGCTAGAAAATTTGTGAACTTGTTTTTTGTCCCATTTTGTAATTCGATTATAGAGAAGAACTGACATTTCCTACTGTATTTCTTTAGTTATATTTATAAATGGAAATAAGCATACAAAGAGAAAGTTAAACAATTATGTTGAAGGATTTGGAATCTTTCTTACACAGTGAAGTGTGGTCTTTAATGTGGAAGGTCCATTGTGACTCTGAAACATTCTACTTTTTCCCACAAGCAGTAAGATTCATCAGAAGAAAAGTAAGCAGCTGAACTTCTAATGTCAAGCGGATAGAGCTGTAGCTGTATGCAAAAATGTGGGTGCACATTTGGAGCATAAACTGGTTATATAAAGAGAATGTCCTTTAAATGTTTGGCATTTCTTTTCTTGTTCTGTCCTTTCACATGTGAAATACTGGTGAAACTTTGTGTTTCATGAAAATACAAATACATAGCAAGCGTTCTCAGTAAAACAGAACGTAAAGTAGATGCTAATGTAATTACATTCCCTTCAAATTATGGTATGCAATGTAAAGAGCTTTTAGTGGAAGTAGGAATCAGTTCTACTAGCTTGCCTGTCTTGGATAGCTTAGATACTCCATAGATTCTCTATATAATAAAACTGAGACCCATTCTGTGCTGCAGCCTCAGGCTGTCTATAACATGGTCTTTTAATAAAACTGTATGTAATACAGATTTAGAATTATCACTTTTATTTCATTAAATTCTCCATTTTCTTGTTTTGCTATGGGCAAGGCTTTTTAGTTGCTTTCATTTTTTCATTTCCAGATAAGATTATACCTGAAAATATAATGTGGAGGCCTTTACAGAAATTTTCATTCTCTAATGCTAGAGATATTTTTTTTTTCTTTCGGATACTGTGGGCTCTGTCCTCTGATTTGTTAAAGACCTATGTGCTTGAAAGAAATGGCCAAAGAAACAGGGCAAAAGAATCCATACTATTGCACTTATGTCTGTTTATCTACAGCGTCTTCAATGTTGGTAACATTAATTCTAAAACAAACTAGCATATGAAATATTAATATAACAGCTGAGATGTTTCTGGTGCTGCATTGTATGTCCTAATTATTTTAAATAGTAGTAGAATTCAATAAGATAGTACACAAAATACGTATAGATAGTTAGACTGCAAAACAGGAATACCAAGCACTGAGGTGTTAGCTGAAGAGAACAAAACCCAGCAGAATTCAAGGATTACAGGAGACACGATAGTGCAATCACAACCATATCTTCTCACATTCAAAGAGCAGAAGGCAGCAATCCAGATGTATTTGCCACAAGGTAGTAAACATTCTGGTGCATGGAGACCACCTTATAAACAACAAAAACTCTAAATTCACCAGAATCAATCAACAACCTGTTCTGCTTAGGTATAAAACTGAATATGCAAACAGCAAGGAATATTTCTCAAAAGAATCAGAATAGTGATGGTAACATGCATCTCTTGCGTGGCATGTTTAATCAGCAGTACTCAAAATACTTCAAAGAACACAAATATCAAAATCACAATTGGTTACTGGTAAAGCTCAGAGAGAAGCAGTGATTTTCATAAGACTGTTGAGCAATCTGGGGCACAAATAGGAACAAAACTCAGATCTTACTTGTCCTGTCACACTGTTTCCCTTCTCATAGGTGAAGATATTCTTTAAAACCAGAATGCTACAAAGAACACAAAGTATGTATTTATTGAAGTAAAACAACAATCTGCCTTTACTCATGTATGTTGTATCCCAGTATAATGTTTCAGCTAAAATACTATCAAGGGATTTAAATACTAAGTAATTACAAATAAACTAAGAAAAAACCCAGTGGAATTTAAATGTAAATACTTATGCAGTTCTATCAAGGTCAGAACAACTACAATGTCTGAGACCCGAACAATTTCCTAAACTTGCTCCATAACTTCCTTTAAAGCCTTCTTTAGATTATTCACATATGGGTAAATTAAATTATTTCAAATGTGTATCAAATATTAAAAAAAAATAATAGGAAGGTTTCACCTCAAATTGAATGTCTCCATCACATCTAGATTCATACTGTTTCAAGTACACCAATGAATAATGCAAAACAATAGCCAGCATAATCCATAGAGGCATCGTCATGCAAGGTTTGCTAAATGATGACTGACCTCAGGCACTTAGAAACTTTCAGTGTCTTTAGACGTTGATATTTCTGTCAGACAATATGTGCAAATCCCTCGCCAGATTTCTAAGGTGAAACTGCTTAGCACCAGGGATTTGTAACAGAAGCCACAAACCACTTGAAACACACCTGATTTCAGATCTCATTTTATAAACCAAATCAGAAGTGAAGTTCTTCAAACCTCTACTGAAAACCAGCTCCATGTGAAACTTTTTTTTCCCTACCGTAGAGGGAAAGTTACATTTGAAATTAATTCTTCAACGTCATTAAATCTAGCGTGCAAAACTATGCACTGAGAAATCTAGAAATATTGTTAAATCCTTATTCCTATGGGTAGCTCACCATGACAGAATTTAAAAATACAAAATAAATCAATCTGAAGGAAACTTCTTGCAAAGCTTACATGTTGCTGTGTTCTAAATCTAAATTAATTACAAACCTTTGGAGAAAATAATCTCAACATTTTTGTTGAATCACTATTCCTTAAGAAATATTGAAAGCATTTTAACACCACTATTCAAATCATATTAAACTTTATTATTTCCTAGTCAAAACAGATGCATCAAAATCATTAACGTTACCAGAGCAATGCATATTGTTATGTACATATACATCCCTGAAATTATATGTTTATGTATGTGAATGCACATGCACACATAGATTATAGGTTGTTAGGACTTTCACATCAGATGTATTAGGAAAATCTCAGCCCTTTAGTTTGTATAAAATAGAATCAGATGGCAGTTGTAATCATATAAAAAAAACAAGTTACATAAGGTACAACTGGTGTGTTTTTTATAATCTTTTTTTTTTTTTTATTTTAGTCTTGTATCCCTATGAAGTTTCTAATCATATATAAAGCCAATATTCTCAGTCATACAGACATTATATTCTTTAAACCATTGAAGTTTTACAGAAATTAATTGTAGATTCAATTCAAAAAAGATTAATTTTAGATTTTATAAAGTATTTTTAAGTTTAAGAGAGTTCAAGTTTTGTAGCATATTGGAGTAGTATTATTTTGCTAAAGATTATAATCAAGATTAGAAAAATACAAAGTCATAGTGATGGATTTATACCTCAGTCTCAGGCTGACTACACAGAGTTTTAATGGAAGAGTCCCTATAAACAGAACATATCTATTATGGATTAATAAATCATTTGGAGCTACACACTGTGGTGTCACTTCCTTTGTTTAGCAAAGCCAATATGACCATTTTTATCCTGAGTGAACTAGAGCTTTACCAAATGTGAGATACCCAAAAATCTACCCAAAACTGCAAAATCAGATATATCTGCAAACAATGTTTGGATTGGTTAGATGAACTGAGCTGAAGAGGTTTCAGCAAAACTTCATAAGGCTCCAAAGAATCAAGTAAGGAAAAGAAAAATTCAGAGATTTTTTTCTGAGAGTTCACAATCAAAACTGAGGTTGCAAATAAGACAGATGTCAGTTGATCTCATCTGAGATGGTCATCATGAAAACACCTTATTTCTACCTCCTTCTCATCAAGTAATGCACTTCTGATGAACCTGGTACCAAGAGATGTGGATGGTGTAAACGCTAACATTAAAAGAACCCAGTTAGTAACATGTGATTCTGGAGTCAGAGCTACTAACCAGATCAATCAATGAATCAATGCAAGCAGCAAGCACTGCAGCAAGCTGAGTTAGTTGGTTCTCTAATTCCCTGCTCTTTTTAGTTGGCAGCGGCTTTCCCCCCTTGCTTTCAGTTTTAATTTTTTATTATTGTTATTATTTACAAATTAACACCTCTTACCTAAGAATGAAGCAAGAAAAAAATACACATGATGCTATAAAAAAAATAATCACAAATGACGGTACCTTACAGATGGGATTAGAGCTGCTGTTGGGTGTTGTCTGGAGAAGAAAGCAACATAAGCAAAAGGGTTATGTGGCACAGCAGTGGGGCTGCCACTGGCTTTGCAACTACTTAAGAGCTGTAAAGTGAGGTGACTGTAAACACAGACCAAATATAGGAAAGGATAAGAGTAATTCTTCTGGAAAATTAAAAAAAAAACACCACCAACAACAAAAAAACAAACAACAAAAAAAAGGAGAGAGAGATTGATAAAGGGAAAAAAAAAAGTACTTGAAAGCAACTCGGGTAGTTTGTGAAAGCGCAGTTCAAGCTGAGAGGCCAGAGAAAAAGCAAGTGTATATTAACTACCTGTTATAGTCTGAAGGAGATTTCAGAGTGAATTAGGCTGGAAACACCTGTCCTCTTCTGGCTACAAATATGCTGCTGAAGAGAATATTGTCCCCAGCTACTTGTTACTGTCTCCCTGCTGGAATCTATTGCATCCACATTACTGGCAGCTGGACTCCTTGTTTAATCACTCCTTGACACACTGTTTTAATCAACTCCCTCCAATAAGACTGATATGAATTAGTGAGTGACCACAAAAGCAGCCCAGATACCCTATTTGAGACACCACTGTCCTCAGGTAGAAGTGCAATGATGAGCAGAGTGGGGTGTGAATCTATTTAGCCAGCTCAATTCCAGCCCAAAGAGGACACACAAAGATACTGAAACCTGTAATTAAGTTGGGCAAATGACTTGTGTGGATCAGAAATTTAAAAGGAAATAAGGCAGTCCGAGTTTGCAGTGTGAGCTAGCTCAAACTGTGGATGAAGCAATAGCAGCAGTAGCTTAAGTAGGACATTAAACTAAAGATCTGGAGGGGGCTGGCTGTTCTAAATACCTCTGGCACATAGGTAAACATTGGTGCAAACACATAGTATTCTGATACTATTAGATATCAGTTTATCCTTACTACTTACACTAAAGATACTAAATATCTAACAGATAAAAAATTATTTTTCCCAGTATATACTCATAATATTTAAGAAATTATTACTAATTTCAGAACAATCATATTCCATTTATCCTTATTTATAAAAATGTAACAAAAAATCCTTAAAGTCTGGCAGATAACTGAAAGTTATTGTGCTTTTTCCCAAAGATGATGAAATGAAAATAAAATATTTTTGCTAGCAGTAGGATAGTTTTGAATCAGATCTTGCACAGTACTGAGTGGTTGACCCTATATTCCCTTTATTTTATTCTAGACTTCTGAGACCTGAAGATTGCAAATTCAAAATAGGTAAGGTTCTTAATTTCAGTACCTTTTAATTTATTGTCCTTTGTATTTGTTTTCATATTGAATTCATATTGAATACATAGCTACATGTCAGGCCTGGAAAACATTAAATAAAATACTCATACATATAGGAAGCATTTATTGGTTTTCTTTTTAAATTCCTAGGTCTAGGAAACTCATTGACAAATTTTGATATTCCTTTATTCTGTCTGCACCTTGAATTGGACATTCAAACATGAAAACTGTTGCGTTTTTTTTCCACAGTTTAGGATACATAAATACACTGTAGCTCTGCTGGACTTTCATCTTATTTTCTTCACATTTTTGTTATGCTGTTACTTGGGTTCCCATTCCTACACTGCGCTAGTAATCTTTTTCACTGTGTCTACTCTCTGTAAGACAGGGAGGACTCTGAAAAATCTCAGTAAATCATCCCTCTATGTAATCGGTAAACTATAACTTTCACTGAAAGGAAGACTATTTTATTGACTGCTTTGCAACCCACTTAATCAAAATCCTTCCATCTATAAATTTTCTGGCTGCAGAACCTGCTCCATTTTGTACAGAATTACCATCTCTAGTGCTCTTTCCACAGAATTATAATGTTTTAGTTTTATGAAGGGTTTAGTATCAAAGGGTGAGGGGTATGGTAATGAATTACATCAAGTTGATGTCTTTAGGATAAGAGAGTATATTACCAGAAAATCTTCATGGAAGTTCAGAAATCATCTGGCAAGGAATAGTGAGATGACACTGTTTTCATATGGTAGAGCCATATTCAACAATATAAAAACAAATTGCAAAGAACAATGAAGAAAGAATGCCAGATGTAATATGCAATGGAAGACAAAATTGAACTTAGAGGAGAATAACCTAGAATCCTAATAAAAATGCAGGAAGGACAATTTTGAGCACTACAGATCATCTCTGAAAATGACAGCTCAATAGTTAGCTCCCATCAAGAAGGCTTAAGAAATACAGCTGGGGGGGGGGGGGGGGGGGGGAAGGGGAGGGAGGGTAGAGGGGATGGGGGTGTGGCAGAAGACACGACAACACACACCCAGAAAATAATGATGCCAGAATATTCAACTGTTGTAATATTGACTCCAGACAAGTGACATCACTCGCACCAGTTGTGTGAAGACACATACAGAAGGCAGGAAAAAAGCTTTTAAGTATAAATATTCTGATTCCCCTTCAGATCTGTGGAACTCTACATTACAAAGAAGTAATCCCAGCGTTTGAAAACTACCTGAAGTTACATCTATGCCATCTCAAAAAAGCATGTGATAGAACTAGAAGTGACACAAAGGGGGGCAAGAATCATAAGAGCTATAGTATGGCTTTCATACAAGATGAGGTGAGTTGCATTAAGTCTTTTCAGTTTGGAAAACAAATGACAAAGAGGGTGAGACAGTGGTCTATAAAGTATGAATGATACATTAATATTATTTTAAATTTCTTACACTATATGACCTAGACATCAACCAATTAAAAATTACACTGGCTCATTTTAAGAGTTTTAAGTTTATTTTTTTCCCCCTAAACACACACAGGTCTGGAGTATCATGTCAAAAGAAGCCATCGAGACCAATATAAATGGATGGAACAAGGTGTTAAATAAAATACATTTGCACTGATTGTTCACATGCAGCTCCTAGCTGTGTCCCTTAATTGCCGGTTTTTAGAATCTGGGCTGTTGTGTAACAGAAATGAACAATTTCTACTTGTTCCATGTATTTTACTCTTTCATTCATAAATTTTCTGTTGGCATGCCCCTTCAGTTCCCAGAAGATTCAAGCTGCCCCTCCTCTGAGTGGTTTTTATATAGCTGATGGCCCAAGTAAGCCACTTGTCTGAATGTTAAAAGCATCATTCTCATTTTCCTATATACAGCAACTACAAAAATGTCAAATATTTGAATTCTAATTTTGCAAGCAAAGATACTCAGTTTTCTTTCTAAATGAGCATGTAGCAAGCAGTAACATACATAACAGTTTACTATGTCTGTGAGGAAAAGGCTTACAGCTCCATGAATGGCAACAGCCACAGCAGTCAGTACAGTCATACAGCAGCAACATATTTCATGAGGAGTCAGACAAGTAAACATTTTCATTAGGGCAAGAAATCTAGAGAATTTAGAGAATCTAAGATCTAGAATAAAAAAAATAAATACAAAAATTGTTAGACTTTTCTACAGTAATAAAAACAGAAAAAAAAGACATGCAAGGGGTTACAATAATGGTGGCAAACAACCTTGATACCTGTTTATCTAACAGTCTGGAAGTAACACTGATGCTAATGTAAGCATATAAGCATCACTTATTACAGCAAATACATGTGACTGACCTCCTGTGTCTGTCAGTGTTAGTTCACTACTTTACAAGGTTTCATATCAGTAAGGTCAGTGAAGCAGATGAACAGACAGAGTGAGAAAGAAAATGCAGGGATATTTTTCTATGTAATGGAAAGCCTAAGTACAAGACTACGTCTGGAGAAAAATATGTACTGCAATTTCCTACCAGCTGGAGGTGAAAAAAAAAAGCTCAGCTTGTCACAGCTAACTATAACTGTTAATTTTATTATTATCATTATTACTTTTTTATTGCAACAGCACCTAGATGATCAACCTGGGAGCTGAAGGCCCCACTGTGGTATGAACTGAACACGTAGAACACAAATACAGCCCCTGCCCCAAATCACTTGCCTGCAAAGGTCTACAGAGAATTTAAATGCAGCTTGTTTTTGAAGTGCAGCATATTTTACTGTTGAATTTAGTTTGATTAGGTACAAATTGTGGTATGTTATGCTAAAATAAAGACCTATGCACAATATGCATTTGTATCCAACTTTCTTGCATTACACAGAACATTACGTGTCTGTTCTGGTCAGCTACAATAACTAAGACCCAACTCACCAGACCAATATGAGAACAAATAATCTCTATTTTTATAACATGCAGTGCATTATTAGACAGTATGTCAGGATAACTGCATGTGTTTAATTTATAGTAGGTATCATTATTATTCAATAAAATAAGGGTCATTAACACCCTGCTCTCTCTTCAAGTAACGACTCACTGGCTTACAACAGCAAGGCTTTTTCTCTGCAATTTTGTTCACCTTGCTGGCATTCACTCTCCTTATGAAGAATCTTGTCTTTTTGAAGAAAGATTCCAAATACCCGGCTGCCATTTCTAGAAACACCAGTGAACACTAGAGTCTTAGCACTTATTAACAAGGTCTGCCCTGTGAGGCTGTGTTCCCTTAATGAATTAATGGAACAGTTTCTCTCATTCAAGAAAAACTCTTAGTAAAGTTTAGTTTTAGCTATAAAATCTACTGAGTCTCAGTATCTCAGTTCTAAGTGCAAAGCAAGGAAAGAGCTGATGCAGAATTACCAACCCTTTTCAGTGATGCCCAGTGACAGGACAAGGGGCAACGGGCACAAACTGCACCACGGGAAGTTCCAGCTGAACATGAGGAAGAACTTCTTCACCCTGAGGGTGACAGGGCCCTGGCAGGCTGCCCAGAGAGGCTGTGGGGTCTCCTTCTCTGGAGACGTTCAAAACCCACCTGGACACGACTCTGTGCAGCCTGCTGTAGGTGACCCTGCTTTAGCAGGGAGTTGGGCTAGATGATCTCCAGAGGTGCCTTCCAACGCTGACCATTTTGTGTGATTCTGTGTGAATGTGCTCAGTAAGTAAAGAGTTAACACAGCCTCTTACCTGAATACAGAACAACTTCAGAGATGCCTAGACCAATTCCTGTTTGTAAATAACCACTATGACACCTCCAAATCAGCCTAAACAGCATGTCACTGGTCTAAGTCCCTTACTGTAGGCTGTGTAAACAATGCAGTGTTTTGAATGGAGTGTAGTGTGCACTATGTTAAGAAATTAAACGATAATCAACGATAAATCATTAATTACATTCAGGCTGTTATAAAGCAGACTAAGGTATTACTAAAATCCTGCCTCAAACAATGATCAGTACCAGACGCTTCAGAGAACAAATCATGAAACACTAAGATTTATAAAAATCTGCTTCTCAGCTCCAAAAATTCTTTTCAACAGTGACTTTGATATGTTAATTACATCCTGTTTAAAATTGTATGGTGCAGCTCATATGTACTGCTGCAAGGTTTGCTGTCACTGCCACTGTAATTTTTTACTTATATTTCACTGCAGAGTCCTGCAGCATGCTCAGCTTATAACATCTCCTCCTCTAGGTGTTCGCCCAGACATTGCCATCCACTGATATTTCTGACAGTGGCAACTACTGAGAGAGTTAGTTTTTATCTTGCAAGAGTTGAAATGTGGAACAACTGACAAATTCATATTTCATACAAGTGAAATTGACTATTTTAAGGTTTTAATTTTCAGCTCTTCTAGAAATATTAAACTGGTGTATGAAGACAATCCGGATCACTGTGATTTAGTTTATTGTAGTAATGTGCACTGTAAGTGTAAAAAACCCAAGCTCTCAGGGTGTTACCACGATGAAGACTGAAAAGATGGTATATATGAAAGGAACTAGGAAAACTTAAAGAAGAGTTGCTAAAATGTCACTGTAAACCACCAAATTCTCTCAGCTGATTTGATGATTACCATCAGCATTTTTAACTTTTTAATTTGCAAAACTTATTTTAGTGAAAGATATAAAGATGTCTCCTAGGACAGTAATGTTAAGAGGTAAATAACTACTGTTAGCATTCAACCTTCATCTCTTGTAACCTGATTTTTCTGTAAGACATTGGGAAACCAACACCTCTTGTAAAAAGCTAACTAAATTACATTCTATTGGCTCCTATCCTTTGCTCATGTAAAAGGCTGAGCTGCTTTTACAGATAATGCATTTATAAATCAATATAACAAAATGGCTATGCTGACAGCATTGCAGCACTTTGAATAGCACCAGCTGTATCCAGGCAACACTAATGTCTAAGTCAGCAAGACCATGTGAGAAATTTGTTTACCTTCAAGAAGACACACCTAAGTGCCCAAAGTTGTAATAATATCAGAGTAACCAGAATAGCATTAGATTATCTTCAGTAAATAGTTCAAATTACTAGTACTTGTTTAGTGAAAAAAGAGATTTATGATTACTTTAAAACAGTGATATAAACTATAATATATACTACAATAAAGAATTTTTAGTTGATTATATTGTATAATTTACAAACAAGAACAGCTGGATTTTCAAATACCAGTTTACTGTACTATTTTTCTTTCCTACATTGACACATCTATGATAACTACATCATTTTAAAATTGGAAGATTTAAAACAACTTGATCCTTAAAATAACAATCCTTAGCACACTGATAATACTGAAATAATAAAAAGCCACAGTATGGCGAGAAAAAACACCACCCAAGTATCTTTACATTTATTACTATTATTATCATAATCATCATCGTCAGTTTAACTTTGTATTTTCCTTCTTTGTCTTTTTGAGGTTGACAAAGTGAGAACTGAAAGAACTCTCCTCTCTCCCCCAAGAAAATGATGGTCCCAGAAAAACTGGCTTTCTGGATCTGCAAAGCTTTTACTAGGGCATAAAGAAGGTTTATGACACAAGTTTGGCATCTGGACTCTCATTTGATGAGTTGAAGGGATATAATTTGCTCTGTATTATAAAAACACAAGTACAGAGTAACTGCTAAAATTCATATTGAAGAGACTGTATATCCACATACATTCTTGAATTTAGGTGTTATTTCTCTAGCACATTGTAAATAAATCTTCGTAAAGTACTTTATAAATGTTTCTTCCCCTGCATCAGTACTCATTTCAGATTGTAGCAGGAAAATTTCAATACTAAAAGTAGCTAGCAATAAACTCATTCAAATCCACTTATTTATTGTAAACTTATTTATACTTTAACAGAATTTTCATATATCTCAACAATAATCTATACCCATTGTGGCTGTCCTATATAATATCCCTTACCTACATATATACACTTTTTAAAATCACGTTTAAATAAATTACACAAAGTCCAGGTGCCTCTGCTTCATTTTTGGGGGGTTTCATTTTTTTTTGGTTTGGTTTGGTTTTGGGTGGTTGTTTTTTTCTGGGAGGTGGTGGTGAAGGGGGTGTGGGGGGGCATCCTTACCCAGTGGTAAACGTCAAGTGTTAAACAAGTAACAGCTTTAGTCACAAAATACCCAACTGCACATTCAGACTAGAATACAGCTTTCATGGCTACTGTTCCACTTTAAATTTACTATGCTGTGTCTTTAAAGGTATATTTTGGAAAATGTATGCATGACCATTAGCTATGGTTATTTGTGATGCACATCAAATATTTAATAGATGCTTAAACTGCAAGCTGTAGATGAAATACCAGCAATATATCTGAGAGCAGGAAATAATTTGGTCAGCAATCAAACAACAAATATGGGCATCTCCTTACAGATCAAGAATCTTTTGTTGAAGATGTAAGTATATATAATCAAACAATACTTCTAAGATTTCTATCTTAATTTTAAATATTTACTTCTGAAGTAATGTGCAGTTATAGCATGTTTAGAAGCAATGTCTATGGGGAGGTACAATCTCAAGGTCTTCCAATATATACTACAGATGACTTCATGCTTAGACTAGGCACAGCTGTATCTTTCTTCTAGAAAACACTTCAATATTTTCTTTAAAATTCCATTTTAGATTTTATAAATACTGAATTTCCATTTTTACTATGTCACCCAAGAAGATATTCATATAATCTGGAAGCAGAGCTACTCCATATTGCTGTTCGTTTATTCTTAGACATGGCTCTTCTAGTTTTTTCCTGATTTTGCTAAGGCCAACAATGCAGTTCTATTTCAGGGAAAGGTCCTGAAGCGAACTATTGTGTTCTGCTACTGCAGAAAATTGTATTCTCTCCTTTAGAAACTCCGGGTGTTACCGGAAAAGACAGTAAGCAGAGGAGTTCTCAGTTTAGCACCTTATGGGAAGAGCTGGAATGCTGACAGGATCCTCACTTACTTGTTTGTTAATGTATCACCACATAAGTGACACATTATTAATTGGCTTAAATGGCAGCTTTATCACTTGGATCTGTGTAAAAGAAGTTAGTACATGAGAAGTACTGTCTCAGCTTTTACTAGGAGGCAGCAAGAGACCTCTGATTTTGCCAGTGCCATGTGAGAGAAGGTCACAACTCATGAAAAGGTAGCAGGTTTTAGTTTAAATTTCATGCATTTTTCGTACCTTCCCTTTCTCTTTCTATTTTCTCCATGGGTTTTCATGCGTAAAAAGAATTTAGAAGTTACAGATTAAAGCCACAAAAATAACACTGGCAAACTGTTTTAATGGAGCAACTGGTTTTGACTCTGCCACAGACTTGCTACAGTCTTAACTAGAAGCCCATACTCAAAAGTTACTCCTTGTGATTCAGCTTTCCAGTGTGTAGCATTTCTCTACCATGCAGAGCACTATAAGGCTTTGCAAAGCATTTGGGGATCACTGATTAAGAGGCACTAAAGGCATGTTTTTCTCATCCTCTTCCAGGGGTCCTCAAACTACAGCCCGTGGGCCCAATATGCCCCCCCAGCGTCCTCAATCTGGCCCCGGTATTTACAGAACCCCCCCACCCCCCTGCCGCCGGGGGTTGGAGGGGGAAAACAAGCAGCCGCAGATGACCTCCTGCCACTTCATCCGCGCGCCAGCGCCCTGTTTAAAAAGTTTGAGGAGCCCTGCTCTTCACATTCACCTTTTTTCTCCTTAACTGAGCTTGTCTCTACCACTTTAACTCTCATTCAGTAAAATAGTTTACCCTTCTCTGCTCTCAGATTAAGAATTTTATAGGAGGATCACAAAGATACAGAGAATGAGTCACCAGACAGAACTAACCTATAGCATCTGGCTGAAGGGATGAGAAATTAGTGATGAAATACTGCATATAGTGCCCTGACAGTGTTAAAAAACCCCACAACTATACTTTGGGGTTTTTTTTCAGTTGAAGGAGGGGAGCTGGCTTTCTTCTGTGATATTAAATTGCCTTAAGCATCATTGAACACAAAAATCTGCTAAGAACAAGCCACCTGTACCCACTCTGTAAGTATGTATCACTTCATTATTTGCATGCTTTTTCATCTCTTCTGCTTGAAATGGTTTAGTCAAGGACTTGCTAATGAAAAAAATTAATTGGGAGGAAACAAGAGAAAGAATGCAACTAATGAAACACTAAAAAAGTCTAAATGAGTGGAAGTTTCGTTCTGAAGTGTCTTCCCCCAAAAGATTATGATAATCCTGTGATGTCAAATTTCAAAAGGAAAAAAAAAAGTAACTCCTTTACAGGTCATTCCTTGTAAATGAACAATTAGAAATTAATACAGAACTACTCAAAATTAAGTTTACTATAGTGCAATCGAAAGCCACACATGGAAGTCCAGGCTAATCCAGAACAAATGCTGTTTGCACAGTGTTACACTTTAGTGCTAGCAGAATCCTAGAGAGTGAATTTAGGTCTTAGCCAAGTGCAAAATTTCCTGTGATAACAAAAAATGGGCATCTGAATTTTAACCTAAGAATCCTGAAAGGCTGAATGGCAGTACAAAGAATGGACACAGGAAGAACATGGAGAAGAAACAATAGAAAACTAGACGTTTTGTGCGTTTTGAGTGGTACCTTTACAGGCAGTATGTTTGAACAGTTGCCCCAATTAGATCTTTAAAAGATATGATATCCCTTTAAATTTTTATAATAAATGATGCATTGAAGACAAAGCTGAAAGGAACTGCGAGCAGTTCAACAGATATCTTTCTAATTTATATTATTGTGGCTCAGTAAATAAAATCAAAATCCTTTGCTCTTCAAACTAAACCATTCAGGAAGGGTAGGTAGACAGCTTTGCATAATGCTGTCAAAGTCACCCTCATAACAACACAGCAATTTACAGTGCCCATACTTTAAAAATCATGTGCCAATGATTACAATACCGTAAAAATGTATATATTCAAGACAAGATTTCTTAATAGTGATGGATTCACATAGATACCATGTTGAACATGCATTGAGAAGACCAGAGGTGGTATGGTTGCACTGATTTGATTATTTCCTTTCACAAAGAAAAGTTATATGTTCCTGAAGACTCCCAATCATCACTGAAAATGCACAAGATCTACTGCTGGTTATTGTTCATGTAAGAAACTTATTAATCATATAAGGAACTTATTAATCATTAGTGTAAGTCACCAAGTTGGATCACCTACCTCCTGCTGTCTTGATTTCCATATGATGAATCCTTTTTAGTACATCTGTACTAGCTCAGACTAAATGCCATTCAATTTCCAATCTCGAGGATAACTGCTGAGTTTGCTTGGCTTACACTACCTTCTGTGGGAACTGAGAATACTTACTACCCTTAAGAAAAGATAAGTGCTTTGCAAGACTGGGAACTTGATTAAAGAGTTATCTATATTACTTTTGCCTATACTGTCTTCCCATCTGGATATTACAGAATAAGAAACCAACCTTGGCCCTCTACCTCATGAAAATGCTAATAGCAAAAGTTCTTTTTCAGGACTTTGAGAGATAAACAGCCAATTTTTCTTTTTTGAAAACACTGCAAGAAAGTGCTGTCATACAATATTTCAGAAATGGTCTATAACTCAAGGGCAGGCAGGGGGAAGCCATTAGGGATTGGAAAGAGGTGAGTCAGAACAGATGAGAGAGAAATATATGTTTCAGCAGCAGATTTAGAAACAGAGAAGGCTGAAAACTTCTAAAGCTATTATCTAAAAAAAAAGCTAAAATTGTTCAAAAAGGTTCCTCTGTATTGTGAGGCTTGAATTAAGCATCAGATTCAACAAGTCTAACGTTTTTATACATGAGTAAGACTTCATAGGGATGCTTAAGGTTTTCTATCCTTTTTACTACACCTATTTTAAGCTATTAACTGATGAACTGAGATGTGCATAACATACACTTTATAACAAAAATTGACACATGAGAGCATAACACCTTATTTTTTTTTTTAATCAAAAATCAACATGGAAGAAAAGAGTGAAAAAAGTAAAAAATAAAGATGACTTTTCTATACACTACCTCAGACAGTCCAAAGAAGCTGCAAATACACTCCAATGTGAAAAAAATTCTCTGATTGTGGCTGGGAGAATGAAATTTTTTTCTCCATGTGTTTACAGGTAATGAAGGATAAAGTGTCTGAAGAGCCTTGAATGAAAACAGAAATGCAGAGGAGAGAGAAATGAGGATAGAGCTAATTGACAGTGGGATTCACTTGGGGATGGTAGGGAAAATTGATCTTGTATTGGAACACATACTAGATGACAGCAATGCAGTTGACAGTGCAAGAACCTGTTTGCAACTGAAAGTAACGATACCACAGTGGAACACAATACACTCACAGATGGAGTCCAGATTTTGGAAGACCTTAGTGTCTGCTATTACGCCAAGTTTGTTAGTATTAGTCTCTACCTTTCTAGCACTTCTTTTATCCTTCTTTACACAGTTGCTTCCCAGGCAGCTAGAGTGTACACAGACCATAAGAGCAAGTATTTACAGAAATAATACTTTTTTTTTTTGACAGCTCTGGCAGCAGGAACAGCAAAAATACTAATGAACTTGTGCCTTTTCTAAGCACCATTGAGCATATGGTTAGTCTTTGTTATCAGTCCAATATCTTGCGGCACTGCCCATCAAACTATTCTGCCTTTGGATGAGGTGTATGTTTCTCTATAATACATTGGGATGGAAAAAACAATTGAATCTTTTTATCTTAGAGGAAAAGAACTGATATATCTTAAGCACTGCTGATGCTAATCAAGGCAATAACCTTACCTATAAAGTCTCATAACACACATCCTGTCTAAGAGCTGACTCACAGTAATGAAAATCAGGGTTTGCATATATTCTTAACTGGAACACATTGTTGTTCCTTCTTTGTTTAACTAAATGGATTTTAAAACAACTGGTTTCTGAGCAACCTAGAAATTCCCAAGAATTTGTAAAGTTTATATAAACACCAACTCTCAATATGGCAGACAACTTCTAGCACAGACATTATTTATGAACTAATGGATGAAGCAGAAATAAGACGATACATGGTACTAAACTTTTTATACTTCCTGTTACTGAGATTAATCAAACATATAAAAAACATTGCTCCAAGCAAGTCTATTCCCAAATAGAACACACGAGGCAGCTACCAGACTGTAAGTGCATTACTTCAAAGAAACAAAAAAGAAAAAGGCATTTTTCTTCTTTCTGTTTGCTTTCAATCATGGGGACTAAAAGATTATTAAAACAGCAGCACTAATTCCATGCTTCTGAAATTTTTTTTGGATCTAGCAGGTTTTACCCTCATCTCCCCCACCACCTTCTATGATCTCTGTGATCTAGTTTTAGTTTGGCAGTCTATATCGGGTTTAGAAACATGAAAGTCAAATTACTTATTTCTAATTTTTTATGTATCATAAAAATACAAAGAAGCCTTTTTTTTTCTCTGGCAAGTTGGTTTTTTGTTTGTTTGTTTGTTTTATGGCATTATGCTATTACTTTAGGCAGTTTTAAATATCATTTGAACGTCTCCCACACTTCAGTGTTGGAAACAGAAACCTCATTTCCACATGTGGGCATTCAGGAGCTTTTAAAATTTCTAAGCTTCAGCTTTAAAAACTGTACACATCCCTATGTCTACATTTTTGCAAAACAGGTGTTCCCCAACGGTATTTGGAATTCAAAAGTCCATTAGTCTTGAGTCTATAGATGAAAGGAACTGTGAAGGTTACACTCTGGGCATGAGAGCATCCCCTCAGAGAATTGCCTATCTTTCCAACTCACTTCTTTGGGTGGAGAACGCAAGTGGGACCTGAGAGAAAACACTTAGTGTACACTTTGCAGTCTCCCCAAGGTGCTACCATATGCCATTAGGTTAACTTAAGTGGTTTCCCTGGGGCTACGAAGCACCATTTTTAGATTCTAAAATTGACAAGTAGTGTAGTTTAAAACATTGTGAGTTGAAATATTCCATGATAAATGTTCAAGAAATTGCTATCATTATGTAAAAGATATTACCCTTAATAGTCTGATGGTATACAATAAGAGTTCAGAAATATCCTGCAATTAGAAGCCTAATTTCAAACTCTCATTACTCTATAAGGTTTTTCTTCAAACTTAGTTTTGAATGGAATAGTTTTTTTCAGAAATTGCCATTCCAAAAAAACCCCTTCTTTAATGTCTAAAATCTGAAGATTCTATTTCAAAGTAATTAAATAGTTTTGTTTTCCATTCAGTTAAGCAGAAGGTAACATGATGGAGTAACACCATTATTTTGAGATGTAATTAAGGTATCTTTTATAGTTGTGACAGACCAATGTAAATATAATCACATACCAATTAGCAAGTAATTATTCTGTTACTACCTAGACTCATGCCTGGAGTTAGTAAGTACCCTGAACCTACCCTCTTAAACACAAGTGCAATTATTTAATTATATTAGATGTCTATACACTTAAGAAAATAGAAACTTTTTATACAGAAAGATATACATAGCAACTATATTGCTACACTATGATGGTTACATATCTTAAATGGTCAGAAAGAATTACTAATAGTTAGGATTAGCATTAAATATTAATATTAACAGGCCTTGATCTTCTTACAGAAGCAGGATTGCATGAATCTGACCCATTAACAATTTACAATGTAAAACTCTGTTGAAAGATTCTGTGGGCTTCATTCCTTACTCACTAGCAGTAACTCAGGAATAGCTTTATTAAAATGCAGAGAAGAATCAAGCTGAGAAGCAGGTCCCTTATCAGCATTGTGACCTGTATTTATTATGTCAACTTTAATCTTTTTGTTTCATGTAGTTCAGGAGATACCTTTACCACAGTGGACATTTTATTTTGAATGTACTAACAGCCATTTTATCTCAGTCAGTCTAATAAAAGCACTAACAAAACCCGTTTTCCAGATTATATGTGTAAACTCAAAGTTTAAATATAAAAGCTTACAATAAAATGCAAATGAAAAAATGTATGGCTTAAGGGAAACCAAACTCAATTTGTTGTCTGTCTGCTATTAAAGATGAGTGATGGTCCAATTTTACAGTTTTTTCCAGAGCTTTGGGTCATTTTGAAAATGGTCTTCACTGCTGTAACTATGACCACAGTTTTAAAAACTTAATCAAGATCAATATAAAAAGATTCCAGGTCACCTTCCTTGTTCCTAGGAGAAATTTTTCTTTGTTTTCGGTGTTACGGCTTTGGGATGTACTTTTTCTCACATACCTATTTCAGTTTATTCCACTCCAGCAAAAAACTATCTGGATCTGGGCAACTCTGAGATTTTTTTTTCAAACATAATTAAAAATTAAAGATAAATCATAGTTTCATCTGTTTTCTGTTTCATAGCGTGTCTTTTACTTCTCTGTCGAGGTCAGATCATGTTGCAGCTAATTACACAGTGCAAATCAGCATCAATCTAGAAGTTAGATTTGCAATCTTTAGTATTTGCCAGTGCATTTTTTGTCACAGACATCAAAAGCGAGCATCAAATATGTTCCAAAAAAGAAATCCAGTCTTGAGATGAGTCTAGAAGAAAGTTACCCACAGTAGTGAAAAGAATTGCAACAAATTCTGGAATCCCTATGTTTAGAGACTGATGGTTTCACCCTGGCATCATTAACAGTTGTCGGCAAGGACAGGGACACTGGCAGAAAAAGTTAATGCTTAAGTCCTATGCAGGAGCTCTGATACCTGTTTCAGGGAGCAATGCCTTACTAGCATACCCTGACTGATGAAGTCCTGCTTTACAGTAATCTCAGAAGTACCCACTTTTGCAACCAAACTTAAGGATTTTCTAAAGCCACAGTCTGTGCAAGTTATTATTCTGTACACAAGATGCCAGTCCACTTAAATGTGAAAATAACAAAGACAACAGATTAAAACACCTGTGTCTAGACCAGCAGATGAAAATCTGTGGACTGAATCAGTGAATTGCAAGCTTTTTTGGTGCCTTATTCCAAGTAGCTCAAGTCTTGTGGACAAACTGCCCATTACTGACTAGAATACCTTGGATGTGCTGCTGGAGCATATCTTTGTTTGGTTTCATCTGAAGGAAGTCCAGGTTATGCTCTGCAATGTGAATCCCAGTGCAGCAATCAGGGGCAATCAAGACATCTGACTCAAGAGTAAACCCCTGATACAAAATAATGACTACCGTAGGTGGTCCCAATAGACCCTATTGTGTTCCTTTAAAACAAAATGTTATTTGAAAACAGTAATAAAGTTTTTCCACTTATTTCATGACTTAAGATAACTGTGAATGTTTATTAGAACTCCACGTTGAACTGTTTATTTAATGGATGTTTTAGATTTGACTTGAAACAGTCAAGGAACATCCCACACTTTCAAGCTACTTCAAGAAAGTATCCTTTAGAAGAATGCTCTTAAAATACATGTAACCTATAAAAATAGAGAGTCAGGTGATGACTTCAATTTCTTAACAATGCTTTGATGTTCCAAATTTTTAAAACACTTTATTATTTCTACTTTTACTCCCCCAGTAAATCACAATATGTTGAAATACAACATTTTACATTTACTATAATTATTAAATAGGCATTTACTGCATTTATCCTCTCTACTTACTATGTTTATCCGGCCCTGTCCCTTCTCACACATATTTGCTGTTTGGCCTCAAATTTTAAAGGCTGTTTTATTTAAATGTTGAAATGAATTTTGTTTGTGCCTGCCATAGCAATGAGTCTGTAGATGTGCTTCATTACAAATAGTATTAAGTTAAAAATCAAAAGAAAAAGGTTAGTCAACACTGTTAATTAATTTTACAGACTTTTAGATTTCTTTGTGCACAGCAGTGTCTTAGTTTGAAATTAGGTCATCAAGCACCTGATCAATTAGAGGTGAATTGGATTTTTCTGCAGTTCAGGTTTTATATATGTTTCCTAAATTTTTTTATTTATTTTCCCATTGAATGTAGATAAGCCAGTTTTTCTTTTTATTTACCACAACATTTAGATGTAGCAGCCTAAAGAATGGCCTGTAAAAGTCCCACTTGATGATTTCTTTCTAAGATCTAACTTATTTTAAAGGAATTTTTATAGAAACCATATATTATTACTCCAACATAAGTAAATCTTTCAACAAAATGCAAAATGTGCTATGATTTCATTCTTCGTTATTCTCACTTGCATTTACTTACAGTGTATCACTGAAGAATTCACCATCCATTTTTTATCATTAATCAGCCAGTAACACACAATGATATGCTAGTTAATTCAAATAAAGTCACAAGAAGTTGAGATGAGTTTAGATTCAAAAATTAAAGCCCAAATGCATCACCTAGACCTGGCTAAAGTAATTTCTGTAGCCACCAACCATTTCTTAAACTCAGCTAGTTAGATAAATAGCAGAGAGACCTGGAGAGGTTTTACAAAACCCAAGTCACTCACAGGCAGTTTCTGCATACTGAATAAATACACCAGGAAATAAAAAGATCAAGGGAACAGTATTCATTTATTAAATGACTTTGTGTCATTTAACTAGAGATGCTGTGCATGGGATACAGCTTGTATACAAAACTACCACCACATAAGCCTAAAGAAGAAGGGGAACAGATAAGGAAACATTCTAATTCAGACTCTCACAGCTTAAAAAATCTTGGCCTGTTCCACTACATGGAATGCCTTAACTATCTTATACTGCTACTGCTTAGAATACATCTGAAGTTATATTGCATAGCTATTTTGCAAGACTGATCATTAAGGAACTGGACTAGACAGGTTGCTCAGTAATGAGTCCCAGCCCACCTGAAATGCTCATTAATCACATCTACTGTTAATTTTATGACAATTAGGAGACAGTTACGTTAAACAACATCAACAGACTTACTGTCAAACAGTCCTAAGCGTAAGAAATACACTTGCAGATACAGTGCATTAATTACAAATACACGTGATTAGATAATCACGAGCTTTGACTGATTTTTAATAAGTTATAATTATTTCCTGTATTAAAAAAAGTGAAACAATAAACTAAACCTCTCTTCTTGTGTTGACAAAAACGTCAGAAATATACCAAAATATCTGTTTCTCTCTTTCAGATAATAATGATGAGAAAAGGGAGACTTATCCTTTGCACAGCCCACAGAACATTACAAAGAAGCTCTGATAATGAACTATTTAGGAAAGCACCTGTTTAAAACTGAGACAGAGCTGTAGAAGTCCTATGCAAATTCCCTTGTGCTCACAAGAATGCATTCCTGGAACTAGGGTTTTTTATATATATATAATAGGAATAAGAAGCTAACCAACAGATTAAGATCTTAATCTCTATAGCAAAACAGACAACTTCAAGACATTAAACAAAATAATTTACTATTAGACACTGTGAAAAAAAACCTTCTTTTCTTCCAAAATCAGCTAAATATGATCTCATAAATTTGCCATTTTCATTCTTGACCTCAGTGCTACGGTTTTGGGTTCATGCAGACCTGGTTTTGTTGAAATTGTTTTCTATTAGGCTTTCCAGTAGAATGTTGTGACCATGTATGATTATATAGTGCTCTCAGAGCACAGAAAATTACTAGTAATTTAGGAAAAAAATTCTACAACAAAAGCTGTAAGAATGTGCTCTTCAATTTAAAAACATATTCACAGAACCTGCTTGTTTGTGCTAGTTGTAAACACTGTTTAAACCCACCACAGCCCAATGCATCATTCAAATAAATATCATGTTGTATCTTTGTCGCTCCCTCCCTCTCCAGTGAATTTAAATCAACTTACAGAAATCTTTCCGTTGCCACTGAATACATAACCGCACCAGTTGTTTAATTATACATACAGCAGCAGGAAAGAAACCCAAAGAATGTTAGCACTGTCGTGAAACACTGTATGAAACAGGAAACAACCAAATAAATTTATTAAGCAGAGACATTGTTTTTGTCTTGATTAATTGATTTTCTCAAAAATAGGCAAAAAAAAGTGATCCTCCTTGGGTGTATTTAAAAATTCTGTTGATTTTTTATAGAAACAGATAATCCACAAAGAAAACAGAATTGAATCAATGATCATTGACCAGCGATCATTAGTTGTATATATTGGAATTGCAACCAGACCTTATGTGGTAGCTTCCACTTTAACAGCTATTCCATTTTCTGGTATTTAGGTACTATTCATATCTAATATTTATTTCAGCTAGCCTACTGCAAGTTTCTCAGTTACTGTATAGACTGATTTCTCTACTTTGGACTGAAATCCACTTTTTGCTACATTTTTTTTAACCAGACTAGATCTACTTTTTATGGAATAGACAAACCTCAATGCACAGTTTTTCTACAGTCTATTGTTTGTCAGCCCTGTTGATTATGACACACAGAGGATGTTAAGGGTCAGGTCACAGCTGAATTAAGACATCAAGGAGCTTATTTCATCTACATGCACTTTCCTACTTCTTCTAAATATTTTTGAAGAGTCACTAGTAGACCAAAGATATAACTAAAATACAGATCAACCCAAATATGGTCTGATCTTTTACTGTCTCTTCACCATCTTTCAAAACGCACAAGAGTAATGAAAAAACAAAATCCACAACCTTAACTGCAGGACACAACAGCAAGTGTGGGTTACAACGTGAAGTTGATAGTTAGATGAATCTGAACAAAGTAAATGGCTGCAGACAGAACCATGCATCTTGTAGCACAATATGACTTACCTCTGGCCATGCAAGGATACTGTAGAAAAAAAGGTGAAGAGGTATAGTTTTGACACTGGATTTAAGGGACCAATTCCAACTAATTCCATCTTTCAAACTTACAGCTTTTCTGGACTCGTAGGCTGCAGGGCAGGTATATATCATAGTATGTCTCCAGCAGAGATCTCATGAAAAAGAAGGCTCCATCCACACCACACACCCAGTTTTTCTTCCTGTGGAAACCACAGGAAGTGAGTAGAATGAATGCACTCATGTCTTGCCTACATATGGCCCCAATATTCTTCCCTTAAATTTTAGAAATAGCTTCCATGTTTCAGTACAGTATTACATTACAGCAAGTTTGCTTATTGCCTTACACCTTAATTCAGCAAATAAAAGTACCTCATCACTTCTGGAACATACAGCATAATTTTGTTACTCTGTATATTTTCTGTTCATACATCAATCTGTTTTCAACAATATTTATGTTATTTTTACTACCAGTCCAAATATGAACAAGAACTAGATCTTCTGTGACTTCCAATCATTTTTTGCAGCATAATACACAATGATACACAAGATGGAATTATTTTTCTGCATTTTAATAATCTTTAAAGTAAAAATAAAAGGCAAAATTATGTTGGATCAATGAAAATCTGCAAACGAACAAGACCATTCACAGTCCACATGTTCTGAGAACTGAAATCATATCATAATAGTCCTATTAAAGCAGAAGAGGCCACACAAATACCGACATACTTTGTAGAAAGATAAGCCTCAGGATTTAGGGGGGGTTCTTTTTTGTTTCGGAAGATCAAGGTTAGAACATTTATACAGTACAGGATATTATGCTAATATTAAAACATGCATATAAAAAACCCAGTAAATCTGATATGGATAACATTACTCAAATTTTATAAAGAAAAAGTTAAAACTATTTACACTTTGTGTGAGCAATACTTTCAAAGGAGACTCACAGCTCTATTCACTCTGGATATAGTCCACCCAAATGTTCTTTTATGCTAGAAGACACATGGGAGATAAATAGGGCTGCCTCTAAATGACTGTCTTTCTTAGAGTCATTCCCTCCCCCCCGCCCCTACACTGTGTATTCTCAGATGTATTCAAATATGCTGTGACATTATAGGATGGTTTCAACATTCAGTCCTTTTTCTGTACTATGACTACACAAGCATTAGGAAATACTGGAAAGCATATAATTTTGGTGACCCGGATTTCATTTTCTACCCTGATGTTTTGAGGTTAAAGATGTCAATTACAACAGATTCCAATTGTCTTTGCAGGGGGACAGTATTTGGTTGCCTAGTAGCAATGACAGTAAATGTTTGATACAGCTTTTAGGTTATCAGCATACTTTTGTTCTGTCATGCTAAAACTGTAATAATGGATCTGTAGTGATTTCTGTGATCTGCGCAGCTAGTGACTTCTGGTTGATATTAGGAACCTCACGTATTTAAGTCAGACAGCAAAATTTTTTTCTCTACTTGCTTCCATTGACATTTTTTAACCATGGTTTCAGATGAATTCCAAAAGAGGGATAGAATTTGTGATGATAAACTTCCCTTTACTCGTTCAGTAGGCTTCTCAAAGACAGTTGTTACAGGCAAACCCTTTTTTTTTTATCCTCAGCTCTGAAGTCTCAGAAATGAATTCACAAAGCTACGTATCACCTGGTACAGCACACTGACTATCCTTAAGTGTATTCTGTGAGTCATTTGCAAACACAGACTTAGCATATGACTTCCCATTATTTCCTACCTCTGCCCTGTTTACTTGCTGGCCCTATTTGTGTGAAGAACACGGAGCTGTTGTTCAACTCCTGGCCCTTGCACACAAGATTCAGAAAAACAGAGCAGGCCAGGATTTGGGGATGTAAGCCCTAGGAGATGAAGACTGTCTAACCAAAAGAGTGATGCTCCAGTAATAAACATATCTGAAACTCTAGGCAGTCTTCCAATGCAGTCTGTATCTACTTTGGCTCAAGGATAGTCTGCTGCTATGAAGGAAAACCCTGCTTATCCTTTCTCCACCCCTCCTTTATTCTGCTTGTACCCTTCAATTTAATTTAGGTTTCATAGTCACAATCAGATTTACTGACATGACAGCAAGCCATTCCCATTTTTTTGGTAGGTTATTTTTCAGTTGTACCAGCCAATTGATCCAACTTAACCTTTTGCCATACAATCACTTAATCCAATGTGAAACAGCGATGGAAATGAGCTGGAGAGCTGCAACCCACAGTTACACTGAATTAAACCTGTGAAACCAAATAAAGCTTTAGGATGCACTTACCAACCACACAAATGCTAGCACCTGCTCCACATTGTCATGGACAAGAGGAAGCAGAACAACTCCCTTTATCAGTAACTTGGATTTAGACTGAATTATGCCACTCCTGAGATGCCCAGCACACTTGTCAATGAATGTCAGAGGCCATGCCTTTGCATTTCCATGAAGTGACAGCCCAGAAAGCCAGAACCCAAAAAACCTCCAGAGATTCATGATGGAGAAAATCAGGCTGGATGCTTCAGATCAAGCATTCTAGGGAGTAGATGAGTCTGGTAGGTTGGTGTTAAACTACACTGAGACAGTGAGCATCCAGCTTGCTTGGTATTGGTAAGGTCTCTGATGTAATAGCACACCTAACAATATGAAGGTAGAAAATAGAAACTATTAATTATATTTCTTTGATTTCCATTTTGAAAGAAGAGTTGTACAGTACAGTTAGATTGCCCAGAATATTTGGAACTGCGAGGATTTTTTTCTGATTTCCCACAGTAGAAATTATTTTTTTTAAAAAATAAATTGTCTGCCCTCCTCATGCTATGTATTTAGTATTTGTACATATTAAATTCATTTGAAAGATACCAAGTAATATGAGCAACAAAATTGAGCAAGACTTAATGTGTAACCACTGTGGACTGAATTGGTTCCTCTCCTGCCTGTTTTTATAAAGCCGTACACATGAGGAACACCATAAGATTCAGAATACATAAATGGGCACCTGGTTATTTCCCAGCATACTTGTCCCTACTCATATCATGCAAACGTGTACAACCTCTAGGGCTCATAAAGGGCCATATCCAACATTTCCCATCGAGGCAAAGTTCCCACTTAACAATCCCAGTCTGACATTTTTGCTTGAGTAAAGGCTGAGGAACAGAATCCAAACAAGTAGCTTTAAGTGCAGATAGGTTTTAGTCAATCTTGGAGAAAAGCAAACCCCTCTCAAAGATGTTGCTTCCCTTGCTATAGGTACTATAACAAAAAGAGAACTAGCACCACAGGAAACAATTAGACAATGTTTAATTACATGGTGAGTCAGCTGCAGTATTAATCAGCACATTTGGGAGACTTCTTAAGTCATGGCCATGTATATTAAAGACAACAGATATTTATAGATGTACAGTACAATACAAAGAGTGGGCCTTCCAATGGTGCTATAAGAAGTACTTCTCTCAGGTCTCATACAATTTCAGTAAATGCTGCCTGATGGTTATTTACAAGAGAATAAATTTGAACTCCTACATCATGAGGAGCAGGGAATATATATATTATTTTTAAATTTAGGTAGAGTTACTTAACCATAGCTGAGGAAGGCAAGGTGTATCTGTGGCTCACGGAAGTTTTCTATCACGTTACAGTGCTCTAATACAAACATTATCTCCTTGTGAAATTCAATCATATAATTGTGCTGTATAACCAAAGACATCATATAATCAGTCCCACATTATTCATAGGATTAAGTCTGGTAGCTGTCAAATGCCCAACTGTCAGCTTTCAACATGCAATATGTTGTATAGCTAGACCCACTGAAACAAGTGCAAATTAAACTTGTTTCGTTATGTGGAATCACAGAGTCCTGTGAACAATAGTGCAAATGCCTGTTATCTCTGGATGTCAAAGGGAAGAAAAGAAAACTGTCTGTCTTATTATTTTGTATTTCAAACTCTTGCAAGCTATCCAGGCACTATCAAGCAATTTATTCTGTTATTGAACTGACTGATCCTTATCTTTTGGTAAGTAATAGGTGGGATGGACCAAGAGTTTCATTATAAGGATATAGAATAACCAGGTATAAAACAACCATTGCTCTAGTTTTTGTAATTTTTAAAGCTCAGCATTAAACAGCATCTTACTACTTTTTATCAGAAAATAATCATTTAGAAAAACCATGAAAACTTTAAGTTCTGTGCATTTACATTAGACTGCTAATAGATTTTCAAAAACAAAAATAAGCCCACAGTACTTTTTGTAGTATAAAATGTGTTGTTGTCCATTTAGACGAAGAAACAGTCCTGAAAGGATTATATTTCTTTTTAAGTGTTTATCAGTGTGAAACTATGATTACCAATAAAATTTGATCATAAACAGATCATATTTGGTGCTTTTATCCCAATAATTTTCAATAAGATAACATCTGTGGTTCCTTATATTCCTTCTGGAAGTTGGTCCTCACACCAGCACATTTTCATTCAGTGAAGAGCCCTTTAAGACTTTACTGCAGTGCATAAATGCTAGTTTTTCTATAAAGAGGGACTTTTTAAAAAGACTTAGAAAAATACCCAACACTTCCAGCAACTCTGAAAGCACAACACTGGTTTACTGACAAAATCAGGACACAGGGGAGAAGCTTGAAAAGCTGCATGAGCTTTGTGCATACCTCTGAGCTGCCGGGGCCTGAGGCAGCTCTGGCTGCCTCACCACCCTGAGGGGGGCCAGCCGCACCTGGGAGGCCATCTACACCTCTGCCCACCATGACACCCCCCCAACTCTGGAAAGCCTGCCTGAGCAGCAGCATAGGCTAGAATATTTTAAAAAGAAACTTAGGGCAGCCAGGGAAGCCCAACTACAACGGAGTTTACATGCACCATCACTCTGCGGCTTGCTCCCAAGGTCTGGGGCTCCTCACTGGCAACTCAGTTATTTCCCCAATTAAGAGAAAATATTTTCAGGTGCCAGGAAGCTCTTTTTACACAATTGCATATGCACACCCTTACACACACACACTTTGCACCCTCCACACTTTGCACCTGCCTCTCACCTGGCGGCACGCAGGCCCCAGACAGCTCTGCCCCTCATGGGGGCTCAGTAGTTCCCTCAGGAAAGAGGCACCTTCCTGTTCCTCCTGGGCCACTGACTACGGGAGCATAACAGAGCCACATGAACACAACGATCAGCATCTTCACCTTCTTCCCACCTGTCTGCTTGGCTTACATGGCGCTTTAGTCAGGGACCATGCCTCTGGAACATTTACATCACTGCCTGACCTATGTTCAGGTTATGAACCCGGGGGAGTAGGGCTGTGCAGAAAGGCAACGCATGGGGTGTTACAGGCCCCACAGGCCTCAGGGCCAGGCAGCAGGCTGGTGCTGGGCTCTTTCATTTCCAAACAAATAGCAGAGCAGCAAACTTCTGTCAGTCATTATGCATACACTTAATTTGAGATATTGAGTAGTCTTGCAGATTCTGAAGAGGTTAAAATTCAGTGTATAAGTCTGGAACACCCACTGCAGGAGGGGTTTAGCTGGTTCCCATCAGGTGGCCATTTGTACTCCTTGCCTCAGGAAAGGATGTGTCTAAGTGTGGTTGAGTTACTAGAATTAAGAAGGGTTTAAAGAAAGCTCAAACCCCACGGTCATCTTTTTGCTACCCCCTGCTGCAGCAGCATTCTCACACGGCAGCTTCACTCGGATTACACAGTGCTCCACAGCGCTGGTCTGCAGCTGCCCATGGCACTGAGTTGGCTGCATGGATGCTGAACTATTTCATGCCTTGCTGTCTAGCAAGAAAAATCACTTATTTTCTCTCTCTATTCATATTTCTTCCCTGTCAGCACAGCTATTCACCTTTCTGTACCTCAACAGCGACTCCCTTTGCACTGTTTTCCAAGTTACAACTCTTCCTAAAAACTTGAAATGTTATGTGTTTTAATAAGAAGCTGGTTATCACACCACACAAATATCTGCAGTACAACACATCTCAGTACCGTGAATTTTAGTAGAACCGAAAATTTATTTCAATGTCAAAAGAACACACACAATCTGCCTATGGTTTACTCTCAGGTTACTAAGGGTAGCATGAAATATTCTCAGGCACAACCATGCAAACTGTCCTTTAAAGACCTCTTATTTTAACAAAATGTAAGGAAATAACTCTGCATAGACATCTATAGGTCCCTGACCGCCCTCTACAATTTACACCAGTCAACAGAAGATAAGCAGAAGACTATAAAACTGTCTTGGTGGCAATATACCTACAATTCTCTTGATCAATATTTGCCCTGTAGTCTGGATGGACTGAAAATCCAACAACTTGATGGACCTCAAGGTGATGCAGTAACCATTTGCAAGAAAACAAGCAGTCAATATTAAAATTTCATTTCAAAAGACTGTGCCTTAACCATTTTATAAGAGAGCCACCAGAGCATACAATTTCTCGACTAATCTAAAAAACTTCTAATGACATTGTGGATACTCAGTCTTGCTGACTGAGCAGTTGGGCCAGCAATGATTCATGAAGTTCTTGGGGCACTGCTGAGATAAAGCAGTCCCTCCCATCCAGATTGGCTTCATTTGTAAACTCAGATAGAGAGCCTGTGGTAATATGTAGGTTTCAATGTGTTCCTCCTTTACATCAGTGTGCTCCAACCACTGTCACCCAAGGGTATGGATCCCATTTGGTGTGGCAACCATTTTCTTTTTTGGCTGTGCTGTTACAGCATCAGAGGATAAAAGTAATGGGAAATTATGGAAGATACCATGCATAATGGAATAATGCCACAGTGAAACAAAGAAAACTAACTGGAGTTTCTCCTTACATAGACACTGGTTCTCCTGAAAACATTTGCTTTGTGTTCCATTGTTTCTGCTTTTCTCCTCTGGATGAAAGTTAATTACAAATCTTATTTGCAATGCTTTCAGTGAGCTGGGCTCTTTCTAATTATTTGCTGTTACGTTATATGGTCTATTCACCACAAGCAACATGTTTACTAAGATGAATATAAATAGAATTGTTAAAATTCTCCAGCTCTACTTTCTTCTTCCTCCTATTCCATTTCTCAGGAGGTACGATAGTTTTAAATGTACTTGGAAAAACACATAACCAATTGATTTAACGTTGAACAGAACAGGATTAAATGATTTGCTGTAAGCCACATTTGCTTGCCAAATTTTTCGAGGTTGCTTTGCTTTATTAAATGTATTATATTTTTTATTTTTGACAGAACACAAAACAAATTGTAAAATAACAGCTGGGTGGACAGGCAAACAAATACTTTGTTAAAGGCAGGCAGAGTCTTCTGGTCAGAACATTTCAACTTAAAACTACATTTTTGGGTTGGTTTTTTTCGAGTCTTTTTCCAGTCAATAAACTCATATTTATGTCAACCTTCCTAAGAGCTCATGTAAATACTTGCAAGGTATATTTCAATCAATTTTCTATACAATCAAGACATTACATCTTCTATACTATGCAGTTTTATTACTAAAATTATATGATGTTCCTATTTGATTGTTTTAACTGCAGAACTGTTTTGCTTTTCATAAATTAAAAGTAGTACTATGTTTAACACAGCAACATGTGACACGGTGGAACTCAAAATCATTATAATAAATCAGAATACAACATGAGAATTTATAAACCATTCCTTCTTTACAGCTTTCTTCTGTCCTGGCATAAACTCAATTGTCAAAAACTTATTCAAAAAACTTGGAACATGAGCAAGTGTTTGTGAGATTGGTAGCCCTGATGACAAATGTTTTATTTACTTGATTTTGTAGAAAACTATGAATATTTATTTCAATGTTATTTGAGCCCCTGGAGCTCTATAGCATCTTGGGTTTAATTGCCTAATTTGAAAGAATTTAAGGTTTTAAAAAAGCAAACTTTAACTGGGACTGAGGAGCTTCTGAACTCTGCTTGGAGTCAGGAGTCAACTCTAGTGGCCATTACTTCTCTTATTTTATATTAAATTGCTCACCACATTATGGCTTCATTCTACCCACCCTCTTCCCTCTCCATAGACTATCCCTGAGAAAAAGTGTTGCTCTGTTTTGAAAAAACCTAAGGACTGACCAGTTTTGCCCAGGCTGAGTGGGCTTTCAGGCAGCTGGCAGCCCTAAGCCACATTGTAATTGCTGAGTCAGGCTGAGGTCTGTTCCCTGGAGGTGGGACACTTGCTGCATACACAAAACTGACCTAGTCACAGACATCAAGTGGGCTTTCAGCTGCACAAAAAGCAAAGAATTACAGCTGGAAGTGGAAAAGCATGAGAGAAAATTATATTCCTCCTCCAGCGAACAGTCGAAAGCTTCTGTCCCTTTCCAAATCTGGTTTCCTTCTGAAAGATTTTTGTAAAGAGACTCTGCCTTTGGATACAGTAACTACCACCAGCAGCCACTGCAAAGACACCACAAAGTTACCATGCCATAAAACTTCCCTATGAATTATTAATTACTACCTAGGTAATCATGACACTGTAAAAGATCACAAGTGGAACATTTCAGAAATGTTTGCTATATGAGTGGAATTTCTGCCACTCCATCACCACCTTTCAAGCTGATCCAATAACAAGGATGACTCTTCTCAACTGCTTAAATTGTCTGTCACTCAAAAAAAGCAAAAAAAAAAAAAAGCAGCATATTAGAAGCCTTTTGATTGTTATCGTTGACTTTGAGAGTTTTAACTCATTACGAATCAGTAGGAATACAAGATGATTATCAGTTGTCTGTATCCCCCAGTGCTAAGTGGAGTTTGGACTGAACACCACTGAGCTGGCATAATGGGATTTCTATTTGCAATGATGGTCACATTTGTCTCTTCAAATAAGTGAAGCCTCAATAGAAGATTATGGGAATCAGAAAAAATAATTGAAAAAAGGCCTCGGGGAACTTTAAACAGCAAGAGATTATTACAAACATTTTTAAAGAAAATAATGAAAGCTTGGAAGTGATTTTCCTCTTATGCCCTTTTATACATAGAAAAGATACATTCTGTTTCTTTATTTCTGACTAACCATTTTTTTTAGATCCACAGACTCTGCTTACATAATGCATTATTCCACAAACACACCTCAAGTAGCTTAAAAGGTGGGAAATAAATTCCCACATAGATTCCTGAAAGTAAAGCATTGCCAATGTATTTTCTATGCAGTACCTATTTCTACCAAGCTGTCAGCTATTCTACTATGTATCTCCAAAATATGAATTTTTATTATACACACAAAGAGCTAATCTGCAAAATTGGCATCCTTGTTCCTCCTGCATTCTGCATTGAAGTGGCATGCTTTGCATATATCACTGAACCGAGGAAGTAAACCTCTAGGTTTCTCTAGCGCAGTTATGTTCATGCCTCTCAAATCAACTATCATAGTGGCCAAACCTTAGTTGCTCTAAAATTAAACCACTGAGAATGTAACATTAGAGAATGACTAAGAATTAAGAAACATACACAAATAAAAGTCAGTCCATCTGTCAGTAAACATCCATTGGCCAGTCATTTATATTACGTTGTAGACCTAAAGATAAAATTTCCAACAAAGCTTGTTATTTAAAATCATAAAAGTACTGAAATTCACAGTTAAAGATATTATAATCTGCTCCATACAAATTACTTCTATTCTAAAAACATATTTATGTGAATTTTAGAAAAGATGAATAGATTTGAAACAAAGAATGTTCTCATTTTCATTGCAAATGAAGTATTTCTGTTGACAGCTATGACGCTTGGCTGCTTTTTAAGTATCACTGTTTGGTAGTAACAAGTTCCCATTTTGGTGAAATACCGCTTAGATTTGTCTCAATACTTCACCCTAGATCTTTGGAAACATAACTGTAAAACCAACATTTTTTTAATGATTTGCTGACATGATATGAAAATGTTCAGTTTTCTAATTAAAGACTGTCCAATTCCAACATTGACACAACTGCATACTCAAGGCAGGACAACTGAATATGGTAGTTAGCCATGTAGAATGTAAATTCAATGGGGAAAAACTAGTGAAAGTTAATCTGAAGTAGTGAGGGAAGATGAATTGTCAGGTTGTTACTTAAAAAATTCATAGCTGTATTTACATGTGCAGGAATATAGCCTGGTTTGTCATAACTAAACCACTAGCTTAGATTTTGGTGTTTATAGTGAATATATAATAGCGCTGGAACATTTCCCAGAAATTTTTAGGGCCTGACACTAGAAACATTAAAAAATAATCTAAGGACTTTGTCAATTAATCATAAAATACTTAGGGAATTATGTTTCTGCACAACGATAAACCAGTGGTATATTTAAAGACTGACTGAAGCCCAAGAAACCATGCTCAGGCTGAAAAAGAAGTGCTGAAAACTTCTGAGTGCTTTCATGAATAAAGAAAAGCCAAAACTGGTCAGTAAAAAATTGGACTACAAATCATTAGAAGCTACATTATAGAACCCACTGTGCACAACACCACCTACACATCAACAAAGGACTGCAAAATTGCAGAGGCATTTGTCAAATATGAAATACTTCTCCAGTGAGCAACTTCATATAGTGGACACATTTTCAAGAGCATCTATAAACACTGGAATGAGGGATATGTATAGCATTGAGTGTTTGAAACAAGTATATGTGTATATATATATATATATATATAAAATACACTAATCCTAAAACATATGATATAGGATCACAAACATTTCAGAGGGTGAGATGATCTTGATAAATTGAAAAAATAGACATAATCCAATAAGGTACTATATGGAAAAGTATGAAGTATTGAATTTAGGTAGAAATATTCTGCTACATAGAGCACCAGGAGCAGCTGGTTAAGCAAAACTTCTGGGTTTACAGGAATCCACAAACTAAGTAAGAATCAGCATCATCCTGTGATATATATATATATATATTTTTTAATCAGTAAGATTTTATGCAGGTCACTTCAAGCAATCCTTTTACTTTGTTCAGCACACTTAACATCTTGTAAAAAGAAAAGTTAATCAACTAGAAAAAATCTAGAGGAGACAAGAAAAATGACTGGAGGTCTAGAAAATAATTATTTGTTAATCTTGGGGAAGTACTGAAACAGTAGCTCTGTTAATACAGAGAAGCAAATATTGAAAATCAGACATAAAGAAAACCTTTACATATGTAGAATGCAGCTGCAAGAAACAAAGATATGATCAAACCTGATCATTTTTTTTAATACATCTAGGTTTCAGAGAAGTAGCAACACTCATAGATTTCAATGAGGAAGAATAAGAGTGTATATTCGGAAAAAACTAAACCAACATAAGAATCAGGATAGCTGAATATTGGCAATGTTGTTCATATGTGAAGGCATGGAACCCTCACTGTTGGTCTTTTTCTAAAGACAGACACGTAAGTTGCTAAAAATATATGTAATTTTGTGAAACAAACTCCTGTCAATTTTGAATATTAACGTAGAGCAGAACAGCAGACCTAATCACCTTTCCATGTATTGCCAATATTTTTATTTTTTCATAACTATTCTGTGGTTCTAAAGGAGTAAAACCACCTAAACAGTTGAAATCTACAATTATTTGGATGACAGCAAAATGACCGATAGATATGTCCTGGTGTACACACATACACCCCCCTTAGAAGGATGACAAAGCTGAAACATAAGTTTGGGGATAATTTCACTTTCTCTAATGTGTTTAATATTAATTTAAGTGGTATACAACATTTATAAGTGAGGCAAAACTCAGACTTATCTTCCTCATGTTTATGAGAAAGATTTTAAAGCTCATGCCCTATGAAAGTCTCATTATATAATAAAGCTGACACACAACCACTTCTCTAATACTGACACAGGAGGATTACACAAGCATTTTATGATTTAACATCATGACATCTAAACACAGTCCAGTGGAGGATTTTAATCTCAAAATCTTAAAAATTAGCTGAAATCCTAGATCACAGAAAAAAAAGAGGGATTAACTGTGCAGAGATTGACATGAAAAGCCCAAGTACTTTATAATACACGATGATGCAATAGTCACTCAACAGTTACAGCTCAAAATATCTGTTTGGGTTTTTTCTTTTTTAAATAGGCAAATGCTTCCTTGATAAATATATATAGAATAAAAAGAAGAAAAAAATATATAATTACATCTCTCTAAAACATACTCGGGTCATACTGTCTTAAGGTCTTCATACAAAATGCTGTTAATTTTCTAAATATGCCTCCCAATATAAAGTTTTCAGAACTAGGAAGAAGGTATATTATTCTTTTGGCCCTAATTTTACCTCAAGAAAGACTAAGTAAAAATTAAAACATGTAATTTAACATTGGCTGATGTCAATAGAGTCTGATAAAGGTATGTGCTCTTTAATCTCTTCCAGTTCGGGAAATCGCAAACAATTTTTTGGACTCAAGTTTGGAAATTGCATTCTCCATGATGCTATGCACTCCATTTAGAACATATGCAGCATTCTTACTTTCTGTTTGTAAATCCTAAAGTAGCTACGTGTTCCAGACAAATTGTGGCAGTTTATGAATAACCAATACAACTAGGCATGTTTGCCCAAGTAAGCAGAAGTGTGGTGAATTCAAACCAGTCAAATAAATGCTACCTGGAATTGTACTGCTTTGCCACGTTGTTCGTAGTATCCTCTTCAAAGCAAAGCGAACCAAATAAATCTTTCTGTTTCGCAAACCAAACCTGTGAACTGTAAGATACAGGTAACTTGCAAGGTAACTTGTTTATATCTAAAGTCAAATGTACTCTCTTCAGCAATGTGAGGATTTTTTTCAAAATAATTTCAGCTCTACTACCTGATTGAGATGACAGTGACAAAATGTGCTGGTTTATTCAGCTTCAGGACAATTGTCTCAAAGCTTAGGATGCATTTCACTTAATGTCTTGAAAGTCCTCCTTTCTGGCTCAGAAACCTGGCTTTTAGGGCTGTAAAGAGTAATTGAATGTTCACCAGAGAACGAAAAAAGGGATATCTGTGCTGCTACTGCTGTCCCCGGTACGGACTGTTTCACTGCTGTCTGATTTCTAATTTCTGACATAGTGCACATACTGCCTAATTCAAACACAAAGCTTAAGGACACAAGAAGACAGTAGCTGAATTTGACTGGGTTTAGCTGTCATCCCAAGTCGGTACACTCAGCCTTTTCCTCTTGATAATCACAGACAGAGATTAAAATACAAAGTAAAAATAGGCTAGCCAAAGTCAATGTCCCTGAAGCCAGATAAAAGCAGGTGATCTTGCACAAGTCATCTGGTTTCTGTGCATTCTCACTTGTAAGGTGACCAAAGATATTAACCTTCAGAAATCTGTTGGAGCTTTGCAGCAAAAGCTGTTTGGAAAGCTAGCTATTTTATACTCTATGAGGCTACTGAACACCATTTAAAAAGCTTAATGTTTTAATAGTTAATAAATCCGATTGTTGCTCTCTGTTCAACTTAGACTGGAAAGTGAAACAGAGTACAGAAATGAAGTCAACAAATACACTCATCCTCTCTGTGCTTAATAGATCTCCCTGTTTCCGTAACAAGTCCAATTCATGATTAAATACAGATTCTAAAATTTTTACATTTTACTGTAAATGAGATTTCAACTGCAGATTCTTGTTGGGATGGCAAAATCAGCCTAGTCCATCTTGCCACACTTATTTTCTTTCTTACTCTTTCTGTTACATTATATTAGTATAAGGCTGAAAAATTATACCTGAAAAATTATTTCTTTATTGAGTGCTGCAATGAAAAAAGAATATTCTATTCCTTTTACACATACAACTGTTGGAAACCTTACCAGTTGTAACTTAATTTCTTTTCCTCTTCCATAATAAAGGAAGTAGAAAAATAATGACATTTTTAAACTAAGCATTTACACTCCAACACAGTTATTTGGGGGTGGATTTACAGTAGCATATCTCACTTAGATTTAACAAGAAAAGGGAATGTGTAAATGATGTGAAAATGGAAACGAAGAGTTGTTGCAATTTAAATTCTTAAGCTACTCTGGATAGATCACTAAGGTCACCATTGTCTAAGCACAATATTTCAATCTGCATGCACAAAAGGCAATAAATTTTAGTTCTAAAGGTGGTTGATTTGGTGTCTCTATGCATTACATATAAATTTATCAAATACCTCTTCTAAATCAAAAGACATTTTTTATGTTGCTGGAAATATGTAATTAAAAAAATAGATCATCTGGAGAAAAGATATTTGGATTGTGAATGTGACAAATGTTACAGGCGAAACGTAAAAATTGCACAAATAAACAAATTGAGCTATTTGTTCAAATCATTTTCAATAATCCAGAGTTTAAGACTACAATATTTTGCATAAGCTATTCAAATTTCAAATGTGCTCAGTAAGAACAAACAGAATAGTTCCAATCTTAAGTGAATGAACAATTAGTCTTGTGACAGGTATTGCATTTGATGACTGCTGGGTCTGAATCTCTGATAGAGTTAAGACTCTGAACAGAATACAAAATAAACAATGTTGAAATAACATCAGCTCATAAAATCACAGAATGGTTTGGGTTGGACAGGACCTTAAACATCATCTAGTTCCAAATCCTCTGCCCTGCTGCCATGGGCAGGAACAGCTTCCACTAGACCAGGTTGCTCAAAGCCCCCATCCAGCCTGGCCTTAACTCAGTTTAATGGTTTTTCTTTGCACTTTTGCTTTTTTTTTTTTTTTTTTTTTTTTTTTTTTTTTTTTTTTAATATAAGTTATGTACTACTTTGTTTATCACAGATAGGAAAACCTGAAAAAATGCAAGAAACATCTTAAACAACTTTAACATTAAAGATATTTGAGGTAGGAATTCAGAACTCAGGGACATGTTTTTTGTTATTAACTTCCACATAAAATCTGACATAGACAGAGAAATGGAGAAGGAAGAGAAAGAAAGAGGCTTACAAATATACACTGTTCTTAGAGCAATGTAGGGTTACAGAAGATTTAAAAGAACCTAGGCAAATGCTCAGCTGTATTGTAAATAATACTACTACCTGTCAAGGAAAGTGACAAGGTAATCTAAGGTGTCTTTTCCATTGCTAGGTTTCCCATTTCTGTGTCTGAGCTGAAGTCTAAGGTCCTGCAACTAAGAAAAGCCCCATTCTGCACCGGTGAAGGAGCTGACCTGCTGTGGGGAAGCTCTGCAGAGAAGGACCTGGGACTGCTGGGCGACAGCAAGTTGCCCGTGGGCCAGCAGTGTGCCCGGGTGGCCAAGGAGGCCAGTGGGATCCTGGGGTGCATGAGGGGGACCGTGGCCAGCAGGTGCAGGGAGGTGATCCTGCCCCTCTGCTCTGCCCTGGTGAGGCTGCACCTGGAGCGCTGTGTCCAGTGCTGGGCTCCCCAGTTCAGGAGAGACAGGGAACTGCTGGGGAGGGGCAAGTGGAGGGCTGTGAAGCTGATGAGGGGACTGGAGCATCTCCCTTATGAGGAAAGGCTGGGAGAGCCGGGCCTGTTTAGCCTGGGGAAGCAAAGGCTAAGGAGAAAAGGCTGGAGTAAGACTGAAGTCTTACTAATGTCTACAAATCTCTTAAGGGTGAGTGGCAAGGAGATGGAGCCAGGCTCTTGTCAGTGGTGCCCAGTGACAGGACAAGGGGCAACGGGCACAAACTGCACCATGGGAAGTTCCAGCTGAACATGAGGAAGAACTTCTTTACCCTGAGGGTGGCAGGGCCCTGGCACAGGCTGCCCAGAGAGACTGTGGGGTCTCCTCTGGAGACATTCAAAACCCACCTGGACACGACTCTGTGCAGCCTGCTGTAGGTGACCCTGCTTTAGCAGGGGTTGGGCTAGATGATCTCCAGAGGTGCCTTCCAACCCTGACAGTTCTGTGATTCTGTAACCAGTTTTATCCAAAACAGCAGCACAGAATATGCTACAAGATGTCAGTGCTTTATATGTCAATATCTTCCATGCAGAGCAGTGTAAGTCTGCAATAAAGAAATTTACCATAAATGCCTTTTATCCAGGAAAGCAGTGCTGTCAAGTTCTTAATGGCTAGCTCTATTGTCCTGCTAGTTAGATCCATTTCATTTGGAATGATGTTCAATAAGGGTTTTTTTTATGAAATGTGCCTTAACAGATATAAACAGTAATTACTTGTTAACTGGAGCCTTGTGGTGTCTTATCACCCAGATGACTGAAGGAGGAAGGCAAAACACCCTCTCAGAGTACAGGAGCAGTAAGTGAGAAAAAACCTCCAGATATTCTGTTTGGGTTTTGTTTCAGACCCCCCCTCCAGGTTTCTGTTTGGAGCTCTTCTTGGCCTTAAAGTTTTAAAATTACACAGGTAAACAAAATAGTGAAATTCAGAGCTTCATCTGCTATCTACATGCTTTTTCCTTGTTATTGAGGTTTATATTCTATAATCTTATTGAGACAACCCCACAGGCTCTGGTGTTCCATCAATTATGCATAGGATTTTTTCCAGTGAGGCTTTACCGGACTGCAGCAAACTGTTACAGGGGCAGAAAAACACTGAAGGCAGGGGAAATGCTAGCCAAAGTTAGACAAATAAAGTGATTCTTCCCTAACTAAAACTCCTGGTGACTTTTTGATCCTGTAATAGTGAACAAGGTTATTAGAAACTGCCAGCAACCTACCTGTAGAGATCATGGACCTTCCCTTAGCTGATGGGCCTGCTGTCTGTTCCTCACCATGAGCCACTGGCTAATACCTCTTTCTGCAGGGAGCAGAAGAGGTGAAACAGTAGTCCCAATTCACTGAGTGCTCATAATGTGAGCAAGAACCAACACCAGATGAACAAGATTGTTCTCCCCAGATACATGATCAACGGAGGGCCTGAAGCACTGGCTAGAGTGTAGTTTTCTGGTTTGGTCAGAAGGAAAAAATGAATAGAGCTACCCAAAACCACAAGAATGTGCACAGCTAGCCCTGTTAGCCACCATAGCGTGTCTGTAGTGTAGTCGTCGTATGGATTATACGGAACCATGCATTTCCAAACTATGCTAAATTATATAAGCATATTATTTTGGTATGTATTCATTGATTACACTGTATTGTGGATATCAAAATCACAGAGTGTTGTTTGCTGTTGTAGAAGCAATTCTGATTATGTCCTTGTCCTCCCTTACTGTGTTCATATCACAGCTGTTAGGGTATTGTAGGATCGATTGCATATCTAAAACTTATTTATCAATAGAAATTACCAATATATACTTTGTTGATAGTTCTGAGGGATGTTTTGGCTTCACATCAGTGTACTGGAGGGTTTAAATTTTTTTAAAAAGTGTTAAATAATTGTATTGTAGCGACATCAACAATAGTAACCTGATCTACAAGAAGAAATAATTCTTTTAAAATATCAATTACAAGGTGACAAACATCTGCAAAGGAGATATTTTCAAGGAAAATATCAATTGACATAGCTCTGCAATAATACTATTGAACGGAATCATACAGATAACACCACCACTTAGTTTTTGCCATTTTTGTTGCTCTTACTAGCATATGTATCAGTAATAGTAAATTATCTGTCTTGAATGATATTCAGGGCCTAAGGAATCGTTAGAAATACCATCATCTGTCTTGGTGGCTGGCCAACTATTAAGATAGTCATTCTACAGTGAATGCAAGACATTCGCAGTCAGCATCTATTCCAACAATGAACAATTTAGAAATGATCACAAATCTAATACACCTCTTTACTGTTTGGTGGAAATAGCCACTACTAACACATCAAGAGAATAGGATTATAAGCATATTGTCAGACATGTGAAGCTACCCAAAAACCTAAAGGATTAGCATGTACTAATCTTTACAAGACTGAAGCAGCAAAACATTCTGTTCTAATTCTGCAGAAAGAGGAAGCAGAGCACAGAAAGCAAAAAAAATGGGCCAAAATCACACAAGCAGCTGGACGCTCCTGAGATCCATTCCAATAGTTACGGTAGCCTTTTTTTGCCTCTAAATTCTTTCCGTAAGAGCTTTGCTATCTAATTTAGTAGCCCATCCTCAACTATCAATGATTATGAATGAACTTTCACTGAAGGTATTTGCTTAAGCAAGTTTTTTCACCCATCATACATGTGCAAGGACTGGCATATACATAACCTGTATTAATACACTGGCACGAGGCAGAGCCATATAATTGAAATCGTAAGCTTAATAGGGGAAATACTTCTGCTTATGATATAATTTACAGAAGAGGAGCCCAACTATGCCTATCCTTACTGCCATTTTTCCCTGATTTCAAACCCTGCAGCAATACTTTTAAGAGCTTTAGTTACAGTATTTGCCTTATCTGCTTTTGTCTATGGCTGAAGTTTCTTGCATGAAATGCATCTCACTGTACGCACAGAAAGAGAAAACTTCCATGCCCACTAGGACAATGGTCATCAGACACCTGGGCAGCAAATAACAAGAAGGAAATACCTAATTTCAGGGGTTAATTTTCTTGGCCGGTGGGGGAGTGCGTAAAGAGATGACCAGAAACCCCCTTAAATTCTCTTTTGAAAATATTTTCAGCCCTCAATGCATTTGTTTCAAAAAACCACAGATACCTCTGTGGTAACCAAAAAACCAAGTTTCTTCTAAATATGTCTGTCATACCAAAGAACATTTAGTTTGATTTCAATTGTAGAAGAATGTTAGATTTTTAATTTTGCTGACAAATGTTTCAAACAAAGGAAAAAGATCACCACCAAATTTTTATCACTTTTACATCACAAATATTATTGCCACTTGAAAGCTTTTGATCAGGTTCTTTCATTAAAATGTCCTTGCTTGTATGGTGGACACCTTTCCTCAGGCTGAGGATAAGGGAAACTATTCGGAGAAGCTCCGCTTGTTAATGAGACATCTTCAGGTTTGCAGAGTCTTTTTTAATAGACAGTTACAATCTAGGACATATAACTGTCATTAACAATTATATAATCTTAACTGTGACGGTAGGTGTGAACTTTGGAAATGATCTTACAAATATATTATAATAACACTACAATTTCACAATCACTCAGTGAAAATATTGTTTGACCTTGGTTATATTAATATATTCATTTCACCAAAAAACTTTTAAACAAATTTCTGAATTCTTTTGGTATATGCTTGCATTGATTTAAACCCTGTATTTGTTTAAAAACATCAATGTTTCATTAATTCAAGTTAATTAAAACTTCAAGAAGATTTAATCAAGTTGTAATTAAACATCTTAGAGTATCTTTTGGCATGAACTTCTAATATTCAGTTCTACCAATTAATAACTACCTTAAGTAGAATGAAGTTTATTTTATTCACTCTTTAGTTTAGGACTGAAAAGTACAATGATTTGTCTGAATTAATTGTCTGTACTGATTCAAGCCTCTTGCCAAGATCCCATTTCATCCAAAATTAATGACTTCTCATGATCATTGTTTGTTTCTTCAATACATAAATACAGCACAACATATTAAAAATATTAGCTTGTACAATGATGTATTCAACATGGCAGATCAACCTACATTCTGACATTGTGGCGATTTCCTTTGAAACCTTTTTCTGGCTATATGAAAATTATTCAATTATTTTTTGTTCAGAAAAAAGGAAACAAAGGCTTATTAAGTAATGTTCTAGAGGGCTAAAAGCAAATAAAGTTGTGAAGTGGAAAGAGACCATCTTTCAGCATTTAAAAATTAATTAAAATGAAGTCATATAACAACCTTTTAACTCACATATCTAAGTGTTACTACTGACTTATGACTGACTACTGGACTTGCATTATGCAAACATTTAGCCCAAAGCGACATTAACCAACCAAATATTAAGGTTTTTAATATGCTGTATGTAAAATGAGGGCAAGGGTTGTCTCACTAGTTTTGGAATCTTAAAAAAACAAAACAGTTATTCATAACACTGAAAAATCAGCAATAGCTGAACTAAAAAAGTTGATCTGGCGCTCTGATACTGTATCATTACTTTCCCTTGTTCAGTACTCTTGAAATACAAGTATTTATATTTTACATTAAAATATTAATCATTAAATCAAAATAACCTGTTGATTAAGTTTGGCTAGTAATACACCGCAATGAAGACTCATTCTTTTCACAGGAAGTTTGTTGCAGTCACTATTTACTCGGATATGTGCACTGATTATGCCGATTTGATGAAAGCAACCAGGCATAACATGCCATTATGATAGGGAATTTTAAGAAGGTCTTTACCATTCCCTCCCTCGTCTATATTCTCAGAACTCTTAACATAGATCATGATCATGCAGCTCTTTCTCAAGAAAGTTTCTCTTATTTGGACAAACGAGATAAACAGGAATGAGAATAATATGCCCCTTTTTTTATTACTGATTACCAAATGGCCATTGAGCAACGCACAGAACAAGATACAAGGTCAATTCCATCTGCCAGTTCCCTGCAAGACAGACTAGATGTACGTTTAATATAAGGGAGAAAAAAGCCTAAGTGTTTAGTCCATGTTAGTGGACTTTAGTCTGACTTTTTTTGCTTAGAAAAATGCAAAAAGAAAACAAAACTGAATAGTAATGAGTATCACTGGACCATAGATTTTTTTGTTGTTGTTTTTTTGTCAGAAATAAAAACTGAGGGTTTTTTTCCCCCCGCTATATTATGGAGATTTAACTTTTCTGGCTCCAAGAAACTGATTTCAGAAAGAAATCCAGCTGCAATTTTTTCCCCTCCTTTCCCCAGACAAGGGTAGTAGGATATTCTTATCACTCCAACAGCTAAACATAATGGGAACTCCTTTCATCAGCCACTCAAGCCAGAGTCAGAGTTCTCAAATATGGAGCTATTATATCTCCCAAAATCATCCTCAGAAGGAAGCACTAGAGCACATGTAGGACTTGGGAATGAGTTCCTCCTTAGTTATGCCTTGGGAACAGAAGGGGATTAATTTGGAAGGTACTTGTCATCTGGAAACATCAAGTGGCAAAAATTGCAGCAAGACATGCTACTGAAAGGAAAAAACAACATTCTGGCACTTCCAGATGGTGCATCTCCCACAGATCTGCACTTTCTGAGTACAACAAGCAAAAAGATATCTGAAGCTGAGAGCACAAGGGAAAAACAACATGGTTACAAAAAGAAGGTTCAGTGACAGTGGGGAAAAGAAAGGAAAAGTGAGTGCCGCAAGGGACAAAGGACCTATTTTAATATGATGATACGAAATAATGAACTCTAGGAGAGATGATTTGGGTGAACAGTCAAGACCTATTTTAAGCAAGATTTCATCAAGGAAAGATTAATTCAATCCTTCCACTATGAGTGAAATTTACTTCTCTTTGTAACAAAGCCCAAGCAAGTATGTAGGAGAGGGAGACCCTTCCACACTCCATAATCTATATAGTATCTTAGCAACTGTTATCTGTCTATGGGCTGAAAGAGCAGCTATTGTTCCTCTTAACCCCTGGATTTAACTATATACAGCATGCATTTAACAGATGCTGGGTTTAGATAGCAGAGGATCTTGCATGGACTTCTAAGCAGAGCAGATGGTTTAATTTCATAATATCCAGAAAGATTGAGTTTCTTAACTCTTTAGCAGGCATCTAACATGATTTTCCATCTTAAAACCACTTGTCATCACTGAGGTGTGTGTAAAGTATGTTTATCTTCTTATTCAAATTTATGTTTCTGTCCTTAATTTGCAGAAACTGGATTAATATCAATTCCAAGTGCATTATTATACTAAAGAGTGAAAAGTCATCTTCCAACACCAAAGTACAAAAGCAAAAGTACTGTGCCATCTGTGGCTTACATAATGTTTATTTCATTTTTTATTATTATCTACAAGTAGCTCGTTGCCACTTATGTCTGGTAGTCTTTTAATGAACTGCAAATTAAAACACCAACCAGGTGAAGTGAATATCCCTTGAAAACAAAGCCAATGTGCTTTGTTTTCACCCTGCAAGCAGTTTTGATTGTTGCTTAAGAACAATCCACCTACACTTTGACCACTGCATACATTGGCTAATATTATGTGTTATGAATAATTTCAGAGAATCAAGAAATAAAAAAATAGCTTACTTGCCAATAAAAGTAGTACACATTAAGAGTTTGTACTGCAGGGGGAAAACCTGAGGCATCTTTACAGCATCTGAGTAATATGACAGATTTCATAAGTGGTCCTACTGAAATATTGTTGTCTGCTCTGGCATCAGCATGCAGATTATGACTAGGCTTAACGGCTTCAGTTAATAACTAAAGCTGTGTATGACATTCACTCTGCAGTGAATTTTGCAACTAAAATGCATTATTATTGATGTCTTCCAGCTTTCATTTTATGAACTTTTTCTAGTATGTGGGTGTATTTCATAGACAAAGGAAACTGATTAGGAAGGAGCACATTTGTTGCAGTCCAGAGATTTCCCTATTTCTGTTAATGTTTGTTTTTGTTAAGGCAAAGTTGTTCTTCATGTTGAGCAATCTGCTATTTGTCACCATGTGGACAGAAGAATTCCCACTTAAGTATGTATTTAGGCAAAAAGTTAACTGTAAGAATGATAAAAAAATAACTAGCTTAACTAAAAATACTGTATCCTTCCAGACCCCACACAAACCCCCTCCTTGAGGGCAAAAGAACTCTCACACCTCCACTTTCTTTCTTCTTTTAAGTACTATCAAAGTCTTCTTTGAAGACAACTTTCAGCATATCTAACATTTAGACCTCATGATTCAAATACTAATTCTACTATGCTTCTATTCAAGAATCACTTGGATTAAGTACATATACACTACTGCTCAATAAACAAACCATTACTGTATGTAGGGCAGGTTATGTTGCCCAAGAATCCGTTACAGTGAAGTACAGTGACATCACTCTAAGGATGCTGCCAGAATTGAAAATCTACATCCTCCTTGGGTGTTAGCAAAATAATCAGTCATCCAGACGTAATTAACCAACAGCAGGTGAGGATGTGGTCCAAAACATCCTAACTGCAGTAATTCCAAACGCAATTTCTGGAAATTAAAAAAAAATATATATATGCAGCAATAACTTCAGTATTTCAGACAAGCACACTAGTATTAGCACAGGATCCAGAAGACAAGTCTCAATCTTTATGCATTAAGAAATCTTTTATTCACAGACACAAAAAAACTTGGAAGTGCCTTGTGCAGAGACCTGATCAGTAACCATGGAGAGTAAGTATGCATTACATGGAAAGACTGTCTTTACGTTTCTTCAGTGGTAAATTAGAATAACTGACATACTCAAGCTTAAAGCCTTGTTTTCTGATTTTGCTCGCAATGAGTTATACTGTAGGTAATACCATTTCCTCAGTACAGCAGGATACTAAACAAACAGCAACTTTATTATAATTCTAGCCCTTAGAATTTGGGGGTTTAAGTAATTCTAACTGAAGTAAACTGTATTTGGGTACGTTATATTTTTAATTTTCGACCATTATAGTTTAAGTAATGTTTGGTGAGGAAAGACCACAGTTTGTGCATTGGAAACCTAGATACGCTGTACTGAAGATTTCTATTTAGAAGAGGTCTTAGGAATGTGCAGTTGGGTTTGTAGAAGAGGACTACAGAAGTCAGTGCAAAGCCCTGCCAGGAAGCATAATTTCTTTCTCCTGTACCTGTCTCTCAATTGAATAAAGCCCTCACAACTCTGCTCCTTCTTCCACTTCTTTATCGAGAATACCAAGATGAAGAAGTTAATCTGATTAAAAATACTTTGGAGACCTGCACTTTAAATTGAGGGAGTTAAGTCATTAACTACCATAGCTATCTGCATACCACCCTTGGAAACACAGCATCTGTTGCAGTTACTTTCCATAAGCTGCATTCACTGACCCAGTTAGTCAACTTCTGTATCTCTGTTCCCAAGTGTCAAAGATGTGAATCTGTCTCAGCTTAGTGGCTCCTCTAGAGAACTACATCATATATATTTAACTAGAATCTAAGTAATATTAGAACACTTGCTAGTTACTTATTTTTCCCTTTTCTATTTTATGAAAGGTATAATCCTAATTTAATATTAAGGGTTATTACTTTTTATTCTTTGGGATCATATTTTTTCCTTTGCATGTCTTCAGATATTAATGCTTCAATAAGCATTCTGTAAAGAGAAAGCATCTTATTTTTGTTAATGTATTGCCTCTCAGATCTTCATGACTCAGTCTAATGCAAACATGCAAATACACCTACAGATAGAGTTTAGCTCAAGTTCAGAAATGTGTTCTCACAGAAAATAAGACTGGAAAACATCACATGTACTGAAAAGGTGTCATTAGGGTTCTTAAAATCCTACTGGGTCCAAAATTCACTGCAGTGAAGAGGAAAATCTCCTTTGACTTGAGCAGGCTTAAAATCAGAGTAAGTCATCTACGGCTCTCACCATTTTCCCCATGTACTATGAACTGCCCTAGCCCAGGTCACTCCTTTGACTACAAAGCACAGACTATAGGGGAACTGGAGCAGCTGAAGTATGTTGCTATGCATTTTGTTATGCTGCGGTTATTCATGTCCCCAGGTTAGCAGTATTCTAGATATTGAAATAACTGCACTCCATTTAAAGCAAAAATACCTTTTAATTTAACAATGTTTACTGCATAATATATATTTTTAGAATAATTAGTTGATTTATCAAATTTATATTTGCTAATTAATCTATATTTGCTTAATTTAATGGTTTTTCTCTCCTATATCATTAAACACCTATCAAGAAATATTAAAAGTAGAAGCTAAATGAAATTTATGCTTTTTCCTTTAGTTCATTCTGATTTTCATTTTGTTTTCAAGTTACCAGGACACACTCATGTTGCTTTTTTTTTCATCACTGTAAGCAGGAAAAATAGAATGCATGTACTGTCCTACCAAACAAAGCTATCCTCCCTTTGTGGTTAAACAGAGACTAAAGCTATATATACATAGCATTCATAAGATAATGCACTTAAAGATTTAGTAAGTATTTCATATTGCTCAATTTTAGTGCAAATAAGCAAACCAGCGCCACATATTCTGCCTGACATTATAAATTTTAAATCCTACCCATTCTTTTAGATATCAAGGGACCATTAACTAAAGGTTTTTTTCTCAAAAGGGGCTTTTATCTCTTAGATAAAGAAAATTTTATTACAGCTGTCATATTTCTCAAAAGCTTTAATTCTGTAGGTACTGTAAACTTAAGCTCTACCCAAAATTCTGCAGAACCTGGGCAAAGTGCAGATCAGTTGGTGCCTCAGTTGGTTTATCTTGCCCTCCCTGGAACACTTTCAGACACATAGCATTGTGTGGACCAGTTTTAGGCTCTACACTGCAATGTATTTTTCAAACATTTTGTTTCTTCTGCTGCTTACTTTGTGCAGATCTCCACACTCAGCATAAGTGAGAAATTAATTCAACACACTGGGATTTTCTCTCTTCAGAAACAGACATCCCTCACATCAACGTGAAAAGCTTATGTCTTTTTATAAATTATTTTTAGTTGCTGCCTTACTGAATGCCGTGCCCTCAGTAAAGTTGCTGCTATACTCAGTGTGATATCTACCATACAAACCCTGTAATCGTCCTTTCATTTTGTGTCTTAATTTTTTATTTTGTACTTTATTTATAGAGTAATGAACACCGCATGGTTCACAGTCCATACCTAGGATACCTCAAAGAAGACCAGAATAATGACAAACTCAACAGTATTTGAAACTCCAGTGAAATCAGGGCAAAAGAACTAAGGAGAATTCACAGCAAACTAGATTCCTTAGGTTGGATTATGTCAAGGAATTACTGGCTAGTTTTTGAGATACAGCACAAATTTAGTAATAAAGGGGAAGCAGACTGAATACGCTATGACTTCCAGAAGTACATCGATTTAAACTGGAAGCAATCAGCTAGTTCATAATATGCCATGTTCCCTTTGAGCTCTCTGGAATTATGCCCTTTTCTGTGTTCTTTCTTCTCATGTGTTATTAAGGGAGGCAAAACATTTCATAAGGAGGCCTGATTTTTGTAGTAATGGGTGTGGTCATACAAAGACCTTGTGCTCCAGATTAATTAAAATGGGAAAAGGTTCTTACAAAGACTCCAATAATTTGAAGCTAAGTGAACAGAAATACAGTGCGAAGAAGAATTAAATCTACTTGACCTCTAAAATTACAGTAGTATAAAAAAAATCAGCAATATTACCTGACAAAAGTTCTAGAACTACTTAAAAACAAGATTTAAAAGGCTACTAGATATCTTAAACCAAGAGAACTAGCAGCAAGAAGATGCCGTAAAATAAAAACAGAAGATATTTTCAATAGATAAAAAGAAAAATTAAGTAGTAAAACAAGGAAAATGTGTCAAGAAAATAAGTAACATCCAAAAAATATTTGGTGCTGGAGCAATGTGAGGGTGTTCTAACAGGCTACTGAAGGATTTATTACACAGATAAAAAAATCCAAATGCAAAAAAAAATCCAACTTATTATTATTAGTAATACCTTTCTCGGTCAAAAAATTGCTCATGTAAAATACTTAAGTAAAAACAAGGTCAAGTAATATTTTGGCTCAACTATCAGAAGAAATACTAATTAAAAAGTTGAAATCAGATTCTTAGAAATACAAGGCAGCAAAAAATGTTTTGACTAGCCAGCATTTGAACTGCCCACTTATTTACAACAAAATCACAGAAGAAAACTAGTGTAATAAACCAAGACCAGAAAAAACAATCAGACTACAGCCTTATCAGAAAGTACTTTTTCACTAGCCCTGCATAAATTTTAAGTACAAATTCATAAGTGACATAATAAAGAAGTTGCTTTCAAATAAGCCACAGAGAACTTAGGATTTCAGGATATTTTACAAAAAAAAAAAAAAAAAAAAAAAAAAAAAATCAAACAAAACCCAAAAAAGCCAAACCCAAAACAAATGAAAAACCTCCCCAAAAAAACCACCAACAAAACAAAAAACAAGGACCCTCATTCATGAGGAAGTCTTTCAATTTTCATGTCTCAGAAAATAGATAATTTTAAAGAAGTGCTATCATTTGGGTTTCCTTCAAGAAAATGTATTAATTTTCAGAGACTGAAATACTTCCCGAAGTAGTATCTGATCATTGTCCTTTCTGCCTCTTTTTAAGTATTGCCAAGACTTACAGAACAAGGAGAGTCTTGATTTGAATATCTATATATGTATCCTTCCAGTAAGAAGCAATGAGATCTGACCTTAAGATTCTCCTCTTAGGAGTCCCTAAATCAAGCAAAGGAGCAGCAAGAGAAAGAAAACACATGCTATAAGGTTTGCATTCCTCAGCTCCCATCCATTCCACCTCAAGGGGGGGGGGGGGGGGGGGCGGGCGGAACCCCTGTGACACTCATAGCTGTACTTTCTAATCCATGGAAGTAGAAAGATATGTAAATGCAGTTTAAGTACGTGAACCTTCTTTGCACATTATATGTAATTAAAATGTACACAATACTTGTGACAAAGAAACAAGAAAGGACTGGCACTGATTTGGAAACTGTAATAGTTAAGAGGAATTATTAAGTACTATTTAGCTAGAATGAAAAGAATGAATTGACCTGGAAGGTAAGCTGGCTGAACTTACCTTTTATATGAAAAGAAAAAGAGAAAAAAATGCAATTCATTGACAGTTGAGCTGGGGTCAGTCATCAAACAAAGATGATGGTGGCTTTGTAAAGAAAATTCTCAGATCTAAGAGCAGCTATCAGCAGCAACCTTGTAAATATTGGAGGCTGTTCCTAAATCTGAGTATGTCTACACTTTGATTACTTCTTTTGCCCAATGGCAAAAATTAAGTTTCTTAAATATATTTGTTTTCCAGGGTGAGGCTAAATACAAGATCACAGAGAAATAAAGTTACCTGTTTTGTCAGCTATTTGATGACTGAGAAGTTTTAGATTTATTGAAGTATATAAAAAGTTGAGAACATTCAAAATTTCCTTCCCCAAATTTGCCACCTATAATAGATAAATTTTGACTTCCTCAAAAAAAAAAAAAAAGATTTCAGATACAGCCTTTATGTGCAACAACAGTATGTTTAAAGGTTATTTCACTGGTTTAATGTGGCATGAAATATTGAGAATGCTTTGAGGATTTTAATTTAGAAAAAGCATTTGACCAAGTAGAGTTCAGCTTTCTCAAGGATGTTAGTAGCAGGAGAAGTAGTTTGTACATTTGTGTGTATGTTTGTGCTTTGAATACAAGGGAAGAGTTCAACTGTAGGGCTAGTAAAGGGATATTTGTCCAACAGTCACAGAGCAGTCCTTCATTTCTCTGCCATTTGAGGTATTCACAGCATCACAGAACTGTCAGGGTTGGAAGGCACCTCTGGAGATCATCTAGCCCAACCCCTGCTAAAGCAGGGTCACCTACAGCAGGCTGCACAGAGTCGTGTCCAGGTGGGTTTTGAACGTCTCCAGAGAAGGAGACCCCACAGCCTCCCTGGGCAGCCTGTGCCAGGGCCCTGTCACCCTCAGGGTAAAGAAGTTCTTCCTCATGTTCAGCTGGAACTTCCCATGGTGCAGTTTGTGCCCGTTGCCCCTTGTCCTGTCACTGGGCACCACTGACAAGAGCCTGGCTCCATCTCCTTGCCACTCACCCTTAAGAGATTTGTAGACATTGGTAAGACTTCAGTCTTACTCCAGCCTTTTCTTCTTAGCCTTTGCTTCCCCAGGCTAAACAGGCCCGGCTCTCCCAGCCTTTCCTCATAAGGGAGATGCTCCAGTCCCCTCATCAGCTTCACAGCCCTCCACTTGCCCCTCCCCAGCAGTTCCCTGTCTCTCCTGAACTGGGGAGCCCAGCACTGGACACAGCGCTCCAGGTGCAGCCTCACCAGGGCAGAGCAGAGGGGCAGGATCACCTCCCTGCACCTGCTGGCCACGGTCCCCCTCATGCACCCCAGGATCCCACTGGCCTTCTTGGTCACATGGGCACACTGCTGGCCCATGGGCAACTTGCTGTCCAAGTTTGTTCATTCATTTCATAAGGTCATCAAGCACAAGCAAAATGAGAGCACCTTATCTTAAGCCAACCACATAGAAATGCAAATACGTAAGTCTGAAGTAAGAAGGCTAACAAGTCTAATCAGAACTATTACTACTGCTGTTCGGTTACAACTATTTTATAAAATAGATATGAGATAAAAGATGAACAAAAGATGTACGTTTAGAAGTGTTAGAAGTGGAGCAAATTAAAGGAATAAATACATAAAGGCCTAATGTTAAAAATAATGATTTTTACATGCTATATAGAGTCCTGTCCACCACTTTAGCTCTTCATAAAGCCCATAAAACATCTGCACTCTCTTCCCAGTAGAATATATATCTTCAGAGCAAGCCATTACTTCTTGTCCTAAAGCAAACTGTGGGTGAATGATGACATATTTACATTACACATACCAATTAGCTCAAGAACTTATAATAGTAGTCCATAAACTGGGTGAAATTCATACCTTTTCCAGAGGTACAGATGGACTGTTGCCTCCACCTCACACTTCTAAAATAATACAGCTTGTCAAGTACATCACCAATATACTTAAAGGTCTGCTTTCTCTTCTGTCTGATAAAATGTAAACCATGCTATTTCTCCAGCATGATAGTTCTTTTCTATTTATAAGTGCTATTAAAGGTCTAGTGACAAGAGATGGTACTTATCTGAATATTTTAGAAAGGAAAAAGGCAAAAAACTATTCCATAAAGAGGTAAAATTTAGTGCATGTTAAATTTTTAAAGTTTCACTTTAATTTTCAGTTACATCCTTGCACTTGAGTATGACCAAGAAGGATGACAGGTGCATTGCAAGATGGAGAACTTTGAAATTAACACAACTATTCACAAAGCAGATCTTAGTCTTCCACCAATGCCAGAATTGGAATCCTTCTAGAAGCCAGGATCCATCTTGGGAATTTGACCTTGTGCATATTGCCCTGGAAGCTATAGGAAGACATGGGATTTCAAAGGAAAAGTGAAGGGAAAGAATGATACATAATCAATAAAGCATTGATCACTTAAAGTATACTTGGATACATTGGAGGTGTCAAGGATGCAAGTTCCTATGTATGTGTGTGGCTCAATTAGCTTAAAGTGCAGTGATTTGCCAGTTGGGTCCTATGTCACATGCACAGGTCTACTTACACCCAGGTATCAAAGTGTGACAATATTTGGAGGCGAACATGTATGTGCAAGCCGATGTTTTCTAGATTGGGTGCTTAGGGGAGTTTATGAAAAACTGTAACAGCTTAAGAGTATCACCTGATACTGCAAGTTTTGAATTCTAAAATAAGGGACACAATTGTTAACCCAGGAATTATTTTAATGAAGAGGTCATTTATACACACTGGACGTGATTTTGCCTTTTTATTTTATGAATTCTTCCATTATAAACAAAATGGCCCTGATAGATGACACCTACCAAAACACAGGAAATCAATACTTAGAAAAACAATTGAACAAAAAAGAAATAGTTGAACTTGAAGACTGACTTTTTGTTTATCTCTTCTTGTAAAACTAGTTTTAGCTGAAGCTATATATAGTATACACCTTAGGGAAATAAAGTGTATTTTTCATTCTTTTCAAATCTATTTTATGCTCTGCTAGAGTTCGTAGTAAATTTGAAACAGAAGAACATGGATATTAACCATTGAGCATGAAGCTTGGCAGAAGTATCTGATGGAAAAGTTGGTGGCTTTTATATGAAATTACTGATACATACAAATGGACCCCCCTGCCTAAATCCTCAGCCAGCCATACAGAGTGCACATAGCAGCCAAAATATAGATGTCAGATTAAAAGCTCTCAACATACCAGAAGACACAAGGCTTTAGGTTCAAATCTGATTTTATTCCAAATATTAAAAAAGGTAGAAAAAAGAACAAGCTATAAATCTCTTTATTCCCTATCTCTACCAAGTAACCCTTTAAGAATAATGAAATTTTAAACAATATTATTTACATTGATAATTCCAGCTTTGTGTCTTCAAGAATGTATAGCACCATAGCACCATCAGTATCAAGAAAATACACTTCTACATAATTGTGTCTGTGTTAGTTTATTCTAAGGAACAAATTGTTCTATGGCCCTGACCCAGAATACTTTAGAAGTACGTTTAAAACTACAATCATCCAAGGGACTTTGCATTTTTTCATGCAGATTGGCATAGAATGTCAACTTTAGCTTTCAGTTTTACTGACTTTCTCTGATTTCATATTAAAACTTAATATCCATGTTTTAAACAAATCTATTTTGGATGGGTAAGCTGTTAATAACATTGTGCTTGCTTAAGTGAAGGTCTAAAGGGTTTATGCTAAAGTCTCTCTCCCTTTGCAAGGAATTAAGTGAGGCATGTCACCAGGTCAGAACTAAACTAACTGTTCTATTTGCACATTTACATCACAATACAATCCAGTGCTTAATCTTAAAACAACAACTCTTGTAAATACCATGCAGAAAGTAAAAAAAAAACAACAAAAAAACCCAATACCCCAAGATAAATAAGGTTTTAATCAGTTTCTCCATAAGGTGCAGAATTGAAGATCAAAATTATTACAAGTTACCTCTCTGTATTAAATAGACTACGTTACTTAATTTAACCAAACCTCCTCCTTACCTATTCTTGAATTTTCCTCTCTTACTTTTATTTCATATACAACTTTTTTTTCCTAAAAACTAGATTCAGGAAGCTTATTGGATATATGACAAGTAATTTGCTGTAAGGAAAAAATAATATACTTGAACTGCATTGTCAACATATGTTTACAGCAGGACACCAAAATACTTACAGACCAGAAACCTACTGAAAAAAAGCCCTATTTATGGGCAAGTTTTAACCAAATTCCTCCAAGATATTTTGATTTGCACAAGGTAAACTCACAACAATAATTTCATCACTTGCAAAAAAGGTAAAAAAAACACATTGAAGTGTTAGCATTTTCTCCTCTATACCTAAGACTGTGCAAAGAGTCACACTGTTTCTGTATAAGATATTCCACATTCCTGTAAGTTCCCTAGGAGTGACTTTTCACAGAAGTCATTAAATTTAGTCATTTCTGCATCCATTTTAACTAGCACTCCATAGGAGGGGAAAGCATTGGCCTTTTGTATTCAGACTTTAATGGAATGCAAAATGAGTTAATGAAACTTGGCTACAAACCAATAATGCACGGGAAACCAACAGCAGAAGAATGCTAAAGATTCAGTCATGTAGATGACAACTGTTTTCTTTTTCAATTATGTATATATATAAAAATTTATATGCAATATAGCACATATATAAAAAGACGAATGGATTTCATTTTTTTGTTTGGTGCAGAACTGCATCACAGGCAAAAAGAAATACATAATAAAACATTGAAAGCTAGTTTATGAAAACATATTAGCAAACTACACATATACATTCTTAAAGTGATTTTTCTGAACCGAAATAGAATTGACAGTTTCTTGTATGTTGAATTATGGATTCCCATAGGGAATTAGTTATAACCAATATTTCTTTTAATGTATTCCTGTCTAGGTTTCTAGTAGGTACTTCAGGGAAATTTCTAGAAATTTTGTAACAAAATAAACCGCCTTTTAAATAAATTTCATCGTTATTCTACTTAATGTGTGGCTGCTTTATGTTTGATGCACTGAAATTTCTACAATTCTTTGACTCTACCTATTGCAAAGGCCAACATTATGTAGTATGCCCAAAATGGAAACCATCCAATATTCTACATCTTGTTGCAGTGAGTTCCCCAGACTATTTTTGTTTTGATGAAAAAACACACACTCTGTTATAAAAGGAATACTTTTTTTTTTTTTAATCCATTATTTTCATGCTGCTTATGTCCCATTTCAGTCCTTTTTACTCCACAAGGAGCATTCTAATAATTCCAAATCTATCTTCTTAAAAAGTCATCCCAGGTCTATAATTATGTTGTCACCCTTCTCTGGACCTCTTCTATTTCTGCTAAATGGTTTTCAAGTACCTCCTCTGACATCCTAATTTATGTTTTTTGAAAAAAGTTACAAATCACTTAGCTTTCAGTATAAACCTTATTCACCTTATGTGCTCCCTTCACTCTTTGGTAGGCCCAATGACCCAGCAGCCCTCTTACAGACTGCATGTGTCTGAAATCTTTAATTTCTTATTAACTGCTTCTCTGAAATAATTCCATCAAAGCCCTCCTAATTCCCAGCTTTTAAAGTACAGTGAGTTAAATTTGTGTCTTCTTAATGTGCTTGACTAGATCTGCATTTCCATTTGCAGAAGATTTTTCTTAAACTCTCCTATCATATACTTACTCATTTGCAATGTCAAAGGGTTTATGCACATTCCCTGTTCATTGCAGGATATTTCTGCCGGCTTTTTTTGCATTTGCAGGTTTGTGGAGGTGAGCTTTTCTTGGTTTGTTTCTTTTTTTTCTTTCTTTGCTCTGTGTGTTCTAGTTGTTGTTGTTAGTTTTCACTTTTTTACTAGATGCTTATTAAAACAATCACAAAGCATAGTTTATTGAGATACCTTTCAGTGGCAGAGTTCATCTGGTGCCAGATGGTGATTTCTCTTCAGAATCATGTATGTTTAACTTCATGCCTCAAGCTAAACACACTTGACTTCTGCCTTGAAGGGATACTAACTTTTCATAGCAAATGCCCTCCTAAATAAGGGCTCTGTCTGAACACTCTGGAATCCTTGAAATGAGCTGCCAATCCCTAATGCCTGATTCTCACAGAAATGTCTTGTCTGTTGGACAGCTCTGAGTTTTTCAAATCTAAGAGAGACAGATTAGCAGAAAAACTAAAACTTCAAGGTAAGAAAAGATATTCTTGGGTGTGGGTGAGGGGAAAGTAGGAAATCTATTTGAAAAACTGCCTAGAAACAGATAGCTAATACAAGTTACAGTTGTCTTGTCTTTGGAAGTTTTCACACTGACCTATAACAGCATTATTAAGCATAATAGTAAGTAAATACATGCTCTCTTTCAAATATTTCATAAAGGAAAATATACCCCTCTGCATTTAATATAGCTTTTTATGACTGATTTAATGGTAATAGGTCAATATTCTCATTTGTCTATAAAATCAATGAATTTACAAATATCTGTTCTTCTCATATAGCATAAGTGTATGTTAAAATAGGGTTTACCTTCAGATACTACTCATATTACCAGTAACATTTTTCCCTGAATTGCGTACATTGCAAATACTTTAAATTCAAGAGGCTTGCCCTGTGTCTGATAGGGCTAACACCAGCCAGGTTGTCAACCACCATGAAGGTAGAACTAAAGAGAAAATAACCATCTTGGGGTATGTTTGTAAATAGCTGAATCCTAATAGTCTTTTAAATATGGCCTACTAGCACAAAAATGTAATTATCCCAGAAGCTTTTGACATGAAGTAGCCTCATTCAGTTCTCAGGCAGGGTGTTACACAACCTGTTAATCTACTGTTAGCTCTTCAAATTCTTCTTGTGTAGTTCCATGTCACTTTCTTCCAAGTGATGCCTCACCAGCTGACCTGTGAGTCTGAAAGGCTCATTTGAGGACTGGACTGAAGGAAACCAACTGTTGATGTCCTAACTTCCTTGGCCTTCTCGATAGTGTCTCAGTGTTTACTCCTACATAATCTTTCTTCAATATTACATCCAAGTGCATTTCAGGGATAGCCATCTCAATTTGCTTTATTCTGAATATAAGTATAAATTCAAATTATATGTTCCAATACCACAAGGAATTTAGGCAGTTCTTAGTTTTTTCCTGCAGTTGGAGTAATCTTCCTCAGCCTTGACAATATGGATGAAATTTAAGATACTGCAACTGCAAATTTGAAAAAAACCAAACAGCTTACAAATCCCACAAATAGCGTATCGCAAGAATTGTTAGCATAAGCCCTTCTTTCACATTTGTGTTACCGTGGTGCTTTCTGGCATGTCTATTAAATATAATAAGCAATTTTCTACATGTACATTTTTATATTCCACTATAGCTCAATACAAATTTTAGTACAATTTTTAGTTCTTTGTTATAGTATCACCTGAAAAAAAAGTGGAGAGAGGTTCAAAAGCAGTCATAGTTACCTCAGTCAGGAGTATTTAATGGCACTATTTTTTAGACTGGATCCAAATTTCTATCATTTTACCAGAAAATTTTCAATGTGATATGCGCAGAGAGGTCAGATACATGATTTTAACCTGGCTAAAAATCACCTGTTCATCAAATAGAATCTCTCTCTACCTCCCCTTTGATCTGACAGTCTCATACACCTGTGTCTTGGGCTGGCCAATACCCTGCCTTACATTATGACCTGGAAAATCAGGAATCTGATTCACATTAGGTCTCAGTTTTTTGTCTCTAATCTCTAACAAAAAAACCCCACCTAATTAAAAAAACACAACTTCTATTACACTTTCATTTTATAGAGAATTAGTTTATTAGATTTTTTTTTAAATAGTTTGATGCATTGCCATATGGTGATAACATCCCTGACAGAAGTTGTGTGGGTGGGGCCATTTCTATAAAGGGGTCAATTGGGTTCTGGGCTTTTTTTGGTATCCCAATTTAACTGGGATAAGCACAACGAAGGAAGATACTATGTCAATTCTCCCGGTAGTCTAAAAAGATTGTTATTACTTCATCTCAGTGGCTACGAGATGGTTAGTATGATCTGTTATTTTATTTTATCAGTACTTCTTAAGAACGGCGATACAAGAATTCTACAAGAAGGAATTACATACAAATAAATACTTCAGGCTTATTATAGTAGCCCTTAAGATAACACAGTACATACATAAACTAGGATCAGAATGCCAAGAGAATACAGAATCAACTTTCCTGTTCCTTGTGTGTGCATATACAAATGTAGTACATTTATACATACATGTCATATAAATCAGTTTGGTTTAAGTAACAAAATGCCATATTACTATTGCTAATGTAGATGTGTGTAAGCCATATAGTTTATAAAAGTCTTTGTTCAGAAATTATTCAGAAATGCTTAAGAAATGCTTTATTGTACTACCACAGTATTTTACCACGTTGCCTAAAATTTCTGCAAAAGAAAGCAGGAAATCAGAATAGCAGTCACACAGTCAGATATTGCGTAAATTCCTTTGAAACCAATGTCTTCACTACAATTCATTTGAAGGATAAAAGTGACTTTAAGGGGATCTTTAAGATGATATGAAACATTTGGACTTGGGTTTTGTATATAAATTATATACCATGCCTTCAAATATTCATGATCATTTCATGAATATTCACTCTCATGGAAAAAAAGTCTCTAGTACAAAGCAATAGAAGATGGCATATTTATTTTCGCCCACTATTCCCATCTCCCCCAAACCCAGTCAGGAATATCTTTTTTCAGGCTTATTAGCCAAACAAACAGTTTACTCAATGCAGTGTAATTTGCCACGTATTGTCTTTTTTTTTTTTTTTAAAGGGTTTATGTCAGGTGTACTCTGGTAACATTTGTAAAGCTCACTGCTGAAATAAAGCTGGGACAAGAATCAGGTATCAGCCTGTCTCTGGTTACAGGAGATGAAGGATTTGAAAAGACAGCAGGACAGCAGCAGTGGCCAGCTATTTATTTGCTGTTTGTTTTAGATGTACTGTTAAAGATTTACCATTTGTTGTAGATTGAAACTGAAAGAGAATGCTGCACTTTGGGGGGAAGGGGAGATGGGTGTTTGTGGTTTTGTTTTAAATCTCAGTACTCTTCACTTAGTTAAGTCCTCTCTAGAAGTATTTACTTACCCAGATTTTGAATAAGGAAAATAAAAACTACATCTAGGCTCACTTGGTAGCACTTTAAATAAAAAGAAAAATAATCTCAAAATCCATTTAGCTGCACTCTTCCCCCTTCTCTACCAGACGCACTTCAGCCACTGGTCAATTAAACAAAACATGAATGAAATAAATATCTCCCTATCCCTTATATAACCCACCAGGAGCAGTTGAACAGGCCTAGTCCCTCACATGTTACATGGATACACACACACTCACCTCTCAGCTCAGCACACCTGCCAGAAGACCAGTACCTAAACACCAGTGCCTTGGTGCCGCCTAAAGACCAGATGGGGAGTCAACTGCAATGGCACAAGTTCCTTAAAAAGTATTTTCAAAATATATTTGGAAGCAGCTGTACATCTGAAACCAGCATAAAGTTGAAGGAAAACTACGGAACCAGAAGCAGCTAATACACCTGACAGTGCCAAGAGCTGCATCAAAAATTAGTTACTGGCCAACATGAGAAATGAAGGAAATATAACAACTGTTTAAATGAGACTGCAATAAGTAACATCTCTTGCTTCGGTGATTGCAGGCCACCTATATTCCATAATGATCCAGGACAATCGTGAGTGGAAGAGGAGCTTTGTGTTTCTGTTAATGGCAAATTACTAAAAGATGGAGTTCCTGTCAGGACAGTCTGCTGGGACTGTAACAGCTTTTAAGAGCAGATGATTAAAACAGGCCTTTCTCCAAACAGAAGCAGTCTATGCAGATAGAAAAGCAGCATGACAGCAGCATTTAAAGAGGAGGCTAGGATACACGTAAAGTGCAAAGCAAGTACTGCAAAGATGACATTAATCAACACAAAGGACCAGATTGCAGCTAAGAAAGAGTTTATGCACCACATCCTTTAATATATTTCTCTTATTTTTCTTCCACCAAGAAAGCACTTGCATCAAATTCCACCGCCTCTTCAGAATGTGACAGAGCTATCTTGGCTTCCAGTTCTTCCACTTAAAACTCTTAACAACTATTTTCTAATATGACAAAAAGATCTTTTAGATTAAACATATCACCAAAAGTCAGGTGTAAGAGCCAGCCAATCTTTCACCTGAAGGTTCTGATTTATCCACTGTGTCACACTATCTGTGTGCCCTAATGGTGTGAAAGTCTGCGCCAAGTATCTGTTCGTTCTGTCAACATAACCAGTTGTCAAGTTGTACTGTCAGGTTCCTGCCAACGTGCTGGATTATAAGTGTAGTCCTAAATCATCCAAATATTCATAGTGATTAGAAGTGATCACACACATTCTCATTAACCACCACTGGACAAGTATGGGATTATGCAATTAAAACCACTGAGACCATCTTAATTGTCTTTTATTTACCAAAACCTTATTACTAATGAGTTTTAGTGAAGGTCTAAAAAGGTAATCATTTAAGAAATAATTAGCCACCATACAGATCTTAAATCACTCATTGGGAAAAAGTTGATTAATCAGAGTTGCCCCCCTAAAATGACCAATAACATACTTTCTCACTCCAAATCTAAGAGAAGAACAATGCATTACCACACCACCATGTGTCTAGTCAAAGACATCTGCACATTGTCCTCAAGGTGCTAGAAAACTGTAGTATAGTGAGAGTTGTGCTCCTTTGGCTGGACCAAATCCTAGCATCCGATCTGTGCTGACAAGAGAACCCCAGGGGTAGTTTCTATTGCTTATTAGTTAGAAAAAAGCATACGAAAATATTGATAGGAAATAGTTTGAGAGAAGCTAATTACTGTTATTTTTAGTGGATCATGTAAATCATCAGCACAGACGCAGCCATTTGGCAAAAGTATTAGCATCTAAATAATTTTCTTAGAGTACTAGTAATGCTCTTCCAAATTTTCCATTGTTTTAAAATCACATCATTGGTGAAATACATATAGTAGAAATAGCAGGAAAGCAAAATGCTTTACAAAACACAACCATGCCAAAAAAAAAATCCCTTGAAAAACAGATTCATTATTCATTTTAACAGATGGTGAAAAAAATGGTTCTTTTATTTACTTGGGTTTTCATCAATCATAAAAAATAAAGTATTTTAATGTCTTTTATTTGTTGTACTGACAGTTAAGAACTGTATAAAAATTATAGTATTGGACCTAATTTAGCTTTGTATATGTCTAATTTTCAGAAGCACAAAGTGAAAAAATACTACTTATTGAAAACTCAAGCTACTCATTTAGAACATACTTTTCTACATTGCCAACTCTGGGAGTTTTTGTTTTTGTTTTTTTTATTTTTTTTTTTAATTTATTTATTTTGTTTGGTTGGTTGGGGTTTTTTTGGGGGTGGGGAGAGTGTTTTTCTTTCCCAGCCTAAAAGCATCAGTGAAATTGTCTCACAAGAAATCAGTGGATCAGTTTTCACTGGGTCAACATATAAACAATGGGTTTATGTACTGATCTTTTCCAGAATTTATGGAAAGCCTGTCACTTTGGTAGGAATATAATATATGCATAAATACTGGGGTAGTAGATAGGCTTTCAACATGCATATAATCAGAAGTTCATAGAAGTACATGACTTGACTTAAATTGTGTTTCTATTAGCATACACCTAATAACACCCAGAACCTCAAAATGCTCAGCAATTTACACTGAAGGAAATTGCATGTCAATGACTTACATCAATGCTGATGATTTGGAAAGTTTGCATTAATATTTAATGAAAGGGGCTTGTGCCACTGCTTTTCTTGAGATAAGAAACACATGCTTATCTAAAGAATTAATTCCTTTTTTCTTCTCATTACAATACAGAGAAGTAACTGCTTGTCTTACCCAACACCAAAGAACTCCTATTGACTGAAAATCCTGAATCCTCTCAAATAAGAATAGGGTAGGTCATATCTTTTATAATACTGCCTCAAAAGCAAACTGCTTCTTTGTCTATACCTTGTTTCACAGCTTTCACTATGAAGTTAAATCTTAAACCATGAAGTTACTCTTTAAACCTTTATTAATTAACAAGTAACAAAGCACACAATTCCTTTTCAGTATATAAAACTTATATCCTGCATTAGTTTTATTTTCAGTAAGTAATTCAGAGAAGTAAGAACAATGAGGATCCAAGTTTAACTTCCTTGAACATTACCAGGGATTTCAGCATGTTTTTAAAGCAGTTTCACACTGCATGATAAATCAATCAAATGTTGTAGCAGATGCCTAATGTATTCTTTTCACTTTAGACAAATAGTGGGTAGCATCTGTGTCAGATGCAAGCACAACTGCTCGCCAGCTAGGCTGGCCACAGGATGACGGATCTTGATTGACAGTAGATATCAAAGGCTGAACCAAAGGTTCAAGAGAAATTCCAAGGGAGTTATTTTAGGGATAATAAATGTGTTCCTTCAAAGAATTTCTTTTTCTTCTGGTTACTATAAAAGCTACTGTTTTCCTGGATAGCCATTTCAACTTTACTAACATATAAAGATTTACATAAAATATGTGGGTATTCCAGCTCATAAAACAAAATAACGACCTTATTGATTTTTAACAAAAACTACTAAGTTAGACCTGTACTATTGATTTATGACACTTGTATTTTGCTAATCAGAGATCAATCTTATTAAAGGTTACAGTCGTTTCAAGGGGAAAATGTCCATATTTATTTGATAATAAAAATAAATATTAATATGTTAACAGCAGAAAGATGTAAAATTAATTATATTGTACAGATATACTGTATGCTGTCCCTGCATATCCTTCCATCAACTTAAAACATTCCAGAACAAACCAAGGCTCCTCTCCCCTCCCATACTTCCCCACTTTTATTGCTTTTCATGATCACCAAAGTTTGATACCTGAGACTATACTATCTGATGCATTCCTGACTCCCCCATACAATTGGGCTTTGACTCAGTTTTGAGGTTTTCTCCCAAGAAAACTTCCCAGGTAAAATTCTCAAAAGTCATCTTGTGCACATCTTTAAATTTTCTTCCCTGTTGTATTAATTAACAACAATGTGAAACTGTGAAAGAACATGGTCTCAGAATGGTGCTCGATTCCTGCCCTCATGGCTTACATCAACCTTTCTCTTTCAGTAATTCTCCTGACCTCCTCTCTTCCACTCCATCAGCAGAAATCAGTTCTTCGAGGCACCCACAGTATCCTGCCTGCTCACTGATCTGCCTTCTCACACCACTGCTGCACAGCCTTTGTCCTACCAGTAAGCCTGGCAGGGACAAACCATTTATCAGCTTTTTCACATGTCTCTGCACTTGCTTCCCAGTCACCCTTTCTGCTCTGGGACTTCCTCCAGCTATCAGGAAATGCAACAGATTCTACAAAGCCCTGCATCTCCAATACACAAAGTCTTTTCTTCATGCTAACCTGTCTAACGATGCTTAAAATAGCAGACTTTTGCTCAGAAGAATAAAGATGCAAGTGGGTATCTAAAAGCAGACAGCAGTTCAAAGGAAAGACACCTAATCCTTCACATTATAGAAAATTCTTAAATTCCATTTTATACATTAGATTTTTTAAAACTGAAGATTTCCAACAAAGCTTTGGTCTTGGCCTTCAAGGTAATTTTGGGGTCACTGAACAAATGTATTTTGCTGGTCCCATGATATGCCATTTAGATTTGGCAGTTATAAACTACAGAGAGTCATGATTTCCCATCTGTGATTTTAATTATAAAACTTGATTTTGGCAACATGTCAAAACCCTAGAGCTTTCCAAAGCCCTGCTCACATACCACACACAGGCCACTTCAGTATTCTGCACAGAGCTCATTCCCAAAGAGGCCATTGTGAAGCAAGGATCTCCTGGGGGCAGAGCCTCAGGCTAAAACCAGGCCACAGGACAGGGAAGATTATGAATTACAAAGTTTGACAATCAGTCCTTAGTTTATTCAGTTATTCTGGTTACTTCCATTACAACTTCACTTGTCCAAATGCTGCCAGCTAGGGCCCTCCTCCCAGATTCAACTAGAAACTACCTCTCTGGAAATTACAACTGTACTTTTATTTTACAAGCTCAGATTTCCCCCCCCCCCCCCCAGCATTCTGACTTGGAAGAGTGTATTAGTCTCACAACACATTTTATAGCTGAACATTTCCTTGTCATTTGAGAGTAATCTAACTCTCATTTAACTGCATTCTGCTTTCCATAATATGATTTGGTTTGGTACAGTACACTGAATATGTCTTCATTTCACAGAATCAATTGCAGTGACAGAAAAGGAACACAGAAAACAGGCTATAGAAAATAATTTAAGATTATTTTAGCTGATAGTATACTACCCTTAGTCTTTTAATAAACTAAATTCTCACTGTTAAATTGTCTTAGCAATGTTAGTGCTTAACAACAAATAACATACTGGGATAAATTTTTTGTTTCCTAGTCAGTTCATTGTAACTCATCTCTGTACAGGGCTATACAACAATTAGGGGGGGAGGGAGTTAAAATATATCATCAGAATATTATGTTTACCATGCAACACCTGTTTAAAGCCAAATCCTTTTTCCACCCATGCGAAGTTACCAGTAAATGAACCACAATTTAAGCAGGTGACTAGTGAGGATAAGTGCTCAGCTTTCTATACGCTAACTGAAGGCGTTTTGAAAAAGTGATTTCATAAAGTAAGGAGAAATATTCCTTAAAGTAAGAACAAAATCTCTTCAAATTCATTCTTCTTCAAGAGACCTCAAACTGGAATGTAATTAGCCATTAATAGTACCAGAAAATTTAGACTACACCTTAAGATGAATCAAAAAGCAAATTTTCCCTTGCAACATTATCTACACCTAAGCATGTATAGAAGTGGTACTAGCTGAAAAGCATTTTGTTTAATCTCCTGGTGTCAGTAGTTAGTTACTTTTATTTTGGACGTGTCAGGCTTAATTATGCTTTTGCATTGATTAAGGAATTAGAGTGGGCAGTTCATCAGATATTAAGCAACAGTGTTTTCATATAAATGCATAGCCTACAGTTAGAGCTTTGTGGTTATGTGTCTGGTACACATACATAAATATAATAGACTACCCTTGTCATTGTGAAGACCAAACCTAGGTCTACTACAGTCATCAATGAGAATTTCTACAAGTTTTCTATTGCTTTTCCTACTGGCAGAAGAATTACATCCCCAAAAGGTGCAGGTTTAGCTTTGCAGCACAAATCTGAATCCCACATCAGTAGCTTTTCTTTCCTACTTGCTGCCTCTAAGGCATTATACAAGAGATAAGCGGTGAAATTGCTGCTCCTTCTCTGATATTTTGACTCTTTCAAAGAATAAACAAATCCTTTTATTTTCCATTCTCTGCATTAAGCAAATCACCACTTGCAAGAAACAGAAGAAAGGAAACTGTAACCAATGCAAAGTAAAAGGAAAAAAAAATTGCTTGCTTATCTTTTTTGGAATTGAAAAACAAACCCACAAAGAAACTACAGAGCAATGACTTCAAGGATTTGTTTGAGAAGGGACTTTTCTGTGGGTCATACAACAAGGACAAAAGCACTAAGCCAGAGAAAGTCATAGACATGTTCCACTTGATCTTTGGGTAATCTGATACGATATTGTGTGTAAGGGGAACGATTATAACATTGGTGCTGCTGAGCTGCTTGAGTGGATAATGGACTGGCTCAGTTATTAAAGACAAGTGCTTATAAAATAATTCACTTCAGAGCAGAGGGAAAAATACTAACAATGTTCTATAAAGATCAATACCAGACCACTTCTGTTTGATTTATTTAATCAGTGACCCCAGAGAAACAACATGCAAGGAGAAAGAAAATCTGCTGATTGTAGAAAACCAGGGTCAGGCAGAGAGACAGAAGGAGGGTGGGCTGCCAGCTCCGCGGAAGGTGAACGGAGCAGTCGGCTCGGAGGAGCAGAGAAAGCTCAGCACAAATTGCCAAGACAAAAGAGTTAAGGGTAAGGAAACGAGCAAGTACACATCTTGGGCATGCAAAACAAGACATGAAGTGTTTATAAAACACTGTTTTCAATCATACGATAGAGAGATTGAAGTAATCTGTTTTGTGACTTAAACTTCTTACTGTAGCTCTGTCTGTATCCAAGTGACCAAAGATATGGAGGAGACTGACAGCAGTGCTCACAAACAGAAAAAGTTTCTGCGGTTGGGAAAAGGGTACATGCTCCTTCATCACTTATGGGAGGAAAAACCACAAAAACCAACTTACAGCAATAAAGTTGGCTGTGTTTGTTTGTTTTTTTTTTTTAAATCAACAAAATTTCTATTAATGAAGTAATAGAAATTGTTTCTAATACTCTATTATTTAATGCAGTACCAAACCAGACAGCTTGAGGAGATTATATGCATATTTTGTTACAGACTATATACAAACACCTGTCAGGGATGGTGGTGTGACTATAGCTGATCCTTCATTAAGGAATAGATCTGCTAAATCATGTAATGAAGTTCCTTTGAGTCCTAATTCCTATGATTGTATTACACTGATAGAGAAACTACCAAAGACTCATGACTTCGAGCTTAACTCTAGTAAAAACATTATAGTGTAAAAGAGCATGTCTAAAAAAATTACGGTAAATAAAGAAGTAAATATAAATCACAGGAAATTATATTACTACTCTGATGTTAGTGTTCTATTAAAAACATTTGGAAGGTTGTTATAAAAAACATCAAATATTTAGAATGAGTGAAGCAAAGTCATGGAGAATTCAAGAGGCTAACACTGAGGCTAACAGAGCTACCGCAGTTACCATTAAAGACATGCTTATTCAGTTGGTCCACTGGAAAACAAAAGAGAAATACTGGAGTATGAAGAGGAGGTTGTGGATCATATTCACTTCACTGTGCTTTTTTTCTTGACAACGTAACAGAATCTTAAAAACTTATTTTGCTTAACACGTGGACCTGATATAAAGACTTTTTCAAGCAGAAATCCATAATTCATAAAGCTGCTTTTTACACCAATTATACACCATTTTGCACATTTTTTAATTGCATTCACCACAGATGCAGTTTTAGACCAAAAAACATTGAAATACTCGTTCATACCTACAGAATTAATCAGACAAACACTTGTTTTCAAAGCTCATTGTAAAAATTTAGTAACCCATTAAACACTTTTTTCCCTTAGCAGTTATTTAGCTCATCATCTCACTGTGCTCCACTGAGTAGCTAAAAATAAAAATGCAACCTCTTCTAATGTAGAAATGTCTCAATGTAAAGTCAGGGGCTCAATTCATTACAAATGTTTTGCCAAGGTCTGAAGACAGTTTACACTTTTTAATTTGCAGAGCCGCCAAAGTGTTAATTGTATTCTTAATTCATATTGGATAATTTACATGCGGGTCACACACTTTGTTGTGTGTGTCGGGTTTAATGCCATTATGAAAGTGTCTTCCGAGAAAGACAAGAGCTGAGAACACATTCCATTTTGGTCTTATATGCCCAGTAGTCAATTTTTATCTTTAGTTTGAAAGAACACATGAGAAACAAACAGGAAGATACTGGGGAAGCATGAAAAAAGAATATGTAATTTTGGCACTGATGAATGCACAGAAAGGCAAGGCCAAACACATAGACCTTTATCATGTCCTATTAATAATATTGAATCACTAAAGGTATTCCACAAGCACAACTATGGTGGTTCTCACTAAGCCCTGGAGCATATAGCACAAGCTAGATTCCAAAAGAAAAGCTATCAGAATTTCCAAATGACAGGGCCTGGCATCAAAGCACACCACTCAGCTCAACTGAAACATGTTATATCTCAATGCAAAAATAATAATAAAAAAAAACACACAGAGGCTGTGGCAGGTTTGAAAATTGAAAATTCAATGTTTCACTTATTTTATGTAAAATACAGTGTAAGGTAAAAACTAATGCCCCAGCGAAATATCAAGAAAAGTAGGTGTTATATATAGTGTTCAAGGGAATCCTACTAATGCTGGTGATAAAAGTATCTAATCTAATATCAGTATTTTCTCAAATATAGTCACTCAGAGGTTATATAGCAAATCTTTCAATAGGCTATAACAGATGTATTATGTCATTTATACCCATGCTAGATAGTGGTTTTATGGGAATATGAAAAAATGTAATAAATTTTAGTCTCAATTTCTGTAAGAATTAACGTATATCGTGTTGTTTCCTGTGGTAAAGTTCATAGCTAGTGCAGAGCACAACAAATCAGATAAGATCATATACGCTTCACATATTCAGAGAAAGTTAACAGCAAACCATCTTATATTGACATCTTTAGTGGTCTGTAATTTCATTTGTCATTTCCATTTTCTTTGTTTATATGCTTAGTATCTTCTAACAGTATGGATAGTCACTAAAAAAACAAGGAATATTTGAATTAATAACTTAGTGTAGGAATCTCATTTCATGCACTATACCAGAAATGTAAACTCAGTGCCCTCTTCAAACAAGAGCAGAAGTGAGAAAGATGCATTTTATTATGAATCCTGCATATAATCAGTCATCTGCCCCCCAAATTACTTCTACTTAAAGTAAGCAATATATTTGTTGTATTTTCAAATCATAAAACAGATTTTTCCATCTTTTTGCTCAAAACCAAACACAGTTTAGTCAAGATTAACTGGAATTTCAAAACCTCTAGGATATGATTTTTGAAATTAGCAATAATTTGCTTTGCAACAGAGCAGAAATAAGAACTTTTGTATTCAGCTTCATAAACCGAACTTTCTCTATTATATTGTCTGCTTTCAGGGAATTCCTGAATTCTTGTCAAAAGAAAGCAAAATAAACTTGAAAATCTGTGAAGCATTGGAAGTATCATTCATTTAAAAACAAATTTTCAACACAGGCTGCATAATTATAAATATTGGCAGGGTTCACATGCCCCAAGAAGGAGGAAATCATAACAAAGTAAAGCTTGTTATACAATGAATCCACTTGATTATAATTACTCGAAATACTCATATCCCTTTGAAAAACTATTATTCTATCCAGCACCCCATACCTAGGTAATGTAGATTTTATGGCCAGGGAATATTTTTGTGCATAGTTTTGAGGAGAAGTGCACAGAATGAGCAGTAACTTTACTGTTACAATGAAAGATGAACGTAAGATCTTCCCATTTGCTAAATTCAAGTTCTGCCAACTCAAGTCTAGTCACACTATTATTACAAATTCATTACCCTTTTTACAGTTTTGAAGACAAATGAACCAATTTAATGATGTAGTTTGACTTCTGTGTTTGTTTGCTTATTGACAGGACTATAGCACATGTTCAGATATCCACTAGTCTTGAAACTAGATAAAACTTCCTACTTCTAATGAAGCATTAAAAAAAAAAAAAGTATGACAAGAAACCAAAGAAAGGGATGTAGCCACCCTCATCACAATCCAAATGATTCTGGAAAATCTACTCAGAACCAGCACTTCAAATGATAACACAGGATAACTGTATTGCAAAATATATGATTCTGTTGTATTCAAACAGTAAGCACTAAGACATGTAGGCAATGCAATCTGTTTTGTGTATTTTCAAATATGTTGAAAATACAGGAACTATGTATTTTCAAATAAGTTAAATTCTGTACAAACAAGGGATTCTTATATTCAACACATCAAAGTTAGAAAAATTCCATTCTATGACCTTCTAAAATCTGTTTTAAATCTTCCCTGACAAAGTGCCTGTGGACCTCCTCTAACTTCTCCAAGATCTTTTGCTGTCTTTTAAAGGTAGAACGGCCTTCTGTGGGGCTACTTTTTCAGTAGAATGTGGCCACTTGCACTCTGCCCCCCAAAGATCACCATCATCATGAAGCCTGTTGGTACCTGCCAGCTCATGTGTATCTTGTCACAGATGTGGATGAGATTATGTAATTATACTTCCTATTACATAAATCCAAGCGTGTAATAAAATGAAATCTGGTTAATTTTTGTTTCCAAATTTACTTTATATCCAGTTCAGGGAAGATATTACGTGTGATTCATAAAAAAAAAATTGCAATCTAGGCATGAGCTAGCATATTTATAGAATCATACTGCATACCAAATTAGGTACTAAATCCAAGTTTAGACATGGCAATTTCCCTTGTGATGACAATATGTGGTAGTGAATATTAATCCTTAGTCAGACTATACAAATATACTGTGATCATTAAAAATATTAGATAGTTTCTGTCACAGAAAGAAAGAAAACTTTCATAAACTTACAGCATGGTAGAGCATCAGAAGAGGGACCATTTGAGAAACACCACCAAAAAATTTTGCTGTTTTAAACTCAGAAAGGAATGCATTGTTTTATTAAAAAAAATAATATCCTTAAAGCCTCTGTTAATTCTCCAGACAAAACATTCCTTTTTCATTCTTATTTACCTGGCTGTAAAAAAAATATATATATATATAAAAAAAAATCAGTTCTTTATCTCTATCAAAATAAGAAATCTTTTTTTCATACTAGGTTTTGGGAATCAAATTTTCAATTTAAAATGTAAATACTAGTTAATGTCATTTTATTGTAAATATATTTTAATGGATTAAACTTACATTCATTTAATTCCATCAAAAGCATCCCATTTAATTCAATTTCTATTAATGGAAAGAATCACTCATGAAAATGGAAGCTGAATAGTATAAGACATGGGTTGCAAACAAAAGTAATATTGGACAGCTACATAAATTCATATAAAACAGTCCTATTTTTTCCATCAGTCCTGGTTTAAAGATATTTTTCATATATGAATAATGCAGTTCTTTATATAAATACCTATGTTTTCTTCAGAGGAAAACATTTCTACAGGGCTAGAATATTCATCATTTGCTTATGGCTTACTAAGATTGATTTCCTGTTTCTCATCTATTAAAATCTCAAATCATTATCAAGCAGAAAACTAAAGAAAATTTTCTGGCACAAATGAAGCAACAGCAGTAGTGAACAAAAAAAAAATAATTCGACAATGATTCATGTATCACTATACCTGGCAAATAATCTGTTTGTTGAAATACATAAACTACTTGGCAAATACTCGATAAAACTGTACCCAACTGGGATCAATCTGCGAGTAATACACAAGGGAGAAGACCAGGAACATCATCCAAAGCCAGCTATTCAAAGAGACTTTTTTATTAATGTCAACCTTAATGGGCTTCCGATTAAGCTCTAAAAAATGTATGATAAACCTAGCACACTGTGCTCAAAGGTGAACCTTAAAATGGAATGTATGCTGTGCCAAGAACAACCCAGGAGTTCTTCAACTGGAAGTTTAATACATTACAGAATAAAGAAATTTAGATATAAAAGGGTGCTATGGAGAAGTAATTACTGAAATACAAGCAATCTTTTAAAAGGCAATTGCATTCTGATGACCAACAATAACTAGAGTCAAGAAAAAATATATAAATCAAAACATCTAATTAATGTCTATGCAAATACTATCCATTGTCAATAAAAGCACCAACTGTAGTCAGTCAAATTCTGTGGTAATCGCTAAAGACTTTCTGAAGTCATGGGGACAGAAGATAGACAAACACAAGTGATCTGAATGAAAAACTGAGCTCAGAAGTTACACATTTGATGTGATGGTACATCAAGTATCTACTCTTCCTGTCCTCATTTGTTCTGTTCAATGAATATGGATTAGCAATTAACCACTGCTACACTTGAAGTTACGATGTATTACAGGGATAAATTCAATGTGGATTATATGACGTGAACTTCTTATTGATCAACCTGCAGAAGATGACCTCAATACTGCTGCCAGCCTTATACAATTGGAATTACTTGTTTTATTGTTGTTGTATCCAATTGCATTAGATCTATCATTATAGATGTGCTAGTGCTGCTAGGAAGCAATTAGGATTAAAATGGTTGCAGTAATTTCACACATGCTCTTGCCAACAGGCATTCAGTTTTCTTCTGTTCTTCTGCATGGAGTACCCGAGAGGAAAATGGCTGCATCTTATCCAACTGACTTCTGGTACAAAAATCATCATGCAATTGCAAATAGAGTAAAACTTAGCTGCATACATGGCAGTTTACATAGCTTTGAAATGAGAAATCCTTATTTCAATTAGTTGCGAGTATTCTATAGAAAAATAACAAACCCAAGAAGTTTTCTTTGCTGTGGAAGAATTATGAGCCTATGTAAGATATTGATGTTAGGACAAGCGCAGACCTCTGATCCCATAGCTCTGAATGGCACTGAGCCATGCTGTCAAATCAATTAAGACAACCAACCACAAGAAAGAAATTACAGAAAAATTATACCCAACTTTAAACTCTAGAACACTGAATAACTGGAAAAGGTTTAAACAACACACTAATGTGTTTGTCATGAATACATACCATGGAAAGCAAGCCACATTTGGCAAAATAGTTCCTTATCACTGACAAAGCAGACACTAAGGCCCCCACTTCTAAGAAATCTTGAGCAGAGCAGTAAAATTACAAAACCAAAAAAATATGTTGCAATCACAATCTCAACTGGGTAGAAATTATTTACAACGGAAAATAATAAATCAGTTCATCTTTTGGATACTGGGCACCCTTAAGGGGACTAACTCATAACCAAGATCTGTAACGAAACACAAGATGACTACATCATCAGAACAAATCCTTGACAAAGCAATCAGAAATTTATAAATAAATGAAGTTACCTATTTCAGAATGAAACTTAAGTGTCAACAATCCTTTGATCCTATCAAAGCTACACTAAGGAAAATATTATCAGTCTGACATTTAGGAAAAGCTGTCCTGTTGCAGTTTTAGCCTCATTTTCAAGAGCACCAGTAGAGCAAGCACAGCAAAGATGATGATAGTAGTAGTACAGATTCAAAAGAAATATTCATATGAACAAAGAACTCTATAAAAGTTATGTACAGTGTAGAAAAGGTAAAGTTAGTGCACAGACAATTCATGTGACTCCTAGTTAATAAGGAAAGGGCATTAGTCACAAGTGTGATGAGCAGCCTGAGGTCACGCAAGAGGAAACAACTGCCCTCTGAAAGCGAGTACACAGCACAGGCTGGAGTAAGCCTAGCAAGCACGCAGCCAGAGCAAAGCCCTGGTAGTCCAAATGCCTAAAGCTTTATTTAAATTTTACCGCTCTAGCAATCTTTGATACTGCTTGTGGCAAGATCATGAAAACAAAACCACCATGATAATATAAACATATGTCAAGGTCTCTAATACTTGGAGAAGAACAAAAGACAGCATAATTTGAGTTCCAGGAACTGTCATTAATCCATGTATCTACAACCAAGACACAGCAGAAGAATCTAAAGAGAAAGCCCTACTGTTAGATGAAGTGGTGACTACAGAAGGCCGAGTTCTGCTTTGTGTTTTTTACTATTGCTCCTAATCTCAGCAGGTTTAGGTAACATTAGGTAACAAATAATAATTTAGGTAACAAGCAGGATTTGTAACATGCCATTTAAATACACAATGCAGTAGAATTAGGCTATACTTTGTAGAATTTTAACAGCATCATATATTTCATTTCAAATGGATTTCCAGTGCAGAATGTAGGAACACCTCCACAGTAGCATCTCAGTTTATCTACTACCATCTCTTTAGGGTGATCCCTGAAGTGGCTTTTTCAGCAGGTCACTGCACTCTATCTTTAAATACTTGGCTGCACAAACATAAATACTGGATTTTATGTTTATAGAGTAGTATTGAATCTGTGAATATATGGCTCTAAGTAAATGTCAGTCACTGATCAATACCAGTCCATCAGCTATAATAGTACCTTGAAGAAACACTGTTTAAAAACACCTTCATAAATAAGACTGGAACAGTTGCAATGATGAACCAACCAGTCAGCCAAGAAACTCTTGACCACAGCTGTCTAAAGTACAATTGAACTCAAACAATTTTCCACCAAACCCACTCAAATTCTAAAGCACTGTTCATCAAAGAGCACCTAGAAATCTAGAACTGCCTGAGGTTTCATCTAAATTATTCAAGTATCATAAATTAAACAGCTGGACATGTTTCAACCTGCTCTGAGCTGATTACATAAAATGGCACCATATGGCTACTTGAGCATTCCCAGGCATGTCTCAAAGGTTAGATGCTGACAGTCAGGCAATGCTGATTTGAAATAATGAAATAATCTTCACTGTTTACAGGTCTGCCTTTGGCAAAAGAAGGGTCATGTCAGTTCTCCCAAAATTAAAACCAAAACCATCCTTCATTCTTTTACAAATAGGGACTTTTTGCAAAATAATAAAGTAAAAAGGACTAAAGAGATGCAATAACCAAAGTTAGAATAACATCAGACTACAACATTTATTTTTTAATGAAGTAATCAGTTCAACAAATCTAAGATTTTCCAAATGACACTCTACTTTTCACTCAGATATTTTAACTGCAACATTTCTTAAAATTTAGAATAAAAATAAATGCTGAAACACTGTAGTATTTTTGGAGGCAGAATACAAATTCTTCACTTAGTTATAATAACAAGGTTCATACAAAGAAAGTAAATACATTGAAAGGCAAAATTATTCCCATTCAGGAAATAGAATATTGAAGGATTCATTTGAAACTGATGCCAAAACGGCACAGAGTAACTGCTCAGAGATGAATTTTGTCTTTAAACAGCAAAGGTATTTATTTCGTGCAACAATGGGGAGCTAGCCGATTTGCACTGGACAAACTAGCTCCAGAGTTTCCAGTGAAAAAGTCAGGTAGTTTATACAGGTTTTGTGAGAGGTTATGCAACATCTTTACATACATACTCATTTGATTTTGATACCTAATCATTCCATTCACAATAGGTGGGATCTAGGTGGAGTAGACCTTTCAGTTTTCTTTGTTCAGCGATTTCCTGACTTGATGGTCTCCTTATCTCCTTCAGGTGCCCACCTTATCTTTTCTAATTATTCAGAGTACATTCCTTTCTCAACACAAACAGAGCATCACCCAGAGCATTGTACTAAACTCATCCAGACTAATGTTTTTATTTTAAGACCTTGTTCTGTTTCAAAACTAGGCACCAAAACTCTATTCCTAACAGAAACCACCGTGCCCCAAAGTCCTTTGATTGTTTTGCTATATTGGACATTAGCCAACTTTTTTAAAAACTACAAGCAATCCACGTGATATCACCTTTGAGGTAAATCATTAATAAAAAAAAAAAAGGGTGGGGTGGGAGAAGCCCAAGTGTTTCTGGTTATCAGTTTCTTCTCAGATGGAGTTGTTTTTAAATGATCAGTAAGAATAACTACCAGCAGGTTAATTAGTTTTAAGTTATTAGGTCTTCTTTTGTTCCATCTCCTGTATTCCCTTCTACTCTTTTTGACACTGTTTCATGGAAAATAGCAAGGGTAAGAAATTGTGCTGAATTCTTCCATTATAATGAACAGTAGTACATAAGTAGTCACATCAACACAAAAAATTAGGCATATTTGAATATTGTAAGTTATTGCCCTTCTGTGCCCTCATGAAAATATAGTTCAAATAGTGGCATTACTATTACTTTTTCTAATCATACTGAATAATATCTAATCTGGAGATGGAGCAGACTAAAGCACAGAACAGACAAAGAACTCTATGGTGAATTCAAAGGTGGAGCCCATAGGCCATAACCAAAGAAAAATTGATATATGGGGAGCCAAACAGTCAAGTTAAACACTGATTTACTCAGTTCTTATACACAAGCAAACAGAATGAAAGCTGGTCTAACTGCCACTAAAATGGAAAAATCTTTGCTTCTGAAGCAGTTTTGCAATGAAATCTTCATGTACTGACAAGATCTATGAGAAAGGTTGAAAACAAAAAAAAAAAATCTATGAAGCCAACCTCCTATAATCCTGCATTTAAGAAATCAGGTACAGCTGTTTCCTTCCTGCTAGGTAACCACTATTAGTCTCATCCTGTCTAAACACACTTAACATTCCCTGTTTCATTGCTTAAGATTTGTTCTGTGCTATCAACAGTTTTTACAAAAAAAGCAGTGCCCACATTGCTTTTAATTTCATTAATGCAGCTGTTAGTAGATAATACTTAAAGTCTATATGTCTTCAAGAGAAATTAAAGTGTTACCTTACCAGAAGAAAACCTTCCAACAAATGGAAGCCATATGAATATAAGACTGCTTTTCCAATTTCAAGAGGTTTTTGTGGTGTTTTGTTTCGGTTTTTTTTTTTGTTGTTGTTGGGGTTTTTTTTCTTCTTTTTTTTTTTTTTAAGGAAAAAGATTCTACAACTCTTAGCTATAGTAGTCTTCAAATTAACAAGGCCTGAACAAATCCTTCTGGAAGGCTGAACTTATGCAGCATAACTAATGCCAAGTTATGCTGCCCAATGGTCAAGAGGAGAAATTGCACAAACAACAAATTCAACTGCCTATTTGCATTTAAATTTGTTTGCACTTTCACATGAATTTTTTTAAGTGTTTCTTTAGAAGGAATAAGTCATTCTGCAGAAGCAATTTACAGTTTTTTGGTTGGATGGCCCTACTTTTCTTTTGCTCATGTAAAACGCTCATTAAGGCAAGCTCAAAATTCCTACTAATTGTTAAGGTCTTCACCAGAGGGTTCACCTGTCTTTGGTCAGGATGAGAAGATGGTGGAAAGAGAAAGAATGTATAGATATGACAGAATGACCGCATAATCCTTAATTCCTTAGAAACAAAAGTACAAAAGCAATACTCTAGAACATATGAATAATTATCTCAGCTGTCCCATCATCCTGGTGGAATTCTTTGTGATGGTATTTTATCCACAACTTTCCTCAGTCTTTGGCACTATCCTGTTCCAAAATTTCAACCCTGGAAACTATCAGGCCCCTGTTGGAAGAATAAACCTCCAACCTCAGGTTTTCTTGGTTGTTTGGTTTTTGTTTTTTTTTTTATTGTTTGTTTGGGTTTTTTTATTCCATGTAATCAGTCATTTTTCTGCCCCTGAACCTACATTTGCATACATTAAAAATTAAGACCAAAAAATTCATAACTTTGCTTCAAAATAAAGAGCCCTACAGCACTGGTTTTATTTAGTGCCTATCAGACAATTTTTGATTAAAAATACATAGACAATCAAAAATTTATTTACTTTACACATAACATTTAAAAAAAATAAAGCTAACCACTATAGATAAGCATTATAAGTTAGTACTTTCCTGGTCACCTTATAAGTATTCTGGAACACTGAATTATTTTAATACTGTGTAATTGCTGTATGTTCAAACAAGGTAATACCAATGACTAATTGACATTCTTACAATTATACCTAATAATCTCTGAAATATCAACATGGAAGTCAACAGGCAGCTGTTACCATGGCATCAAAGCTCTAAACACAACAATACCTGCTTTTAAAGTAAAACAAAAGCTTTTAAAGATATACGAGTAAAACAAGTCAGTTTTTGTTAGGCACAGGTTGCCCAGAACAGCTGTGGCATCTCCAACCTTGGAGCTATTCAAAAGCTATGGTCCTGAGCAACCTGGTCTAGGTGGCCTGCTTGTGCAAGGGAGTTGGACAAGACATCCTCCAGAGGACCCTTCCAACCTCAACCTTTCCTTGATACTCTGAATGATAGCCTTTTCCCCTAAGAGGAGGCTTTCATTCACAGGGGAGGGACAAAAGTGATTATTTCATGCAGCTTATGGGTTTTGAGATGACCCCAGTCTCCGTTACAGTTAGTGGGGAGCATCATAGCTGGCAGCTTTCTCTGGAACACAGCGTGATAACCCACCTGGTAGGGCAGGGAGCCTCACCGCCCAGGTTTCACCCATCCCCAGCAGGCTGGCCAGCGAGGGGGCAGGCAGAGTCTGCCCAGAGCTCAGATCACCACAAGTCCGGTCAAGAAGTCAAACCAGAGGTCAGGAACAGCCAGGTTCTGGAGTGACCTGGAGACTTTCTCCATTACAGCTCCTGGGAGAAACCAATAGCCCAGGGCTGAGCTTAAGTAGCCAGGGTGTGGCTGGGGCCCCAGGTGAGGCTGGGCAGGGTCATTAAAGCCACCTGGTGAAATCAAGGTTCTACCATGGTCATTTTGTGGCTAGAAACACTAAGTACCTTCCTTTCCACAATACTACTCATGTGCAGTACGAATACATGTAATTGCTTTTACCCACCCATTTCAAGTACTGCTAACAAAGGTTATCTAAGGTCAATACATATACAAAATAAATGATAAAGTTAAATTTAACATCCATGCATGTTTATATATATTTTATTTTTATACAAGTAGTCTGTAAACACTTCAATAATAGTAAACTGTAGTCAGAAGAAAAAAACCTTGAAGTAGATTATTATATCTCTTGGAACAGAGTTTGTACCTAGAATTTCCCAGAGTATACTGAGGTAATCTGCCAAATTTACTGATTTAGAGTTTAGTCCATAGGTCACTGCTAGAGTACAGTAAAGTACCTACAGTCAATATACTTTTTTACACTATCCATAATCAAGATTTTGAACTTTTTTTTACTTTATCTGTGTAGTATAAAATATTTTTAAACTTTACTATGCATTTCCTATGGGTTTTTAGGTCTGGTGTTCATAGGCAAAGAACACACAGTACTGAGGTTCTGCACCAGAAGTGAGAACAGGATTATTGATAAATTAGAAACAAATTTGAGGCAAAAGGTAGACATTTTTCCTAGATATTAAGGATGAGTCCAGTAAGATGTAGGTATTTTATGTTATTTCAAGAAAAATTAGCAGAGTTCCTGTATTTCCCTCTCACAGGTATAATGTAATCCTGATTCTCACCACTTGCAAGCCAGACCGTCTTTGTGGTAAAGATGAATTTGCTGAGAAATAAAGATTCAGATACCATGAATTCTTTTTATATTTATTTTTTTTTAGCAGCAGACTTGTGTGCTTTCTCAGCTTTTTTTGTCACAGCTGACTTTCATGACTTCATGATTTTAAAAGTCGATCCACATTTTTCAAGGCAACTGTTCGGACCAGCAACAATGCAGATGAGAGCAGTAGGACTTGTGCCTTGCTTCTTTAAAACATCCTATGCTTTGGAAATATTTTCTGTAGTCAGATCAACATCCACCATTCTCATTCCCCCACAGTCATACTTCATGTTCAACGAATAGTAAGCATATTTTATAGTGCTTCTTTGGTAGGTTGATTAGAGTCATCACTGCAGAACTACACTAATAGTTGATATTTCACATTCCAAACTACAATACATTAAAGAGATTGCATTTTCAAGCAAACAGCCATGCCACTTAGCCAGTATAAATAACAGGCTCTGCTGTGATCTGAACAGTGTGTATTCAGCAAAGGTCCCCCTTTTGGCAGGCTTCCCCTAGCATTTCCAGTAATGCTGAGGGATTTGGGTTTGGTATGTTCAGCTGCGTGCTTTTAAAGAGGAAGTTTCGAGTTAATTTTTCTCTATATTGTAAAGCTGTTACATTAAAAGTTTAAATATAACATATTATAATAGGCTGGATTTATTCATATTTAATCCTTAGTAATACGATTTATTTGCCCCAACAGTACTGAAAGGATTACTCAGCTGTGTGGTTTGGGTCTTTGTGTTATATTTTATTCAAAATCTTAGCAATTAAAAATAGCTCAGGAACACAATTCGGTACATGTTTCCACTTAGCATTAACCCTCAACTTTAGGAAATCTCCCACAAATGTTAGGATCGTAACCTGATTTATATATTGTATATGAAGGAATTTATCATTAATTATCCACTGAAGAACTCCCAGAAATTATGTATTCTGGAAAATGATGTAGTTGAGCAGAAGACTCTCTTATGGGAACGTGTTATTTTTAAGATTGAAGCACAAGTCCTTTTAAAAATTTGAACTTATTTGGCTCCTCGAGTTTCCAATATCTAATGGAGACATGCATGACTGCTCACCCCAGTCAAAGGTGTTTCTTTTTTTTTTTTTTTTCCTTCTAGGTCAAGAAATAGGAAGTTAAGCCAAGATTTTATGAGTTTTGCAAGTAATCTATTATTCTAGATCAAATTTTTCCATTTCCAGTGGAGTTAAAGTTAACATAGACCACAAAAGTAGAAGACACCACAGAGAATTCAAGATTTCCAGGCCTTATTAATTGTTTTTTACTTAACTCCAAGAAATACCTACAGAATACAGCTCTGCAAGTTGTACTTACACAGAAGAGAAAACTCCAGATCGTAATTGCGTAACCAGATTTCTCCATTTACACTGAGGTATAAGGCAATAAATATCAATGTGGCTGTGATGTAGAAGGGCATTTAAATAACAGAGTCTATAAAAAGGTGCGTTGGCATTCCTTTAAGAGTGTGATTAGACCTAACCAGAGTAATTCTTTATTGACATTTCTGCAAAATGTTAGTCCAGCTTGTTGTATGTTTCTCAAAGGAAGATAAGAGCCTTGCAGGAAAGCAGGGTGTGCTAAAAGGAAGCAGGAGAGGCTATTTCTTCTCTATTCTTATTATATAAGAGATATATTACATCTCTTATTTTACAGGAAGACTGGTCCTTGAAAGAAATTTGAGTCCTATTACAGTAAAAACAATAGTTAAAAGTAATATTTCAGTAAAGCCTTCTGGATTGGTCTCTCAGTTATTCCTCAGTGTTTTTAGCATTGGGATAATAAGGAAGCCCAAATGCTTGATCTGGCATCCATGAAAACAAACAAACAAAAAAAAGCCACAGCTGTTTCCTTTTTTGGAGCCATAACTGAAGCTGTACTTACCCTCCAGGGATCACCAAAATATTCTAAGCACAATAATAAAACTTTCTTTAGGAATTATAATTCAGGTGCATATCTGAGATGTCTCAAAACTCCAGTAGGCTGATTATATCTCTTCTTTTTCCTGATTATTTCTAAACAATCCTTTTTTTTTCAATATTAAGTCCTTGTTTAAACAAAATCCAGCAAGACAATCCCACTAATTTCTGTACAGTTGGCAAGATAGAAACAAACTGTGGCTTAAAACCAAGGTACAAATGAAGATAAGGAAAAATTCAAATTTTCAGATCCCATTCATATATCGTGTCACAGCACATTTTGCCATAACACTTCTCATTCTTTTCTAGTCACAGAAAGACTGCAAAATTATAGAATTTTAGGTGGCAGATAAACAAAGTATTATACGGTAAGCAGCTTTGAAAGTGGAGGAGACACTTGAATGACTTGTGATTTTCCTGCAACAAAACCATGTACTGCATATTTATCCTATCACCTAGAATAGATAACTAAAATTCTAATTAAAAAAACCAAACTTTAGGAACTACTATTGACTCTGTGTTTGTACAAAAGATGGTTACAATAAAGTCTCAACCAGGTTGAAGTGCTCTGAGTGAAAATATCATGTAAATAGTAGCTCTGTACAAAACAGTAATATAATAATTGAAAACCTTCATTTAGAAAAATAATAATTTCATTTTAGAACGTGTCCAACATTCAGCACTGTATACATGGAATAAAGGTAAAGAAAAGTACATTTAGAATGAGAGTCAGGGATTCCATGCCTAAATTGTATGATTTTCTTGTTACTTGTCCATCCTGTATCTTCATAACTAAAACCTTCCTTGGGCCAAACCAAACTCATAAAAAAAACTCACGGCTTTTTTTTTTTTCATAGAATCATACAATCATTTATGCTAGAAAGGACATCAGCTCCAACCATTAACGCAGGACTGCTAAGACCACCACCAAACCGTGTCGCTGAGCACCACATCTACATGTATTTAAAATACCTCCAGGGATGGTGATTCAGCTACTTCCCTGGGCAGCCTGTTCCAATGCTGGACAACCCTTTCCATGAAGAAATTTTCCATAACATCAAACCTAAACCTCTTCTGGAGCAACTTGAGGTTGTTTCCTCTTGTTCTGTTGCTTGTTGTCAGGGAGAAGAGACGGACCCCCACCTGCCTGCAGCCCCTGTCAGGTATTTGTAGAGAGTGATAAGGTCCCTCTGAGTCTCCTCTTCTCTAGGCTAAACACCCCCCAATTCCCTCAGCTGCTTCTTACAGGACTTGTGCTCCAGACCGTTCCCCAGCTCCGTTCCCCTTCTCTGGACATGTTCCAGCACCTCTATAGCTCCCTTGCACTGAGGGATTCAAAACCAAACACAGTATTTGAGGTGCAGCCTCACCAAGGCAAAATCACTTCCCTGGTCCTGCTGGCCACACCATATCTGGCATGACCCAGGATGGTGTTGGCCTTCTTGTCCACCCGGGGAACACTTCTGGCTCATGTCAAGCCGACCATCAACCAATACCGCCCCGGTCCTTTTCCAGCAGGCAGCTTCCCAGCCACTCTTCCCCAAGCTTTTAGTAGTTGTTAAAACACTGAAATCTATCATAATTGTAGGAGTTCAACACCTCTAAGAAGATGCCCAGCATCACCAAGAATGAAGCCTCTAAACCGAGACTGTTTTACCTTAAAGTAACAGAATATGATTTTATTGGATTTTAAGTTTCAGTAAGGCAAAAATTTAATCTCAAACTTTTTGTTTTGTTTTGGTTTGGTTTGGTTTGGTTTGGTTTGGTTTTTTTTGCTATACCAGAGGACATATTCCAATTGACATTTAAACAGAATTTCATCTTTAGGAGGTCTTTGTATTTTAAATGGAAAACCCTAATTTCTAAACTCACTATATGACTGAAAAGAAATACTACTTCAATTGTCTTCAGTTTCTGAAATTAATACTGTCAGGCTCAGGAGAGCTGCCTGCATGGTCTTATAATATATATAGAAGTCTACTAAAAGGGCAAGAAAAGTTTCATGAAAACCAACAAAGCATTGAACCTGCACATTAGAATGTGTTTATGATGTTTTATGATAAATTAACGACAGGGATATTTTTAAAACCTCTAAATCGTGATGATACAGCTTTTCAGGTGCTATTGCACTTCTACAAAACATATTCAAGCCCTATTGCACTTCTACAAAACATATTCAAGCCGTCCCTAAAACCCCTAAAACCATAAAACTAGCCCAGACTGGGAAGAGAAAATGATCCAAAGCTTGCTTTACTCCAGGATATTGTGTACCATCTGGACAAAAATTGCTCTGGTTATCAGCAAGCACCTATACTGCAGTAAGGGGATTAACAGAAAAAGTTCTTCACTTTTGTTCATGAGTTGAAATGATTTTAGAAGTTAAACTTTGATTGAATTTTCTTTAATAAGTTTTCTGCTAAATGCTCCAGTTTGCATTTACCCAGGTTGAAAGAAGTTTGCACTTCTTCAGTGTTCATTTAAATGTTTTTGGAAAGATGAGCTGCCCTCCCACAAAGGGAAAAAACTTCATCTGATTCAAATCTGTCCATGGTGTACACAGGTGCACTTTCCTTCACACCAGTGCTCTCTGAGTCAGGCATTGGAATGGTTACCAGATGCCTGCAAACAGATGTGTTGATGCACATTGCTCCCACATTGGGTTTGTTGTTTTTTTTTCCTTTGTGTTTTTACTAATATTTAAGTGATATCAACATTTGCAAACTTGTCTTCTTCAGCATAGAAACAAAGGAAAGCTTAGCAAGTGCACCAGTTAATGGAGATGTGTCTGCTTGTTCCTAGCTACATCCACTGTGTGGAAAAGGACCTCAGCTGGCCACTACAGAACAGGAAGGAATTAAATCCGTGTGAGTGTTAGTACAGATGACATGCTTGTAGCTGGACTTACAACTATTTCAATTTAAGTATACTGTACAGATAGTAAAAAAAATTTTAGTAAAAAAAATATTAATAGTTATTACAGTCGTTACATTAGTAGAATTTTAATATATTAATAGTAATTTTTATTCTGACTGTAGCAAGGCCGTATGAGGAATATTTGTATGCATAAGAATACAAGAAACTTAGCACTGGAAGAAGTTAAAGTAATGGCTGTAAAATGTGAATAGTTGATAGAATTGAGTAAAACTGAGATGGGAAATACAGTAGCCCCAGTGGCTGAAGTAAAACAAAGGCTGCTACCTAAGGAGGCATACCAATAACATCTGGTTACACATTTAATTGAACACATACTCTTTAAAAAGAATTTATTACTAAAACTTGTTTTCAAATTGCCAGAGTGGGGATACTATAAATAAGATCATTAAACAGAAATGTTAAGATCTCAAGGCAAGAGGGCACTAAAAGAGCAAGTACCAACAAAATAGAAGAAATGTGAGATGGCAGAAATTATGATTTTGTTTGTGGTTTTGTTTTTGTTTTTTTAAAAAACTTTAAAAGCTTTTCAAAAAATGCTTTAGCATTATATAGTAGGTACAATTACTTTTTTTTTTTTTTTTTTTGAAAGAACATTAGCAGTAGTGGACAAAGGCTGGATGTTTTTTATATCTCAGTGAAAGTAATGAGGTTTTTTTTTTTAAAGTTGGTGCTTTTATCTAGAAATCTTAAAGAAAGAAATCTTATGCGATTCAGTGTAAGCTCCACACTTAAAACAGAAAAAAACAAGTGAAATATAGCAGCACAACACATGGCAATAAACTTTCTCTCCCAGAAGATACCAGCACTGAGTCCCCATTCTGCACAGTATAATCTATACCATTCAGGGTTACTTTAGAGTATTATAATCACACAAAATCTGTTTAGAGTGGATGTAACTCAAGTCTCTCTCTGAATGTGTCTCCTACATGTAAAGATTCTTATGTAGAGAAAAGCTAAGTAAAGCCTAATACACCCTCCAATAATTGATTGACCTGACATGTTCTATAGTTTGACATGTGCAATTCACATTTGAGAATTACACAGTAGCAAACCCAGTAATATGCAGCTTTTTCCTTTCCCACCCTTCAAGAATCTGAGGCATAAGTATAATGAGCATTACAAATGGCTCAGTTTTCAGCCCTCTCCTTTCCTCGTATTGGCTGAGATAATATAAAATGTCTCAGTCTCTTTATTTTCTACACAACCTTTATTAAAAATTCCATCTCGCATAAAAGAATATCACAATAACCAGACAAAAAATCAACATTCTTTTGTAGATTTTAGAGATCCTTACCAAAGAAAAATGTATTCTGTACCAAGATGTGACACTAAATGAATTGCAAGGAAAAATATTTTGGAGGTGGTATTACCTGGAAATAGCTGTACAAAAATTCATGTGGGAAACTTACTAAGTGACCTAATTGATTATCTGGAAAATATCCTGGGATTAGTTGTGCTTTTTCAGATCTCAAGGAAAGAAAAAGGAAACCAAACCTGTAAAATACAGGCAAGTTATTTTAAAAGCTGTGTGAGAAAGACCAAATGGGCGAATAAACTTGTCACATAATTAGAACGAAAGAACAAATGTTGCGTACAATATGCAGACCTTATAAAAATACAGGAAAATATAATGCAAAACACTGGAAAATACAACTGCCAAAATGCTAAATTGCTGCAGAACTTCTACAGCTTCCCACTCATTCTGTTCTTTGTTATTTGAATGACAATAGATAAGCAGCAGAGTGAGATGACTGTTTATCATACAGCTCACCATTGTCGGCATGAGGTTAACGTAAGGTTCACATATGTCTCAGTGTCAAAGCTATTCCAAATACAATCGCACTGGCACAGTAAACAGGGAGGGCTTTAGCCCACATTATTGCAAAAGAACATTTCGATTACTGCGGTCTCTGAACAAATTTCTGTCATACCACTTGTTCAACAATGAAAAAAAAAAAATGCAGCACCAATTCTTCCTTAGGTTTCACAGACTAAATGGTAATGTAACAACAACCAAACAACTTACACTTGCACAAGCCTGAAATACTGAACTTTTTTAGTAATGTATGATGGATAGGCAGGACCGTTTACTGAAGTGTCTGATCATGATTAGACCTGACCCTTAGTGCACTACACAGTTTTGCCCATTGAAATTTTAAGATAATTTTCAAAGTTCTCTCATTACTGCTGCTTCCTTGGGTGACTTATAAACACATTCCAGTACATGGTCCTTAATTATATCACAGACTGCAACAGTAATGTTCAGTTAGTTCAAAATCCAGTTTATGAGTTCAGGAAGGAAGAGGCTACAGAAGAACACATTATTACTGTTCTCAGATGTCAATTGTGATATATCAGTGTTAGAATTCAGAAAATGATAAAAAGCAGGAAACTAATCTGAAAGAAGAAATGAAGAGTATTGAAACTGAAGGATAGATGCTAACTAATGTAAATTTAAGGAAAACAAAATAATCCCAAACCTCAAGTAGCATAATTCACAAAGCTATGAATGAATAAGCTAATTTTATGTATCTTTTATTTGTTTTGTATTACAAGGGCTTATAGAAAGTTCATCTATTTCAACAGCCAATGTAGTATCTTTGTTAAAATGGGAAATCCCTAGGTGTTCATTTTCCAGTGATTGAATACACAAATAATCAAGACATATATTGCAAAACAAAAAAAAAACTAATGTCAGATCGTAAAAAAAAAGAAATCACATAAACATAACAAGTATCGTTCTAATAAGTCAGCTGACCAACTAGCTGATAATTCTGTGCTGAAAAATAAGATTTTAGTGAAGGAATAAGCTCCTAGAAAGGCTTAATAATTGTGATTTATTTCCTTTTTTTGCCATCTTGAAAAGATACTCAGGGATTAAACCCACTGTTCCTTCTGTATACTTAAGCCCAGTACTCATTGTTTTCTCCAGAGACTTTGTAATGGCGAGTACAGGTGAAGGGTGTCTTTACAGGGGCATCTTCTACACCCACATAGACCACTGAGCTTCATTAAATGCTAGTTGTGACCAAAAAAAGGACACTGATTTCATCACAGAATGTTGCTTCATGTTTCTTCTACTAGCTTCACAAATCTGAAGGTTACAGGAAACTATAGCAGAAATTCCCCAAAACTCATAATTAAGTCAACCTGATATGAAAGCAGGATAAAAGTGTCTGTCTTTTGTTTGAGATGGCAAAAGGCTTCTGTCTTTACTCAGGTTAGAAAAGAAAACAGGACGTGACTAATAATGTCAAACTGAATTGATCAACGAGATATATCTTCTGCTGTCTCAAAGCAGCTCAGTCGTAAGGTGTGCTGAGCTTTCCCCAAGGCATCAGGCTCCGCAGTTTCTAAGATTTCTTTGTCAAAGGAAAGAGACTCCCCCCCTTACTACATTCTCTCTTAGTATATCTGAAATACATTTATTTATTGCATTCTACATTTATAAATTCTCCTGAATTCGTAATTGATAGAATAAACAGAAAGCATGCTCATTTCTTCCTAATTCTTAACTTGAGCAAAGTCTTAAAACTGAAATCCAAATGCTTAACATGCAGGAGTTCAGTGCTACCAGCTGGCAACAAAAAGGGGTCAATTCCCCTTCCCCACTCACCAGAACATACCAGGACTGGTCCAAGGAACATTGCAATTAACCAGAATAAAAGACAAACAGTAATGAGATAGTATTACTGTCTGTTGGGAAAAATACAACTAACCATAAGTGACCTAGAGAATATTCCTTTGCTGCTGCTGAGGGCTACATTTAAAGACAAAATTTGGTCTGAGCTAATTAGCACAACCAAGCAAATGCCTCAGATTATTGGCTCCTGTAAATCACATTCTTGATAGGAGCTACATACAATATAGTGTGCTACAAATAGAAATGCTTTTTCATTTCAGTTGTTAGGGTATGTTATTGCATATTGTAAATCACAGCTAGAATTCTACCCTTGCATAGCTCTTGGCACTGATAAAGTAATCCTAAGAAATTATCAGTAAAATTTCAGCAAATGCTAATGGCACAGTGTTCCTAAATTTAAAGAATCCTTGGGTTAAATGAATGTTGCTTGGAGCAACAATTAATTGGGAAGTAAAGGTTGGTAATCATCACATATAACATGTGATGCAGATGTTGAATGATAAGAAAATCAGACAATAATTCCACTCAATCCATGCCATGTGATTTACTAACTGACAGAAGGATATGCAGACCTCAGATTCCCAGGCCAGAGTGGGAAAAAAAAACACCTACTTGGGCAATCTCCTCTCTCTTGAGATAGTAATTCAACAGCCTTTTGTGCCAAGGAAGATTCCAGGTAGCCAACCCGTCCCATCCTTCCAGCCAAAGTGCCTGCTGCTCAGTCCTTTCAGTGCAAATGATCTGCAGCTCCCATCCCCAGCCTCCACAAAGAAGCAAATTTCCCACAGTTTTTACATCATTGGTTTATTAGTGCTGGAGAAGGGACTTTAACCACTGTTCCCACTGAAAATGTTCTTAGAGTAGCAGGAACAAATCTATTTTTTGTCTGCAGCAGGTGTTATTCAGAAATCTCAAACAAAAAGGTTTAAAATGCTATAAAAGTAACAATTTATAAGTTAAGTTTTATATAGTTTTATGCATAAATTATATTAAAATATTTTGCTCCTGCACCTGCCTACTCTTTAGATTAGCATAATTATTCATATCTTAACAAATACATAGGTGGCATTTGGTTATATGAAGAGAAAAATAGGGGCTTTGTCCATCTGTTAAGCATCTGACATGAGGAAAACTGGTTTTTAATTATTAAAAAAAAAGAAAAAGAAAAAAGAAAAAAAAGTTTGCTGTGGTTTTTGTTTGTTTTGTTTTTTGTTTTTTTTTTTTAATTCAGAACTCTCAAGAAATAGTAGGCCTTCTTTCTTATTTTCTTATATGTCATCTAGGAACCACACGGTCTTATTAAGCTAAGATGCATACTATGATGAATATTTATCTAAACCATGTGGTTACAACCACATCTACAGTAATCACCATAGCCAACCACAGTGGCTACGGGCTAACATCATTATGACCGTTATATGATCTTCACTTGAAAGTTTCCTACTGGAAGTATATTTATTTCAAGACATGACTACAATGGGAAGAGGGGACATCATTTCTAGAGACCTTTGGACATGTGTAGCCTCTGTATAAAAGTGACACAATATGCACTGGCTGCAGAAATAAATCAGTTGGTTGTACAGAAATTTTATGCTAGGCAATTAAAAGCTTTTCATATGGATATAAATTCAAATGTATGTTAGAAAGCTCTTCACATTGGCTAGAACTGGCTTCTGGATGTTGTGGACATGGTAACTTTTGCAAAAACACTTTACAACCATGTGGAAAACTCTTACAGGAGGCTTAGATGCAGAAATGGCAGAAAAATGTATCTCTTCTGCCATCATCTCAGTGTTGGACCAGTATAAGTATTTCTATTTGAATGGTATTTCAACTTCATCACTTTCATGGGAGATTTGTTCAAATCTATCATGAAGTTCAGCCTAGGAAGGGGAATAGATGTTTAAAGCCATGTTACATAATGAACAATGCCTCCGAGGCTGTGGCATGAGGGTATTAATTGATTTGAATGATGGCTTTGTAATACTTTGACATATTTCTGGAAAGTAAAAAAGATTTACAATATGGAGCAAGAAATGCCAAATTACTTCGTGACAACTAAATGTGTAAGTGTGTTTATACAATTTCAAGAACATTTAAAAGGAAAATTTAGGACAGGGGACATTTTAACTCCACTGCCTTCAACATTAGAAATCAGAATTTATCAGAAACATATACTCCTCTGGCTTCTCTTTATTGTTCTTTTTTTTCTGGTATTGCAGCCTACTGTTTGGATTGTCAAAGATGTGTTTTAAGAAATGTGTCAAGCTGAACACAAAATATTTTATAAGGCTTTACTTTTTCTAGTTACTGTGTATCTTATTTGGGAAGCTTTCTTATGACCCACAGTGAATTTTTAGTTGCTAACTTTTTCATCATCCAGTCTTGTCACATAAAAATTATGCTAAGAACAAAATCTACATCACAGTTGAGCAATAAATTCTGTAATCATGTCAGCTTTCAGGATGGATCAAACACCTTAATAATTAGTAGTTCTAGCCAATAATAATGCAAAGATTGTTCTTGGAGTTAGCTTACCAATTGCTTCATCTTGATTTACATAATATATGTATAACATTAAATATTATACAAGCAGAATAATAAACACCTGACCCAGTCAAGTGTTTTGTTCCACCAATTTGTAGTAGTTTGTATCTGAAAATGAGGGTATTCAGAGTCTCTCAGAACTGACATCTAAATCCCCAGAGGCACCTAAAGTAGAAAAATAGTTTAAAATCTGACACTTGTTGTTTATAACTTTGCATGCAAGAGTAGGGAGATCTGTAGCAGAAACAAAACTACCGTACTATAAGAACAGCTGCATTTCTGGATGGGCATGTATCTATAGGTAATAATCTCATGGCTCAGCCTCTGAACTCAAAGCTCCACGTCACTAACCACTTCTTGTAACCACTATGTACTCCAAAACTACAACTCTAACACAAATAATCTTGAAGTAAATAGAGCATAATCCAATTAAAAAAAAAAAAAAAAAGAAAAAGAAAAAAAACCCCTATATATCTTTCTTTCATTTCTAATTAAAAAAATGGCTTTTTAGCCTAAAAAAAAAGAGGAAATATTTTCTATTTTTTATTTAACCAGAAGCATTCATTTCTGCTTACCTATGACACTCTGGCTGAAAGAACTAATACCCTGAAGATAGCATGGTATGTTGTTTGGGAAGTTCTCATCAGGAAATTGAAACCTGAATTGTTAAAACTCCATCAGACACCACACAAAATGAATGTTCATTAGCATCAAAGTAATTTGACTAAAATAAACAGTTAGTAATTTCCTTTGGTTTCTGCTGTCTTGTGTAATCTTCTAAGCTAGAGCAAACTTTGTAACAAGTCATTCTTTTTGCTGGTCATCTCAGTATTGCTCCTTTATTTTTTCTTGTTGTTTTCTTCTTCCCTGAAAGCCATATCACTGAAATAAGTATTTGTCCCAAGGAGTTGTTTTTAATCACATGATTATGTTAGACATTTTATCATCAAGACCTGAGAAGGCAGCCAACTTATTTTGCTGGCATTTTCTATTTTCATCAGCCTCAGATCAAGATTGCCTGCAAAAATTCAGAGCATGCAGGGAAGGGTAGGACTTAATATTCCTTACACTACTAAGATAAAGCTTTAATAACAAAATGTTTAATTAGTTCTCCTCTAAAACCCTTGAAAGTCAGCAAGCAGTGGTTTGCAAGAGATTGGTAACCTAAAGAAATGGTCACAGTGAGTCAACATTCCTGAGTTTAAAAAGGCTTTAATTGAGTTGATCTTAAAATTTCAAGTGCAAGATCGCAACTTAGCGTATAAGGACTGTATGCATATTTGTAATATGTATTCAGGTGACCACTTAAAAAGATATTTTGAGTTTATAAAGGCAGAGCCATTTGCTGAGGTTAAGCTTCTCTTCTATGAATTCAACTTCTCAAATATCTGCTTGTATCAAAACTAGTCTTTTTTCACAGAATTTAATGTTAAAACACAAAAGTTTGCCATTGATTATTTTGCCAAAGCACTAATACAGATATGTAACAGAGAGCACAAAATTAGTTTTGAAAGAAAAAGCAACTTGCCCTCCTACACATTTTCCTATTCTTTACCTCTTTTATTACTTACTTTCACTAAGTACTGTACATTGTTCAGCTGTTATTGCTCAGCTGAAGGTATTTTCTTTCCGTAGATTGCATGTTTTCATATAAAACCAGCCCATAAAGATAATTTTAGATCCCAAACAATTATGTTTCTTTTAAAACAAATGAGTGTTGCCTGGCAACAGCAGGTATGCTTTGAAGAAAGTAACATTAACTGGATTCCAAGTGCACTCTTCCTAAAAATATTTTGCTGATCTCTTGAAAATCTGGCAGTATTTATCAAATTGTTCCTGCACACATATGTCATCTTTTCTATAGTTATTTTTTTGTGTGCATACACACACACTATCATCTTCTTCTATGTTCATGACTTTCACTGTAGTTGAAGTATACTGTATGTTACCAATCAATGTCAGATAAATATCACCAATAGATGTGACAAAGCACATCCAAGGCTTCTCAACCTATAAACCATTTTCAGTTTGTGGCATTGACTAGGGAAGCAGGAAAGCGTGGCAGGGATCTAGGGGAAGACAGTGGGAGAGTAGGCTGGCACAATGTTGGGTTCCAGACAGGTAAGAGTAACTAAGAGGGGCTGTGAGAGACCATAAGATCATAGCAGATTTATGGGCAGGACTGGGGATTTTTTTTCCTGTCTCCCAGTTTTCCAGTACAGCTTCTATCCTTGAGCCCTTCTCATCCCACTCCACAGTCTAGCCAACCCTTTCAGAAGGCTTCCTTTAGGATGCTGAAAGAAGTAGTTTTGTTTGTTCCAGGTCATCATGTTGTAGCCTCTTAGTGGTTTGGGAGGACGCCCCTGAGGATTTTGGGGAGTTTTCCTTGTTTTATCTCAGGAGTAGAGGCAGGATGGTGATTGCTATTCCCACTCCCCAGCCACAGGCAAAGAGCTAATGTTACCGCCTGCAGCCTGCTACGCTGCAGCAGCTCCTCTCATTACCATTAAATTGGCTGTGCTGTAAGAGGTGACAACGCTGGGCCAATCTAACTCTCCTTGTCTGAGGAATGATGCAGGGAATCATTAACAAAAAATTATTCTTGTTATGGGAAAGATGACAATAGGGGAAAATGTCAGCTGTAAAATGCACATAGTCACTTAGAGAGATTACCCTAAAGAGGTAACCATCCTTTAAATAAAAGTGAAGAACTGTAAAAATTATTTTAATTATCCCATGACATTTACTTACTTTGTGTAATACTATACATTTAATATTTGATTTAAAATTGAAAAAAGAAGAAAATTACTTAAGTACTTGTTCTCATCAGGTTGTAACCTTCCTGTGCTAGATTTGAATTTTATTTTTTTAAATATAATTTCATGTTTCTTTTGAACCCTATTCTTTTGAATACTATGCAGTTCCATAGGTACCAATATTATAAGCATCAATATAATATTTTTTTCTAGTAATCTATATACAGTGGCACATATGAATCAGTTTTAATGACTAAAAGCCTTACATTAATTCAGACTTGGGATAAAATGTCTCTAGCTGCCTATATAAAGCAGAATGAGAATCCTAAATGATTTAGTACCAGTCATGAAGCTAAGACACAAAACTTTAAAAGCTCACAGGCTTCAAACAGATTTGTTTCTTTCTCTCTCATGATTTTTGCATACTTTTGACTTTGTTGTGTAACTACTGAACCACAGGAAAGAGGGGAAAATATCCCTTCAAATGAATACAAAAACCTTTAAATACATATATGGTTAATGGTTAAATTTGTTGCTTAAAAGCCATATTTTCAACAGCCACCCATTAAAAGAAATCTTGAAGCTCTATCTGCTCACATGGGGAAAACGCTTTTGTTTAGAAGTCAATACACCAGAGGAAAATTGGAGAACAACAGCATCATGAAGGAGGTCCATAGGGAAAAATTCTGACAATGCAGTCAATTTTTCAATCACATGTATCTCAAGCTGTATTCCTAAATAAAAACCATCTTATTAATCACTCCTGATTAACATCCAAAACCTGACACACTAATTTTGCTGCAAAAGAATTCTGAAGTATCATCTTTATTTTTCCTTTGTTATGCTAATCAACATCAAAGAATATGTTACTTACTTCTACCAGTACCACTTGCTAACTGATAATCAATCTGTCCATTTATTTTTTCACCTGGACAAACACAAGAAGACTTTGAAATTCTCTAGCCATTATTTATCAAATCAAAGAGACCCATCTTGTCCTGAGATGAAAGATAATGCCTTTTCTTGTTCAAATTGGAAATTTTCCCTTTTTGAAATACATAACCTGAATTAGAGTTCAGAAATAGCATAACATTTGTGGGTTAGTATTCCTGCTTCTTAAACTTTTCTCGAGTTTTTATTATATTTTTTTTGTGATTCTTCAATTAAAGTTAAATTCACATTTATGATGGTTTTCCCTCAGCAGAATTCTTTGAACATCCATTTCATTAATATTATGACAGCACAAAAGTGATACACTCGGTGTATAACGTTGGATTAAATTCAAAGTTATTTCTTTAACAGCTGTTTGGTTTTGTAAAAACCGGTATATTTTAAGAAAGTGGTTTTGAGGCAGACAAAATTCTTTTGACTTAATCATTTGGTTAAATTAAACAGTTTAAAAGGGACACACTATAGCATAAGTTCATCTGGTTTAAACACAAAAGAGTCTCCAGAATAAGGTTGAATGATTTCCTAATGGGATGTTATTGTTCATAGCTATAAGCATATAATCTTACAGAGCTAATTAACTCAGACAGACTTCAATGGATGTTTCTTTAAGGAAAACAGGGAGGATTTTAACCACAGAATGTACAGTACGAGTAAATTGCCCAACATTCCTGCTAACAGTTAGGTTTTTTATAGTACTACTCAATTTGGGCTGAAATGTTCCATCTTCTTATTTGAAAAATGTCTATCAAAATTAGTTAATCTGTTTCTGAAAACAAAAGTAAGGAAAATAACTTTTCCCCTTGTTAAAAAACTTACGGTGACCTTTTCTTCCATCACCTGTGTCATTTATAATTTTGAAATTTGGCAGAGGTTACTGTTCTTGTCAAGGGTGGACCTTTTGCCGTCCACTTGAAAGTCACCTAAGTTTGACAATTACAGCTTTGAAAACTGCAGCTTGCCTGTGCCCAACACATAATTACTCATTCCCCAAACCTGAATTTCTTTAAGAATTCAAATATTACAACTCTGGATAACTGTAGGTCAAGTTGGATATTTTAACTAAAGAGAAGCAACGTGCTTTTCAACTTCTCCCAGTAAGGGAAAAAAATAATAATATTGAGGGGCTAAGATCAAAGTATCAAAGTATCAAAGTATCATAAGTATCAAAGTTATGGGACCAAGTACGGTAGGTATGAAACAGTAAAAAATGGCACAAAGTTCTTTGAAATGAGCAGACTCAGGGTGTCGGAGAGAGGCAAGGACTTGTAACAAATGGAGATTGGAATATTTTCACAAGGAGATATATAAGGTGTACTGGGGCTGATGAACGAAAAGATGGTTACAAGAGAGGTACATATCAAAATGTACCAATGGAAAAAGACTGAATATGGGAACCAATCAACAGTAATTAAATCCTATACGTTAAGGAAAAGAACTATGGTGGAACAGAGCAGATCAAAAGCTAGGTGGAAATGAGAAATGAACTCAGGGCAGGAAAAGGCCATACTTACAAACAGAATAAGGCTCTCTGTGTAAGGTTAACAGAATGGGAGAGAGAAGAGTGGAGAAAACACAGTAGTAGCAGGTTAGAGGACATGAAGCATAAGATAGGAAGCCAAAACTACAACAACAACAACATCTTTGTTTGTTAATGAAAATATTCCATAACAGAGCCTGGAAAATAATCTATTATTACTATCACTTTCCTGTCTGTGAAACCTGTTGTCAGAGAGTTATAAACCACATCAGTGGTGTGTAGGATGAGATCTTACTGTGCTGGTTGCTCGTGATTTGCCAATTCCTTACATGGCCAGCATGGACATAGAATCACAGAATTATTTAGGTTGGAAAAGACCTTTGAGATCATCAGCTCAAACAGTTAACCCAGGACTGCCAAGTCTGTCACTAAACCATGTCACTAGGCACCAAATCTATGTGGTTTCTAAACAGTGAATCAAATACATTATCTTACTGATAATACCCTTGGAAGTCATTGTGTTGTCATATTCCAGCTCATTTTTCTTAAATATAAGAATATAAACACTGAAAATCACTACTCCAATACAATTAACAAACTTAACATAGAAATGCCATCATTAAAATCTGTGCAACCGATAGCTTGGAAGTGATCTACATTTAGGATTGTAGCATACCACATTACATGTTTTCCCCACTATTTTTCCCCACAGGACTCATGACATATTTTGTTGACTTGCTTAATTAAATTACACTGAAGGATGTTGTTCATAGGACTTCTGCTTCACTTGTTGTAGGAGGTGAAAAAATGAATAATGGATGAAGCAGGAGGTTCCAGAATCAGAAAGGCAATTTTACAACCTGTATTAGGGTTACAGAAATTGAATGGCTTCTGACAGAGCTAAGTTGCCTGTGCCGCAGGCAGCTATTCGTGGCTTGTCCAGAGGATCACTAGTTGTTTTGCACTGCCTAGAAGCCAAAGTAGAGGCCTTAGAACTGCACCAAAAAGCAGTGGAAGTCACTGAAAAAACCCTGAAATGAAATACTGTTACGGACTAAATCTGGATATCTGAATACAGTGGCATTTCAGTTAGACTTCCAAAATGTACCAAGCTGACTTCAGTCTCTAAGCACCTCAGGCTTTCATCTATTAATGATGAATGATAGTATCACCTCATCTTCACCTCGTCTTAGAAGCTGTTCTAAAAAAATTTAGAGGCTCTTAGAGGTCGTACAGATGATCATTACAGAAACCCAGAATCACAGAATCCCGATTTCAGGTTGGAAGGGACAACAGGATGCCACCTAGACGATTCCTTCAGCCTATCTAAGATCCACCAAAGGGTAACTCTATCCTGGGGGACTGTTTCATCCAATTTGTTGTCATTGCAAACTCGATTATCAGCAAATATTGATATTAGACCCATATTGTCTAAGTGCTATAGATAACACGACACAAACCCCCTTGTATTAATACATATGGAATCTAGTTATACTGGCAATGGATAGTATTGATTTCATTTAAGTAAAATGTAGAAAATCTCCTTATTCCACTTTCCTCATCCTCCAAGATATACTGTCATTACACTGTCTATGGCCTGAAATGGGAGTGTTCTGTTTCAGATGCCTAAATTTCATGAAACTCAGAATATGCATTAGCACAGAGCAAATGCAACTGTTTGTTGCATAAGATAAAAATATCGCTGTATTACTTCAGAAGTACTTGAACAGAGGAATATTTTATTTTGTCAAAAACATCGGGGTATCTATATATAAACAAAACTATTATTGGCTTTTATGAGTGCAAGTGAGACTCACATCTAATAAACAATCTGAAACCCTATTATGATAAAGAGAACATTAAGATAACACTTTTAAAAAACATTTAAACTTATAACATGCTCCAATTAAGAATCCAAAAGTAAAGAATCTGATTTTATACCAAATGTTTGAAAAGCACCCTCTGTCACTATTAATACAGTCAGTTAATTACCCAGTAAAGCCTTTACTTGTTAGAAGAATCAGACAGCAGAATGGGATGGAAGGAACTTGGGAAACCTCAGGGAAGTAATTAAATAGTGTATTGGGTCTGGCTGAGCCACATAGCAGCCCTCATAGTGCTGTGCTTCATATTAGTAGCTAGAAAGGCTAACTAGGAGAGAGACAGGAAAAAATCAGAAGCCTGAGTGAAAATACTTAAATAGTTGTGTAAGTTTCTGGTCTAAAATAAATCCTAGAGGTGTAAACCTAATCAGCTAGAAATGGGGACATAATGATTTCAGGAGGAAAGCTCTGTGCAGACAAGAGAATTTAACAGAAGAATACAGAGAAGTAGGAAATGCCATTTAAAAAATACTTTATGATAATTTTGTAAATATTTTTATTAGCTCTACTGGACTATAATACAAGGCTTTTCCTGGATCCTGCTCAGAAACCAGCCATTTTCAGGTGTGGTAGTATCAACACCATTTCTGTTTCAGTGATTTATGCATCATATTTATATTGTTTCTTCATTATACATCCAGGTACCTTCTGAATTTTAGTAGAGAACTTAATTTTCTGCCTTTAACTTACAGTCTTCTATTATTTCTACTTCCTTTTGGTAAGAGTTTCTGAGCTTTACTAAACAACATGTTCTTTTCAATCTGTACAGTGATTACACATTTGTTCATTAATTAATGATTATTTGATAAAATAATGCCTGTGTTTTCTCTTAGACATATAGGATTTGCCACTAATGCATCTCACCCTTTGAAGCACTGTATAAGCACTATTAATGTAATCTGCTCTCTTACTCTCTGTTACTGTTTTGTCTTGTTTGTTCAAATTCATCACCTTTCAAGCAATTCTACCATGCATGTTATCTCAGCTCCTTTGGGGAAGCTTTTATGGAAGCAAATACCTTGCCACTAATTACATTCTAGTAAATTATTAGATTGTACCCTCCAGTTTATCTTGTAAGGGAAAAAGGGAACTGTGTATATTTGTTTATAAATTTCATATGTGCGGCAGTTCACCTATTTGATACTGGTTTAATTTACAGTAAGCAGTTAAATTAAAAGAGATGAGGAGCGATAAAGCAGTCTGAATAACCCAATGAACTCTCCAAGCTTACATGCTCTCAAACAGACGAAAGACACATGGATTTATTGTCCCCTCCATGAGACCAGGATAAAAGGGAACATGCAATTTCAAAGGGGGTAGCCTAGGGAAGAAGACAATCTGAATGGGTCCTCAGAAGCTCCTCAGCATGAAGATTCCAGTAGAAAAAAGTAATAAAACCACACAGACACTTCTGTGAACAGTCTGTTTTCCCACTTTTGTTAAAAAGTATTCATATTACCTTTATCGGGCATTCTAGGAAATATATATATTAACATTTTCATTATACCTCTTTACCTTGCACTATGTATTTCTGGGTGTACAAGTAAACAGTCATTTTTGTTTTTCCTGATGAAACTGATTATTTATCAGTCTGAGCCACTGCCACAATGTCCTGGAAGAAAAGCCGAAGTCACTGGCCAAACTCATTGAGGCCTGTCAGATTAACATAGTTTGTACAATTTGAGGTTATAACCTAGGAAATGAGTTTGTGTAATCTCTTATAAAGAGAGATGACAGCAGCAAAACCAGTTCCCCTAAGTATACATCAAAGAAGACCTAACATATAGGTTGCCATTGATATGCCATAAGATTGTATAGACACAATTCAGAGTTGTCTAGCTGGGTCAAAAATGTAGCTGGCTTAAGTCTTAAAATGCATTATAAATTTGTTCTGCACTTACATGGCCCTGAGTACTTTAAAAATGAAGCATCTTATTCTGTCCCCCCACTTAATGTCTATTCTTCATATTAGTAAAAACTAGCTTATTCAAAGGAGCATATCCAACTCCTTTCTTACAGGTGAGGGAAAGCACACAGCCATTTTTGTATTGGTTGCAAAAGTTTGTTGAGTACAGAATTCCCACTTACAATCCTTTGTTTAATCTACAGTATTCATGATGTTCATAGGAATCAAACAAAGTCTTCCAGCTGTTGCATACTCTTTATCCAGAAGATTCGATCTGTCTATAACGTAAAATTCAGACACACATTTTTTTTCTCCTTTCATTTTCATAAGGATTGTCAGCTGCATTTTAAAAATGCTGCTGTGGTTTCTGTTGATGAAAGTATACTTATATATTCCTCTAATTTGTGTTACTGAATATCCAACATATGTTTTACCTCTAACTATGGCTCCCATTGGTGTAGCAGGAACACTGTTTTTTGCTTGTTTGCTATTTTTGTACCATTGCTTCTGTGGCATGTGGGCTCACTACATAAACTTCATATAATGATCTATTAGTTTAAGATGCTTATAACAGGAAGACATAAGCACCAGGTATGATCACCTGCTACTTCTCTGACACATGGTTTAACCTCTGCAGCTACCCAGAAATAGTCCATACTCATGCAAATACCCTGAAGATAAAAACAAGCAAAGCAAACCAAAACCTTAGGCTGTGGCAGATTCCCAAAAAGAGTTGCTGAAATGAAACATTTTACACTATCAGAGAAGAGGGCCATCACAGATATATAAGCAGACAGTTGTACTAAATGGAACTCCCTCCCCTCACCCCTGTTTCCAAAATTTTTTGCACACTTAAATGTTGAACCGCAGAAAAGCTATTGAAATTCCTAATGTACCTTGCAGTCCACGAGGCACCTGATGTACAGAATCATGTTCGCTCACCTCTCAGCAGACAGATTAACACTGCCTGTGACAGATAAAACTTCAGAGTAGCTTTTTAAAACTTGTGAGAGAACAACAGAGCAATGCAGAAGGAAGGCTAACTAGCTCAATATTGGTCTCCATAAGGCAGAACAAATGATTGCTACTAGCTGATTAGGGAAAAGATTAAAAGATAGTGCAGTTATTACTAATCTCCTCAGTAGAAGGGATTTATTAGATTTTTAGCAATAAAGGGCATAAGTGAGAGGTTCTCAGCTATTCTGAGTAACCAGAATTGCTTTTTTCCAGGAGGGTTAAGGCAAGATGTGACGTGAAACTCATTTCAGCCATTTCTACTTTTGCTGCTTCCACATTCTATTATTAAAAGGCAATCTAATAGAGGCAATATGCACTTATAAATGATTGCACATTATAAATTCTAGGTGAGAAGAATCATAGAAAGACTTTAGTAAACCTCAGCCCAGCAAGAAGCGGTGCAGTATATTTTACTGTGGGGACCATATTACACCTGTTTTCCCATAATTCATGCTGTGTCTGTTCTGCATTTCCTTCTGAGTGCCAATATCAACCTCCCAATGTTTTCTACTGCTTTATACAGGTATATGAGTCGTTGAAATAGCAAATAATGCTGTATCATGGAAATATCATGGGCATTCTGATTATCTTATGACACCCTCATATGCAGCTTCAAATATACCTGTATACTCAAAAGTCTGTGTAACATGCCTATAACTAATATACGTTTCCATGGGAATCAATTATAAAAAAAAACGTAAGATGGATCATGCATGTCACTGTAGTACTGATGGATTTGGGAATGATTAGTTGCCATAGTGATGACTTGGCTGGGGCATGCTGGGAGAAGTTAGTCAAATAATAGGGGAGGTTGTGTTTTGCATGTACAGTTAACTTAATTAATCTTGACATTGTGTAGAATAGAGCAAGAGTCCCTTGAAAGAACTTTTTCTGTGAGGCATTTCTTACGTCCTTGAACACTGGAGTCAGAAGGTAGTTATGCTAAAATGTTTTCTCTTTTTTTACACATTTATACTTAATAGGATGTAATTTTTTTTTTTTTCATTTCAAATGCTACATGTAAACTTATAATCATTGAAGCAAATGGCTTTTTTATTGTATAATTCTCACTTCAACAGCTTGTACTGGTTGAATAAGATCAGCTTGTACTTTTCCAGTATGGTTTAGCTAATGGTTTAAGAAACACTTTAAAAAATCAGTGAATACTGTTTTCATTGTATAGATAGGATAACAAGAACACAGACAAGGCAAATTATTTGCTTTGTTACCCAAAGATACAGGTGTAGAAGAATAGAACACAATCGATTACAGAACAAGAGAATATATAGGTATATATATAAAAAAAAAAATAATAAGACAAATGGAGATTGCAATTAAATAATCCTTATTTCATGCCTCTGTGACATCCGTTAGTCTGATATTTTTACTTTCATCACAAAGATCCCACTACAAATGAAAATATTACAAATTATTCTTATATTTTTTCTCATGCATTCATGCAGTGCAGTTCACAGTCCAGTATCTTTGTTAAAAAAGATAAAGGTATCCCCTGATTGAATTCAAAATCTACTAATTCTATATGTTCAAAATATTCTTGAGGATGAGGTGTATTCATGATTAACCCTGTCCCAGATGAAACCAGGACAATGATATAGACTAGACATAGAAAACAGGACATTTTGGCCACTGAAAAACTGTCCAAAGATGCTATAATTTCTTAAAGCAAGATTGCTCATGATTTTTAAGAGCTCATTAATATTTTAAGCACCAGAACTATACTCATATAAGTAACATATACTTATTTCTATTAATAAATCTTGAATTATCCACATGACGCACGAGCTTTACATCTCATAAAAGAAAATCCTATGCATATACTACACAGAATTCAAACTGAAGAATGACAAAGAATTCTCACAATGCTCTCTTCACTCCTGACCAAATGGAATTAAAAGGCCCGTATCCCCTTTAAAGGGCAAAATGATAACTTGCTTACAAATCTAAATATCTTAAGATACAGTGTTTGTTTCACTAGTTCATTTTCAACTATAACTGAGCCTAAAGAGGTACTCTTGCCTCTTCAACTGAATATTAATTTTACCCTTCAGAAAAAACAATAAAAATATTCTCTATGCTTATCTGTATGACATATAAAGATCCGTGTTGCTTGAAGTCTGTCTTCAGCTGTCTACTAATTAACTCAAGAAAAGCGTAGCATTTCTTTCTTTCAAAATATACTCAACAATTTTCTTAGAGAGATCAGAATGAAATCTGTGCATATGAAAACGTGCTAGGATTTTGTGGAAAATCCAACACCAAGCATATTATTTGGATTTTTCCCATTAGCTTTTACAATGAGAAAAAATAGCAAAAGCACCATAAAATTTACTTTTACAATAAAAAAAAAAAAAACCAGCTCCTAAGTAACCTCTCTGAGCCACAATTCCTCTCATACTCCCTTCTGATTCCAGAGCAGGTAACAATGCTCATCAATGAGTGCAAACCCTGGCATTTCCTAATGACTTGCATACACAGTCACAGGCCTGCCCACAAATTAGCTCTGCCATCTCCAAGCCTATGTAAAAATTGTTTTTTCCTCTTTACTGTACGTGCAGTCTCAGAACATTACTCCCAACAGTTACAATTTCTGCTGGTGACTACTTGTTGTAATGGCCCTTCTTCCTTTAGTAAGATAAACCACTTCCAACTGAGCGTTTCATCTACATCTATTTCTTCACCACCACTTCTCTTTTTTTTTCTTTTTTTTTTTTTTTCTTTTTTTCTTAGGGATTATTAGAAAGCATTCAAAAAGAGATTTATAAACATTTATTTCTACTAACTACTTAATCAGCATCTGTTTAATAATTATGCCTAACTTCTGTAATCTATGTCATTTGGACTTTATTTCACTTACATATTTAACACTTTTCTCCTGTCTAACTGCAATTGCTTAGAAATTTCACCATGTTAGTATGATTTTTCCCTTGGATTAAGTATAGTTTTATATTAATGAGTTATTGCATATGATACTAGTTTACTGCAATTAAAATCCATGGAAAATTATCCATTTTACCAATATAGCAATACCTTCTGGAAGCCATACATTAGTTTTTTCTGCATCCTGACTCACAGAAATAAAACATGTGAACCATGAAGCATTCATGAAAGGCACTTCCTGCTTTTCATATATATCTAGTTTTCATATCTGGGACATTTAAATTGGATATATGGGGTTCATTGTATTTTACTTTTTAATATCTACTAACATATTTGCTTCAATTTTCCTTCTACAGAAACAAAGGATATGAGTTAAAATTACTAATAAAACTAAATACATATAAAAATATGCCCAGCTGTGACCCTTAGCTAGAAATTGGTTTGTCTGGCTTCCTCCATCAAAATTTACAACATGTCATCTTTATACATGAAACGAGTGAAAAAGGAAATAAGATAAAGATAAGAAAGTCAAATAAAGGACTGCTTGAGAAACTTAATTTAACTTGGAGATAATTGTATCATCCCTCCATCTTAGAAACAGTAATTTGGCATGCCTAGGGACAGGAAATGCAGACCCAATAATGAAATGAGATGTTAAGATAGAAGATGAGGTTTTGAAAGCTTGTAACTTTAATGCAGAGGTTTTTTTGTAGAAGTGCTGAACCACATTCTCTTACACCAGCTCTATCTAATCCTCACACAAGTATGTTCTACCAGTAGCTCCTTCCCATACTGTCCTCTTTGTAAGGATAACTTTGTTTAAAGGGGCACAAAGCACCTGGAACAATCTGGTTGACTGCTCTTGCATTGCATTAGCAGCCAAATGGGGGCTACTTGTCACCTCCTCTGAAGCCTTTTACTCTAATGCTTGTTAACCTACCAGTTTGAAAGTTTCATAACTTTTCATTACAAGCCACTTACAAAGTGCTTCTCTCTTAATTGCTGAAACAACATCTTCTAAAAAAAATAACCCAGACAGACAAAAAAACCCAGCTCTGGACCTGAAGTTTCGTTACCAAACGTAACAAAAAATGTCCTGTGATGACTGGAAACCCTCAAGTGACTTTAGGAGTGAGGATTATTCCAACAAATTGATTTTTGTTACAACTTTGAAAGAAAGAACCTTGAGATCTAATCTAGGAAGGGTCCAAGGCTTTAGGTACCTGTGGAAGAAAATGCATTTTTGGTGAAAATGTCTGGGCTGAGGAAGGCATAGGACAAAAGATATGAAAGTGAGTAGCTTTTTAAGGAACTTGGGTGTACTGACAGTTCCAGACTGCACCCTGAGCATGCAGCAGGTCGGCACTGGGCAGGCTGGGAACCAGCTCGAAGGCACCAAATTGTTCCTGGCTACTCACTCTTGGGATAGAGATTCTTAACTGGAATTCTAGGTGTTTAAAGTATTTAACACCTGGAAGCATATAAATACATAAAGGAAATAAATTAATACCTAGATATAGATCTTATGATATATTCTATATATATATACCTAGGAAGGGAAATACATTTTATCTCCCCGTATCCTTTCAGAGTATTAACTGCTACCGCATTAATTTCTATTATGTAGCTACAGTAACAGCCATACACAAAGTTAGACTTTACAAGGTTTCAGTCAAACTTATGCTTGCATATGTGTAGTAAACCTGAATTTAAATGTTACTGTCTCTTACCAAACTATGGATGTTTACCTAATTTTTTCCCCTTTTATTTTTCCCAGTTAATTTCAGATGTCCTGTCTTTGGAAACAGTACAGTGATGAAGCTTGACTGTAATACATCAACTCCATAGAGTGAAGGGTACTGAGGCTGCTTGCACCTCACAAAAAGTGATGGCCTTAATGAAGGATTAGATCCATTATATGAGGGGTGGGGGTGGGGTGGGGGGAATGATGTGCAAATATACATGTTATTTGGACAATAATTAGTTTAAGTAACTTTTTACATTTTGATGACACATCCCCTATTAGTTGACTTAGCCATTCCAAACAAATATCCAGGAATCAAATATCTGGAGACTTGAAGTCAGTTTCTCTGCCAGAGTGCACTAATGAGATGGGCTAAAAAGACTGACCTTAGCTCTAATTGGACTCAGAATTAAGCTTTTTACATTTTTTTTTTTTGAAGGGTCCCTATGACTAATTCTAATTCAAAGCTGTCTAAGCAATGCATACTCTCAATTACCAGCAGCAAAGGTTACACTAAATGGGTAACTGCTGGTTTAACCATGCGTTATTAGAGTCTGCTAAAATTGCATTTTATGAAGAGTCAGTTACTGATATAGCTTGACTCAGGAAATAACTTGGAATCATTCAAAGCTTGTAGGAAAGTAAACTTTATTTTGCTTCATTCCCATTTCTTATTAATAGAAACTGTATTAGGCTCCCTACCTGGGAAGCATTAGGTGTATCTTCAGACGTAATCATCTAAGAATTATTTATTTCTTCAGAATTACCTGAGACCTAAGCCATCGGTATAGCTTTTATGCAGTGGTGGGTGTACAGTGAGTGTCTTCAATCTTCAACTTAAACTTTTCAGCTTAATGAAAGTTAAGGATTATGCATAGGTATTAAGAGCTTCAATTTGTCCTTTAGTAGCCAGAGCTGGGCAGACATTTGTTTTACAGCTGTTTCCTGAGTTTTGCTTGTGTTCTTTTTCCTAGGATATGGTTAGATAATGCTGAAATGGTGGAATGGTTTGTTATCATCAAAAAGGATGATCCCAAGCCATTGCTCTGCTTCTGCTCCTTTTTCTCGCTGCCTCAGGCCCTTGGCGTGCACACCCATCTCTCTTCTGGTTGCTTTACTGGTATGGTGTATTGACTCCCAGTCGGGAGCTAAGCACCACAGAACCACTTGGTCACTCCTGTCACTCCTTCTCCTCAGCAGGATGGGGAAAAAACAAGAAAAAGAAAAGTGAGAAAACTTTCGCATCTGACTAGTGATTCGAATCATCTCACTGTAGAGTGAGACAAGCACTGGTCATAGTAACGGCTGAAGAACAGGGAAGGGTAAGATTTTGCTTAAGGCTTTAACTCAGCAGTGTCGTGCACTTGCATCCTTAGCTCAGTTTTGCATTACTTGGGTTTCTTTTCTCCATAGTACCTGTTAATATTGGTATTCTTGTTAGCTTTGATAGAACTTAATCACTGAGGTTTGGGTTTTGACTAAAGGATCACAACTACTCATGCTATGTCCTAGCACAGAGGTCCTCAAACTACAGCCTGTGGGCTGGATACGGCCCCCCAGGGTCCTCAATCCGGCCCCTGATATTTACAGAACCCCCTGCCCCCTCCTGCTGGGGGTTGGGGGGGGAACCAAGCAGCTGCAGATGACCTCCTGCCACTTCATCAGCACGCCAGACCCCTGTTTAAAAAGTTTGAGGATCTCTGTACCTAGCATGTCCTTCATAATGGTATCACAGCCTGGTCTATCAGAACACACAAAAAGAATTAATCATTAAACCCCATACTTCATTACAATTAAATATATTTAACTATTGGGAATGTTTCATGTAAATAATTGTGCCACTTAAAAGCATGCCATTTAAAAAGCAGAGTTATCTATTACATAAGAAAACTTAAATTTGTTTCATATGCTTTCAAGTGATTCAATATCTCAAGTCAAGTCATCAAGTTTCTGCAAATCCTTAATCAGTGACTTTCACACTTAATTAAAGTTTTATGTGACCAGTAAAGTGTCTTAAAATGATTTCTTTTTTTGCATATTACATTTGCAGTTATTGGACTAAACAAGGTGCATAAACACTTCCAAAATAAGTTTTCTCATTGAGAACAATGATTAACCTAACATGAGCAGAGTTAAGCTCATCCTTGCTCAGCTAACCATTAAATTCAATCTCCTAGTCCCCTGGGGGATGAAACACAGAGAAGAGAATGCTAGCCCGTAAGGCAGAATACTTCAAAAAAGAAGGATATGCATTGAAGTGTCAGGTCGTCTGTTGTGATTTCATGTAATAAGTTCACCAGAGCATCCATTGATTATCAATCAGAATTCATCACATTATATTCTTTACGCTGTTCAGCATACCAGTTTCCATTGAAATAATAATAAAAAAAAAAAAGACTTGCATTACATTCACTGCTTCTGCAGGCATGCATTAACACAGTTTCAGAGATCCAGTGTTGGTCTTATCTTCCTACTGCAATAGAATTCTCCTTTACACCAGCAAAACTTGCATCAGACCACACTTGATTGCTCACTAAACTCCAACTATTAAGGCTGTGCACACATGGCCTCATGCTCTGCAGAATTCATGCTGACTCCCTGAAGAGTGAAGTATCTCAGAAAATGGTCACAGCTGGGGCAAGACCCAGTAAAGCAATTTAAAGTACACAAATATGTGATGCTGAAAACCACAGTTCAGCATAGACCTAAGTGTGTAGATTCATAATCTCCATTCACACCTCTTAGTTTGACTTTAAAGTACCTTGGGTAGCTGGACTTCCACTGCTGCTTGCATGTGGAGCTCCACTCGGACTCTGACATCATGCATCATGTCTGAGCTCAGAATGGAATCCAGAAACAAAGCGAAGCTTCTCAAGGGATGTGAGCTGGAGGCAAATTCTGAAAATAGCACACAAATGCCAGCAACTTTCTATTTGAATAGAGTACTGGGCAGAACTCTTTTAATTTATAAATACAGCAAGAAAAGGACATGGTATTTCTCTTTTTGTTATTATCTTAGTCATTAAAAATCATTCCTTATGTTGCAGAATTCTGCCTTACTTAGGCTATATACTACCTGATCTATGCAAGTTTGCCCATAATTTTTATATTAGCTATTGAGTAAAAAGCTAAATATCTATTAATTTCATGGATGAACTTATTCCTTCAGGGTAACTGTTTTAGCCTTGTTTAGTGTTGTTATTACTTGCAAACAGTCTATCTGCTCTAAGACTCACTTTAAGTTTAAGAAGAATTTCAGCAAACCTCCACCTTCAGAATCAGTGTCAAATGTATCATGTATTTGAGAATTTAATCTATGTATAAATTTATGTACCTTGAAATACATATTCTTACACAAATTTTCTTTTCAAGCTTTACTTAACAGTGGGTTCTTCTATAAACATATGAAACTACTGGGCATCACCATATAACTTCTGTTCACTCATCATTTCTCAACAATACCAATCCAAAGCAGGATTGTATTTGCTTCTTGTGGGGAAAAAAAAAAAAAAGGCAAAAAAAGAGCTGTATTTCTCACAACCTTTTTTTTTAACTAGAAGTGTAACAAGTAGTGAATCTTCACTTGTACACTGACTATGAAAATGTGGGGTTTTGCCATTTTGCTAGTACAGGTATTGCACATACATGTTCCCTGTGCAATGTTTTTTCCTTTTTACCAATCACAAGGCCATAAACTTATCATTTAAGGAATTTTGAATATAACCTTTTCTACTAAATGCACTGTTACTGTACATTAAGTATGTGCTTCTTCTGTAAATAATTTCCATATTCTTAGGTTTATCTGAATTTTACATTGGTAAAATTTACAGACAACTTAATGTCTACAAAACACTTTACAGACTTAGACGGCTTAAAGGGGAAAAAAGGCTATACATTGCTGTAAGAGACCAAAATTAAAAAGCAATGTATGAGGAATGGACCAGTACTGAACCAGAATGAACACTTCAGAGAAAATCATACAAAACAGTATGTCAGAATCAAAAAACTCTGATTTAGGACTTATAAAAAAGAAAGTTGTGCTTTGCCACACATACTTCTTTTTAAACTGTAAGCAATGTGCACTGTGGTACTACTTCTCAGACTGGCCTGCACAAAAAAATAAGTACAATAACAAAGCTTGCCAATATAAAAACCTATTCACCCTTCATCCACCAAGCCAGTCATTTCACTGACAGAAGCCATCACACTGGTCAAGCAAGACTTCCTCATCATAAACTCATGTTGACTTCTCCAAATTACCTTCTTGTCTTTAATAAGATGTCTTAAAACTCTCAGCAAATATGTCCTGGTTATAACTTTACTGTCTGGTTTTATGGCCAGTTTCGTGACATCCACTGGGAAAAAGCCAAAGCTGAGGAATTCTGACTTTACCCACAGAAAGTACTGATACATGTTCACATTACCTTCTCCATCAGCAAAATATGAGCTAGGAATGAGACGTTTTCCAGCAGTTATTATATGCTCGTGGGTAGAATAAGACCTTCCCATAGAGATGAAGTAAGAACTACAGCAACCACAACTCATTCAGTTTGAAGATTTATTGCTAAACCAAAACTTAAACCAGAGCCAATGGATACCAAGTCTCTTCAATTAACTTCAAAGGAGGTTGAGCTATGCATGATGTTTCATTGAATTAATAAGAAACATGGTATACCAGTATGATTTTTACATTTACTGAAACCTAAATTCACAGCAAATGTTAGAGATTCCTAGGATCCCTCAAAGTGGAAACAGTCAGTTTTTACAGTTATAAGCTATTCTGCATGACAGGAGTTGCTCTCCTTCCCTCCTGTTTCATGAGCTGTTCTGCACCGCACAACAATGAAAGGGGCCGATCCGAGCAGGGGAAAAAAGAGTGAGCAAAGCTGTGTAGCCTGGGAGTTAAGGAACACTCCCAAGGAGCGTGTAATGGGGAGTGCATTCACAGATGTGAAAACAAACCCTTCAATCCACATTCCTAACTGAGCACTTTGATTTCTAAAAAGACCGGCTAACACTGGGAAGGAAAGGGAGGGAGGAGACAACAAGAATCGCCTCTCACCTATCTCCAGAAAGTGGCACTTAATCCTCTGTTATTTTTTTAAAGGGAATTAGAAGCCTACCTTCATGAGAGTCTGTGAGCTGTGAACTACAACTGAATCTAGTGGATACAAAAGCCAAATCCATCTTAATGAACCCTACATAACCATCTGAGTCTTCTAAGACAGGAGAGCGGTTGATAGGAGCCCCCTGCTCCGTCAGCACTGAAGCATCCCTTCCGTTGGAGGTTTATTTGCCTTCTCAGTGTATCCACCTTTCTGCACAATTTATACGGTGGAGATAAAAAAGGCTGTGTCCTCCAATGAACTTGGGTGTCAGGTGAAAAGCCAAAGGCAGAAGAAACAGAATATCCCTCTTGTTTTTGAAATGTCCTGCTGGCTTGCCCATCTCTCTGTTCTGCACGTTGATCTGCATATACCTCACCCTGAAGTGCAAGATTCTAACCGTAGATGATATAAGTAGTCTCAGCTCAGCATTCAGTGAGAAGGGTTTTGGAACGGTGGTCAGACACCTGAAGTAAGGTGTTGCAAAGCTCTGTGTCATGACACCTAAGGGCCTTTGAGTCTCTGGGTTAAGTTGCTAAGGCTAAATCAGAGCCTCAAGCAGTCATTTTTCTTGTTAGTGCTTAAGGCTGGCTCCAGGAAAAACCTTGATAAAATATGAAAGCCTTCACTCAAGAATGGAACAAAATGTCTCAGGCCAGGGGATTATCATCAATATAACTACAGGGAGCATAAAAATACCCATAATCCAAGCATAATTATCCATCTCCTTTTCTCTCTAAAAAACAAATGGCACATCTGAAGTGATATATTTCTAACTGCTCTGAGCTGGCCCAGGAACTACCAGATACGCTTCCACGTAGTGTGCTGCAGTCAGCCGCTAACAGCCGAGCTCCTCGGGCTTCTCAAAAGCACGGGCAGCCGTACCCCTGTGCTACCTGCAAAGCTGGCAGCCAGCAGACTGTGTGTTCATTCGGACAGGTTAGTCATCCAACAGTTCAAAGTGTCAGCTTTATATGCATTATGTACCTGTTCTTCAAAACTGTTGCAATTTGTGTCATAAAGATGATAATATTTGAGTAGCACACAGCATTTTTTGTATGTTTTCAGACTATAGCATCAATCCACAAGCTGGCATTTCGTCAACTATCACTAAACTTTTCCAAATTGGACTGTACTTAGAAGGCTTGCATAAACATTTCTTCATTACATACACCTCTGACTAAGCCTATAACAAAGATTTTCTTGACCTGCTTTGTATCTGGAACACAGCTATGCAGAATAAAATTTTAAAATTAGGAAAGAATAACTTACGCAAAAAAGTAGTAAAAGGTATTATTTCCTGAAATGTTGTAAAAACAAATATGTATAGCAAATTAAAAATTCCCTCAAGGATCTAGACTTTTGATGTAACTGAATACTTCATTATCAATTACTAAATGTATTTTTAAATCTTCTGATAATTTATAAACATGATACAACACACAATCAGAAGATTTTAAAGATCCCTTCATTTTCCTAAGAGAAATAATTAAGAACAAAATAAAATAAAAATATGCTAATATTTCTCATTAGTTTATCAAACTTAGTTTTTATTCATCGACTGTTTAAGAAAGAGGCTTCATAATGAATACTGCACGCTGTATGGAGACAGAAATTAAGTAAAATGATTCTATTAAAAAAAATCCTGAATATCTATTAAGCCATTGCATAAAAAGGACAGCTTTCATGTTAAACACCTCCTTCTGGTTGAGCCCCACTTTATAAGACACATGAACTCACCATGTCAGTTAACCATGTGATACGCAGTAAATCCAGTTTTAACCTACCAGTGGACCAAATATTTTTTTTAATACTTTAAGAATGACACTTAGCCATGTTGGTCATCTAAGCCTAGGACTTTAAAAGCACAACACATCAAGAAACATAAGCTTTAGAACCTGAAAGGAATTTCAGTGATTCTAGAAACCTTACTAAACACCTATGTGTGTAATCAGGTACCTAAAATCTTGAAAATCTGATCAAGGCTGACTGGTTTAAATTTTACTTTTCTTTTTTTTTTTTTCTTTTTTTTTTTTTTTTAATAATATAAAGGAAGTGTAAGCATGAATATTCCAAGATATTTTAAAACCTGGAGTTTCTGTTAGCACAAAAGAAAACACAAAAAGTCTGCTGTTTTCCTCCCCCAAACGTGAAGATGGACATTTGCATGACCACTCAAAAACCACTTTTATAATTGAGAAATAAGCAGAAAGAAGCTTTAAGACAAAATATTATATTTTGGGCAGATCTCTCAGGCAAAAATATTGGTCAAATTTGTGAGCAAATCATACAGCTGAACTTAGCAGTATGTTAAATGCCTCATTTCAATTGTAACTACAGACCCACTATCCTTTATTTCAGTAACAGTTCAGAGTGTTGAGTCATAGAGCCTGCTCGGACATGCAAGACATGCAATTGAGTTTGTGATGGAAAATGACTAAATGTAGCAAAAGCAATGCAACGTGTGCTGCTAGCTGACCTTTGTCAGCAATGCCAGAGGCTTTTTTTCATATGCTACTGCTAGCTGTCATTATTAACAGTGACCATGAATTTTTGTCTGTCACAGTAATCAAACCACAGAAGTTTCTGAGGAAGTCCGCACAGAGAGGGTCACTGGTGCTTGACCTCATGAAGCTGTTTTCTTTGTTATTAGAAAAGGCAGGTGTATGAAAATGAGTAAATGACACCCTTAAGATTTTTAATAATGGAAATTCATTATTGGACTTTGAGATCGGCAAATAGTATATTGTATTGATCAAGCAGACATAGGATATTGAGGAAAAAATGTTGTTTTGTTCTCCTTCCCTTTCACTTAGACAAATTAAATTCTACCATGTCACACCAAATTTTGTTGAGTATTGATTTTTCTCAATCTTTGCTTGACATTTCAGGTGACTGAAAACGTTCAATGTGATGTCTGGAACAAACAAAAAAAAAAAAGAGTAGAGCAATGCTACTATATGCAATCTTCAAACTGCAACACATCCATAATATACAAAAGATGACAAGCAAGATGGATATTAAGGCATTTTCCTTTTGCATTATTATGTAGTTTATGTAGTTTGCCTCAAATATGCTGTTAAACAGTCAGAGAGCGTATCACAAGGGGCAGCTTCTTCATAACAACTGCAAAATGGCTTGTCCACCTAAGGGTATAAACTTTTTTTTTTTTTTTTTTTTTTTTTTCCCCCAAAAAATGCAGTAGGAGCTCCCTCTACTGATGTTTTTCAGCTTTCCAAGCTTTCTGGCTTTGGCAAGTGTAACACACCCAAACGTTTGGATTACATGCACATCGAGTGTTTTAATTTTCTTTGTTACATAGAAGAACAACAATAATCATTTAGTGCAAAATACATCTAATACAGGCATTACTGGTTCACATAAATATATTAATGCATTTATATTACATATTTGTGATTCACCAATAGAATTAAGAAAAAAATACCCCTGCTTTAATAAAGTGTGTCTAGAGGTTTGTCATATTGTAAGATACATGAGCTTTGAGAGGTCAGTGGAAGCTGTACTGAGCTGGATTTGACCTCTTAGCAAAAAGGTACAAGTCATAAGAACCTTTGTCAGAAGATTGCTGTACAGGGACCCTCTTCAATTTATAAAAATTCGGGCATCTTCTTAGCACTTTCAGTTGTGGTATCTTAAAAAAACCAAAAAGATATTTAGGGTGGGCTACAGTGTTTTTAAGATAGTTTTGGAAAACATGTTTAACTAATTAAAGAGGATCAGCCCAACTTTGTTCGCCATTACTCAGGTGGATCACACATCCAATCTTTGTTAGTTCACCTTCATCCAGCAAGCACTAGGCTATGATGATTTGGACTGTAGGAGGTGACACGCCTCAGGATTTGTTTTTGGTTTCATTCCTCAGTAGAAGCTTAAGATAAGATTACAGTATGAGTATTGTGTCTCTTAGGAAAATGAGGTGTTCCACATTGAAATGCCCATACAGTTTTCCTATGGAGTCAATTTTGCTTCTGAAAACTTTTCAGGAAGCATATAGCTGCCCAACTTATCCAATATAAATTATTACTTATTTAAACGGGAACTTAATAAGTGCAAAAGAAGGTGATTTTCAAGGACCTAAGGTCTACAAATGCTCATAATATCACTGTCAGAACTTTCAGATGATGAGCTCACTCTTACTTTACAAAATCGTTTGATTTTTTTAATTATTGATACAGAGCAGGGTTACTCAAATGGAGAGCTAGTCCAGATACAGACAACATGTCCATTTTAAATAGAGTGTATTAAGTTCTCATATGTACAATGTCCTTCACATTCCCCCAGAAGATACTGTATTTCTTTCCCTTCTCCCACCCTCAAAACAAGCAGTCGTAACAGACCATTGTAATCCTTAGCAAGGAAAATTCTGTGCAGTTCCTGAGTAGCCCAATACTGCTTCCTGCTAAAGGGGCACTGGTAAAAATTAGCTAGAAAGCTCCAGTCTAGGATGAGCCATTACTTCAATATTCCCAATTCATAATCTGAAATTTTATTCTTCTTTCTGTCTTTTCAGTATGTATCCAGAAATTTCATTTTTTTTGTTCCAGTATGGTAGCTATTTCAACTGGCCATCCCATCAACTGATGGATTTTTTGTTCATTTTACATAATCTGGGAAATTTAAATGCCTTCTAGGGCATTTTAACCATCTTTGAAACCACAAAAAATAGAACCCCCAAAATGGTAAAGATGAAAAGGAGATTGAAAATTGTCAGATATGTTGGATTAGATTTCAGTATTGTCATTACCAGAAACTACATATCCCAGGACTGTACTAATATAATTTTCTTATGATAGCAAATTTGTACCTATCAATTAAATTAAAAATGTAACGCCTCAACTACTTCAGGATGTTATTCACAGACACCATTAAGGTAAAGGTATCAACATCTGCTGAAAACACCAAAAAGAACATAAAGTTGTTATTATGACTGTAACCACTTGAAAGTACAAACAGCATATCAAAAGGTAAAGAAGTTAATAGCTAACAATCACTATTCAATCATGGGTTTAGATGTTAACTTTACATATGACAGAACAGGGCTTTGAAAGACAGCTATTAATTACATGCTAGTGTTGGTCACAACAGCTGTTTACTACTTAGGATTTACAGACCAATTAGACCAGAGTTTGGTCTTGATACCTGATCTACGGTTCAGTTGTAAAGGTGGAATTTTTCACTCACTTCACCAGATTCAGGTCCTGTTACATTTGAAAAAGCCATTTTGGTACAGAGAGAAGTGGAGATAAGTATAGGAAGATGGGCAGACTTCAACAGCTAACAAATTGGTTTCATTGTTACTCATTTTTTGTGTTCATAGCAATACGTTCATACCAAGATGCCTTCAAATTCCCTATGAACTCTGTAAGGTATCATTAAAAAAATCTCAATTAAAGACAGCCCTTGGTTGAATGAAGAGAGGCAACATAGTTCAAGCAATATTATGCAAGAGAGACACCAAGAAAAATCTGTGTTGAAATGCAACTCTGAGCTATTTGCCACAAGACATTCAATTTTTACGAGTTAAAATGTGATATAAGTCATTGAATTTGAGGTCCTTTCACATCAACTGAGAATGTTGCCTTTGGTTTTATGTGAATTAGACTCTTCTGATCAATGTTAAGATTTTATAAATCAAGGTAGAGGTTTATAGAACTACTGACTTTGAAAATTATCATGTAAAATAAAATATCGTTATTTAGAAAATTGCTATTTCCTACTTCTTAGTCCTCTCCATTTTGCCAATGTTATTTTCAATGACATCCAGAAAGCTGAATGTGATCAGGACAGTGTTTGTCCTTCTGTTTCCATACAATTCTTTTAAAGTAGAAGTCAGATAAGTCACATATATATTTCAATGCTTTACACCTCAGGGTGAAACTTCAGGCTGTCATCTAGGGCTTAGTGATAAAAGAAGGACTGATTAAAAGAGACTGACACTACAGAGCTGATAGAGTTGAAGGACTCTAGGGGCTTCCATGCTATTAAAAATCAGTCATGATTTTCTTTCAAGAGGACTGCTTCAAACAATGAGATTTAAATATTAATTCAAACCAACATTTGTTGCCTCTCTGCTCTGTGTATTTTTGGATGCCTCATTACAAAAATAATTTGATTGTCATCTGTATCTGTCACACAAAAATCTAAAAAAAAATATTGTCTGTATTGTTGAAGTTTTAGGCATATCAGTATATTAAGAAACAATTTTGTATTAAATTCTACCCCAGCAGATTCCAGCTGAAAATGGAATGATTACTATGGTAGCTTATCCACAAGAAAACATGATTTAAAGTCTAATTTGGATGCAACAATTTAATATTTACACTCATGCCAACTATACAATTTAACAGCAGGTTTCCTGCTTAAAATTCAGGAATTACTGTATTCAGTAAAATATTAATACACTGCACTTACATAGTGCCTCAATTACAGGATCTTAAAATGCTTTTTAAGCATTAATTCAGATTCACATCATCCCTGTGAGGAAGGGACTTGTAAGAAGCGTTATCCTTGCTCTTTAAAGTAGCTGAGGTAAGAAACAGCGAAGTTACACTCTTGGCCAAAGGGCATACAGCAAGTCAGTAGCAGAACCAGGAAGAGAATTTAGGAGTTCTGGTTCCTACTGCTCTTCTTTCAACATTAAATTACACTTTTAAAAAAAAATTTCCCTGCCATTACCAGCTATGACCTTAGGTAAGAGCACATATCCTTCGTTATCTTTGACAAGAGTTTGTGTGAATATTGGTCCATTGTATTCAATATATTGAATGAGCTGAAGTCTGCATGAATACAGTAACCTTGGTAATTGTATGAAATCTGACATAAAAAAGCTTTCAATATAATGTTAAATCATTTACAATTTACATATAACTTCTAAGTATTATTTAGTTTAATAATGTCCAATAATGCTACTCTTAAAATTACTGGCATGTATAGCTAGATTGGTACTTCACAGACAGGGACTAAAGTCTGAATCGTACAGGCTTACTTCAGTCCATGAATAATCACACCCAGAGCCCCAGCCTGGTTAACCTGAAAGAGAACTGAAACTTCTCACCAGGTAAATAAGGGTAAAATATCATGTCCCTAAATTAATAGCCTAAAAGAAATGTTGAGTCAACTAAATTCTTTGAAATCCTGTCATTCCTATCCCAAATATGCTGCCAATATGCAGTGCTAAGTTACAGTATTGCCGGAGCGGAGTACCAAGGAAGAATAACAATGAGAAAATTAAAAAGAAGCCACAACACCTATGCAGGGAAAGATTTTAACACAACACAAAATGAACTAATAAGAAGTTCTCATTGGAGTGAAAAGAATGGGAGTATGCAATTTTCAAAGACGCTATCTGCATCACAACTGTGCCATAAACTTTTCCTTTGGATAGGACTCTACTGTAAAAACATTAGTTAGTTGCTAGGAGTAAATTTTCTTAGCATCAGTTATTCTTTGCTAGGAGCATGTTTCATTTTTTCAAAGATAATTTACCAATACAGAACAAGGGCAAAATCATTCCCTTTGCCAAAAGAGTCTCTACAATCTTGTTCACTATGATACTGCGCCTTCTAAAAATGCTGCTACTATTGGAGGGTTTTGACTTTCAGTGTGTTTTCTTTTGTCATTTCATAAAATGTGTAATGCTACTTTATATCTTTGGTTTCTCTATATGTCTTCCTCTGTCTGTCGCGTTCTATAAAACACTTTCATGCATTGTTTAGCTGAAGTCAAGGGCTGTGGATAGCAGGTAAGTAGTTCTCCCATTGACTGCTTAGGCAATTCAAAGAATTTCATAATAACAGAACAAAACAGAATGGGAACAGTGAAAATCTGATCATAGCTAAGAAGTGTAAAAGGCGAGACTTCTACTTTTTTGTGTCTTGAAACGTAATTATTTTTTAGCACTGGTACAGTTGCATCAGTACTAGCAACACCATAAACTGCAGTATTATCTGAACATATGTGTTTTTAATGACCTTATCATCAAAGCTTGCTACGATTCAATCACTGAAAAATACATACTTTTCTAATACAGAGCCGGTTTGAAGTAAAATTTAATTTAAAATAAATACTCTATGAATGCAAAAAGATCACAGTCTCACAGATATGAATTATTGTGTCTCCTGCTGATAAAGCTGATGAAGAAATGGGAAAGAAGATAAATGGAAGGAGTCTGGCCCCCAAATTGCACTGGCTTCCTTAATCTGCCAGACAGTTTTCAAAGGATTTTTCCTCTTTTCTGGGTAATAGGAGGAACTACTGAAAAGTAATCCTTTCTAGTAGAACTGCTGTCGGGGGGACGGGGGAGGTAGAGAAGCTGACCCTCTTTATCTTTTTTATGAAAAGATAAATTACAAAAAGTAGATCTTCTCAAATGTATTGCTTAAAGAAAAGCCATATTCCCTTTCTGCTCTTGCAAGGACTTGTCTATAAGGAAACAGGTGGTGTGCTATTCTGAATCCTGCTTTTTAGTGTGGATTATAGTTGGATATTCCTGGCACCACGAGGACTTTAACATGGACAGGCTGCTGAAGAGCTGCAAATACAATAAGCTGAAGAGTTCTGCAATAGCTTTTCTGTTACAGTTTTGTAACATTATGCCAATTGCTGAATTCACCTTTTTCTAGAACTGATTTAAGTTTTTAGAGTATATGTTGAGAGCAAGAAACTACCTAAGTTTTAGTAAAACAATATGTATATGTGTGTGTATACAGCATATATAAGAATATATCTATGCCATCTTTGAATAATAAGCCAGAACTGAAGTCTTAAAAAAAAAAAAAAAAAAAAAAAAAAAAAAAAAAAGCCACAATGTCAGTCTTCCTTTTGTTAACATGAAGTGTGAAACTCAGAGCTTGAAAGCTCCTAAGCAGAGGAGAGAATGTTATGCTCAGTCACTCATCTGTAATTGTGCAGTTCTGTGTTCACATGACACTCATTTCACCCAGTTTTATAGGTCCAAAAAGATGTTTAACGAAGCCTGAGCTAAGAAATTGGCTGTAAGATATTAAGTCTGAGGATCGTATGACAGAGAACGTAACTTTCGTAATTCTGATAGGGTCATACCATCAATGAGTAACAACATAGACTGTAAAAGCCTGAGAAGTCTGTTAGGACCAGCTGAGAATGCACTTTAAAAAAAAAAAGGCTTTAGGAGATGCTTAATGAAATGACATCCAGTGGCAAATTTAACCAGCGTTCTTCATCTTTGCAGTTACTGCATTCGCATTTTAAATCTTGCAAAATCAGTGCTGATGACGAAACAATTTTGATTGTTTGGTTAAACAATTCTTCCCAGACTGGACTTGCAGGCTGGAACTGTTTTCAAGAAATACTATGTATTGCTATTAATTAAAAAATGTTTCCATATATTATCAGTAGAAAAAAAAAATAATTAGTTAATCAAGATCAATGTCAAAAATATGTATGCTGAACAATTTTTAGTTTAAGAAATGTTCTTAGTGGAACTAAATGTATAATATTTTCTGTATCTTTACTGGTTTTTATCTTGATTTATTCTCACAAAAAGCACCAGGATAGGTAATTTCTAGGGGAGGTGAACTGGAAATAGGACAAGATTAACAATGACAGACTGCTCACCATGCAGTACAAAAACTGTAACATAGTAAGAACAATGAAGTACTTTTCAGAAGCAACCATCACATAAGATATGAAAAGGAAAACTAATTAAGAACAGCTAAGTCTACAACAAAATCCAAATTTTTAGTAACTGAAACTTAACTAGCTTTTTCCTTCTTGAATAATAAAGTTATTTTTTCATAATATCTTGAAAAAAACTTATTTAGTTCACTTTCAGAGCTGCCCTAAAGAAACAGTAAATGGTACAAAAGATAACACTAGAAAGAAGAGTATTGTCATGTAAGAGGAGGATGATTGCATCTACTAATGTCAAAGAAGAGAAGACACATTGTTAGGACAGACCAATTATTAATAAGCAGCCCATAAAGAAGAATTAATGAGATCAAAATAATGTATGAAAATATTTTAGCATTAGAAAGCAAGGAACTAGCTTATTTATTTTAGAAAATAATTTCTAGTGCTTTAGAGGATTAAAATATCTGAGTAGTAGTAACGTGATATAGCATGAAAACTAACATGCAGAGTAAGAAATATTGTCCTCTAATTTACATATTAAGATAAGAAATTAACCCATCAACTTTTTCCACAAGTGCATCTGAAAACTGTCTGTTTGAAAACATAGTCAGCTACTTGAATAAACAATCAAATGTAGCTAATTCCTAAGAAAGTAACTCCAAGTGAAGTGCTCATGTTGCTGAAGTAAAGGGCTGCAAAACAACCAGCTTCCTGAGCGTGATGAAGTATGGATGGCTGCTCACTTCAGAGCATCCACTGTCTTCAGTGGGTTTACATCTTAAACAACTTTTTCCTCTGAGATTATGTAAGCATATTCGCTTTATACTTTGCTAGCTTTGCATGTACTCCATCCTGTTCAAGTTTGACCAAAGCAAATACAATTCTGTAATTTGGATGCGTATCTGTTAAATATAAGTAAAATAAGTATGTAGACACAGAAACAAAAATCCCTAAGATCTTGTTTGAGAGCCACTTAAAATCCTCTGACAATATTATATTTGTTACTTTATAGTTACCACCACAAACTGGTAGAAATGTAAAAATTTGAAGTTTTGAGTTATGAATTAGGTGAATGAATATTTATAGTCACTCATTGTGTGTGAAACAATGAGAAATTGAATTAAGTATTAAAACTGGACATTATTTCTAGTAATGTCTCATATTTTGGATGTCAGCGTCTCTCATTTGATGAAGGTAGATTGATCTTACAGTAAACACCAAAGGAGAATTTAGTAGGTGTTGTCACATTTTTTAGAAGTAATTTTACTTTTAATATTTGGAAATCTCTAAAGTTCAAGAATAAAAATAAAATCTACATACTATATTACAGTATTTGTTATGCTGGACACAGCTACAGGACATAGCTTACTATCTTTACCTAGAGGATTTTTATATTGCTCTCTAAATTGCAACAAGAATCGGTTGCATGAAAACGTATATGCAGTTATATTCATGCTTTTAACTTCAAGGGTTTTCCACCAAACAGAGAAAAAGAACCATTCTTTTTTTGTCAGTAAATTAGATATAGAAATAGACACAGTAGGCATAAAATAGTTCCCTATAGAAATTCTTCAGTAAAAGTTAATTTTTAATTTATGTTTATAATCTCTCTATATTAAAAACTGCCTGAAATAAATTTCTTAATTCAGTGCTCCAGTACTTATCTTAGCTTTTTTTCTTTTTCCCTTTTAAAAAAAAAAATAACCTGAAGTGCCAGGATCACTGAGGCAGGGGTATGCTGAGTCAATGTTTTTGAGGTTTTATTTTGATGTGTAGATACCTGAGAAGAGTGCACGTACAAACATTCAAAACCCACCTCTGCAGCTAGACTTGTTGTGGTTGAGAAGCACTGTTCTCACACATTTTCTGAACTATGAAAAGATTGGCATAGCGGCATTCAGTCTGCGTGGTTAGTAACATGAAATTAATATCGAGTTTGAAGTTCTGGCTTTCTATGTGTTAAGCTGCATCAATAACTGGTAGTGAGAAAGAACAGCAACAACCTCAGGTGTTGTCAGGTACATATGTAAGTGTAGTTACTGCTGCAGGTGATTCTGTACCTCAGCTACGCAGCCTGTTAATTAACCGCTTATAAATGAGCTGTGCTTCTCCATCCCTTAGTGATGGAAATACTCAAGGAGTTTATGCTTAGCAGACCACTAGCTCTTCTGGATGACCTTGTGAGAGAGGTTGTGTGTGAATTGGGGGAGATTTAACAGCAGTGTAAACATATGTTCCAGCTAAGAAATGGAAACCCACACCTGGCAGCTGCAAGCATTTTAAGCCACCTCCTTCAGTGTGTTTTGGTACAAGCTCCAAAAGGTTAGCTTTAGCTAGCTTAACCAAGCTGATTCTACTTCCTTTCAGCTATAAGCTGATGCTGTCCAGTAAAGAAATGGTTTTTGCTTGTTTCTCCACTGGGAGGTGAGCTGGCAATCTAGATAGAAGTCTTGCTAAGTCAGGTACGTGCCTGGCCATGCACTATAATCCTGTGCACATCAGGGAAGTACTGAATTATCATTTTTACTTTGTTTTCCCTCCTCTGTACATTTTGTAATTTAAAGGAAGCTTCTGATTAGTTGTTAAGCAGACTTTTATGACTTTATTTGTTTTCATCATGGGAAATGGGGAGAAGGATGCAGAGAAGTTGAATTAGCTGAGAAATTACATTTACAGAACCCAATACAACAACCATTACATGTTTTACCTCACTGCCTCCTGAAATATATATATGATCCTAATTCTAAACTAAGCTGTGGGTCAAGAAGTTTACCTATATCTGCTGATCTCTAGGAAACATGTAACTTACTCTGTAGTCAATAGTTAGCAGTTGGCAGGAGCATACCCTTTGGTTTGGAATTGATTTTGCATTTGCTCAAGGATGACATGCATGCTGACAAGTGAGACCAGATAATTCAGATTTATCAGTTCTGACTTGCTGAATAACCATGTCAGATAGATGATGGATGGCTCCCAAACTGGCAATAAGACACAAGTCGGTAAAGGTGATAAACAAAAAAATTAGCCTTCTCTGTGCTGAATAGGCTAATATTCCAAAATGCCAAATGGCTTTAACCCAATATTTTCTCAAACATGTTAAGATTAAAACATCAGTAAAACATCCATCAGAACTACAGGAACTGCTAGACAAGAAGCACTGGTGTGCACATGCTATGGAAGAGTGGGGGCTTAAATAAGCTTGGAGTACTCATGTAGTCTGATATTAGTGGCCAGAAGAGAAGACCTCACACATATAACTCCCACCATTCCCCCCAGCCATTGCCAGCAGCGGTAATAAAAGCAAAGTTTATTTCTGACCTTTGGTATGACAACGGCTGATTTTGTCTGAAATGGCAGTCTGTCATCAATGACACGTATGACCGATAGTGCAACAGATACTTCAGCTGCAGCTGGGGCCAGAGGGCATTTTGGGACGAAGGACATGGCTGCATAATCTTGGGCTGTATGCCCTTTTGGAGCAGAACATGAGTCTGAATAGAAGCCTGTGGCTTCCAGGAGTTGCTAGAGCATGAGGAATTCCCAGCAGGCAGGATGTTGCAGAACCAATTATGTTACGCTAAGGGATACTTCACTAGCTGGAATCGAGTTCACCAAGACTGCCTGAGCATGTCAGGCCCTGAGGAATATGGTCCAAATTGTGGAAATCATAGAAATGTATCATTATGCATATATTTTATTAATTTCCTCAGCCATTATTGCCCATGCAGTGGTTGTAATTAACAGACGCGGTAGTAACATTTACAGAAAGCATATTTACAGAAAACATCTTAAAGAGGAAGCTTAGGAAAAATAACAAAAAACCCTCAACATTCAGCTGTCATCTCTCTGTTTGTGTAGTAAAAATACGTAAAACATTAAAAGTTTAAGAGGTAAAAAACTATTCTGTAGCAATGTACATATTACTTTCTGAAAAAGGATGTACTTAAATTCTGAACTATACAAGCACATGTATTTTCAAAATTCAGTTGAAGTTTTCATGAAGGGTTGGAGGGTTTTTTGGCATATTATCAGTTTCATCCTCTTCTATAGGATAGGAATATCTTACAATTTGACTCATGGCACACCAACTTAGAAGCAGAAACTGAAGAAGCATATAAAAATCTCAGGGTTTACTACTGTGTAAAAGACTGAATTGGCTGATTCTTTGATTAAGTTTTCCTGCCTTAAAACTTAAAATACCTATCTCTAGCAGTCTATTAATACAATATTGCAATCACTGAACATGTTCATGACCTCTGAAACGTGGCATTTAATGTTTAATTACTAGCTCAGGAATAGCTGACCTAAGACTAGCAAGAGAAGATAAGAGTCAAGAAAGTTTTCATATTTGACATTATAAGTACAATTCAGAAATGGTTATTGAATATTGTAGGCCAATTTCTTTCTTATTCATATCTATAAACAACTGCTCCTTAAACATCATAAAGAGCAATTTTGGTATAAAACAGATTTTACCATAAAATAAGTAAAAGGCTATCTAAAACGCACCATCATTTGGATATTTTGCTCTTGAAATTCTTATTATTTTATTGGTTAAAAAAAAGGAGGGGGGGGAGTAACTCCAGGTTAAAAAACAGACCTTCCTCATGCAGGTAGATTTTGATCACCTAGAGAGACAGACATGTAAACAAATATAGAAATAAATCATTGATCACTAAAACATGTCCAGGGAAGGTAACCACTTCTCCCCAAAATACATATTCTTACTTGTAACTGTCACTGATCCTAATCCGTGTATATCTTAAAGCCACCAATACATTTGTAAGTACAATAAAGTAAATACTGCAAAAGTGATTTAGACAATAACATTTTCAGTGTATTGTTAGGGCCAAATACACACTATCAGGCAAAGTAACATCTAGAGTACCTTTTTATTGTTTATTGATAATGAGATATTAAGACTCTCATATAATAGCAACAAAATATCCATATTTTTTTAAGTTTGGTACAAACACACATTGCTAAAGATGGAACACCCCAATATGGGATAATACAACAGGATTCTGCCCCTGAGCTGGAAGTCTGGGGCAAAGAGGAGCAGAGTGAAGTCCCCACAGTCCAGGAGGACACGGCCAGTGACCTGCTGCTCCATTTAGACACGCACAAGTCCATGGGGACAGACAGGACCCACCCGAGGGCACTGAGGGAGCTGGCGGAGGAGCTCGCCAGGCCTCTCTCCATCATTTATCAGCAGCCCTGGCTACCCAGGGGGGGCCCAGCTGACTGGACATCAGCCCACGTGATGCCCATCTCACAAGAAGGGCAGGAAGGAGTGTGTCCAGAGAAGGGCATGAGGCTCATGAAGGGTGTGGAGTACATCTTATGAGGAGTGGCTGAGAGAACTGGGTTTTTTTAGCCTGGAGTAAAGGAGGTTCAGGGGGGACTTTGTTCCTCTTTACAACTACCTGAAAAGTATAGGTGGGGGTAGCTCTTTTCTCCCAGATAATAAGCAACAGGATGAGAGGAAACAGCCCCACGTTACATTAGGGGAGGTTTAGACTGCATAGTAGGAAAATTTTCTTCACTGAAAGGGTGGTCAAGCATTGGAACAGGCTGCCCGGGGTGGTGGTGGAACCATCATCCCTGGAACCGTTTAAAAAACATGTAGATGCAGTGCTTAAGTACATGGCAGTACTGTTGGCAGTCCTGGATTAACAGTTGGAGCTGATGATCTTAATGGTCTTTTCCAACTGAAATGATTCCATGATTCTAATCTAACTAGGCCTTTCTATATTTTCACAGTAGACATTATAGTATCTGAGTCAAGCAGATCAAAGTAGCAAGCCTTGTTTTAAACCCCCTTGTGACAAAAGCTTTAAGCTGAGAAAGATTTAAAGACATTAGTGTAGCTTTAAACTGTAGTAGAATATTCAATTCATAAGTGAAGTGATGTCCTTGAACAAATTAAAAACCCAGAAGCAGCTGTCATTTTAAAAATGTATTTTAAGAGTACTGCAAACTTCTGGATGCAGTTAATGGGTGAGGTTCGGCTTCTTCATTCTCACTATGGGTGCTTGGATGCCTGTCTACCCCCACTTGAGAACGTAAGTGCCTGTCTCAAAGACTATACTGAAGTATGCTATACATTATTTTAGCACACTGAATCACTGTAATATTCTTACAGTTCATACCAGTAATGCTTCTCCAGAGACTAGACAAAAGAATTTCTAATATTTATTGATTCTGAAAGAGTATTACTTGGGGCTCTACTAGTAGCACTAATAGCAAGTTAGAGTGCTTCCAACATCCATTAACATCAACTGTTTGGACTGGCAGAAGGAAGAACAACAACATAAAAAAGATGGGGCTGAAGCGTTACCAACTGCCTGAAACCACCTGTTAGTCTCCAGAGCAGCTAGAAACAGGAATTCCATTGTAATAGCATTCCCTGTTTCTGCAAGACTTCATGACGACCACTCCACGGGTCCTGGAACACAGATGAGACCTTGAAAAGACTTGAAAGATCATGCTTCTATGTGGCAGCAGAGGGAAAGGAAGAGTGACTGCTCAGAGACACTTGTTTCTTTTTATATAGGTTTGACATTGTTGTTTCCTTAAAAAGAGGCCTGAAAAAAAGCTATGGCTTTTAACACAGTTCCATCGGAGCCTCATGGTCCTGCACATACAGAATCTCCTTGTGAATGATCAGTCATCTGATCTCCCTCGAGCACACCTGTGTTTCAGTGATAATAACTCGTATTACCAGTTGGTACAGAAATCGGACATTTTCAGATTCCTTGCTGTTAAATTTTCTCCATGCCGTTGTTCACCAGAACCTGACTTTGCTGACATTTAAAATGCAGTGTGAGACATCACTTCTTGGTCAAACATTTGCTTGATGCTATGGCTGCACTTAATTATTTATTGTGGTTGTTTCAGATGATGCAAGGTCTGGGAATACTTATCCTGCCTATTGTCAGTTTGCTGTTTGCTGTTTTAGGTTTTTCCCCAGGAGCACTGTGATGACATTAGGAAGGGAACATAAAACAAACCAGTAAACAAGCTACTGCAAACTGTGATAAATATGCTGCATTTGCACAAACACACAAAAAAGCCTCAGGTTTGTTTGCTTGCTTTTAAATTATTCTAAGTGGAAATGATTTTTCTTCATATATAAAAGTCAACATCTTTACCAGCACAGAGCAATTAAGGTGAGAAAACTGTTCGATTCTGACTTGTACCCCACAGTTCTGTCTGTTGAGTCACCACTTACCCATTACACATTGTTGCAACAAGAAGTTTATTAGGAAGGTTTCTCATTAAAAAGATGATTCACATGGACCTGCTTAGTTTGAGATCTAACGAGAGTGTGATCAGAGTTGGTCTAGCTGTGGTTAAAACAGTGCTGAAAGCAGCCTATCACTTCTAATAAATGAAGATGCAACCTACTGCAATATGGTAACAATAAAGAAACTAAAATGCAGGAGAAGAAAAGAAAGCACTAACATATACAACAGGACTCACTAAACATTCATCAGGTAGAGCCTGAGATGGAAAGTATTTGATATCAGCACTAAAACATGCTGACACTGAATTCTCTCCTGCTCTCTACAGTCACTTTTGAGAACTCTATACACAATGTCTCATCGGATTTGTCTTTCATGTGCTCTTAATACTAACAATAGAATTATGGCATTGTCTTTTACACTGCCTAATCTGTACAATGGTAATTTGAATGCATTTATTCCCTACCTATTGTTTTAGGTGACAGGTGCCAACCCCCACTCGCAGCCTACAGTGTCATTCCAAGGTACCTAATAAAAAATTCCATATTCACTCAGCTTAACAAAAGGAAAAATTCTGGAGAGTGATAATTCTGTTAGCTTTTATTGTTTTTGTCAAAGGTCTCCATATTTCTGTACTAGATCAATGATCTTGATTTAGCACACTGCCATAAATATTCAGTTCAGAACTGGTGAGGACATTAAAGCATTCAATCTTTAGACATCTTAGTTCTGCATGAAGACAGACAACAAGGACAGACACTGCATACAAATGGGAAGTCCACTTTACCAGGTTTTATTTATATGTCTTTGAGGCAAGTTGTCAACAAAAAGGACTTTTTAATACCCAGAAATTGCCAAAAGAAGACTTAACTTTACATGACATGGCCAATTCAGGATATCAAATAAAAAAAAATTAGAATACAGGTAACCTCTACCTATTGTCTCTATCCCTCGTCAGAACTAAGTATGTTATTCTGTACTGATTTTTACTACAAAAAATTGCTTTAGAGAAATGGATACAGCAAGCTAATGAAAAAGAGAGAAAATTTCCAGGTACTACTGGAACAGATGATTATGTGACATGTTTATTTATATCTTAATATTTTTATTTGTTTGTTTTAACAAAAGCAAACTACAAACAAAGAAAAGGAAAAGCAATCAGAAGCATTCCTATTCACTAAAAAGCAGTTGTTCCTGCTAATGAAGAAGCAGTGGAGTAAAAAATTCAGGCTGACACCTCTGAAGTACAAAGTTGGAAAGTTTGTTTCTGGAAATTTAAGTTAGCCTCTTTGCATTTTAGGTGAGTGGAACTTCCAATGAATTTTCTTGTATCATCATGAGCTTTCTTAAGAGGTATTAATATGTGTCACAAATTATGTGTGTTTCAAACGTGTTGAATTTACCCCTTTAAACAGAGAGAGGACTATAGTATCTGATTTTTGTACTTTAACTGCAAAAAAACCCCAACCAACCAACACATAGGAAACTGACTTTTAGAATAAAAAATGAGGAGTGCTCTTTCATTTTTCAGTCAATGGATGACAACACTGAAGACAAGGTATGGTAACTAGTGGCACAGAGCCACAATCTAATTGAAATGCAAATGGCGCTGCAGAGTGCCAGGGAAAGTTTGGCTTACTGTAAGAAAACTAACCTTGAGAATTCAATTTCCTTTGTCCAAGAAACACCATCACTAATATAATAGAGTAGTTCATTTACAATTAGTGATCGATCAGGCAAATTTACATATTCATTACAAAAATTAGCGACTATTAAAAAAATCTACAGATCCATGCCTCTAATTTAGTGTTAGTACAGTGGGACTCTCTCATCTGTATTCTTATGGAAAACTAACAAATCTATGTATGTAAACAATTTTCTGTTATTTGCACATCATGTTGCTGTTTAGATATAACAAAAACCTTTCACATTTTGAATTCTGAAACTTTCTTAACCTTATATTTTTCCAGAATTTTTTAAAACATGAACAAATCTTGCAAGAACATCACTTCGGTTTCTCCTTTAGAGAAAAGGAGGCTGAGGGGCAACTTCATTGCTCTCCACAGCTTCCTGAGGTGGGGAGCTGGAGAGGGAGGTGCTGAGCTCTTCTCCCTGGGACCCAGTGACAGGACACGTGGGAATGGCTCAAAGCTGTGTCAGGAGAGGTTCAGACCTGACACTAGGAACCACTTCCTTACTGAGAAGGTAGTCAAGCACTGGACAACACACTTAACATGCTTTAACCTTTGGTCAGCCCTGAAGTGATCAGGGGGTTGGCCTAGATGATCGTTGTAGTTCCCTTCCAACTGGAATTCAATTCTGTTCTATTCTACTACTTGCTAACCTCTGGAAACATTATATGGAAGATGCATCTAATTCAAAAGGACTTTGTGTTCAAAGATGCAAAGCAGTAACCTTTTATTCCCAGTCAATGTTTCCTAGTGTTCAAACGATTTCTAGAGTAAGATTGTATATATGATTATGCATTCCAGAAATGAGCCATGATTATGTTACCAGGTAACTATAATGTCTCTGAGAAAACAACTAATACTTAGTCTTCGCTCAGAATTCTACTGAAATTTTAGTGTGAATATTTTTGATGTGTTGTACTAATTTTCTGACTTTCCTGAGTGATGAAAACTTGCTAAAATTATATTTTAGCATAATTATAACTGACTTAATAGTCACCAAATTAACTCTTCATGACGTTAATGTACTTGTTTTAAAATTATGCTATTCAACTCGTGGTAATAACAATAAAAAAACATCCTCAAACAAAGGTAAGAACTGCTTGAAGGGGACAAATGCTTGCATTTTCAGCTAGTTAAAAAAGAGATAAAATGCAGAAATAGTTATTAGCTAATGAAATTGTGTTTCAGCTTTAAAAAATCCCAAAGCTTTAGCTTAAAAGCAGATGTACTTATATATGCTTGTGATATGGGTGCTTGAGAAATAACAACTTCATAAAATCTATTTTTTCAATAGAAAAAAAAATCTCTCTTATAAATAGAGTGCAGCTTAATTTTTTTTGACAAAAACAAATTCTACATGAAATGAAAAAAGTCATGAGGTAACACAACATGTTGGATTTTTTGTTCACTGTCCAGGAGTTTCATGAAACTATTCATGTAAGAATGCAGAAGAACAAGAAAAGGTCTGGCAGAAATGAACATATATACATTTATAAAGCATAATTTAAATTGTTTTAGAGTAAAACTAATTACACAGTGGCTTTTTAGTATCTAAATACTTATCATAATAATGGTCTGGATTCTGTAAGCACTACTTATTTAATTTCACAGGAGTAACATTATTACAAGTATAAAATTGTGTATGAAGTCAAAGATTGCAGTATTGAAGGCAATATATTTTAACAAGATGTTTCAAAGTATGGCTTTGCTGCAGTGTTCTAAAAAAATTATGTCAGGACTTGATAATACTTGGCAATAAATGCCTATTCCAGATGTTCAAAACTTAGGATCCTTGGACTCCTAAAAGATTACACTTACCCATAAAACAGAAGATTTAAGCCTGCCTCCTTTTTGAATTTTGAGCTACTGAGGTCTAGAGGTTGTCAATCTTTTCTTGAGAAAAATATTCTCAGATGTTTTCTTTGGTTATTTTTTCAGGAACTATGCTTTGGAAGGAGGAAACTCAGTGTTTTAGTAGTGCAGAATATCTAGGACCAATCACTGAGGAAGACCTTCACTGCGCCGAACAAAATATAAATAAGTGGGAAAAGCAACAATCCCATTCCAAGACTTTCTAAATCAATATATCTAGAAGGATACAATGGACAATCACAGCAGAAGCAGGCTGAGAGACAGGGAGAACAAATACCATAACTAATGCTTAGCAGAAATAATTTCCTAAGTGAGTAGCATATGTCAGTATTTTTTTCTACTCTACCAATCATTCTGTAAATGTTGGAATGTTTTTTGAAAGCAGATTTTGACAGATATTTGTGTAGGTGTAAAAATGCACAAGTTTCTACTTTTCCAAATCACATCCAGAGCAATAAAAATTACCAAGAGGGTAACCCTGAATGTTAAATCTAACCAACCAGTCAAACAAAACAAACTTACTAAAATATAATCAGTAAGAAAATTTCTGGAGGTTTGCATCTTGCTTCAGTTAAGCACTGATGTTAACACAGTTGTGTTTTTAACAGTCTCTGGGATGTTCATTGAACAGCCTTCCCTTAACATGTTGATGTACAAAATGTACGTACTGAGTTTGTAATGGATGACACAATATAAATTGACATATATAACCTACAGTACTTCAAAGAACTGCAGCACAAAGCACATTGACGTGTCTAATAATCATAAGTGACAGATGGTTGCAGGGGGTTTTTATGCTTAACAACTGAGTGAAGACACAGCATTTATCTTGTATTAAACTGTTGCATTTAAGAAATGCCTTTAATTACAGGGGAAGGTAGGATATTAAAAAGGAATATATTTTGCTGGATCATTTCCCCTTCACAGTCCTTACCTGCTAGATGTGCTTTAAGAAAGCCTATCACACTGATCCCTTGAGATGTGAAGGGTCAAAGAAGCATAGCCTTAAGTAAGACTAAAATAAGAGGCAAATATACAATATCATATATTGAGGATTTTTTAGAAGAGTCAAAATTCCAGGCCTCAGCATTTGGCACTACAGTCAAAGGCAAAGACTTTCTGGTACATAGGTGTTACTTGTGAGGGAAATTTCAAGACTGTAGAGTTCTATTGATTCAATTACAGTAAAAAAAAAAAAAAAAAAAAAAGTAAAGGATTGCCAGCATTTTAGTGCTGAAAAAGGATATAGCATTTAGTGAATGATAACTTTTGCTACAGTGACACAGGAAAGGAAAAATTCTATAGATCAATTACATTATAAAAGGTTTTTATCATAACTATCTTATTTATAACGGCATGCCTAACTTCTTAGTCCAGGCAGATGCTGGTCTAGTTAATTCCATTGTGATTTGCTAGTATCTAAAGAGGTTCCATAGGAAAAGGGTTCATGTTGGTCTTTACCATTCCCTTACTCTCTACCAAAAGCAGCTGCTGTGAGGAGCACAAAGGTGTATTTTTCTAATAGGTAGTGTTTTACATTTTTAAAACTAGTTGAATATTGGCATTGTAGTATAAACTTTGACTTTGAACTCAAAAGAATTCTACACTAATACATTATACAACCTTCCACATTTCAGAAGAGGTAATTATCTGTTTAATAACAGGATAGCAACAGATCTTTCCAGTAGTGAATGAAATACATGAAACCATAAAGTTGTAGAATGACATCAAGGGAATTCAATGTCCTTGTATTATTTGTTCCAAGGCAGTATCCTTCATAACACTGATGTCAAAAAAAGCAACAGAAACCCCAACTTGAGCTGGTTCTGGCTGAAAAAAACATGATGATTATTTTGTTTTCTTTGCAAAACTCCTTTTTTTTATCTCTTGGGTTTTGAGCAAGGAATTTTTGTCGTCTCCCTATGCCATGCAGACACAACTGTGATAGCTACAGAATTTCAAAAGCTTTAGTACCAAGAAGATAAAATTATTTTTTCACTGTAACTTGCATCTAGGTGTGGCAAACTAACTGCTTTCCAGGAATAAATTTTGCTGAAGGACACTGAAAACCAGCAAAATTTACAGGATGAAAGCTCCCCAGTTTTGCTCTGTAATTTCCACTTTTTTTCTTTTTCAAGAAAAGAGTATGTCAGAAGCAGGCTGTGAAAGGTCTACCCTAATTGGGTAGGTCACGTGACATGGTACATTTAACATATTCTATGCCTCTTGTGAAACTTAGGCAGGATCATATACATCTCACTATTTTTCAGTGATATTTGAGTGTCCTACATTTAAGTCCCATCATTAAATCTCGCATTTACTCACCTTTCTTCCTCATTTACTCACCTTTCTGTCCTGCACAGTTAATGAGTGTTATAATATGATGTTACTTAGAGACAAAACATGAAGAAACGGTACCAAACGTCATTTTTAGATTATAAAGGATTTGGGAGACAGAAAAAACCCAACCACCAAAACAAAAAAAAATCATAATATTTATGGATTTTTCCATAGCATAAAATATAGCACTATAGCTGATTTTTTTTTAGTCTTGTAACTGTCATCTCACTGCTTCCCAGAATATCTTCCAGAATCAAGAAAAGCCCATCTCATTCAGTTTTCTTTCCTGTCTGCTGTTTTTTGACCATTGCTTTCTTTTCCTGACATAATTTAGTCAGTTCCAATAGTAAAGATCATAAACTTATCCAAAACAAAGCAAATATATTTTACATTTATGAAGTAAGATTTTTTGAGAAGATCAGGCTTTATGAGTTGAAATACAAATCAGCTAATGCAATTGGTTCACTTTTGGGGAATTTAGAATTTCAGTAAGTGATAAAGATTTGTTAACACCACCACAATTTTAATGGTTTATTTCCTTTTGCTTTCTATTTTATGGTTGATGGTATTGTATTTTAGTTGCTTGCTTGACATGCTGGCATCTCAGTAGGGGTTCATGGGGAAGTTTTATAACATTTTAAATAATTAATAATTATTAATTGACTGCATTATATCAAGCTCTTATAATATTCTTTATATCTTCTTTGTATAGCAATGCTTTTACAAGGTGAGAGCTTAGCTTATCTTTTACAATTTTTAAAGATATTTATTTTTTCCACACCAGATATGAAAAACTTTTGGAGGTTTTGTTTTGTAATGTGCTATCCTTTGTACTGCAGAAAGACATCAAATACATCAGAGACATTTTTATACTACACTATTTTTAATGACAATGACATACTGGAAAAATATGATGTGTTATAATTTAGGAAAACCAAATTTTGTCATCCTTAAAAAAACCCCTATTGATACTGACTAAGTCTGTGGGACTGTACTTCAGGTTATTCTTATTACAGTGGTCACAAAAGTTTAACTTTTACTGGTGTTCGTGAAACTTAGCCTGATCTAAACACACTGAAGTCAGCAAGTCTTGATACTGAGAGAATGGCAGTCTGATGGGGCAACTAGAGTAAGGCAATACTGTACTTGAAGCTAAATATGTTGTGATGTGCCAGACCCTTGACCCATTGTATGTAAGTATTTGAATAAACTGCATTCACATATTCAGCCTCGTGACTTAAATTGTTAAGGTGCTTTCATGCTTTCGGATGAAGCTTTTGTTACAAAGTTACAGTGGTATTATATTTAACTTATGAGTGAAGAAAACCCAGCGTTTTGTTAAACAACCAGAAAGAATGCTAATTTATTTTTAAATACCATTTTTCCTGTAGGTACAGAAGGTAGCTGACTAAGAAGGATTGTCAATTACCATACATACACCCTCACCCTGTCCCGTAAGACCTTGAAATCTTTTTAAGCACATGAATAAACTATCGTATAAAGGCAGCTAGTAATTACTATTTCTTGCAAACTAAAACAGGTAAAGTGACAGTAAACTCTATCTTGCTTTTTTTCTGGGTGATGTTTACTATTTTACTAGGGAATAATCTAATTTTTCTTCCTTTCAGATGTCTTTATAAGGTACAACACATGCATGGAATATTTCAGCTGTCAAATTCATTTTTGGAATTGATACAATTATTGGCTGCTAAAATTTCCAAAATTTTCTTAAACCTACATATTACGGTTTTCCTGTAAAACCCACTATATTATAATTCCTCACACTTCTGAAACTCAGAGATTAATGTACTAGAGACTTAAAAACTAAACACATGGTTATTCTTCTCATCAAGGTCTCTGCTGTCTTCTTTGTCTTCATCTTTCACAAGGGGGACACAGTGCCTTTTCTGAGTTGCTTGTATTGCTACTGTATTTCAAAATAAACCACTGTTTTCTAGAATCACTGAATCACAGAAAAATTTAGGTTGGGAGAGACCTCAGGATGTCTCTAGTCCAACCTCTTGCCCAAAGCAAGGCGAACTTCAAAGTCCGGCCAGGTTGCTCAGGGCTTAGTTCCATCTAGTTCTGAAAATCTCCATGGATGGGGACCCAGCAGCCTCCCTGGTTAATCTGTTCTGGTACTTAACCACTGTGATAATAGAAATTTTTTTTCTTTATACCAATTGCAATGTCCCTTACTGCAACTTGTGGTTGGAGCCTCCTGCCTTTTACCATACACATTTTCTTATGCAGATTAGAAAAAACCATCTCCCTCTGCCTCTCCTCGAACACTGCCTCCCCCAGTCTCCAAACCATCCTCCTGCCTCCTTGCTAGATGCACTGAGCTTCTGGCATAAATGTTCTGAATCATGACATGCATGCAGGCAAGCAGGTGTTTTCAATTCAGATTTAAATTGATTATTAGTGTGTACTTTTGGTAACCTATTTACTTAGTTCTATTCAAATAGAATATAATAGCCTTTTTCCTGCCTCCATGAATGTCCTCCTTCCTCCCCAAGTAAAGCTGTCAAAATCACATTCTGTACCTCAAGTGAAATGTACTTTTAAATAGTAAACATGGTACTATTTATATGCTTTGGCATACTATCACAGATACAGTAAAACGTAACATATTTCAAATGAATGTCATCTTTATATACAAAGAGAGTAGAAACAGAGATTTACATGTCACTGTTTACCAAGCATGAGCTCCAGCACATGAGCTGATGAACACTGTAAAAGACCTATGCACAAGAAGTGAGATCACTCTAAGACCTTCAGGAACTGTTATCTAAAATTATCAAATTCCACTTCTGTTTTTTTTTAATTATTATTATTTTATTTTTACTTTGAATTTTTGCATACAAAGAGTCATGAAGACAAATCCTTCTCTCTTAAGGGATCACACACCTGACCTTTCTCTTTGAGGACCTGTCATTTCTGTTGTTGTTAGGAATTACTTGTCTTTTATGGTTTTTTGTTTGTTTTGCAATATTACGTGCAACTTCAGCATCTGAATTCTAGATATAGTCTTTGTTCCAAGTTATTTAACAGTGGCAATTCCATTTCTGATAGTCTCTCTAGTCCCAACTCATTTTTCACTTGACACATTGTGTACATAACCAAGTATCAACTATGTATAAAGTGTGAACGTAGTGTTTTCACTAGGTAAGTATACTAAATGTGTATCTATTCCAGAGATAAAACTGAAAGCTCTACCACAAATTATTTATCATCCAAAGGCAGGAAATCAAGCCAAGGACTAAAAAAAATGTGATCTACCTTTCCCAGCAGGATCCCCACCAGAGTGCAAGCACAGGAGAGAAGTTCTTCAGCTGTTTCTTCCCTTGTGCTTCTTTAAAAGACGGAAGCCGCAGATGCGGGAACAAGAAATCTAGGAAACACTTTTAAAAAACTTTACCAAGAAAATGAATCACTGAAGAAGAACTCTTAAGAAGCATTTAGTGCAAGCAAAATCTATAAAGTAAGCGATATGAGGCCATTTCATGTGAATTTGATGACAGAGGTACATTTCCTGCAGGAAAAAGGAATGCAGTTAGTTATGTGTGCACTAGATATGAAGAAACAGTTAGGCTGTTAAAAGAAATGGAAACCCAGATATTACATAAGAAGTTAAAAACAAAGATGAAACTTCAACTCTTATGACTAAGACAACAACAGAGGAGCATTTAATAAGAGTTTTTCAGATATTCATGAATATGTGATGTATGTGCTAGGGATCTACTCAGGCATGCCATGGTTTTCCTTTAATATAACCTCCCTTTAGATTTTGTGTTAAGATAGAGAGAACTTTTCCTTGACTGTTTCCCTTCTTGCAACACTCAAGTGCCTGTCTTTATCAGTATTTTCTTTTTCAGCAACACAAGTGACAAAATTCTGACTTTGCTCAACTGTGTCACTGATTTCCAAATGGAAAAATATTTTGTTCACTATTTCTATTTTTAAACAATGCTGCTGATACAGGCTGAATCATTTGAGAGAGTGGACACTGAGCAGAGCACTTGTTTTAAGTGATAATTTTTCAAATTGTATCATTAGAAATAAAACAATCCATAAAAGGTATCACATGTACACTTATGTTTATTTGCAACATTCAGAAAATTCATAAAGGCCTTTGTTCATAAAGTGATTATATACATAATACTCTGCTTATAAATATAAAGTGGAAAAAAAAGCTGAGCAAATGCTATTTCTCTATTATATTATACAACTGCAAAAATAGGAACTGCATGTTCCTTAATTTATGGAAAAAGGCATATTAACTGTCATCTTGATATAAAAAAGAAATATTTTACAGTGAGAGCAATCAATCACTGGACAATCTTCCCAGGGATGTGGTAGAGCCCTCATCACTGGAGGTGTTAAAGATGTGATGGGAGAGGGTGCTAGATAATTTCATCTAAGCTCCCTTTCCCATGAAAGGTTGGACAACATGATCTTTCAAGTTCCCTTCCAACATGGGCTGTTTTAGGATTTTATGAATTATCACAGCCAATTTCATCAGCAACCCTACCTGCTCTACTTTTTCACCACAGTCACTCTCAGAGTTACAGGATATGAGTACTAGTGTAGGTAAGTCTTAATTTCACTCTTCAAAGAGTAATAAACATATGACATGCAGAAAGACAAGAGAATGATGGGGTTTTTTGTCTGCACATTGTCATTTTTTGTGGCTTCTTTAAAGAGCCTGATATAAAGATAAACAAATTCATGTGAGTCTTTCCTTTAAGGTGCATGTGATATGGGTAAGTCCTCCATGCAACACTTTTTTTAATGAAAAAACATCAAAATTATCATTTTACAATGCAGGCATGCTCAGAATTTAAGATTACTATGTCTCAGGCTTCTGGTCATGCACTGGTTAGGGATAATGATATTGATGGAACAATTGAATACAGCAAGCTTGGAATTGCTAAAATGGCCAGCCATCTTACTGAAAAAGCAATGTCTAGAATTGTATAGAAGAAACAAAGGGAAACAGAGGCAGGATTAAATGAGAAAGTTGGGGAAATCTGGCATGTTAGTGTGTATTGAAAGGATGAAAGTAAAAGGTACAAAACTGGGAGGATTCTTGCATGTCTATACCTGATTTTCTCCCTTTCTGTCAGTAATCCTCACACTTACAGTATTTTTAATTTGAATTTTACACAGAATCTTGCAGATAGAAAACTTAAAACCAGGCTGAAATCTAAGACTATCATCAGTTGTGCCATATATGCCACTCATATCTATTAAATGAACTTAAGTATAGATACATGTGTGTATGTGTTTATATGTGCCTGTGCACAGATGTCATTCTGGATAGGTTATAGACAAAGAGTGATTCAGATAATACTCATCGTGCATTTTCTGCTCACAAACTGGAAAAAAATACTGGACAATCCAGTAACAAAACAGGCTAAGTGCATTGATTAGATTCTCAGGTTGGGATCTAAGTTGTCCCTTTAAGGATGTATAGATGGTGCTTCGTCTTCATAAGCACTTGTTCAGAGAGATACTTCAAAGTCATAAGCTCTCTTAGCAATTTGCCTATATTCTGTAACAGAAATACATTCAAGTACCTCACATGAGGGGAGCTGTACAGGCTAAGCAGTAGGGAAAATATTCAAATCTCCAGCCCAATATTTAGGACCTGCCAAGGAAGGAGGCAAAATAATGCAACAGAATCTCTCTTGAGACACAGGAGGGATCCTCCTTCCCTGCTTGAAAGTACAGCTCAATTCACAGCCTAGCTACGTAAATTACAGGCTCATGTCTAGTAAAGTTAACAAGAGGAAAAGGCAGTAACCATATATCTGTGAAATGTAATATATTAATGGAAAGTACATAAGGCTTTTTTTACATAGCCTACACACCATTAACCGACTCTCATTCATATTACTTTATCACGCTAAGCTTCTGCTTTTGCTCAAATGTGTTTATTTGGTGTTGCTCACTTGCAAAAGGGGGAAAATAGCAGGTTTTCTAATCACCATTGAAAAACCCTACTTTTAAGGAAGTCAAAGTTCTAAAGCTTGCCTTCATAATTCATGTAATACAAAAGACATTATAATTCCAATACCTCATTCCTTTGACAAAGATTATAGCAAGGACAGAAAATGCCCATAGATTAATCCATCATTCTGACACAGGTTTTAATGAGTGGGAAATGCCAAAAATATGATCCATTATCTTTGCAATTCAAAAGCTGTAATATCATGGATCAGTTTGAACTACTTGATACAGTTTCTTAGATCTAGCATTCATGCCTAGAAGCTTGCAACTCATTAAAATTTTTAAAACATACTACACATCATTCTGCATGGATTAGAAATTAGATATGCATGATTTTTATTTTCTTGTAGAGTAAGAACAAAAGGAATTTCCATCTTCATTGTTTTTGAAATGTCTTTCATTTGAACAAAAATACAGTGTCCCAGTGTCCCCTAGTGGGCAATTGAATTAATAGATAAAGAATTCATTTTCTACATGTCTATACCTATCATTAGCAACACATTCAGAAAGATTGTTCTGAAGTACTGCACTAATGTTTGCCTTTTTTACACTGAAAAAATATACCATGAACACGAGGTCTGATAAATAATTGTGAGGAAATAGTTTCAGAAACAAACCCAGATGCATTTACATAGGGTAGCGTATCCTCCTGGTCAGGAAGAGAAAACAGATTTAAAGGACTACGTGTTTTATCCTCTATGCTGTATAGATCTTGGGAAAGTAATTTCACATACCTGTGTTTCAGTTTTCCTTGAAGACAACAATATTGACAGTTTTTTAATAGATTATCTATTCATGTGAGCACTACACCACAGCTGTACTTTGCTGCTGTTAGTATTAGGTGGTGGGTAAGGAGCAGTTGCTATATTTTTTCAAGCATGGCTCAACCATCTTCCCCCTCATTAGAAATACCAGTAAAAGTCTGAAGTGATCACAGTGAAGCCGTCTAATGCAAAGTTTAAATGAAAAACAACTGAAATAGAGATCTATCTCAAAACATATGTTCTTTTAAATAAATGTAGCCCTTGTGAATCTGAAGAATTCAAAAGTTACTCCTGAATTAGAGGAAGTACTTTGCACTTCTTCCTGGGCTTCCAAGAGCATTGGCATTCTCAGGTTCTTTTAAGAAAAACTTTTCAGTTATACATGGGCTTCACCAGCACAAAACTGGCAAATGGAGGTTAGAATCATGGTGGCTGTTTATGACTTAAAAGTAGCACTCAATGCTTTTGGCATCCAGGCATGAGTAACAAAGCCAGTAGTTTCCCTACAACCGGGCAGACGTGATACAGCAACAAAGTGAGTGAAGTTTTTGGAAATTCAGGATGTAGCTTTTGTGGGAATTCAGCATTATTTTTGCTCAATATTAGCCACACAGTTCTGAAGCTAGGAGAATACAGCCTTTAGTAGGAGTTTCCTTGATAATAAGGAACAAAATAGCATAAATTTCTTATCCTTCAGTTAGCAAAACTGTTTTTCTCATAAAATACCTGAGCAACTCAGGATTGCCAAACGTTAAAAAATAAGCACATATAATCCACGTCACATTTTTAATGATATATTTAAGTTTCAAAAGCAAATATTAGCTAGTAGAATGGCTTCTCAAACATATTATATTTTCAAGACACAAATTTCTCATGGACAAGAAACTGGTCTCAGGAAATCCAGGTTCAGAATTTCTCCCCATGAAACCTTTGTGTAAATCATGGTTAAATCACCTCATCTTTCTGTACATCAGTTGTCTTTGGAATTGCATACTACTTCCTTTGCATGCTTTCTAAAACCTGTCAGTTTTGTCTGCTTTTTGAAGTCCCAAATCCCTGGACTAGGTACTGATTCTATATATGCATATATATGGAATCTAGCACAACAGGGTCTCTAACTATGGCTATGCAGCAAATAATATACATCTTTCTTCTGAGCTTATTTCTTCATCCGTTGCTTTGATTCCAGAATTGATTTATTTTACAGGAATGGCTTCATCTGCCTTACAGGATAACTTTCAGGCTTATAAAAGTTAGAACCTCTAATCTCAAAAGTAACTAATGAATAGCTACAGCATTGTATACACATTCTGCTGTCAGATAACTCAATACAAGATAATTTCAATATTATATAATGAAATTGATTATGTTAAAAATAAAACATATGTAACAAAATATGCTTTATTACAAAACTGAGCTGCAGAAGAACAGCAATATTGTTTTCTTCTGAATTTATGCAGGTACTATATCACCTATTTACACAAAGGGCAGATTTCTGATATAAAATACCATTTTATAAAGAGATTTAGGACAGAAAAGCAAACATAGTACAGCAGAAGTGCTGCTACACTGCCTTCTTTTGCAACTGTAACCTACAGAGAGATTGACGGAGCCAGGAAAAAATCTACTAGGTCATAAATATGATTCACTCAGACTGGACTTTTTCCAGATGCATAAAATGCTCCAACCAGAGGATTCTTGCCAACCATTCTTTGTGTTGCAGGAAATCTCATGATGAGTGTGACTGAAGATACCCACCTGAATATAACCTCACATCTTTTAAATGTATAAAGCTTAGCAAGGATCAAAATACAAATATGAAGAAGCTTCTCAGCTCAGTATGAAATATTTTGTTCTGTAATCCCAGCACCAAGGAAAAATCTAATAGCAGTGTAAGGCAAATGTCTAATTGTCTTTTCTAAGATCTGCACATGTTGCAGCAGATGCCAGTGCTGCATCAGGCATAGCCCCTCTGTGAACATTATACTGCCCTACTAATTGTAACTATGTAGCTAGCTGCGTACTTCATCTTTAAAACAATTTTCATATTTGCAATCTGACAAACTACCTCTTCCAAGAAGGCCTAAGTAGGGTACATAAATGTTTCAGGGTGGAGAGGGACAGAATAAAATACTGAGGGAAGCAACATGGCTTCACAAAAAAAAAAAAATATTCCAGTGCAAAACCAGCAGCAAGAGTATCCAGGCTTGCTATTCTAAGTCTGGACATCTAATATGTATGAGCAACAGCTGCTTCATTAGAGAATGAGTTTGGTCTTAATTCTTAACTACTCACCAAATCCACGCTTTCACACTATCGAATACATTAATATCTTTTTCCTCCCAGTATAACATGTACTCAAGTGTTTTTAAAAAGGAAAATACGTTTTTAAGGAGCTGAGATTACTAAATTTGTTAAGAGCTCAAGTTTTAAATTAACAATAATATAGTGTAATACTTTCTGTCAGAAGTCCAATATTTAATGACAAATCCTTTCAGTGCAGCCCTAATATAGTTAAATTCCTAGATGCAACCCTTTACAGTTTGAAAAGGCGACCTCTCCTTTTAAACTGATTGGCCTATCAAAGCAAATTTGTTCAATAAACGTATCACAAACTGAGCAGTAAAAAATCCCAGATTTTCTATTTTGTTCTGAGTGCAAACTGTCTTTGCTTCACATTAATGGTTTGAAAGTTGAAACAGAAGGTTTTTCTGGTACTGTAATAAGAAAATGAAGCAAGGAAAAGTAGAAAAAAAAATTAAAACATGACTTTTTTTTTCCTTTAATTCCATCATGAAAGATGTTGACCACCCCTGCAGCTGATTTTAAAGTGATGCTTTTTGGTTACTATTGAGTCCAAAAGTAATTTGGAGACAATTTGGTGAGGGAGACGGGGGTGGATGGGAGGTATCAACTTCAACCCCTGGCAAGTGCATCCTTGCTCCATTTTCTGGATTACACTAGAAACCAAAGCAGCATGTTATTTTTTGGATGAAGGGGCAGGAAAAGGACAAGTAGGTTAACACATTCATTCAAGAAGACTAGTTTTTTCTAAAAACCTGCTCCACTACATAGGGAAAGACACAGCAGACTTAGTGCTAGCGACCCTTTCCTTCCACATGAGTTGAGGCTGCTAATGAAATCTCTCCCCATTTTGATTCTGGATGTGTCTTAAGAGTCTTAGAACAAGATATTCAGAATTTTTAATCTAAGCTTCCACAAAACTCCCATTGACTTCAGCAGTCTCAGCCATCAATTGTTAAGTTTTTACTTCTGTTTACCTCTCATCTTCTCTGATCTGTTTTTATGGATGCCAAACAAATGCTATGACAAGCTATAATTTTCTAGCCATATCACACATGAAGATGATGTGCCACAAAATATTCAACTTCTGTACATGCCTTTCTCAAATATATGTCGTAGAAAACACCACTGTTTCCCATGAAAATTTATACTTTGATAGTGAAATAATTTCTTGGATTGTAACATGCCGATGAGTCATGGTCTGCTCATGATTAAGAAACATTAAATCTAACAGATTACTTGGAATGAATTATTTCTTCAGCTCCTCAGCGAATATAAGCTACAACAGGTTGCTTTCACAGGAAACGCTAATGTTCATAGCCTCTCCACTGCTGGAGACAGATGCACTTAGTTTATCTGTTACCTATGAAACAGATTTGGTTGAAACTTGGCCTGGAAGATGAAGTTGTACAGTGTTGGTGGCCATGGTCTTCTAAGTCAAACTAAGAACAGGCGGGTTTTTTTGGTTTTTTTTTTTTTTTTTTTTTTTTTTTTACATGCCATACCATCTTTCTGCCTATATGATTCTTTTAAAAAGAAAGAAAGAATGAAAAAAAAAAACCAAAAAAAACCAAACCCAACACAGCAGGTTCTAAATAACTTTTCTCTCTGGTCATTAGATTAGCTAGTCTTCTCAGGTTGATTTGGTGTGCACTAGGAACATGCCTGATTTCAAGCACATAAATACCAGCATTGAAATGGGAGACTATCTACACGGGCATAGGATAAGGGTTGTCCAAAACCTTTTGCAACCTAAGGGCCATGGGAAGTAATCTCCCTCTGCACACTGGCTCAGAGGCACTGCAGTCCTGATGAAGTTCAGACTCAGACCCGTTTACATTTTCTGGCACTTGGTGCCTCAGTGGCACCTGGTGGGAATTTTCTACTTATTTATTTATTTATTGGAAATTTGCTCTGCATCATGAGTCTCAGTGAATTTTCAAGGCTTTTTGCAGGTAAGCTTGAAGGACTTGTTCATCAGACCTTGAATTATCAGCAAGTCCCTGAAATTAGTTGTCAACTTTGAGAAGGCTAGAAAATCCAAAAGCATTCGATATAAATCCCTCATGCTTACTGCTTTTAGGGACACTCTGCAAGCCTTGCGGATAGTATCATACACGTTTCCATTTGAATTCTGAGGTGGAGCAGTGTTACATTTAAGCTTTTTCTTCATGAGTATGCACCTCAGCAAGAGTAAGATTTGTCATCACACAGAGCAGCCATTACATTAATAGTGGCACAGGCAGTTTGACCTTCATTTATCACAGGAAAGCGATCACCTTCAGCCTTTTAAATCTCCCACAGTATTCACTTTTTGTGAATTCACTCATTACTTCTTACTATTTTCTCCCACACATCATCACTACTTCTAATTACATTACAGTGCTATACAGTACAGTAGTATATTCAGTATGAGGCAGAGACCAAACAATACAATTTCATGAATATGTACTACAAGAACATTAGTGATAAACACAGAAAGGCAACAATTATGCATACTCATGTGTGGGCATGTAACTATTAAGCTTACAAAGTCAAGAACTAGAATCCAGGAAATGCTAGAATTAATTTTAACTGCGTAGCCCTAATTTCTTCTATTTGAGAATATATATTCTGATATATATTTTTGTAATGATGATAGAATTTAATGCCTTTATATCTAATTTTTTCATAAGGCCAACTCCTCCCAAATTTTGAGTTCAAGTTATTAGAGGAATTAATCTGTGTGGTTAACACAGAATTAATGTAGTTTATCAGGATATTTTAAGATATGCTATTTTTCCCAAGCCTCAGAAACATCTGTGCTGTTTGTTTTGCATAAAACTTTGCAAACACTTGTGGAGAGAAACTTATGAAGAATTACAACTAAAAATATGCAGTGCTATACATGAATAGGAAGAGGTTTGGGCTAATCCATTCATAAGGCTGACTTCACAAGGCATTGTAAAAAAAAGTAGTACTGTACATCTTCAAAACATTTTAGCAAGCAGCCTCCAAAATAGTCTCATAAAGTAGGTAGAGAGATGTGAAAACTGATACTAACGTCAGTTAAATAACTTAATCATGTAATCAGTCAGTAACAAAGGGGAGTTGAATCCTACTTTTCTCCTTCTCTAACATACCAACTACGAAACAAATGTCAAATCAAAACCAAATAATGTTTTCAATCTATTTAAGGTAAACCAACCAAACCTTTGTTCCTACCAAAGGATATCTGCAAAAATAGAACAGACAATTAGGTCTAAAACTACTCATTTTACGTTTGCAAATGCATACTGATAGAAACAAATTGAAGTATTTCAGCTAAACAACATTTCAGCATATTTCCAACTGGAAAATTCATGCCAGCAGGTGATAATTCGGTCTGTACTGTACGTTTTTAGAGCTACTGAATTGCGTGCTGCAGTACTGCAACCTACCATTTCACTACATCCTGTGTTTTGCCTAAGTGTTTGGTAAGGCAAGGAAAACTAGAGCCAGCAGTGAAGCACAAAAACAGAATAGCAAATAAGATCACTCTTAATTTCAGGCTTTTATATTATAGAATTATATTTTCAATCCTAACGTAGGTCACAGTAGTCACAATGGCAGGTTTTTAACTTGCTTTCTAGGCACGTAGTACAGTTAGGAAAGATTTTTCACGTAATCAAAGTTGGATATTTCTAGAGAGATCAAAAGAGTCTGTGAAGTGGAGAGCAGGTGCTACAGATATCTTAGAGGATCTGAGAATGCAATTAACCAGCAAATGAGCCTTGGAAAGCCTAGTCTTCCTGAACAGATGAGCACAATAAAAGCCACTGAGAAATGAGATGGCCAAAGCACACTAATAACAGCAGCAAGCATATAGACATCTGGCCTGTATCTTAACCTTTAGGAAAAGAGAACAGATCAGATATAGAAAGGAAAGTACGTACAATTATGTAAATATGTGGGCCTCCTGGAGGAGGTGAAAGTTTATTGATTGCTTTTACAGAGGCTTAGTTAAGCAGAATACTAGTGGCCTCTCTCTTTTCACTCCAGTTGAATTGGTACTTGGGATGACTACAGCCGGATGAAAATGGTAAAGTGGCTTCTAGAAGATTAGAAAAAACAAGTGATTTTACCCCTCAGCATTTATGTAGCAACTTTTTTCATCACTTATGTTCTGATTGCCAGCAAAGTTTAGCACTGGGAAGTGTTTAATAAGCTTTGTGGGAATCTGTAGTCCTGGCAGACTTTAATATTTGCAGAAATATATATGGCTTTGGACAAATGAAAATATTCCATCTGAACAATTCCTTTTGATGCCAAATTTCATACAAAGCTTATTTAAACAATGGAAAAGTGAGGTCTCAAACTTTAGAAATTGGTCAGACTTTCTATAAATCCATCCATATTTTTTTTCCTGAGTTCTACAACACACACTGCAGTAGCTTATGTCTTTACAGGGTATTAATCATGAAAACTACCACATGTCAAGCCTAGTACGGATATTATAGGCATTCAGGTTAAAAGGGGGATTTTCTGCCCTGACACAGAGGATCTTTGCATGACAGGGCCATAAAATTTCTTCTTTTATGAAGAGAGAAAGAATTCAATATGTGAGCGTGGGAACACAGTGTCATGTCATTCACCTTGAAATGAGCCACAAGATTCAAGCAGTGCAGCCTGCACAGTTTTAATACTACAACTGTTACAAAATGGTTTACTATGTATAATTACAGAATATTTTCTTTATTTCAGTCTCCAAGAACTCTAAAGCCTTAAATAGCTTTGTCTTCCCCATTACTTTTTTGCTATGACTTGCTAAACTGGAGATGGCTGGAATGACCTAGAGCCCATCCAGCTGTGCTGACAACAGCATAATCAGGGTGTGCAGCACCACTGTGAAGATGAAGCAACAGCTATTTTTAAATCATTTTGACTTCTTTCTTTCATCACTTTTTGCTACGTTAAGTTTGCGGACGTAAGCCTTAGGCTGACACCAGAAAAATTTTCTTTTCTTTTTTTAAACTAATAATTTTTAGCACCACACAGTCTATAAATTAGAACATTTCATTACAATAGTTGCTGGAATTACACTTCATTGTACTTAAGAAACTTCTGAGCCCAGTTTTTCTGTTCTTAGATGTAGCTGCTTCCCACTACTAGACTTTAAGAACTTTCTCCAGCCTGTCTTAACAATATTGAGAATCAAATACCCCTCCTTATGCTGAGAATGAGTCTCATACTCACCCTTAAGAGATGTCATTGGCTTCAGTGGAGCTGAACCTTAAATCACCATATTCCTTGTAAACAGGAGTGACAAATCAGATGATGCCCCCATCTTAGAAATACTGCAGGTTTATTTCTTTGCTCTCCTGCCATTTGCATGTTGCTTCTTCCTTTCCATCCCCATTTTGTAAAATGCAGTTGCACAAGGCAAATATCAGCTATTTCCACTTCTTAGACTTTTTGTGTGTGTGTGTGTGCGCGCGCGCGTGTGTGTGTGTTAGCATGATAATTCGTTAAAACAAAGATAAACAGTTTAGCACCAGTGACTTCAGAGGTCTTTAATAGCTTGGCTGTTGCAATGTGGCAGTTAGGCATAATAGCATGCCCCTGTCATTTATTAAGGATTTAAGAAAATTAAAATCTTCCAGTCACGGAACTGATATTTAGAGGTCATCAGTCTGCACAGTTTAAAGAAATTCAGAAATATTTTCTGAACCACGCAAGGAGAAAAATCTTACACTTACTATTAATTATCACAGTGTGACAAGTGAAGTTCTTTCCAGGTTTTGTTACTTCAGTTGTGGATAAAAGTCTTACATTTCCATTTGATCATTTTCACTCAGAGGCAGCAGGCTGACTGCTGTTTGCCTGAAATAACCCATTCTCCCAACATTGCTGGGTAATACCATCTGATGTAACAGAGTTAAGAATAACTCCAGGGAGAGAAAAGGTAGAAAAAAAGTAGTGCTTGGATGAACACACTCAAAGCACCCAAGTCTAGGGAGAACTGGCATGCTGAACTTCCCGTTTGCCCTTACAGGATGCATTGCAACAATTCTCTTCCCTCACAGAGCTAAAGCTTTTGAAGACTGTAATGGAACTCCATGTCTGCTGGCTGTAAGGATCTGGCCTGTGCTCTTCCCCCCCCCCAAATTTTTGTTTTGGCAAGTGTGGAGGCCAGAAGGAACCTAACATCCATGAAAGATCTAGGGTACATTAACAACTGCAGTTACATTTATCATCACATCGTAATTTCTGACTCTTGCTATCACCTCTCCTTAGAAAACTGTGCATTGGGCTGGGTCCTGATTTTTTATTTTTTTTTTAAGTACATCTACTAATACCAATGTTTTTAAAAATATGGATTATAAAAAGCAACAATTTTTATCTGAGTTAAATGCAATCATGTTGCTCTGGCAGTTCTGCCTATACTGATTACTTGGAAAATAACAATCATGTTTACTCCTCCAATTGCGCTTTTTTATATTTTTTTCAGAATTCTCTAATACAAACAGATACAGCCCCCACTTTCAAATAAGAACCAACATCAGATCAGATACAGAATTCACTACTTTGTTCACCTTTCTCTTAGGATGTCAACAAACATACAGCTGCAAGTCACAAAGTGACATTACATTGGAATAAAGCCAATCCTTATTTTCTCCCTCTCTTATTGCATGTATTATTTTCATGAACACTTTGTAGAAAAAACAGTGTAAGAATTATCTTTCTCAATCAAGGATAAAAGAGTGATACGAGATTCTGCAAGAGGAGTCCATCTAATCCCAGTGCTGGATGGTTGCCATGGATTGGTTTTAGTTCCCCAACAGCTCCCGTGAGAGTATCCTCAGGGCCAGCAAACTGACTTAAATACTGGTGTTCAGAATTAATGCAACTAAAATATCCATCATCTTCCAGCTTGGAATAAACAAATAAAACAGCTGCCTACTTATTTGCTGATCAAGTTACAGCATGGGTGACGCTTACATCCTCTCTATCCATGCCCCAGGCTCCTGTTGGACTTGTGTAAAATATCACTCTCTATCTACATCCTTTCCTCAGCCCTTCATCACCTCTCATCTTCTATCCTTAGTTTTTACACTTATTTTCCTCCCGCTTCTAAATTCCACTATGCAGCAGTAGAGATGCTGGTCCTTTATGCAGCTAACAAACAACACACAGAACACTAGTTCTTCTCCTACTGGCCTCAGTACCTGTACTACTTCTACAGGGAAGTTACAAATCTCAGAATGTATTGCTTCAAAACCAACAGAATATGGCTGTCCTCAAATACATTAAAACCGTGGCTCACATTGTGCCAGAAGATGATAATGGAAGTAAAACATTGCCAGTACTTGTGGCTTGAGGGGAAGGGGAACAATGGGAACATGGTCAGTAGAATAGAGGACATTCACCATATGCAATTCTAACTGCTTCTTGATGATTTAAAATATTCTGTATTTTGATATACTACAGTTTTTGATCAGTGGGGTTTTTTTTTCCCCACAATTTCTTGATATTTTTAAACTTAAACTGATTACTTCTGAAAACCTTTAGGGAGAAAGCATTAACACTACCAGAGAAAAAACCTCAGAATAATATAAGATTTTTAAAGGTGTTATGAAAGCAACTGTCCCTTGTATGTTACTCTTTCATAGAATGCTGGCAGATTATGTTAAAGAATTTCAGAGTCTCTTTTAGGTTAGATAACAAGGTCTATGTGCTACAAGTGGAATGTTTCTAAACAATCATAAACAGCCAATGCAACTAGTAGACAATTTGAAATAGACTTTAGGATTGTCCCATAGTTTATGAGCAGTGATCAAAAGAAGTTTGTGGCCCACTTCAGATATATGTCACTTTCATCACAGAAATAGAAAACATTTGCCCTGTTTTGCTGCTGTCTTTAATCTGATTCCCTTTATTTCACTTTTCCACTTCTGTATGTCATAACACAACAGAGTTGAAACTTTCTTTTCCAGTTCCCTACAGAAAACTCCCCAAATTCACATGGGTGCCGATGTTGTAGCTACCTTCTCTTCATCTCTCTCCTTCCTTCTAGAAGGAATCTGAACCACTAGATATCCAGGCCCTTATTAATTGTGTTTTCTAATTATTTATTAATTGGAACAGGGGAACAGTACATCTGGCAACATTTACATTTGCAATTAGGGAATCTGATTCTCCATAGCAGAAGTCTAATTTTATTATTTGGCTTAACTTAGAAATAGTCAGATGGCTTAGATATGAAGAAATTCGTATTACTGAGGCATAGAGAAATCTGGAGAGAAAGAATCTATCCTTTTGTAGAATATGTTAAGCCAATTTTTTTAAATTTATGCATCCTCATGACATCACATTGTCTTTGAAATGCTGCTGTACCTATTTTTTCCCTTCCATTTAAATTGATTGCAATTGAATTTAAAGTGTTAGAATACTGCTAGCTTTACTCTTTTTCACATTTTGTGTAGGTGATCTGGGACAAGTGGCTTGAGCTCCCTGTTGTTTAGGCAAGTAATTGGACTGGGCTACATGATCTCCAAAACTAATACAAGTATCTTCTGACAACCATTTCTGAAGTAAAAAACTTTAGGTATGTGCATGGCTATATTTAAAAATTGTATGTTGGCAAAAGGCATTTTATATGCTCAAGAATGTATATGGTGGAGAAAAATACCAGGAATATGAGCATTTGAATAAATACTAAGATAAATTAAAAATACAGTTGAGATGCTTCCTTGGCAAAGGTATGAACATAATAAATTCTGAAATATATTTCAATGTACTTGCTGTTTCCGTATAATGTATTTTAAGCTACAATAATTATTTTTATGTTTTTAAGCATAACCTTAGGTATTTCCCATCTGCATTTCTGCACCTACACCAAACACCATAGTATGTAATATTCTAAAACACTGTCAAGTTTTTCAGCTAGTTTGAATGCCCGTAAGAGAGTTGTAATACCTGCAGCCTATCTCTGCTAGATGCTAAAACCTAGATGTAGTAAGCAGGAGCTGTACCCTTATAGGGCTTATTCTTTCAATGCTAAATTCTAGCAGGAGCTTTCTTGATAGCAAGTATGAAGAACAGAGGACTATTATAATACTAAGAGTGTGCATGCTCAGGAGATCTGAATGGCACACAGCAAACAGGAAGGTCTATCTCCCTCCGTAATGTGGCCTAAAACACGGATACGTTGATAAAACTTCTGTAAGTCATTTCAGTTGCAAAATGCCAGCATATCTGAGAGCTCATATGGATGAAATAAGAGCAAGCTTAGGACAGAAATCCATCCCTAAAGCATATGCCTTGATATAAGAGTCACCCCTATTATGAAGGATATGGGAGACAAATGAGATTGAAGCACTTCCTCCTGCGCTGTCTTTACACAGATGCAGTTTCAAGCACCCACACAGAGCTCTCAACAGGATTTCCATTCCAATTTCATTCTTCCAGCCCTTTGTCACATATATTGGGCACCTCTGTCAAGGTATGTGATATTTACATCATAATAGATGTTGATACTTTCACAGGAGGTTCATAAATAGATGTTTCAGTTGGCTGAAGAATGTTATAAACCTACATAGAACACTTCTACCATGCCCATTTTTCATGCCATCACATTTCCAGAAATTCTTATCCTCTATGCAGAGATTTCTTTTGTCTTTAGTATTCCAATATGCCACAGTCTTTACAAAAAAATCTGAAAAAAACACTGTAATAATTTTTAATCTGTTATTTAATTACAAGATTTAATTTAAATTGATGGCATGAAGATTGGTCAGAGTGGAGCTTTTGGAATTATCCCCTGCCATGTGTAGGGAATATAATTCAAAGCCTTAAAGAGATTAGGCTTGAATGTTGAAGGAGTCACAAACTTGTTTTATTCAACTTAATCTCTACAAAAGCATGTTTGGCAAGGTTATAAATGGAATAATGCCATTTGCTTTTCAGATCCTAATTTCTTTTCTCTGGGTGATCTTTAGAAGAACCAAAGAGTGGAGAAAATAGCTTTATTACACAGGATTAAAATAATGTTTTGTAATAAAGCAGGGTGATGGTGAATAAATTGATAAAAATAAAGCACCCAAACATCTGGCTAACCGTATTAAAAAAAGCTCTAGAGTATCTGTTCTAATCTTCCCCACACATAATACTTGGTACCTTGCTAGAAGAAGGTTTGACTAATATTGTATATAGGACTTTGGTAATATCTTGCAAATTTACAAGCTTTCAGGAGTTTTTAAAAGCAGACAGGTACAAAGTTGTTCTACATACTAATGAAATATCCTACTTAAAAAAAAATAATTAAATCACCAAGTGATTTCTATCAGATAGAAGTGAAAGCCAAAATAATTATCTGTAAAAGCAACAGACTCAGTGAGGTTTTTCCTTCACTATAAAAAAAAAGCATCAACACAAAGGATTATATATGCCATTGCCAGAAATCAAACAAATCCATAGCTTATATAGTATCTTTCATTAATCTGTGAAATATAATTTTCAGAAGATTTCTTAGATTATTTTTTTCCCCATTTGACGGTGATCAGACCTAATGTACTCAACACAGATATTAGTACTTTAAGGATATCACTGCTCCATCATTTTGAATTATTTTTTTATTAGACATGGATAATTCCTAATACTTTCCAGTCAGTTCCATTATTCATTTTTTATTAAGCTGGCTAAAAGTCACAGTCCACAAGTAGCCAAGTAGTCAATTTATCTGTAGTTCCTTCTCTCAGGTGACTGTCCTACATCTGTTCTTTATTAAAGCAGAACCCTGCAATTCAACCCAATTTTGATTTTGTCACCAGGTTATAACACCTAATTTACCAAACAAATTGTTTCCAGCAGAGATTTAATTTGTCCCCACTTCAGATTCACCTCTGGGAAGTGTAAAAAAGAATTAAAACCAATCAAAAGCACAATGAATTTTCTTTAAGTCTTTCCTTATTACTTCACTGAAGCTTGCAGGACACAAGAATAGGCAGCACTCTTTCTTACTGTCTAGTCACTCAGCACACGTGGACAGACCAGTGCTGTCCATTAATATTTCTGTTTCAAACTTCCTCTTCCAAAAAAATTTATTCAACTAGCTTTAAAAGCTACATCAGAAAAGAAAAAAAAAAAAAACAAAAAACAAAACAAAACAAAAAAAAAAAAAAAGAACACAAAAAAACCCTCCAAAAACCAAACCATCACAAAAAAATTGCAAGAACTTAGTCTTAGTAATTTGGATGAGGTTGTTTTTGCTGGGCTGGGGAGACTGTGGCTGCCTCTGTATTCAGTTTAAGACCACACCAGGATTATAAAAGCAAAGGCATTTCAAAAAGTTTTAATACAGTTCATTTTATGCTTTTCAGCTATCATAATAGCTAAAGTTTTGCCTAAGAGGCTTTCTCAGGTTATCTTTTCCCTTTGTTTCTTATCAATGAGATTCCTCAACAAAACAGCAGTTACCATTTTATGACTAACTGGTAGGAAGTTTGGGAAAATCCATTAAAATTGAGATAGTGATATCTGATCTTTTAATATTTACAAACATTTCCTTTCAAATATACTCTATATGGATTGCCTTTTTCTCCTTCTGTCTGTTCTCCTTCATCCAGTGGGAATGACTTTGACTGTTGAATACTAATGAATATATGATTGGTCCAACTTAAGATTGTTTATTTTGAGTTATTAATTCAGTTTTCAAAACATCTGACCTATGCTCCTAACTGTGAGAAAAGTGAGCTTAGAGTATGAAACAACTGAGATCATATTATGCAGACTTAATGAAAGATAGTAATGGAAATGCACATCTGTATGCGGTAGACATTTATGAATGCATTATGTATTTCTCAAGGTTTCTTCGTGTTTTCCTCTGTGAAGCATCTTCCAGCAAGAACACTTATCTTTGTTCCTGTTACTTCTACAAGCTCTTCCGTAACTCCTATGCTTTTATTGAAATGCAGCAGAGAAACTAAACATCTGGCAAGTCACCAAGCCAGAGTGACTGGCAAAAGCTGAAAAAACCCTCAGAGAGTAAGCAACATCTGTTTGATAGGCAGTGAAAAATAAACCAGCAATAAACTCATTTTAACAGCAAATAAAAGGTACATGGGGCTAGGGGAAGGTTTTTGAGAAATGCTTATTACTCACATTATGCAATTAAATTGGCATTACTATGTTTGACAGTCATAGAAAAGCAATTGTGAAAAGCTTATGTGCTTGAAGAAACTGATCTAAAGGACTTAATTTTCTACTTGCATAGCAAAAAAATCTGCCTTTTGAAGTCTCCTGGGTATTTTCTGGGCAAGAACCTATGAACTTTGTCTATTTCAATCCCAAGAAAGCTGTAAAGGAAGTACCATACTTGCTTGGGTCTGAAAAAGCACCACAACAAAACTGATCCTTTATGTTCTGCAAAAATGCTATTAAGAAAGATAAAAGAAATAAACCTCCACCTTTTTTAATGAATAAACAGATCATAATCAGCTAATTCACCACTTGCAATGAAGTACAACTAAAATTTTATAATTTACTACAGATAAATTCACTGGAACTGATTTGTATTTAAACCTGTCACTAATGAGAGTTATTCAACGGAATATAGATGCAAGTACCTTTAAGTAAACAAGACAATATTTAAGTTATGAACTTAATAAATATACTGAGCAGTAATACAAAAATTCAAACTTCCTAACAAAGTACAAAATACTGTTATTGTAATGCACAGGCTCAAATCTGTTTATGCTGCAAGTTTAGTTTGCTTGGGAACAAGTGACACTATCCTTTCCTTACTAATATGCTACAAAATAATGCTGAAAACTGTAAGAAATACTCCCTACTCCACTGACAAACCACAGATTTGTACCCTTTGGGTTATATGTGAAGTGACCCAGAAGAAATGGGATCTTGTCCAATAAAACTATAGACTGATGAAGGCGAGAAAGAAGTACCAGATATGTCGACAGGATGCAAGAGCCAACTGACAAATATGCAGCTACCTTTGTACTGTCTTCTTCAATCAACGTATGATCATGAACACAGTTAGTGTCCATGTGTGTAAGATGGCCTACATTAACAAATTCCACTGAGAAGAGCAAAGCTGCGGAAAATACCAAGTGTCTGTACCTGAGGAAGTGAGCATAGATGAACACTGACAAGTGACAAGAGTATTGCAAGAGTTCAGCCATAAAGAAAAGCACATGTGGTTCTGCCTTCACCTGAAAGGCATTAGACCATGCAAGCTGCACCCAGCAGATACACAGCAATTTACTCCTGCACATCTCAAGGCTCTGAGACTGGTGAACTACAGAATGCACATTTATCCTTCCCTCTGCCCTGTGACATCAGTGATGCATCTCAGAGACAACAAAGCACCAAAAGATGTTTTTAATTCCTTGACAGTCATGAAGATGACTAAAAGGAGAGTCATATGGGAAAATTTTATCTAGACTGTGAGAAGTTTGTCATCATAACTTCAGGAGTTCATGGAGAGGCCAAGCATTTTTTGTAGCCACCTTAAAATGTTTAAAAGACAACAGGCTTGTTTGGGTTTTTTGTTTTAACACGTGAGATTATTTTATGAACACTGAGGCAAGTTCTACTTCCCCTGTTTTAAGATGTCATTTGTGATATCATAACCGATGATATATAGAAAGTCCTACAGATGGACAGAGCAAATTTTACAGAAAGATGCACTTTTTATGATTTAGTTTAAACATTTTTCTTTCCAGAGTGAAGATGTTTGCTTAGTAGAGTTTGTTGAGCAGCTTAGGGCATCAGGATGCTTGCTTTCTGTTATAAGACCTGTTTCAAGATACCAATGCTTTAAATAATCATAGCAATTTTGCAGTTCACATAGTGGTGAATATGAATCATTAAAGGAAAGAAACTATTCACACTTTAATATGAATAATGATGTTCCTCTAAATTGAGGAGTATCAGATTGAGTTTAACTTTGCCAATAGTTCAGGTACTTTAACCCAACTATTTGAAGCTGTTCAAAATCTGAGGTACTGCAAGCTCTCATTACAGGTACAGAGTAGTGCTTTGGAAGTGCTTTGCATAAAAAACTGTTCTTCTGACATGTTTGTTGCAGTCTAGCAGAGGTAACAATCTGTTACATTTATAGAGCACAGGCCAAATTTCGGTTGTTACAAATTGCACGTTTTCATGTTCTTCCACCTTTGTCAATGTCCATTTGCCATATCAGCTTTCATCACAGTCAAGTGGGTGGGAGATGTTCATACTATAGTATAGATTCTACTTCAGTGGATTTAGATTTTGCAAGGTTCTTCCTGCAAAGAAGCAAAACTTGAAAGCTGACCTTAGATTTTTGTGAGTTCAGTCAAGAACTATATACAGCACATACCATTCCTGTTAACCTGCATATTATAGTTACCTGGCAAATTATATGCTATGATAATCTTGAATATGTTTAATGGTTTGGGGTCTTTTGCTTAAAGATAGAAAATTCTTTATACAAAACTTCAGCTTAACCAAACATAAGCTTACATTGTAATCAGCGTTAAGTAAAATCATCCACAGATGAAGTATTCACATCAGGGGTTCCAGTACTACACAGTCCTTACTCATTTTTCCATATAGCGAATGATAAAGAAACACATTTGTGATTATAACTAACTTCAACCATGTCCACAGGTTCTCTGCATCAATTACATAAGTGTTTCTTTAAAAGGTCCAGTCACAATTATAGAGCTAAATTACCAAGTTTTTACATCATTAAGCATTACTTGATTATCAAAGGAACAGTGTTTTCGATTAATTCAAAATGAACTGTAAGAACTGAGGCTAAATTTCTGTCTTTTGAGCTCTTAAAAGCAGTCCTATTTCAAGAAACACTGTTTCATTTCTAAAATTGCAAGTTTTTGTAAAACCTGAAAGTACCTATTAATGATTATGTGAGTCAGTTAAAACATTTTATCTTACTTGAACCTGCATTCATCAGTGAAAGGATCTAAACTGAAAATTTTCTCCCACTCCATATTGATGACACATTAAGACTAGTTACATCACTTGCTTGAAGTTACACATGATCTTATGTATCTTGCTTGGGAAGCCAAAATAGAAAAAGTAAATTTTAAAAAAATCAGTTAATTGTTCTCATTGACTTTAATGAGCTGAGCCAGAGAAAGAGGCCCTTAAAGGTCCCCATTTGACAATGTAAATCAAGGTAAAAAAACTGGCAAGGTATTTGTTTGTATTACTGGCATTGCTAGCTGCCTGCTGGATGAAGACACTTGAAGACACAATTCCTTTCTGCCTAGAGGAGGCAGAGAGACTCAGATTCACAATGGCTGCTGTTATTATGCAAGGATAGATGTAGAGCACAAAGAATTAATCACATTCAACATGATTCATGTGGAATAAGGCACAGTGTATAAATCCAGCATCCCCATTGATCTCTATCTGTTACGTAAGTGTTCTGACCAGAACAGGTCAAAATAACAGGTTGTTTTAGTGACTATATTGTCATGAAGCTTTTCTTCCTTAATAAAAAAAAAATACTGCAATGTAATAAATAATAATGAAATAATAATAACAACAACAATAATAATAATTGTCAATAGATCCTACACAGAACTAATTAGTTTCCAATTCACAGAAAGCTCCGAAATATACATTTGACTTTTCAACATAAAATTGATTAAATTCTTTGTAGAGAGTGCCTGGCAGAGGTTTTTAGGACAGGTTTCTTTACCTCACTGATATGTTTTAATTCTCTTGTCACTTCACTTACCACACCTAAGATTGTTGTTACTGGTACATGTCACTGTTCTGATTTAAGGACTCCAGAGAATTAGCCACAGAGATGGAGATTTTAGCTATTCCCTTGAGTTAAAAGAGCCATTTAACTTTACTGAATGAAAATGCCACCAAAGACAGAGACACTAAACACATCTGACATTGCCCTTGAAACGACAAGTAATTACTACCACAAGTGCCACTCACATACTACTATGTAAGAGACACTTAATTGATAATGTAATAATAGACCACCAAGAGAACATACAGACAATCTCCATTAGACTGGAAGAAATTTAATAAACAATTACCAGCTAAGAAACCTACATGATTTTACATATTTCGCTGACATTCAGTGTGCTTGGATGTGAACTCTTCACAGAAGGTTCACCTTCGCTTGCAGATCTAAGCACTGATAACATGAAGTCTGCTGGCAACTCCCTTTGACTCCAACAAGCTTTGGACAGAGTTTTAAGATGACAAGGAAGCGCTTTTTTGTCTCATGAAAGTCAAAGAGAAATTAGTTATAACCCACAGCAGGGAGATCTTACTTACGTACTCTGTTTCCCTAAAATGCAAGTGCTGTGATGCAGCCATGCTTGCAAAGCCTTTTTCTGCAAGTGCCAGCACGGGCCAACCTCTGGGAGGCAATGATGGCTCTATGCACACACCACTAACCCGCTATATCAATGAATGCACGTTTGCAGAAATGCGCAGACACACGTATGGCTCTTCTACGTACAGCTCAGATACAGGATATAACTACATATATCACATTGGCAGGCATGAAGAACTGAACAGCAGTAGAACTATCCTATCCCATTCAAGCTGACAGGCTGGGCATGGTGAGTTATTTGTGTACCAGCTCTTCACACAGTTCTCAAGAAAAAGCTGAAAGCATGGGAGAGTGACACCCTACTGTGCGTTGAAACACATTTATGCAAGTCTAAATAATTCAGTACCCAGAAACACAGCTTCCTCATCCAGCTAAGATTATAATGGTATGATCACATGGCAGATTTTGACATTTCAGTAAAGGTAACTTGCTTGGGCTCCTTTCAGTGAGAAAGATCATAGAAGGGCACAGTATAATAGGTAATCTTTTTCCCAGCCTGCATTCAAGAGTAACTAGACTTCTCCCCAGAGGCAACTGATAAAATTTAACAGTAACATCTCAAGTACCTACCCAGAAGACCTAGCGAAGGCTATGCAAGAATATGCAACGCTTCTTCACTTCCATGCGGTAAAGTTAAATGGCTTAAAGAGGGTGTAATTGGGTGGAACAGGGAAAGATAGTAAGACATCTACTTAAAGCAGTTTGAACAATTAGCAATAGGCAGAACTACTCTCTCTCCACATGCCCCACCACTTATAGCTGTGGGTGCACTGTACACAACCAGTAAGCTAACATTCCAGCCCTTCCCCAGCTACATCTCCTGTATGATTCACCATAAAAGCATAAAAAAAGTCACCATGAAGGACAGGTCTACTGAGGTCTCCCAAGCCAAAGCCAGCCTGAAGAGCTGCAACCTCAGGGCTACCCGGGGAGACGCCACACATTTCTGGTGCGGATTGTCACAACCAAGCAACACACCACTAACACTACCATCCCTTCTCACGTCTATATCTCTGCAGCTCTTTGCCACCACCTTTATGTATTGTCAAATTACCCTTCACAGCTGATGCTTTTCAGGAAAAAAATCACCTGAGTTACTATGAAAAAAAAAAAAAAAAATCCTGTTACACAAGTCCTTCCTTTCTTCTGCTTTCACCTATAAATTTCACATTTTTCTATAACTGAAAATTGTGGGTTTGGCTTTGGTCATTGTTCAGTCTGAAGTCTCTCGTTCAGGGATGTACAGACAGGAATACATTTGATCTTACTATAACATTGCATTTCTAAACAAATACTTCTGATCTGTCCCATATCTGACATGTAAAAGAGGCCTGTCCAAACCAGTTTGCTGCTTCTACTCTCCACAGGTTAGCAACAAAACATTCATTCTTATTCCATCTCTTCTCAGGAAAAAGGAAAAATCTGCATTTTTTACTTTTTATCCACAGGTCCTTTTGCATATTACTATTACTTATTTAAAGTGCAAGAAATTTACAGTAACACCTTTATCTAAAAGTGTTTTAGCAAAACATTCTTGCATTAAATTTTTTTCAGAACTATTCCAATTTTACTTCAATCACATATGTACATTCCCTCTTATCCAATTTCAGAATTTTCTGTAGAACAAGAGTTATGGTTTTTGTATAATAATAAAATATCACCAATAGGTGCCATATTCTGAATTCAACTATTTTTTGGAAAGAAAAGCTTTAACATTTACTTGCTTCATACTCTAAACAAGAGCTTGAGAATTCCATATGATCAGACAAAATTGCTGAGCAGCACTGTTATTTGTACACGGATTTACAAGGTATCTTTTAAATGAATGTTAACTAGAACATACTCCATTTTTCATTCTGATAGTCCCTTTCCAGAAGTTCATGTGACATGCCTGATGTTTCTTAAACAGAGCAATCTGCAGGTGTTTTTTTTTTTCTATTTTTAATTTATTCCTAGTTTCCTAAAAAAAGCCCTGTTGTTAGACCTTCAGTGGTTTAAGGTTTGCTCTAATCGTGTTTCAGGATCAAAACTACAATAGGTGTAATTATGATTTTGCAAAGTAAATAATATTTAGTTACACTTGAGCTGTCTCTTAAGAATAATATATAATTACCAAAAACTGATATTTTAATTTAATATCTTCACTGCAACATTGAATTTCTAGCATTACAAAACTTAATGAGCATTACAAAAAATAATTTGGTTGGAAAATTAACTTAAACTGTAAATAATTAACCATCTCTGTATCTACATGTTCACACAAATTTGATACACAAATAGTAGGAAAAAAGGCTCCATAGTTCATCAATTCAGCTCGTCAATGCAATTCACAGAGTATGAATATATCTTTTATAGATACTTGGCACACATAATAGAGATGTGGCTATGCTACATGTAGCATGGACTTTATTTTTGAGCTTAAATTACTCATTCGATAAAAACAAAGCAAAACAAAACAAAAAATGACTTACTTTCATTTTGGATGTTCTTTCATAAGCTCAATTATTTTCTAAAATGGCACAACACTTTAAATGAATGTTCTTGGGCACTACCAAAAGCTATATTATTTTCAAATTCAGGCACAAACATGACATGGTCAAACGAGTTTCCACTAAACCAGTTGACATTTTTATCATGTAAAAGCATAGCATCTCCAGTACCTAACAAAGATAGGACATTCCAAGAAAATTGTCCTCAGCAAAAAAATACAGGTTTTGTATTCCTGTGCTCAACAAAAAATCTCCACCTTCCATTGATATATTTTTATTAGGGAAATTATTAGTATTGTCTGAATATAGGGTTTTGCCAAAATGGAACAAGTACAGTGTTCTGCCACAGTGTCTCCTATCTCCTGCCTTCTGTACAACCATGATTAGAGCTTTTTAGTCATGCTTCCCCTCCACAATACATCACAGTCATCATACTGTTCCCCTACGTACACCATCCCGAGAGGCACACAACAGTAAACATGGGCTGAGACACTGTGATACCACGCATTTGAACAGCAGTTCCCATGGGGAACAGCAGAGAACTTTTTCTAGAATCAACAGTTCCCATTTTTGGAAAAAGTCATTTGAAACCCATTTTCCAGACCAGATTTTGTGCCTGAAAAAGTATGCCTAAACAGTATTAGTTACAAGGCAACTGCTGTATAATACAGTAGTTGCATCTCTACTACAGAGGAAGAAGATAAAATGAACAACAAATTCAATTAACATTAGAGTTATTTGGAAGCTCAAGAACTGTGTTTTAGAATTCATTACAATGGTGAAACAACAAAACTAGATCATGAACATATTTCTGTAAAGCCTTATGAAGAACCTTTATACAAGGATTCCCCTAAATCCTTTAAGAACAGGACATGCAAAAAGTTTGTTGGAATATTCTTTTTTCTGCCTGCATTGAGAGCCCCTTTGTAACAGCTTCAGTTACAATAATAGCCCATTCTCACTTTGCAAATCACTACATTTGAAAATGTCTTGAAGTACTGAGAATACCCTGAAGGCACAAGTCAAGGTCTTCAAGTACTGTAAAACTGTGGATGCCACCACTGAAACCGTAATATTTTAAAAGCTAAGGTTCTGTATCACCAAGCTCTACAAGTATCTTAAAAAACCCACACATTGCTTGCAGCAATTTACAGTTACATATCCAGCCTTAAGGACTCTGAAATGTTAATGCTGAAAATAATTATGTTTTTAAAAGCTACATTGCATGGACAGTGAAATGAAAAGAAACAGAAACATGGTTTTGGGCGTATTTCAGAAAATTATTTTGAGAAAGATGAAAACAAAGTAGAGTGAAAACAAAGTAGAGTGTAGGCTTAGTTTTTAATTATTGATTTAAGCTTAATTTACTTCTTTAACCATTTTACATTTGTATTTTTTTAAAAAATAAAATATGCATATAATCTATTGACAAAAAATAATTAGTATTTTCTAAAAAGAATTATAATCATAATTAGGATACAGATAGAAGTCTCAAAATACTTTGGTATGAATGATGCTATACTTATCACTTTTGATAATGTAAACAGCTGTTATTTATTCAGGTTAACAGATAAATATTTATCTGGCTTTACAAAGCCAATTGTTAAAGAAATCTTCACAGAAAAGTCATACATCAGCAGCCAGAATAAAAGTATATGTAAAGCATGTGAAGGCATAGGTGCTTCATTAGTTATTAATTTGTGAAGTGATGCATGTCTGTAAGAGAAGTGAAAAGACAGGAAGCATCTGTGTGAGACAGGAATGAAAAAGAAATGCTAGAGAGAAAGGGCAGAAACCCAAGGACACAATTTGAATAAGCAATAGAGCTCTGACCTTGAAAAAGCGCTTAGTTGGATTCTAAAGCCAAAACTTAGCTAGGGTTAAATACAGTAGATTTTGCATTTTACTTATCGATACATGGGAAATCATTAAAATACATACTTGCTTCTTTTTTCAATCAAACATCTTTCCCTCCTAACCAACCAACATACGACTAAGTTTTGGCTAACCAGGGATGAAGAGAGAAAAGAAGGAACAGCCTACCTTATAAAATAATATTTAGTTAATGTGGAACCATTTCATCTAGTGGTGAAAAAGAAGTTTCACCAATACTATGTTTCTTGTTCTGTAGCTTTATTTTGCTTTTTCATTTGATTCTAGTATAACCACCAAAAAGCTCACAAACTGTAGGTGGTACAACTCTGCATATTTATTGTATTGCTAAAGTAGGAGAGTTTCTGTTACTTTTCTGATACTATTTCTGCTTGTTCTACTTTTTTAGAATACATTTTTACAGTGAGGATGGTGAAAGCCTGTTACAGGCTGTTCAGGAAGGTGGTAGATGCCCCATCCCTGAAAACACTCAAGGTTAGGTTGAATGGCCAACCCCATCTAGTTGAAGATGTCCCTATATACTGCAGGGGTGTTAGGCTAGATGACCTCAAATGTCCCTTCCAAGCTAAATAATTCTATGATCCTGTGATTTTCTTCTGAGAAAGCAGACACAACCATGCTATCAGTTCTTTATATTATCTTTCACATGATGTCTATTTTATTTATTTTACTTTTATTAGGCTTTCTTTTTTCCTAGGATATATTTTATTCCATGAATCTCACAATATATTTAATAAAGCCAAGAGTAATGGAAATTAATTTTGTAAGCTATTTTTATTTCATTTAGAGAATGTTGTTTTAATCAACTAATGCTTTAAGCTATTTGACAAAGATGTAGAACAAAATATTTTAAAGACTAAATATTCAGACCTACATTTAGTCAAACATAATAGGTTTTAATTTTATTATTTCAAATACTTATATTGGTTCCATTCCTTAATGGAATAAAAATATGTTATCAGATATGCCCACTTTGCTTTCTTTCAAACACAAAAGAAAATGTCCTTTAGCACAGGTGAATTTTCTGCCAATAATTTCAAATTCAGTGGAGTATGTAGCATAAATTTAGCCAAGGGGACATGTTTTCACTCATATAGCATCAACCCAGAAAGTAAAACCAGGAACATACCTCATACCCCTGAGCAGCTGGATCAAACATTCTGTCTCAAAAGTCTTGCAAGTCAGCCCATGTTTTCCATGTTCCCCAAATAAACCACGAAAAAGTTTTACTACAGCTATTACAGAAATTAATCATTTTTAACACTCCTGTATTTTGTTTGGTCTCCTTGTAACAAATTTTCCTAACTTCATATTGTGGAAAAGTTGGCTGCATTTCAGTATTAGTACTTTACTTTAAGGGTGGAAAAAAAGTTGGAAGTCTTAAGAGAGGAAAAAACATGAATTCAGGCTGACAAGTGATGCTGATTCTTTGCTGTGTTGTCAGGAGTATGAGATGCATGGAGAGCTCCTAGCTATTTACATAGAAATTTAGCTAAGCCCAACATGCTGCACAACTGTGATTTGTTCTGAATATAATTGGCTCATTAACCAAAACCATTTCAACTTGTTCACATTATCAAAGTCAAGAACAAGCACAGATATGAGCTTTGATGAATACATATATATTTATTTTTCACAAGGAGGGTTGATTCAACTAACCATTCTCATCGTTAATATTCAGTTATTTTAAAACAACATTTTTCTGTCTTAAACAAAACAAAGGCTTTATTAAAATGACTGGCATTTCCTGCCCCTCTTTATCTAGTCTCATAGCAAGTCAGAGGGACTGTATTTTACCTCACTAACTTAATAGATGTTTTTTGTCATATGGCTTTCAAAAGACAGTCTGCTGACATACTGGTCTCACCCACTTTGTTTTCTGTGAAAATCAATTTATTACTTGGCATGTTTGTTTGACAATCAGGTAATAAAGTAATATTTGACGCAAAGTCTGTGGTGGGATATGAATATCTCTCTTCTAGCTGAGAGCTGCATAATTGATTAGGAGGAATAAATGAAACACAAGGAACCCCTTCTATTCAGCTGTGGTATTTGAGTTAAAATTTGTCACCTGGGCATCAGCAGGGGAAATTGATTCCATGTTCAGTAATCTATATTTTTATTTGCTATGAATGGATGCAGCAATCCATCTTCCCTTCCTCCACCCTCCTTTGCCAAATAAGTCACACATACCTGCAAGTGTTAAATACAATGACTGCAGTTGGTGTGTTTCCAAAATATGGCAGATTATGTATATGTGATGCCCAAAGCAACACCAAGAGACAGAAAATTAGGTTAGAATGCAAACTCCCTAAATGGAATTTTAGGCACATAGAATTGACCAAAGTCAGTCTTTGATCCAGTTAGCCTTGTTTATAGCACCACTGAACCTTGGTAGGGGCATAAATTTGCACTAGCACTTCCATAATGAGCTTTAAATTTACCTTTAGCTTCTCAACTAACTAGACTCGCACTTATTCCCCTTCTAAATTCCAGAGTAATCAATGTTAGACACCTAAATATTGGTCAAAACCTGCCTGAATGGCCCAAAACAGGGTGCTCTTATACTTGTAAGAGCTATGAGTAACAAATTGAGGAAGAAAGATGAAAAATATCAAAGCAGCAGAGAGGTGAACGGACAGCAGGAAAGAACTTCACTGTGATAGAGTCCAGAGCAAGTGGATGCTTGCATGCAGATAGAAGAATTGGTGGAATGTGGGGCTGTAGAACAATGATGAACGAGTAGAAACAAGGAGAGAAATTGGGCTACAGCAGGGATACATGTGTCACACCTGAACCAGATATACACAAGCCAAGCTGTGGCCAGAGCCTCAGCATTAACTACTCCTTAGCAAAATTTCACTGCATCTGTAGCTGTTAAGGTACTTATGAAAACTGCTCATAACTAATAAAATACAACTATTACCTATGCTGTTTGTGTATATGAACTTGCAGCAAAAGCACTAGCTACGTTGGCACCACACCAGAACAGGGCAGGAAGAACTGATTATGACTGTGATCAGCACATATGCAAATATTTTGTTATCACCAAAGGGGAATACACTTAATTGCTTGTGTTGGGTCTTCCATTTTGTTGCTGATTCTATGGCTTGCGTTTCAGTTAATAGTTTATTGCTTCTTTTTGGCCCAGTACACTGTGGCCTTGAGGTTTCATTATTATGTGGTGACAAAACGGTGTCTGTTCTGTAACAAGCTCTGCTCTGCTGGATGCACAAGCTCACTGAGATGACCGATACCTTGCTCAGCAGTGTAGCCCCTGTGCAGTTTCAATAGTGATCCTCACAGACTGGCTCCAAGTGCGCACTACATCAGCTATGGTAAATATAGAGTGATAGAATCATAACGTCATTCAGGTCGGAAAAAGCCTTTGAGATCATCAAATTGAGCTGTTATATGCTTGGGATATACTGGCAACATGAGAACCCTGTCTAAACTAAGTCAGTAGATAAACGAAGAAACAGTCTTTAAAGGTAGGTATGTCAATGGTTTCAGCTAGCATTTCTACAGATAACCTTATGTCTATAATTTATCATAAAAAGCACAATAAAATGCTCTTTTCTATCATAGTATTTGGGAAAACTGAACTCACATCTGCAACTGAGCGGAATGGTGCCAGGAAGACAGTCTTAAGCATCTCTCACTCACCATCTGACAGGCTAGCCCTCTGACTTGCTAGGTACCTGAAGACTGCTTCTGGGAATCTCTCACTTTCATGTTTGAATGTCTCTGGGATCATTTTCACCACGCCAGAAAGTCATTTAAATCACTTTCACAGTTAATGTAAAAATACAGTTACAGATAAAATACAGATAATAACCCCCCTTTGCATCCTGGAGGCCAAACATTTCAGTAAAGCACTGCTTAAACTAGGCTACATGTCAGACAAACCCAGAACTGTAGGGTATATGTATATATTTTTTTACAGAATTGAAAGAAAAAATGTGGAGCTTTTGAGTGCTTTAATACAAATCCACAATACTTGTATATAGACCCTAAGGTCAACACTTCAAAAACAAGCCTCTGCAGTCTAGAGACAAATCCCAGACTCAGTTAACTAGCTTTCAGAGACAACTGAATTCAGTCAGGATGTTGATGAGAAAACTCACCCAATTAAGATCTTGAATACAAAGCTAGAATTCCAGCTGTAGGCACCTATTAATACTTTTTTTAATGTAGCCTAAAATATGTTGCATGTAGTTCTGCTCTGCTCTTGTAGGGTCATGTATTCTACATGACATCTTCTCCAGCCTTTTGAAGCTGTTTTTCACTGCCTGTTTTCCCATGCAAAACAGATGTTTTGATAAACAAATGCAGGATTATTACATTTGTATTTTTAATTCTACAAATCGGTTACTAAAACAAGATTATATTAAGTGCACTGTACCTTTTACCAAGTGAATTATATTTAGTAAGTTGTAGTAAGGCACTGCTTATCCACTAACTTATCTGCTTCCAGTATTTTGTAGCAGTGGCTTCATCTTTTTACAGTAAAAGCTGCCATGTGATACTCATTGAATGCATCTGAATGCAGAAATCTCACTTCTTTCCTGTCTGGAATTGTGATTAGTGCCCTTCTTTACAAGAGGTATCTGAAGGGAAAGTCTCTCAGAGTTGTTTGAATATAGACAATGTCTCTTCCCTTCCCCCACAGATACAAAAATCCCCACCCTAATCAGACCCTCAAAAGTTTCAGGAAACTATTATACTAGACTACAGAAAAAGCCTGGGTCATATCTTCACCAAACTTGGAGCAGTTTTGATCTGCTTCTTCTATCACAAAGGAAAGGAAAACTTATTCTGAGAAGCCAAAAGAACATTAGAGTAATTCGGTGTGAAGTATTGCTATAGAAAACTAATAAATCATATTTCAGACAAACAAATATAATCAAACATTCAGGACAAAATTCTGCACTGATTTCTGTGGAAAATGTTTGTACTGGCAGTGTCTGGAAATCAATTAGTTTTGATTTGTTATGGGTAAATCTTTCTGGAAATATGTATCAACTCTCAAAATAAGTGAAGTAGTCCAGTGTGTTTTAAATCCGCCCCCATTTGTGTATATCCTCTATATCTATTTTAATCACTGTCCAAAACATACCCCCTAAAATCCTCCCATTGAAACTATGCAGTACTATCAAAATGCAAAATTTGCCTCCCAAAAGACTAATAGAAACAGCAGAGATCATCTTCTGATATGGCAATTAGCGTACATATGCAGCACCCTTCACTGGTTTTCTCAATGTCATTGAATTGAAGCTTTATTTATAAAGCAACTCTCGTTCACTTGTTGTGAAATAATGATTTACAGGAAATAAATGATCAAGTCTCCCTCAACCTTTTTACACAAACCTTCTTGATAAGAGATTTTTAAAGTTTTCCTTTCTTTATAAACCCACTATGAAGTACTAGAGTGTGCTACTTAACCTTTTCTGTGCAGGGTGTCAGAATAACTGACCTTCAGAGGTCTCTTTCAACCTAAACTATAATTATACTACCAGGTGATTTATTTCCAGCTGGTAGGGCAGCACAATAGAATCAGGCTCCTTCTGCCCTGTTTATACAAAGCTTTGATCAGCTATAGTAGTATATGTGGACCTGTACTATTTAGATTTGACTGTTGCTATTGATCTTATGGCTAGGACAAAAGGGAACTGGAAAAATAACTCAGAATTGAATATTGCATATAGCATGTCAATTATCCACAAACGCCAAACTGCCTCACACAAAACCAATAAGCTTCAGTTTAATGCTTTATCTCTGTAGAAGAGACATTTCTCCTCCCTTGATATACATAGGGCATAGAACATAGATTATGAGAATGCTATTTCTTCATTCATCTGTTTATACTTTTCACTTTTTTTTTTTTTGTAACACATATAGCAGGGCATAGGAGGTAGGGTGCAAATGGATGTACTTGGGACTCTGGGAAAAAGCGAGTATTTTTACCTATGACTACTCTAACATTAAAGTAACAGCACTGTTCAGGAACAGATACATAACCCAAGCTGTTTGGTTAAGTCATTATTTCCAGATTTTTCTTGTATTTACCACAAGTGAAAAACATCAGGGATTATATTCAATGTGTTAAATTAGAAAACTATTCCAGTTACAGCTTCAGTAATTACAGGAACTCCACCCTACCTCCATATTACAGAATAGGTGAAAAAATTTATTCTTAAAGGAATTAGGTTTAAAGCCACATATTATTGAATTCAATTATTTCTTTCACGTCAGTATGAAAGCTTAGTGAGCTTACCTGATTTTAATATCTGATCAACTAGACAGAGTCAGGCTTTCAGATTCTTAGCAGTAAGGAAGAGAGGGGAAAAAAGCAATACCTGTCTTTAATCTATGCATACATATGCTATTAATATCAAGGGCACTAAGAGTTAAAAGGTAGTCCATAACCATAAATACAGGACAAAAATGGCCATTTAGAATGATACTCAATATCCAGGAGAAATGTGCAGCAGTTACAGACCTTGTAGAGGCCAGCCTTCTGATTTCAGGGGCTAGGAGCATTCACTGGAAAGGCCAGCAACAAATATAGGTCTATGATATCAATTCATATGCAGATCTTCCTGCATTTCTAGATTACTACTGTCTGTGTTCAGCTTCCCTGTACATTTTTCATCGTCCCTATTCATGGCTCTAGTATATCTGAATGTGGGTGGTGATGATACTGTGGGAATCAAATTGCATCTCTACTGGAAAAAGAAAATGGTGTGAGCCACCAAAAGAGAAGAAATCTCTACTGGCTGATTACAACTGGGCATATACCTATATTGGTACTTCTCACTGTATCCGGTAAAAGAACTCTCCTGGCAAGAAACACCCACAGACTGTATCATAACGCAAAACTTCAGAAGTATTTAGACAATGAAACTTAAGATGTTTTCAAAATCTAGGGCCAGTAAACAAGTGTAAAAACAACGGTCTTTGACAGCAAAGCAGCCTCATTCTCTTGATTTAGAAATGCTTGTCCCAGCCTATACTGGTATTCTGATATTAAAAAATAGGAACTGTATAAGAAAAGCCATAACAAAAGCTTCTGTCTGTCAATTGCTATGTAGTGTAGTATTTGAGCAACTACCCATGCAAACTTTCCTGACCAACCTGTCTGGAAAAGTTTAGACTGTCAGTCCTTGCACTGACTGCTTAGGGTTAAAAGAAGTTGTCTGGCTTACACATTTATATGTGCAACAGAAAATATGTTCCATTTCTTTCTTTGCCTCCTAGCGTTAATTTGCTCAGATACTCCTACTCATGAGAAGAAAGAATCTTAATAGGGATTATTTATCTTGACATATACATACCTGCTAAAATCTACATAAAGACAATCAGTCAAGATAAAATTTAAACTGTCTGTAAACACTTCCATTCTGACTCTATCCTTCAAAATATTTTCCTAGATCATCCTATTAAAAAGTCCTGAATGCTGAAAATTGGCTACAGCAACTGTATGCAACCATTCAATATGATAAACTTTATGTATTTAATGACAACAATGAATGCTGACAAACTTTAACTACAAGCTTCATCTGTTTTTAAAACCAATGAAAGTTTACTAGGTAAAGACAACATTCAGACTAAGCAACTCACCGCTTCTAACAAGTTCAAATTTTAATCTTTTTCAGGGATGCCTGTTTACATTTCAGAGGAAGTTCCAAACTAATATTATAAATTCCGATTGATTACTACCAGGCTGTTAAAGCTGTTCTAAAAGTGAAGGTTTTATGATACTTCAAAACTTATGATATCTTCTATTTTTTACTCTCTCTGCTGACTATTTAGTTCTTCCAACATTTTATGGAAACTTTTACCCTTTTTCAGTATAGGTGAAAAGAGAAAGAGACATGGAAACAGGTTCAAAAGTTTCCCTATAGTACTTGAGAAGGGTAACTTTAAAAAAAAAAGATGCTTTTTTTAGGGTATAAGAATAAAACACATATGCATACATAATCTGTAACATATATTACACATATATATTGTGCATATATATATACATACTGTATTCATGCATCGTGTAAGAAAAGAAAAAATAATTTAAATCAGTGCAGCCAGAAACATTTCATAGAATTGCTTTGAAACATGCAAAATCAAGGTGTTTGCGGGCAAGAACAAAACCTCACTACTTTCCTTTTTTACAGTCCATAAATACCAGATACTTAATTTCCTGCTCTCTCTTCAGGATCTTTTAACTGTCAGGCAAAAGCATTCAGCACCTTTACAGTAAAAAAATCAGTCTTTTTAACACACTAGTGTCCAACTGGAGCAGGACACCTATGGCTGTGTTTCTGTGTATGTCACATACTCTGTAACATTCACTAAGTCCCCCAAAATGCATTTTCTAAAGCAAGTGGTGGTAGCGAGTTCCTTAAACTGTGAACATCAACTGTGACAAACAACACACACAGTTTCAGAATTACTTATAATCTCTAAAAGTACCAAAAAGCCTGAAGGTAGCAGAGTGAATAAAAGTGACACGCTTTGAATTAGTTTCTTGTCTTATCTCTATGTAAGCATGAAATAATTATGTTTAATAACTTTGTAAAGGAAGTTCTTAAGGAAGCTTATATTGCACTCAGGCAAACTGAGATCAGAACGTACCATACTTTTTAAAGATATGGGTACATGAAAATAGAATGTTCATTGTTGTTTGATGATAACCTAAGAAGTAGAGGCATTTTTATATTCTAAGCCATATGAAAAGTTACCAGCATCACAGGCTCTTTAAACCTGTTATTTGTGTTAGTATTAGTCCATAGTGAAACTTTTAACTTTTTCACTAACCTATGATCCTTAAGTTCTAATCCTGCTGCTGAATCAGTTGTAGATCTAATGTTACAAGAAACAATGATTTCATGCTAGATCTTTACAGGAACAAACAAGCAATACATGCTCAAGGCTAAATTAAATATTTATTAATGAATTATAACAAAGTAATTAGTGTCAAATTAGAATATACTGGAGATTTGATTAATAGTTAATTGTCTTTACTCACCTGGGAGTCTGTTATTTCTATATTCTCTGCCAAGATAGAAATACAAGAGGAAAAAAAGAATTGTATGTTGCATTGGATTGATACATAGTTTTTGAAGCTTTTCGTCAATTAAAGAAGATAGAAGATCTAAGAATACTTGCCTACAAATAAAAAAAATTAATGCCTTTCACTAGCAATCCTGAAGGTTGCATCTTACTTTAAATATTCAGTCCTTCTAAACCAGAATGTACTAAACCAGTACATTCCTACTGGTTCCTTAGCAAATGTGACAGCAGGATCACACCTAGGATTCATATCACCTAGCTTCTAGACTGCTAAAGCTAAATATCTATACTAGCTTAAGGGGAATAGAAGTTTAAATAACTAGTTTAAACCACGTTTCTGAACTGACATGAGGTTAAATAAAAACCTAAAACCCAAAAGCCATTCATGTCAACAGTTTATGGGGGAAAGCAGTATGAATTTAGAAGTTAGGGTAAAATACATGTAGAAAATGAAGTATCACAGAAACTCAGTAAATGTGAGCCACAATTTGTACAACTCAGCAAGGATAACAATGAAAATATGAATCTAGCTTTAACAAACATCTGTAATCAAAAGGTCTAGTTCTCTAGGAATGCTCTAGACTTTAATTGAGTTCTTAATTATACAAAACTAGGATTTGAGACAGTCTGATAAAATCAGATTTTAAATTCTGCACTATCCCCTTTGAATTCACCTAATGAAAATCAAGACAAAGGAGACAGTTAACCAGTGCTAATAAGCTACAGATAACCGGTAAGAAGAAAACAAGCAAAGGAGGCTAATAACTGTCACTCGGTCTATTTTTTCAGGCAAAATGACGGATCATTTCTGCTCTCATGTGGTACCAAAAGGCATTGCAGAGTCAAACATCTGCATAGTCAGTGGACATGCTTGTCCTGCTTTCGAGCCAGAATTATAAAAAAAATGCGACATCCAAGTAATGCCTATATTCCCATATCATTTTCTGCTACAAAAACAACTCGCACAGAAGAGTTGACCAGACAGAAAGCGGCAAGATAGCACACATGCTTTGGAGATTGCTGCTCTCAGAAGCATCTGAAAAAAACTAAAGATTTAAGTGGAGAATGCTATGGGTAACCCATTTTTAGTTCTTTCCTTTGGCTTTTCTCAGTCTCAGAGAAAAGCCCAGGAAAATATATACAAAACCAGAGATGAAGGTGCACAATATATTTCTGTAGTACACATACTGAAATCAGTATGTGTACTACATGCCTGTCTGGAGGCTTTTTAATAAGCTTTTTGGCAATTCTTATTAAAGGTAAGACCTGTGACTCATGAGATTTCTATGACTTCTTTTGTACTAGAGTACCTTTTAATTTTGCTGGATTTACAATAATATGTGCAAAAGATAATTTCTCAAAACTGACCTTGTAGGTCAATAAATACTTTCACTAAAAGTTTGTGGATAGATGAACTAATTTTGGTATTCATTGCTGGAAAATCAGGTAGGTGGTCACCTATTAGACCATTACTGAACAGGTTAGGAATAAGCAAAAGAACGAACATAGGATTCTTTTAGTCAGTTGATATAGGTGTAACTCTTCATTCACACCTGTAACTACTCACATCATATGCTTGCTTCCACAAAGGTGTAAATCCAAATGACACTGTGTTTATAAAATTCCCCGAAATAAGAGTTCAGTATACAGATAAAACATTAATTTTGTCTGTAACTTCTGCTTCTACATAAAGTACCTCCTTTGTTTCTATAGGCAAATCTACAATACATTCACTACCAGCAAGATCTGAAAAAAACCCAACCAAACCACAACAAAACATTTAGCTCCATATTTCATCTTCCTAGTATGTAGAAAAGTAGACTTCAGGAAATGTCAGCAACAGGTTTAAAAAGTATGAGGTATATGCTTCCTCTGCCTTTGCTATGTCAACATACTGTGTAAAAGATTAAGATTTTTTTGGACATTTACAAATAAGCGTAACACATGTACACATTCTGCAAGTCAGAAAAAGAAGCAAAAACGTCATCTACAGAACCAAACACTATTGCACGAAAGCACTCTGACACAGGATTACAGTCTTACGTAATGAAATCTTTTCACCTAGTGGTGACTCCCTTTGCTGAAGTCATCTACCCCATTTACCTAGTCACTGTAGGCTTCCTATATGAACAGTGGAGAAAAAATTGGGTTTTTTTGGGGGGGATGATACAATTCATTAACACCATCAGGTATTTATTGACTACAGTAGGTGTTGTTTTCAAACATTCTCATTTTATAAACGTCGTATTTGAACATGTTGATATAGGTTTTTTCTCTCCATCTAATTTTGTTAAATGGAGACAGTTAAGATGCTGAAATCCAGTGTTTGGTCTGTAGAAAGTACAGAGCTATCTAGCTCCAAAGTAGGCACACTGGGCATCTAAACCTTGGGAAGATGAATCCACCAGCCCTATTCATGTCAAGAATGGAAGGACTACCATCTATTTATTCACTTAGTTACTAAATTTGACAAAGAATTTTAATTAGAGAGCATGTGTAACAAAACAAATGCTAGAACTGTTCAGTTCCTCCTCTGTTTTGTTTTGCTTAGTTTTGCTTTTGAGGCAATTGAAATGCCTCGAAATATAGCAGCATACAGGAAACAGTTCTCAGAAACATATATTTACAGGTGAGAGGTATTAAATACCTTTTCAAATCCAGAACTTAAAAAACTGTAAAGAAACTCCTATGTGCAATCAGATCTCATGTAAGTGTACAGGTACTGGGAGATGTTTAGCATGGCTGAAAACTAAGATATTTATCAGAGTGCTTAATTCCAAACATACTTACAGACTTTAACAAATACAAATGCTCAAAATATTTGAGTTTGGTCCTTTCATAGACCACAGAATTGGGATGGAAAAAAAGCAAGATAAATGTCATTCACAGCATTTTGTGCAGCAGAAATGCTGCTGTATAAATGACCGGTTTAAAAAAAAAAAAAAAAAAAAAAAAAGGTCAGTAAGGTTTGAATGCCAATTTATGCTCTCTGTTTTATAATGGTATTATATTCCTGGAAACAAGAAGATGACAAAGCAACCAATTTCTGTCTCAGCTTCTCTCTGATCTAAATTAAATTTCCAAGTAAGTATCAGAAGCAAAGAGGACAGTTTGAACTTTTATGAAATTATCCCACTATTGCCATCTTGTGGATGGCCCATAGCATGATACTGTTCATTTTGCATCTTTCCTCCTGCCTTGTGAAGATATGTTTTCTGATACTTTAGATTGCCACGGCAATCCATTACCTGAAAGTTATAAAAGAAAGTTATTTTAAGTCAAAAGAATTGACTTTATTAATTTAAATGAACCAATTAAATAAAAATAAACTTTCTTTAATAAATGATGAGTTACTTTTTCTAAGTAAGATATTGAACACTACTACTATATGAACTGGATTGTAAAAAATAGTAACTGCCATAAAACTGTTTTTAATGACATTTGTATAGTTCCTTTTTTATTACAGGACTGAATTTTTCTGAAGAAGAATGATCTACTGTTTAAGGCATAAGGCTTATGTAAATCGCGTAACTATTCAATGTCACAAAGCCTTGAAGATAATAGTTTTAAATATAAATGTATAACAGATTGTGTAAAACTCAGATACCGGATGGTAGGAACCTTATAATATAGACAAAAGCTTTCAAGCAATATCTTGTACTTATTATTTTTATCACATGTAATATTCTTATTAAAATGAAATACAGCAAGACTTCCCCCCCCACACACACACACACACACACTCCCCCCCAGGAAGGCTCCCAAAGGAAATGGAAGGGAATATGTGACATATTTATGGAATTCCCTTATGGAATTCCCAAGTTTAAAAATATACGTATGCCTAAAATGTCAAAGACTTTGCTTTCAGGTTTCATTTCACAAGTACAGAATTAATAACAAAGAATTTAACTAACGGCAAGCCTGTCTTCAGCACACAACATTTCACCCTTCTACTGTGACAAGAACTACAACAGAAATATCACAGACACCATCGCGAGTCTTTTACAAGTTGATACCAATGCATTCTGCCTGCTTTCAGACTGCTTTGCAAGTTGCTTCCCAACCCACAGTGGAAGCTGTGAGTACTTTGGCACTGTGTTCAGTTTGTTAAGTACGCTTAAACACCCTGTTTCGCTGTTGCAGCTACACCGTTTTTCAAATGATTCTGTCTACCAGTGAAAAGCTCACATCAAGATATCATGCATATATGACATCTACTTAGAGTCTATTAAAAATATTTTTTTTTAAAATGGAAATAATTATGCTACTAACATCACCTAGAATCTGCAAGCTTTGATGCTTGATGAGGAATCAAGCCTTCTTGGCCAACTTCAGTTATGTTTGACACATATTTACTTAGCATATTACCTCACTGCCATACCCCTTGGACATTTTTTTACATTGTGCATCACCATAATACTTCCATATTTCTTGAACTATTTTCTCCCGATCAAAAACTATTTTCAGTATCCCCTCCATGTAACAAATGTTTACAAGATTTTTGGCAAGAGTTTCTAGCTGGATTCAATATAGTTTGCCTGCTTGTTTAGAAAGCAAGTTCCAGATTTTACAAATGGAAATACAAATCATATTCCTTTGAAAAAATATTCCTTCAGTCAGTTTCCCCCAGGTTTTGGGTATCTTATAATCAACATGAAAGATGACATTACAATAGAGCAGCTTCTATTAATGCTTAAACCACAGCCTGGCAGAAATAAGCCAATGAAAAGATTCAATGGACAAAAAAAATCTGACTTTAGAAAAACTTCAAGGGAAAAAAAAATGACAACCCCTTTTAAGGAGTTAGATTACATATTTTTTGGCCATTTTCTGATTATAGGGAAAAAGATTCCATCATTAAAAATGACATGTATTTTTTTCCATATGGTGTTCCCCACACAGTCATTTCTAAATTTCAAACTGTGAGTACATGATTAGTCAGTGCCTATCTACACAAACTCTGAGAGCTTGCAAAACTTTATTCATGAAAAGGAGGGCTGACACAAAACCCTTTTAAGTCAACAAACCCTCCCTGTTTATATGGAAATCATACCACAACATTGCTGTAAGAGCATTTAAAGTTTTGCTGTCAGGAGCCTCTCAGATGTGTGTCCACATTTAGACAGAAGGAGATATAAAAAAAGGTGGACAAGTCATGTGGTAACTGACTGGATGACTTCTACAATAATTGTCACATAAAGGTCTCTAGTAATTATTCATGCTATATATAATAGCTCATATTTCTGTCCTATATATTGCACTCACAGATTTGAAAGAGTCCTAATAAAGGTACCTGAAAACACACAACAGATATGAAGCTGGACAAAGTTTTTTAAAAAAAAAAATTACAAAGAAAATGCAAAGTGACCTGCCATCTATTAGTAAAAGACATCACAGTCATAAAATTCTGATCTCCTGAACCTTGCATAATAGCTTCTAAAGCTCAAGGTTTAGGAATGCACTTATAAACTACACTGTAAACTGCCAGATTCGATGGTCAATTAATGTGGCCATCTATAGGGTCATCACATTTTGCCTACCTGGCACTATATAAACATTATCCTCAGGGGTTTGGAGCTCTTACTACCCCATTGACATTGTAATTAATATTCACAAAGCTTCACTTGCCCTTCAGACCTGCTGTTACATACCACTGACTCAGTGTAAGCAACATGCCTAGACAAAAGTTAGTGAATGTAAAATAGTTCTGTGACATAAGATTTTTATTTTAACTGTTGTTTAAAACAAATATTTAAATTTTGTCCAAAAATGCGAATTCATTTGCACTTTGCTTAAAGATATGTGGAGACTTCTGAGATGACACAGGCAAGCTGTCTGATGGTTAAACATCAAAAGTTCAAGTTCACAATATTTTGCATGACATTATATCTCATGTCAAAAATTATATTTTGAAAAGAAATTATTCAAGGAGGAGTTGATAGCAACTCTTAAAGTTGTTTTACACTTTCCTCTATAAAAAGTTATCACAATTCATTAGGACTTACTAGATGAAAGTAACTTCACAGCAGCTCTGAAATATGGCAAGCAACAGCATCTTGTTTTAGAAAGATGCCTTTCTGTTCACTTTTGTAAATACATTTGGATTAAACTGAGTTCTATGCTATTTGTCTCCTCTCTTTGGGGTAATGGCTTTTCTGTTTGGTGCCACATAATAGTTAAACCTGTCTAGCAAAATGGGCGGGGACAATTGTTAGTGGAGAAACCCGCTGTACTTACTAGAACTGGTTACTTCCTGTGCAGGTCCAAAGAAGAGATTCTTAGAAAAATATATGTACAATTTCTATCACCAAGCCAAACACTCCATAATTAAGAAGTGACAAATACAAGTGCATATCTTTAATGTATTTCCTTACCCATATGCTTTATTGCCTAGACATTAATTACTTGATTGAATCCTAGTCTCCACCTTCCCCCCCCCCCCCCCCCCCCCCACCTCCCAGTATCTCTACATCTTTACTACACTGTTTTTCAGGCATTTAGATCCCATCAAGTGATAGCAGTATGCATTGAACATGAACGCTGATGATTTCAGCTGCAGGACTCTTTTGGCATGAATGAACTACCAAACTGACTTCTAGATCTCTGAACAAGATGTCTAAAGAAATTTTAAATAATGCCTTCTTACATTGTTTAAAAGATCTGAGGAACTGTTTATTTTCTGAGGGCATTTTTAAGTTCCGATGTTTACAAGAATTCCGTATACAAACAGTTTCCATGGAAACACTGGATTGCATTAGAGATTATTTGATCAATTGAAAGGCCTTGCAATATAGAAATAATTGATCTGTTGTATTTAAATGAAGAATACTTGTGTACAGTTTAATAAAAAGCATCTCTTACAAAGATTATGTCCCACATAGTGTGGGAATTCTGTCACCATAGACAACATAGATTAATAGCAATAAACAGAAATTGTCACTAAAGCTCTCAGCTTCTGCCATCTAATATTGTGTGAATAAATTTCATTTTTCTAATATTGTGAAACAGCCAAGAGTACAATAAATCATCTACCTAAGTCCTGTGAGAATTTTTGCATAATTTACGAAAACAAATTGATTTTAGCAGAAAAGCTACTAATTTACATGGGGAGGAATGGTTTTCCTAGTGTGATGAATTTAATTTCAATTTCCCTGTTTGCATGAATTCACTCCAGCAATTCATCACTGCTAGAATTAAACTACAACCATGTTTTAGTTGAACAAGCACATAACTTACACCTGAATGACAATAAACTGCCTTTAAAAGGTAAGATGTGAAATTTGCAGAAGATATCTGGTGAAAATCATTGGAAAAACCACACTACCTATCAAAAATGTAAACAATATGATGCTGCATAACAACATTACACATTTGGAGAATTTTATCTATAGTTTGGTTGTCAGCATTACATTTCTAAAGTCTAATCCTTCTAATAATTCATAAGGTTTTGTTCTACAATTAGATACTTCCTCATGAAAGAAAAGAGGTGTAAAAAAGAGAATTCGTAAAATGTGTGGGTTTAAATAAGAACAGAATGAACACTTTTCAGATTTTAAAAATGAGTCATATATCCAAATGCTATGGGAATAAATTACCCTTTGCAATCAGTTCAAGCTGGTTCAACTTGGACTGAAAAGGAAAAATAATATTACTGACAGCTCAAATGTAAAAGGAATGGATTTGTAGGTTTATGTCCATAGTCCAGAATAAGATAATCCAGGGGCTACTGGGAATCTAAAGTGAGTGAATGTAAAGATCTGGAAATCAGTGCAAGAATGTATTTGCTCTAAGTGTTCCCTTTAGTGAGTACTGCTGTCAAGTAGGTGGCTCATTTCCTGAGATCAGACCTAGGCTTCAGTCAGCATTGTTCAAAGATGTTATCCTTGTAACAGGACAGAATATGAGAAAAACTATTCAGAATTGGGTTTTGGTTGGTTCATTCCATTTTTCAGTCATGTGTTAGATCTGTGTTCTCAGACTCAAACCACAGCTGACACATTGTAATAATTTTAAAATGTGTTTTTCTACAATATTGAGGCTTACATGATGTGTGAATATGCCTTTCTCCAAACACAGCAGTTCTTGAAGCTTTACTCAATTTCAGAAAGATCCGATGAGAAACAGATGACTCAAAGACTTTTGGTGCTAAAACTTTTGTGAAAGCAGGAAAGAAGAAAGAGCACCATCAGTACTCTTACTGTGAAAAAAATCAATACATGTAAATGACAGAAAATGTAGTTAAGCACTAAACTGCTTGGTCAAGAAAGCCTTAAAAGACTCATGTGCCTTCTAGAGATCAACATTCATGAAAACTTTCAGAATAAGTAGGAATCCAGGCTAGAAAGCACAGGATCTAAAAGTGGACCCATTCTTTCCTACCTCTTGGTTAGCTGGTAGTATCAGATCCATTGTTCTCTAACACACACTTCTACAGGAGACTAAACAGTAAAGAAAGTTGCTTTATTTGCCTGCTGAGCTGAATATGGTTGGTTGTATTTTAAGCCATATTAGTTCTTAGGACTTGTGCCCATAGATATTCCAGGAATATCATTCTGCAAAAGAGGAAGATAGATCCAGAAATTTACAGGATTGGAAGCAGGGTCAACCATACAGACTGGCTCCTTTAAAGTTTTCACTTCCCTTATTCCTAAATTGTCCGTTAGGATAATAAGCAGAATGCTTCACTGTCACAGTCAAAAGCTTATTTATCAGAAGCTCACTCACCTCACTACTTATAAATTTATAGCTGTGTTCAATTACAATAATGCAAAAAAAAAGTTAGCTAGGTAATGACAAGATTGCTGCTCCAAGTATTTCTCCACCACACGGATCCGCAGGACCTGATGAGATGTATCCACAGCTCCTGAGAGAACTGGTGAATGAAGCATCTAAAGCCACTCTCCATCAAATTTGAGAAGTCATAGCAGTTTAGTGAAGATCCCACGGACTGGAAAAGGGGAAATGTAAGTCCCAAAAAGGGAAAAAAGGAAGACCCAGGAAAGCACAGGCCAGTCAGTCTCACCTCTGTCCCCAGCAAGATCATGGAGCAGATCCTCCTGGAAACTATGCTAAGGCAGACAGAAAATAAGGAAGTGACTAGGGACAGCCACCATGGCTTCACTAAGGCCAAATCCTGCCTGACAAATCTGGTGGCCTTCTATGATGCACTGGAACATGTTTCCCAGGTAAGTTGAGGTGGATGCTCTCTCCCTGGAAGTGTTCAAGACCAGGCTGGGTGGAGATATAAAGCAACCCTATCTAGTGGAAGGTGTCCCTGCCCATGGCAGGGAGCTGGAAATAGATTTTCTTTTAAGGTCCCTTCCAACCCAAACCATTCTATGATTCTATATACAAAGTATTTGAAGGGAGGGTTTTCACTTGCTGTTTTGCACACAGAATATGGAAATGAGTTTCAAAGAAAGTAGCTCGCTTCTCGGAGGGAAAAGGACACTGAAGATATTTATAGATTATTTGATTAGTTCCTTTCAGCAGCATCAAATAGGATGACGCTATAGCAGTCTGTATTTACTTAATACTGAACCTATAAAGCATCCATCATTTGCATATTATTCTCAAAAACACCAGATGCACATTCTTCAATAATGTTATAAATGGCACCGAGAAGACTTCATTCTTTTAATGAAAAAATAAACATATTATATGGCACAGGACACGCCTGTACTTCACTTTCCAGACTTCTGTACGGTTTATATACTCAAAACTCTATAAATGTTCTCATTTAAAATAAGGAGGGGAGTTGAAACCTCACTTGAAAATGCCCTTGTTTTCTTGTGTAGTCTATGTACATTCAACATTTGATTTGCATGTTATGTATAATTATTCTAAATAAAAATATTCTAAGTGAAAGTAAATACTAGTGACAGCAGAGTAATTTTTGCCTCCAACCACCCACTCTACCTCACCTTTGCAAGATTCATATCTGTGCACTGCATGCATTGCTTGAAATCTACTACTTCATAGGAATTTTTCCTTTTTATAGGCTGTAATAGTGCCAACAGCAAATTTGAATGATTCCCTTGATTTTTGTGAACCAGTTCAGGAGAAATTTTCTGGGCATGTAATGAGGTGGCAAGCTTTTCTGGGGTCAGATTTTTGTTTTTAGTAGTACAATAGTCCTGGAACATCTAGATGCTTCTATAATATACTGAAAATAATTCTTAACTAGACACAAGTTGTTAAGTCTCCTGAGAATACACACCAGACTTCCCAAATAAATAATTCTGACTCCTTTCCTTCTTTCTATTTGTTTTCGTATTCCTAATAACCTGTTATGGTTCTTTTACTATCTTATCGTATCACTAGCAGCTTTTTTGCCTTTTTTTTTTCTTTTTTCTTTTAATTCTGACTCTTAAGATCTCATTTTTCTTCCTATACAGAAGCTCCTAAAATACATGTTTCTGTTGCAGTTTCATGCCTACTTAAATATCATAAACCCTAATATACTCAAAGGCATGAATGTCCCCAGCACAACGCAATGCTTTCACTGTACATTAGACTGCTTCCTGTATTTTCTTCCAAAAATAAATATTTCAAAAATGAGAAGCAGAGGGAAGAGAAAGAAGAAAGGATGGAGAAATTATTTTGTTAAGGAAGCTCCACACTACCTCAAGAGCCTTCTAGAATGTAATCCTTTTAAAAACAGCCTTTTGTGTCATCATTGATTATGCACACTGCATCTTCGTTTTACTACTTTCCTTCCACGGAATGATTTGGAACTATATGGTCTGTGGCATGGAACTGTCCAAGAAGCATGACACCCAAGAGCAGAAGTTCCTTATCAAGAAACTGAGCTTTCCTTTAATTAGAAAAGCACCTCTCTATGCATTAGCATCTAATACCTCAAACCTTAGCAAGCAGAGGCAAAATTGAGTACAACAGGGCTAAATGGCAGCAAAACCATAAACTTTATGTACATTGCCTCATTTTGAACAACTCCATACACTTACAACAAACAGCAATTCAACAATGGAGATTTTGGTGGTTTTGTGTTTTTCTGTTTTGCTTTTCATTTTTAGTTCACCACAGAAAAAAGGTGGACCTTTGAGGATATAGAATTTTATCCCCTTTGCATAAGTATTTTACACCCCTTCATGATATATTAAGCAGACATCACCAGTAAAGACTGCTTGCAGTTTCAACAGCAACATACACAAAACATTACTTAAAATTTGTTTGTTTTATGGGAAAATGCTTAAGATGAAATAAAATTTTCTGAATCATGAACTGTTAACTTTAGCAGTCATGTTCTTTGCTACATCTTGAATGCCTGCTAAATGGATGTATTATTCCTACAGCTTTCATCACCAGCTCCTGCAGTAATCCTTCTGTTCAATGATCCTGATTTAAAAATCGTTACAGTTAACAACTACTGATATTTTACTTTCACCATTTTGGCATTCAGAACTGCTTAAAAGAAACAGTTCAATCTTCTAAGTGACAATAATTGTTCTCATTATACCAACCTGCAGGACTTCCATTCTGCTACATTTTGATATATTATAGCTTACTCTGCTATAATCATTAGCATAGTATTAAAAATACACTTAATCTTTGTCAGAAAGCTCATCAAATATTGACTTTTTTGTTTGGAAATGTAACTGCTTATTCCTGGGAATCACTCTTCTTCTCATGTTGGACATGGGCTACAGTCTAGCTTACAGTCTAAAGTTCTGACTTGATCATTCTGTTATTGCAAGTATGTACAACAGGGTATTAAAACTGCCAATTGCTAGACTAATTAATGAATACTGCAGTCCACACTGTCTTTTTGAAGACTCTGGGTAGCCTTTCAAATCAGTTCTTTAAAGAATGCTGATAGCTCTGTAGCATTTAAAAGTCTCAACCAAAGTGATTTCTAAGTTTCTAAGAAGTGATTACTTTTAGTTCTGTGTACTGTGTATTGATACAAAAGGTGATGCACCTAACATTGCTAATAATTACAAACTATCAGGGAGGGCAGGGGGAGAGGGTATTTCTGCTTATATTTTCATTACAGTAACAGATACTGCTTTCTGTAAGATAACTGTCAAAATAGTAATAATACATGAAAATATTAAAAATGTCAATTCCTAGGTACTTATATAAGATAGTTTAATATTGCTAAAGAGGCAGAATATTTCCAGTAGACACCTCGTTTGCATATCTGCATTAGGTGAAAAAAAATCAGAATCATGCACATTAAAATAGCAATCATCCCAAGAGCTGGGAGCAGAAGTCACTGCTTTTCACCCTTTCAGGTAAATATTGTAATAGTTCTCTACCTATATAAGAAAAGTCTGAAAGCTGCTTTTCAATTGCTCTCTTACACCTTAAGATCTTAAGGTCAGATCATAATTCTTGCTTTCCTTAACCTATTTTACCTTTTCCATAGATGTCAATACCAGTGATTCTATGCTCATTTCTAGATGCTGAAGCTGTAGAATGTTTTCTGACTGATGGTTCAAATGACCTAGAAATCTGCTCATATCCTCCTTGGTCATACACCTTGCAACAGAATCACAGAATGGTCAGCGTTGGAAGGCACCTCTGGAGATCATCTAGCCCAACCCCCTGCTAAAGCAGGGTCACCTACAGCAGGCTGCACAGAGTCGTGTCCAGGTGGGTTTTGAATGTCTCCAGAGAAGGAGACCCCACAGCCTCCCTGGGCAGCCTGTGCCAGGGCTCTGTCACCCTCAGGGTAAAGAAGGTTTTTCTGCATTGTAGTTTGTGCCCATTACTCCTTGTCCTGTTGCTGGGCACTACTGGAAAGAGCCTGGCCCCTTTCTCTTGACACTCACCCTAGAGATATTTATATGCATTGATAAGACCCACTCTCAGTTTTCTCCAGGCTGAACAGGCCCAGCTCTCCCAGACTTTCCTCCCAAGGGAGATTCTCCTTTTCCCTAATCATCTTTGTAGCCTCTGCCATAGCACTGCTCAAAAGACCTTTATGAGAAAATTCTAAAAGCAATTTTTGACACAAGCAGACTGGTATCAGATACACATGTAAAAGCTACACCACTAACTGTGCCATGGTCTTTCTCTACTGGTGGCACCTGCAGTGGCTGATGACCTTACAACACCCTTTCTAAGAGAATGAAAGATTGATTATCATCTGATGTAGCAAAGCACTGCAAATAACAAGCTTCATCTCAGCTGTCAGCAGCTGTTTATAGAAGATAGCATTCCACATGTGAGAAATCATAGAGTGGTTCAGCACACATGAAGCGTAGCTGGTTTGTAAATACTGGTCACTTTGCGTAAACCTCTGTTGCTCCTTTCTGGAGTAATTCACAACAGTGAAGAACTGAAGGATCAGTCAAATACAGGATCTGTGACTGAACGAGGAAAGATAAAAGACTTTTTTCCATTTCACCATGTCTTTGAGGCATAGTGCCAACATGACCAAAAATTAACACAGAGCTGAGCATAACAGAACAGGTTTGCACTTGGAGATCTCATAAGTATAGCTACAACTTTAGTACTTGTACTTTAGTAAAGAGTAGGAAGCATAAAAGAAGCTGTTAAAGTTTTGCAATTTCAAACTTCTGTCTTGAGAATCAGATAGGATCCAGTGAGCAAAAGTAGGAAACAGGATTTGAGATATCTTGGTTTAAAAAATCAGCAAGGTAATGGGAGGATAATCAAAGTTAAACCTTTAACCAAAAAAATAAAATATCATAAACACACTCCTTTAACAAAGTCAGCAGAGTTGTGAAAGAGAACTGGCCGTGTTGCAGTAATTGCAAGAACAGATTCCTGGCTGTTGAAATTTGGACTCTGTGTTTGTTTCTATTTATTAGTGAATTTCTGAAGCTTAGCTCACTAAGCACTTCAATAGACCATTTTTTAGGTTAAATTAAAAACATAAAATTCAAAACAGCGATTCCACAGAAACTGGTGCTAACAAACAGCCTTCATTAATCTAAGGGAAATAGACAACAAAATTCTGTCTGTTAAATAATTCTATTGTAGAACTGAGATAGCTATCTTGACAAGGAAGCTCACAATTTTAAAAGCTCACCAAAATCAAAAGTCAAATGAAACTGTTATTAATATTATTAAAGAAAATAATTATTAACATAGCAAGGAGTTGGGTAAAGTGTCTACACTTTTCTGCTTTTATGATTTTATAGTGAAAAGAGGTAGAGAGAAAAAAGATGTTGATACAATTTGCTACACAGCCACTAGAAAAGGGGGAGATCACATTTTGTTTTCTATGTAATTGCATCATCTATTTGTCCATCCAGAAGTTCAGTAGAATTTGAGAAATGGGCAATTGTCTCAGAGAAAATAAATTACTAGGAGTGTTACAAAAACTGGGAGCTACATGGCTCCAAACAGATACAGCTCCATTTATTCTGTTCCAGTCTCTTGCTGGGTAATAGTTGCGTAATAAATATGAACTGAGAGTATGAAGAAACATGGGTTGTGCTTGATACAAAGTAAAAGAAAGAGTATCATGCAGAGGATGAAAATTAAATGGGGGATGGAAAATGCAGGAAGGAAGAATTACAGTTTTGACTTTTCTTTTAATTGGAAAGTACTCAAATCAAAAAGGCAATTTTCCAAGCACAAGAACAGGACAAATAATAACAAAAAAGAGGTTTAGAATGTCTACAACACAGAAGGTTTCTTTTTATAGTGAAGTCTGCAATGACCATGCAAAACTGAAAAGACCCTGGAAATGTATGTTCTTCTGAGGTTAGGCCACGCTACTTTCAGACCTGTTAGGTAAGGGGACAACAGTGGGCCTCCAACATAATTTAGAAGCCTAGATCTATTGTCAGTTTAAAACATGGGCCTTATTTAGAAGGTGGCTCCAATATCCGCATGTCATACACATAAGGTCTCATGAAGGAAACCCAGTCACCTCATAGCTCATATAAAGGTGGAAACAGACTCTCTGGATATGCACTAAAGGTATACATACAGTATATCTGTGCATATAGTCCTCTGCACTGTGGTAAACATGATGTTCCAGACACTTATGGTCTCCCCTAATTCTCAGGTATCTCATTTGCATGTTTAAAAGGATCTTGGCAAAGAACCATCAACTTTTCTGTTGGCAATTAAGCTCCATTGGCCATAAAGAGAAGAATATACTGAAACCCTTACAGCATAATCTTTCTAGAGAGCTCTGTACCCACTTCTTGGAACTCTATCCAGCTAACACTATGTTAGAAGTTGTGTATGAAATGAAAAAGGAATAAAGCTCACTCATAGTAAGGTTATCAGAAAGTGTGAACTGTTTCGTAACTGCCAGCTATAAGCAATTTAAGTCTCATCCAAAAGATGAAACTTACACCAATAAAAATAGTAACAATTGTCAATTCCAATTATTCGTATCAAAGTGAATCTTGGCTTCATATTAATTTTCTTTTCATCAATGAATCAGTCCAGCTAAATCCTCCTAATTATCATTTACTTCCAAAAATAAAATATAATTTGGGCAACAGATCTTTCCATGCTAATGTTTGTATATACATATATTTAAACTTTAATATATGATCTTGTATGTATATATCTATCTCACTAGAACTGTGGTTTGGGGCATACCACACATTTTTATGCTGAGGAAATTGATTTGCATTTTAATAAAGATATTAATCCATTACAGAGACTGTATCATTGGAGGTTGACTACAAGGTTAAAACTCTTGCTGAAAGCCTGATGGAAGACCAAATGGCTTTCAATAGATTCTCCTTTAGATTATTTACATTACATGTCATGTGTCCATAATCTACCAAGTATCACTGTGACAATCTCAGCTAATTTGGTGGCTGATATCCAGCTTCTTAAGGATAGATCATCAAACCAAATTATCAGTGTGTTCTTCATATATAGTCAGACCAAAACCAATATTTGAATGTCCTAGGATTTTAAATTGACCTCAAACTGAAGCAGTACTTAAGAACATTTCCATGTGAGTAAGGAAAACATGGTACTTCTAAACTACCCCACTGCAGGTAGTAGCCGTAACTATGACCTTCTCTGGTCTAGGAAAAGTTCTGAAGCAAGGTCAGAAAATTAACTGGGGAAACTCAGAAAATGAGTTCAGAGGTTAGCAAGATTCTTTCATGTTAAATTCTTGAATCACTTTCTAAATTTCTTTTGCAAGCCAAACTAGAGCCACCACATCGCATACTAAAATGACTAACCTTGTCTACTTCTCCTAAATAAACAATATTATTTTGATTCACTATATCGCAAATCAAAAGTGACTTTTGCTTCTGAAGGCTTGATTGTTTGAGAAAGAGTTCATTCTCTATAGCTTTGAAAGTGATTCTTTTCTTTACTCCTGTAGCTAAAAAGGGCTCTTCCTATAGTGATAGCAGCTTTGCTGTTTCACCTTTATGTATCCACAAAACGCTTACTTGGCCAGCAGATACACCTCCTGCAGCAGAGAATGGAAAGCTTATTAGCAGGCATGTGTAGTCAGCAGATCAATAAGCGTATCTTAAGGGAAAGAGAGTGGAGGAAGTTGAAGCAGCTACAGAGCATTGATAGAGAAATCCCACGTGACCACAGATTTCCTCAGATTTCAGTGCTTGTTGCACTTCTTGATTCATAACTCACCTTTAAAGGTTGCACCCTAGGGACAGGATTTGCCCTACAGAGGCTTATTCAGCATAGGATTTTCAAAATAAGAACTGCTGAGCATTACTTTTCAATGGATTAAGAAGAAAACTCCCATAACTCCCAAGTTTTGCATTATTTACAGTATTTGCATATCAGAGGATGAATTGCCCAAGGCAAAAATAAGAGACTCTGTATAGAGGTTTCCCAGCAGGAGAAAAATGAAACATTACAGATATGAGCACAATGGAAAAATATATATGTGTATTTCACTTAGAAAGATTGATAGGAATGACTTGAGTAAACTGGTCTTATGAAGAAGTTGCAGGGAGAAACATTGCTTCAGTAGAACTAAAGCAGTAACTCAAGATAAAATTCTCCACCTTTGTTTGGCAGATCTTTTAATTCAGGTCGTCTTCTTCGTGTTTTCTGAATGTTTTTTAAGAGCCTGCCTGAGAAGGTATGCCCTGACTAGACCTCTTATCAGGTTTCTGAAGCTAATCTTACCACTTCTTATCCTCTATTGTGCATTGCAGGTCTAGAAGTAGGGGGAATACTACTTCTTCTGTAAATTGCCATAACACCTTTTATTTGTGTAGGCATTATTTCATTCAATCTCCTTCCTAAGAGAAGAGGTTAAGAGGTGAACTACCTTTATAATTGTTACTACCATCTGGAAACACATGTATAAGCCACTACTGACAAAATTAGCAGGCTACACAAATAGTAGCAAAGTGCTAAGTGACCATGACTATTTTTTACAGGTTAATCCTGATGTCTGACAAAATGGGCTGATAAATACAAGCTGTATTGTAATACAGCTAAGCATCCATGGGCAGAAAATACAAGCCATTCAAACAAGAACATGAAACTATCCTAGAAAAGACAGACTGAATAGGATGTTAATACTACATTGATTAGGCATTTTCCAATGGAAACCCAAAGGAAATGAATAGCAGTAAATAATTTTACTCCTCTGCCTAGGAACACTTCATGCAGATTGGGTGTTCATATATTAAAAATCATGCCTAAAGAGTGGAGTAAGAGATAATATTGTACAAAAGCTGCAGAAAAATACAGGTAGTGAAAGATTTAAAGAGTTCAGTTTGTTTAGTTTATCAAAAAGAAGATTGAAAGCAATTAAAAATTACCATGTAAGAACGTTCATAAGGAGAAAACATCAGTTACAAAAGGACCCTAAGCAAAGAACAGCATAACATGAAAATGGAGGCAGGCAATAAATTTTTTTTAAAACAATTGTTTTTAACAGTGACTCTGATAGAATAGCTGGAGAAAATTATTGAGGGAAACAGATAATATTCCATTTCTTCAAGAATAAAGATTGCATGTAATATAGAAATTCAGCCTTACAGAAATACATATAATCAAGAAAGAGTCATTAGGCTAACTACATGATAAATGAAAAAAGGTAATTTCAGGCAAGAAATGTCTCCTAATCCATAAAACACATCTGAACAATCTGTCCATGTCTCATGTGAATAGTTGTTTTAATGACTCAATGGACACAAAATATAAATCCAGTAGTTACCAGATAATTAAGATTTGTGAGTAGCCAAAGGGTAGAAATTTTTTTATTTCCAGAACCAGAATAGTATCTTTCCATTAAAGTAACTGAAAAATTTCCGCATAGAAGCCATCCATATGATCATGCTATTATTCTCTTTGTTTTGGGAAATCCATCTCTTTTTTTTTTTGGTGTTTTGCTGTGGTTTTTATTAACAATAAAACACCACCTTTAAAAAAACTGGTTACTATTTTCACACTTACAGTTACATACATCATCTGTTCAAAAGGCAGACTAGCTTATGCTGGTTTGGGGTTTCAGTCAAAAAGTAAAAGTTGACTTAAAATTTCCTAGGCATATGCTTATTTGGTTGTTATTGCTTTGAGACTTCCAGGAGCAAAAAAAAATTAATAAGAAGAAAATACCTATTACAGCAAACCAAGGATGCATACTTGACATAAATCAAGAATTTTTAGAACGTTTAGTTATTATATGATGGCACATGCTATTTCTAAAAGTAGAATTCTATTAGGTCACACACAGATAGTCTAATCAGACTATGTTACTTTTGCTAATTAAGACATAAAGCATGCAAATGCACAGGTTAATTGCATAAGTAAGCATTGTAAAGCTTTACACACAATCCCAAAGTGTACTGAAGGCCTCAGTAAATAAAAAACTCAAAACATTTATTTTCCTTTTCTACTAACAAGATTTAGTGAACTAGTACTCATGTTTCATATTCATTCACTAAATCAGTAAATGCACTGGTATTTGGAAAATCAGATAACAAGAGTACTGTTAATCTCCTTTTCTGACCTCTCAGGAGCACAGTACAACTTGGACACAAAGGCTTCACAGCTCAGACTGGTTCCAGAAAGATAAATGAAATATCTCCTTGACCTTGGGTACCCTGACCTGCAGTGTCATAAAAGTCAGTTTCTAGTCCTTTTATGTGCTAAATTTTTTTCTGTGCCTTTAGCAAACAGAAGAAAGCTTATGGTGTATGTGCTGTCCTAAAAATAGGGTAGGAAGAAAATTAACATCTGAAAACAGTTAAATATGCATATTTGTCCTTCATTCACAGAGCAAATAGCAGACTGCTTAGCTTTAAGTATATGCCCATACGTTCTACCGACTTCAGGGGAATGTAAAACTTAAATCTGATTCACATTGACGGAAGTATCTGAATACAAGACCAACATTATGCATTGCATTCACACCTCCTGGGATTTCTCATGCATTTGTTGACCAAGTAAGAGATTAATTATTTCATTCATATGAATTTTACTAACGTCTGACTTTTAGAAAGGCAAATATTTAACAAAGAAAAAAATAATCACTGGCAGTAAAACCTGGGTACTTATGGAAACCACGGTAAAAGCTGCATCAATATGGAGGAAAAGGTACTATAGTACTTGAAAAGCAAACAAACTCCCCATATAGCAGTCACATTTTGAAACGCAAAGAGTTATTACTTCAGAAATTCTCTTAATCTTAAATGGAAATGTTTCAAAAAATAAAGAAAATTAGAAAATGGAGCAAGAAATCCCTACTGATCGGACATGTCAGAAAAATGCTGATAGGCAATATATCATGTTTGACCTCTATAACCTCTGATCAAAATTTAAATTGTCCTCTGTAGAAATCATTATATTGTAATTATTTTCTCAAGAGGTTCATGATTATTAAAATGGCATAGGATTCATCACTAAGTGATATTCCCAGAACAAAAATGATTGCATCAGTATAATAATAATCTTGCTAGAAACATCATTACAATAGAAAGTTTGTAGCAAATCTGAAAAAAATTAAAAATGCCTGTCTGCCTCCGAAAAATTTTACCTGCGTGGCATGGAAGAATGCTGAGCTATGTAAATCGCTACATTTAAGAAATTCAATGAGGAAAAGTCTCTCTGATTAGTATTCCTCAATTTAATATTAAAACCATCCTGGTTTTTTTGGTTGCAGGTTTTTTTGGTTGGTTTGGTTTTTCTTTTTGTTTTTTTTTTTCCTCAGCTTCTTGTAGCCATGACCCAAGAAGCAGAAAATTGGCAGCTCTTGCCATTTGGCTCATTGGAGAATAAGTGAATAAGACTTTTGCAACACAAAAAAAAGGAGCAAAAAACTCCTGTAAACAAAAAGCTATTTAACATTCTAAAAAAAATAATCAAAATAAACTCAATGAAAGACAAACATACATTTCAGATTCTGAACAAATATGTCTGAATTTTTTTCCACAGTTTTTGAAAATTTAACAGGAAATTCTTCAGAAAACTTGTTGATACTAGCTGGGTAGTTTGGTTTATGGCCTTGGTCTGTTTTGCCATTTTTATGACTACACTTCACTCACTAATATGACAATAATTTTTCACTGTCACAAAGATTACAGATGCAGAAGTATATACTTATAGAAAAAGGAAAAGAACTAGTTAAAAAAATACAGAACGGTAGCAAAAAAAGCTAAGTAATTTTAATCAGTCCTTGTAAAAGCTCAAGCATGTATGTCATGCCTTCAATCACATAAGAAACTTTAGAAACATTGTAAATTTCAGCAACCACTCAAGAAATTATAACTGAAACTTCTGGATTACTATATCACACCCTGGGGCTGCAACTATACTTTCTTGCTGTCTGCTTTTACCCCAGTTCTTTTTGATCTAGTACTCCATTGCTTAACCTGCTTTTATATATCTCTATTTCTTTTTCTTTCCCCTCAGCCCTCTTATCTCTCATAAGCAGAGCACGAATCCAAAAATATTCTGGTCAGAAGTCAAATACTCTAGTCATGTCTTTTGAATGGGTAGACAGAGAGGCAAATATATTTTTCTGTACTTGCATTAATTGCTGCTGCTTTTTATGGTCACAAAAAATGTAACTGCAGACGAAATTATTTCTCTTTAAGTATCGAGTATGGCACCCAGTAGCTAAGAAAAAAAAAAAAAAAAAAAAACCACATCACAAAGATTGAAAAGGAGGAAGTGATATCTGTATAAGGGAAAGGTGTGTCACTACAAAATTATGCAACACTAAGAGTGCAACAAGTTTTAGAGGATGGCGTAACCACTCCAGATTGGAGCTGCATTTTGTGTTTTAGAGTTTGAACACATTCTTCAGCCTCAAAAACCTTGCATAGACGATATTACGCACAGAAGGAAGTTTTCCTTTTTACAACATCATTGTTTTACTATGTGCACATGTAGTTATAATTCTCTACGTTTGAAAACACATGCTAATTATGAATCTTTGTTAAGGTGCATGGATTTGTTACTTGAAAGTCTGTGCAATGAAACTGCTCAGAACATAGACGTGAATCACAGAATATAAGCATGAACCATAGTGAGTGCTGATTTGTTCTTAGACTTACAAGCAAGTTGGATTGTCTAGTAAATTCAATCACTCCCTCACCTCTCCAAGGTCCCCCTAAACAGCTGTCATCATTACAACATCTGGAATGTCAGATAAGCAGCTCTATTTGGAAGAGTGCAGTCAGCAACGTTCTACAGGAAACTGAATTTGTCACTTCTGCCAAACATCTATCTTGCCAGTTCTTGATTTAATACCCTCAGGCAATGCTCAAAACAGGGCTGCCTGGATTGGAATCTGCTGGCGTGCCACAGGCTAGCTTAGTTAAAATTGAACATCTCAAGAAAAAGACCAGAAACGATCCTGATGACCTCAAGTTAATGCACCAGAGTATATACACACCAACATAAATTTAGTATTTGTTCACTGTGAAAGATTATAGAAAATACTGTTTTGAAATATGCCAAATAATGTATGGTGCAACTAGTGGAATATGCATGTATCAGCCCTTGCTGTTAAAAAGAAACATTCCCTGAGGACAAGGCATGCTGCTGAGGACTTTTTGCACCATTTTAAGAGCACCTGATACTGGCTATCATCAAAATCAGGTCTAGACACACCACAGATCTACTTAAAATTTGCCACATCTGTGAGTGGTGCTTACTGAATTATCCTTCCCATTTCCAAAAATACCAAGAATTTTTCCCATTTAAAAGTGTGTTAGACAGAAGGCTTGCCTAAGAAAAATCTTTATATTTCCTCTGCCTTTGAAGACACAGAGAAATGTAGTGAGAACTTGATACAGAAAGACTTTGTTTTGTAAATGAAGCTAGTGTCTAATCAATATTTTTAAAGTTTCTTTCCAGATAATGCAAGATGAAGGGGTTTAACCTTTTTTGGGGAAATTATTATAATTTCAGGTCAATTTTAGAATCACGCTTGAAGAATACAGAATGAAAATTTTCAACATGTAAAATTACAGACCCACATCAACTTGCATGAGTATCATGGTCCTTTTTTGACTTACATTTTTAATCTATTCCAGTATATTCAAAAAATGACCTTTTATAAAATCCTGTATACAGAAATGGCAAGGGCATTTGGAAATCTATATGTAACATTCTGAAGAATAACTATATAGGTTCAATTTGACCATGTACTGGTCCTGTAATTAGAAAAAAAAACCTCCTGAAGCTAGGGCAGCCCTGAATGTGTTTTTTCATATCTGATGAACAAAGTCAACTGGAAGCTTCCAAAACATTTACATGAGCTCTCTAAGGAAATTTCTGGAAATAGAAATAACCAATGTTTATTCATTAAGCTACAGGTTTTCCAAAGAGCAAACTAATATCTCAGTTTAATTAGTAAGGCTATGAAAAGTTGCTTGTCAAGCTGTTGTCAAAAGAGATAATTTCTGAACTAGATATGAGATGGACTGCTATTTACAGTCATTAAAGTATGAAAAGCATTTTTCATGTAAAAGTATTGACCCTGGTATGCTGGTAAAATTGCACCACACAGAGTCTATGTTGACACTTCCTCCTCTGAATGTCTCAAATCTAAAAGATTCTTTATAAAGGCATTTTTCTCACTGTTCAAAATAGGAAAACTGAAACATGTTAACTAAGTGTCTTGCCTTCTGTGATCTCTTGGCTCTCAGTCCAGTTGAGGTATCTACTATTAAGTGCTGTTTCACACCTACAACTTTTTCATGATACTCTTAACATTCCTATAAACAATCATTTTGTAGTTTTGCACTGTTCTATGTTCTAATGACTGCATTTCACCTTAGAGATGGCTGGTTTTCTGTAATACTGGAAACAGCCTTCCCTTGGTGCATTCACAAAACATTAAAAAATCTCAAAATCTTGAAAGAAAAAAAAAAAAAAAAGAGTCATAAAATTGGAAGGTTGTTTTTCATCTCTGTAAAATACATACTTAAAGTATTTTCACTCTTGACATTCTGTGAAGGAGAGAACCAACATGATTACAACTGTTTAAAGTAAAACAGGCCTAGAATAAACTGCTTCAGGAATTTCTTGTGATTCACCTAATTGGGATTTGGAGTGCTTAATCCCATTACAACAGCAATGGTACTCCTATCAACTGTGTTCTCTATTTTAGTTGCTTCAAAGGGATACAAAGCATTCTTAATAGCCTATATAAAACCAACTCTTGCTGCTCTACTGTCTCAGAACAAAAAACATCTCTTAGCTTTCAACAAAACTCTGTTGTGTACAAGAAAACCATTTAACTCCAAATGATCAAATCCATAGGAAGAAAGTAGGTATTCTGTATAGTATATTTGCCTTTTTCTGTTCCAGTCTTTCCATGAGGTGTTATTTCTGATAATATTCTTAGGTTCAGGCCACAAGGACATATGTACTTTGGCTCATTTCTTAACACAGGTTAACAAAAATCACATGCTAGTGGGCATGAATTTAAGGGAGTACTGTAGGGAGCCTTACCCATTCTGATGTGAACGACCATTTGACTTCCGATTTATGCTGTGAGTAGCATGAACATTAATGCCCTTTTCAGATAATACATCAGTCTTATTTTCATATTATGCTTTCATAAATCTTTGGAATAGTTTTTTTTCTAAAGATGAATGACTATGCAGCTTCAGTTGAGAAATTAATAGGTTTGCAAACCATAGCCAATGGAAACATCATCAACCCACATATCAGCTCAGCAATTTTTTTTACTAAAATTGTCTGCAGCTGGGTGATTTGAGAGCAATTTATCTTCAAAGGCCATCATTTCAGGCAGTTTCAGATAGCTTTTTATGGACATTAGTGGCATTGCCCTGCATTAATTGTAGGTATTACATTTACTTCTTTTATTTCTGTGCTGCTATTCATGGATAGGAAAGTAACTACTGGAAGTGTCAACACAGGATCACAGACTGGATAAGGCTGCAAGGGACATTAGGGAATACTTAATCCACCCCTACCCACCATCCAAAGCAGGGTCAGCTATAGCAGGTTGCTCACAGCTGCACCCAAATCAGGTTTTCAGTACATCCAGGGGTGGAGAACCTACTATGTCTTTGGACAAGCTGTTCCAGGGTTTGACTATCCTCACAGTGGAAAGACTTTTTCTTATTTTTAAATGGAGTTTCCTGCATTTCAATTAGTTGAAATTACCTCTTCTCCTTTCACTATATACCACTGAAAAGAGTTTGACTTAACTTTATTGACTACCCCCATCACATATTCACATACTCCTGTAATGTTAACAATTACCATCAGCAATGTATTAACTGGAAGAATAAAAAGCAACTGGCACTTCAATTACCTTAGCCTCTCACTGCTATAAAGATTTTTTTTCTACTTCCTATCCAACAATTTTACATAGTAATACTGCCTGCAGACCTGAAACAGACTGGAGGCTCATGTGGGCTACATGTAAATAACAATTCCTCCTCCTCTTTTGAGTGGAAAAAACTGAATTTTACCACAGGTTAAATGAACCACTGAGAAGAGAGGCAGAGTTCCTCCCTTTATGCCTATGTGCTCAAAAATTGGAATCGTGCATTCCTATGCTACTTCTCACCAGGCTGACAGTATACAGAAATAGGAGGAGGCAGAATGCCCGATTTCCCCTTTACACAAGGAAACTTTTAACAACAAAATAATACCTTGCTCCATGATTTAAAACATTTTCAATTAGAATAATATGACTATTTAATTTAGATTGAAAAGTGTTAAAATATCAAGGAGGCTAACACAGATTTGGTGTCCTAGTAAAGATGGAATGAAAAGGGAACTTCAGTCAACAAGATATTTCCACTGCTTGCTCACTACCCTCCAACACCACAGAGGGATGTGGAAGAAAATAGGAAGAACAAGAGTAAGAAAACTTGAGGGTCAAAATAAAAACAAGGAAATCACTTACCAAGTACGAGCAAACCAAACTCAACTTGAAGAACTTAACTTATTGCTAACTAAAATAAATAATTACTGATTATGGCATTTGGAAATAAAAAACACAAACAGTTAAAACACCTATTCTCTCCTTTCCCAGACAACTTCAGACACCTCTCCCTTCTCCTTGTTATCCTCAGTTCCTTCAGTGAGGATATGTATGGCACAGTAGGTTGCAGTCAGGTAGCTGCTTCTTTTTGCTGCTCCTAGTTTCTGCATAATTATGAACAATACAAAATACTAGTTTCAAAAGTCTCTGAGCTGGTGTGAATTGCTACAGAACACATCATGGCTGAGCTAACTTAAAGCCTCTGACTCATCACTTGTAAAGCACTTAAAGCACTTCAGGTGTGTAAAACCAAATTCTAACCTGCATTCTTCTCTAGCAGTAGAAATAATATGACAGCTGAGAGAGGAATTGGGGGTTTGGGTGCTGGAACAGGTGATGGTACTACTAGATTTAAAATATTTATAGTTTGGGATTTTAAAATTAAGAAAGTAAATCCATTTTCTCCTTTCCTTCTTCTCTGCAGAAGGGCTAACATTGCCGGTACCTTAATTTTTGTGAGGAGCAAGGGAGTTTTCCAACTTTGCATTAATGCTTTTATTCCAAGTCGATACCAAAAAAAGAAACACTTATGGGGTTTTAGATTAATTTTCAATGTCCTTTCATAATCCACTTCCTCCTCTTATGCAAGAACAGGTAGAATCTTGGTGAATAACAAAAGTAATGTATGCTTCATATTATAAAGGCAGCCTGAAAAAGTGTGATTGACAGTCTTGAGATACTTAACAAAAATATTTCCCTTAAATCTTCTGGTAAGTCTCTATTATCATCAGTTTGCTTTGCAGAAGTGCTACAACATAGGGTTAGAAGAATAGGGCAAGAGCAATAATTACCACAGCTCTATTATACAGTCTGCAAAGAAAGTAGAATGTTTGTATCTGAAACTCTGAGATTTTCACGTAATGTGCAAATATGCATTTTAAGAGACTGGAAAACATTTGTACTCTGGCACATGACACTAAAATTTTGAATTTCAGCATTTTTTCAAAAATGTTCACACATCTATCAAGAAATAATTTTGTACATATATAGGGAGCATTTATAGCAAGCGTCATCACTTCTGTGCTCTGTATAATATTAATCACAATGAGTTTTAGTCCAGACAGTTTCTTCTCATGATTATAAATGTATATTCATAAAATAGTTTAGTTTCACATTTGGGAACTTTATATATTTCATTTGCATTAAATGATAGTTTTGGTGACTTTAAAAAGTAAACTCTACCTATTTTCTGTATTCACAGTTCTTGTAAAAGGATTTGAATATTTACATAGCTATCTTTTATATCTGCTGCCACATTGGATTTCAGTGTAATTTATCAGGCTTTACAAAAGTACCTCTGCAATATCTTGATTAAACAAACACTAAATTGCTAGATTAATCAGAGCTTTCATAATATTTTTGCAGAATATTTGTTTGAATTAGGTCTGGTTTTAACTCAGATACCTTCATGTTCAAGTACTGCAATAGACATATAACTAAAATGACCGTAATACTTGGCTACTTTTTCCCTATGTTTAGACATTATTACAACTCCTGTTGACCAGATTAGAAGCAGTGCTTGCTGAAGGAGTGAATGTTTTCCAGAATTAGGGTACTTTTGATAATTTGAAAGGTACATTGGCAAAGAAAAAAATCCTGGTTTGTATCAGTCCATATGTTAATTCTTTGCACTAGTTTCTACCTAAGAAGGCTCAATGCCCACATTAGGCCTTTTTATTAGAGCAAAGACAGTAATTTTGTAAATCTATAGTAAAGAGACATGTTTATAGCCCTGTTTAAATCAGAATACCACTTAGAGTTGTAATTTGTCCTCTCCTGTCTTACTGATCCAGGGCAATATGAAATGTAGCTGGCAAATAAATTTTGACAGCTGTTGCTGTACAGCTATTCTGACTGTCGTCCACATATTTCCCACAACTTTCGAAACACAGTCAGCACTTGGTGCTCACTTCTACTGACCTAAAGCAAAGGATGGGCTTTCTTTACTTTTTCTAGTATTTATACAGGTTCAGATCACGGTACAACCCTAGAAGTGTACAGTTCTGCTGTATTCATACTCACTTTGGGGAAATTTATTTTAGAGAAAAATGCCCTGCACTCCATTTAATTGCACTGCTGCAGTGTCACTGAAGAACTTAATTTGGACTATGATGAGAATACAGTGATCTTTAATATTTTACCAGTAAAAAATCTGTATTAAAGTGAACATGCAATTTCAACCACTACCTCTTCTCTCTACAGAAGGGAAACACAATCAAAACAGAAAAAAAACCTCAAAAATATTATCATCTTCAAGGCATCTTTGTTTTAACTATGACATCATCTAAAATCAGTAGCATGTCATCAAATCCCAAGACAAATTAATGTGTTACTTACCTTAAGGGGTTACACCATATATTTGAGTCTGAATCTTGCTTTATATTGTTACTCTCAGGAGCTTATTTTCAGTTATTGCAATTCACTTTTGAGTGCCTTAGCTAAAGTGTTCTGAATGTGAAAACGTTTGTATTGTTTTTAGTTGTTGCTAGGTAATGTTTATACAATTTTTTTCTTATCTCAAACCTTGAGCTTTACCTTTTTCCAGATTCTCCTCTCCACCCTGTAGCGGCAGGGCAGGCAGAGGGAATGAGAGCGGCTGCATGGTACGTACTTGCTGGCTGGGGTTAAACCAAGACACATTGGCAAGATGGAAATTTTCACCCACCTCTCAATTTTCTCTAATTTTAAAGAGCACTATGATTTTTCTTTGCTTTTGTTATTCATCATTTGATATAAAAACTTCCTTTGCAAAGGACTTAGCAGTCTTCCTATGGTCACCTTATACACAATAGTATTTTCTGAACCTGAATCATAGAACTCTTCTACTTCACTGGTACATTTATGATGAAGGCAAAAGATTTCACACATTGTTATAGGTCAGTTATGGTTTTGGTTATGGCTGCTAAACTGCTTGCATGGCATCATCACTATAGTATTGAAATGAGAGCTGATAACTTCATAGTCCTCAGTTCATACAGTTCTAGGAGAAAACTGAAAACTAACTTCTGAAAGGAAGCAATTTATTTTAGCTTTCTCTGTGTAGGCAATGCATTTCTCTCCCATATTACCAAATGATTTTTTTCCTTAACACTACAGTCCACTGCTAATGAAAGCTACTTTTTGATCAATTTCCTCTTTAATTCTTATAAAACACCAGAAAACATTTTAAGACAAAAAAAAAATCCCAAATGACATAATGACTGATTGAAAACTGCAGCTAAAATCTGCAAGGCTGGTTTATACGCCTGCTTTGTCTTAACAGCCAGTAAGTACCTTCTTAGATGACCTCTCATTCAGTTTTTCCTGTTTCTTAACTTTTCAATGATTCCCTGTTTTCCAGATTACTCAGCTCAGGCTGCGTGCTCATCTTTGAATTTTATTTTGTGTTTCTGGTCTTGATCCATTCTTTGTTCACATTTTTTAATCTGACATTGGCTTTGTCTACAGTGAGTCAAAGTCTGTACAGGAAAAGGGTTTACACGTACTTGTCAGGCCATAAAATACTCCTCACACAAATGCCCAGCTATATTTCAGATATTTTTTTTTTCAGGAAGAATAGCTAATATTTTGTTCAGAGTATGTAATTTAAAAAGTGGGTTTAGCTGAGGAAGAAAGCTACTTTCTAGACAAGCCACTGGGTGTCATACCTGGGTGTCACACAGAAATTGTGCAGTATGTGCTTTCTGAAACAAAAAGCAGTGAACTCTTGCTGATACATGCACTCAGTTTCCCACAGAAACACCTCTATGCATTCCTCCAAGCATGGCTTTATATGCAACTCACTCCCAGCACTGTCTTCTCCATACAAACTCTCCTATCCACTATTTTTTTTTTTTTTTTGTAATTCAAAATGCACAAAGAACACAGCGACCTTTCCCAAAAATGAATAGTTCTGGAAATTACTGTGCACGTATTTTTTTTCAGTATACTCATTGGATATCTACAATTCATTGATCACTTTCCTACACAGTTTCAAATTGTGATATATTTATCTATTACCTTCAGCTACTTCAGCTTCAGTTCAAGATAAATTTCAAAAAAGCTTGAAATTGCTGGTCCTAAAAAATAAATGGGAAACTTTCTGCTAATGGCAAGATATTTTGCTCTCACAAAAGTATCAGACATCCACATTTGGGCAAAAAGCCATCATCTACCCACTAGCTGCAGTCAGTGTTGGCTGATCCTTAAGTGTCTGCTCTACTGCCACTTACTCCATCTGACAGCTGCCACTGCCTTTTCCTCTATTCCAGCAGTATAGTAAATGGCACAACCTATACATATTGCTGCCCAGAGAAATACCAGGGGATCCTAGAACCCAAACTTCATCAGACATGTCTTCCTTTATACAGAAAGTAGTACAAGACACACTTATTAGACCATATCAGAAACATAAATATTGTAGCATATTTAAACTGCTCATGAGCATTCATATCAAAAGCTGATATTCTGGACATGACTGGCGCAGGCTACCCAGATTCATTCTGAGATTGAATTTTGAATTCAAGGGAGTATGTATGTATGGATGAAAGACTCTGGAAGTCCAGCCTAGATCAAATGAAACTATAGATTCCTTGTTTTCAACTGTCTATCATCTGCAGCATTTAGACCAAAGACCTTGGCAGTAGCTGACAGCTTCCTTGCCCATTGTCATATGTAATTTTTATGAACATTTAGGCACAGGCCTACACTCAGGACTGAATTGACTGCAAAGAATGTATCCACAATAGCCTGGTGACACCTAGTGAATGTGTATCAAATTCCTATCAAAGAAGTAGTGCTAGCAAGGAAGAGAAGATTAGCAGGCTGCCAAACCCCAACAAGTGTGAAAGGATTGCATAGGCAACAAGCTTTCTCCTCTTCCTCACTGAAGCTCAAATATAAAGCTTGGTAAGCAAATAGAAGCAGAATCTGCCCTCAGTAAGTCTCAGCACAGAGGGCTGGCACCTTAAAACTTTTAAGAAGCACTCCCAATCTGCCTGCATGGAGTTTTCTCTGGTGCACAGGAAAAGTGAATCAGAATTTCAGGAAACAAACCTGCTTTGCGGTGGCTAGTTTGAAGGGCTTGTGTATATTTTTACAAAGGCATTTTCATATTGATGCTACAGTTTCTGACATAATAATTCACATACCAATAACTTGAGAAATGAGACCTACAGACATACCATTCTAGCTTGGATCATCTTGCCTGGCCTTCTACATGGATAAGAAGTGCTGTGATAGTTCTGTGTAGTGGTTTAATTTCAGAATCACTGAACCCTGAAAGCCTCAAATGAGTTTTCCTTTTCTGAAATGGAAAATAAAACGTCAAGATCCAGCTGTTGAAAAGCTTCCCTAAATCTCCTGGAACCACAGTGCAGTTTTATATAGTTCTAACACCCATCATACCCATAATTCTTCATTAAAATACAGCCTTAGCCGTATAAGATAGAATATGTTTTATGCAACCTTGTTTACCTTTACTGTAATCTTAAAAACAAACAGAAAAAAATTACAAATTACTGTATTCCATTCTAATATACACAGGAAAAGTGCTAAATGTCCGAAAGCATACAACACATTGGTACTAAATGTTGAAATTAAGGAGTGGAGAACAAGAGTTTGAAGTAACCCTACCCATTGACCACGTCAAAGACACAATAAGCAGAAGTTGGAAGGTACTATATGTTACTCTAGAGCAAAAAAGGTGATTGACCAGGTCAGACTATTTCTAGAAGCAGCATTTAAAAACTGGGTTTAGTGAAAATTGAAAAAATTACAGTCAAGGAACAACACAGTATTAAGAAAGAAAGGGGGAATAAAAACAACCAAAAAAGCCCATTTAAGTGGAAAAAAAGGCTTTCCTCACAGGGAGCACAAAAACAAAAAAAAGAAATCCACTTATGTAAGTAACAAAGTATAACAAATAAAATCCAATATAAGAAAAAAAAATACTGCAACTAAAAACAGGGGGAAGAAGTCCTGGATGTGCAGTTACTGGAAATAAAACCAAAACCTTCTTAGTGTACTGTAAGAGTACTAAGCTCCTACAATATAAAGCAGAGCCAACCACTGTGATGTACTGTGTGTCGAATGGATCTGCTGCACATATGCGCAGGTGCCAGGGAGGGCAGAGCAAGGCTAAGAGGACACTGAGATCCAGCAACTGAAGTTCACAGAACTAAAGTACAGGAAGCAGACAACAATCAATAGCACAGCATGGGAGCCTGTACTGACAACCATCATGGAAAGTATGTGGCTGTGATATTTAGCTATGGATTGCATTATCTTAGAATGACTTTTCATTTTGTCCTAGGGAAAAAAAATATAATACTTGCATGTAATTACTGTAATATGAATTAGTTCACTGTGATTCTTTTCTTTTAATTCTGCAGTGCTGATTCTGCAATTGACCTGAAATATTTAAGTTGACAGAATTAAACCTAGTTCACTCTCATGAAAATTTTGTAGGATAGTTTTCCAATTCCATGTGCAGGAACAAGCCTACTAATATTTTGTCTAATAATTCCTCTAATAACACATAAATAACCATATTATCCAAGTGCTTTCCAAAAATCTAGTTATTAATAATACTCCCACATAAATAGGAACACCTGTCCTGGCTCAGGTAAAAGGTGTATTTTCTTTTATTATTCAATTGTTATAGCTCCAAATTGTTGTTTAAGAACAAGTATACAAAAAGACAAGTACTTGCAAAATTCTCTTTCAGCAATTTATATTGAGGGTTTTCCTCAGTTAGGTGTGGTCTTTTACTTCACAGTTCTTACTGGATTTCTTCTCCACAATTTCAAGTCACATCAAAGTCCAAATAAATTATTAGCTTCTGTACATTCTGAAGCAAAGAGTTTCAGTGCTTAACAAGGTAAATGTTAAAACCAGTATATTTTCAATTAGAACATGAGTACTGGCTACAAATTTTCAGCGCTGTTCCCTCAGTTTTTTCAGTCTGTACTTGAAAAACAAAATTAATCCACTCTTTTTTCTGAATATTAAGGCTGTACAGCTGTGCATATATTTAAAAAGCTACTATTATTGTGCAAGCATTTGTAGGTTCAGCAGTAGGTAGAATACAAAATTTTTAACTGTAACACAATATAACAACTTAACAAGGTGAAATGAATGATATTCAGGCTCAGTTACAATCTGGCCCTTTGTTTAAGTAGAAATTCATCTGTCATACTCTGACTTGCCTCAGGATGGTAGTGGTATCACACAAACCTTTCTCTTAGTTAAAAAACACAACTGCAGTCTGAAGTCTGTCAAACACCTCATTTTGTCATCCTCATTACAGAAATGAAACCATTTCAGGCAGCTGTTCTGAAATATTTTAATCCTGTTTCTTCTTTAATTTACAGTAATGTAAATATAGAATAATAAGCTGTTCACAGTGCATTATTGTGAAAATAATATTTAATGAACTGAATATTTAACTACAGCTGTAACTTAGCTTTCCAGAGCGAACATTACTACAGGTGGAAAATAATGGATGTTTCAGTTCTGTACCCAAACCCTCAAAAATAAGGATCTGGCAAAAATAAACGGTTTGGCTGACTTGTAACAGAAATTGAGGACAGAACACAGAGAAAGAAAATGGTGAGGGAAAAACCCTCACCACCTTGGGGCAGCCTGAAATGCATTACTTACCCTAAAATTAAGTATTTAATGCAAAAACACTGTACAGAAACACTGAAAAATCCTGTTCTGAGGAAGTAGTGAAGAAATATTTAAATATAAGAGTTTATTTTTCAAACAGTATCTCACTTAGAAATTGACAATAACAAAACACTAACTGCTTCCTTATTTCTGGAGAGATTTACTCGTTTGGATGTAAAGGCATTACACATTGCAGTTGTCTTCCCAGTGGAGTCAGACAGACCCTTCTTATTTAGAAGCAGGAAGAATTGGGAGGAGTGAGGACTATCACTGGAGTTAAATGTGTGTGTGTGTATATATACATACATATATATATATGTGTGTGTATGTGTAAGACAGGTTATATATAGGTTATATGAAACGGTTATACATAAAAGATGTAATTTACAGTCAGCTGATGTCACTGAGCTAAATGGCTTTAAATTTGAATTTGAATTTTTCAACTATTTCATATTTTTTTTTTTACTTTCTTTATATAATTGGTTGTTGAGCCAACAGAACATGAGCTTTTTTTATGGCAGAAGCCACAAAAATCTTCTTGAATGTCCTAATCTTCCAATAATAAAATGTAAAAGATTTGAGTATAAGCTAAAAAAAAAAAAAAAGCTTTGTGCATGCCAGGCAGCTTTCTGGAGTCTACTGGGAAATCTATTTTTAACATTGCTGGAGATAAATGGTACAATGTCTTGAATGGCAGATTATGTTCACCTTGCATTGAGAATTGCTACTATGGGGGAATGTCCTAATGCCTACTCAATGAAGCAGACAGACCTGTTTGGATCAAGACCCTTGTGCGCTATCCATCTCAAGTAAAACGACTCATTTGAGAAAACCTTTTGCCATGCCAAGCCATTCAGAAGGGAACTGAAAAACTGCTTTAAGACATCTACACTCGGCAAGAATCACCTTACTCTTCTCATGATTTCTTCCAAGGCACAGAATTCTCAGTGCTAGTTATTTTAAGACAATCCTATGTGTGTTGCAGAACAGCATACTTCAGTGTTCATAAAATACAGCTAGCTAGTAAGACAGTCCTACCTATCACAGTGATAGAGACCTAACATTCTTGCCAATATAAGCAGCAACAGTTTTGCATACATAAGGAATGGACACACTCCTTCAGGTTTAAGTCTGCAATTCCTTAATTGGTTGAAAGCAATATATTTGTGGTGTGCAAAAACAACATATCAAGGGATGGGGCAAAGCATGTATTATTTCTCCATGTCTTATAAATTTCTACTATGGTGGCAATGAAAATTAATCTTGGAAAGAACAACTGTATCATAACAGAAACCAGACTTAAGTAATTGTTGTGGTTTAACCCTGGGCGGTGATTAAGCACCATGCAGCTGCTCTGTCACTCCCCCCACAGTGGGATGGTGCAGAGAATCAGAAGAGTAAAAGTGAGAAGCTCATGGATTGAGATAAAGACAGTTTAATAGGTAAAGAAAAAGCAAAGCTAAACAAGGAATTCATTCATTGCTTCCCATCAACAGGCAGGTGTTCAGCCATCCCCAGGGAAGCACGGCTCCATCACACGTAATGGTTACTGGGGAAGACGAACGCCCTAATGCCATACATCCCCTCCTTTCCTCTTCTTTCCCCAGCTTATAAATACTCAGCATGACATCATATGGTATGGAATAGCCCTTTGGGGTCAGCTGTCCTGGCTGTGTCCCCTCCCAGTTTCCCGTATCCCTCCAGCCCTTTCTTGCTGGCAGGGCCTGAGAAATTGAAAACTCCTTGACTTACTATAAACATCACCCCGCAACAACCAAAGCCATCAGTGTGTTACCAACATTGTTCTCACATCAAATCCAAAACACGGCACTGCACCAGATACTAAAACAAAAATTAACTCTATCCCAGCTGAAACCAGGACAGTAATATAATACAAACACCTAGGGATGGGGAGGAAATATCAACCCAAAACTAAAACTAACTGGTTCTGTGCCTGTAAAAATAAACAACATAGCTACCAGTGACTTCACTGGACACTGAAAAACCCACTGACATATAACTGCCAAACTTTTCTATTAAAGAGCCAAAAAGACACCATAAATTTTCATAGAAATTCATAGACTTTAGTATAAAAAAAAAGAATTAGGAATCTGTTCATTGCAAAGAAGTCTTCAGAGAGCAGCTGTGCAATCTAAACATGGATATTCTAAACTAGGACACAAGTCAGAAAAGCACATTGCTTTTAAGCATTTAAATATTAGGGTTATTTTCTGAGTCACATCACACACAGATAACATATAATATCCTATCCGTCTCATACAGCCTACTAACTACACACAAACCCTGTAAAATTAATTGAGCTTCCCTGGAAACTAGAAGGGTCAAAATTCATTTTTATCTCACAGGTCTGTAGTGAAGCACACCATCACAAAAAACAGTCAGAAGGTAAACAGCTCTCCACATTGATTTCCATTTAGCTCTGTTTTCATACCTATTAAAGACAGAACTGCATGGTAACAGCATTTGCCTGCCAAACTTGTAGACAACACAAGTGTGGTTTATTTTCTCATATTATCCCTTAGCTATTGTATAAAACTTCTAATTGATGACCTTCATGAACACAAAATAAGTTTCTTGTATCACACCAATTATCTGAAAGATTTCATACTTCTATGGTGGTACATTTCTGCATTTTTCTCCATATTCAGTATTCTCCATAGATCATAGATGCTAGAGTTTTCAGGGAGCTGTTCTTCAGTATTGCCAAAGGAAGCAAGTCTTTTCTGTTTGAAGGAAGGAGAGAGAACATCAAAATGGCAGCCTTGCAGTTTCATTTGTAATTACATGTGTAGCAGCTTTGGGTACCCAAGTAGAATCCTGAATGTTAAGGGTGTTGTTTTTTTTTTAAATAACTGTTATCTTGGATCAATTACTGGTGTTGCTCTGATTTACACACTTTTTAGCGATTTGTTATGTACTATTAGAAGAATTGTTTTATCGCCAGAATCCTCCAGCTTTCCTTCATTGTATGTCACCTGACATCTGTTGTCTAGCAGAGAACATATTATTTGTATTATTAGCCTATTTTCTACTTCTTTGTGAACTTACGCCTTTTGGTGAAGTTTTTGTTTGCTTGCACCTCCTTTTGAATTTGAATTCTTAGTCGTTAAGACTGTTATGCAAGTAGCTGCACTTTATTTTTTTTCTGAAGGACAGATAACAGAATATAATGGTCCAGTGAGAACCTCAAAGGTTATTTTCTGTTCTTTGTAATGTGTGCACAAAAAATCTTCTTAAAATACTTCATTGTTTAAAAGATGATTTGAGAGCTCTTGTTATTGCTGCACACATTTCCCATAACAGAGATTTCATCTTTTCAGACCATGTATGCTTTAAATGGATTCATTCAGAAAGCATTTTTCTGACTTACAGATGTCTCTAAATTAATGCTGTAATAACTAGAAATAACTCTGACCTTCCATGCTTTTGTTACTTGTCTGGAAGGCTGTCCACAGAGGACAGTGTGAAAAGGAGAGCTGTACTCTTCTTCTTGTTACATTACAAGGACATGCATTCCTTCCATTCCTTTTCATAATGCAAAAATGGCTGGAGCCAAGTAAAGCACTTTTATTTGGACTCCTTTTGGTGCAGGGTCCATTGGGAGCTACTCCCTCTGTAGCTGTTGCATACAACCATGTCCATCTCTCCATGTCCTATTTAAGATTTATAAGCCAGAACGATATCATGACTTTGTAGGGGAAGAACATGATGCAAGACTCAGGTGGATGGATAAAGCAGGACACATGCTGTATACTTAATTATATTACTGAATCAGATCACTTAAGGAGGCTGAGAGCCTGAACAATGAGATTATTGTTTTAAGGCCTTCTATCAATGCTAACAGAAAAGAACAAAAGACCACAACTATTCTCCCTTACCAATCATATTTAAAGTTCTGATGCATAAGCTCAGACTATTACCTTCTCCATGTTTCTTCCCTGAAAGAAGGGCATAAATACATTTTTCATTAAAGCAGTTGAGACTACAGATTCTGAGCAAGACTCTACAGCCTTATATGAAGTCTCTCACACCAAAGAATATACATTTTCCTAGTTTTCTAACTCCTCTAACAGTTAAACCTTTTAGCTTTGTCTTGACTGATTTGAATCCTACTCCATAACATTAATTTCTAAACACTGAAATTGCATAGGTGTTTATACAATACTTCCAAGTTTCCAGTTCCATTCTGGACATCATGGGATTAAAAGTTTTGCATGAAGCACATATATTTTTAACGGAGTGTAAGGCTAGCACAATTTGCACCTGTTTATACAGGTAACTGAGCTAAGAAATCTACTCTGTTCCTTTACCTGGAAACCAAAGACAGCCACTCAGATGTGCGAAGTATCCTCTGCAGATGAATATATATATAAAAATAATATTATTTGAGCTCTGCTTGAATATCTACCTAGAAATCCATCTTATAAAGTATTTTTCCCCCTGGAAGCCTTAGTGTAAACTTCTTATGGCTGTAATTCTTTATTTTAGCCGAGTCAACAACAGCATATAACATTATTTTTTATTTTAAACAATGTGTGTAATGTCTAATGGTCAGTTAATCAACAGGCAGGTCTGTCTTTCAGTATACTTACTGATATGTTTATCGAAGGTTATAGAATTTCTATGTATATATATATTTTTTAAGGCAAGGTAGTTAGCTTCTGTTTACATACATGCTTTAAATAATGTTGCTGCATTTGGGAATGCATCCTAAAACATTTTTTTGCAAAATTAAAAAAAATTGTTTGAATTAAAGTTATAGCCAAAATTTATTTTATCTTATTAATAAAAATGGCAGTATTATTTGCATTTACAGCAGGACAGCACTTTTGTAACTTTAATTTTTTAACTAATTCAGCTCTCTCTACCTTTGTATGTGTTGCATATTAATCATATTATTCTTGGCTCCATTTATGAAAACTATACAACCTACTTTAGTATTCTTTAGTCTTTAACAAGTGAGACTGGGAATTGAGGAGTAATCAGTAATGGTTTTCTGCCTTTCCTATTTAAAAACAATAATGATGTTCACTCATCCTGAACAAGGCCTTTAATTAATCATTGTAGTAATGCAGACTGAAGTCCCAGTGTTACTATCACTGATGCATAACAGTAATATAAAGTCCTGCTTAAATGCTTTTGTTCTGTGAAATAAATCTTTACATCTATTCCCAATAATTTAGTAAAATTAAAATATAGCCTCATTATTCTATTCAATACAAAATTTTCAAGCAGGTGTACTTATTTTTATCATGTGATAGCCGAGAACTATACTTTATTTACAGGACATTTTTTCAGGCAGTGCATAAATAAATAAATTATATATATATTCAATATATATTTTTTTCTTCCCTCTATATATTTAATTCTTATATTTACATGCCAGTTCCTGCCTATATAAAGCTTTTCATTCAATTTTACAACACATGGCTATTTTCCACAAAGCATAGGTTAACCTCAGTGTTCTTTTTTTGGTTTTGTTTGAAGATTACTCTGTTTTAATGGGTATGGGGAGCACTACAAAATCATGTGCATTACATCCAAGACTGTTATCCTTATTGACTGAAATGTAATGTTCACCTGCTATTTGGAGATGTTAATCTACTACTACTAGCTAATAGCCTAATTAGATTAAAAGCTACCCAGTGCACTGTCTTCATCCAAGTGAATAATTCAAATGAAATTACTAATTATATTCTTAAGGGAGCCACATAGATATTTATGATGATAACTTGGAGTTTCCATCAAAGTGGCCATGAAGGCATCTCTTTCTACTGTCGGATTTCAGTATAACCCCCTAGGTTGGAAACACTGTAGAAGCAAGGACTAGGCAGATGAATTGTCTGGAGAGCAAAAATCAGCTGTGCAGGGAGTTAACAAACTGGTTTCTAACAGAGAAGGAAAATAAAACCAAAAGGAAATACATTTCTCCAGCAGCTTGACATATAAAGGGCTACCTTTCATCCTTATATACTATGCTATATACAGTGTCATGCTCTGAAGACAACAAATTATACATAGCCATTGAAGGGTTTTTTGAACCTATTTAACCAGACTTCATGTAGATTCTGATAGGATATATTTATTTTCCCCCCTCCTCAAGTCTTACCATGGCTTTATCTGCCACGTCTACTAAAAAAATATTGACTAGTATCAGCTCTGCTTTCTATCCTAAATTTTCTACAATTCTTATGATTCTTGTGTAACATTTTGGTCCTACCAATAGAAAATTGAGTCAGCAAGGCACAGTGTACAAAGGGAAATTTAAAAAAAAAAAGAGAGAAAGAAAAAAAAAAGGCTGAAGGAAAGAACGTTAGGTTTATTTTATGTTTAATGGGTGACATGGAATTCCAGACACAGGGACTGTGCATTGCATTTCAGGCAATTGTGGAAAAATCTCTTGACCTCTGAGCTTTCATTACAAATTTAACAACTGGGGATGCCGATTTTTCCCTACAAAGATCATCAGGTCACAAACACACATATGAGTCAGTGGTTGTTAGGCACCTTGGTAATACAGAAATCAAAGTAACAAGTATTTGTCTAGATAGGTAGAAACCTGGTATCGAGCTCTGCATGAAAATTGAATCTGACTTTTAATGAGGAGATTTGGATAGGTGGTCTGGTTTTGAACTTAAAAACACTGAGAAACACCTTCCAAGTATATTTTTGTCCTTTTAATTAGAGCATTTTTTTCATTTTTTCAATCCCTTTCAAAAATCCTCTAATATTTTCACAGCCTTGCCTTTTGAGGGGCAGGCACAAAGTGAGGCAGATACACTGAACAAGGGGATATCAAAGAATGAATTTCCCCTGTTGCTTTAACCACATGAAAGCTCTCCAAATGTATTCCCTTGCTACTCTTAGTGGTTTGTATAATGAGATCAGTAGAAGTGAACACTAACATCTCCCTGTTCCGTTTGCAGCTGCTAGTAGTTGAAGAATAACTGTGCTATGGTAATGATTCTATTTGAAAAAGGTATATTTGCTACTGCATTCTTTCTTCTTACATTTCGCCGCTCCCCCCCCCCCCCCCCCCCCCCCCCCCATGTTCTGACAGTGTTCTCAGTTTTGGGGAGGAAAGGGAAAGGGGAGGGAAGAGAAGAGCACTACAGAAAGGGATGGTTGCTGCCTCAAGAATTTAAAATCTGAAGAGCGAAAAAGAGGACAGAACTAACTGGTGGTCTCAGGGGACAGAGAGAGTATTATGATGTGGTAGGGAGGAAGGAAAGCCTGTTCGTTGCTTATCAGTTCAGCTTTATCTGGAGCTGCAATGTCCAAGATAACATGTCAGTCTTCAGAACTGGAAAGAGTAAAGCTCTGCAAGAATGTACAGTTACAGAATACATGGTGTTGTGGTACGCTATAAAATTGCTACCCTCTCTTGGATCCTTGGTTACAGCCCCCGGTAGTGCCCTGTGCTGAGCATAGCTCAGAAATCAAAGGTGAAAAACAGCAATCAAAGGTGGCACCACAGCAGTAGGTAAGGTTACTTTGTTGCCTTTTCTAGAAATCTTTTAAATCTATATAGCCTCAATAACATGGCTTTTGGCACTTACCACATCTATGTAATGCAGATAAACTCCAAACCCCAGTACGCAGAAGAGGAAGTGGGTGTACTGGCCTATTTTTAGGAAGATTGATCCTTGAATTAGGACTCTATACTCATGCTGTTGTATGGTACCTCCTTTCTCTCACTCTCAAATTAACAAGCCAATCCCATGTTCCCCTACTACTCCATCCTCCTCCTATAGCACTCCTCTTCCCACTAGCCTACTCTTCCTTAGCCTACTCTTGTATTCTTAGACTGTAGGTTCTCATAATGGCTGAGTACCTACAGGACCAGCAAGACACTACTTGCCTGTTTCTACAGCTGTGCTCTTTGTGACAGCAAGAGATGGAACCTTCTGTGTCTCGAGATCAAGAGTATCTTGTTGCTGTCCAGGGTAATAGTCACTGCTTTTCCTCAGTTTGGAATCTGCAACATTCTCTTACACTTAACACCAAAGCATTCTGAGATGAAGTATGAACACACAATATCTTTCACTGTTTTCTCAGGGAAAGGGGTTAGGCATATTTGACCACATTTCCCATGAACCACATATCTGTGTTTCACTGTTATACTTGGGCTGCTGTCAGTACACAGGCCCAGTTATCTCCCATATCTCTGAGAGTATTGGCCCCTCTTTTTCTTTCCTGGAATAGACTGTCTAGTACCTACAACCTTGTCCTTCCCTCAAACATTCCTGACGTGCTTAATGCTCTCCCTTCAACAACCTATGTAAGAACAGCCCTTCGCATCAGTCTTGCATACATATGAAATGATTTAACTGTTTCACATACATTTCAGAGATAAAGCTATCATAAAGTATCAATAAAACAGTGTAGAAAAAAGCTCTCAAAATGTGACATATAATGGGATTAATTTGCTGTATTCTGCACACATACTACTGTGATGCCACTCCAGGCTCTAGTAGTTCTGCTTATTCACAGGTATGGAATGCTCATGCAAGAATCAAGCTCCCCCCCTGGACAAGATGAAAACCTTTTCCTCTGAAGAGGTGTTTTATGATACATGGATTTTTATGGAAAAGAATAAATACATAGACTTTCACTTTGCCGAGTTCTGTAGATAAGCAATACAAACACTTCTATTTTTATGCAAGTTTTTTTCTTCTCCATACAAATGAGCCAGGGGTGGGTCCCTTTAACATATTATTTTCTCTAATAACATATATTGTATATGTAATTTTTGCTTATGTGCTGACAGGATTACTACCACTCCAGGTCAGCACAGTTATTAGTATCTCTTCAGGGAACAGTATGGCTTAATCTTTGTTCTGAAGGAGAGTATTATTAGAGCTTTTTGAATAATTTATTTTTTGATTCAGCTACTGAACCAGGCAACAAATTCTATGAAAAATTATGCAGATCAAATTAAAACTAAAACTTGCCACTTTTCCCTCATCAATTCTAGAACTTAAGAAGTTCAATTTATTTTGACTTGCAATCTGAAATGAGACATTTTGTTTTCAATGACCTCTCTGAAGAGCAAAAAAAAAAAAAAGAAAGGTTACATTCTCAAACTAGCAGTGCATGGAATACTGGTTGCATTTTATTCTTGGCTCAAAAATTAGTCCCAGGCAGAGTAAAAGATTGAATCCAAACCACTTTCTTTAGGAAAATGTCAGTCTTGATGATTTTTGTCTCTGCTTTACCAGTTACTTATTTTAAACCTGAAACTGATTTTGCTGAAGCCTGCATGTTTCTCAGACTGAATGAATCCAGAAAAATCCAGCATAAAACTAAAAAAGGCCTTGTAGAAAGACTGTAAAGATTTACATGGACTTCAGTCAAATGCATGAACTTGTAACAGTTACTAATAAGTGAGATTTGCCATCCAAATACATACAAATGTCAAATAATCCAGAGATCAATCTAGTTTGTTTGGCTCATTCAGTTAACTTTACAGAACCTGACTAACATCAGAGTATAAACTACCGTGACGCTGAAATATCACCTTGTAAAATTCAATGACCTTCCCTTCTCCAGGAATTTCTCCTAGCAACACTTTACTCTTTTAAAATCAGAGAAGCAAAACATTTAGGAACTTTCCTAATTCTCCTCTAATTAGCGCACAAGCTAAGTGACATAGGAGTGCTATAACATATCAGAACAGCTCAATGGCAAAGAGTTTGAAATGGGTTCTTTGAAGCAATATATTGCTTTGTGGGCTGCCTGTGTTAATAAACCCAAGACCAGGCAACAGAGTTGGAAAACACATACACCTCTCACTTTTGGTCAGAGGGAAATACCAGATCCTGGTGAGAGGGGGTATTCAAGTTCTTTTTAATATTTTTTGTTGATTAGCTGTTATTAAATGTGAATGTGCCAGGAGTTGTTAGTTCATTTGAACATACAATAAAAAAACCTTTTCCCCTGTTACTTTTTTTAAATGTTTGATGCAGTATGTCATTTCACAGTCACAATAAAAAATGGATCAAACACTGAAATAGTTGCTTTGTTTGCTAGTCAGAGAACAATGCTAACTGTCAGCATTTGGATTATTATAGATCCATTTGAAATGTGTACAAAAAAGACTATGTATTCTTGACTTGCTTTGTGTTGCATCAGCAAATAGAATTACTTAATAGGATTACTATTGAGCTATGTTGTACATTTCTATTTCAGTTACAGATTTTGTACATTGTCTGTCTTTGTACACTACATGTTTAGCTATATTATTAAAAAAAATAAAATTTTGGAGAGCAGGCTGCTTTGTTAAAGAATTATATATGGTATATATAAAAATATTGTTAAAATTAACTAATGATAGTAAAACATCACTCCATTGAATCGCTTAAAGTTATTTTTAAATCAGCTAAAAGTTATTTTTAATTGCTTAATTATTAACACTATATAAACACTAAGTTTGGCTCTTGTTATTTATGCTATCTACTTAAAAAGGATGGATCAACTGAATTAATGGGAAAGATCATTATTGTAATTGGTCTGGCCAGAAGTAAACAGAGCAAAAATACGATGTTGATCACTGGCAGGAGTGAAAATTAACATTGCTCAACAGTAAAAGGGCATAACGGGAGGCGGGGGGAGGTGGGAGACTACTTTTATGACATCTGATCATAGGTTGTTCTTAACTGGATGCACATCCCACTTTGAGATAAATAATTCTGAACATGAAAGAATTGAAAGATATTTCTGACAATTAGTAGAAATAAGTGTTATGCTAGTACCCTGTCATTCTTAACAAAGCCCTCCTGGACAAGCTCTCCCAACCTATAGTGTGCACACTTGTGTGCTACTATGTTTATTTTACAGAAGGCAAACCTTCCCTTTTTTTCAACACAAGTTGTGCATCTTTATCAACACTATGGTTTCTTCACAATTCATTTCCTTAAGATGAACACCAGCCTGCTCTGAAAATATGTTTTGCCTATTTCCCCGGTGAGCTTTGTAATTTTCTCCTTGGGCCTCTTTTATTTTTAAGCCATAGTCAATTTTTTTCAAGGTATTATTGGGGTAGGCACTCTGCTATTATCCTTTGCTAAGGACAGCCTTTGGGTGTAGAGGTGAAGAAAGAAGGGAAATGGATCAATTCAATAGGACTTGACACTGTCATTTCTAAAGAAGCCTCTTAAGCAGTAAACTACTTCACAACAGATGAACGATACTGACTTCCACTGCTCAATGCTGCACACCAACTCATTCATTCTGCACCATTATTCTGAGTTAATCTTCACACTATCCCTTTCTCTCACACACTGCTTCTACTTTAATCTTTACCCAGACACAGCCTTTCTGTAGTAAACTCTGAGTTGAACAGAAACTTGAGGTGAGAGGCCTCTATGTTTCTTATTTTTCTTGTTCTAGAAAGGTGTTATATAAACAAATCAATAATATAATATTGCTTGCTTCTTCCATTTAGAAGAAGTGGACTGTGTTATCATCTCTTCTGATCTCCATGACATGAAGTATTTATTGTATGCGAGTTATATATGTATTTTCTTGAGATCAGGTCTCAGGTCAAGTGGAACAAATTCTGGTCCCAGTTAAACTGATCTGTCCTGCTATGTGCTCTGTGACCTGGGGCTCCATGGGTTTACAGACTCACAGAATTTATTATGTGACTATTAACCAAGGACACTCCAAAGAAACTAATTTTTCCAGAATACAGTAAGAAAAGAAAACATCTGTTTAAAACATTTCTGAAATAGAACATGGGAAACTTTGAATTTTTAGAGGGTTATACAATACATTTTATTGATAATAATAATAATGATATTATTAATATCATTAACCACCAAAAAGTGCAAAGTATTTATGATACAAAATGAACTTCAGAAAAGGTTTACTGAGTCCATGATGAATCTGAACATATTTACTTTTGCTACAACATGATAAAGCTCTAAGTAATGGAAGATTAAGGCATATTTAGACTCATTCTGTTTCAAAGTGAAACTCTGAAAAACATCTTGTAAATAACACTTTTGATCCCAATAAGTGCATATGTATGTGTGCCAAATCACTATGTGTTTTTACATATCCAAGTGTTTTTAACACCTAATTCTAAATCACATAAACAGGTCACCTGTTTTAGGTCACAGAAAAGTGCAATACAGCCTAATCCCTTAAATGAAAGTCACTTCTGAAGCCTGCACTTTAATGGTCTTCTGGGAGTTAACACACCAAGGCGTTACAACACAAAATGTGTAAATTGAATTAGGTGTCACATGTGATGTGAAATTAAGTACTTGTCAAATGAACGCACAGACATTACAGTGCTTCACTGTTCTTTTAAAAAAAATACAATTATTCAAATAAGTATGAAATAATATCATACCAACTGACATATAATTGACCTGATTTCATACCCTTGATGTCTTCTTACATATACAAACTAACAATATTGGAGGAAAAGATTTTTGAAACATTTAAAAAGGGAAGCTATCAATGCCAAATCTGTCTGTTCCTTACCTTGCTCAGATGGGCTCACCGTTTTCCTTGATGCTTTATCAAGATCAAATGTACAGAAATTATTGAAAACCAAAGGGAGAGGGGCTGCGAGGATTAGAGGCTGTTATAAAGAGCTACTTCTAAGCAGAAGTTAAATTACTGTTTTGTAGATAGAAGCTAATTTGAACAGTAACTTATTGTACTGTTTCAGGTTACTTACCACTTAGGTGTAACTCCCCAAAATTACAAAGGAGTAAGGGAAGAGACCTCTTTACTTAAAATTTGATGATTTTCTCTTACTTAGTTGCAGATTACTATCCATCTTGATAATGCAGTGACAATACCTTCAGGATATCTGCAGCACACCAAACACAAATTCTTTCCATTGGTTTCAGGGGAGCCCAACTGTAAAGAAATACATCGGATAATTACTGGAATGTATCTAAGCTATCAGACTGTCACTATCAACAGAGGAACCAGGAATGTAAAGATGTGGGAGAGGGGAGGGGCGGAGGAATGAGAGAGAGTATGTTGAGAAGCAAGGGAGTTCAATAAAAATTTAGGAATTTCAATGGAAAAACCATTTCTTTCCTTAAAGACAGACATTACTTTAATAATCTCTATCAGTAAAAGGCCTGCCGCTTCATGACATAAATGTCCATACTAAAAACAAAACCTGGATTTCTTAACAAAGTCAGTGTCCCAATAAAGCAAAAATACAACAGAGGATCTCTGATGAGTACCTCAAGACACAGAAAAGCAGGAATCTGGCTTGAGGACTTGCAGTAGTAGAATCATGCAGAAGCCTTACCTTCACATCTCCTTAGCACCTGACAGTAGAAAATTCTAAGCTCAAGACTGTCTCTAGCCAATAAAATCCAGGTCACAGGCTTACATGTGTAGGATTCTGGAACTGTGATTATTCTGACATCACTGTCTTCTGACAATTCTTGTTGTAGATGAAATTGTCCTTATTCTTCTCATCAGATACATACATCATTGTACTTGGCTTGGTGGCTTGGTGGGCAGCTGGTGTCCAGCCAAGGTCAACCCACCACATAAAGATCAAACAAGCCCCCTACTCCCTCACCTCCATTTAAATCAATCTGATTCTTTCTAATCTGTAGTCTTTAGACTTTTTTTTTTTTTTTTTTTTTTTTTGTAATTGAGCAACTCCATTTAATATATGAGACATATAAAAATCTAATTTGTAACTTCACGAATATGAAGTGTAAAAGAAGTTATTTAGGTCAGGTAAGGACTTACTGGCCATTAACAGATGTCACAGTTCTTTGTTTATCATCCAGAAACACCCCATGCTCCACAAAAAAATGAGAAAAAAAATCTAGATGATCCAGAGGAAGCCACCCCTGTAGATCCCAGCTACCTAAACCTTGCCACACAAACCAAATGGACACATGAAAATGTATCTTTTCAATAATATCTTCATTTATAGCTGGGGGGAGAACAATATATCCAGAAGAGTTTCCTTTCAAAGTAAGTATGTGTAAGCTAAAGACATGGTTTGTCATCTCGCTAGCTAGGACAAATCCTGTTTGCTCAAATCCACCAGATTGAGTAAGTGTACTACTAAGAGTGTTCTCTACGGAGTTCAGTAATATTTAACCTAACCTTTTCCTGATGCAAAGAAGTTAAAAAACAAGATTAACCTTGGCATACAAGACAGCAATATAAGGATTTTACCTTACATTTCTGTTGGAACTTCAACTTAAAGCATGGATTTTAGAATCCAAATTTAGTTGGATTGCTTTCAGATTCAGATATTTCACTTGAGCCCAATTTTTTAACTGCTAGCTAAGCCTCTCATTCCAGAAAGCTGGTAATAATAACTACTATTTAAATTTTTGGCAAATAATTTTTTGCGTCTGAGTTGTTCACATGCATCGTTAACTGCCTGGCCACATTTGGAAAAAAATCCTGTGTTTTTCAGAGTTTTTCATAGCTTTTCAGCTATAAGACTTATTAAACTAAACTATGAAAAATCTCTCAATTCCAGAATATTTCCAACCCTCCAAGAAAAAAAATAAATATCCAAATGCACCTATTAGAATTCTTCACAGTGGTTAGAAGCAACTACCACTTCTGTTTACAGTATAGAATTATAAATTATATTGAAATATCATTCAGTTATAGTCATTCTCCAACACTGCAAAGAGATGGATGGTCTCCAGGGTAAGGTTGTCATAAAAAGGAAAATCAAACCAGCTGAATAATACAATAAGTCTGTGTATCAAGCCAGCTCAACCAAGCAGTGATAAGAACTGTGGCAGTCTTTGAGGAGCTGGCTGACAGATTTCATTTGTCTGAGTTCAGATCTTGCCCTAGTGTCATATGTCATACCTTCCCATGATCCCATGGTGTTCCACTAGCACCCCTCCAGGTGCTGTCAGGGGATTAGAAAGAGTCTGCCAGCTAAAATGCTTGAACGGATTAAGACAAGTGTACAAGCAAAGAGCATTTCATTTCTTTTTGGGTTTTTAGGTCACAAAATTGACACATCTGTTGCATTTGGTTCTGTAATTAGACAGATATTAAACTTTAGAATATAAATGTGCATTACAACGCTGAAAAAGAACATTTCACATATATATAAACAGTAATGAGAATGGAAAATGAAGATGATTAAGCCCTTTGACAGTATCAAGAGTTGTCTCTGAATCCGACGACTAATGATGCAATATCTGGAACCATATAATCTGCTGTTACTAATGTCTCTACAATTTAAAATAAAGTCTTGTCCACTTGAAAATGAGGTACACCAACATAAAAGTTATCACGTGTTAGCTACAATTTTTCCTCTCTAACTTCATTTCCTAATAGACTTTCCTGATACATGGATTACCATTGCTCTACATAAATTTTAAATAATTTTTGCACTTCACCCCACTGAGCTAACAACTAAAGAGTTATATTTTGCAGACCTGTCTAATGCAGATTCCCAAGTTAATTCTGAATGAGTTTGGGGGAATAATTCAGATGACTAAGCTAGGCATTTAGCGACACCTTAGATGCATAAGTATCCTATCTGTTCTCTAGTTGTTGCTCACCCATGTCATACCTGCATGGCTACTATGGATGTCATGGTTACACTAGTGTGTCCGAGACAGAAATAGTTACCTATGCTTAGGCATCTGAATCACAAGGTATGCATATACAGCACTCATTAAAAGCAACTGTGCTCAGTTTCAGGAAGCAGCATTGGCATGATAAAGCAGCACTTCAAACAGCCTAATCTATGTACAACATTATTGTGCCTGTATTGCCTACTGTTCTAGCTCAGCAGGAGCAAGGGCTGTATCACCATGAGTAACAGATGTCTACACAAGCACCCAGGTACATTCCTGAAACTGACTATTTACCTAGCTATGCCATTCCAAGGATGAGAACACAAAGGACAAATCCTAATCTCAGGAATCTCAAGGCTCCAAGCTTCGAGATTCAAGGCTTCAAAGCTCTGGCAGACAGCAAAATTCCGTCTTGTTTTTACACAAATCTCTCCTTCGCACTTTCCTGGACACAAGATGCATAAAACAATAAAAAAAATCAACATAACACTCTTTATGTGTAAAATTCAGCATCACATTTTTGATGTTTAATGCTGCTATAATTTGAAAACCCAATATAAAACATACAAACTAAAAAGCAACTTTTAAAAAAAGTATTGTTTGTGACTACTTGATGAAAAGTAAAGGTAAAATTTTTAGTTTCAAGTTCTTTGTTAACAAGAGGAACCCTTGGATGTTATCAACATACAAAATAGAACTGAGAGAAGATAAAGTTTAAAATTCATTTATATTTCTATTTCAGATCAAAACTGCTGGTTTTGCATAACATTTGTGGTTGAGTGTAACAGGTTTCTAAAATCAAAGGAATAATATATATAGATTATGTGGGACTTGAATCTTTTTTTTTTAATGTTAATACAGAAAATGCCACTTTACTGAAATGACAAGAATAACTGTTCTTATAGCAATTCTAGATTTTTTGGTCATATACACATCTTCTGAAGGAGGTGGTCAAAGACACAGGGTAAATATCTAAAAGTTCCTGTAACAAGTGTGAAGTATATCGGAGCTACAGATCACAAAAGAAAGGCAACAGCCTAACTGTAGAAGAAAAAATCTAAAATTCCATTTCAGATCTCATAAAGACATAGGCTTCTAAGTTTTCATTTTTATTAATATAAAAATATTTACCATTCTATTTGTGAGCAAAAATAAAAGTGCATGGAAATGAAAATATCTGAAGGGAAAAAACAAACAAACAAAAAAACAAACCACTAAATCAAGCTCCCTTTAATCAGTAGCATTCAAGAATAATTCAAGCCTGATGCCAGAATGCCTCTAGCAGTGTTGTTTGACACACTAGTTACACCTGCAACTTGTTAACAAGAGTTGTATTAAATCATCTTGTCACCAATTCCAGCCTTTATCAAGTTAAGTTGAGCAAATTCACCACAAAATAGAAAATATTGTTTTCAGTAAAATAAGTCAAGATACACCTTGGAAATCTCATTTCCTAGTCTATATCAAGCACTAGACTTTGGTGTGAAAGACAGAACAAAGGCTAAGCCCTTTATGTTTATTAAAAAAATAAAATGGTAAAATGAAATTATTTTGTCACTACCAAATTTTAAATAACTTTCTTTTTCCTTTTAAATAACGCTGATTTTAGACAAAAGGAGAAAAGGTTGGTGCTAGATTTATTTAACATCAAAAAAGACCTTGCTACAAGAACCATTTTTTAAGAGTTCAAACTTGGTACTGTTGGTCATATTTTGAAAGATGGCATATTTAATGCTTTAAAGCCCCTAAATCCAATCAAATACAAAAATTAAATGTAATAGTCAAGTCAAAAGACGTATACACAAAGGATGGCACAAAAGGATAATGTGGTAGCAGTAGATGGATTGATGGCATGACATATAATGCTGTCAATATGACTCAAACATTAGAATAACTGAAATTATCAGAGGGGTTCTGACCTAAATGACCATTAACTAAGTAGCACAGACACTTGAATGAACACATATGTACATGTCCTGATATTTGTGAAGGCAGTTTACTTCCACTTCTATTGTGGAAATCTGCAGAACAACAAATTCAAGAAATGGAAAGCAGGCTCCAAGCATTAAACATTTTTAGACAGCTCACAATTTGAATAGCTAATGTCCTTGTGTCAGTCCCTTGTGCCACAGGCAGGGCCAAGGATAAAAACACAAATAGAACACCTCTGCATCCTGGTCCTCTGTAGTAGTAGTAGTAGTCAGGAGATAGTCACTACAGGTGAATACATCATAACTTTTATGACTTTAAATTAGAGCTGCAAGTCTAACAGTACCTTGGAGACTGGATTAGTTTTGCTCTGATCTTAAATGGACTTCATCTTAGTTTCTTAGAAAGTGGTAAAAATCCTACCAACAGCTTGATCTCACTTCCAATGTTTCTCGGCTTTCTGAAGGCTAACAAAAAAGAGATGGGAGTAGAAGGTAATAAAAAGAGCAGGAAATATAGATTTCCACTTAGAAGTTTAAAGCTATCCTATATGAGAAAACAGTTGTTACTTTTCCCCAGTGAACTTCATGGCAAATCAGTATTAAACTCAGTGAACACTGGGAAAAGAGTAGACTACGTTATTAGATTGTATCTAAGTCCCTATGTTACACAAAGGTGTAACAAAAATGCCTAGAAATATTTTGGCAGTTTCAAATTAAACCACCTTAAAATATCCTGACACGTGCCTATACATTCTCTTCACTAAAGTAAGCAACATTCAATAATGATAGTATAATATAACGTGTGTCTAAGATTTTTTTTTTATTATTTTATTTTTCAGCCTACAGTTAGACTCCTAATTCTAGTTTTAGGTTATAAGAAAACATCCTGGTAAGAAATTACAATTCACCATTGATTTTTCAACCAGTATTGGTTTTCCTAAAATAGATTAGTCTATATTTGAAAAAGTTGGCAGAAATTGATTGTGGTGCATGTCACAGGGATATCAGTCTCTCAGAGTAAACCCAATACTAGAAAGGGAAGAGTGGAATGCATAGCCATTTCTTAGTAAACTTTATGGATAGAGAGAAATGTTGTGTCTCCTAGCTCTGAATTCAAGGTATCTGGGTCAAACACAAGCTTCCTAAACTTTCAGAAAAGAGGGAAAGTTAACATAACTCTCAGAAGAATGGGCCTTCATATATTATTCTGGGTGAACAAACAGTACAATTCTTTTGAATGAGCTGTTCTGAGTCAGTTGAATTAACAAGAACTCCCAAAGGAAGTTTTCCTACTGATGGAAATGTTTTGGGGATTGTCATGTAAGCACAGTTTAAAAAGAGAAGACTGTAACTACAGGATATGGGCTAAGAATGATTAATTCCAGTGTTCTACACTTGCAAGTAGGAAAAAAGACAACAAATGTTCCTATAGTGAAGCATTTGAAAAAAAAATGCAAAATGACTCTCTAGTAATGATGTTTTTCGTCCATGAGAGTATTTGCTAAAACTTTTCAGTTCAAGATGGGGTTTTACACTGTCCCAACTAATTTGCTTTGCCAGTTAGTCCCCTCTAATCAAGACCTTGATTATGAAGAAAATTGCCTCCAGTGGTCAAATGTAAAGACAAGCAAAAGAATCAGCGTGAATTCTTACAAGACAATGATGACGAAGAAGAAGAAAGAAGAAGAAGAAAGAAGAAGAAGAAAGAAGAAGAAGAAAGAAGAAGAAGAAAGAAGAAGAAGAAAGAAGAAGAAGAAAGAAGAAGAAGAAAGAAGAAGAAGAAAGAAGAAGAAGAAAGAAGAAGAAGAAAGAAGAAGAAGAAAGAAGAAGAAGAAAGAAGAAGAAGAAAGAAGAAGAAGAAAGAAGAAGAAGAAAGAAGAAGAAGAAAGAAGAAGAAGAAAGAAGAAGAAGAAAGAAGAAAGAAGAAAGAAGAAAGAAGAAGAATCTTCATGGATGGATAGAAAAGCACAGTAGAGTACTCCAAACCGACAACCGAACTGAGTAATTTATTTCTTTTTAAGAGCTAAATAAAATATCATCAAGGATTCTCTTCTTCAAAAGCTATCAACAACCACAGTTGGTTATGCCTCAGCTGGTAACTTTCATGATAGTTCAGCAAGACAGACTTATAGGGTATCTTGATTACTGCAGAGTCAGTAAAACTCTTGAAGTTTCATCTCAGTAAAGTTACTAAAGCTTGTGGACTTTTAGTAAATACACAATCACACACTTCTGTCCTTTCTCTGTGATTTACAGCAAATGCCATGTTCCTCACCTTAAAAATTCCCTTCTTGCAAAAAGAAGTCAAAGCATGTGTCAGGAGGTGATGTCAGCCTTGTCTGTCACTCAGGCACTTAGCAAGATTGCTGAGCTCTTTGCTGGGTTATCTCTGTGTGGCTTGCCTGTAATACAGTTTTACAAAGGTGCGTGCCTGGAGACCAAACAGGCTACCAGATTCCCAAGTGGATGTGCACTAATGGGTTAGATTTAGTGTGCTGAATGACAAAAACTTTTTCCCTACTAGATCTTCTTATTATGCCAATTCTGGAGAAAGGTCAAAGAAACAGTTTACTGTTTCCTCTCCTCCAAAAACCATTAGGTAAATTATTGGTTGTTTGGTTTCTTCAACATTCAGCATTAATACAGTGGTATTCCTCACATTTCAGTGAGCTCTATCTTCAGTTAATTCCTTAGAGCACTATTGTTTATATGCTCTCAGCTAACAACACAGAATAGATTTATCTCAGGGAGGTAGGAAAAATAAAAGTAAAATTGGCTTCACAATAACAAGCTGAAAAGTGTTGGTTAAACAAGGAACTTATTTGAGAATTCCACACGTGCAATCTACTCTGTGTCTATCTGTACTTTAATTACCTAAATAACCTTTATTTAGGGGTAAAAATGGGATTCTGAATGAGCTTCAGCACTATGTTACATACTTTACAGAACAAATCTAAGTATTAATTCACATACATTACAAATTTAGAACCTTAAATAAAAGTGTTTGTGTATATGAAGAATCTTGTTTGTTTGTTTGTTTACATAAATGTAAACAACAGATGAAGAGAGAAAGATGAAGTCAAAAGGAGTTTTCTATAGGCTAAAGCAATGTCTATTAAAAATCCTAGAATTAAAAACAAGCCCAGATTTTTCCCAAACCCAATGACATATTTAATTGGGTAGACAAAATAATCTCACAAGCAGCACAAACCCACGGGATACTGTGTGTCTTCTTTGACTAGGCAGAATGTATTTTTCCAGCTCTATAAAAGAAATTAACATTGCACATATCATTAATGTGTTTTTGAATAAGGTTTTACAAAAGCTAAGATTAGCATTTGTGTGACAATAAATAGTTGCCAAACTGCCCTTGATAACAGATGTCTAGAATATGATATTTACATATTTTTTAAGAAACAAAATCTGTTTAAGCAAGAAAAAAGATAAAAGGATGAAGTATTTTCAGTGGGTCATGAAATGTGAAGTGATGGCAAGAAACACTAGCCTATGAAATATCACATTGCATCTAGAAAGGTTTAAACAGTTTCGTAATCTACAGAAAATAGAGGAAAATCTCAGAACCACTCAGTGTACCCTGAGATAAAGACTAAATACTTATTAGTCTGTACTTCTCAAAAAGGAAATGGGATTTTTCCCATGGACTACAGTTGGCATTGGATCAATCCTCAGAATGACTGTTCTTTTGCTAAGAAAAAAGTTGAACATCAAGAGTGGTATACCAAAATGTTTTCTGCTAATTTCAAAGTTTTTATTGTTAAGCAGTATTTATTACTTATGTATAATTTTAAGATATTTGGAACTAGAAATTTCTCTTTTCCTGTCCCTTTCTTCTCTGCAAATACGCTGAACAATTCTCAAAGGAGTACACAGAGTTTTCATTAACAAAGAGATTTCTAAGGTATGTCAGGAAAATCTCCAAGGAAAGTTTAGTAAATGCTTGTCCATATTTAATAATAAATATTGATTATTTAACAACCAGGCTTCTAGATGCTGAAATGGCAAAAAACATTGTTGGCAGCAAATCAACAGAGTTGGAATGCTCTACACTGAGTATGTAAAAACAGGTAAGTGCAGTAATCTTGGGAACCATTTTACTTCTCAAAGTACAATGCCTCAGCTCATATTATTTTTCCTTTTATTATTTCCTGGTCACCAAATTCTTATTGTGCTAATGCTTTTTACATTTTTAAAAATGGTTAACGAGCAAAGAGAAGAGATACACATATATATACATACACACACACACACACACACACATATATGTATATGTAAAATGGCTAGGAAATTATTTAAATGACTGCATACCCAGGGAGTTTAATAGCCGTTCCTTTTAATTTCTCTCAGATTATCCTTGTACTTTAATAAAAGCTGTATGTGTTTCCCATTAATACTCAAAAATCTGCAATGAACTTTGGGTTTTACTTCATTGTTGTTTTATGATGAGAATGAGTTTAAATGATTACTTCAAAATACTGCATTCTGAAAACTACTCTACTGTTTGCAATATGTGAGGAGAGCCGTTCATTTAATTTGATAGAATCACAGAATGATTTGGCTTGGAAGAGATCTCTGGTGGTCATCCAGTCCAACCTCCTGCTCAAAGCAAAGCCAACTTCCAGGTCAGATAAAATAGATCTCATTCTTAATAGCCTTGTGTACTGTGTAATAATGTGCAAAGAAATTGTCAAAGCCAGAATACAAAAAAAAATATATATTTCAAAAGAGCTACACCTGGATCTTGTTCTTTTTGCAGATACAGTGATTGTAAATCTACAATAATAGCACTGCTTGCTAAACCTGTAGATCCTTTGATGCATTTTACCATTTCATTACTTGAGTGGCAACACTGGTTTTAGCGTATGTACCAGTTATATATATGCTTAGGGCGTTATCCTAACAAACTTATAGTCAAATACAAATGGTGGAATAAAACTGTAAAATGAAATGGCTTTTAATACAATACCATTTGTGTGAGCAATAAGAAATTGTTATTGAAATGCTTCTCATAGCTATTACTTTTAAAAAGAAAGGTGTATAAGGAAAAATTGTTATATCAAGTTGGTTCTTGTTTTGTATTTACGGATGAAAAAATCCATTTAAACTTGTTCAGTTCCTTGTTATGCACAAGGAACATGACCTAACTAGTGCTGAAGAACTTCTGAGAAGGAGCCTGATTGATTTCAAATCCCAATCATTTAACTACAAGCCTAAAAGAGCATCAGTCTGCAGTAAAGAAATGAATATGCTTACAATCACAGCTGTTGATATGAATCTAGCTAAGTGGGGAAAGCTACCTAAAGGCACACAAACAATAAAGAATATGAATGCATAGAGATGTGACAGATGGGAATTGTTCCTTATGTTTATACACTAATTGGAACAAAGGATGTTTCAATAGAAGTCAAAATGTCTGAAAAACAGAACCAAATTCAGTTATGGAAACTGAATGCAAAGTCACTATGTGCATCATCACCTGTTTTATGAGTTTTAGAGACTCCACAGAGTGTTTGTAGTCTGTCCAAAGGCTGAGAAAGTTCTTGAACCTGACGTTCCAAAGACTGCCAAACCTTCTGCAGAACAGACTCAATCAAGCTTCTACACATATAAGCAGAGTAACTGTCAAATCAAAATCATACCTCTAATCTCTTGTTAATGTTCATTCAGAACTGGAACTGCCTGTAACTGCAACTAACATTATCCAGTGGTCAGGCAAGTTGAAGGAATTATCTGTTCACTCTTAGGTATGGCACAGATTGATGTATATTTGGTTTCTGACGAGGTGGGAATGGTCTTTCACCTGAAAAGACAGATCATTGAGCAAATCTGTAGACTCAGTTAATTTAATCCTTGAGAAACTCATAACATTCAAAATAAGTAAAGTAATATTATTTTACCATAGGTATGTCACAGACTAGAAATATCTGTGAATAATACATTAGCATATAGAAGTACTTGGTCTAGCATCCCTGAAGAGAGACAATAATTAATCATTCACAAACAAATGTTAAAACTTATTAAGCATCAGACTGAGGCTATCGTATTTTAGGCAGAAAGACAGGGTGAGAAATCCCACAAAGCACAGCATAAATCATGGTAACAATAGGCTAGGAATACTCAGAATAGATATCTCTGTACATAACTTGCATAAGGATCATGCCTAATAATGCCAATTAATTATGCTAATAATAATGTACTCAGATGACAAATAAGAGGCTCCTCTGCGACCTGCAAACCTTATTTCTGAAAACAATCCTGCTAACATCAAGCTGAGTACAAAATATTTTTTTCTAAGCTTCCATTATAAGGATCTGTGTCTTATCCAGTAAAACAGGTTAATACAATGTTTTTTTTTTATTTTGAGAAAGACTTTCAGTAGTGCTCTCCTTTGATCTTTTTTTAGAGGCTAACGCTAATGATGAGAATTGTATTTTCTGTGTTTATAATAAAGCTGGTATTAGCTATATGTTCTTAATTAAATCTTTAAAATATATTAGACAAGGGCAAGAACAGATATAAATGTACTAAGTATTCTTTGGAAAAATTTCAGCATTTTGCACTTTGCTTCTAGTATGAGCGAAGAGATTTCACAAACAATGGAACCAGTGCTGAAGAATTTTCAAATAGCAGCAGCATTCCAAAAGCCCACCAAAAAACAGGAAGTATAAATAATTTTTCAGTAATTGAAGTGCAGCAGAGAATGAAGTGTTTTCGGAATCTCCTGCTGCAGATATTGTCTCAAATTTTTCCAGTCTTCATGGGTTACCACTCCCTCATATCCTTGTGTTCAGTAGCAACTGTGAATACTGGGGTGGTGGAAATTCCTCCTTTTTTCAGTCCACTTCCTTAGAACTGACTCTATGCCATGGACTTTAGGAAGAAAGACTGCCTCCCCTAAAAAATATGAACATGCTCTTGGTGAAACCAATGGTAAAATAAATGTTAATATTAGAACTGCATATATTTTTTTGTCAAAATGAGTTGGAAAATTGAATTTCAAATAAAACTAACAATTTCTACTTCATTTTAAAAAAACACATACAACTTTAGTTTTGTTATTAGGAAGATTAGTTGGTATGACCACTCCTATAAACTGCTGTAGTTGTCATTGGTCAATTTGAGGCAATTTTGACAAAGGAGATGTCATAAAAATAATTCAGTCCCCACAGTGCAAAACTGAATCGATGGATTGTGAAAGGAAAGATGCCTTGTAACTGTTCTCATTGATGAAAATGTCCCTGTCACAAAGCAAGGCTCAAACACATAAGAAAAGTTTCAGTTGACAATGTTTTCCTAAATACAAAGCTGAACAGAAAAATGAACATCCATAGGAAAGTAGGCATCAGAGATGGGGGTTCACAGATTTAGTTTATTTCATTCTATAAATTAATCTTATTTTGTAAGTGAAATGTCTTGCTTTAGGGAAAATTAAGCCAGAAAATAAGTGAAGCCCAAGTCCATGTTTCTGGTTGATTATAAGTAGTTTTCCTGGGGATAATTGTTTCATGTATTACTCAGCTACTGAACTAAAAGCACCATTATTTCACCTTTCTACCTCAAGTCAACTGATTCATGATAAATCAGAATAGTCTGGCTTTGGTTGATACTAGACACTGAATCAGTATAAAGGATATAAAACATGCAAGCAAACTTAGATATCCACTCCTTCACTGTTATAACTTTGTTTCCTTTTTGAAATTACTCTCTTTTGTCTTCTACTTGCCTTCATCAGTGGTATTCTGACTTTGTTTAATGTGCCAATAAAACTGATATAGAGTGGAGATAAGGGAAGAAAGAAGTACATCTCTGGATAAATTAACAAGTTATTACATCGCTTTTTGTATTTTGCATTACTTTTTCATCATCTCTCCAAAGCCAGCAGAAAAAGACTTTATCAGCTCATTACCTCAGTGTTTTATGGACTAAACTGCTTCCCTTGCCCTAAAATTTGACAGTATCCTCTGTGACAGAAGACAGTAAGAGACAATAAATAAACTAGCATAAATGAAATTTTAATCTATATATTGGAGAAGACCAGTTATTATCATTAGAGTTATGATCAAGAGAAATTCAGGAAATACTAATCCATTTGCCTGGCTATATGCTCTTCTATTTGTCTTTTGAATAACTTGTCTGATTTCCACATTCATTATTTGCACTTCATTACTGTGAACAACATTCACATGTTTACCAAGGAAAGACAATGACTAACATAATGCATACCTGTCTTAAATAAATGTTGATGTACTAACCCTTTATTTTAAGCTATTAGGAACCAAAATAGAATTACTAAGGTTTTTTGTAACTTCTAAGAAGAGCCCCCTTGATTGCTATTACACACAATTAGGTATTTATGAGTAACTAGGGATTTATGGATTTATGAGTTTTAGTGCATAGAATCTGCATCTACCATATGCTTCTTTCATATCTCTAAACTACTGTAGTTAAGGGTGAAATCAATATGCATTAGAAATACTTATTTGTAACAAAGTATTCTCCTTGTAGAAGTTCTGAATTAAAACTAAATCCTGTTTTCACCTTTTTACATGCTTGGTGACCTTCACTGACACAGCAGCTGGGACTGAATGTGGAGAACAGTACCATGGTAAAAGGTGAATCCCTATATCAAGGTGGTGATTTAACTTAAGTAAAATCATACTTTTCCCATTGGATTTTTATCTGAGGGGATTTAAAGGACTGGAGAAGCCATGCAACACAAAATTAATTCTATAGCTACTTGAAACCTGTGAAATTTACACTCCAAAGCTGGAAAAGAAAAATAGAAAAAGCAGAAAGCAGCACTTCCTTTTTTGTGTGGGTTTCTTTGTTTGTTTCTTTGTGTTTTTTTTTTACATCAAGGACTATTGTCAATGCAAGTTACTGTGATACATTATAAAGGCCTGATCCCTTTCAGTCTTAATTCTATACTCCACTGTGTATGGAGTGCATATGTATGGAGTACGGAGACCACAGCAATAAGTTCATACACACTTATATCCTCCTGCTCAGTTTGGCTTGGATGTGCTGCACCGAAAAACACCTTTTTCCGTGAAGTTTAGAACTCAGGGCTCACATTAGCCAAAAGAATCCATGCTTCCCGAACTGCTGAAGAATTTTAAATAATGCAAATATCCTAAGCATATGGGAAAAGTAGTGAAAGTTCAGCTTGGCTGGAGTTTGCAAGCTCTTAGATATAATGAAAAAAAGCTTGAAGAGTGCCACTTGGTAAGCCCTGCACACAATGTTCCTTTTTATAGTTATGCATAATTAGGAACTTTGAGTTGTAAATAGGAATATGTTAATACCTGAAACACAGAATAATAACAAAAAAGTAATTCGATATTGTTTCCTTGAAAGAACATCTTTTCCCATGTTAACACTAATGTAATGTAATAAGCATTTTAATACTTTTATTTCTACTTCCCTTTTTGCAATCATACCAATGAAAACACTAGCTATTACAACACTCCAGGAGAAATAAGGCACAGAGATGGGGAAAAGGAGCTAGTAAGTCCAGGATGCCCCTTCCCTATGAAACTTATCTATTTCACCTTCACAGTAATAGGGAAAAAAAAGTAATTTCTAAATGCATCAATAATCTAAGTCCCATTTTTTGGTCCTTTGCTGCCCCTGAATCCCTTATCTTTATGGCAGGCTGTGATATTATCTGTCTTACTGCAATACAGAAAATAAGAGGGCTGTCAGGATGACATGCATCTAAAAGCACTAGTTTACTATTAAATGAAAGACCTTCCTACAGCAATTGAAAATATTTTCTCTCTTTGTTGTGTTGTTTCATATTGTTTTATTTGCTGATACATACCAATGGAGGGTGAAAAGGGAAAAGAAAAAAAAACATTTCTAACTACATATAAAATCCAAGCAGTTGCACTGTTTGTGGTCAGGTTGCAAAGGTGAACAATATAAAGTAGTGAACCTGAAGCAGTAATTCTGCCCCCAGAGCAGAAAGGGTATCAATGATTCCACCTGGACATACTATTGAAAATGGGAAGTTTACATTAGCTTCATTCTGAAATGCAGAAATTTTACAAGAATAGCAGTAAGTCCATTGGTTAAAAACCTCTTGCCTCATTAGAAGAATTAAGGCAAGTAGCTCACTTTTGTCTTTTCTGGTCCTTAATGTTAGTATGTATATAGAGTATGTTGGTAGGGAAGAAATGATATTCCTCAGCATTGCTACACTGAAGCCTCATTGCTCCTTGTGCTCTGTGTTGATCAATCTACCAAATATATGAGATGCATCTTTGTAGAAGATAGGACGAGCACACACGTGTTCACTCTCACCAGCCAAACTGAGCAAGAAAGACTGAGAGTCATGAATTCTCCAGGAAAAGACAGGAAAAGTAGAGAGTACTGCAGGTGGCTGGGAGAAGCAGAATTTACCATGTGGGAATATTCAGGGTTTTTTTCAACATCTTCAGTACCTTTTAAACAAAAAATGTCATCACTATTAAGGACATTTTTTATAATATCTTTTGAATGAATAGAACCATCTCACTTAAGTCACTGTATAACAGCACCAGTTTCTCCTCAGAACTGGAAACTGAACAATTACAGAAGACTGATGAACAGATTTTAAAAGTATACCACATTTACTACATTTGGGTTAAGAAAGTTATATACCAAGAAGCTGCAATACTGTATTGAGAGGCCTCTAAAATGTTTGTAGATGCTACTATCCATTCAGTCCCCTTTCCTGTTATTTCCAGGATTGCTGATGGTACAGCAGTCATATCTGTATCTGCTGTCATACATGCAGATGCAAAACTAAAGGTGCATTCTTTTAGCAAGAAAAAGCTCAGGTATAAACGTTGGAGTATTTTCTTCCATTGCATACCAGCTCTGAAACATTGAAACCTAGGGAAGTAGTTATTAAAGCAATCAAGTAAGACTTGTGAAAACAATAAAGTATTTTACTTGTTCTTCAAGATTTCTATTTGTTAAAGACAAAAAACAAACAAGAAACCCACCACAACAAAAACACCACAACCAAAAAAAAACCCCAAACAAAATCCTCTAGCAACCCAGTCATCTGGTTAGCTGCTGGGGGCAAGGGGGGGAAAATATATATATAACAAACCTTTAAAGAGAGCCTACAAAAAAACCCAAAAAAAACCAAAAAACAAAACCAAAAAAAACCTACCCTAACCCACCCCCACCCCTTTTATTTCAAAACAGGAGAAAACTGTGAAAATACAATTAGAGGTGTTAAGATTATCAGGCTGAATCTTTCATCATTCAGTCATGCTTCTAACAATTCAATCTCTTTACTGCCCCTGAAGTACAGTTTAAAGGAATTAAATATACCTTCTCTGTTTGCAAACAATGAAACCCCACTATAATATTTTCAGGTTTTTGACTGACCTTTACAGTAATTTCTACCTGGCTGTTTTTATTCTTAGCTTGAATTTGCTACAGACTTTCAAAAGAAGAAATATTTCAAAAAGAATAGTCATCTGCCTTGTAAAGGGTTCTGCAGAGATGAATTGGGATGAGGTTATTTCTGAAGAGCTTTTTCTCAGATTAGGATGCCCACTTTCTTCTGTCTCAAAAGATTTCTTCAACCTTACTAGTATTGGAAAAAAATATTTTTTGTGATAAGTATTTATTGCATTCAGGTGCTATAGAAATTAAACATTAGGAGTTCATGGATCAAAACTATTTCCTTTAAGAGAGTGCCTGTGACAGTGAAATTAATTCAACAAATCCTACGTAAGACATGACTGGCTAAGAGTCTCTAATTTTAGATAATAGCAATAATGGTAATTTATTATTAGAGCCTATCACTTTCTAAGCACTCAGCATGCAAAAAGTATGAAGAGTTTCTGCAAACATGCTTGGCTAATTTGTGGCGATTTTGTTGCTGAGATCTTTTCAGAAGTGCAGGGAGATGACACTGATCCTGTGGTCTAGAAAAAACCTTCATGTGACCTTGCCTAATTATTAACAATTGCAATGCCATGTTCTTGTTCTTTTCTTATCTTCTTGGACAATATTGAATTTAAGAAGTTCTTAACTTCTTAGAAAATATTGAATTAAGAAGTTATTCCAATACAGTAGGTTTCATGCAGGATCTCAGAGCTGAGTAATGCATAGAAGAAACGTGTTTCTGATCAGTGAAGAAAGAGGCAAAATTTCCTGTTGTGTCACAAATGCTCTCTTGTTCCAGCTGAATTGAGATGTATTTTTATATATATATATATATGGAAAGGATAATCCTGCAATATGTTACTGTCATAATAAAGAAAAAAGTATCTGAATAAAAATGTAAAATGTAAATTAGATACAGAACAGCCACACTGCATTTAGCGTTTGAACATAATTCAGTCATTCTTCTAAGTACATCTCTGAACAGTACAAAGCCTGCACTCCTAAAATCTAGAGCCATGATCCTACTTCTTGCCTTGCTTCCTCCTCTCAGTATCCTGAACTCCACAATCTCACCATCACCGCTGCCAATACTGTCCCAAACTTTCACATCCCCCACTCTGCTATCATTGTTTGTAAACTTGAGATCCAGCACACCGTGTCCTTTCTTTGGATCTTCAATCCCCTTTCATGGGAAGCTGTCACTGATATATTCTAGAAACCTCCTGGACTGTCTGTGGTGTTTGTGTTGTGCCTCCAGCAGATATTGAGGTGGTTAACGTCCCCCATAAGGACCATGGCTTGTGAAAGGGAGGCTTCTTCCACTCATGTGAGGAAGGCCTCATATATTTCTTCCTGATCAGGCATCTATAGAAGATACCCATCACAACATCATCCTCATTGGTCTGTACGCTAATCCTCATCCTTGACCTCTCAGCTGGCCCATCACCAGTCCCAAGGCAGAGCTCTACATATTCCCACTGCTCTGTCACACAAAAGGCATGCTGCTGTCCTAACCTGGCCTTCCCACTGAGCCCATATCCAACCACTGCCACATTCCAATTCTGTGAACTACCCCACCCCATCTAGGTGACCTCAATAAGACTGCAGCCCTGCAACTACACAGGCATCTTTTCATCTCGTTTCTTTCCCATACTGCATAAAAGTACTTCAGAAAGGTGTGTACTTGTGCCAGTTCCCTGGAAAAGGTATGGATGAGAGGTTTCCTCATATTGCTGTCCTGTAGACACCTTCTTATTCTGTGCACACTCTTGAAGTGTGTTAGCTAGCATGACGGTGTGCAAAAACAGAAAAAAACCCACCATCTCATTACTTTCTAAACCAAAGGTTTTTTCAGCAAACGACCTTGATAAGTGCATCCTGTCCTACTATTTTCTATACAAAACTATGATGGAAGTGAAGAGAGGGGAAAAAAAGACTATTTTATAAATAGCATAAACCTAACTTTCCAATTAAAAGCATCTAATGAGTTGAGTGTATGCAAATATATATTTTTATAACATTTTTTGTCTGGACGATTAGACAAGTCTTATCAGAAAGGAATCTCTAAATATTTAAACCCCATGGAACTGGTAACAACATACTAAGTACTAGTTAAAATCCATTTAGGTTTTGCATTATATGTAACTCAGCATAATAGAATCAAGCTGCACGATAAATACAAAATGTACTTCCATAGTCCAAAATATTTACAGTAGTAAACTGAATACTGATACATCCCTTAGTAATCCCTTAGGTTTCAGCACATGTTAAAGATTAAATGCTGAGCAACATATTTATCTGATTATTAAATATTTATCTTCTTCCCTCCTTTAAAGGAAATATAAACTATTTTCCCTGAGAAAAAATATTTTGCTTTGAAAGTACTTTTCATCAATGTGATTTTAACCCTTAATCAAAAATAAGGGGGTTATTTGAATGAATTACAGATCAGAACTGTGGAAATAAAAATCAGCATCACCAAACAAAATACAATCTTAGCTGCAATATTAACAGAATACAAATTATGTGATACTTCAGTGACACTACTGAGTTAACTCCGAATTAATTCAACAATAGAATTTTACTGTAGTTGTCTACCATACAAAAGTAATTTGATAGTTTGAGATTTCTAAAAGCATAGTCTTGGTCTAATGCTTAATCCTTAAGAAGTCAATGATAAACCAGCCATAAGCTTCAGTGGAATCAGAATTAAGCTGCTGACATACTTAGATGTACTATGTATAAAAAATAATCATAGAGTACTTGTTGTCCCTCCCTCTGTCCCTACAAAATCTGTTTTCAACAGACACATACATTTTGGGAACTGTATTTGTAATAGTAGAACACCAAAATTCAGTTCCATGTATATGTATTAATATAAACAAAAAGACTGGTCAAAGTATTAGGCCATATTAATTTTAGGGCCATGCCATTGGAGAAAATAATGCAGTATATGATGTATTTCTCAAGAATTTGTTACAACGAAACTGAAAAGTCACATGAAACTTTTCTTTTCCAAAGACTACAAAGAATTGTCCTGTTTCTTGAAATGATTTACATAAAATGAGCTTTCATGGCACTATTTGATTTCTGCCACACATACTCACTGATGTGTATTTGAGTGATGTAAGACAGGACATGTAAACTGCCAGTGGAATTTTGGTAAACATGATAGATATTTATAGGAAAACAAGAGGAATGTCTATAATGGACACCACAGCAGAGTGAGCAGCAAGTATCATTCTATGGGATATTTTTTTTTTCTTTCACTTCATGTTTTTGGGTGTGGTTGGTTTTTTTTGTTTTAATTTCTTTGAAAGCAGAGCAGTAATATTACATACCTATAGTAACTAATTATATTATGGTTCCTGATATTGAGCAAATTACTTGCTATTCTGGACACATGTAACATACACATCTAGTTTACTGATAATAAGAATGGTCTACAGTATTATGTTATTAATCATCCCATCCATTTAAGTAAAACCAATCACATTGTCAAAATCCTCTATCTCTGCAAATGAACTTGGTAATCACCACAGGATGTGCTAAACCTCTTCACAGTGGTTTGACAGTAAATTATGGAGGCATCTATATCTTTAACTCTCTTTAAAGAGTAAATTTACATTTCTTATAAACATAAACTGTTAGATTTGACTAGTTTTCCGCCAGTATGACACAGAGTACTTAATTTACCTAATGCTCCAGTAAAGCTTTACTTGACTATCATCACTTAGAGGTGGTTGGCAGGCCACTACTGGGTGCAGTCATAACCACATTGAATAAAAAGAGAAAAAAAAAAAAGAAAAAAAAAAAAAAGAGTAGAACACCAAGCACTTAGCACACTGTCCTTCACTGGGGAAGCTGCCATTCAAATAGGGACATTTCCAAAAAGCACAATCCACATTTGTGTAATATCCGAATATACTGCTTGGATGTGGATGCAACTAATACATAGTGGCAAACTGGCAGTCTGCAAAATATGCACTGTTCAATCAGGTCTTGTAGATGTGTAGGAGGTACGCAAACGCTTTTGGAAATGTAAATCTAACTCTTTTTTGCCAAGCGATGTTCAATATTGAAAACCTGTTAGATATTACCAAACAAGACTACGAAAGACCCTGTTGACATAAGATAGCACAGGAAGATGAACAAAATAGTGGAATGTAGGGATAATTCATTCTAGATGTTTACCCAGATAAAGAAATTCAACATGGGTTAAAGCAATTAACTCAGTTTATGACTTCCAGAAGGCTGCTGTTTTATTGTCTGTTTATGTCTTCTGTGAAAATATATAACTGGTACAGTTTAAAAAAGTTAATCTCAATAGTCTTCTCAAAATATATTCCTGTGATGCTTGCAATTTACTCTGTAATCTGCTTTTCCTTAAGGGCTCTGCTATTCCTTTTATTTAGTTTTGATGTGTACTATGCCATTACTTTACAGAACATAAAAATATCACAAAGAAAAAAATCAGGCTACTGTAAATAATAATCTTAGAAATGTGTCTTGTTATTTATGATAGGGCACTTTGTGAATTTTCAACTCCGCTACATATCTATCTCACTTCAGCAGATGTTACGGATCCTCCTGGGGGTATTCTAACTCATTGCTTTATTTTCTCACTGAGTAACCAGATGCCAAACCACAGAAATACCAAATTCTGGTGAAATATATGTCTACTTCAGTAATCAGAATACAAATTAGATAACTAATCTACACCAGCAGGGTGTAATTAAAGGCTGAAGACCGCAGGCAAACCCTAACTGATGCTTACTTTGCAGTTTTTCCAAACATTTAATCCGTTTAGAAAGAATTGTTTTGAGATCTACACTCTGCTTGTATCTGTCACTGAACTGCTCACCAAGTTCCCTTTATTTTCACTAGCTGTCAAAAGGGTTTAATAGAGAGCTAGAATACATATGGACAAATATAACTAGTATGATTGGAAGCATGGAAGAGGTTCAATATGTGAGGAATTTAAATTGCCTACAAAAGTTCCCCTTCATATAGAAAAGGCTGGGAATGGAATATGATGGAGATCTGAAAGTTGCTAGGGATGCAAATAGCAAACGTATGCATATTCTTTCTCAAAACACAGCAACCTGGGTTCATTCAGTGAAACTATCAGGCAGTAGGTTTAAATCAAAGAATACTCTCTCATGCAACCACCGCATTTGCCATGTAAAGGTATGAAGATAAAAGGTTATATAGGTTCAAAGGAGGATTAGAAAAGTTCAGGGAACATAGGTTTAGTATTAGCTATCAAACACAAATATCTGTTCACAAATTCTTGTACAAGATATCCATATTTTCTGGAAGTTAGGAAAACATGACCGTAAGTAATATCTATTCTTTCCCTAAAATTCCAGTAAAGCCTTCTGTTGGAATGAGATGTTGAATATAGGCTAACATTAGATCCAGTCTTCTGTGGCAGCAAAACATTTATGACATCATCTTATGAAACTATATTTTCGTGAAGGAGGGGAACTTCTGGTGGTAGTTTAAAAAACACCGAGAAACATAAGAGAAAGTAATGGCTGGGATACAAAAATCTTTAATTTCTGGACTGTTTTAATACTTTTTGTCTGCGTGAAATTAGCAAGTATAATGCTTGATCAAATTCACTTTGATCTGGATAAGCACCATTGATGATGGTTTGTTATAGGAAAGGATCTTAAATTTTTTTGGAGTATATACATGTAATTGGATAGTAAGAGCATGTGGGACCTAATTAGCACACTATACTTTATACCTAGGGATGTCAACATAAGGCAGCGTATATGCTTAAATAATGCAGAGATTTTGCCATGAAGACTTCAGTTGAAGGCTTCCACTCTGGGAATGACTGAAGACTGTGTGAAATACCTACATGACAAACAATTTCTGCAATCAAGAGAGGAACAACATGCGTAAGTTTCAAACTTAAGTCATAGACAATCATAAATGAAAAAAGAAAATTACATAAAACAGAGCAATTGCTCCTTTGTACCAACACACTAAACCAAATTAGAACAAGGTTAAAATCTTATGAAATATCGATAAACTTAATGATTTTTTTATTATTATTTAAATTTTATTACCAATTGTTTTAACATTGGCTAATTTGTTTGAGATTTTAGAAGTGTGTTAAAACTGATAACAGTGACTGGAAGAATCTAATACAGCATAAGTAACTGCAAATATGTACTCCTGGCAGACTTTCTAATAACTAAGGTTTGTACCTTTTTGATAATCTGATTTTTTAAATATTCCTCATTCATTTTTAGTTAAATGAACTGCTCATATGACTGCATTACCATTTAATTTAGAGTTTATGTCAGCTACTTCTGAAAAGTTTAAGGTTTATAATAATTTTCCATCTGTTTAGGTAAAGAAAGCTCCTGGTGATACTGTTACCCACAAAGTCCTGAGAGATACAAAGGGAAGATTTACTTGGAACTTGCTCACATTGGCACCCACATATGGAAAGATCTACAGCACCACCAGAGCTTCTAAATGTTCCATTCTTTCACTGGGGGCACTTTTAAAATGCTGGTACCTTGTGTTACTTAGTTATCAGTCAGGGTCTGCTTGCCAAACAGAATTCTAAATCACTTGGCAAAAAAAAAAAAAATATCCAACTCTTCAGCAATTAGCATTTCTGCCACAGGAGCTGCTGAGGATAAGGTGCTACAGAAAGCAATTAGGGTCACTATAAGCCCTGTGTAACCCTATTACTGACTGAGTAAATAGATGAGATTTTTATTCAAAAGAACCCAAGAACAGCAATTTCTAAGTCTCAACTGAAATCATATTTTAAAAAGGAACTCATCTTAACATTCAGAAATATAAAAGAAGGACCATAGATATTTTATACAATCTCCAAAGTCAAACCAGAAATGTATGTACACATACTCCTTGTGAGCATACAAATAAAAGTACAGGTCAAGAAAATCATACACACACACATAAAAAGAAACAAACAAAAAACCCAAACAAACCCAGAGCGTACATTTGCACAATATCAAAACAGCATAAAAAACAAAACCCCCTTATGTACTTAGTCCTAGATTATTATTTTCACTTCCTACAGATGATCTAGTTAGAAAGTATTGTATTAGAAATAAATTATTAGAAAAAACTTTTTAAGAAAAGAAATTGGATCTGATAGTTGACACAGTGAAAATTGAATACTGAGTAATACTTTGGCAGGCTAGAATTTAAACATTTTGTTTTGATGTAAAATTATACAACTAAATGAAAATATAAAAGATAATGTTTTCCACCAAATTGTGTGTTATGGAATAAGAGTGATAGAAATAAAATATCAGCACAAAGACGATACAAAGCCTCTGATCTATAATTAGTGTTCTTAAATTATAAAATACTACAGACCGGTTACAGTGGCTAATATTTCATTAAACGGAAACAATTTCCATATTATTAGCCACTTAAAAGCAGGACCACAGGGAACAATGGAGCACACAAGAGGATAGGAAAAACTGGCCAAACCCCAAATCCTTCACAACTTGACCAGAAAGTTAGTACAATTTGAATTATAGTATTCTTAGGTATATGCTGAATATATTTCTATCTTTAGTAAGACACGGTTGTTACAAACAGTAATATTACAGTACATAGTCTGGCAGTTAAAGGAAACTTTAACATGTATTATGGAGAAAATTCTAGTATGGAGAAGAGATTATTGGTTAAATTTCAGCCCACAAATTAAGCAGGTCTCTGTGATACCCTTTGCCTTTGGGCAAAATAATCTTCTCTTCATTTAGTGAAAGTAAAGGCAATAAAACATGTCTTCAAACCCACTGAAGTATGTTCATCAGCAAGATACTGCTAAGGTTCGTACTATGAGTAGCAAGCCTGTGCTGCCTCTAATGCATCATACATTTAAAATAATTTGATTTTTAATTCCAGGAGAACTCTAGAAAAATTTGAGCTGAAATGTCTTTCAAGTGCAAATACTCATCTCAGATTTTTGTAACAACATTTAACCTCAAAACACACAAAAAACTTATGTAATTAACTTCTAGTGCTACATCCCCAAATCATGCAATGGTGGGGAAAAAAAGAACTCAGCTGAAATGCAATGTCTCAAGCATTCTTTTTATTAGTCTGAAGGGAAAATTGGAGCATTTCATAGAAAGATTAAAGAGCAGAGAAGACTTTGTAGGAAGATCTTTCCTCCACTTAGACATGACAGATGATACACCAT